>NC_136068.1:848057029-849378279 GCF_964261635.1 Lissotriton helveticus
ATAGAATTATATTGATCTAGAAAACGGAAGACACTACAATTCCATTTTACAAAGTATTTCCATTGCTATAGAAAAATCATTGTTACACTGCAAAACGTATTAAAAAGACAATTTTCTGCGTTCAGATTGACTGCATTTAGAGTTAGGGGATATGCTCATCTCCAGTACTTTTTTATTGATATGTTTTCTGCCTCTGTCCGTGTTTTCAAGTCAGCCTCTTATAAACATGTAATGACTTTCAAAGTTCCCTTTCTTTAATTTAAACCACATATACGTATGTGTGTGTGTGTATATATCACACTACTAATACGTACTAGTTCTATTGCACATTAGAAACTTGAAAGATAATGTTTGAAAAAAATACAAGTATTAAATTTAAGGATGTCAAAAGGGGAGAACAAAGATATGAGGTGTATCTTTATTTTAGTTTAATTTGCCTATGGTCTGTTTAGCAACACATGTTTTGCAAAAAGCAGTTGCAGATGAAAAAGCTTTCTCAATTGTACAGTTAACTAATTTTCCTTGATCAACCATGAATAATTTACGTGCACACGTTTAGATGCAAATAGTATTTATTTTGTTCTTTGGTTACTAATACCACACCATGTTATAGATGTACAAGAATAGAAATAATAAAATTTCATAGAAAGGTTGAAAACGTTTGTAATGTAAGACTGTGACTTCATGTCATTTTTCTAATTAGAAATCTTTTCGGCAAAAATGCTGAATTTATCATTAAAATCAAAACACATTTTGAGTGGGGGGCAACATCTATTTAACAATATTTCCAGAGTCTATCAAATATGGGGCTTATCAAACTCTGTGTCAACTCATCATATCTAAACTGGAAATTTCTGTGTTTCCATCACTTCGTAGTGCTTCTGCTACATCTCTCCGAAAGACCGACATATTCTGAGTGAACCTGCACAAGAAAATGAGAAAGAGTAAATGTCAAATGATTATGTTAACTTGTACAATTCTCCATATGGCATGAGAAAAAAGCTTGGAGGTCATTTAGACCTCGTCCAGTGTTCACCAAGTTGCTAGACGCAGTGCAAGCAATGCTTCCAGCATCCCACCTGCAGCTCACCCACTGGGCTGGCATGGAATTATTTGCCAGAAGTGCAGAATGTCATCTGGTCCACCTTTACATAGTAGGTGGGCATTGGGCATGTATACAGGCATTTTAATTTTTCAAAGATAAACCTGGGCGGTTATTTTTGAAATCTGAAAAAGGAATTTCTTCCCAACTTATGGGAAATACTTGTTTTCTTCTTTGCAGGGACCACCATACCATACATAGCAAACATTTGCAAGAGAAAAACAGCATTGGAATCCCTCCCTAAACAAGGCGGACCATGCTATGCAATGGGCCTGAAGACCTTCAGCTCAGCAAATGTTTCCTAATGGTGGGGGCCACTGAAGATTCACTTTAGGAACTCAGTGGTTCCCACAGAAACTGAATGAGACGTGGAGACAAGAGGTTGGCGTATGAGGCATCTGTCAAAGTTTAGCATATGGCCCATCAAACCCCTTTCGATGTCTCACACATTAAGCAAACGCAATACAAGCGCAATGCAGGCATTTATATACACATAATTAAAAACACATTTAAAGTACAGCTGTCGTTACAAAAGAAAACCACACACAACCACCCCTCTTTGAAATTCCGCATTCATTATTTACTCGGCAAACCTTCATTGCAAACCATAAGTCGCGTTCCAAATGCAATGCTCTAACCTTACCCTGGATGTGACAAACAACTTCAAAATGACAAACCATAATCTTACTAATTACATGATGCATTATCTAAGCAGAACTCTAAATATAGCATGATTTCTTTATATCTGTGTTGTAATTTAAATACGTGGTGTGATATCTATTTAGTTATTGTTATATAAATTGTGAGGGCATAAGAAATGCATTTGGTGTGCAAGTAATGGGAAGAGGAGTTGGTCTAACGGCTTGGGTGGTCTGGGGAACTGGGTTCGAGTCTCGGCAATGACGCTGAACACCCGGTGATTCTGGGTAATTCACTTGGGGCCATATGTATCAACATCCTTATTTACGATTCTCAAATAGCGATTTTTTAGAAATCTCTATTTGAGAATTCAAAAAGGGATGTATGTAAAAAAAAAACGCTATCTTTTAGCGATTTCTTAATTGAGATTAGGAAATTGTGAATCGCAACTAAGGAAAACTTTCGCATTCATTTCTATGGGCCAGGAGGCCCATAGGAATGAATGGGAAGTTATTCTCAATTTGAGATTCGCAATTTGAGAATCGCAAATTGAGAATAATTTCAAGGGTGCGAGGGTGTCATAAGGACACCCTGATGCACCCCTGAAATGTACTTGTGTGCGCATATGGCGCACATACATGCCCTAAGGCAGAGCTCTTCAAACTTGTGTAGGCTGAGCCCCCCCAGCTCATTTTTTTTAAATGTCGGCCACCCCCCACCACCTGACATAAATTTCTGGAACCTCATACACCACATAACCGACCGCCACCTTCATATCCCGGGCCATATCCGGCAAATAATGTCCAACACAATAAGTGTGTTAGGCTAACTGCAGGTTTGTGAGTGGGTGTGGTTAAATGACAGAGGCTTATTACACAGCTCAAAACTCAATCTTCCAGCAGGTACATTAATCACCAGTCCCTGGTGAACCACACCTGAATATGTGATGCCGCTTTTATTGTTGCCTAAAGAATGCTGGATATACAAGGAACTTTGCAGTATCAGACCCCAGTAACAAACCCACCCCCACCTTTCCAGCCTCTCAGAGAAACGCCTGATACTCGGTGCGGTCAGTCCGCCTTGCTACCACCCTCCAATGATGCCCCTCATCTTCGCATAGACAGTCCCTCATGTGTATTTGATTTCTTTTATAGTGCTACTCATCCCAAGTATGTACGGCAGGGTGTTGGAGTGCTTTACATCACACACATATTATATAAAGATAAGGACTCATATAAATGTGAATGTCAATGTTCTGAAGATAATGGGACTACAAGGTGTAATCATTATTCCATCCATCATTCAGACTTTCACCATTCATTAATTTCACTATGTCCTTCCATCTGTGTGCCCACCCATGGCCACACATTTTTAACCATTTGAAAACCTATCCACCATATATCCTTCAATCCATCGTTTCACTCATCCATCCCTGCATCCACCCTTTCACCCTATCCATCTGTATACTCTTTCACTTACTCATCCATCTATCCAGTCAATCACCCTTCAACTCATTCACCCTTTTAGTCATCCATCCATCCTCCCTTTCTCTCTCCATCCCCCTTTCTCTTAGGCATCATCCAGCCTTCCATTCACCCACCCAACCATCTACTCATTCACTCATGAATCCATCCATTGACCCTATCACTCATCCATCCTCTCTCATCCATCCACCCTTTCACTCCTTCACTCATCTACCCTCCCTTTCACTCACTCATCCATCAGTCCACCCTTTCATTCGTCCATCCATCCTTTCACTTATCAATCCATCCATCATTTCACTCATCCATCCACCCATACATCCATCTATTTATCTTTTCTCTAATCCATCCATCCATCCTCCCATTCACCCATCCATCCTTTCTCTCATTATCCATCCATTCACCCTTTCATTCACCCTTTCACTAAACCACTCTGACATCCACCCATCCCTTCACATACATACTCACTCACTCACTCACCCACCATCGAAAACTGGGCAGCACTAAATGGCCCAGCAGTATATTAGGGTGCAATTCCATTACAAAAGCCCACTCCACTTACCTGTTGGTGATCTTCCAAGGCGTCAAGATACCAGCAAACTACTTCACTGCGTGAAATGAAGTGCTTCTTGCCAAAATAAAGAAGATCCAACAAAGCAGGATTGAAGATAATTTAATGATTTATTTAAGTATAATGAAGTCACCACTGGAGTGCGTCATTCCTCCTTGAAGTCCAAACGGAATCTGTAAGTTGAGACCGTTCATACTTCAAGGAGGAGGTTGGAAGCACGAGAATGCTTTTTCAACACTTGCTTGTTTAAATAATAATTACACAGCATGTGCGTATACAACTATTCCGCACATGCCAAGCTTAAACAATAAATAAGTACAGAAAGTGTGTACAATATATATTACACTGCACTGCGGTAAAACCATGAAACAAACAGCAGGAATGAAGAAACAAGTTGGTGTATGCAGCAGTTACTAGCTAGCACATTTCGCGGGACTTCCTGCCATCTATGCTGCTGCAGCCTCATTGGTGGAACGTCAGTGGGTGACATTCCTATGTGTTGATTGGGCTGCTGTTCCGGAGCTGGCCAATCTGAAATCCCCATTTGAAATGGGTACAGAAATACCGAAAGAAAACGACTTGCGATGTGGAAAACAATGGTAGTAGTTTAGGATGGCGTCGCGCCCTCCCTGGGATGGCGCGCCCCACAGTTTGAAGAACACTGCCCTAAGGGCATTTATGTGCGCCACAAGGCACCTTTACAAATGCCAAAATGTGCATTTGTGAAAGAAATCGCAAATTACCACCAACTTCAAGCTGGTGGTAATTTGCGATTTCTTAATGAGAAATCGCACAACTTGGGTGCTTCATACATAGCATTTAGGGAATCGCAATTTGCGATTCCTTAAATGCTGACGCAAAATTGAGGACTCACAAATTTTGCGATTCCTTCATTTTGCGATGCGATTTTAATCATACATCGCATTTTCTGATTTTTTTTGTCGCAAACATTGCTTTTTTGTGAATCGTAGAGTTTGCGACTAAAAAAACATAAGATACATATGCCTTACAAAAAAATGAATGTGTCCTCATAATGCAACTGGTGCTATGTAAAGCACTCTGATACCCGATTTGGGTCAAGTTCGCGCTACATAAAACTCTTTTTAAAAAAAAAGTTATGCTTTTGAGTGGCAAATGTGCAATCTAAGGTTTACATAGTAAACCATAGCTGAGAATTTAGAGGGGGTTGTGGTTTTTAAAGGGGATTTCAGAGTTTTTACATACAATAAGGGTTTATTACCAAAGCTAACCGTACCTACACTAAGACTTTTGGAGTGAGTTTTTCAATGATATACATTCAAAATCTATACTAACAGCTAATCTCCGCTGCACTCGGCCTGTGGGGGAGCACAGCAGGATTTGGCCGCAAGAAATGACCTCCTGCCAGTCTCTCAGCCCAACACACTGTTGGCTGCCAACACTCAATTTGCCCAACCCCCACGGCTACTGATCCCTAATGCTAGTGGCCAGCTGGTGGCTGTGCACAGTTGAGGTGCACAAAACCAATATTTACTTCATTTTTTCAGGGTTTGAGGATCCTGAGACTGCCAAGGGGATCCACAGTATCCAGGGAAGATCCAGAATCGAAAAATTCTGCAACAAAATGTACTTTTTCAGAAATGGTAATACCAGGGGAATAAAACAGAATATGTTGAGAGGAGGGGCACTCCTGGGTTACGCTAATTCTAAACTTTTTGTGAAAATTTTAAACAAAGCGTGCTACTGAGGTAGGCGTAATGTCCCAATCGCGCCTTAAACAAGAACTAATATAACCAAGCGAAACCGCTTTTCCTCTGTGCACTGTTGCTGATCCAAATTGGGAATTAATAGACGAAATTACTCAAATATATAGCAAAAAATTATACAAAAAGGCTCAGCTTGTGACTTAGTTCAATACTTTTTTGTAGGCTGTCATGCGACCCGGAAGAACTGAAGTTAACTACACATGTCATCCGTTAAAAAAATACTAATAACGGACAATGGATGTTAGGCTGAATTCAGGGACCGCTAAGTGTCTGGAGGTGCTGAGCTTGAAAGGATGACTGAAAGAAGCATGTCCTGATCTACTTGCCGATACTGCCCCTGATGAAGGGCCGTGTGGCCCGAAATGCATTGGGCATTTCTTGAAAGAATGTAATGGATTGCAAAAGGACTGTATTGAAAATTCAGACTAAACATTATGGAATGTAATAATGTTTCGTTGGACTACATATGTTCAGTAAAAAAGTATTGAACTAAGTCACAAGCTGAGCCTTTTTGTATACTTTTTTGCTATATATTTGAGTAATTTCGTCTATTAATTCCCAATTTGGATCAGCAACAGTGCACAGAGGAAAAGCGGTTTCGCTTGGTTATATTAATACCAGGGGAATCCCTCTGGGGGTACACACATGGGCCTATGGATCAGGGTATGCCCCCTGTCAGTAAGTGGGTTATTAATTTGGCATGGGAGTACCCTTACCAACTTAATAAATACACCCTGGTTAGGTCTCAAAACAGTTCTAAGTTTTAACTCTGCTTATCCTGGTGGCTATAGTATAAGCAATCAGCAATTTCCCCCAAAAATGTGTGCTTCATTTAAGCAGTGCCAACTTATTTAGAAAAAAATAAAATAAGGTTCCCAAACCAATAGAACAAAAGAGAACAGTTCATGAGTAAAAAGACTCCAAAATTATTAAAATTGGATAAGGGGAACCAGAGATATGAGTTTTAAGGCAAAAAGCATCTAGAAAATATAAAGAGCCAACCAAAAGTATCAGTTTGCAGTTAGCGGGGAACTAGGCATTATTTCAGCCAACAGTGAAGCAATGTATGTCTGACCGCTTATTTTGGTTTTATGTCATCTTGTCATGCCCCATAGAAACACTGGATTTACTCTGGCTGTTCGTGTACATGATTTATACTATTGGCTAATGCCACGGTTGAGGAACACACTCTGAATAACGTCACAGCCTTCAGTGTCTTTTAAAGCACTATGAGATTTATGAGTAAGTAGGGTTCATACACTGAATTCCTCTGTTTTGATTTGACTCTGAGGACGCCATACTAACGATTGGCCTTCATGTTTTATGTAATTAGTTGCCCTTCAGGAGTGGATTCTCCTCTAGAGGCGAATTGTTTAGAATTTACCACTCAGCTATTAGTTTTGATCACTATCAGTCTATTATTGGGCACACTTGTGAGACTTTTTTACTTTGTCTTGAAAAGGTTCGGCTATTCTAGGAAACACATTGGCTGCACACAATCGTTTCCTTCTCTTGGATGTCATTTCCATGGAGCATGATTTTTTAATCAGTTTTTAACTCAGATGAGGGTTCCTTTTACTTCAAAAACGCCATCTCCAAAGTCTTGGAGATGGTTTTCCTTTCTTTTCTCTCTTATCCACAACAGATGTATAATGCTTTTAACAGGCACTTTTTTGATTCTTCTACTTTTGACCCTTTGCTATTATGTGTGGTAGGGTCTTTAATGTATCTTCATTAAATATTGTGGTCCTGAAGATGATCTTGTGGATTTTGAACGTATGAGACCGAAACGTTGACGAACCACTCATCTCTCCTTTAGACTATTCTTGTGAAATTCACAAATGTCTTAAATACTAAGACAGACATTGATGTGTTTTCACTAAACAGTGAGCCTTCGGTACATTGCCAAATGTTAACCCCTTGTGTGCGCATGACGGAACCACGTCGTCATGAGCCACGGGCAGCGTGTGCTCATGACGGCGTGGTTCCGTCATGCGGCTGTCGCTCAGCGCACGCAGCATTAATTCCCCGCCTAAGCAGGCGAATTAATGAGCGGGCGGTGCCGTGACGGAACCACGCCATCATGAGCACACGTTGCCCGTGACTCATGATGGCGTGGTTCCATCACAAGCACAGCAGCGCCGCTCTCAACCCCCACCTCCGCACCGCAGAGAAATTCATGCCACGGCGAAGGGGTTAAAGAGCAACAGTATGAAGCTTTTTTGGATAACACATTGCCAATGTACCATCTATTATAACCATCTTCGAACCCCTTCATTTACTATGTGTTTGAATCAAATACAATTTGTCTAATTCAAAAGCATATATGCCTGTCTTTGTGATTCATTCAACAGTTTACTGTTCACAATTTGTAACAAATGTATATATGATGTCACCCAAGGACATCCCTAGCTAACTTAAACGTTATAATTCCTCTTTTGAATGATTCCCTGTTGGCAGTTTACCCTGCCTAATAGTTGATACCCAAGCCCACAAGGGAATATTGGGTTGACCTTTTTCATACTAAAAGTTATAAGCAAAGCAGATATTGCCTTTTCAATGGAAACCCAGACTTAACCAGAGTCGCTATTCCTGACCCTGTACCTAGTCCGATAGTGACAGTGGCAATGAATTTAAGGTTGAAACACACTTCCATAATAAAGGGATCTTTTGTTTTCTTAATAACTTTGGCACAGTTCAATGATTCTGTATGAAACTCCCTCATACCCCAACCCCCCAAAAATGTGCACCCGCTTTGGGTTCTTCAAGGCACGTTTTGAGCGGGATAGTGAAAGGAGGACCAAAAAAATAGGGAGTCCCAAACATGCAATTTCTCATTCCAACTGATATATGATTATTTCCTTATTAATACAGAAAAAAGACTAAATGGAATTACACCAAATTTAGTATGAAGGTAGAGCTATACTTATAATTTGTGTTTTTCTTGGTTTGGTGTACATCGTTGAGTAGTTTAAAAAAAAGATCAGCTTATAAAAAGGTGCTCAGGTTGGACATGTTACATTTTTAGAGGTATGTATACTGTTAATTCACAGAGCATCTGCAGTAGTGCTACTAAGGACTTCTGTTGCTCCAAAATGTGAAAAATATTCACATGTGATTGGCTGAGAGAGTTTTTTTTCCTTCAGTCAGTCATTTTGGATCCATTATTCTATCTGAAACAATCTCACTGGATGGCTGCAGCATTGAAAGTAAATGTTGCAACCGCCTTTACAGGTTATAAGAACTCAGTGCACACATCATTACAATCAAAAGGTAGGACACGGTGTCTCCTAGACCAATGTGGCGGTGCTCCCAAAGAGTTCTTCTCTGCTTACATTTATTAACAAGCATTTACAATGCAACGGTCTCGCCTTCGGAAAAGTTAGAGCTATTGGCTTTGTAAATGACAAACTTTTTATTTATGTGTTGGTTTTGAAAACAGATAAATATATGGCATTGTCATTTACAATCCCAATAGCTTAATCTCTCGCAAATACGAGACCTATTGCATTTGCACCACACCCACACACAGAGAGCCACACACCCACACATAGAGAGTCACACACACACACACAGAACCACACACACACACACACAGAGCCACACACACAGAGTCACACACACACAAACACACAGAGCCACACACACACCCTCACCCCGGGGACTCTCCTTATTTACAAATGGGTCATTTGAGGCCCCCACCAACTCCCAGAGCTCACCCGTTGCTTTCCTCAGTCCAGATCAGCCGGTGCGCTGGCGTCCATTAACCTCACATTTGGGCCATTGTATTCATCACGTCAGTAAGTGGCAAGTCAGGGGGTGGTCAATTATGCGCCAGCAGAACTTCAATGGAACATTATTATATAAAAGTGTAGGACTATTAAGTCTGCATTGCCAAATAAGAAGATCTGCAGCAAAATAATGACCTCCACAACCATGCCGCCTATCCCATAGTTACTTGTTATTTTCTCGTTTACTTAATAAAAATATATATATAAATAAATGTGCGTGCCCCCAGCTCCCGCCGGACCAGGTTAAAAACCGATGGAGGTGAAGTTTGTTTTTAAACCAGGATCTGCCCGGCAAAGTCATGTGACCGGACAAAGCCGGACTCATGAGCCTGAGCAGCAGAACCGCAAACGGAGGGACTGATCAAGCTCACGCACTTAATAAAACACTGAAAGGAGACGCGGGCCCACCATAGTCAGCAACGACAACCAACAGAGGGCGGGAGAATTCAAATATATTGTTACGCTGGCGTTGCTCTAGAACTCCCCACTATCCAGACAGAACCACCTCTCCATTACTGCTTCCAACACCACTAGCATTTCCCCGCCAATAGGCCGGGCGGCCTATCTAGGCCTCTTCCGGGTCGCACACCACTCGCTTAAGTCCCAGATCAAGGGAAGAAAGGCCGAAATGGGGCGCTGGCCCAGAGCGAGTCGGCTGACTCCCGCACAATATGACTATGGCTGCGTACCTCCAAATCGTGGCCTTTTGTTGTTGAAATTCTTTAGGCACTGGTTGTCTAGTTTCTAGCTGTCGGCCATGGTGAGTTAGGGACTCCGGGCAACGCTGCACTGTCGGTTGGGTGGAAGAGACGGAGGGCGGCGGAACTCACAGCTGGTTCTCTGCGCTGTGTGCACGGCAGTCGGAACATTAGGTTTCCTCGCTGGTTGTTTGGGCGGAATGCTGGCACAGACGGGGGAAGCCTCTCACTGGGAGGTGTTGGCGTTATTTCAATACCATTGAAATCTGTAATTTAAAGATGGCTTTCAGTGCTGATGGGTGTGGTGTTACTGCGTGCATTGGCAAAAATTCCGGTGCTAACAGGAATATTTCTGCTGCACAATTCTGGGTTTTAACCTGCTGCAGAGTATCGAAGAATGGTTTCTGTGCACTGGTTTATCTCTATCACTGGATGATATTTTATTACACTAAATTGGCTGATAAGGCTGAAGCCACACTCGCTTGTGCGTATTTTCATGAGGACAAAAAAAATAAAAAACGTCCCGACGCGCTCGCCATTTCTCACTTAGCCCCGTCCTTTGCACACTGGGTGGCGTGTTTTTCTTTCTCCCCTCTTCTCCATTGGCTGGAATGTAAACAACGGGCGTGTTTTTGACTGTTGTTGTTACATTTCAGCCAATGGAGAAGAATGAGAAAGAAACGAAAAAACATGCCCCTCAATCCGAAAAAGACGGGGCTTAGATGGAAGAAATGACATCACTAAAACCTCTTCTCCAATGGCTGGCCGCTGTTTAGGAAGCTAGCCAATGGAGAAGAGGGGCGGGGTTTACCCTCGCTGTTAAGAAACATAAAATCTCGCCAGCGAGACTGTGCATGTGCGCAGCCTACGCTAGCCGAGACCTAAAAACAAATTATACTGCTGTCACGGGATCTGCAGATCCAAGTGGTTGGAACCACGGACATTAGTGAGGCTCCTGGTTCTCTAGTTGCGAAATAGGAACAGTGGTCCCAGGGCAAGCCTTGTAGCCTAGTGCTGTTGACAAGTGCAAGCTTTACTGTGCGATGTAGGGACTGCAGTACCAGAAGGAAAGCTGCAGTTCTGGCATAGTTCAGTTAAGGAAGCTTGGGTCTTCGGTATCAGGATGCAAAGCTTGACCTGGGACTGAAGTAAAAAAAATATATATAAAGGTAAACAAAAAAAAATGGTTTAGCTGCAGACCAGACCGTGTAGTCAACCAACATTTTTCCGGCTGGGCACAGTAGGGGCTGGCTTTCAGTGGCAGGTCGAGCGCAGTGCATGGCTCAAAGCCGCCCACAGAGGGTTGTGCTCAGAGACCTCCTCTTGGGTGTGACACAGGATCATAAAATCTCAACACTGCACTGAAAACAAACAAAGGCTTAAGTGAATTTATGGGGTTGGTACGGATGTGGTTGGCTGAGAGAGTTGTTTTTCCTTAAGTCAGTCATCTTTTCATTCCTGCCAACTTCCTAGCAAGCACTTGACCATAGCTCTGGTGCCTCGGGTACTGTTTTTTGTACCTTGTTTGAGGTTTGATTGATACCCCAGTATCAAAAATTCGGAAACCTTTGCGATAGGTGATTGGTGGACAAAATGGATGCTATTACCTTACACTTTCGTTCATATCGGGAGAACATTGTTTACAGGATAAGTTCGATGTGACGCTTAAGATTTGAAATCTAATTGGAACTGGGGACGGAAATAGAAGATCAATTTCACGAGTCGCGATACTGTTGACTTTGCCCTGAAGAAGTCCAGGGTGTTGGACGAAACGCATTGGCTGTTTGATTAGCCCATATTTATAAAAACCTTTGAAACAACATACAGAATCAAATGAAGATTTATACGTAATTTGGAAACCCTTCCTCTTTGGACTGCTTATTTTTCTATAGATACGATTTGGTGCACCTTATTGTGTGTTTATACAACCCAAGGGAAGTGAAGGAGACATTCAGGAACTACTATGAAGAACTATACAGTAAATCGAGTCCGAAGATGCGGGAGAACACAGTTGGTTTTAGAACACCTCTGGATCTTAAAGACTTTGGTACCCAGCCTGAGGGAGGGCCTATGAGGACCAGTGATAGCAATGGAAATCTGCGCAGCGATCAAGGAGCTGGCTAAGTGAAAGACTCCGGGACCAGATGGTAGAGTTTTACTCCATTGATGCACAAACGCTAGATCCGAATTATCTCCCTCCACTAGAGATGCCTGGTCATACCCCTCCTGAAGACAAAACATCGGAGCTGCAAATGTCAGATTTCCATCCCCTCTCCATGCTTAATGATGACTTTAAAGTCTTAAGCAAGCTGCTGGCCTCCTGACTCCTACCCTTTATGACTGCCTGATACATGGGGATCAGAACGGATTTATGCAGACCAGGTCCACCTCTGGGAACCTGCGGTAGCTTATTCACAGTATGTATCATCCTGAACGGAACTAATACCCAGTATGCTCGTATCCTGCCATTAAACCTAGTAAAGGTATTTGACTCGGTAAGATGGGACTTCCTACATACCACAATGGAACACATGGGACTAAGGGAGGAATATATGATGTTACTCCGCTAACAATCACTCCGCATACTATCACCACAAAATATTTACCACGCAAAGTCAATCACCCCGCAATTTATGACAACGCAAACTTTTACCACGACTATACTTTTACCACGCATGCCATTACAACGGAAAGGCATGCGTGGTAAAGGTATACTCATAGTAAAAGGTTTAAAGGTAAGTGAGAGTACCCTGCAAAGAACACTAACCTACACTACACAAACACTACCCTACACTACACCTACACCACAACACTACCCTAAACCCTAAAACACTACCCTCACTACACAAACACTACCCTACACTACATCACTACCACAACACTACCCTACACTATACAAATACTACCCTACACTACACAAACACTACCATAAACCCTAAAACACTGCCCTACACTACACAAACACTAGCCTACACTACACAAACAATACCCTAAACCCTAAAACACTACCCTATAAAACTACCCTACACTACACAAACACAACCCTACACCAACACCACAACACTACCCTAAACACTACCCTACACTACACAAACACTACCCTACACTAAATAAACACTACCCTAAACCCTAAAACACTACCCTACACAAACACTAGCCTACACTACACAAACACTACCCTATAACACTACCCTATACTACACAAACACTACCCTACACTACACAAACACTACCCTACCCTACACCAACACAACACTACCCTAAACCCTAAAACACTTCCCCACACTACACATACATAACCCTACACTACACTAAACCCTAAAACACTACCCTACCCTACACTACACCAACACTACCCTACACTATACCAACACTAACCTAAACCCTGAAACACTACCCTACACTACACAAACACTACCGTAATCCCTTAAAAATTAACCCCCACCCCAGGCCCATTCCCCCTACCTATCTCCCATCGTGGTTTCTCTCTCCTTCTCCTTCCTGCATCATGTCGTCTTTCTGTGAGGGGCGGTGCACGTCGACGTGAATTGCCCAAATTCTTTTTTTTCCACAACGTATGTGCATTTACCATACATGGGATAACAAAATATTGGGAGAAACCCTTTTTAAGAAAAGGGAATGGGTTTATATTCAACAAATACACAAATCCCTTTTCCTTGTTTTGTAAGGAAAAAATCTCACGTGGTCTATTCTATTCTGGAGCTGTTACATTAATCACCGGTGTGGTAGGTAGAGAGTGGAGTCAGATCAAATTAACAAATTTACATATATAAGCTATCATTTATACGTACAATGTTATATATTATCACAGAAGTAAGTTCAATCAAAATGCAATGTGGGCAAAAAGTTGGCAAAGGAATAGCGTGTTTTTCTTATTTTATTTATCAAACAATATATTATATTTCCATTATTACGATAAAACCATCAATTTATTAAAAAACCATTACAATACATAATAAAACACTTTGTGTTCTAAGGCGAAAATTGACGACGCGGCATTTCGGTGAAATAAGGTCGTCACCTTCTTCAGGACAATAGTTTCAAGTTAAAAACAATCTAAATCAAGAAAAATATATAAAAGCATACATTATATTAAAACTGAATTACACCATTTGTCCACTACATCCATTTTATAACTGTTTTTTATTCAAACAAGCTCTCTGCCCTTATCCAAGTATCCGCACTGTTCATATCTACACCTTCATACATCTTAAGATAATTATCTGTTCACCAAGACAATTTGTTAACATTAACAAGATTTTCACTCCATCCCCAGTCTTTTTAAATAGGTTCCTTAGTTGCACTAGCGACATTCTACAAGTTCACATATTGTCTAGAATCTAATCTTTAATACATTTGTGATCATTTAGTTGATCTGATATTTGTTAATTTGTGGACTCTCTCAGAAAGCTGGCACCGTTTAAGTATCTACTCTGTAGATATAACTCTCTCTCCCCATATTGGGGATGTGATAACATAGCTAAATTGATCTTATTTACTTCGCTGCCTGGTTCAATCGGCCTTGCCTGTGGTTGCTGTGATTTTCATGCTATCCACCATAGATACTACAAATGTAAAGAGGACTAATTAAATTGTTGTTTATGATAAATCATTAGACTTCCTCTCAATTCCAACAGAACATTACTTCCTATTATTAGTACCTTAAAATGGAGTTTTGGGTTTGTTCATTTACCCCAAAAAGTACTGGTACTTTTCCTCTTGTTTAGTTGTTTTTGATTATCGCCAACTATCAGGGTTGAATTTGAAGATTATTCTTAATACATCACTTCTATGGGTTTACCGAGTATATATTATTTTTTTAAATTTATTATAAAGGGTTTACCAAGTATATAAATATATATTTTATTTATTATAAAGGGTTGGAAAACTCAGTACCTGGAATAGAATCTGGAAGGTCCTCAGTTTTAAGTTAGAGCTCCTGTAGTAATGTTCTTCAATGTTCCTTCCTACGGGTATATTATAATTAATTTTTAATGAATAAGATCAATCTTGATGTAGTTCCAATTGGGCATTAGACATGTTCTTACCTCAGTCATAATGTGAGGCTACAAACAGGACCGGTCGTCTTCCCTCTTTTTTTCTCCTCAATTCTAAATGGCAAATAATCAATATTAGCCTTATCATCTAGTTATTGATCACCTATCTGCGTTCTAGTTGGCTGCATCCCTGGTTCTTACCTTGGGGGTGAGATTAAGAGCCCATATCCTGAATTGCTCGTGATTTTAGATTGTATGGTATTTTGCTTTGTAGACTCCCCAATCCTATTCAAAATAAAATAAAAATAAAAAACATAACCTAATTATTGGAGGGTCTGGTTATGTCCTTCTCAGGGCAGGCTTCTAATTATCTACCTTCTGAGTGACTTACTTGTAAGGTGTCTCATCTGGTGCTCTGCACGATCCGTCCTGCTCTCATCTCTGGCTGTAACTGACTTGTGATCTTTGGATGCTCTCTTTTTATACACCCCCTAATTGCTCATTGAGTTCTTAATTGTCAATTATATGGCTCCAAGTTCATAAGAAGCGTTTGTATTCGTTTCTACGGTGGCCATCTTGGAGTGTATGCCCACATTATCTGTTTTGTGGGTCTATATGTTATATTCATCATATCTTTCCTCATAGTATAGTTTTAATGTGAGTTCTTGCCCCAAAGTTAATTGTGGGTTTATTTTGGGAATTAGATTAGTTCTCATCTGGTTCTGTTACTAAAGCTGCTCTCCGCGCAACCAATCTTTACGTTACCGATATTGGCCTTCAGGGCTATTGACAGGGGTGTGTCATTTAGATCATAACCGAAAACGGCGAAAATAAAAAATTCGGTCTCTTTAGTGTTCGTTTACATTCATTCCTTGTATTTGTTTGCATTATATTTGTCACAGTATTGTGGTGGCCATCTTTAAGTGTCTGATTGTGCCGCGATCTTTACTTTTATATATTCTACATGCTGGTTGTACACGTTTGGACACAGTGTCCTATCTTGTCAAATGTTATTTGCAGATTTTCGCTCATTTTGACATGTGCGGCTCGATATATTAAATAAAAAAGATATACGAGCGTGGATTTTCAAAAACGAGTGCGACAATTCTGTGCTCGTATGTATTTTACTTGCTGTAACATTTGTGACTCATTTACTACCGTATCCCTAAAAATAAGCCAAATGTGGACTTGTATTCTCAGTCTTTTCAGTTCCCACGTTACGTTTAGCTGTAAAAAGTGGAATAAGTTTAATACCACACATTATTGTATCTGCGGCGGCCATCTTTAAATTTGCCCTGATTAGCGGTCTTCCTTTACTTTTATATATTCTTAAAGCTAGTTGTACACGTATAGACATGGTATACTCACTTGTCCATTATTATTTGTAAATTATTGGTCATTTAGACATATACGGCTCGGTAGTTACATAAATCAAAAAATACGAGCACCTGTTTTCAAAAAAACGAGTTCGGCAATTCTGTGCTCGTATGTCTTATAAATACTGCTTTAATCATGACTTATTTTCTACTGTTTTTCCTCAAGGCAAGTCAAATGTGAAATTATATTCTTAATCTTTTTAGTTTCAGCGTTGCGTTGGCTCGGACGGGTGTAGTAAGTTTTAGTTCCCCATGCTATCAGATCTGCGGCGGCCATCTTTAGATGTGCGCTGTTAATTGTCTTCCAGATTATTTTGGGCTTGTCCTTTATGTATCTACTTTAATATTGCCCTTACTATTTTTCACTTTAAATAAAAATTTCTCCTCATTCTTGGTCAGGTCAGATTCTGCTTGTGAATGGATTCGATCTATTAAATCCTTATTTGTATGGCTATACATTGTTTTACATTGCTCGCGGTGGTGATGATGAGCGTTGATGCAAAATATACGTTTATGCATTTTTGGCATAATGAGTCCGGTTTGAGTGTCCTATTGATCCTCGAGATTTCCCCCATGATTCACTGGTTTGTAATTAAGAGGCTTGAATTATATTATCCCCACCCTTGTTATTGTGACGGCCATCTTTTTACGTGCATTATTTTCAATGTTTCCTATATTTTGTGTTGGTCCTTATCCATATATTATATGGTATTCAGGGATTCCATTGAAAAAATGTATCGTTAATATTACTTAGTAATCATTATGATTGTCCTTGATCAATGCTGAAATCCTGTTGTAACCCCCTGTATATGTTTGGTTTTATCTGACTTGATGATCTAATTACAAGACCATTTGTTAACCCCAAAAGTTATTTAAGACGTGATCATAAGTGTTTATCTTTTATGTGGTGTTCAGCAGTTCAATTAAGAGATGGTATGGGAGTCTGTCTGTTAACTTAGTTGTGGCTCTCCTATGTGGGGTTGTTATGATCTTTTGGTCATCTTAAGTACAGTTTATAAGATTCTTTCCCGTTCTTCTCGGCTATGGAGACCACTTCTATATGTGTCAAATTTAGACATATAGTATTGTTCTCTCTTTTTCCACTTTGTATTGAGGTTGCCCCCTCTGTTGTTTAGTCTCACTGCTTATATAATACACCACTTCAGTTCTTCTACCTTATGTTTTTCTGTCTCCAAGTGTTCAACTAAGGGCACTTTGGGGCGTGTGGTTCAAATGGCTGATTTGTGCTCATTTAACCGCAATCTGATTTCACTCGAGGTCTCCCCAATGTATGCTTTGTCACATGGGCATATTATCATGTAAATTACATTCTGGGTCCTACAGTTTACCAAATTTTGCTGGTTGTGCCTTATTCCTTTGTATAAAACTGTGGATCCCTTTATTATCATGTCACAGTTTTTGCAGGAGCCACAGGGGTAGTTGCCTACTGGAGTTTTTCCATCTAGAGTGCCTACATTGTTTCTGTTCCCTTTGTCTAGGTACGTGTGTACCAGGCAATTTCTTATAGTTTTGTTTCGTCTGAACGCGAATATCGGTCTCGGAAGAGACTCTGCGTCCGCATTGTTAAGCAGGTGCCAATTTCTGTTGATCAAATTTTCGACCTTGCTACTGATGTTGGAGAAGTTCGTCACACAGACTATTTGGTTGTCCATAGCTCCTCCTTTTTGTTTTGGTTCAAATAGGCTTTCTCTGTTGTAATACTTGTCTCTTTTGTACACTTTTTGGACCACTTTTTAGGGTATCCTCTCTCTGTGAATTTTTTAGTTAGGACCTTGGCATGTTTCTCAAATTCATATATGTCTGTACAGTCTCGCCTCACCCTGAGGAATTGGCTGGCCGGGTGATAGCTCTGAAAATGCAACATAGTGTTGCGGTCAGTGGGCTTGGTGAATAATTCTACCTGTAACATTCCTTCAACGTCTTTTATTTTTATATCTAAGAAGTCATAGGTTTGATTAAATTCTCATCCCCAAGGTTGTTCCAATGTATGAAGGCTATCAAATCTTCTTCACTTCCTCTCCATATAAAAAATACATCATCAATAAAACGTGACCATTTATCCACGTTTTCAAAAAATGCGGCCACTTCGTTGAAAATATGTAGTTCCTCAAAGGCGGCTACATAAAGGCATGCCAGGCTTTTGATTTATGTAACTACCGAGCCATATATGTCTAAATGACCAATAATTTACAAATAATAATGGACAAGTGAGTATACCATGCCTATACGTGTACAACTAGCTGTAAGAATATATAAAAGTAAAGGAAGACCGCTAATCAGCGCAAATTTAAATATGGCCGCTGCAGATACAATAATGTGTGGTATTAAACTTATTCCACTTTTTACAGCTAAACGTAACGTGGGAACTGAAAAGACTGAGAATACAAGTCCACATTTGGCTTATTTTTAGGTAAACGGTAGTAAATGAGTCACGAATATTACAGCAAGTAAAATACATACAAGCAAAGAATTGTTGCGCTCGTTCTTTTGAAAAAACGCGCTCGTATATCCTTTTTATTTAATATATCGAGCCGCACATGTCAAAATGAGCGAAAATCTGCAAATAACATTTGAATGTAGAATATATAAAAGTAAAGATCGCGGCACAATCAGACACTTAAAGATGGCCACCACAATACTGTGACAAATACAATACAAACAAATACAAGGAATGAATGTGGTCGGTAAACTAACACTACAGAGACCGAATTTTTGATTTTCGCCGTTTTCGGTTATGATCTAAATGACACAACCCATGTCAATAGCCCTGAAGGCCAATATCGGTAACGTAGAGATTGGTTGCGCGGAGAGCAGCTTTAGTAACAGAACCAGATGAGAACTAATCTAATTCCCAAAATAAACCCACAATTAAGTTTGGGGCAAGAACTCACATTAAAACTATACTATGAGGAAAGATATGATGAATATAACATATAGACACACAAAACAGATAATGTGGGCATACACTCCAAGATGGCCACCGTAGAAACGAATACAAACGCTTCTTATGAACTTGGAGCCATATAATTGACAATTAATAACTCAAAGAGCAATTAGGAGGTGTATAAAAAGTGAGCATCCAAAGATCACAAGTCAGTTGCAGCCAGAGATGAGAGTAGGACGGATCGTGGAGAGCACCAGATGAGACACCTTACAAGTCACTCACTCAGAAGGTAGATAATTAGAATCCTGCCCTGAGAAGGACATAACCAGACCCTCCAATAATTAGGTTATGTTTTTTATTTTAATTTTTATTTTAAATAGGATTGGGGAGTCTACAAAGCAAAAGAGCATACGATCTAAAATCAGGAGCAATTGAGGATATGGGCTCTTAATCTAACTCCCAAGGTAAGAACCAGAGATGCAGCAAACTAGAACACAGATAGGTGACCAATAACTAGATGATAAGGCTAATATTGATTATTTGCCATTTAGAATTGAGGACAAAAAAAGGGGGAAGACGACCGTCCTGTTTGTAGCCTCAAATTAATACTGAGGTAAGAACATGTCTAATGCTCAATTAGAACTACATCAAGATTGAGCTTATTCATTAAAAATTAATTATAATATACCCGTAGGAAGGAACATTGAAGAACATTACTACAGGAGCCCTAACTTAAAACTGAGGACCTTCCAGATTCTATTCCAGGTACTGAGTTTTCCAACCCTTTATAATAAATAAAAAAAATATATATATATACTCGGTAAACCCATAGAAGTGATGTATTAACAATAATCTTCAAATTCAGCCCTGATAGTTGGCGACAATCAAAAACAACTAATCAAGAGGAAAAGTACCAGTACTTTTTTGTGGTAAATGAACAAACCCAAAACTCCATTTTAAGGTACTAATAATAGGACGTAATGTTCTGTTGGAATTGAGAGGAAGTCTAATGATTTATCATAAACAACAATTTAATTAGTCCTCTTTACATTTGTAGTATCTATGTGGATAGCATGAAAATCACAGCAACCACAGGCAAGGCCGATTGAACCAGGCAGCGAAGTAAATAAGATCAATTTAGCTACGTTATCACAACCCCAATATGGGGAGAGAGAGTTATATCTACAGAGTAGATACTTAAACGGTGCCAGCTTTCTGAGAGAGTCCACAAATTAACAAATATCAGATCAACTAAATGATCACAAATGTATTAAAGATTAGATTCTAGACAATATGTGAACTTGTAGAATGTCGCTAGTGCAACTAAGGAACCTATTTAAAAAGACTGGGGATGGAGTGAAAATCTTGTTAATGTTAACAAATTGTCTTGGTGAACAGATAATTATCTTAAGATGTATGAAGGTGTAGATATAAACAGTGCGGGCACTTGGATAAGGGCAGAGAGCTTGTTTGAATATAAACCAGTTATAAAATGGATGTAGTGGACAAATGGTCTAATACAGTTTTAATACAATGTATGCTTTATATATTTTTCTTGATTTAGATTGTTTTTAACTTGAAACTATTGTCCTGAAGAAGGGGATGACCTTTTTTTACCGAAACGCCGCGCCGACAATTTTCGCCTTAGAACATAAACTGTTTTATTATGTATTGTAATGTTTTTTTAATAAGTTGATGATGTTTTATCATAATAATAGAAATATAATATATTGTTTGATAAATAAAATAAGAAAAACACGCTATTCTTTTGCCAAGTTTTTGCCCACATTGCATTTTGATTGAACTTACTTCTGTGATAATATATAACATTGTACATATAAATGATAGCTTATAAATGTAAATTTGTTAATTTGATCTGACTCCACTCTCTACTTACCACACCGTTGATTAATGTAACAGCTCCAGAATAGAATAGACCACGTGAGATTTTTTCATTTACCATACATACCTTTACAACGATTGTCATTGTAAAGGCATGCACGATAAATGCACATGCGGTGTAAAAAATGCAGAGTAATGGTATGCAGGGTAGGTGCACTATGCGAAGAAAAGGTATGCGGGGTCAAATCTGCGTTGTAAAACATTCGTTGTAAACGATATTTACCCTAGGGGAGAGATGGACTAAGAGGGTGAAACTACTATACACACACCCAACAGCAAGTGTTAGAACCAATGGTGTGATATCAGAAGCATATAATATCGATAGAGGAACTAGAAAGGGCTTCCCACTTTCCCCATTACTATTTGCTTTGGCAATTGAGCTGCTAGTGGCAGCCTTTTGACAGCAAGGACACCTTCAAGGCATACAGCTGGGAGGAAAGAGGCATGTAATTTCCCTCAATGCCAATGATTTGCTGCTATACTTGAAAGACGGAGGCCGGGGGCATAACAGGTGTTGACCCTGTTAAATAACTATGCTGTACTAGCTGTACTCAGACTTAATAAGACTAAGACCCATAGCAAAAACAAAAGCAACTATCTTAGAAAGCGAGGTTGGTCCCACCGCTGTAAAAACCGGGGCTACTGAAATTCAGGTACCTAGTAATTCTGAGAACGTCCTCGTAGCTAAACTGGTAGAGAAAATTGCGGCTATGCTTGACCCGCTGCTTATAAAACTGTCCAGCATAGACTCAAGATTAACTAAGATTAAGCAACACCTTTCTTCCACAACCTCCATGGTGAATGAGGGTGTGTCTGACAGGTCGGTTGGATTAAGACTACCAAGTGTGCCTGAAGTTAGAATTCCCACTGACGTGGTTGGTCGCCCTACCCTTACTAAAGCGAAGGCTCCTATGGTAAATTCAGAGAGCATTCATGCATCTACAGTCAATGCTAGCCTTCGTAGTGAACACGTAGAGTGCCAAGACTCAGGGCCGTTACCAGGAGGTGTAGTGAGTCCTAACAAGTCTCTCCACCTTCCACCTGAAGCTACACCATATACTATTACTTTATTGAATGTGCCAGTACTTTCCTCAGGAGGTGATGAACACTGGTCATCACTTAGGAACAAGGCCCTTCATCTGTTGAACGCCAGAACTGGGTTGGGTAACCACTTGTTTACCGAATTCAAAATGATACGTAGAAGTCCTTGGGTAGGGAAAACCCCAAAAGCCTTTAGAGGTGACTGCGTGGTCCTGATCTTTGGGTCTCCACGCCTAGTCAGAACTATTTTGGACAGGGCTGGGTCGGGACACTTAAGCAGGGACAACATTAATATTTTGCAGTTTGGCTTCTTTTATCGGAACATTTCATCCAATGTAAAAGAAGAGATGACCATAGGAATGCAGCACCACCTCCAGGACTCCAAAACTATATGGTTTCCACACAATAGATTTGAGCTTTTTTCCAATCTGGAGGATATTGACTGACTAGGTTTATGTATGGGTAATCATAAGACTTTGCCCCCCATGGTTGAGTTGGGTGAGGGAGGTTGGATATTAGGTTTCAACAACTCAGGAGGTCTTTCCCCAACTATACTGAATGGTCAAAATTGTTTCAGTACCCAAGTTGTATCTAGGGTGCGCAAGGAAGGGGAGTGTAGCATACCACCTGCTGGTAATTACTTGAATGCAGGGGTAACTGGCCCAGTGGAGGCAAGTAGTTCCTGTAATTTGCTAGGCCATGCTGTAATCAAGGTGCTAATGTAGGACTCGCATTACCCTCTTGGAATGTAGCTGGTCTCCAACAAAAAACTGTTTCAGTAGAGTGGTCCGCCTTCATCGAGGGCCATGATATATTGTTTTTCCAAGAGACCTGGGCGTTGGACCACATATTTCGACAGGGCTATTAACATTTTTCTAAGGTTGCAGAAGGTGGGCAGCGTGGTAGACGAAGGGGGGGGCTTACAACTTGGGTTAGACAATCTAACCACTATAAGGTGGAGGAGATTTATATTAACTCTAGGGATATCCTTATAATTAGGATACAGCAGGTAAACGTACTTGACCTGCTTCTTAAAAGGGTCTGCAAGGTGGGGAAGCCTCTCCCCACCATTGATACTTTAGACATGTTTTTAACAGAACATAGAGGTGACAATAACTTGATAATAGCTGGTGATTTTAATTGTACGTTTGAACCCCTTGACTTTTATGATGTGAACCTCAGTGCAGAGGAGGACGTTCAGTGGTCTATTCCATCGTTGGATCTTCCCCCAATTAAAAAATGGACAAGAGCAGCTTTACAGTTAAAAGTGTTCTGTTTGGAACAGGCAGTCCAAGCTGTTAATGGGAGATCATCCTCAGATAAGCAGGGTTCGCATACCTTTAGCTCCGGTCTGCGCAGTAGTCACATTGATTTTTTCCTGCTTAATAAGTAATTTTGGTCCAATTTAATTGATATGGTGGTCTGTGAACGCTTAGAGTGACCATAATCCGTTAGTGCTTTCTCTTCAACCCGCATGTTCTCCTAATGGTACTAGTATGGAGCTAGGAAAAGATTATGTGGAGGCCCTATTGACAAATGACACTAGACGAGTTAAATGGGCAAATGTGATCAAAAAAGAGGAGCATACGCCCTTGAGAGATACCTGATGAACCCGGACACATTGCACACTATTTTATATTAAGCAAGGCTGAGAAAGGGGCTGCCAAGGACAACCCAGGTGGTCTTTCAGATCTGGCGACAGTCACTGCGTCGTATGGGATGGTGGGGGAGACTGACGGAGGAGACCCCACTCTGGCATAATGGGCAGCTGCCGGCGCTGTCATCACTGCAGGGCTTCCGGGGCTGGGATTCTATAGGAATTTCCGCATTAGGGCATGTCCTGAAGGGCACGACGCATAAATCCTTCCAAGAGCTTAGCGAAGAATATTGTATGCCCCAAATGCAGTTCTTTAGGTATCTACAGTTCCGACATGCCCTCGCACCCGTACTGGAGGGACTAGACTCCTTGCCTGAATTCAGCCCAATAGAGGCGAAGGTGTTCATGGGGGAACTGGAGGAAAAGAAAATATCCCATATATATCAAACACTAGTCACACATTGCTCCTCCAATCTACAGACGCTACGGGATCACTGGGTGGGAGATGTGGGGGAGGTAGAGGAAGAGGATTGGCGAGAAGCCCTTGAGGCACCTAGAGGAGCGGCTATTGCCATGCGCATGCGCTTAATACAGTTTAAGTACCTACATAGAGCTTATTACACCAGGGAGAGATTGTGGCGGGCAGGCCTGATTGAGTCTCCAATGTGCCTGAGATGTAGCCATGAAGTGGGTGGTTTTTTACATACAGTATGGAGCTGTGATGTTCTGGTAAGATTTTGGACCGGGGTGTGGGACTGTCTATCGGAGGTGCTGGGATGGGACCTTCCTCGTACCCCTAAATTAGGACTACTCCACGTTCTCGACGGGGTAGGTGGTAACATTTACAAGAGACACTTACTTTTGCTGGGCTTTACAGTAGCAAAAAGGGATGTGGCTCAGGCACGGAAAGACCCCAGGGCTCCCAAAGTGGTTGTATGGAAAAAAGGTCTTGATTTCTGCATGGGATTGGAGCGGCCGGTATTCGAAGCCAGAGGCTGCCCCAGGAAACACTATAAAATATGGAAACGGTGGGCGGGGTACAGGGGTCTGTGGCTGGAACCCCCGGCACCGCTAAGAGATGCAGAGGGACAGATGTGATTGGAACGTGGGGGCAATGTTATACACACTGTTTTATGTATGGACATTTTTCGACAGGAATGGAGAGACACTGTGCGGGGGGGGGAGTGGGTCAAAGGGGAGGGGGAAAGGGGCAGGGGGTTAGGAGTTAAGTATTCAGATGTAAAATGACTCGCTGATTATGCTATAATGTACTTGCTGCAGCTCCTCCAGGGTACGGAGTGCTGTGTCTTATATGCGATCTGTCAATAAAAAGAGTTGTTAAAAAAAAAAAGGGGAGCACTTGAAGCAAATGAGTAGTTTGATGGTCAATGCACTAGGTACTCTACAGTTATGTGCTTCACAGGAAGAGTTTAATACCATAGTCGTGCAGGTCCACGAGGAATTATTTAATAAGCTTAAAAGTTTTTTTATCTCTAAAGTTAAAAAAACCCTGGTCGACTCGGGATTTAAGGCTGCCGGCTGGTATTTCACTTCATGTCGTACGACCTATAGAACCCTAGCTAGGGCAATTAGGTCAAAAATAGGGATGACATACGAAGGGCTAGGACTGAATACAAGGCAGCCCAATATCGTGCCAAAAGGGATTGGGACGAACAACACTGGGCATAATTGCTTAAGGCTTGTTCTGGGAGGAATATGACTACCTTCTGGCACTTGGTGAAATAGGGGAGTGGGTCACCCTGTAAGGTGCCTGCAAACTATGTAGATCCAGATCAGTGGGTATCGTATTTCAAAGCTCAGTTTGCATATAATGGGGATGAGAAAGTTTGCTTTGATATGCCACCTCCCACATCTACATTGCATTTCACTAAGAAAGATGTGGAAAACGTTTACTTTTAGTGCCCTGAGGGAGGGCGCCAGGGCCCGATTGTATTCCCGCTGACCTGTTCCTTTATGACATATCAAACTGGGCACATTATATTCAGCTACTTGTGAATGCTACTGCAAGTGGAGCAACTGTGCCCAGTACTTGGGCAGGAGCGGATTACTCCCTATTTATAAGAAAGGGGACTGTTCACAACCCGGTAATTATAGGCCGAAAAGCCTCATAGATTGCATACAAAAGGTGTCGGCTAGGTTAGAACTGAACAGAATCCTGGCCTGGATTGAAGAATGTAATATTCTGTCTGATCTCCAGGCGGGTTTTCGCATTTGTACCAGCACCATTGATCAGGTGTTCAGGTTTATCCTGATATATTGGCGTATTGTAGTACAAGGGGGAGGTACAATTTATGCAGCATTTGTCGACCTTAAGTCGGTTTTTGGCCTTGTTTGCCGTACTAAGATGTGGCAAATCTTTTTGGCAATGGGAATGCCACTAGATATTCTGGCATTTTTTGTCAAGCTACATGTTGCCAATTACGCGCAGGTGAGATGGGATGTGCAGGGGAGTACTACCAAAAAGTTCCCTGTAGAGAACGGTGTTAAGAAGGGTGCGTTTTCTCACTATGTATTAATGGGGTAGTGCAGTATTTCCACAACTATCCCACGGATGCACCAACTCTAGCTGGGATGAAGATCCCGTTGCTTATGTTTGCAAATGATACCCTTATAATTTCCAAGACACGAAAGGGCCTCCAGCGTGCCCTTTCAAGGTTTGAGGAGTTCTGTCAGGACCATGATTTTGTAGTCAATGTAGAAAAAACAAAATACATTGTCCTACAAAAACACAGGACTATTAAGGGTGGAGTCGAGATGAGGGAAGGTACTTTGGAACAAACCCAGGTTTTTACTTATTTAGGGGTAACCATTGGTAATAAATTAAGTTGGAAGCCTCAAATACATTTGCTCTCCGTCATGCATGCCCAGCTTTCAGGAGCCTTGCTAAAGAAGCGGCGACTATCACACACTAAACTTATTGCTCCGGCATTACAAATGTATTCCTCAAAAATTAGCGCTTCGATACTGTATGGAGCAGAATTGTGGGGTTATGCCAACATAGACTCACTGGTAACAGCTCAAAATAAATTTTTAAGGTCATTGATTGGCCTCCCGCAATCCACCCCATTGTTGCCCTTGTTTTTAGATCTGGGTTGCTAGTCGATTTAGGATGTGGCACACTTCGGGCCTGTGGCATACTGGAGAAGGCTACGGGTTACTCCGGAGCTCTCACACTATGCCCAAGCCTTAATAGAAGTTAGGGAGGCTGATGGTATGGTAACGAGTAAAAGCCACCCTTTGTGATATGGGGATGATCCGTTTATGGGCATCCCCTGCTGACCATGTATTTCCGACAAAAAATGAATTTAAGGCAGTATACTGGAACATGCTAGTTATGAGGCGATTTGCTGCTCTAATGGGCCCCTCTTTATCCAGAGACTTCCTTGAGTTTAAGCACGAAGCGAAATATGAAGGGTATTGGGATCTGATTACTACCCCTAAAGACAGGAAACTGTATCATCAGTTTAGGGTGGGTTCACTCCCTACTAATGTATTTACCAGCAACTGGTGTAGTTCGAACAGTAGCAATTGTCTATTCTGTCCTTACTCCTACGAATCACTGGCACATATTTTGTTTGCTTGTCCAGCCTATAGAAAACCCAGGTCTAGATGGTTGAAACCTGTATGCTTAAATCTGGGGACTAGGTCAAGTAGCGAGGCATTCAGGATTTTAAAAACTTCCATGGAAGAGCATATGGTGATTGCTGTCACTAAGGCCTTGGGCTGGGTTTGGGTGATTCGTTCAAAGAAAAGGAGCAATTAGTAAATGTCTTATGCTCCATAGGTTTTTTTTGACGATTGCTTATGTACCATGCACTTTTAGTATGATTTTTAATTAACCTAATCTAATTTGTATATGAATTAAGGGAAAACGGTCACCCTAGGCGGTAGCATTGCATGGGCGAATATTATTATTTTGTTTAGCTGGTTTGTTTGAGCTGTTTTTTAATTATTTATTGTACAACTATGTATTTTAAAAGGAAGGAGTGATTTAAATGTATGTAACACACCTGTATGTCTAACTTGGCTATATTTTAAAATATTCTCACCTCTATGTATTCTGTATTAACTTTTGTGATGTTATCAATCGAAATAAAGTTTTTGACTGACTAAGACCCATGCCTTCCCATTGGTGAATGATTGTTCTCACCCTGAGGATCTTCCTGAGGGATTGACATGGTCCACCTGCCCCTTTAAATATTTGAGAGCACAAATATTTTATAGACTAGCGGACCTGAGAGATGGCAACCTGAACCCGGTCATACGGTCGTTAAAAACTTGTGTCCAGTTTTGGCGCTCACTAAGACTACCATTAATGGCCCGCATAGCACTATCAAAAATTATTATGCTTCCTAGACTCATATGCTTCTTTGTAAATTTACAAGTGGTTAATCACACCCTCAAGGTTTACAGACTTAAACCAGATACTCTGAGAATTAATATGGGACGGGGCAGAATAGAGTATCTTTGGAGGTAGTACAAAGGGCTCCTGAAAAGAAGGGACTGGGCGACCCCAAGTTCTAGCTATACCTGGCAGCCCAACTCCAATGGATGCAAGATAGCAAGAATCTTAAACTGTTGGGAAATGACGGATAGCGAAATAGTCAGGGATGGTTGCAGGCTAGACTTCCACACCCAGCGGTGACCATACCATAGCCGTGAGTATTATTACAAGTTGCGTTATACAGCTGGAGGAGATGCCTCTGACGTACAATTGGGGTTCATCCCTATACACAGACCTACCTCTGACTGAGCTACCATATGGTAATCCACTGGCCCTGTATATGAAGCTACAACTAGCAGAATGTACCGCATCCGGGATTACAACAGTGGGAGCCTGTTTTCATATGGGGATATTAATTCCAATAGATGACTTTCTATCCCAATATGATCTACCACATGGATAATTCCTGACATACGATTCACTGACACAGACATTTCGAGACCTGTGGCGAAGTGGCCAGCAAGAACCACAAACTCATGGAGTACTTCAGGTGTTGATAACTCTAGGGGCGGCCAGACATTTAATCAAATGGTTGTACAGAGTGTTACTCGACATGGTAAAAAAAACATTAGATTGTACTTGAGGGAAATGGGAGGAAATCATAGGAAGGGAGTTTCCTGATAAGTAATGGATCTGAGTTTTAGGGGATCTGAAATTAGTGTCTAGAAATTCCAATTTCACAGTAATTCAATTCAACTATGTCCATATGTTGTACCTGACACCACATAGATTGAATGTTATACATGGAGGCAAGACCCGGGGTTGCCGTAGATGGGGATTGGGAGACGTGGGGTTTGCACATATGACCTGGGAATGCGCACATTTGAGGGAGTTTTTGGAACACTAGCATGCAACCTTCCCAATACAATAGAGGTTTGCCTACTGGGCCTGTTCCCAAGACCGAAAGAGAATAAAGTAGGTAACAGATTTGTAGACCTGGTGTTGGTCCTGGCGAGGAAACAGATAGCTCAACACTGGAAGGCACAAGTAACGTAGATACTTGGACCAGGGCAGAACAGAGAGCACTTCAGAAAGAAGAGGGACGGGGGATCCGCTGGCGACCCTTAGCAGACCTATTGACAGAAATCCTGAGAGCCTCGGAGGCTAGACATGAAACAAATTCAGAAAGGGATGAAGAAGTAACAGAGGATCAGATTGACGATAGCTCCAGATCAGGGAAATCAGAGGATGAACCCAGATGATATATATATATATTTTAAACTGTGGTATTCATTTATTTAAACATTTTCGACAACAGCCAATGCTATTATGTAAAACAAATAAGGTAGAAAGGTATTTGAAAAAAAAAAATCATTACTGTGTTTGGAAGCATTTGAACAAAAGCTAGGTTGGCTTTCAAGTACAAACGAGCACATGAAGATAGGCGCATAGTATTGTGTGTGCCCAGGTGAATAAAGTTTCCTTCAGGCGCTAAAAAGCTCCAGCTTGCAGCCGCTGCTGTCTTAAGGTTAGATTGGTTGAAGTCTCCACAACTGAAAATGCGCTGATTTTGGGTTAGCAGTGGGAGAATGTATCTCTTAGTAGCCAACGCTGTGCAAAAAGTTGATAGCTGTTCTCGGTTGGTACTTTCCCTGCGGCATTACCTGCAGACTGAGGCTGATCAAGGATCAATGCTCTTGATGATGTTCGCAGGATCTTGTGGAGTAGAGCTTTTGTGGAGTTTAAAGCGCAGGACAAGGAACCTGCAAGTCCCTACGTAATGGATCAGTCTGAAATTTAATCCTTAACTGATTTAGTTAAAATCTTGAAGGTACTGGTTGTGCTGAATTTAAATACTGTATAACATATCAACTTTATAGAGGGGGCCTCAAACTTGTCATACAACCAGAACATAGTAAAGTATTTTGCCAGAATGGTCCTGTGTGTATCACTCCATCTGCATCTGGCTAGGCACTGGCTCCCGACAGTGAAGATACAGCGACCAGCACCCCAGTCATCTTAGTTACTTGGGGCACCAACAGCAAGCAAGCAATGATCCAACATAAACCTGCAGAGTATCCACTGCACTATGGGAGAATTGAGGAAGCTAAATTACTCAGTTAAGCTTGTTAAGTTTCATCTAGAGAGGGCATGGATGTAAAGGAGAGCAGCACTTGTGAATCCTGTTTCAAGAGACCGGGATTCCTTATTGTACTGCAAAACAGCTGGAGATATTTTCAACATTGTGGAATTTTTATAGCAAAAAGCTCAACCACAGTCGTACAATTTCAAGCCTGCATGTTAACAACACCTGTGTTTCCCTAAGTTTGCTTACTCGCCTCTTTTTGTGACAAGATTGTACGTCCCAAATGAACAGGTTGCTTACCTTCAGTAACACGTTTTCTGATGGAAACTTGACCTAATTGCAAATTCCTCAACTTCTGAATTCCCTTTTGGTGCCAAACTTGATCCGTAAACTGCTTTGCAATCGCTACAGTATGCTGATAGGTGGCAGTATCAGAGTCTGCATAGGCTTTATCCCATACATAAAAGCACAGTTTGTTGCCGCAAACAAGCGACGCGCCTAACAGCCCATTTTCTTGAAGTGGGACATGGCCCCAATGATTTCATGTGGACCATATTAGAACAGCCAACCATTCCTGACCATTGTCCAGATGTAAGCAAATTTCTTTTCAGAAAAGAACAGAAATGGGTATTGTGAGGGGGTGGGCGGCGGAGCCTGGTCTGACACAGGTACCACTAGTGGGCCCAAGAGGGTATCAATGGAAGCAGAGTCAGCATAGGCAGGAATCCGTTTCAAAGAGGGTTTTATTTTAATAGGCACAGTATATGTTTTCCGTTGGCGGCTGGTTAGCCTTTCCCTCGCGAAGGCGGCAGGGTCGTAGGTGGTCCGGGCAGTATCCAGGGTGTCAGGGCCGGTGGTCCGGTCGTCCCCAGAAGGCAGCTCCGGCCGCAGCGAGGAAGGAAAGGAAACCGGAGGTTAGTGGCTGCTTTCTCAATGTTATGCAAGGACCAGGGGTGAGGGACACCAGTGCACTCGTGTGTTATACTCAAAGGCAGGCAAGTGCTCGGTCGGTGCTCGTGAGGTCGGGGGTAGGGGATGCGGTAACAGGGACACGCGTGCAGGATTCTTTACGTGCTAGGGGGTAGCGGACTTTGTCCCAGCCAACCCGCCATACGCCCCCGTACCTGTTTGAGCCACACTCCTCCCGTGGGCGTGTGGCAGGGCGGAACGTGTCTCCTCGGCTCTCCTGGCCGCTGGCTTGCTTCTCCTGGGCTCCTCGAGGACTCGTCTTGTGGGCTCGTCAGGGAAGGTACAGCTGGGCTCGTCCGTGGTTCTCCTCCGCCGGGGCTACTCCTGGGAAACACCTCGCGTCCTCTCGACTCGGGGCTCGCGTTCTCCGTCCAGGGCTCTTTTGATGTTGCCTCTTCCTGTGCCGGGGGCGGGGCTACCGTGCCGGTCTCCCAGGCCTTAAAGGAGACGTGCTCAGCCTCCGGGTTCATAGGCCACCAGTATTCCGGGTCACCCGTCCTCCATTCCTCGGGGTCCAGACCGTCCTGGGGCTGCATGGGGGCAAGGGAAGAACGTAAACCAGGTGCGGTGGTCCACCAAGGGGTCATCGGCTCCCCGTCCACGGGGTCAGTTGCCCCCACCCCGTGACACACCTCCCCCCCTGGACTCTCCCGATCGGGGAGAGGCTGAACCCTTGACAAGAAGTCCGCATTCCCATTGTCCGTCCCCTTGCGGTGTACCACTGTAAAAGCATAGGGCTGGAGGGAGAGGAACCATCTGAGGACCCTGGGGTTGTGACTACCTTGTTGGTGCATCCAACGGAGAGGGGCGTGGTCAGTATGAAGGATGAATGGCCGGCCCTCAAGGTAATATCTCAGCTTCTCTATCGCCCACTTGATGGCGAGACATTCCCTTTCAATGGTGGAATATTTTGTCTCCCTGGGGAACAGCTTGCGGCTGATGTACACTACCGGATGTTCCCTCCCGTCGGCCCCTGTCTGTGACAATACTGCTCCCACTCCGGTGTTAGAGGCATCAGTGGCCAATGAAAAAGGTTTGTCGAAATTAGGGGATATCAAGAGGGGGGCCGTGGTCATGGATCTTTTGAGCATGTGGAAGGCCTGTTGAGCCTCAGGGGAAGGAGAGGCTATGTCCCTGGGCCGGACGTCCTTTCTTAGCAAATCGGTAAGCGGAGCGGCCACTTCCGCGAAGTTGGGTATGAACCGCCTGTAATACCCTATGAGGCCTAAAAAGGCTCTCAGCTCCCTTTTTGTGGTTGGGTAGGTCACCGCTGTTATGGCTTGTACCTTGGCCTCTTGGGGGGCTATCTGGCCGTCACCCAGAACGTATCCCAGATAATTCACCTTTGTGAACGCCACTCTGGATTTCCGGGAGTTGACATGTAGTCCGGCTTTCTGTAGAGCCGCTAGCACTACTCTTAGATGTTCAAGGTGCTCCTCCCAACTACCACTGAATATCACTATGTCATCCAGATAGGCGGAACAGTAACGAAGGTGGGGCCTTAGGACTTGGTTCATCAGGCGCTGGAAGGTTGCGGGGGCCCCGTGGAGGCCGAAGGGTAGGACGGTGAACTCATACAACCCCTGATCCGTTACGAACGCCGTCTTCTTCCGGTCTTCCTCACGGAGGGGCACCTGCCAATACCCCTTCGTGAGGTCCAGGGTGGTTATGTAGACGGCGTCCCCGATCTTCTCGATCAGTTCGTCCACCCTCGGTATGGGGTATGTGTCAAAGGTGGATATGGTGTTCAATGCCCGAAAGTCCATGCAGAACCTCTTCGTCCCGTCTGGTTTGGGTATCATCACGATGGGCGAGGACCACTCGCTGGTCGAAGGCCGAATCACCCCCAAGTCCAGCATGGCTTGGACTTGTTCACCGCGGTTCTTCTTGCCTCGGGGATCCTGTAGGGTCTCTGTTTTACAATCTTCCCGGGTTCGGTATTGATGTGATGCTCTACCAGCGAGGTTTTACCGGGGAGGTCCGAAAATATGTCCGAATAGGAATGTAGGGCTTGCCTCAGCGAGTCTTCCTCTTCTTTGGTCAAAGCGGGGTTCACCACGAGTTGGGGAATGGTCGACGTCTCCGCATGGAGGACTCCCCGGGGAGCCGGGCCCAACCACTCCTTCAGCATGTTGATGTGGTAGCTCTGGAACTTCCTGGGGGTCAGTTGTAGGCGATACGTGGTGTCGCCGAGGGCTTCCACCACTTTGTAGGGACCCTGCCACTCCCCCTTGGATTTCCCCCCCATGGAGGGCATCAGGACCAGGGCCCATTTCCCCACCGCTATACTTCTCAGTCTTTTTCCCCGATCGTAGTACCTTTTTTGTTCCTGTTGTTTCTGTTCGAGGTTCGAGGAGGCGAGACCTCGTAGTTTCCCCAGTCTGCTCTTTAGGTGCCTGGTGTATTCGAGGACGGATTGCTGTTCCTGTATCTCCTCGGCTTCCCAAAGGTCCTTAGTGATCTCCAATAAGGTTCTGGGGTGCCTTCCATACAACAGTTCAAACGAAGAACACCCCAAACTGCTCTGTTTTTGGGACCGTAAGACGTAAAGGGCCAGGGGCAGCAGGCGATCCCAATCCGGTCCTTCTGCTGTCATCATCTTCTTCAAGACGTTCTTTAGGGATTGGTTATATCGCTCCACCAGTCCGTCGGTCTGGGGGTGATAAACCGACGTTTTCAGATGTTTGATGTTTAAGGCCTTGCAGACTTCCCTCATAAGCTTGGAGGTGAAGGGAGTCCCTTGATCAGTCAGCACCTCTTTCGGGAAACCCACTCTAGCAAACAACTCCACAAACCGATCTGAGATGGCTGCGGTGGTGGGTGCCCTCAGGGGAAATGCCTCCACGAACCTAGTGGCATAATCCACGATGACCAAGGCGTAGACGTGTCCTTTTGCTGTTTTGGGCAGGGGCCCTATGAGGTCCATGCCGACTCTCTCAAAGGGAGTGCCCACGATGGGCAACGGTCTAAGGGGCGCGTCACTCGGCCGGTTGGTGTTCCTTCGTTGACACACTTCGCAGTGGGAGCAGTATTCCTGGACCTCCTTGTATATGCCGGGCCAGAAGAAATACCTCAGGATGGTCTCTGTGGTTTTCTCCTTGCCCGTGTGTCCGGCAGTGAGGTGGGTGTGCGCATAAAAAAGAACTTGTTCCCGGAAGGAACGGGGTACGACCAACTGGGGTTGGCAGTCCTCCCGGGGAAGTCGGTACAGGAGCCCGTTCCGTATGCTGAAAGTCGGGTACTCGGGGCGGTCTGGGCTTTGGGGGGCGTGAGCGCTTTCCCATGCGTTAAACAGGGTCCTGTCTTCGGCCTGCGCGAAGCGGAAACTGTGGTCCGTGGTCCAGGGCTCAGGAGCAATGTAATGCGAAAGGGGGTTAGTCCCTGACCCAGGGGACCGGTTTAGAGAGTCCCTGAACATCGAGAGGAAGTCGGGGTTATCCACTCCCACTATCACGTCTTCGGGTAGGGTGTCCACTACTCCCACCCTTACTGTGCATGGGGCTTTCCCCTTGGGGGTGAGGGTGATGGTGGCCAGGGGGTAGGGCTTGACATCGCCGTGAACACACCTGATGTGGACTACGGTGTCGGGGATGTACTGCCTCGGAGTGACCAGATGTTTCTGCACTACGGACTGTCTGCACCCTGAGTCTAACAGGGCCCTTATGCGCAAGCCATTCATCCACATACTCACATAAAATGAGGAGCCCATCTCCGAGGAATAGAGCACCGCTCGAGGCAAGTATCCGACCTCCATCGGTTCTTCCGGGGGTGGACGTTTCCGGGGACACAGCCTAGCGATATGGCCCCACTCGCCGCAGTCGTAACACTGAGGTCCTCTCATCAGGGGGGCTATCGGCCCCGGTGTTTTCATCCGACCGTAATCCCCACCGGTTTTCGGTTTCTTCTCCGTCTGCCCCGCTAAGGGTGTTTTCAGGGCCTTCTCGTGTTCCCACGGGAGAGCCTTGGGTTGGGCTCTAGCGAAGTTGGCGGCCATGTTGATGGCCTGTTCTATCCCCAGTCCGGAATGTTGCCTCAGCCACCTTTGTGAGGCATATGGAAGGGCTTCCATGAACTGCTCCAAGTACACCTTGTGTAGGATCTCCTCTTTGGTGCAAGTGTCTGGGGTGAGCCACTTGTCTGCGGCCATCTTGAGGCGGTAGAACAGGGTCTTTGGGTTTTCTCCCGGGATGCCCCGCTCTTTCCTGAATTTGACTCGGTAGGCCTCCTGGTCTAGCCCCAAGTGGTCCAATATCACCCCCTTTATAGCCGCATAGGGTGTGTTCCCCAAGGGATTCGCGGCCTGGTAAGCGGACTGGGCCTCCCCAGTCAGCAAAGGGGCCAGGAAAAACGGCCATTTGTCTTCTGGCCATCCCAACGCCCTCGCGGCCCTTTCAAAATTCATTAGAAATGCATCAGGGTCTTCCCCCTGCAGGTATTTCTGTAGGGCGATACCGGAGGGGTGGGGACTATGGATCCTTGGTTCGCTCGTAGGGGTCAAAGAAGGGGGGGGCCCGCTCTTCATGCTCTCTAGCTGGGCGGAGAAGGTGGACTTAAACAGGTCTCTGTCTGCCTGTGCGGAGGTCAGCTGCCTCTCCACTGCCCATTCCAGTTTTTCTTGGCCCTTGATGAGATGCTGGATGAGGGCGTCCATCTCGGTGTCACAGATGGACTGGTCTACCAATCCCACTTCTGACACCACTTGTGAGGGGGTGGGCGGCGGAGCCTGGTCTGACACAGGTACCACTAGTGGGCCCAAGAGGGTATCAATGGAAGCAGAGTCAGCATAGGCAGGAATCCGTTTCAAAGAGGGTTTTATTTTAATAGGCACAGTATATGTTTTCCGTTGGCGGCTGGTTAGCCTTTCCCTCGCGAAGGCGGCAGGGTCGTAGGTGGTCCGGGCAGTATCCAGGGTGTCAGGGCCGGTGGTCCGGTCGTCCCCAGAAGGCAGCTCCGGCCGCAGCGAGGAAGGAAAGGAAACCGGAGGTTAGTGGCTGCTTTCTCAATGTTATGCAAGGACCAGGGGTGAGGGACACCAGTGCACTCGTGTGTTATACTCAAAGGCAGGCAAGTGCTCGGTCGGTGCTCGTGAGGTCGGGGGTAGGGGATGCGGTAACAGGGACACGCGTGCAGGATTCTTTACGTGCTAGGGGGTAGCGGACTTTGTCCCAGCCAACCCGCCATACGCCCCGTACCTGTTTGAGCCACACTCCTCCCGTGGGCGTGTGGCAGGGCGGAACGTGTCTCCTCGGCTCTCCTGGCCGCTGGCTTGCTTCTCCTGGGCTCCTCGAGGACTCGTCTTGTGGGCTCGTCAGGGAAGGTACAGCTGGGCTCGTCCGTGGTTCTCCTCCGCCGGGGCTACTCCTGGGAAACACCTCGCGTCCTCGCGACTCAGGGCTCGCGTTCTCCGTCTCTTCCTCCGTCCAGGGCTCTTTTGATGTTGCCTCTTCCTGTGCCGGGGGCGGGGCTACCGTGCCGGTCTCCCAGGCCTTAAAGGAGACGTGCTCAGCCTCCGGGTTCATAGGCCACCAGTATTCCGGGTCACCCGTCCTCCATTCCTCGGGGTCCAGACCGTCCTGGGGCTGCATGGGGGCAAGGGAAGAACGTAAACCAGGTGCGGTGGTCCACCAAGGGGTCATCGGCTCCCCGTCCACGGGGTCAGTTGCCCCCACCCCGTGACAGGTATACAAGCTGAATAGCGACAAGGAGGGGCTAAACGAACCTATCCCCTGGATGTCGCTATGATCTGATAATAGACCTATGGGATACCATCATAGTCACCATCATAGATATTGATCATGTTGTTGCCCTAATAATATACCACATCGTTGTAATGTTGAAATCACTAATGTGGATATCGATATGATTCATGGGGTGTCGCTATGATTTGATAAAAGAACTGTAGGGTAGCATCATAGTTACCATCATAGATATTGATCATGCTGTTGCCCTAACAATATACCACATCTCTGTAATGTAGACATTAATAATGTGGATATTGATATTATCCAGTGGAGTTTGTTGGGCTGATGGATTGTCTGCATATCGGTAATAGACTAAGCACACGTCTTGGTCATTGGGCTGTGGACAACGTCGCAGTCAATGGAAGCCACAGGATCCGATATATCAAGCCTAGGCTCTGACAGTGGGTGCGTGGTTGCTGTTACTTATATGTTGCTGCCAAATGACTTCTAACATGGGCACAGTCGATTGCGTATTGAGTAGACGTATCTTAAAATGCGCACAACCATATTCCATCACAGCCTGGGTCTCTAAGCGAGCACTTTGTTAAACAGTACGCCTCACGAACTTCAATGACCAGCATCCTTTGCGCTATCACGTGAGCGCGTTGAAAATGCGAGTCATCAAGTAGACGGCGCCCCTCCCGTTCGGTGCCTCCCCAAGTCCAGCACAGAGGAACGCCTGGAGACACCGACGGAGAGGTAAGCGCATCCTGCCCCGCTCACGCGCTAAGTGTGTTTGATCATTGTCAAGTGCTAACATGATGTGTGAACTTCGGCCAGACTGAAGAGAATGTTGAGTGCCTGAATATTATATCATCGTATGTAGCGAAATACGCCTGGCGCATTGAGATCGGTAACATTTGAGCAAAAGACGTAGTGTCTCATTCTGTTTGTTTATCATGCACAGAACTTGTTGATGCCACTGCCTGAGGCGGCTTGACTTGCACTGATTATCGTGCAAATAAGACGCCCAAGTTAGTTTGTTTGTACGATTCATCTGACTACTCTTGCATGCGAGTCTTTAAACACCTCCGGCTTTCTCGAGGGCACGCGATGTAGAGACCGCGTGTAACTTGAAGTCAGGGACAGAGACTATTTTAAATTCATTGATATAAGCGCTAGGCACAATAGCTGATTACCATCAACAGCTTGTTGGACATTAATTACATAGATCACAAGATATTTGAAATAAAGGTCATTGCACATTGTGCTCAGAGTTGTTCATGCTATCGCGTGGCATAACAAGAGATCGTTGTTAGCAACTCTGAGCAGTGTGGTAATTTTTCGGTACCTTACGGGATCAACAGTGAATGCTTATGTGTATATATATGTTTTTTCTAAACAGAGCGGTGCTCCTCATTTACCTGAGCTGCAGCCAGGTGAGGTGAGGCGCGATCCCCACACTAATTGGGTGAGTGTGAATTTGTCATAAAATATGTGTTGGCAAGTCACTTCAATAACACTACTCATGAGTGTATTGTTTTATATAACTTGTAATGCTATGTGTTTCATTTCACTTCCCCCTCCTGTTATTGTGATCTTATATTGTAGATTGTGGTGGAGCATCTGAGCCTGAAGATCAGGTGATATGATTCCTTTTTATTTTCGTCACTAATTTCACAGCAGTAGCACCAACTAGGTCCTGAAGAATGCATAGGTAATTCCTTATATGCGGAAACATGTTGACCACTCGCTGAACAGATATTTTGTTAAATCTGCTTTCACACTTTTGCTTTTAGAGTTAGGGAGCTGAGAGAAAACATTAAAAGTCTTTCTTCTACTCAGTCTCATCTAATTTTATATTCTCACTAATCACTCATTTGCACTGCTTTTTCAGTTGTCCTATCACACTGTTTCCGACCAGATAAGAACGGTGGGTCTTCTTACCTCCATTCCGCTTTGTGTGACTGCGATTGCACTGACTCCTGGGTAAGGAGAACCCAAATGATGTAAAAGTGGCGGAACAGGTAGACAACTGATGGGAAAATTCTCACCTAGAGTATGTGCCTCACGTGAATGTGGTGTCATTATATCACGTGGTGCAATTGGTTAATGTAGCTGCCACCCTTCCCTTATTTGTCTCGTTAACAGTTGCTTGTGATTTGAGTTCACTTTTAGACTCCTAGATATTCCTTTGTGTTGAATCAGGTTATTGATAGGGGCATGTATCTAGTATGAGTTGGTAAACCAGCCCTCAGACCCCCTTCTATGTAGTTTGTTAATTTTATCCCATCTCCAACCATGACGGCACAAAGTAACGTATAAGTGCTACCCCTCTGTGCTGACATCAGCTTACAACAAAGTATTCAGCACCATTTAGCGTAGATCTTCAGAAATAGATAAAGAACCATGACAGTGTGAACAATCTAACATGGAACGTAAGAAATACTTAGAAGTTCACTCTTCAAAACATAGAAGAGGTCGGGCAGTGAGGAATCTGTGCTTTGAAAGAGTTTCCACCAGAAGCAGTGTTACCGAAAGTAACTTGTTCTTCTGATAGAGAAGTCTAACTGCGGACTACTCATCATATGAATAAATACCATAGCTGTAGCCCTCAAAAGGTGGAGGATCTCAGGAGTGGACTTCACACCATCAAATCCTGTAGGCTTGAGCAGGCAAAATGGACCTCCCTGTGGACATGTAAGTCGAGGCAGTAATGTTTGATGAAGTCATGAACAAACACCTATGTAGCCGTATTGCAGATATCCAAACCAGAACACCCCTGGCCAAGGCCACAGCGGCTGCCTTAGCTCTGGACAAATGAGTTTATGTCCTCAGGAGGAGTCCCTTTCGACCAAGTCATAGCACATTTTTATGCAAATAACAATCCTTCTGGATAAGGTATTTTTCTGGACTGCTTTTCTCTTCCTAGCACCTGAGAAGCAACCCCATAAAAAGTTGGTCATCCACTCGGTGCTCCTTAGTCTGGTCAATATGAAAACTAAGGTTTCTCTTGGGACCTAGCCGGTGCAGTCTCTCCTTCTCTATAGCAGGATTTGGCATATAGAAGAAAGTGGGTGAGCTTGACCGGTAGCCCCACAAGGAAAGGTGACACTACCTTTGGTAAAAATTATGCCGAAGTCGAAGCACCCGCTTTTTTGGAAAGATGGTCAAATATAGTGGCTGCACTAACAGTATCTACAGTTCACTGATAGGGTGCATAGAAGTAATCGCAATGAAGTAGACAGTTTTCAGAGTCAATAAGAACAAGGAATAATTGTGCATAGGTTCAAAAGGCATGCAAATTAAAAAAAGGAAAAATCAAATTAAGGTCCCACTGTGGTATAACAAAAGATGCAAGAAGAAACAGGCATGTTAGTGCTTTAAAAAAACTAATCCCAATCGGCGACATAGATGGAGAGAGGATTAGGTAAACGTAATCGGGTGGAATGGGCCAACAAACAGCCTTTTACAATGTCCATGACAAGGCTATATCAGGCAAGAGACAAAACCAATAGAAATACTTGAGAGAGTTTAGCCTGCAGCAAATGTGATCCTCACACCATGCCACAAACGTTGCCCATCAACCAGAATAGACTTATTTTGTAGATGGGTGAGAAGATGCAGAGATGACATCCACCACCTCCTTAGGCAGAGTGAACCTTCTCAACTGATTTGGCCCAATCTCCGTTTATGGAGGTGAAGGTTGCATAGTTTTTGGTGTAGCCCCTGCCCTGTTGTTAGGACAGCAGGTCTTTCCACAAAGGTAGATGGAGTAGGAAATAAATGCTCAGAATCAACAGGCCAGTGTACCGGACTCTCTGAGCCCAGTCCACAGCTATCAGGATGGGCTTTGCCGGGTCTCTTCTGATCTTATTCAGTACCTGTCGGGAGCAGCAGCAGATTCTGGAATTTATAGAGGGAACTGTAGTCTCACTGAAGGCGGACCTTATCTCACAGGGAGCTACGGGCAGACACTATAGGGCACAAGATGGTAAACAATGAATATTCTCAGTGGTATTGAAAAAAACCAAGAGACAAGTAATACTGGGCAACGCTGTATTCTGAGGAATCTTGGTCAATGCACAAATAATACAACAGTTGTTCCTTTGGACTTGCTTGTGGTTATTTCTGTACACTTGTAGGACTCATACAATGTGTTACTATGCCTTAATGGTATTTGCCAAATTATGGCTCACTGGCACATATGCAATTGAAGCAAGAATAATTTAAGCAAAAATTAATCAAAATCACAAAAAATGATAACACAATGTTTGCTAAGATAAAGTGACACAGCATAGTGCACGTGAGTGGGATGAAAAAGTGAAGGTAGAACAGACAAAGATGTTTTAGCAAACCTATTAGCTGTCTGATAAATGCTGGGAAGGCCATGGTAATTCAAATGATAAAATATCCCTTAGCATCAACTCTTAACCAGCCAATCAATAGTTTAGTTCATGTTTCAACTCCCTATTTAAGCCTAACTAAATGTGGGGTCTTCATCAGGACAACAAAAGAATGAACTTTTTAAGATGTTCTGCATTCTGTCCATCAACTGTTGTTTTTGCATTTGTCACCCCGAGTGGGGCGGGTATGCTCAGACGTGAGTCCCGTGCTCTCAACGCCACTGGAGTCAAGCTATCCTGGCTGATGACGGCTGATAGCCAGAAACCGGTCCTAGGATGCTTGATTCCGGTCCAGGGAAGACATGGCTTGGCAGTTCGGCCTGGACTTTTCCCTTGAGGCACAGGGGGTCAAGACTGATTTGCATATGGCTAGGTTCAAACTGGAATGGCATGGTGAGCAAAAAAAACGATGGATGTAGGCCCAGATCTCTGTACTGCGGGTGAATGTATGACATTGTTCTGCATTCTGTCCATCAACTGTTGTTTTTGCATTTGTCACCCCGAGTGGGACGGGTATGCTCAGACGTGAGTCCCGTGCTCTCCACGCCACTGGAGTCAAGCTATCCTGGCTGATGACGGCTGATAGCCACAAACCGGTCCTAGGATGCTTGACTCCGGTCCAGGGAAGACATGGCTTGGCAGTCCGGGCTGGACTGTTCTCATGAGGCACTGGGTCAAGGCTGATTTGCAGTACATCAGTGCAACTATCACTTATATCTCAAAAAAAGCTATTAGCCATTGTTACAGATTCGAGACTCTAGCATACAAGCTAAATGTGTCCCATGTGCTGTCAAGCCCAGAATAATGGCAGGTGAAAGGGCACAGAACATGGAACAGAGTTCTCAAGCTCAGTTAGGACAAAGATCACAGTATATTGAAGTTGATCCATGCACTGGAAAATATTTCAATGTGTGCTTTAACCAGAAACAACATCCTAATGTGCATGTTACAAGGCCTTCCTTTACCACAGCCTATCTGCAATAAGGTTAAGGTTTGTACAATTGTTAGAGGCAAATAAAAACTGAGGCAAAGGTATAAGCCTCGATTTTCAGTGCAAGTAAAACTACGGTACGAAAATAGTACGGCAGTTCTTTAGTTTACAGTTCCATTTTAGGAATAACAGCTCTGTTCTGTTGAGAAGTACTGGTACACCTCACTAAAAGTATGTCAGCCGTGCAGAGTAGTGCTGGGAATGCTCAGCCACAGGTTTGGCAACAGTACTAGTATTGGAAATTTAAAAGTATGTTATGTTATGTTATGTTATGTTATGTTACGTCTATTTATTGTGCGCACAGCGACTCCAGCCAAGGAGCGTCCCGGCGCAAAGACAAGGTAGCTCGTAACACAACGGGATGTAAAAAAAGGCAAATAACAGCTAAAACAGGAACAAGGACAAAAAACAACTAAAACAGGAAGGTTTTTATCGCCTTCCGGAAAGTCAGAAGGTCCTCCAGCAGGCGGATTTCAACAGGCAAGGAGTTCCATGCTGACGCAGCCAATACCCTAAACGAGCGGCCTCCCATGCGGCTAAGCCTGAATCTGGGAACCACCGCAAGGGCCAGACCTTGGGAGCGAAGGCAACGGGCAGGAACATAGAAAGACAGACAATTCGACAGGATTTCCGGGCCTGTACCTCTCAGGATTTTAAAAGCGAGGCACAGGACTTTGAAAAGAATACGCTTCCTAACCGGAAGCCAGTGTAGGGAGCGAAGGACACCTGTCACTGAGCAAAATCTTGGTAGGCCGACAATCGCCCTCGCCGCAGCATTCTGAACCCGTTGCAATCGGGTTAGTTCAGCCTGGTTGGCCCCAGCCAGGAGAGAGCTGGCATAATCCAGGCGAGAGATGATAGTGGCCTGGATCACCAGCTGCCTGGTCGGGGCGTCAAAGAACTTGAGAACAGGTCTCAAGCCCCTCAGAAGACCGAAACAGCAGGCCGCAGTTCTTTTCGTATGGCCTATGAAGGAGAGGCCCGCGTCCAGCCATATCCCCAGATTTTTCACTTCCGATACCGGGATCGGAGTGGGACCCAACTCTGGAGGCCACCAGCGGTCACCCCACAGCTCCACTCCCTTCCCGACGACCAATGCAGCCCTGCTGAACTATGTTAACATAGCCTCATCAAAAGAAAAGGAATGGAGCTCATTTCTTGTGACTACAGAGATGGAGATAATATTTAGGGTTATGAAATTTTAATTATGCTTGCATCATTTTCTAATTTTAGGGAACTTCGTGCACTTTGTTTCTGCCCTGGACTGGTTCAAACTGAAAATCCACCGTGGGAGACTATTTTAAGCATAATTTGCACCACAGGAGACACTTGCTCTTCAAGCCAGTCCATTTACCCAAATCTCACATAATTTATTGTGTCACGTTTCAATTTCACTTGAGATATTCCAAAGTGCCTTCCATAAAATGTACAAATATTATTGCACAAGTTTCCTCAATTTCAAGAACATAGCCTCATCAAAAGAAAAGGAATGGAGCTCAGTTCTTGTGACTACAGAGATGGAGATAATATTTAGGGTTATGAAATTTTAATTATGCTTGCATCATTTTCTAATTTTAGGGAACTTCGTGCACTTTGTTTCTGCCCTGGACTGGTTCAAACTGAAAATCCATCGAGGGAGACTAGTTTAAGCATAATTTGCACCACAGGAGACACTTGCTCTTCAAGACAGTCCATTTACCCAAATCTCACATAATTTATTGTGTCACGTTTAAATTTAACTTGAGATATTCCAAAGCGCCTTCCATAAAATATTATTGCACAAGTTTCCTCAATTTTAAGAAAATTCAGGGGGAACAAATACAAAATTGTGCATGCTGTCGGGAAAGCTCTACGACAGCATTGCCCCTTGCTATAAGAAAAACGTAGCAGTATCTTTTTCATACAATCGTACAAAACTAAATAAACACAAACAACAACTCCTAAACGCAACACACAAAAGCTCTTCAGTGTAAATAGATTGTTTTGATGTTGAAGGCATTGAATTTATATACACAAAATCTGAAATAATTAATCAGAAAGACAAATGCAATGCATTCAACAGGTTTAGTTTATAATATATAATGAGGTTCCGTGTTTTGTTTCCTAAACTGAGAAACAGTGATCTAAATAAATGTTCTTCACAGGATTACCTGCTTTTAGAGTATGAAATATTGCGGCAACACCACTTATATCTAGTCCATCCTTCAAAATAAAGTCCTGAGTCACTTGAGAGCACTGAAGACACATCGTCTTCGCCAGCTAGGCGGAAAGATTGTCACAAGTGCGTCACCTTTAAAGGAATCTACGTGTAACTTACCTGTCTCTGTTCTTCACTAAAAGATTTTGTTCTACTCCTTCCATAAGGTTCCTAAAACACAGGTCAAGTATTTCTCGTTTGTTGTCTGGTTGGCTGTTTATTAAACTCGCTCTCAGTTCATTGAAGTACTGAAATAGAAATTGCAAAACATTTTTAGCAAATATTAAGTAATAATAAGCCCCAATACATTTAATACATTTCAAATCCAACAAGTCACCTGTTTTTTCACTGAAACTTTATTCAAAGAAATAATTTTATTTGAGAAAATGATGCTTACTCACCTCATCGGAGCAATCATTTCATGGAAGGTTGAATCTTTGTAAGTTTCCAAATCGATAATTTACCACCCAACAGTAATGCAAAATCTGTAATCTTTGTTACCGGTTTTGGAGGGTTCTGGAAGGGGAGGGTAGAGTGGCAATGACACCCTAACAAACGCTTTTATCACCAACCCCATCAGTTGTTACAATATCCTCAGAAAACTTGGTATTACCCTTGAGTTCCTCAGCATCTCCAAAGTGTCCTCATCAAATAAAGTAACCAGGTGTAGAAAAACCCAGGATCCTATTGGTGTGGGATGTTTGAGCGGATGGAAAATTGCAAAGAAAGTTAGACTGACTATGGGTTAACTGTCCAATATTCTCAGTGGGGGTGTCTCAAAAAATACAAAGCTATACTATGAGAACATTTATGACCCAACAACAACACAACAAAAGAGTTGCCATTGAATAAAAAATTTTTTTAACAGATTTTATTAGTCTGCACAAATAGAGATGCAAAGCCCCGAACTCAGGAGTCAAATGCACACATCAATACAACAAAAATAGCATAGTCAGACAGTTTTTAGAGAAAAAGAAAAGAAAAACGACCCCCCCCCCAGGTTGCGCTGCTGCCGTACTCTAGACCACTTATATGCAGTAATATATACATTGAATACACACCAGTTCCATCAGGGCGCCATCGACGTACTCCAGCCTCCCCCTACAGTGAAGGTGCCAGAGGGAAGTCACTCCGGAGGAGGGTCCAAGTCCAGCCCCCTATAGTCAGCCCACCTTTTCCAAATTCGAAAGTGCTTACGGGGGCACCCCTTGGCCAGGAAGATGGGCTGTTCCAGCCCCATACAAAAGTCCATGCCGTTCTTCCAAGCAGCCGGGGCGGAGCCAAGGGTGCCTTCCAGGCTCGAGCTATATCCCGTTTAGCCAGGGTGAGGCCAAGCAGCAACAAGTGACGTCTGTAGCGATTCCCCCCAACCCCCTCCATAACATGCAGTAGTGCCAACTTCGGATCACTAGGCAGCTCCCATGCCAATACCTCTGAGAGACTGCGGAAGACCCCAGTCCAGAACCCATGCAACCCCGAACATCCCATGTGGTGTGTAAAAGTGTGCCAACCTCTGACCCGCAGCACACGCAATCCGGAGAACCTGCCTTCCATAGGCGCTCCCTAGTGAAGTACGTGCGGTGGAGGTATTTGAATTGTATGAGTCTCAGGTGTGTGGAAATTGCTGCCCCCCTAGTACTCGCCAGGGCCTCCACCCAGTCTTCCTCCTCCAACTCCCCCACATCCCCCACCCACGCCGCCCGCAGCTTCTGTAAGTCGGGGGAGCAATGTCGCACCAGGGACTGGTACATACGGGACAGTTTTTTGTCTGGAAGTTCCCCCATGAACAGTTGGGCCTCAAGTGGGCTAAAGTCTGGGAGAGTGTCAATGTCCGTCAGATATGGTGTCAAAGCATGTCAGAATTAGAGGAATCGAAAGAATTGAGAACGGGGCATCCTGAATTCAGTCTGCAGGTCCAGAAAAGACTTCAATGTAGCACCCGACATGACATCTCCCTACCTATGGCATCCCACCCACCAAACCCCCTAAGTGTCTCCAAGTGGGGCAGGCGGCCGTTGCTCCAAAGAGGGGTCTCTCGAGTGAGGACATTCCACCATTACATCCAGCGTAGCGCCTGCCGCCAAATAGAGAAGACCACTTGCGTGGCGGAAGGAATGCCCCGCCCGAGCGGCGCCGAGTATAGTATCGTGTGGATAGAGGACGAGCCCATCAGGTGACGCTCCACCGCATAGGCTGGATTGCCCCTGTCGCCGTACCACCTGTCATTAAGGACCAAGAGATGCGCTGCCAATACATTTTTATTTGAAATGTTTCCCATTACAATGATTTTCTTTTCAAACGGCAGTCTCCTCCAGCGTTTCCCACAAGCAGTCATTAGTCAAAAGCCTTTTGTAAAACAGAGCAGCCAGAATGGACCGGGCATAGGCATCTGAAACCATTTGGCAATGTTTGGCAGCCGTGTGCAATGATGGTGCACTTTTACCCTGAACATGGGACACCCTGAAGTGAGGCAAAGGACTGAGGGCGTGATCTGCACCCTTCTTCAACCGCTGTTATTAGCAGCCAGTCATGTGGGTAAGTGTAGTAGCACACGAGCAGTCTATGACTCGGGAGCAACCAAATACCCCCGTCTACTGAGTGGAAATCTCAGTAGTCCTTCCAAATAGCTGTAGCCGCCTTCTTTTGGAGGCTTCACCCAGAATCTCACCCTTGACATGTGACAACAAGGCTGTGCCTTTATCCGGCAGTCTGCTTTACTTAGGAGTTCTCAGCTAGTATCCCCACCTATATTGTGAAAAGAAGGTTTTGTGTACACAGTGTAGTTGCACGACTGATGAAGTGTGTTTAATTGTTGCAATAACAACTTAGGAGGTTGTTTACACACTTTTTACTACACAGAGGAAAGAAAATCATCTAATTAGTAATCTTGCCAAGTTCTTTTAGTTCCAGAATTTACCATTTTTACCCAGTGACATTTCTCCCTCTAAGTTATACTCAATACTGTCTGAGTTAGCTACATGGAAGTATGCCACAAGTTATATGACTGGACATATGTCTGTAGTGCTTACCGTTGCTGGCCTCCATGTTCTTATACCCATCTCTACACTGAGAAGTGACACATTTGCCTCTAAACTTTACTCAATGCTGTCTGGGATAACTAAAATGAGTACATGGAAGAACTGTAAGAACTCCCCAAGTATTATGTTTGAAAATATGTCTATATTGCATGTTCCTCCACCAATCTCTATTATTTGTACAGGTGCTCTTTTCATCTCATCCTTTGTACAGCACTGTTCTGGGTCTGGACTGCTCTATATAAATCCGCTACTAAATAAATAAATATATATATATGTGCAATCTTCTTAATTAGCGTCTTGAGTAGCATACAGTAAAATAACTTGTGTCAAGAGAAAAATATATTGGGACAAAACAGAGAGAAAACTGAAGAAAATTTTACAACTATATTAGAAAATAATGAGTGGCTGGTATCCTAAAATAGTATTCATTGCCATATACCCTGACGAAGGAGCTATACTTACTTGGCACCAACCAACCCCCCGCCCCCAGTCCCCTCCCACCGAAAGCTGAGCTTGACAAGTAGCAGTTTATGCTCCTAAACTGATTGATTCCGCGAATTATAACTCGCTCCGATATTTTGGTCCAATTGGAAGACTGTCTTTAGTGGTTTAAATGAAAAGCTTGATCAGTTTGAGGGGCAGAGGGCTGCCAAGAAGCTCTGCTTGTAGGAGAGACAGCCAATCAAAATGGTCTCCACCCCAAACCTTCTTCTGATTGTCGCTTAAAATACAACACTCTCATAGCTATACTTTCTGTTTGTGTAAATCCAACACTCAAGAAGACACTTCATGTTCTAAAGAACAAGTTACGTACTTTTGGTAACGATGTATCTGGTAGAGACCATTCTAGCCGCAGATTCCTTAACGTAGAATTATCCCCAGGCGTGAGACCGGATCCGGAAAACTTTCCCATAGCATCTCTGCGGTCTGGGGGCGGTACAACGTGACTCCGCCCTGACCTCGTCCACGGGCGTCAGCGAGGTCACATAACCCCCACCCCAGGGCGCTGACGTCAGTTTTCTTCGGAGAACCTTTCCGCACCACACCGCGGAGCCATCACAAACAAATTGTGAGAACATGGGAACAGTGTGCGAAAAAACCAGGCAAACAGGGAGGAAACGAAAGGTGAGGAACAGCACCATTTGGAAAAGCGCCAGGCACAGTGGTACTGAAAGTCATAGAAGGAAAAGAGCAGAGCACAGCTCTAAGAAGCAGCCTCGTAAGCAAAGGCAACATCCTCCCTGGAAGCAGAAAAACATGTGAAAAAACGTCGTAGCAGATGACAGAAAGTCTTCAATCACAATCCATAACAGTGCAGGGCAACAAGTCTGGAACAGATGAGTAAAGACAAATTACCCCAAGACAACACCATCAAGGAGGGTAGTATCCCCTGGAAAGAGCTAAAGGCTGAGGCGCAGCCAAGAGACCCCAACACAGAGCACTGCAGAGGAGTCAGGAACCCCAAGATAGTAAAAGTGGAGAAGAGTAAGAGTAGGGCCCCACACTGGAACAACCAGGGTGTAGGGATGCAGAAGCATGCAAGAACTCACTGTCCATTGCCAGAAAGGAATGGATGAAACTATAAACAGAAGGAAGCATCCCACTAGGGAGGAAGTGAAAGAGGGCACTCGCCGAAGACAAAACCACCCGGAGGGAGGGAAGTGCAGAAGACCAGCCTGAAGGCCCTCGCAGAACGGGGAGGAAGGGCGGGCCGTGAAGGAATCTGCGGCTAGAATTGTCTCTACCACATACATTGTTACCAAAGGTAAGTAACTTGTACATTTGAAAGAGAAAACTAGCCGCAGATTCCTCAACGTAGAATAGATACCCTAGCCGTACCCAGAGGGGAGGAGGGTCTGCGAGAAAACCTCACTAGCTCTGAAGAAAACAGGGCCCCAACAGGTGATGAGTCATGGGGACAGGAAGGACGGCCCAGTCCCCACCAAGCAGAAAAAAGGAAGAGGGAAGCCCAGGATACCACAAGCCTACCCGAGGGGCAAAGGGCACCTGCCAGAACCCCGGAGGGACGAACGGCACCAGGAGAGTACTAAGAAGGAAAAGAACCACCGCAACATCTCAAGGAGAAGAGGCGGAAACAGAGGCAGAGCCCGTCGCACGAGAACACACACAGCAAAGAGTACAGCCAAACTGGCATCAGCCAAGCGGCAGCGGACAAGGCAGGAACAGCCCCACAGCCGAGAAGCGCAGATGGGAGAAGGGAGACACAGTCGCGCAAAGCTCCAGCGGACCAAGGAACAGGAGCACACAGGTGAACTCCTAAGCCCACAGAGGTGAGCCATAACAACCAGATGTACGCAGCCGGCAGCTGGTAAATACTGCGAAGTAATGCGCCCAAAGCAAGCCAGCGCAAGACGAAGGCTGAGGCAAGGGGACCCAGGAACAAGCCCCAGAGAAGGACTGTCCCAGAGGCACAACCCAACCCACGAAAAGAAGTAGGATCGGCCAGAAGCCAAAGAGGAGAAATCTGTAGAACAGACCTAAAGCCGTCAGCCAGAACACAGGAGAACACCAGGAGTATCCTAGTCCCCCTGGAACACAAGGCAGAGGACCAGGCCAAAACGTCGGATAACAAGGTGGAAACACCACGACACAACGCCGTAGACGGCATGACAAAAGCCAGTCTGGCAATCGAGAGGTTGAAGGGGAACGAAAGGCACGACAGGCAATTCGTGTAGACGAAGGATAGGAACACCATCGAATACTGAGCAGGACAGAACCTGGAGCACTGCAAGCTGCGCTAAGACAGAAGAAAAAAGAGACTGCACCAAGCGGTATACAGTGATGCCAGGAAAGGCGAGGAACCCAAGAAGGTGTCCACACCCGCCCAGCTTAGGACTGAGCTACACAATAGCTACAAGTACCCCACCTAGGGCATGACACGTCCCAAATCAAAGCATGGGTACGCCTCTTTAGGGAAAAACCCCGCAGCAGAGGTCAAGAACATAAAGGACCTGTGGAAACACCACAGGCGGCTTATCAAGCAGCCAGAAAATACACAGATGGTCCAACCTAAAGACCTATACGGCTGCACGAACAGCCAAAAAACACACCACAAAAGCTAAAGGGGCATACCAGCAGCCAACAGTACAGAGGGGCCAACCTAAGGAGCCACACAGAACACACAGACGGGCAACCGAAACACCAGGCCCAAGAGAAAGGTGGGATAAATGCCTCCCATAAGGCGCCTGAGGACCAACAAGCTGAAGCTTACGGAGGGGGGAGAAGGAGGACAGAGCCCGGCAAGGAGTCGTTGAATGGCGGAGTCCGCATGGGTGTTAAATAAAAGAACCCCATCAAAAGGCAGGTCAACAAGACTCTCCCTAATATTCTACGGAAAAACACCATCCAGCAACCAAGCATGGCGGCAGAGAGCCACAGAATTTGCCATAGCATGGCCAAGAGAATCAGAAACATCCAAGGCCGAACTGAGAATGCAGTTAACTCCCAACCACCCAGCACATGGTGCCGCAGATCAGCGCGGACACCTTCATGTGAGGAGCGAGACCGAAGGGACACCACGGAATGCCATAGGCTGGAGGTAGCCCTGGCCAACACACAAAGTGTGTTGAGCTTTCGCAAAGCAGCACTAGGGGAAGCGAAAATGTTACACCCCCAGGAATCCAACCACCAGGCCTCCCGTGATGGTGGGAACAACACTGAAGGCAAGGAAGGAAAAGTAGTCGGCAGGAGAGGACCCTGAGTAGAAGAAATGGAAAGAAAGGCAGACTGGATCATGCAGGACGGTGGCAGTGGAGGAGTGGCTGAGGCACCGTATCTCTCATTGCAGGAAGGACCAAGAAGCGAGTTGTGGAGCGAGGCTTCAAATGGAAGAGGCAGCTCCCCTCCACAAGAGCCCTGGTGTTGAACCTCCAACAAATGGTCTGTTGGACAAAATTTCAATAGAAGTGAACCTTCTTAGAACTGAACTTGGCAAGATCTCTGACAAGGCCAAAGCGAATGAGTCCACCATACGGGAGCTTCAGACCTCTGCGAAAAGGATGGAGAAGCGGGTGAGCGACCTGGTTCACCAGCACTGGCAAATGGCTCTTAAGCTCAAGGACCAGGAAGGTAGGGCCCGCAGAAGTAACATCCGCGTGGTGGGAGTGCTGGAAGGAACGGAGGGGCCAGCGTGGACATTTTTTTGGAGGACCTCATCCTCACCCACCTGAAGCCTGAGCGACTCTCTAACATCTTCACGGTGGAACGCGCACACCATGCACCGGTCCCGAAAACCAAGCCGGGAGCGCCGCCTAGGACAATAATTGCAAAAATCCTGAACTTTAGGGATCAGGATGCCATCCTCCAAGCGGCCAGACTGATGGGAGATTTGCCTTATGAGAACGCCACGATCAGCTTCTTTCTGGACTTCACGCTTCAAGTTCAGCGGGAAAGGCGCTCCTTTGCGGGCGTGAAGGCAGCACTTCGAGACAGGGGACTTAAGTACATGATGTTCTTCCCGGCCAAGCTGAAAGTCATCGTGTGGGGCAAGTCCCTGTTTTTTACAACGCCGTCGGAGGTGCAGGACTGGCTGGAGAGGGAATCGTCGCAGGCGCAGAAGCGGACAGAGGGCGAAACTTGGAGAGACAATCAGGCTGCCTCACCGGGATCCATAGCCGGGAGGTCGGAGGGTGATGCAAAGAGCCAGCGCTCCTGGCGGTCGAGGTCGACCAGTCCCAGATGGGGGTCCCTCAGAGACACTGAAGGTCGCTAGTGGAAGAAGAGGCGGATGTGGCCCTGGCGAACTGTAAAGTATAAGGTACTGCAATACCGAGGCAAGGGGCTGCTCCTACTTGGCGGGTGGTGACGGGGGGATAACTCTTAGCACACATAGCATTGCACGTACCAGGCAGCATGGGGTAACATAATGAGGGAACCCACAGCCTCATCGAACTAAGAGATGGTGTTGGCCCTTGAGGGCCACTGTGTAGCAATACTAAGGGTGGGACACGCAATGGTACAGTGTGCGATGATTCTTCAAGAGTGTATTTTTGGGTACAGCAGGGTTGTGCATGGGGGGACGGACGTAGACAGCGGCTGGAGCTGGGGCCAGCGCACTCTTCCCCTTTCAAGTTTTAGCGGGAGGGGGAGGTTTCCTCACTCCCGGGTTGGGATTGGGCGAAAGGCGCTCTGCTAATTGGGGAGGTGGGTAGTTCGAAACCTACGGAGCAGGGGAGCAGGGTGTGGGGGGGTGGTCGGTGGGGGGGCGGAGAAACTCTTTGGGGTGGAAGGAGTTGGGGGTTCAGTTGTGGGATGGGGGTGTTGGGGGAGCAGTTGAGGGGGGAGGGGGACGGTTGGGGACAGTGGGAGAAGTTTGGTATGGTCACACAAGAAATGTAATGACACAGTCGGGCAGTGTACCAGGTCACACAGGGCTGCTTTTTCAGTAAAGAGTGGCTATGGCTAAGAAGTGGGACAAAAGCCTCAAGATATTGAGCTGGAACGTTAACGGGTTGGGGGACAAGGTTAAAAGAACCATTGTATTGCAATTTGTTAAAGGACACCTCCCAGACGCGGTACTGTTGCAGGAGACCCACTTGCTGGGCAACACGTGCCACGAGCTGAACAGATGGGGGTACTCTTTGGCTATTCACTCCGGTTTCACCTCTGGGTCCCGGGGGGTGGGAATCCTTCTCCGTCGTAGCTTCCCGCTCGTTGTTGACCATACTGAATCCGACCCGCAGGGGCGCTTTGCGGCTGTTTCTGGAAAATGGGAGGGGTGTAGGCTAAACCTGGTATCGACTTATATCCCGCCGGGTCTCCAAACTCAATCCTATCGAGACCTGGGCGGGCTTCTCCTTTCCCTTCCGGAAGGACAAATCCTAGTGGGAGGCGACTTTAATGCCGTGGAATCAGGGGACCTTGATAGACACCCACCTAGGGACATACCGTTGGGACGCCTGTGGCTGGTGGATTTCATTGAGGCGTTTGGCCTGACTGATCTCTGGCGTCTCAGACACCCGACGGACAAACAATATACTTTCTTCTCAGGCCCACATCGCTCTTTCCCACGCTTAGACCACATTCTAGCACCTATGCATCAGGGCACTACAATTCAGGAGGTCTCACACTTGGCAAGAGGCATTTCAGATTACTCCCCGCTGTTAGCCCACCCCACAATCGGTGATCGGCGGGAAGGGTGTATTGCGCCGATTAACGCCTGGTACCTACGTAGCGAAGAAATTAGAAAGACGCTAACTCTTTCAATTGACCGATACTTTGAGAGCAACGACGGCTGTGTAGAATCTTCGGTAGTACTGTGTGAGGCCTTCAAGACCGTCCTCAGGGGGGAGGCCCTATCTGCGATCGCTGGTCGTCGCAAGGAACGGGAGGCGCAGATGGTAACTGTTGAGAGTGACCTCATCGGGTTGGAAAAGGCGGCACAGACCGACGGCGGCCCAGGGACTATCCACCAGATGCAACTCAAAGTGGCGGACTACAGGGCCCTGGCCACTGACGCCGCTAAGACTTTAGTAAGAGACAGGGAGGGCAGAATACATGACCAAGGCGATAATGCGGGTAAGCTCATTGCCTGGCTCGATAAAAAACAGCAGGCACAGAGAGTAGTGGCAGAGCTTAAGGCTGAGTCAGAAGCCGTTATTACAGAACCCCGCAAGATAGTCAGGGAATTGGCACAGCACTTCCAGAGGGTGTATAGTAAAGGGTCTGCCCGGCCGGAGGAGGACTTCGTGGCCTTGCTGGCTGACATTCGGATGCCTGCTCTCTCGGAGGCTGAGAGGCACACTTTGGAGGGGCCGCTCACCATTGAGGAGCTGGGGCGGGCTATTAGGGATCTTCGCCCAGGAAAAGCCCTTGGGCCCAACGGTCTTCTGATCGAGCTGTACAAGCTCAAACCGGATGGCCTTAGCCCGTACCTAAAACGTATGTTCGAGGAAAGTAAGGAGAGGGGAGTCTTACCGCGAGACCAACGTATAGCCACAATCGTGGCCATCCCAAAAGAAGGGAAACCGGGAGATTCCTGTGCCTCCTACAGGCCCATATCTTTATTTAACGCAGAGCCCAAAATACTGGCCAAGGTCCTCACCAACAGTCTCAAGCCAGTCTTAACTACACTGGTCCACCCGGACAAATTGGGCTTCATGCCCCACCGCAACACCGCGCTTAACCTCCGCCGTCTTATTGGACTGATGGGGCGATATCATACTATTCAAGAAGATGCGGTTGTGGTGTCACTCGACGCCACAATGGCATTAGACACGCTTGAGTGGCCCTACATGATGGTAGTCCTTCAGAAATTGGGCTTTTGCCCTAGCTTTATCGGATGGGTGCGTCTCCTTTATTCTGAGCCGCTGGCCCAGGTCACAGTAAATAACAAAACCTCTGAGGCTTTTGCACTAGGAAGAGGGACGCGACAGGGATGTCCCCTCTCACCTTTGCTATTTGCCCTCTCTCTGGAACCACTCGCTGCCTGGATTAGACAGGATGTTTCTTTGAAGGGGCTCCGGTGGGCCGATGCCTGGAAGGACAGGATTTCGCTCAATGCGGACGACATCCTCCTTTATCTCTCGAGACCTCGAAGGTCCCTCGTGGTAGCCCTGGACATCTTCACCAGTTTCTGGAGGAACTCAGGATATAGTATAAACTGGGGTAAATCCCTACTGTATGTTCTTCATGGCGACCCCCCGGAAGTCCCTCGAGACTGCCCGATTAAGGTGGCCACGGACGGGTTTAAGTACTTGGGAATCTTCATTTCTAAAGACGAAGCCATTATGTATGAGAGAAATCTTCTGCCGCCCTTACAGCTGTTTAAAAGGGACTCCGCAACCTGGCAGAAGCTCCCGCTGTCCCTACTGGGCCGTGCAGCACTTTTTTAAATGATGGCGCTGCCAAGATTCCTATACGCCCTACAAAACTACCCTGACTTGGTCCCGCAGTCATACTTTGCGTCCGTCGAAGCCGCACAAAGAGATCTACTTTGGTCCGGAACACCCAGAATATCCCTGCAGAAATTGACACTGGGATGGTTTGATGGGGGCATAGCGCTCCCGGACATCCGTAAGTATTATTGGGCCGCACACCTCTCGGACATTAACCAAGGCACCTACTGTGACGGGAATGACCCGGGATACGGAATGGAGCAGTGGCTCCTTCCTGGTGGGAACCTTGAGGCGGCGCTTTACTCAAAACCTGGTAGATACTCACTCACGGGGCAAACACAACACTCGGTCCAACTATGGCATATTGTTCAGCGCAAACTGGGATGGGCCAATACTCTGACAATGGCTACCCCACTATGGGTCTCAGAGAGGTTGGGCAATCTGGGCCGCACCAGAGAGTTCCGCAACTGGGATCTAATTGGCATCTCCCACGTCAAAGACCTATGGGGTCCGGACAGAGTTACGCCATTCGCCTCACTCCAACGCGCGTATGAACTCGCACAGACAGAATACTTCGATACCTGCAGGTCAGGCACTCCCTTCAGAAGAATATGACCCCAGGGACCCAACCCCCAAAATCTTCCCCCCTGGAGGATCGATTATTAAACAGGCACCTCCCAGAACATGCAATTTCCCTCACATATAAAAAACTCATTAACAACTCTCCAGACCTGTTACTAGCTCTCAAAGGAAAGTGGGAGGCTGACGGACTAGAAATAGATGAAGAAGAGTGGAGAAGTGCGCTTGCTTCCCCTAAGGAAGTGGCTATATCAGCCAGGCTTAGACTTATCCAGCTTAAAGAGGGACTCTGTAGGAGGGGATGTGGGGAGATGGGAACTTTCTTCCACATAATACGGGAGTGCCCTGTGTTACAGATTTTACTGGGAACGAGTGCTCCATTGTAAGAAAGAAGTGTGGGGGGTTGAGTTGCGTATGGAGGCTAAGAGGAGCCTTTTAAACATCTGGGAGCCCACAGACCTGCCAGCGAATGGAAGGCTATGGGCGACGTTAGGACTGGCAGTAGCGAAGCGAAACATTGCTAGGCTGTGGGGGGCAGTAGCGCCTCCGAAACTCAACTCCTGGAAAAAGGACATGGACTGGTGCATGCTCCAGGAGAAGACAGTGTACATGGCACGAGGGTGCCCCAAGAAATGGGTGGCGGTGTGGTCAAACTGGAACGAATACAGAGGTAACATATGTGAACCACCCAAACCTCACCCACTGACGTATCGGCTGAAATGTGACCTACCTTGTGACATGCTGCTGTGAAAATTGACCACGTATTGTAAGCTCTGTGTTCTCTACGGTACAACGTGATTATTGTATTTAAAATCTGTGTTGCCCACCACTTTTTCTAAGTTACTAATAAAAAGATTTTAAAAAACAAACAAATGGTCTGTAGGGAAAGAAGTAACCGGGTTGCCCATTTTCGGGTTGCCGCCCCATTCTAGGAGAATGGGGCGGGGTCGGAGCCGGAGTGGCTAATGAGCGGTGCTAGCTCGACCTCCAACAAGACAGCCACCTGCATAGAGGGCCGAGAGGGACTCGGGGAGGTGCCCTGGGTCCCAGCCACCACCTACTGTGGAGGAGTGTGGCTCACTGATTAGAGCGGCAGACCCTGATGCAGAGGTCTGGCCCGGGACCAGGGTTCAATTCCCGACGCGGCAGGGTCCCGAGCCCAAAAAATGTCCACGGACTCGATAATTCTCGCCTCAGTGCCTATTCTAATCATGGGGTCCCACGCTGCAACTCTGGGCAATAGTTGCTTAATCTCCACTACGGCGGCCCACCCGCTGCGGGATGCCTGGCTTTCACCCTGGGGATACCCAGTAGGGGTTATCTCACAGGGAAAAGCCAGGACGGGTTCCCAAGGCAAGCGCCTTTATGCCTTCAGGTGATACGTGCGCTATATAAGTCGCAATACATTTACATTTTTACATTTACGGCATCGCTAGAGCCGGGGAGGAAAAGTGTTGGCGCCGGAAAGGCATCGGCTCGGCCTCCGGTAAGGCAGCCGCCTGCCCAGAGGACCGAGGGGGACTCGGGGTCGAACCATGAGTCCCGGCGACCTCCTGCAACACCACAGAGAACCCCGCAGGGATATGCGGCGAGGCAGGGACGCCATGGTTTGAAGAGGGGAACCCCATAGGGTCGCACCTCGACGACACCACAACCCCAAAGCCTGAAGCCAAACTCATTGGCGCCGGGGTGGAATCCGCCTGCGACTCTGCGTAAGGCCCCGCGCATGGCAAGGGATCAGCGGGCGTCTCAGGAAGAGGAGGGGGGCCTAAAGAAGCGTAGCGTAGGCCTTCATTTGGGCCCTAGTCGCTCAGATGCCAGGAAACGGCGAATAGGGTGGCGACGGACAAGGGTGCACGTCCTGAGGGGACCCCGTGCCCTCTGCAGCACGAGGACAAGGCCTCCGAGAAAAGCTGTAAGACTTACCAGCGGGCGAGCGAAGCCTGCGGGGCCTTGGTGAAGGACTATGCCGCAGTCAGAATCAGCGGCTTCTGGCCTCCGAGGTAGGAGACGGACGCTGTGACGAAACTGATCTGGACAAGCGGGACAAAAGCAATTTCATCCAGCGTTCCAGCCTGGACTTCGGATTGATATGCTGACAAGTGTTGCAGTCCGTAGAGTCATGGTGCTCGCCCAAACACCACATACAGATAGGGTGAGGGTCCGTCGCCGACATCTGACGCATACAAGAAGTACACATCTTGAAACCTGAAGGCATTCGCACACTGTTCCTCAATGCAAAGCGTTAAAAGAAGGCATGAAAACAGGTCAAGGGAACACAATCCGGATCCACGTTGCATGCGGAAAAGAAGGAAACTGACGTCAGGGTGGGGCTTATGTGCCCTCGCTGACGTCACTGCTGCGGACGATGTCAGGGCGGAGTCACATGGTACCCGCCCACGGCGCGTAGAGATACTGTGGCAAAGTTTTCCGGATCCGGTCTCACGTCTGGGGATAATTCTACGTTAAGGAATCTGCGGCTAGTAGTCTCTATCAGATTGTGATTTATAAATATCCAAATGAGACAATCGATCAATCAACTCATCAAGTTTAAATTATGACAGCTAGAGACGGCAGCAAAGGCAAGTGATGCACTTGTAGAAAGCATCTTATGCCCAAGGACGTCTTAGTGCTAGAAGCATCATCGACCTCAAGGATGGGAGAAATCAAGATAATTGGCTAAACCAACAAAACAAGTAGGTCTATAGAGCTTTCCTGAATGCCCAGTGATTCTTCATGAGATGCAGGGTCAGTGGACTTATTTGAACTTATCTCACTATTGGGGAACTTGGAAATTGAAAGGATGTCCTACTGTAACAAATGTAGTAAAAGTCAAAGACTGGCACAGGAATTCAACTTGCAAAATATGTGCAGAAACATATCAAAACAATTTATCTTGCAAGGTATTTGTTACCATATTGAAAATCCACAGAGCAATAAGATGCGGGTGTAGTGTGTAGCAGGTTGCAGATACCACCTTCACGCTTAGAGATGAGTATGCAGAATGTACTGGTTAACAGGCATTAGCGCTATCAAATATGGACACAATTCCTGCATTCGCCATTGATACTGTAAGGTGACATGGTAGGAATGGAATTATGTTTTTGATAAACCTCGTCTCATGGTAAAAGGCAGAGAGCACTGAACTAATCTGCCCTTTCAGACTGATCTTTCTCCTGTAGAAAACCCAAATGTTTTACTTTACTAACTGGGCAGGAAAGTTCTCCAGGGTTCATTGGTCCCATGATGAAATACAGGGATTACCCGCCCCAGAAAAAGAACTAGTATCAGCTGAGGTGTATCTGCATAAGAAACACATTTTCCTCTGTACACCTGAGCAGTCCGAACATAAGGAGGATAGAAGTAAACACTGAAAAGTATACAAAACAGAGAGGAGTCCATAGAAATCCGCAAGTAACCGTCTACGATTTAGATTGATACCGAGGAAGACCAAGAGACTGGCTTCTTTCTGTAAGGAACAAGATTCACCATTCAAGGGTCAAGCCTTGCACACTCACCAACGCAAGACATGAGATAAGTAGTGAATGACACACTGTATTGAAAGCAGCTGATAGGTCAAGTAGGTTGAGACAGTTGAAAAGTCTGACATCTACATCCAGCCCAAGTAACGAAAAAGGGCCGCCCTGATCGTGATGGTCAGGGGCTTTAACATCCACAGTGGGATCAAGCCATAACATCACTACAGACACATCATGGCATCATGAACATCTGTCTTCAAGCAACATCCAGCTCTACAACGACAACCCAAAGGGACATATAGGCAACTATAGCCTATTTCAACTACTGAGAAAGGGGAAAGAGGAGATGAACAGCTACAGCATGTTGTGTATTCAACACACAAGCCTTGAGGCTGTCAAAGATGGAGTGCAAACCCATGACCAAGGTTTACTACCATGAAGAGAAGAGGAGTGAGGCGGATTGCATCTACCCAGAAAACCCGAGCTCCTTTTTTTGGTCAAACAAAGAGCTCAAGCAGGTGAACTAGCACAGTATAGAAGGGTTTTTACTGACTGCATCTCGTGAGCTGTGTTCCTCCTAAAGCCACCCAAGAAAGAGATATCTGAGAATTAAATTAGAAAGAGGGAAGGAAGCAGGTGATTACCCAGCAAGACAAGGCCCTCTGGTGCCCTCAATGTAGATTACAAAAACTGAAGAGCGAGCACTCAAACCTCGATATATTCACTGAAGACCCAGATTCTTAGTGTTGTAGTAACTACTACAAGAGAATGCAGGTCTTCAGGATTCCAGTCAGGATGGCTATGCCCATTCTGATAAAAAAGAATTAAGATAGCATTGATGAACAAGTTACTTACCTTCGGTAACGATATATCTGTAAGAAACAGTAGTTAGTATTAGATTCCTTACCTTAGAATATCCCCAGGCGTTAGACTGGATCTGGAAATTTTGGCGTAGCAGTACCCTCGCGCGTCGGTAGGCGTCGTCTGTGGCTCCGCGTCCGTCGTCGGTGTCGTGGGCACCGTGATGACGTCGTCGGAGTACTTAGATGCCGCCTCCGCTTGCTGACGTCAGTTCTTAGACACAGCTTTTCAGCGCCAGAAACGCAGAGTCATGTTAAAAACCGACACTGGTGCCATTTAAACTAGGGCCCTGAAAGGGATGACCTTAACCCTAGATATCGGTTCACAGAACGGGGAGGATGGGTGGGGCGGTAAGGAATCTAATACTAACTACTGTTTCTTACAGATATATCGTTACCGAAGGTAAGTAACTTGTTCATCTGAAAGAAACAGGTTAGTATTAGATTCCTTACCTTAGAATAGATACCCCAGCAATACCAACCTTGGTGGTGGGTCTGCGAACCAATAATCACACCAGAAAGTCCTGGAGGACAGAACAGCCAAAGAAGCCATCCCTCCAGACTTGGCTGTCCAGGCAGTAGTGTTTTGCAAACGTGTGCAGCGATGCCCACATAGCTGCCTGAGAGATGTCCTGTAAGGGGACTCCCCGGCCCAGGGCAGTGCTAGCCGCCGTGGCCCGAGTGGAATGGGCCCTCAGCCCAACAGGAGGCTCCTTCCTCGCCAAGGAGTAACATGCCTCGATACACAAGACGACCCACCGAGAGATGGTACTCTTGTGCACCGCCCGTCCCTTCTTAGCGCCCACGTAACCAACAAAGGGTTGGTCATCCACCCGGAACTGGCGTGTGCGATCTAGATAGAACTAAATCGCACGTTTTGGGTCCAGACGGTGGAGCCGCTCTTCCTCTTTAGAGGGATGCGGTGGCGGAAAGAAGGTGGGCAAGGTGATAAGACTGCCCGATATGGAAGGCAGTGACAACCTTGGGCAGGAAAGATGGCTTAGTCCGCAACACAACCTTGTCCAGATGGACAGAAAGGAAAGGGGGTGTACATGAAAGAGCCTGGAGCTCACTCACTCTCCTGGCAGAGGTGATGGCAACCAGGAAAGTAGTCTTCAGAGTAAGAAGACGGAGAGGACAGTTGTGGAGTGGCTCAAAGGGAGCGCACATCAGAAATGTAAGAACAAGGTTCAAGTCCCACTGAGGCATCACAAACGGAACAGGAGGGAACATGTGTGTGATGCCCTTCAGAAAACGAGTTACAATAGGGGACTTGAACAAAGAAGGTTCATCAGGCAGCCTTAGAAAGGCTGAAAGGGCAAAAAGGTAGCCCTTGATAGTGCCCAGAGCAGAGCCCTGCTGGGCAAGAGAAAGAAGGAAGAGAAGAACCTCAGAAAGAGGGGCAGAAAGAGGATCCACAGCCTTTGCTGTGCAATATGCCACAAATTTGTTCCACCTGCAGGCGTATACTGACTTTGTGGAGGGACGCCTGGCTGCCAGAATGACATTACAGACTTCAGGAGGCAAGTCAAATGGCCTCAACTGTCGCCGCTCAATCTCCAAGCATGGAGGTGGAGACTGGACAGGTTCGGGTGGAGGACCGTCCCCTGCTGCTGTGACAGAAGGTCCTCCTGAAGAGGCAGACGAACCGGGGGATCGACTGACATACTGAGTAGCTCTGGATACCAGTACCTTTGTGCCCAGTCCGGAGCCACAAGGATGACTTGGGCCCGGTCGCGCTTGATCTTCTTCAGCACTCTGGGCAGAAGTGGTATAGGAGGAAAGGCGTACAATAGACCGCAACTCCACTCGCGCCGAAACGCGTCTCCGAGCGAGTGCAGCCTTGGAAATTCCAACGCGCAGAACTGATGACATTGCGCGTTCTCTTCGGTGGCGAATACATCTAACCAAGGCTCTCCCCACTGCTGAAAGCGGCCTTGCCAAACGTCCAAGTTCAGACGCCATTCGTGATCCATCATGCACCGACGGCTGAGTTCGTCCGCCCTGGTGTTCAGAGAACCTGCCAGGTGTTAAACCACCAGGGTCACGCCCTCATGTTCCAGCCACTGCCAGAGGCGCAGAGCCTCCTGGCAAAGGTCCAAGACCCCACCCGCCCTGTTTGTTGCAGTACCACATGGCGGTGGTGTTGTCCATGAACACCTGCACTACACTCCCCCGGACAGAGGGGAGGAATGCCTTCAGTGCTAGACGAATCGCCCTCAGCTCCAAAAGGTTGATATGGAGCCGGGACTCCGCCAGAGACCAGAGGCCTCTGATCTCCGCCTCTCCCATGTGGCCTCCCCAGCCCTGGAGGGACGCGTCCATCACAACTACGTGCTCCGGTTGGCGAAGGGAGAGGGATCTGCCGCTGACCCAATCGCGGTCCGTGAGCCACCACTGCAGCTGTCTCGCAGTGCCCTCTGAGATCAGGACATGGTCGGATAGGTTGCCCTGATGCTGGGCCCACTGAAACTTCAGGTCCCACCGCAGAGCCCGCATCCGCCACCGGGCGTGTTGCACCAGAAGGATGCAGGAGGCCATCAGCCCCAGAAGCCGCAGCGTCAACCTAACCGAGACCCGGGACAAAGGCTGAAAGAGTGGAATCAGAGCCTGAATGTCCCGAACCCACTGTTCGGGAGGATAAACCCAAAACTGCGCCGAGTCGAGAACCGCTCCGATGAAGAGGAGCTTCTGAGAGAGGCACAGGTGTGACTTCGGCACATTGATGGAAAACCCCAGCAGGGGCAGGAGGTCCGCCGTCGTCTGGAGGTGGCTGACGACTGTTTGGGGCGAGCCCGCCTTTAACAACCAGTCGTCGAGGTAGGGGAAGACTGAAACCCCTAACCTGCGTAGATGAGCTGCGACCACCGCCATCACCTTCGTGAACACCCGTGGGGCGCTGGTAAGGCAGAAGGGGAGCACGGTAAACTGAAAGTGCTCGTGGCCTATCGTGAACCGCAGGTAACGCCGGTGGGCCGGCAGGAGGGGGATGTGGAAATAAGCATCCCGCAAGTCCAACGCTACCATCCAGTCTCCTGGGTCCAGGGCAGCTAAGACCTGAGCCAGTGTCAGCATTTTGAACTTCTCCTTCCGGAGGAAGCCGTTGACGTTTCGTAGGTCCGAGATAGGGCGTAGGCCCCCTTTGCCCTTCTTGGGTACCAGAAAGTAGTGGGAGAGGCAACCACACCCTACTTCTGGCCCAGGAACGCGCTCGATGGCCCCCTTGGCCAAGAGGGGTCTTAACTTCCTCCTGCAGAAGTCGCAAATGATCCCCCGATACGCGGTGGTATTGCGATGGCATGGCTGGAGGGGTCGCCTCGAAGGGGAGGGAGTAGCCCCTTCGGACGATTTGCAGCACCCACCTGTCCGATGTGACAGTGCGCCAGTGGAAGAGGTGATGGTGAACCCTGCCCCCCACTGGCACATGGGCCTAAAAGCACGGACTAGGAGGGTTTTGAGGCGGATGCTGCGGTGGAAGGTGTGGACTGACCTTGCCGTTGTCCCCGACTGCCTCCACGGCGGTTTCCACGGCCGCCACAGCGTTGGATGTTAGTCTGCGGTGCGTGGCTGGCAGCACGTGTGGGGGCGCCCTTTCCTTGGCCACGAAAGGAGCGGAAGGCACCCGATTGCTGGCGCGGGGCCGAGAGGCCCAAGTACCTGGCCGTAGCCCTGGAGTCCTTAAAGCGCTCAAGCGCATGGTCTGCCTTGTCGCCAAAAAGGCGACGGCCATCAAACAGCATGTCCATGAGAATATCCCTGCAGAAATTGACACTGGGATGGTTTGATGGGGGCATAGCGCTCCCGGACATCCGTAAGTATTATTGGGCCGCACACCTCTCGGACATTAACCAAGGCACCTACTGTGACGGGAATGACCCGGGATACGGAATGGAGCAGTGGCTTCTTCCTGGTGGGAACTTTGAGGCGGCGCTTTACTCAAAACCTGGTAGATACTCACTCACGGGGCCAACACAACACTCGGTCCAACTATGGCATATTGTTCAGCGCAAACTTGGATGGGCCAATACTCTGACAATGGCTACCCCACTATGGGTCTCAGAGAGGTTGGGCAATCTGGGCCGCACCAGAGGGTTCCGCAACTGGGATCTAATTGGCATCTCCCACGTCAAAGACCTATGGGGTCCGGACGGAGTTACGCCATTCGCCTCACTCCAACGTGCGTATGAACTCGCACAGACAGAATACTTCGATACCTGCAGGTCAGGCACTCCCTTCAGAAGAATATGCCCCCAGGGACCCAACCCCCAAAATCTTCCCCCCTGGAGGATCGATTATTAAACAGGCACCTCCCAGAACATGCAATTTCCGTCACATATAAAAAACTCATTAACAACTCTCCAGACCCATTACTAGCTCTCTTAAGGAAAGTGGGAGGCTGACGGACTAGAAATAGATGAAGAAGAGTGGAGAAGTGCGCTTGCTTCCCCTAAGGAAGTGGCTATATCAGCCAGGCTTAGACTTATCCAGCTTAAAGAGGGGCTCTGTAGGAGGGGATGTGGGGAGATGGGAACTTTCTTCCACATAATATGGGAGTGCCCTGTGTTACAGATTTACTGGGAACGAGTGCTCCATTGTAAGAAAGAAGTGTGGGGGGTTGAGTTGCGTATGGAGGCTAAGAGGAGCCTTTTAAACATCTGGGAGCCCTCAGACCTGCCAGTGAATGGAAGGCTATGGGCGACGTTAGGACTGGCAGTAGCGAAGCAAAACATTGCTAGGCTGTGGGGGGCAGTAGCGCCTCCGAAACTCAACTCCTGGAAAAAGGACATGGACTGGTGCATGCTCCAGGAGAAGACAGTGTACATGGCACGAGGGTGCCCCAAGAAATGGGTGGCGGTGTGGTCAAACTGGAACGAATACAGAGGTAACATATGTGGACCCCCCAAACCTCACCCACTGACGTATCGGCTGAAATGTGACCTACCTTGTGACATGCTGCTGTGAACACTCTAAAATTGACCACGTATTGTAAGCTCTGTGTTCTCTACGGTACAACGTGATTATTGTATTTAAAATCTGTGTTGCCCACCACTTTTTCTAAGTTACTAATAAAAAGATTTTTTTTTAAAAACAAATGGTCTGTAGGGAAAGAAGTAACCGTGTTGCCCATTTTCGGGTTGCCGCCCCATTCTAGGAGAATGGGGCGGGGTCGGAGCCGGAGTGGCTAATGAGCGGTGCTAGCTCGACCTCCAACAAGACTGCCACCTGTGTAGAGGGCCGAGAGGGACTCGGGGAGGTTCCCTGGGTCCCAGCCACCACCTACGGCACCGCTAGAGCCGGGGAGGAAAAGTGTTGGCGCCGGAAAGGCATCGGCTCGGCCTCCGGTAAGGCAGCCGCCTGCCCAGAGGACCGAGGGGGACTCGGGGACGAACCATGAGTCCCGGCGACCTCCTGCAACACCACAGGGAACCCCGCAGGGATATGCGGCGAGGCAGGGACGCCATGGTTTGAAGAGGGGAACCCCATAGGGTCGCACCTCGATGACACCACAACCCCAAAGCCTGAAGCCAAACTCGTCTGCGCCGGGGTGGAATCCGCCTGCGACTCTGCGTAAGGCCCCGCGCATGGCAAGGGATCAGCGGGCATCTCAGGAAGAGGAGGGGGGCCTAAAGAAGCGTAGCGTACGCCTTCATTTGTGCCCTAGTCGCTCAGATGCCAGGAAACGGCGGATAGGGTGGCGACGGACAAGGGTGCACGTCCTAAGGGGACCCCGTGCCCTCTGCAGCACGAGGACAAGGCCTCCAAGACAAGCTGTAAGACTTACCAGCGGGCAAGCGAAGCCCGCGGGGCCTTGGTGAAGGACGATGCCGCAGTCAGAATCAGCGGCTTCTGGCCTCCGAGGTAGGAGACGGACTCTGTGACGAAACTGATCTGGACAAGTGGGACAAAAGCAATTTCATCCGGCGTTCCCGCCTGGACTTCGGATTGATATGCTGACAAGTGTTGCAGTCCGTAGAGTCATGGTGCTCGCCCAAACACCACATACAGATAGGGTGAGGGTCCGTCGCCGACATCTGACACATACAAGAAGTACGCATCTTGAAACCTAAAGCATTCGCACACTGTTCCTCAATGCAAAGCGTTAAAAGAAGGCATGAAAACAGGTCAAGGGAACACAATCCGGATCCACGTTGCATGCGGAAAAGAAGGAAACTGACGTCAGCGCGCCGGGGTGGGGCTTCTGTGACCTCGCTGACGTCACGGCTGCGGACGACGTCAGGGCGGAGTCACATGGTACCGCCCACGGCGCGCAGAGATACTGTGGCGAAGTTTTCCGGATCCGGTCTCACGCCTGGGGATAATTCTACGTTAAGGAATCTGCGGCTAGTAGTCTCTATCAGATTGTGATTTATAAATATCCAAATGAGACAATCGATCAATCAACTCATCAAGTTTAAATTATGACAGCTAGATACGGCAGCAAAGGCAAGTGATGCACTTGTAGAAAGCATCTTATGCCCAAGGACGTCTTAGTGCTAGAAGCATCATCGACCTCAGGGATGGGAGAAATCAAGATAATTGGCTAAACCAACAAAACAAGTAGGTCTACAGAGCTTTCCTGAATGCCCAGTGATTCTTCATGAGATGCAGGGTCAGTGGACTTATTTGAACTTATCTCACTATTGGGGAACTTGGAAATTGAAAGGATGTCCTACTGTAACAAATGTAGTAAAAGTCAAAGACTGGCACAGGAATTCAACTTGCAAAATATGTGCAGAAACATATCAAAACAATTTATCCTGCAAGGTATTTGTTACCATATTGTAAATCCACAGAGCAATAAGATGCCGGTGGAGTGTGTAGCAGGTTGCAGATACCACCTTCACGCTTAGAGATGAGTATGCAGAATGTACTGGTTAACAGGCATTAGCGCTATCAAATATCGACACAATTCCTGCATTCGCCATTGATACTGTAAGGTGCCATGGTAGGAATGGAATTATGTTTTTGATAAACCTCGTCTCATGGTAAAAGGCAGAGAGCACTGAACTAATCTGCCCTTTCAGACTGATCTTCTTTCTCCTGTAGAAAACCCAAATGTTTTACTTTACTAACTGGGCAGGAAAGTTCTCCAGGGTTCATTGGTCCCGTGATGAAATACAGGGATTACCCGCCCCAGAAAAAGAACTAGTATCAGCTGAGGTGTATCTGCATAAGAAACACATTTTCATCTGCACACCTGAGCAGTCCGAACATAAGGAAGATAGATGTAAACACTGAAAAGTATAGAAGACAGAGAGGAGTCCTAAGAAATCCACAAGTAACCGTCTGCGATTTAGATTGATACCGAGGAAGACCAAGAGACTGGCTTCTTTCTGTAAGGAACAAGATTCACCATTCAAGGGTCAAGCCTTGCACACTCACCAACGCAAGACATGAGATAAGTAGTGAATGACACACTGTATTGAAAGCAGCTGATAGGTCAAGTAGGTTGAGACAGTTGAAAAGTCTGACATCTACATCCAGCCCAAGTAACGAAAAAGGGCCGCCCTGATCGTGATGGTCAGGGGCTTTAACATCCACAGTGGGATCAAGCCATAACATCACTACAGACACATCATGGCATCATGAACATCTGTCTTCAAGCAACATCCAGCTCTACAACGACAACCCAAAGGGACATATAGGCAACTATAGCCTATTTCAACTACTGAGAAAGGGGAAAGAGGAGATGAACAGCTACAGCATGTTGTGTATTCAACACACAAGCCTTGAGGCTGTCAAAGATGGAGTGCAAACCCATGACCAAGGTTTACTACCATGAAGAGAAGAGGAGTGAGGCGGATTGCATCTACCCAGAAAACCCGAGCTCCTTTTTTTGGTCAAACAAAGAGCTCAAGCAGGTGAACTAGCACAGTATAGAAGGGTTTTTACTGACTGCATCTCGTGAGCTGTGTTCCTCCTAAAGCCACCCAAGAAAGAGATATCTGAGAATTAAATTAGAAAGAGGGAAGGAAGCAGGTGATTACCCAGCAAGACAAGGCCCTCTGGTGCCCTCAATGTAGATTACAAAAACTGAAGAGCGAGCACTCAAACCTCGATATATTCACTGAAGACCCAGATTCTTAGTGTTGTAGTAACTACTACAAGAGAATGCAGGTCTTCAGGATTCCAGTCAGGATGGCTATGCCCATTCTGATAAAAAAGAATTAAGATAGCATTGATGAACAAGTTACTTACCTTCGGTAACGATATATCTGTAAGAAACAGTAGTTAGTATTAGATTCCTTACCTTAGAATATCCCCAGGCGTTAGACTGGATCTGGAAATTTTGGCGTAGCAGTACCCTCGCGCGTCGGTAGGCGTCGTCTGTGGCTCCGCGTCCGTCGTCGGTGTCGTGGGCACCGTGATGACGTCGTCGGAGTACTTAGATGCCGCCTCCGCTTGCTGACGTCAGTTCTTAGACACAGCTTTTCAGCGCCAGAAACGCAGAGTCATGTTAAAAACCGACACTGGTGCCATTTAAACTAGGGCCCTGAAAGGGATGACCTTAACCCTAGATATCGGTTCACAGAACGGGGAGGATGGGTGGGGCGGTAAGGAATCTAATACTAACTACTGTTTCTTACAGATATATCGTTACCGAAGGTAAGTAACTTGTTCATCTGAAAGAAACAGGTTAGTATTAGATTCCTTACCTTAGAATAGATACCCCAGCAATACCAACCTTGGTGGTGGGTCTGCGAACCAATAATCACACCAGAAAGTCCTGGAGGACAGAACAGCCAAAGAAGCCATCCCTCCAGACTTGGCTGTCCAGGCAGTAGTGTTTTGCAAACGTGTGCAGCGATGCCCACATAGCTGCCTGAGAGATGTCCTGTAAGGGGACTCCCCGGCCCAGGGCAGTGCTAGCCGCCGTGGCCCGAGTGGAATGGGCCCTCAGCCCAACAGGAGGCTCCTTCCTCGCCAAGGAGTAACATGCCTCGATACACAAAACGACCCACCGAGAGATGGTACTCTTGTGCACCGCCCGTCCCTTCTTAGCGCCCACGTAACCAACAAAGGGTTGGTCATCCACCCGGAACTGGCGTGTGCGATCTAGATAGAACTAAATCGCACGTTTTGGGTCCAGACGGTGGAGCCGCTCTTCCTCTTTAGAGGGATGCGGTGGCGGAAAGAAGGTGGGCAAGGTGATAGACTGCCCGATATGGAAGGCAGTGACAACCTTGGGCAGGAAAGATGGCTTAGTCCGCAACACAACCTTGTCCAGATGGACAGAAAGGAAAGGGGGTGTACATGAAAGAGCCTGGAGCTCACTCACTCTCCTGGCAGAGGTGATGGCAACCAGGAAAGTAGTCTTCAGAGTAAGAAGACGGAGAGGACAGTTGTGGAGTGGCTCAAAGGGAGCGCACATCAGAAATGTAAGAACAAGGTTCAAGTCCCACTGAGGCATCACAAACGGAACAGGAGGGAACATGTGTGTGATGCCCTTCAGAAAACGAGTTACAATAGGGGACTTGAACAAAGAAGGTTCATCAGGCAGCCTTAGAAAGGCTGAAAGGGCAAAAAGGTAGCCCTTGATAGTGCCCAGAGCAGAGCCCTGCTGGGCAAGAGAAAGAAGGAAGAGAAGAACCTCAGAAAGAGGGGCAGAAAGAGGATCCACAGCCTTTGCTGTGCAATATGCCACAAATTTGTTCCACCTGCAGGCGTATACTGACTTTGTGGAGGGACGCCTGGCTGCCAGAATGACATTACAGACTTCAGGAGGCAAGTCAAATGGCCTCAACTGTCGCCGCTCAATCTCCAAGCATGGAGGTGGAGACTGGACAGGTTCGGGTGGAGGACCGTCCCCTGCTGCTGTGACAGAAGGTCCTCCTGAAGAGGCAGACGAACCGGGGGATCGACTGACATACTGAGTAGCTCTGGATACCAGTACCTTTGTGCCCAGTCCGGAGCCACAAGGATGACTTGGGCCCGGTCGCGCTTGATCTTCTTCAGCACTCTGGGCAGAAGTGGTATAGGAGGAAAGGCGTACAATAGACCGCAACTCCACTCGCGCCGAAACGCGTCTCCGAGCGAGTGCAGCCTTGGAAATTCCAACGCGCAGAACTGATGACATTGCGCGTTCTCTTCGGTGGCGAATACATCTAACCAAGGCTCTCCCCACTGCTGAAAGCGGCCTTGCCAAACGTCCAAGTTCAGACGCCATTCGTGATCCATCATGCACCGACGGCTGAGTTCGTCCGCCCTGGTGTTCAGAGAACCTGCCAGGTGTTAAACCACCAGGGTCACGCCCTCATGTTCCAGTCACTGCCAGAGGCGCAGAGCCTCCTGGCAAAGGTCCACGACCCCACCCGCCCTGTTTGTTGCAGTACCACATGGCGGTGGTGTTGTCCATGAACACCTGCACTACACTCCCCCGGACAGAGGGGAGGAATGCCTTCAGTGCTAGACGAATCGCCCTCAGCTCCAAAAGGTTGATATGGAGCCGGGACTCCGCCAGAGACCAGAGGCCTCTGATCTCCGCCTCTCCCATGTGGCCTCCCCAGCCCTGGAGGGACGCGTCCATCACAACTACGTGCTCCGGTTGGCGAAGGGAGAGGGATCTGCCGCTGACCCAATCGCGGTCCGTGAGCCACCACTGCAGCTGTCTCGCAGTGCCCTCTGAGATCAGGACATGGTCGGATAGGTTGCCCTGATGCTGGGCCCACTGAAACTTCAGGTCCCACCGCAGAGCCCGCATCCGCCACCGGGCGTGTTGCACCAGAAGGATGCAGGAGGCCATCAGCCCCAGAAGCCGCAGCGTCAACCTAACCGAGACCCGGGACAAAGGCTGAAAGAGTGGAATCAGAGCCTGAATGTCCCGAACCCACTGTTCGGGAGGATAAACCCAAAACTGCGCCGAGTCGAGAACCGCTCCGATGAAGAGGAGCTTCTGAGAGAGGCACAGGTGTGACTTCGGCACATTGATGGAAAACCCCAGCAGGGGCAGGAGGTCCGCCGTCGTCTGGAGGTGGCTGACGACTGTTTGGGGCGAGCCCGCCTTTAACAACCAGTCGTCGAGGTAGGGGAAGACTGAAACCCCTAACCTGCGTAGATGAGCTGCGACCACCGCCATCACCTTCGTGAACACCCGTGGGGCGCTGGTAAGGCAGAAGGGGAGCACGGTAAACTGAAAGTGCTCGTGGCCTATCGTGAACCGCAGGTAACGCCGGTGGGCCGGCAGGAGGGGGATGTGGAAATAAGCATCCCGCAAGTCCAACGCTACCATCCAGTCTCCTGGGTCCAGGGCAGCTAAGACCTGAGCCAGTGTCAGCATTTTGAACTTCTCCTTCCGGAGGAAGCCGTTGACGTTTCGTAGGTCCGAGATAGGGCGTAGGCCCCCTTTGCCCTTCTTGGGTACCAGAAAGTAGTGGGAGTGGCAACCACACCCTACTTCTGGCCCAGGAACGCGCTCGATGGCCCCCTTGGCCAAGAGGGGTCTTAACTTCCTCCTGCAGAAGTCGCAAATGATTCCCCGATACGCGGTGGTATTGCGATGGCATGGCTGGAGGGGTCGCCTCGAAGGGGAGGGAGTAGCCCCTTCGGACGATTTGCAGCACCCACCTGTCCGATGTGACAGTGCGCCAGTGGAAGAGGTGATGGTGAACCCTGCCCCCCACTGGCACATGGGCCTAAAAGCACGGACTAGGAGGGTTTTGAGGCGGATGCTGCGGTGGAAGGTGTGGACTGACCTTGCCGTTGTCCCCGACTGCCTCCACGGCGGTTTCCACGGCCGCCACAGCGTTGGATGTTAGTCTGCGGTGCGTGGCTGGCAGCACGTGTGGGGGCGCCCTTTCCTTGGCCACGAAAGTAGCGGAAGGCACCCGATTGCTGGCGCGGGGCCGAGAGGCCCAAGTACCTGGCCGTAGCCCTGGAGTCCTTAAAGCGCTCAAGCGCATGGTCTGCCTTGTCGCCAAAAAGGCGACGGCCATCAAACAGCATGTCCATGAGAATATCCCTGCAGAAATTGACACTGGGATGGTTTGATGGGGGCATAGCGCTCCCGGACATCCGTAAGTATTATTGGGCCGCACACCTCTCGGACATTAACCAAGGCACCTACTGTGACGGGAATGACCCGGGATACGGAATGGAGCAGTGGCTTCTTCCTGGTGGGAACTTTGAGGCGGCGCTTTACTCAAAACCTGGTAGATACTCACTCACGGGGCCAACACAACACTCGGTCCAACTATGGCATATTGTTCAGCGCAAACTTGGATGGGCCAATACTCTGACAATGGCTACCCCACTATGGGTCTCAGAGAGGTTGGGCAATCTGGGCCGCACCAGAGGGTTCCGCAACTGGGATCTAATTGGCATCTCCCACGTCAAAGACCTATGGGGTCCGGACGGAGTTACGCCATTCGCCTCACTCCAACGTGCGTATGAACTCGCACAGACAGAATACTTCGATACCTGCAGGTCAGGCACTCCCTTCAGAAGAATATGCCCCCAGGGACCCAACCCCCAAAATCTTCCCCCCTGGAGGATCGATTATTAAACAGGCACCTCCCAGAACATGCAATTTCCGTCACATATAAAAAACTCATTAACAACTCTCCAGACCCATTACTAGCTCTCTTAAGGAAAGTGGGAGGCTGACGGACTAGAAATAGATGAAGAAGAGTGGAGAAGTGCGCTTGCTTCCCCTAAGGAAGTGGCTATATCAGCCAGGCTTAGACTTATCCAGCTTAAAGAGGGACTCTGTAGGAGGGGATGTGGGGAGATGGGAACTTTCTTCCACATAATATGGGAGTGCCCTGTGTTACAGATTTACTGGGAACGAGTGCTCCATTGTAAGAAAGAAGTGTGGGGGGTTGAGTTGCGTATGGAGGCTAAGAGGAGCCTTTTAAACATCTGGGAGCCCTCAGACCTGCCAGTGAATGGAAGGCTATGGGCGACGTTAGGACTGGCAGTAGCGAAGCAAAACATTGCTAGGCTGTGGGGGGCAGTAGCGCCTCCGAAACTCAACTCCTGGAAAAAGGACATGGACTGGTGCATGCTCCAGGAGAAGACAGTGTACATGGCACGAGGGTGCCCCAAGAAATGGGTGGCGGTGTGGTCAAACTGGAACGAATACAGAGGTAACATATGTGGACCCCCCAAACCTCACCCACTGACGTATCGGCTGAAATGTGACCTACCTTGTGACATGCTGCTGTGAACACTCTAAAATTGACCACGTATTGTAAGCTCTGTGTTCTCTACGGTACAACGTGATTATTGTATTTAAAATCTGTGTTGCCCACCACTTTTTCTAAGTTACTAATAAAAAGATTTTTTTTTAAAAACAAATGGTCTGTAGGGAAAGAAGTAACCGTGTTGCCCATTTTCGGGTTGCCGCCCCATTCTAGGAGAATGGGGCGGGGTCGGAGCCGGAGTGGCTAATGAGCGGTGCTAGCTCGACCTCCAACAAGACTGCCACCTGTGTAGAGGGCCGAGAGGGACTCGGGGAGGTTCCCTGGGTCCCAGCCACCACCTACGGCACCGCTAGAGCCGGGGAGGAAAAGTGTTGGCGCCGGAAAGGCATCGGCTCGGCCTCCGGTAAGGCAGCCGCCTGCCCAGAGGACCGAGGGGGACTCGGGGACGAACCATGAGTCCCGGCGACCTCCTGCAACACCACAGGGAACCCCGCAGGGATATGCGGCGAGGCAGGGACGCCATGGTTTGAAGAGGGGAACCCCATAGGGTCGCACCTCGATGACACCACAACCCCAAAGCCTGAAGCCAAACTCGTCTGCGCCGGGGTGGAATCCGCCTGCGACTCTGCGTAAGGCCCCGCGCATGGCAAGGGATCAGCGGGCATCTCAGGAAGAGGAGGGGGGCCTAAAGAAGCGTAGCGTACGCCTTCATTTGTGCCCTAGTCGCTCAGATGCCAGGAAACGGCGGATAGGGTGGCGACGGACAAGGGTGCACGTCCTAAGGGGACCCCGTGCCCTCTGCAGCACGAGGACAAGGCCTCCAAGACAAGCTGTAAGACTTACCAGCGGGCAAGCGAAGCCCGCGGGGCCTTGGTGAAGGACGATGCCGCAGTCAGAATCAGCGGCTTCTGGCCTCCGAGGTAGGAGACGGACGCTGTGACGAAACTGATCTGGACAAGTGGGACAAAAGCAATTTCATCCGGCGTTCCCGCCTGGACTTCGGATTGATATGCTGACAAGTGTTGCAGTCCGTAGAGTCATGGTGCTCGCCCAAACACCACATACAGATAGGGTGAGGGTCCGTCGCCGACATCTGACACATACAAGAAGTACGCATCTTGAAACCTAAAGCATTCGCACACTGTTCCTCAATGCAAAGCGTTAAAAGAAGGCATGAAAACAGGTCAAGGGAACACAATCCGGATCCACGTTGCATGCGGAAAAGAAGGAAACTGACGTCAGCGCGCCGGGGTGGGGCTTCTGTGACCTCGCTGACGTCACGGCTGCGGACGACGTCAGGGCGGAGTCACATGGTACCGCCCACGGCGCGCAGAGATACTGTGGCGAAGTTTTCCGGATCCGGTCTCACGCCTGGGGATAATTCTACGTTAAGGAATCTGCGGCTAGTAGTCTCTATCAGATTGTGATTTATAAATATCCAAATGAGACAATCGATCAATCAACTCATCAAGTTTAAATTATGACAGCTAGATACGGCAGCAAAGGCAAGTGATGCACTTGTAGAAAGCATCTTATGCCCAAGGACGTCTTAGTGCTAGAAGCATCATCGACCTCAGGGATGGGAGAAATCAAGATAATTGGCTAAACCAACAAAACAAGTAGGTCTACAGAGCTTTCCTGAATGCCCAGTGATTCTTCATGAGATGCAGGGTCAGTGGACTTATTTGAACTTATCTCACTATTGGGGAACTTGGAAATTGAAAGGATGTCCTACTGTAACAAATGTAGTAAAAGTCAAAGACTGGCACAGGAATTCAACTTGCAAAATATGTGCAGAAACATATCAAAACAATGTATCCTGCAAGGTATTTGTTACCATATTGTAAATCCACAGAGCAATAAGATGCCGGTGGAGTGTGTAGCAGGTTGCAGATACCACCTTCACGCTTAGAGATGAGTATGCAGAATGTACTGGTTAACAGGCATTAGCGCTATCAAATATCGACACAATTCCTGCATTCGCCATTGATACTGTAAGGTGCCATGGTAGGAATGGAATTATGTTTTTGATAAACCTCGTCTCATGGTAAAAGGCAGAGAGCACTGAACTAATCTGCCCTTTCAGACTGATCTTCTTTCTCCTGTAGAAAACCCAAATGTTTTACTTTACTAACTGGGCAGGAAAGTTCTCCAGGGTTCATTGGTCCCGTGATGAAATACAGGGATTACCCGCCCCAGAAAAAGAACTAGTATCAGCTGAGGTGTATCTGCATAAGAAACACATTTTCCTCTGCACACCTGAGCAGTCCGAACATAAGGAAGATAGATGTAAACACTGAAAAGTATAGAAGACAGAGAGGAGTCCTAAGAAATCCACAAGTAACCGTCTGCGATTTAGATTGATACCGAGGAAGACCAAGAGACTGGCTTCTTTCTGTAAGGAACAAGATTCACCATTCAAGGGTCAAGCCTTGCACACTCACCAACGCAAGACATGAGATAAGTAGTGAATGACACACTGTATTGAAAGCAGCTGACAGGTCAAGTAGGTTGAGACAGTTGAAAAGTCTGACTGTAGTATGTTTATATAGGGACCTGTATCGATACTCCTATTTCTGACCCTTGTCCGGTTATGAATCACTAATATCCATACAACGGCACAGAAACCCGTTTTCATAAATTAGTCATAGCGCATGCTGTCACATTAAGCAAGCACTATTCCTCCAGCCCCCTAGAAAGCACACCGAGTTCTTAAACAAATCAAAGCCTCCAGCAACCTGGGAAATCCCCGCCTGCTATGTTTTGATTTAGTCTGAGAACTCCTGTAAAGCACTGCAACAACGATCAGTTCTTAGTGACATCTTTATTGACGTCTTATGTCCATCCTTACGTCAAACCCAGCACCTCTCAGGTATAAATATACCAACGCTGTCCTAAGCAAACACACGGTGGTGATGAACCTGGAGCAGTGACTACTTGCCGGAGAGCCCAGCTGATGCAAAGAGCCCATGGACGCTGCCCCTCCCCTTTTGACGCGCCGAGGAAGACGCTGTCTTTTCTCTTGCCGAGAAATCCAGCCTCCAGCGTTTCCAGCCCACCTTCGCGGGTGACTGGGATACCGAGTCCTGAGAAAGAGATACCAGCCTTCCAGCCTTCTAAATCCCAGGTACTGAACTGATTAAACCCTTACAGAGAATTCTTGGGTCAGATTCTTGGCAAAACAAACTTAACTTAAACTGCTACTTACTTACTCCCGCCCATGTATTAGGCTTAGGTCAGGTACACCGGGGTAGGCGTAGTTAGAAGCACCAGTTGAGTACGATTAGTCAATGTATATATGTATGTATATCTTTTATCCATTTTAAAGTATCATATGGCTAAGAAACCATATCAATGCTTTTACAGTATTATTTTATAATCCTGCTTTTACTATATGCATTCTACTTAACCCTAAGTACTGCAATTGTAGCGATTCATTTCTCTTGTATGAGAAAAGAGACTGATCAATAAATAACACCTTTTATTGAAAACGCCCGTCTCTTCTTTTCTCTACAATCTGGTGAAACTAAGTATGCACGTATTGACTGACTAAAACAGCTGTCTTTTGTTTTCACACGACTCTAGAGATATACTCTTGATCAGGGAGAGCAAAGTTGTCATGTTCTATGGTTGTCAGAAACTAAATCCCTTCTTGTCTATCCAGGGAGGTTAAAATCCTCCTCGCCTATTCGAGAAAGTTTCTAGTGAACTCTGAGCTAGCTGGCACACAAAACTTAAGTCTAATATTGTCAGTAGAAGACCTAGTTAACCTCTGTCCTACGTCTATACTATTGAAGATATTATTCCAATGCGCAGAGCCTATTGGGAATATAGGAACTACACTACATGGCGCCCAACGGTTTGGTAAGGCGATAAATCTAACGCAAGGCATTAGAGTAACTCAGTCGTGCTTTTTCACACAGACCCTTTCTCCCATAAATACTCCAAAGACGTCTGGAGTGGGTCAAAAGGTTAAAATCCACCAAACTTAGTAGGAGGAGACTCCTATGTATAGTTTTTTGGTTTATTCAACGTTGAAGGATACAGTGTTCCAAAATATTGTGCACCTAATCTTTGTTTCCTTGGAAACCTGATCTGCTAAAAAACAAACAAAAAAAAAAAAAACCTTCCTGTTAGTAAAAATGTCGGACAGGGGGCGTGTCTAAGATGGCGGCGTGATCGGACGCAGGTCTCCGGAGCTCCCTGCCCGATCCCGCCGTTTATTGCCGCAGTCTCCCCCCTATCTACACTTGGGGGCGAGGAGAAATTGCCTGCTGTTGAGCCCCCGCCACAAATTTGCGATTCCCAGCAGCGGCAGGGGCGGAATCGCCGAGGACTCCATTTGGTGCCCGGCAATAGCGGCCGCGCCAGCAAGTGAGGGTCCCTTTGGCGCCTCCGGGCGGACTGCGGCTCACCCCCGGGGCGGGGGTCTCAGCACACCGGCAAGCGACCTGTTGCCTCCCGCAGCTGCCGACACTCCCACAAGGGATCCCAGACACCGCCAACCTCTCCGGTGCTCCCCCTGGACCGGGGACACTCCGGACCGGCTGCACTGCCACGCAAGGCCCCGGCTTCGGGCCTAGGCGCGGACCATCGGCGCCCTCTCCAGCAGCCATCCGGCGCACTCAGCGGCAGTTCAGACCCTCTCCCGCACTGCGGGGTGTGCTGCGGGCCCCCCCTGCCGCCATAGCCTCTGGGGGGAGTGGCGGTCGCCGCCCAAAAGACTCGGTAGTTGCCGGGGGAGCCGGACTGGCAGTGGAGAAATCGAGGCCCCGGCTTGGGCCTACCACTCGTCCAGCCCGGGCTCACTTCTGAGGGGCCGGCCCGACCTGCCGGAAAGGACCTGCATGCAGAGTGCTCCAGCACCGACCCCCCACGTCTACTGGTGGTCTCCGGCGGCCCGGACCTGACCCCGTGGCCCTCCAGCATCACTGGGCCACTCTCCTGACGCCGGACCGGCCTGGTAAACTGTGACTCCCAGACACGCCAGGCTCCACAGGTGAGAAGAGCAAGAGGGGGAGCGGGGAGATCTCGGGGGGCACGATCGAGCCTCCGGTGCGGGGATAACTGTGTGTGCTCCTGCTGCCTGGTCTGGACCTAACTCTGGGAGAGCCTCCCTAGCATCGGGGTGCAGCAGAACTCCTTGCGCCTGGGTTCCACACAGAATTGGGTACCTGCAGCCCCAGGCGGGCGCCTTCTCTTTGCCCCCTAGTCGAAGGGGGACTGAGTCCTAGCACCAGCCTTTGCCCATACGCCGGCCGGGTGACTGCCAAGGCGCTCTCACGTCTGCCTCCCCATTCATCACTGCACTGTCCCCACCTACACGGTTGTCCATCGGGCCCTCACGCCCTCCCGCGCCATGACAGCGCAACGAGGTAGAAAGGGGTCGCAAACTCTTCCGGAACTGTTGGCTAAATCACAGCCCAGAACTAGCAAAGACCCCCCATCCCCCGGGACGGGGAAGGCACCACTGGCGGCTGTGGATGATCAGGTGCCTATCACCAAATCTTTTCTGGAGACATTATTCAACTCCCTCCGCGAAGACTTTAAGTCCCTGAAACAGGAGGTTGCAGGAGAAGTTAAGGAACTCCGACGCGACGTAGAGGACCTAGGCGAACGGGTGGTCGCAGTCGAAGAGGCAGACCATGCTAGAAGTGCCGAAATTGAACAACTCCAACAAGAAGTCCTGCGGCTCACTGACCAGCAACTGGATCTCCAGGCCCACGCCGAGGACTTGGAAAACCGCTCCCGTCGCAACAACATACGGGTCCGGGGGGGTCCCTCAGAAAGATGAGGGGGCTGATGTCGTCGCCTACTTGCAGACTCTCTTAAGGCACGTTCTGGGCGAGGCGGAGGACTTCCCCATCCGCATCGACAGGGCCCATCGGGTGGGACTGCCCCGTAGAACACAGGCCCCGCCGCCAGACATCCTAGCCTTCCTTCCGGACTTCCCGTTGAAGGAACGGATCCTTCGGGAGGCCCGGCGAGCCCAGCCCATTCAGTTTCAGGGTCACCCCATCGCCCTTTACCAGGATCTTTCTTCCATCACTCTCCAGAAAAGGAAAGAATTCAAGCCAGTTACTGACTTATTGCGGCAGAAAGAGATTCCGTACTCCTGGGGACATCCCTTCCGGATAATTTTCAAATGGAACGGCCGATTGCAACAGCTGCGATCTCTCAAGGACACATGTGACCTCTTGGGCTTGGATCAAACTGACACTGAACCGGTATTCAGAAGCTCACAGGGCTCTTCCAGGGGAAGCTGGCAGACTGTGCACCGCAAACGCTCCCCATACCAACGCCTCAAGCCAGACGCCTCTATCATTTCCCGAGAGCGTGAAACTGCGGTGGCGGAAGTGATCAAAGAGACCTCCTCCCCAGAGTGACCTCTGCTGCTACCTGGGAGACTGCACATCGCACATACTTTGCCTTAACGGCGGGTGGGTCAGGTGGGGGGCCGAAGAGGCCGCCTTCGGAAGTGACCCCTTCAACGTTCTTCACCACGATCCTGTGCGCAATGACAGGATTGGGACTACTCGTTTCAGGGTTGTTGATATGGTGTGGGGGAGGGGGGGGGGGGGGGGGATGGGGCCTTGTTTCAATGCCACCTCATGTTGCCATTCTTCTCTGTGTGTACTGCCTTATGTACTGTGGTGGCTCTGGGTTTGCTCAGGGGGGGCTGTTGGGTTAGGGGGGACCCAGGGGGGGGACCAGTGTGCCACACTAATCCTGCTCATACACCGAGAGGTGTTTCGCGGAAGTGTGGGGACCGAGATAGACTGCACATCCGCGCGCATTATTTGCATCCAGCTACGCCGAGGCGCCGAGTCACACATTACCTGCCACACATCACCACATGCTCCCATAACATGACGATGGCCCACTCTGAGCTGTGTCACTTGCCCCCTGCGCGATGACGAATACCACTCTTAAGGTCATAACGCTCAATGTAAAAGGGCTTAACAACCCGATCAAGAGGAGAGCTGTTCTCTCCTACTTGGAAAACTCTGAAGCTGATATCTGCCTGCTGCAGGAGACACATCTCCTGCAGAGGGACTGGCACAGGATGCGCTTGTGAGCCTTCCCACAGCAACTTTTTTCCTCCCTTCCAACAAAACATGCCGGGGTTGCGATCCTGATCTCTAGATCTTTCTGGGGGAGGGTGGGTAATAAGGTGGGGGAAATCAAAGGCCGTCTCCTGGCACACACTTTTACTTTAGGCGACACAACACTTACAATTGGCTCCCTTTACGCCCCGAACACAGGTCAAGAGGCTTTCTTAAAAGGTGCTGTGTCCGAAGCTCTTCAAACCCCGCATGCATCCCTACTCCTGGGTGGGGACATCAATGTCGTTATGGACACACATGCAGACCGATCTGGGCACCGCTACGGGGACACTGGGGCCTTGTCCTCCGCCTGTCGTGTATGGCTGTCGGACAGGGACCTGGTAGACCTTTGGAGAGCCCGACACCCGACCGCCTCACAATTCACATTCTACTCCCATGTACACCACACCTACGCCAGGCTTGACCACTTCCTGGGTTCCTCGGACCTCCTTAAGATACTTAAGGAGATTGCCATAATACCTGCAGCCCTCTCTGACCACGACGCAGTGGAACTCTCCCTCACTTTCCGCACACTCCACCGCCCCCGAGGCCCATGGCGCCTCCGTGAAACATTGCTACAGCGACCTGCTGTCACTAAAAGTATTGGTGACTGCATTGATGCTTACCTAGCCACCAACGACACACCTGGCATCTCGGTGACGGCGCTCTAGGGAGCTCTGAAATCGGTCGTGCGGGGCGAACTCATAGCTATCGCTGCAGCGGAAGCTAAAGATCGTAAGAGCAAAAGAGAGGAACTTACGGCACGGGTGGCGGAGTTGGAGCGAGTACACAGCCGCACCTGTGTCCCCCGCGTGTGGAAACAGCTGAAAGCGGCTCGGGCTCAACTCGCCAGTCTGGATATAGACCGGGCGGAATTCGCAGCTCTCCGCCTACGACATTCTTATTATGTCGGAGGGAACAAGACAGGTCGCCTACTGGCTAGCGCTCTAAAAGCTAAGACCCAGCGGGCCAAAATCAATACCTTGGTCGGCGACAATGGTGAGGTACTCGCGGACGATGCACAGATAGCCGAGGCATTTCGTTCCTACTACGCTTCCCTGTACGGGGAGGAGGAGGCCTCACCCGGGGATATTGAGGCGTACCTGGCCACTGCGGCCGTCACCGCAATCCCCGAGTCTACTGCAGAGGCTCTCGACGCCCCCATAAGCCAAGAAGAAGTCCTAGCTGCCATATCTCGACTGCGCCCACTCAAATCCCCAGGGCCGGACGGCTTCTCGGCCGGCTTTTATAAGCTTTTCAGCCGGCGCCTGGCCCCGGTGCTTGCCCGCCTCTTCGATTCCTTTGAGGGGGCGGGAGCCATACCTCCGGACATGTTGGCCGCTGAAGTAGTGGTGCTTCCTAAACCAGGGAAAAAACCCACGCACTGCTCCGCGTTCCGTCCCATCTCCTTGTTAAACCTAGACCTAAAACTTTATACCGGTATTCTTGCAGCACGCCTTGGCCCGTGCCTGCCTGGTCTTTTGGAACCTGATCAATCCGGATTCGTTCCTGGCCGCCAATGTAGCGACAACACCAAACGAGTACTCCACCTTATTGATAAGACACATTTTCAGACATCGGACTCTGCGCTTCTCGCCATCGACGCAGAAAAAGCGTTCGATCGCGTAAATTGGAACTACCTACAGCATGTGCTCCGCCGGTTTGGCCTTAGTGACCGTTTTTGCTCACGCATTGCGGGCTGTTACCATCGCCCGCAGGCCACGGTTCGACTGGGGAGCCTGCACTCGCTCCCGTTCGAGATCCAACGAGGCACCAGGCAGGGGTGCCCCCTTTCCCCCCTCCTATTCGCAATGTATATTGAGCCGCTTGCACAGAGAGTCCGGGACAACCCAAAGATAGAGGGCATTGACTTCGGACACGAACCCCATCCTATCAGTCTTTACGCGGACGACGTCATAGCCACCCTAGACAGTCCTAATTCTTCTATACCTGCCTTCATGGAGGAACTGGGTTCGTTTGGGGCGGTCTCGGGCTTCCGCATTAATATCACAAAATCCCTAATTTTACCGCTAGGCAAGCACGCACGCCCGCAGGCCCCGACCATAGGACACGCTAGTGGCCTTCAGTTAGTCGCCCAAATACAATACCTAGGAATAACCTTGACTCCCTCGACAGATCTCACAGTTTCCACCAATTACGCCGCTCTCACCACCCAGGTCCGATCGGACCTGGCGAGGTGGTCCAAACAACCTCTTTCACTGCTGGGACGGGTGGCAGCTGTAAAAAGGTCAATCCTGCCGCGGATTTTATATTTGTTTCAAACGATTCCTATCATGCCCCCAAAAGGCACATTGAAAGCCCTGCAGGACTTGCTATCTAATTTTATCTGGGGAGGGAAGAGAGCACGACTTCACAAATTGCTCACGTACAGAAGCATGGATGAGGGCGGCCTTGGAGTCCCAGACTTGGTGCGATACTTCCAGGCATCCCAACTCCGATACCTGGTGGAGTGGTACAGACCCGAATCAGAGAAAAGATGGCTCTTCCAGGATAGAGCCATGGCGCGAGCGCCGCTGTGGAGAATCCCATTCCTGGCTAAACATCAAAGGCCGAGATATATGTCGCGGTCCCCCATTACCCGCACAACTCTACAGGTGTGGAATCGGGTAGCACTTAAACACGGGCTGACCACTTTCCCTTCCCCCTTCACTCCCATACTAGACAACCCTGACTTCCCCCCAGGCGAGGGCACAGGCACATTCTCTCAGTGGCGGGGCTCGGCGTGCCGGGCTGCGGGTGACCTTTTTGACTTGAACGGATTTCTTACCTTTGAGGACATTAAGCAAGGATATGAGTTAGAGCGTCCCCATCTCTTCCAATACCTACAACTCCGACACTGGCTCACTGACCCTAAAATCATCACCCTGGTGAGCCGCCCCATGACGGACTTTGAGAAATGGCTGCTTACCAAAACTACAGACAAGCACCTCATCTCCGAACTTTATAAAATGCTCGCACCTTTACCCGCCCTGGCTAAATCAGCTAGCCAAAGACGTTGGGAGGCGGAACTGGGGAGGGCCTTGTCACCCAAAGAATGGGGGTACATCTACTATAGGGCCTCACACACCACACGCAACACCAAGGCAAGGGAGACGGCAGTGAAACCCGCCATATACTGGCACCTTACTCCAGTCCGACTACACCAAGGGAACCCGAAGCGCAGCGGCCTATGCTGGAGAGGGTGCGGGGAACAGGGTACCCTAACCCACATCCTCTGGGAGTGTCCGGAGCTGGGAGACTTTTGGAAACAAGTCCTAGATGAGATTGACTCCACCTTCGAGACTGAAGTCCCGAGATTCCCTGCGTATACTGTGTTGGGCCTACCCAATGCACTAATGTTCCCCCTGAAATCATTGCGTGGGAGACAGATGGGCATCGCTATGCAGGCAGCCACGCAACATATATTGTCACTCTGGGGCTCTACGACTAAACCTACACATACTGGATGGCTCCACAAACTGTGGTTCACCCTTGGGATGGAGCGCATTCACGCCACTCTCACTAACTCCACAGACGCCTTCCGTAAAACGTGGCTTCCTTTGCTGACTCTTCTGTCCAAGGAATTCAATGAAATTACCTGCCCCAAATACCTTAGGGTTATGCGCCTCACTAACACCACCAATGACTCTCGGTGACTTTACTTCTGGTTCCGTCGCGCTTCTGCGACGCCATGCTGGTAACACTGACTTTCACAGGCACACTGGTCGGGGTGGGGGGCTGGGGGATTGCGAGGGGTGGGGGTTTTTAGTTCTTGTTGGTTTTCTTATGTCACTTATTTGCCCTTCCACGCACGATGTCGAACCACCTATTGGGCATATTTTCATTGCTTGTTTTGGCATGCTAGGGAAGACATGCTTGTCTGTCCCGCCCGCTATATGCTCTAAGCTTACTTTTCTTGTAGAGATGTCTCACTATACACCTGTTGAAATTTTCAATAAAAACACTTTTGAAACTAAAAATGTCAGACAGCGAAGGAGAAAGGGAGGCAGCTAGAATAGCAGCTCAACTCCTAGCAGATGACACAAGTCTCCTGCAAACTGACCCGGAAGCAATACTCATCCCGGTCAACATAAGGAAAACTATAACTTTAAAACTTATAGAAAATGGACTGACATCGAGAGGTGGTACAGTCATATTCGTAATTGAGGCACACGAATATCGGCAGACAGAGGTATTCTATTCATGGATAAACTTTCCAGCAGCAAACGCTGTAACAAAGGAGGTTCACTATTACAAAATAGAGGAACCTCCGAATGAGTACACTCCTTTCGAGGAGGTGGAAATACCATTAAAATACCAAGAGCATCTCCTCTGGTTTAAAGGCGCCCTAAAACATAATAATCACATCACCAGGCTCGGTCCACTAGGTAGACCAGGAGCAACGTGGCCGGTTCTAGCCAGCTACACACCACATCCAGACATTGAAAAAATGTCTATACCAGAACTTTTAACACAGCTTAAAATACTGTTTAAAATACATAGACAACTAGTCCAATATGTAATGCGGACTTCAACAGTCCAACCAACTATTAATGTTCCACAGCTGACCCCTCATCAGGGGAACACAAATAAAATCACACCACAGAACATACAGTCCTGTCTAGGTAAAGTACCCGCAAAACGGGAACAAATTCCATTCTGGTTAGCACAAAAAATCACTCAAATAGAGGCGGTATTTCCGGATACTACCCCTGTTGAGAAACACAGAATTCTGACTATCTGTCTTCCAATGGGGATCGCACCACATGTAGAGGACTGTGACACTTGGGGCACAGTCTTTGCTTCCATTTACACAAAAACACATGGTGTTCCGTCCATGGCGGTAATACCAGATGTACTAAGACAGATTCAAAATGAATACGGTCCAGAACCTGCCTTAACTCTAGGTATGAAATTACTGAAAGACTTCAAGCAGGTCTCGGCTATATTACTAGCCAACATAAAAGGGGAAGCAGCATCTGTAGCGATCTGCCAGAAGTTGAAAGAAACAGATATAGCAGAACAGCCATTTGAACTTGCCAGAATCATAGAAAAATCCTATGAAGAACTAGGAAGAGATAGTTTGGGTGGGAAACCAGTGAAACCCCAACAAACTGAAAATCCTGAAAAGGTATTTATTAAAAATAATCTAAACACTCCAAAAAAGAGCTGGGATGGAAATAAACAATCCACTCCCAAAGAAAAAAGATTCCAGTCCAGAGGAAGGTCTCCTCGACGGAGAGAAAGATCTCCGGACCAAGGACACAAGTCTCCCCAGAGGGAGCCCTCTGAGAAAAGATACAACCTTAGAAATAGGGATAATTTGAAGAAACCTGATAGATATCAAGATATTGATACACGTCCCTCTCGATCTTTTCAGACTTCCTCGCAGAAATCGGAAAGAAGAGGACGGTCAGAACACAGGGAAGAGCATGTCAAGTCCAAAGACAAGGAACCTGCTCATCAAAGTAAAAAGTTACAATTTCCAAAGAAGAAGGTAGCCAGTATTAAAGTAATCAAACATGCCGAGGATACTGAGGACACAGCTGAAAAACGGAGAGTGGGCTCAGACAATGCTAGACAGTGCAGCAGAAGTGAGCATAGCTCGCAAGATCCTGATGAATCATCTGGAGACAGTGGACACGAATGAATACATTCAGGTGGAAACTGCAGATACCAGAGTTAGCAAACCTCATAAAATATACGAAATAACATTACGTATAGAGGGAGATAAGACTAGGAAAATAAGGGGTCTATTTTGGGATAATCTCTCCAAAGGCTATGACATCCTTTTAGCTGAAAAAGACTGGCCACCGGAGTTTGTCAGGGAGTGCCCTCATGGCGAAGAAATGATTATGCCTGCCTTCTCAAATCACATTCCAATACATAAAAAATATACACTTGCAAGAAAATGGGCAGTAGCCCAAGCTCCTGCATTATATAAAAACCATGTAGGATGGGATGAGGACTCACCTCCTCACAAAATCCAGTTAAAATCTCAACCAACTGCACAGAGGCAGTACCCAATTAAGCAAGAAGCTAAAAAACAGGTCAGGGAGATCTTAGATCAACTTGAATACCAGGGGGTGATTGAAACTTGCACCTCACAAATGAACAATCCTTTGTTTCCTGTCTCCAAACCAGATGATTCATATCGTCTAGTTTTGGACTACAGACATCTAAACTCATGTTGCAAAACTTTTGCAGTACAAAACTCACAAAGTGCAGCACTAATGAATAGCATAGTGCGCAAAAAATACAAAACAACATTAGACATTTCTAATGGATTCTTTTGTCAAAATATAGCACCTGAAAGCAGATATTTGACCGCGTTCTCAATAAATGGCTCGCATAAAATTTCTGTCGTTTGCCACAGGGGTTCAAGAACAGCCCAGGATTATTCTCAGCGAGAGTAACAGAGTTACTACAAATATATGATGATGAGGCATTATCTTATGTCGATGACATCTATCTAACAGATGATGACTTGGATACTCACTTGAAAAGAGTGAACACCATAATACTTGGGTTCGCAGCAGAGGGTTACAAATTCAACTTCAAAAAGTCAAGAATTGCTCATCTAACTGTCCTGTTTTTAGGATATGAATTATCAAGTGAAGGCAAAAGCCTGGCAGACAATTTCCTAGAGAAATGTGCTGTAATCCAAGCAACAAGAACGCTGAAAAACTTACAATCAATTCTAGGTTTCCTGAATTTCGGAATGACTTACATTATAAATTATGCAGAGAGGGTTAAACCTCTCTATGACCTAATAAGACCAGATTTTAAAACAATCAATTGGACTCAAAAACACACAGAAATTTTGAGATCATTACAAACAGACATGTTAGCTAAAACAAAACTGCAAACACGCGATAACACACGCAACCTTGTGATTCGAGTCATCCCAGGAAGATACGGATTCACATACCTAACCTCTAATGAGGGAGAAACGGTACCAATAGCATACAAATCACATTTGTACACAGAAGCTGAAAAAACATTCAGTATAAAGGAAAACATTGTACATGCGGTTCAAACAGCTATAGCAAAAGAAAGAGCCCAGGCCCAAGGCAGACGGATTACTGTTATAACAGCAGAATCAGCCTTTGAGGCATTAACAAGCCCATGTAATCTAACTACTGTGGCATTAAATCCAAAATGGATACAATGGGAAAATTCTCTTGCTACAGACAAAGTAAAATACTATTTTGGACCGAACATGAAAAAATTAAAAAATCTAGAATATGAAAGAGAGTACCCTCTGCCAATTGACATTCTGCCCATACAACAGTACGCCTGTGTAATATATACAGACGGACATGCTCAACCCTCAGTTTGGGGAAAGCAAGCCTATAACGCCACATGCGAGATTGTAAAAAACGTGTGGCGCGGAGGTAAATTGAGACCTCTGTTAACGAAAACACACTCAGTGGAAAATAATTCAGAACAACAAACTGAAATATTAGCGTTAAAAATGGCGCTAGATAATGCCGATCGCGAATTCCCAACACTAATAGTGTGCGATTCGTATTACTGCGTAAAATCATACAATAACGATTTACAGAAATGGATTCAAAACGGTTACAAAGATGACACAGGTGCCACAATCAAGCAAAAATCGCTTTGGGAACAAGTAGTTCTTTTACAGAAAGAACTACCAAAGACTCACGTGATACACTCACTGAGTCATCAGCGTGATGGCGTTCACGTTGCAGGGAATTCATTGGCTGAGACAGCCACAGCGGAAGCAACTAAATCGGCTTCCGTAGCTACAAAAAAGCGTTCGGAAAAATACATTGACGGGGAAACAATGCTGGCGGTGAAAACGTCATCAAAAGGCGACTGCTCAGCGCTACCCATCAACTATCCACTCAATTATACATACATAATCGATGCAAACTCCGTTCCTTTTGCTCAAATCCCTGGAGTGGGGGATAGAGTAATTCCAAACACGAACAGGAGAGTCTTGTTAATAGCAGACGCACATATGGGTGAAGGTCTTAGACACATTAAGCTTAAGGAATCCCTGGAAGAATTACAATCAATATACTGGTGGCCAGGAATGAGCCTGCAACATCACAGTTTTGCAAAAAACTGCCCAGACTGCAATAGAGATCGCAGTACCGACCGAGACGGTGTATTGCCATGGCGTTTCGCTCAAAGATGGGATTAAGCAATAAAATATAAAATACTCAGTATGAATAATGCGTCATATTAACATATAGAGACTATCTTCACTTAAAATGTAGACCCCAGCTCTCGGCTGACGTCTGAACTGTTATAAAGGATTTGCGAGTCTTTATCGGCACATACGCAATTGGCATGCTACATTCTGACCAGGGTCCTGCTTTTAGCTCTCGAACTTATGGGGGGGCCATGGCCAGCATGGGCATTGCATTGCGGGACTCTTATCACTTCCTTCCTAAGGGAAACGGGATGGTGTAAAGAAAAAACCAAGGCATAGAGCAATCTATAATGGCAAAGGTATTACGTTTGGGGGCTGGGTGGGTCAAACATTTAATAAGTGTCCAACGTAGTCTTAACAATCTGCCAAGAAATTCTATGAGTTCTCAGTCCGTACGAACTATTGTTCGGGACTAGAATGTTAATCCAGGACCTCGATAGTCAAACTTCAGTGGTAAAAGAAAAAAGCTTTGATATCAAAGATCGTTTGGCTATTTTACAGGATTTACACGAAAAAAGAAAAGACCTGAGCAACATAAAGTTGAAACAACAGCCAACAACCACTGAAGAGAAACCACCTGTCCCAGCAAGGCCTGTCTGGATTCCAAAAATCGGGGATCTGGTCAGAGAGAAGATCGCGGTAAAGAAGGAATTTGGGCCTTCTTACAGAAAAGCAGTACCTGTCTTGGCTATCAACGGGACAAGATCAGTTGTATTACTGCCCCTTGCTGGTAAAAAGGAGAACCGAGTTGTATCCATCGACCTGGTTAAACCACAATCATGTGGCCGATAATAAGTAGTAGGCCAAGTGGACTCCCAAGAAGTAGCAGAACACCAAAGTTTGCTACAAACACAGAGGTTCAAACTAAGAGACTAATCACATTTGATAAACCTACAGTGAATCAACAAGGACTATGCAACACAGCCATGGAACTTAAACCTCTTGAAACCCAAATCCAAATAATACATCAAGAAACACCAGTCTGCAATGATGTAACCACAGACTATGCTAATGAAACAAAGAAAATTCCAAAAGCAAAAAGGAATCCAGAAGCTATTGAAACAATTGACAGAACTGCAATAGGGTACTTCATCAACTTCGATGATTTTTCCGAGGATCCGAGCGAACCTGAGGAACAGCCGACAACATCAAAGACTTTTAAAGACAAAGTAAAGGAACTCCTTCATCAACTACAAGAAACCTATCTGATTTCTCCATGGATTGAATTTTGGGTGGCACAAGGTGTATTTGTCCTCATACTTTGGCTCATCATGGTACTATGCTTGGGACATTTCATTGAGGGAAAATATGTTATAATGGACACAGCAAGTCAGAATATCAACTTGGTCCTGAAACCACACAAGTCTTCACACATCGAGAAAAGAGAACTTTCTTCAGTAAACTTCACAGCCAATCCTATACCCGGTGGGGTAGCATGGGACAAAACTGATTATGAAATCTATGGCCCGGTCGAACTCTTGCAGTATCCTCATCAATTTAAGGTTTCATTAAGTGACTTTGTAAAACCAAGTACATTCTCTGATGAATGGGACTTTGAAAGTATTAATGATATGATGTCAGATCTAGTGATGTCAGCTAAATTTACAGAACATGATTATTTACAGGGTTCATCTAATTATGACCAGATGTACTGTTACAACCACTATGGTAACCATTATCTGCATAAATCTGCTCAACCTAGAAATGTTTTTAATTATAACCAATGGGAACATTGTGCAACTCCACCAAAAGGCAGTTCAAAAACATTTTATGATAAATGTTCATACTTCTCAGGGTTTAACACAAGTAATGCAGAAACATTTTATTTTAGAAAGTTAAATAAGACACGAATGAAAACCATGCTTACAAACACAAAACATTTTTTGAAAAAATGAATACATTCGGTTTTGATTTCTGGAACAATAATATTGAAACGAAAACAATCTGGGGTACAAAAGATTGGCAGGTCCAAGGTATAGAATCATTGTTTAGAGCCTGCATGATCCCAGAACAAATTATATTTTTGAATGATACAATTCAACAGACAACCTGTCTTGGCCCAGCCAAAATTGGAGATTTAAACAAACCGTCTATTCCAAAGCCAACATATGAAAGTAATAGCACTACAGATGTTGAGATAGATGTATCCCATATTTTAAACCAAAACAGAGCACATCCTGATTGGAAAAAATGGTTGATCTGGCCCACAGACACAAATAACTGTCAAGATAGATTCCTGAACAAAATACAGGGGTTCAAATTGACCAGGCCAGACCCAAGATACTCCCAGAGACAACATTCAGGGATTATAACAACATACAGTGTAGGGAAACTCTGCCTCGAATGGCTACAAACATCCACACTGGTTGAAATTAAGCAACACTTAACTTTACTTAAAGAAGGTGCTGACTTGCGTGATTTCATACTGGGACCACGCAAACAGCGTCAAAAACGTTTCATAGCTGCCTCTATATATGCAGCTTACAACGAAGCTTGGAAAGAAACTCAAATTGAGACAGCAGAGAAAATATGGGAAATTGACTGTGTTAATTTGGAAAAATCACTTTCTGTTGTGAACAATGGGTTAATGACTCTGTCTTCCAGAATATATTCACTGGACAGTATTGTATCATCTGCAATCGATATAATAGAGCAAGACTTACTGATGTTGCAACACGGTCAGTCCCAATTGCGTTCTATTGTACAGCTTGGCTGGACGTTACAAAATCTGCGTTCAGGCTACATGCCTTGGCGTTTAATCAACACAACGTCATTATTCACTATCTTTAACCTTACTGATACACAAATCAGCTTGGCACAAAAGGGTGCAGAGTATACAATTCTGAGCATTGAAAAACTTGAGAGATTACCATTGACAATGTCAGAACGACCTGTCATTGAATGGATAATACACGGAATCATAATGATTCCGATAACGACTTTCCAGTTTCAATACTGCCAAAAATATATACAGGCAGGCCAGTATGAAAGGTTGGGTAAAGGATACATTAAGTCAACATGGAACCTACCTTATACACACACATGTTATAGTAAAAAAGGACAGAGTGTATTTCGTGGTGGTAATAATTGTGAAAAATCACTAAGTGGTATACTTCTGTGTCAGGGTATAAGTTTACATGGGGCCTGTGAGGGGACTTCAAATAACCTTTCATGTCACCAGCTCGGCACACCTGCAATGCGAATAGAGCCATTCTTTAGACGGCTTTCTAACGGAAGCTACATTCTAATTGTGGATCACAGATGTTGTGGCTTGCTGCCAGGAAAACCTTATCTAGTAAGCGTGAGCTCCATGGTCACTTGCTGTGAGCGAGTATTGTTTCCAAATGACACTCCAGACAGGGAGGGAAAAATTTGGCCAAGTTTGAAAATCTCTTCTATTCGAATTGATACTTTAAGCAGAATGAAGACTGTGCTTCTACAGACGCCAGTACACTTGACGTCATCAAAAGAAACATATGATCTCCAAGTTGCAAGGACAATGGCAGAGATACATGCATTTTTATCAACAAATTGCCCCCTACACTTCGCAGAAATGCTAAACGAAATCTTAAACATTTCTGATACGAATGGTATCGCGAGTGTATTTAAGACTGTTTTTTCGGGACTGTTAACACCATTCAAAGCAGTCCTGGGTATTTTTCCTAATTTTGTCCATTCAGTCTTTGGCGGACTTCCACTCCTGTTGGGACTCGTAGCAGGCATCTTATTTTTGCTACTCCTGCTTCGTTATGGCAAGCCATGTCACAGACAAGACTCCAGCAACAATGGAAGAAACGTTCCTAGATATACGCTATCGGGACCGCATAACTAAAGTCCTTGGATTAGCCCGGCTAAGGGATCTGAATATGACCTGGTTTCTTTCATTTAGACCTATATGGCAGAATTGTGTCTTACCTGTGTTAAGATGTATGCTATGCGGCGAAGAATGCGTGTTGGACACCTGTCTTACACTACTATCAGAAGTACCAATGGATACAGATACTTTGTTGAGTCCAGTAAAGGCTCATGCATCGTGTTGTCCCCAGCGGTTACCTATCCTGATGGCGGCATTCATGGAAACTTCACCACTACGATTGAAGGGTAGTGAAGTACAAGATGAGAGCAGCATCAACCAGGTACGACCTTCTGTAAGCAATGCTGATCGAAACATCATTGAAAGCGATCATGCGCACGACTGCATGGTAGCGACATTCTCCAACTTGGTCGAACTTTCACCTGAGGCAGTAAACTGTTTTTTTGAGAGCCTGTCTGATATGATGTTTTCACCCGAACAGAAAGAATAACTTTAAGGAAACAAGCACACAGCGTTCCCTGAACTCTGAATTTGGCCTTCAAGCTTTTAAAAACAAAAGCTACCGGGACTATTTGGAATTTTTTTTCTACTTCCCTTGAAAACGAACACTATTTTCTCGATTCCAAAACATTTACCTTTTTTTTGGCACTTATCTTCTGCTTAAAGTAGAACTATTCTTAGAGAACAGAGCTTCTATTTTTAGGAACTCTAGAGACAATACATTACCTCAGCCTCTAGCAAATATCTGTATTTATATGTGATGGAGTGGTCTCGCACTTTTTTTCTGTATTAAGAGCCATTTCATGTGTTATTTTCGCAAATCATTCAGGCTGATATAAATGTGCATCTTTTCTTGAATGATTACACTGCTTGAATGCATACAGTACCTATACTCATTTTCGTGTATTTCGCATATGCCATTTTTCAAATGCAAAAAATTTATTTTGGGGTGGTTCGGTATACACATGCACTATTAGTTATGTTTACTATTGCTTAGGTTAGTAATTATGGACATGAATGCGTGGAGTGGGTGTAGTATGTTTATATAGTGACCTGTATTGATACTCTTATTTCTGACCCTTGTCCGGTTATAAATCACTAATATCCATACAACGGCACAGAAACCCGTTTTCATAAATTAGTCATAGCGCATGCTGTCAGATTAAGCAAGCACTATTCCTCCAGCCCCCTAGAAAGCACACCGAGTTCTTAAACAAATCCAAGCCTCCAGCAACCTGGGAAATCCCCGCCTGCTATGTTTTGATTTAGTCCGAGAACTCCTGTAAAGCACTGCAAGAACGATCAGTTCTTAGTGACATCTTTATTGACGTCTTATGTCCATCCTTACGTCAAACCCAGCACCTCTCAGATATAAATATACCAACGCTGCCCTAAGCAAACACACGGTGGTGATGAACCTGGAGCAGTGACTACTTGCCGGAGAGCCCAGCTGATGCAAAGAGCCCACGGACTCTGCCCCACCCCCACCCCTTTTGACGCGCTGAGGAAGACGCTGTCTTTTCTCTTGCCAAGAAATCCAGCCTCCAGCGTTTCCAGTCCACCTTCGCGGGTGACTGGGATACCGAGTCCTGAGAAAGAGATACCAGCCCTCCAGCCTTCTAAATCCCAGGTACTGAACTGACTAAACCCTTACAGAGAATTCTTGGGTCAGATTCTTGGCAAAACAAACTTAACTTAAACTGCTACTTACTTACTCCTGCCCACGTATTAGGCTTAGGTCAGGTACACCGGGGTAGGCGTAGTTAGAAGCACCAGTTGAGTACGATTAGTCAATGTATATATGTATGTATATATGTATGTATATCTTTTATCCATTTTAAAGTATCATATGGCTAAGAAACCATATCAATGCTTTTACAGTATTATTTTATAATCCTGCTTTTACTATATGCATTGTACTTAACCCTAAGTACTGCAATTGTAGCGATTCATTTCTCTTGTATGAGAAAAGAGACTGATCAATAAATAACACCTTTTATTGAAAACGCCCGTCTCTTCTTTTCTCTACAATCTGGTGAAACTAAGTATGCACGTATTGACTGAGTAAAATAGCTGTCTTTTGTTTTCACACGACTCTAGAGATATACTCTTGATCAGGGAGAGCAAAGTTGTCATGTTCTATGGTTGTCAGAAACTAAATCCCTTCTTGTCTATCCAGGGAGGTTAAAATCCTCCTCGCCTATTCGAGAAAGTTTCTAGTGAACTCTGAGCTAGCTGGCACACAAAACTTAAGTCTAATATTGTCAGTAGAAGACCTAGTTAACCTCTGTCCTACGTCTCTACTATTGAAGATATTATTCCAATGCGCAGAGCCTATTGGGAATATAGGAACTACACTACATGACATCTACATCCAGCCCAAGTAACGAAAAAGGGCCGGCCTGATCGTGATGGTCAGGGGCTTTAACATCCACAGTGGGATCAAGCCATAACATCACTACAGACACATCATGGCATCATGAACATCTGTCTTCAAGCAACATCCAGCTCTACAACGACAACCCAAAGGGACATATAGGCAACTATAGCCTATTTCAACTACTGAGAAAGGGGAAAGAGGAGATGAACAGCTACAGCATGTTGTGTATTAAACACACAAGCCTTGAGGCTGTCAAAGATGGAGTGCAAACCCATGACCAAGGTTTACTACCATGAAGAGAAGAGGAGTGAGGCGGATTGCATCTACCCAGAAAACCCGAGCTCCTTTTTTTGGTCAAACAAAGAGCTCAAGCAGGTGAACTAGCACAGTATAGAAGGGTTTTTACTGACTGCATCTCGTGAGCTGTGTTCCTCCTAAAGCCACCCAAGAAAGAGATATCTGAGAATTAAATTAGAAAGAGGGAAGGAAGCAGGTGATTACCCAGCAAGACAAGGCCCTCTGGTGCCCTCAATGTAGATTACAAAAACTGAAGAGCGAGCACTCAAACCTCGATATATTCACTGAAGACCCTGATTCTTAGTGTTGTAGTAACTACTACGAGAGAATGCAGGTCTTCAGGATTCCAGTCAGGATGGCTATGCCCATTCTGATAAAAACGAATTAAGATAGCATTGATGAACAAGTTACTTACCTTCGGTAACGATATATCTGTAAGAAACAGTAGTTAGTATTCGATTCCTTACGTTAGAATATCCCCAGGCGTCAGACTGGATCCGGAAATGTTGGCGTAGCAGTACCCTCGCGTGTCGGTAGGCGTCGTCTGTGGCTCCGCGTCCGTCGTCGGCGTCGTGGGCACCGTGATGACATCGTCAGAGTACTTAGACGCCGCCTCCGCTTGCTGACATCAGTTCTTAGACACAGCTTTTCAGCGCCAGAAACGCAGAGCCATGTTAAAAACCGACACTGGTGCCATTTAAACTAGGGCCCTGAAAGGGATGACCTTAACCCTGGATATCGGTTCGCCGAATGGGGAGGATGGGTGGGGCGGTAAGGAATCTAATACTAACTACTGTTTCTTACAGATATATCGTTACCGAAGGTAAGTAACTTGATCATCTGAAAGAAACAGGTTAGTATTAGATTCCTTACCTTAGAATAGATACCCCAGCAATACCAACCCCGGTGGTGGGTCTGCGAACCAATAATAATCACACCAGAAAGTCCTGGAGGACAGAACGGCCAAAGAAGCCATCCCTCCAGACTTGGCTGTCCAGGCAGTAGTGTTTTGCAAACGTGTGCAGCGATGCCCACATAGCTGCCTGAGAGATGTCCTGTAAGGGGACTCCCCGGCCCAGGGCAGTGCTAGCCGCCGTGGCCCGAGTGGAATGGGCCCTCAGCCCAACAGGAGGCTCCTTTCTCGCCAAGGAGTAACATGCCTTGATACACAAGACGACCCACCGAGAGATGGTCCTCTTGTGCACCGCCCGTCCCTTCTTAGCGCCCACGTAACCAACAAAGAGTTGGTCATCCACCCGGAACTGGCGTGTGCGATCTAGATAGAACGAAATCGCACGTTTTGGGTCCAGACGGTGGAGCCGCTCTTCCTCTTTAGAGGGATGCGGTGGCGGAAAGAAGGTGGGCAAGGTGATAGACTGCCCGATATGGAAGGCAGTGACAACCTTGGGCAGGAAAGATGGCTTAGTCCGCAACACAACCTTGTCCAGATGGACAGAAAGGAAAGGGGGTGTACATGAAAGAGCCTGGAGCTCACTCACTCTCCTGGCAGAGGTGATGGCAACCAGGAAAGCAGTCTTCAGAGTAAGAAGGCGGAGAGGACAGTTGTTGAGTGGCTCAAAGGGAGCGCACATCAGAAATGTAAGAACAAGGTTCAAGTCCCACTGAGGCATCACAAACGGAACAGGAGGGAACATGTGTGTGATGCCCTTCAGAAAACGAGTTACAATAGGGGACTTGAACAAAGAAGGTTCATCAGGCAGCCTTAGAAAGGCTGAAAGGGCAAAAAGGTAGCCCTTGATAGTGCCCAGAGCAGAGCCCTGCTGGGCAAGAGAAAGAAGGAAGAGAAGAACCTCAGAAAGAGGGGCAGAAAGAGGATCCACAGCCTTTGCTGTGCACCATGCCACAAATTTGTTCCACCTGCAGGCGTATACTGACTTTGTGGAGGGACGCCTGGCTGCCAGAATGACATTACAGACTTCAGGAGGCAAGTCAAATGGCCTCAACTGTCGCCGCTCAATCTCCAAGCATGGAGGTGGAGACTGGACAGGTTCGGGTGGAGGACCTTCCCCTGCTGCTGCGACAGAAGGTCCTCCGAGGCAGACGAACCGGGGGATCGACTGACATACTGAGTAGCTCTGGATACCAGTACCTTCGTGCCCAGTCCGTAGCCACAAGGATGACTTGGGCCCGGTCGCGCTTGATCTTCTTCAGCACTCTGGGCAGAAGTGGTATAGGAGGAAAGGCGTACAATAGACCGCAACTCCACTCGCGACGAAACGCGTCTCCGAGCGAGTGGAAATTCCAACGCGCAGAACTGATTACATTGCGCGTTCTCTTCGGTGGCGAATAGATCTAACCAAGGCTCTCCCCACTGCTGAAAGAGGCCTTGCGCCACGTCCAAGTTCAGACGCCATTCGTGATCCATCATGCACCGACGGCTGAGTTCGTCCGCCCTGGTGTTCAGAGAACCTGCCAGGTGTTAAACCACCAGGGTCACGCCCTCACGTTCCAGCCACTGCCAGAGGCGCAGAGCCCCTGGCAAAGGTCCACGACCCCACCCCGCCCTGTTTGTTGCAGTACCACATGGCGGTGGTGTTGTCCATGAACACCTGCACTACACTCCCCCGGACAGAGGGCAGGAATGCCTTCAGTGCTAGACGAATCGCCCTCAGCTCCAAAAGGTTGATATGGAGCCGGGACTCCGCCAGAGACCAGAGGCCTCTGATCTCCGCCTCTCCCATGTGGCCTCCCCAGCCCTGGAGGGACGCGTCCATCACAACTACGTGCTCCGGTTGGGGAAGGGAGAGGGATCTGCCGCTGACCCAATCGCGGTCCGTGAGCCACCACTGCAGCTGTCTCGCAGTACCCTCCGAGATCAGGACATGGTCGGATAGGTTGCCCTGATGCTGGGCCCACTGAAACTTCAGGTCCCACCGCAGAGCCCGCATCCGCCACCGGGCGTGATGCACCAGAAGGATGCAGGAGGCCATCAGCCCCAGAAGCCGCAGCGTCAACCTGACCGAGACCCGTGACAAATGCTGAAAGAGTGGAATCAGAGCCTGAATGTCCCGAACCCACTGTTCGGGAGGATAAACCCAAAACTGCACCGAGTCGAGAACCGCTCCGATGAAGAGGAGCTTCTGAGAGAGGCACAGGTGTGACTTCGGCACATTGATGGAAAACCCCAGCAGGGGCAGGAGGTCCGCCGTCGTCTGGAGGTGGCTGACGACTGTTTAGGGCGAGCCCGCCTATAACAACCAGTCATCGAGGTAGGGGAAGACTGAAACCCCTAACCTGCGCAGATGAGCTGCGACCACCGCCATCACCTTCGTGAACACCCGTGGGGCGCTGGTAAGGCAGAAGGGGAGCACGGTAAACTGAAAGTGCTCGTGGCCTACCGTAAACCGCAGGTAACGCCGGTGGGCCGGCAGGACGGGGATGTGGAAATAAGCGTCCTGCAAGTCCAACGCTACCATTCAGTCTCCTGGGTCCAGGGCAGCTAAGACCTGAGCCAGTGTCAGCATTTTGAACTTCTCCTTCCGGAGGAAGCCGTTGACGTTCCGTAGGTCCAAGATAGGGCGTAGGCCCCCTTTGCCCTTCTTGGGTACCAGAAAGTAGTGGGAGTAGCAACCACACCCTACTTCTGGCCCAGGAACGCGCTCGATGGCCCCCTTGGCCAAGAGGGGTCTTAACTTCCTCCTGCAGAAGTCGCACATGATTCCCCGATACGCGGTGGCATTGCGATGGCATGGCTGGAGGGGTCGCCTCGAAGTGGAGGGAGTAGCCCCTTCGGACGATTTGCAGCACCCACCTGTCCGATGTGACAGTGCGCCAGTGGAAGAGGTGATGGTGAACCCTGCCCCCCACTGGCGTCACATGGGCCTAAAAGCACGGACTAGGAGGGTTTTGAGGCGGATGCTGCGGGGGAAGGTGTGGACTGAGCTTGCCGTTGTCCCCGACCGCCTCCACGGCGGTTTCCACGGCCGCCACCGCGTTGGATGTTAGTCTGCGGTGCGTGGCTGGCAGCACGTGTGGGGGCGCTCCTTCCTTGGCCACGAAAGGAGCGAAAGGCACCCGATTGCTGGCGCAGGGCCGAGAGGCCCAAGTACCTGGCCGTAGCCCTGGAGTCCTTAAAGCGCTCAAGCGCATGGTCTGCCTTGTCGCCAAAAAGGCGATGGCCATCAAACAGCATGTCCATGAGAGTATTCTGGACATCAGCCGAAAAGTTGGCAGACCTCAACCTGGCTTGGCGACGATTCGCCACCGTTGTTGCAATCGCTCTGCCCAGTGAGTCGGTGGTATCCAGCCCACACCATATAGAATATCGTGCTGCATCCCGGCCTTCCACAAGGGCCTGGCCGAGTTTAGCCTGTATCTCCAACGGGCATTCTGGCAGCACTTCCGTGACCGTGACCCACAGAGAGTGGGTGTAGCGGCCCAAGAGGCATGCGGTGTTGGAAGACCGCAGTCCCAGACTCAGGGAGGAGAATATCTTTTTGCCGTACTGCTCATACCTCTTGGATTCCTTGTCAGATGGAGCCGACGGTAATGCGGAATGGGAATTTGAAGCTTGGATGACCAGGCTCTCGGGGTGGGGTGGGTGGACAGGAAACATGGGTCGCCCGGGGCCGGGCGGTGGCGTCTGGCCACGTTCCTATCTACAGGCGAACATGTAGCGGGCCTGGACCAAGTGCCCAAAAGAACGTCAGTCAAGGCCTCGTTAAACGGCAGCAGAGGTTCAGCCGAGCATGACTGCGGTTTAAGGACCTCAGTGAGGAGGTTAGTCCTCACGGCCGCGACGGGAAGCTCAAGGGCCAAGGCCTTGGCCGCCCGCGTCAACACCACACTGTAGGATGCCCCCTCCTCCGTAGCCACGGTAGGAGGGGAGACAAAACCAGTGTCTCGCGAGGTGTCCAGACCACTGGCATCCCCAAGTCCACCTGTCCAGTCCTCCTGCACTGACACTCCCGTGTCAGAGGGTCCTCAGACCCCTCCCAATACTCCTCATCCCCAATCTCCTGATACTCAGGGTTGGCAATGGATGGGGCCGGTTCGTTGAAGTAGAACTCTCCAAACGGCGTTGAGAGCGGCGCCGCTCCGGCGCCGAAACCGGATCGAGGGAGGTATCGGGGACGGCGCCGCCCGAAGACGGCGCCGGAGGTGATACCTGTGGGACCGGCGCCGGTGAGGTCGTCAGGTCAACCGGCGACGACCCGGATCCAGAAGCGGATCCAGTGGGGCCCTGCGGCGCCGAGCCCGATGGCGTCGGGGCCAAAGCTAGGGCCCCCAGACGGGTCCGCTGGGCCCGAAGGCGCCGCGGAGCCCGCATGAGGAGTGAGGAGTGAGGGACCTCATGGCCATGAGGGAGCGCTCGATCTCCTCCGGCGTCGCGTGCTGCCCAGGGACCGGAGGGTATGGGGCAGGCTGCGACACCCGCGACTCCGACGGAGCTGCGTGGGCGGTGTCACTCGAACCCACGGCTGCGTCGGGGGGAGTCGGAAGAGCGATGACGTCTCTTCGACTTCTTGTGCTTACCTGACGACTTCGAACCTGAGGAGTGATGTCGACTCCCGGAGCTATGATGGCTCCGACCCCGCGACCGGTCCCTCGACCTCCGTCCGGACCGGGACCTCTCACGGCCGACTGCTGGAGTTCGAGCCGCTTGCGGGACCGCTCCCGCCTAGCTTTCAAAGTCAGGGCCCGGCAGTCGGAGCAGGTCTTGTCATCGTGATCGACGCCGAGACAGTGTAGACACCGGCGGTGAGGGTCGGTGACCGACATCATTCGGTCGCAGTCCTCACAGGGTTTGAAACCTGGCATCCCTACCGGCACCGTTCGGAGTCGGAGACTCGAAAAATTATCAAAAGAGATCTCAAAAAGTTTAGTCAAAAGATGACTACGGTACCACTTTTTCCGGATCTGCGCTTGCTGGCGCGTAAAAAAGAAGAACTGACATCAGCACGCGGAGGCGGCGTCTAAGTACCCCGACGACGTCATCACGGCGCCCACTACGCAGAACGCGGAGCCGCAGACGCCTACCGACGCGCAAGGGTACGGCTTCGCAAAAATTTCCGGATCCAGTCTGACGCCTGGGAATATTCTAAGGTAAGGAATCTAATACTAACCTGTTTCTTTCAGATTAAACAGACAAATAGGACTTCCATGTGAAAGGTCGGGTATCAAGGTCTACATGGCAAGGGGGAGGGGCTACAAATGCACTTAAACTAGTGGTTGAAGTGGAGGAGAACTGAGGGGCACTATCTGCCTATACTTTTTAACTTTAGGAAAACAATTTCCCTACTTTTTGTCAAAAGACACCCATCCTTGTATGGTTAAATCCGACAGCTGAAGTGCTTCAGCTGAAGTGTCATTCAGGGAGCCTCCTGTGCTGTGAAATTGAGGGAGGTGCAAACAGCTAAACAAGCCTTCTGGGGCAAACAGCTAGACAAGCCTTCTTGCCAGGACGCTTTTGCCTGAAAGAAGTGTAAATGTGCGCAACTGGTCAATCTGCAAACACAAAGGGCGCCTGGAAGTCATTATGGCTTTCAATTGATGGAATCACTTGAAGCTTCCTGGTGACACACATTTTTTTTTTTATTGGAATTGTAAGGTTGCCCAAGGTTTTCTTTTTTAAGAATCCTCACTCTCCAACTTAGTGATATGCTTTATAATTTGGTTCCAACCTTGGAAGGCAAGTCCTGTCAAGGTGTGCTTCGACGCCTAATTACAGAGGAGCTTGTTGTTTTGAGTAAGGTGAAAAAAGTGCAAGTGATTTAAAATTGACTCAAGGTCACCTACTTGAAAGGTATTTTATGATTGGTGACCTTAGGCAATTTGAAATTCAGTGTTGTTTACTTTTGAGATATCAATGGTCTCGTGTACCCTTAATCATGGTCAAATTTTCAGCCATTTATGCAAAGTGCCCTACTGGGTCAATATGGCTTTCCTCAGGACCAAAGGAAAGTATGCATGCACACTAAAACATACGTAAATGAGCTCACTGTCTTTGAATCAACTTTCACGATAAATTCTGTAAGATACTATAAATGAGATAGACGTTGTAGTTAGGTAAACATTACGTGTGGAACACAGCCATATTCCAGGCTGGGCACAAAAAATTTCATGCACTACATTCCACACATGCTGGAACCTCAAGCATATATGAATACTTATCAACCGCATTCAAATCATGCCGTGAGTTCAATGTAGGTATTCTCTTACAGTGTTTGTGCTGGCCGTTCCTAAAGAGGTTTGTGCCATATTTATAGATTGTACGATAAAAGGAAACCTGATTAAGAAAACCTACTGGCGGAGTAGAATTACTGCACAACATGGATCGCTCTTAGGGGGTGGACCGTATTGTCACACACTAAAAATATATATATACATAGTGCGGGTTAACTTCAGATCTTGTCCCACAGTCTGGACATCATCTCCAGTCGATCCCCCACCTCCCCTAACTTACTTCATCATGGTGTCGCACCCTCCAATACACTGCTATTTCCACTATAGTGCTACTTGTGGGGACGTGCAAGCTGCGTGTGTGATTGGTTGATTACCTATCATGGTTGTGAATTCCGTGTCCTGATTGTGATTGAGCCTCAGGGTAAGGAGTCATCATTGCAGCATTTCTCAGAGATGGCTTCGAGACGTTTCGCATGAGAGGCCCCCCCATGCAGGGTGGGCTTGAAGCCAGACACACGTCTAAGTAAAAGCGTGTTTTGGGTGTCGCTCTGACATGGAGCCGGCAACCTGACCCCGCCCTAATGGGAGGAGGCCCAACCCCAAGAAGAGTTGTGCAGTAGCACTAGGAGTTCTGTTTGTCAACGGCCACCTTGTTAGAATGGCCAAAAGCCAGCCTCGGATTGGTAACGCGGGCACTCGGGCAATGCCCGAGGGGCCGGTGTCTGAGTTCCTGCTGTGGGCTGCTTTTTTGAGCAGTCTGGGGCCGATTTGGGCAGTGTCTCTATTTTCGTAATACGGCCAGCGGCCAAGTGGGTGGCTGAGTGGCCTTTCTGCAGGCAGATCGGCACTCATTACACCCCCTCTCCCCCACCAACACCGCCGGTCCCCCACCCCCGGTTTAGGCAACAGGCAGAGGTATCACTCCCTTTGTCTCGCTGGCCGGCCCATTAATGTATGCACATACTGAGCGGGGCAGGGGGCCTCAGTAGAAGTGGCCTCACTTGTTTTCAGGTGTGAACTAATGCGTGCATTTTTTAAGCACCCCCACCCCCACCTTCTTTTTAATGAAATTACGCTGAAGCAGTGATTTGAGGAAAGGCATTATGCAAATGAGGGCCAATTTTTTTTGTGTGCCCGGGCCGATTTTCAATCCCAATCCGACCCTGCCAAAAGTCCATTAATCTATTACCAAAATGTTTACAGCGTTCTAGGCATAGTTAATGTAATGAGTGATTCTATATAAATGAAATGTAATTGACTGTTATTTAGGGCTACTCTTAGCGTTTAGCCAGACAAAAGAGGAAGGAGAATGTAAAATATCACGTTTTTGCTCTAACTATCAAGAATAGTTACTTTCCAGTTTAATTCTTTTCCCGGACATCATATTATCAGTGTAGGAAGAAGCCCCATATTAGTGTTTATAAGTAACACACAGCCAAGGGTTTTATATGACAGATGCAGCCAAGTCCCAGAGTGGGGGTGATATATCACTTTCGTTGGCTGTGCTACTAATAGCCAGCCTGCTCTCACATAGTGCATGTATGATTATGATGGTAGCACTTGATTTGGTTCCCTCTTAAGAATTTTTACACAAAGACTTTACTAGGATGCTGGGCACTGATTCGATATTTCAGGTAAAGATGTTAATGGTCTCAAGCATTATTGTCACTGTAGTATCGTGTGCCAAGGGATGGGCAATACAATCCTGTCTTGGTGGTGGACATACGATATTCATCTTTGTTCTTTCTCCATTACTACACCTTCAGTGTTTCCAGGGTCTGTTCAATCACCACCCATCTCATGTCATTGGTGGTATATTCAGCTCTCAGAAAATGATCTGTCATCCTTGTGGTATTTCTCTGACCTTGTGGTCTGTCACAGACTGGGACCTTGTAGCACTAAACATTCACAAATCACTATTCTATACTGCACCAACTAGGATTGGTGTGGTGCATCAACTAACAGAGGTTTCATAATGTGCATTGCCCACTGATTAACATACCTTGTTTAAGCTGTGTGTTATGTTATATGTAGTTACTCTAAGGTGAAAGACCGAACAAAGTTACAGAATATTTTGTTTTTAGTCACGCCCACACGCTCACTCACCCCACCCCCAGCTCCTCCCGCTTGCAGCCAGCATCACAGTTCCCATACATTTTTTAATGCACTTCGACCACTGACTTAAAGTTAAGGGGTTATCTGTTTGGAGGACCATAAATAACCCTCCAGATGAAAGGACTGCTATGAAGGGAGGCAAAGTTGTGATGCATTCTTCGTTGAACCTCCTATGGCTCTTTGTGGCATAATGAGAACGTTTAAATCGGTCTTCCCCAATCTAAAGCATGAACATTTTCTACTTGTGAAGAACTGCATGCTTGCATTGCCCTGTCAATAATACCCACATTTGTTCTCACAACGATCACGTTTTTTCACACAGTAAACTGAATTTCATTAGCAACTAAAGCTGCGTCCCGCATAATTAATATGTAGTCTGTCTACTATCTGTGTTGTGTATGTCAAAGGCATTCTCTGAAAAACCGCTTGCATGACTCTGGCTGGCAATTCACAGAAAGTACCCATTTGGCACTTTTATGCGGATGCAATGACTCACATAAAGTAGAAAATGATTATTTTCTCCTTCCAAAGTATGAAATATTGCTTCCATCTGTTAAAAATAATGTTGTGATGTCACCAGCTTTCTCCCCTAAACATTGCATTTTCCCTCATCCCCGCTCAATCATTTTAAAAGAAGTGCTATCTTTTATAGAGCTTGGATTTAAATCACAATAACACAGGGAAGATGAATGGCAGTGCTATTGAATATGGCGAAAATTGGATCCCAGAGTACAGGTGAATGATGAGACAGCTCTTCTCTTTTTGATACGTTTTCCTCCTCTATTAGTTTCCTGCCATGGCTGGGGTTTCACTTAGAATTTTAATGTAGGCGGCTGACGCTAATCTGAGTGTCCTCTTTCTTTTCAGCACCATCCTATTCTAGAGACAATTCATTTTGGGAAGCGGTAATACACTTCCACCGCTGACTGTCCAAGAGAAGCGGCACTTCTGAAAAAGAAGTATGCAAAGGCAAGTGATGTTACATATACTGTGCTGACTGCAAATTATTCCTCAGCTCAGAGTAGGCAATTGTTTCTTTTTATTTATTTTTGCCCCTGCTGCCTTCTTTGTTCCTATAGTTTCTGATTCCACAGAATGACTTGATGTCTGGCTTTCAACCATCAGAAAAAACATACTATAAAGAGAATAGACCTAAAGATTCTACTCCAGGCGGCATTTCAGAAAGTTTGCATTTTCTGCCGTCCTTAAGGTTGCCTCACATATTGTTTCTTTTGGTGGATGCCCTGTTAGTAAACACAGAAGATGTCTCATCCACAGGAATTAAAATAACCTTGTGCTTTTAAGGGCGTGTAAAGGACAACAGAGAAGACCAGCCTAGCCCTGAGCATGCTAGCACTATGGCACGAACTTTCAGAAAAGAAGACTACAAGAATGAAAGGAGCCTCAATCTTGCTTCTCCAGTAATGAGGGGGAACTGGGGTTAAAAGTTAATTATTAGTTGGGGTGGACGCCAGTCCACAACAAGTAATAAAGCCACTAATCTGTTAGGTCCAAGCAAAGGTTTCAATAATTTACACCTGAGCTCAATCCCCTGTAGCTATGGCACCGAACAGACAGGCTTAAATTTAAAGAAAATATGGAAAACACTTAGAATTATAAAAAAAGATAAATAGTTGAAAGCACAACACAATAAAAAAATCCCACTCTTATTTATAAAAAAAATAGAGTAAATTTGAACAAAACACCACCAAACTGACAAAAATCCAACAAGGGAATCCGGAGGTATGAATATGTAGGAGAAAACGAGCCAGAAAAAAGTAAAGTGACCATAGAAAGTACTGTTCACATGTGGGATTTAATCCCAATTTCAAGTCAACCACGGTGGAGTGCGAGTAGAATATGCCAAGCAGGTTCGTCCCAGTAAACCATTTTACTTTTCAACTTAGTATTTGAAATAGAAATCAAAATCCTCCAGCGGGGTAAGATGGCAAGCTGTATCTAAGGAAGTCCTCTCAAAACCAGACAGCTGTTGGACAAGGTCCAGCTGAAGCTATTGGCTTTGGCAGGTAAAGATCTGAGTGGGAAAAGTTCAAATTTCACTCCCAGGGAAGCCTTCTCATTAAGTGAATGTTTTTCAAGTCCCACAAATTTTTTGCGATTGTAAGGAATTCCAGGGAGGCAAAGCCAATGGTCCCAGGACCATAGGAACAGGACTTACTCCAGCAGAGGCCACCTGCACGGTCCAATCCAGGTCCACTTGTACTGTTCAGGTGGGCATGTCAGGAAAATGGTCTCTTGCAGCTTATACGTTCCATTACGCACACAGCAGATCAGTCTACTGATCCCTAGAGTCCACTGCTTGGTCCCTGGTACAAGTGGAAGTAGGTCCAGCCCTTTAGATATTCTCACAGGTATCAAACAGCAGGTGCACATCTTCTGTTCTTCTAAAGGTCCAGAAAGTGTTCTAAGCAGGATGCCTCGGGGTGCTACATTTATGGTTGTCACTAGCTAGTGGGTGGGGGTGATTCTGGGCTTTTTCTTAACCAATCGGGTGAAAGTTTCTAGCGACAACTCTATCCACTTTTTCAGCAGTTCCTGTTTTCCCTACTGGAAACAAACCCACAGTGCACCTTACTCCTTGAATCCAAGATGGGGAACCCTGTTCTCCCTTGTACAGAGCCTGTGTGCCCACCCAGAGCTGGGCCCAGGGAAATGATTAGCCCCGTTCTTTGTAGTCACTCAAAACTGGTTCTTGGGATAGCTCCCCTCTGACTGGATTTGTAACCAGCATAGCTTAGGGAACAAAGCTTTGCCTTCTCCAGGTTTCACCTTGCATTCAATTGTAAAAGGGCAGGCTCTTACAATGTATTGAGGTTCCTGGGTCCACCCATACTGGTATTTCTACAAAGAGAAGAAAAACACTTTCCCACACCCAAGCCATTGTTTCCGCTGTGGGAGCAGTTTTCACACCTCATTAAGGTCAAGCACTGGCTGGCCAGGCTAATGCAAGTTAGCCTCTAGGAGCTTTAGAAAGGGAAAAGGTAGCTTTCTAAAGTTTACTTTGCCTTAATATTTATTAAAAACGACTTTACCATTAGATTGGATTTTTAATAAATATTAAAAATAAGGGTTGAATCATTTTTCTAGTTGATTCCAAAACTGAGACAGCAGAATTAATATTTTAATCTGCACATTAGTTTTCCTTATCAACCAATCACTTGATCAGTCAGTCGATTTATACAGCGCAGCTAATCACCAGAGAGGCTTAAAGGTCAACCAGAGCCTTCCACAGTGCAAAACAACTTTTGGGGCTTGTCTGTGCAGGGACAAGCTAAAAATAAATTTCTACATGTCCCACTTTTAAATACCATGCACCTTACCTTGTGGGCTACAAGGCTTACCAGTTGGGCTGCGTGTTTAAACTGCTATAGTCAGGATACAATGGTAAGCCTGAAACTGCGTTTTCCTTGTCACCTTAGTGGATGGTACAATAAGTGCTGTAGCCCACTGGTGAAATGTAACTTTCCATGCTATGATTGTAGTTTCTACAACATTTACTGTGGCCTTTAAATAAGAGTTAAAGAGGTAAATGAAGGACTGGCCACTTTCTAAATGTGTTTGGGGTCAGTGCACATACACTGACCACTGGTCAGCAGTACCCCAGTATGCAGGGTCAACAAACCAAATCAACAAGGAAGGGAGGTAGAGTAGTAGAAGTAGGATCCTTACTCCACAAGATAATATGTATAAACAACAGGAATCCTACCAGAGGAAAGTGCTACCCAAGGAAGGTATGGGAGCACTCAGGGTTTTGTAAAATACCCCTCACACACCAAAAGGCCCCTTGGTGTCATGCTTCATCATCGGGGTCTTCGCCCCCCTCTAACGGGATGCGGCGTGCTGCGACCTACGACTACGCGGGAGCACTTGTCAAATGACTATGTGTGGTGTGTGTGGTGCAAGTGAGTGATAATGTGAGTGATGGTGCAAGTGAGTGATAATGTGAGTGATGGTCAACAAACCAGCCATACAATTCAGCAACAAATGGGGGTGACCATGCAAAAGGGTGTTTTTTTATCACAACTGGCATCAACAAACCAGTAGCCAGGCTACCTACACCTAAGTGCAAATTCGTCCATTGCATTGTAGATGTAGCTCCCCTGCTAAGTAGGGTGCTAATAACGAGATAATCTTTGCATAGGACAGTGGTCCCTAGACAATTTAAATTTTTCAAAAAATAAATATAGGCTAAATAGACACTATATTCATTGTCCAGCCGGACAGTTTTAATTTCAGATGAATAAAATATACAAAAGATCCAGTGTGATAACAGCAGGACACCAGCCGATGTCTAACTAGCACACTTAGGAAGGGGACAAACAAGAATATTTGAGGCAATTAAACAGTCTGTGTATTAAAATTCACAATCAGACAATATGAATTGCACACTATTGTTGACGTTATTTAGCACAGTTCTTACACATATAGTGTGACAAGGTCGACGACGTTTCGAACCTATTAATCATTCAAGGTTCATCTTCAGGACATTACATATATGCCTTCTTATTTAAAAAGTCACAATGAACTTTTAGTCCATACGAATTTAAAGCAAGACTGTGGCAGTACGATGGGAAGGTTGCATAGATATGCAGGAAAACGGGCCGTCAATGCGAGCCTCGTCCACGGCAAGAGTCACCCACCCACAGGGAGATATACCACCCTACGCTTCTGCACATGAATGAGGGTTTTTAATTTGGTTACCACACCTGACCCTGGTACTGCAGGTACAAGTGATCCATTCCCCTCTTTGATTACTGACATTTTGCAAGTTGGCATTTTCTTGTCCTAACCATTTATTGTCTTCTGCCTGCATCCTTGGTTACATGATAAGGTGCAGCTGGTCTTTGTGTATTGCTCCCAGGCAGTGGGACAAAGGAGCATAGGTGTTGGCAAGATGAGCCATATCCGACTTGATGAGGGGGTGGAGCTGCCACCTACCACACTTGAACATCACAAACGCTCTTCCTGAGCACACTCACAATGGTTTGACACTAGTCTATTGTGACCGCATTCGATCTGGGGCCAGGGCAGGGAGTTAGAAAATTCCAAGCGCCTCTGGGACATGGAAACCTCCAGACCCATCTCTTACTTCAAAGCGGGCACCAGGTATAAATATTTAACCCTCTGATCCAACTCTTCAGAACACCTGTGGAAGACTCAGAAGGACTGCTGCACTTCCTCGGACAGAAGGACTGCTACTCTGTTGCCCTGCTGGCTGAGTAAGAAGTGCTGGACCTGAATATTGATCCAAGGAACACCAGAGATACTCCAAGGGCTTTGTGGCTAGCCTCCTGATCAGAACCCCCAAGGACAAACAAGGCTCTAACTACATTGAACCCAGCACCTGGGCTCTACTCGCTGTGAGTCTTGCCCTCTAAGTAGTGCCATCCCAGTCCTGGACCCTTGGAGGTGGGCCTGAAGTTGTTCTGCCATGCCAGCTGTGGTCATGTGAAGCAGAACCAATGTATTGCGACACATCTCCTTGCAGCTGCATCGGAACCGGCGCAGCAGGATGCATTCCCGACACCGGACCTCAGATTGCATCTCGCAGTCTTCTTGGAACTGCAGCTGCGTAACTCATCCTTGACACAGCCCTTCACATGGCAAGCCCCTTGTCGACAGCATCCGCGACAATGTGGGGGCTCCACATCACAGCTTCTCTGAACCACCACTGTGCGAGGGATCCTCGACGCGGGATCTTGCACCGCTCTGCAAACCAGGATTTAAGGTAATTTTGTTCAGCAGGCCTAACTTGGTCCCTATATCCGGCCTGCGGTCCAGCGTGGTCAGCCTGAACTTGTGACTTTGTCCCAGTCCGGCGAGCCAAGATAACCACGTTGGTACTTTGTGGTTAGACTATTTTTACCTAAAGATTTTAAATTGCCTATATCTGGTTAAACTGACTGGATTTTTGTTATTTTGGCCTCAAATAATTTAAATAATTTTACTCTATTATTCTAAACTAGTGTGGGCTTTTTCATGTGTTGTGTTTTCCTTTCATTACTGTTTGAAGTGCTGCATAAATACTTTACACATTGCCTCTAAGTTAAGCCTGACTGCTTTGTGCCAAGCTACTAGAGGTTAATGCACAGATTAATTTGCTTGTGCGTCACCCTGACAAAGATTGTGGCTGCTGCTTGAATAGGGGTTCACCCCTCTCAACCATTAACCCAATTTCCAACACGGGCGCTTGGTGTTCATTTTTCAAGGGTGGCCAAGAGGAATGAACAAAGGCTATCCTGTAAAAATATTGTTATTTTCTGGGTAGAAGCAGTCAGGATCCTTTTAAGAAAGAACTTAATTTGTGGTTTTGGGAATAATGACATGGCATGCTGGATGTACTTGTAAGATTAGCTTAACTGCAACAAAAACTCAGGAAGTGAGCTTCTCTTAAGTGATGTAAGGTGGATACGAAGCGAAAATCTCTGCATATATTAATATATTGATACTAACGAGAAACAGTAAATGACTTGAAAGAAGACAGGTCATCTACACGTAGAAATAGGTGCAGATTCCTGTCATGACCGCAGTATCCTAGATACAGAGGTGAGGTGTTTTTTCACAGCATACCTTAAGTAAGACTCTAGTGTCACCAAAGTCTGAGACAAAGACTAATACACACAAGGCACAAAAGTAGGATTGATTTATTGAACCTCGTGAAAATGTTACTAGAGCGAACATCACACCCATGGAATGCTCTTTATTTCAGATCACAGATTTGCAAATATGCTCTTACTAAACATACTTTTGGCAGGAGAATCCCTGCACCCATTTGCCCTGCTGATTATTGATTATCATATAAGGGAATCTTACCTACCTGCCATTCTGCAGCAATGTTGTCTTCTTCATAGTCAGTTTATGTGCTACTTATACCAATAAAAAATCTAGAAGCTTTATTAAAATCTGTTATCCTTTCACACGTAGAAGGGGGAACTAAACTGGTTTGGATTTGAATGAAGTTTTGATGCTCCTATATTTTGGGGTAAAATCTCACTAGCCATCTATCAGTCTGGAGCTCTGCTGCACTAGGTAGATCACACTGCTATGGACGTGAGATAACATGCTTAGTTAAAATTGTGGAAGTGTGATAGCCGAAAGGCCCATCTCGCAAGAGGGTGCATTGCATTTCTGTTACAGTGTTGGGTCCTCAAAATAGCAGCTCTCAGCTGTCTAGCAGGGCACAGTGTTACCACGCTCAACACAAGCAAAAATAATCAATGGTAGATTCCATACTCACAGGCAGTATGAATGATAGTGTGTGCTGCAGGAAAGCTGACTAAACTGTAATTGTGTTTATATAGCGCTTACTACCCCTGATGAGGAATATAAGTGTTTTATGGCGAGTAGGATACTACTCTGGAACCCAAGGTTAGTAGTTAATCCAGTGATTAAATGTTGGTTAGTGAAATTAGTCATGAGCTTTCAAGAAAAAAACATTGCATGCACTTAATCGAGTTACTTTGTGAAAGAATATATTAATACCAGTTAGGTGTGATCATTAACGGGGTCTGCGTAGTTTCAGGTGAATGGTTGGTGAGATAATAGGCATGGGGAGGATGTAATGCTAGGTTGCAGGGATAGGGTTATAAAGCAGGAGAGGTTGTGATCTATGGAATGAGGGTTCAGATTTTTGAAAAATTACTATGAGAGACTAAACAGACAGGCATGAGACTGAGCGGAGGCTATATTCAGAAATAGAAGGCATGCAGAGGATGGAAGCTAAGACGAGGGTCACTCTGAATAAAGAAAGGTGAGCAATCAAGTCTAAAAGGATTAAGTGGAATTAAGTCAAGTTCAGTTTTTTCATGCAGGGTTTTAGGAGTATAGTGAAAGGCAGCTTTCTGAGATAGTAAGCAATCTAAAGATGTAAGCTGTACAAAGCAATTTAAGAATGTAAACTGTAAAAAGAAAACATTATACATAGTGTTCCACATCCTAAAACATGCGAGTTCAAGGGTACACAACACTTAACATTAAGAGTCTAGACTGCTGTGTGCCAACCCTAGGACAGCCCTTTTAAACATAGTCTGGAGCATGCCCACCATGGTACAGGGTCTGTACGCTACACAAGTGGAGTTGTTGCAGAAAAAAAAAACTGCATTATTTAATGATCTTTACTTACTACTCTGTATTAAAGGTTTTCTTTTTACCCACTCAGTAAAATGAGTTATTTAACACTGGCTGAGAGCGTCTTGACAAAGAGCAGTCAGCTATTACCCTTGTTTTGTTACTTACTTCCATTCTATCTTATCTATATGGCACAACAAAGTAACCGCTAATATGGACAGTACTTACAGCTAACATCCCACGTGTATGTTTAGTGCATGTGTATGTATGCAGCCAGTGTAGTATATGTATTGTATGCATCCGGTAAGAAGAGTAATAGAGGCCTGTTGCACAAGTTACTTACCTTCGGTAACGATATATCTGTAAGAAACATTAGTTAGTGTTAGATTCCTTACCTTAGAATATACCCAGGCGTCAGACTGGATCCGGAAAGTTTTCGTCAGCAGCACCCTTGCGCGTCGGTAGGCATCGTCTACGGCTCCGCGTCCGTCATCGGCATCGTGATCGTCGGATGACGTCGGAGTAGGACTTAGACGCCGCCCTCGCGAGCTGACGTCAGTTCTGTACATAGCTTTCCGCGGCAGGAACGCAGAGCCATGATAGAAACCGACATTGGTGCCATGAAACTAGGGTCCTGAAAGGGATGTACTTAAACCTAGATATCGGTTCGCAGAACGGGGAGGATGGGTGGGGCGGTAAGGAATCTAACACTAACTAATGTTTCTTACAGATATATCGTTACCGAAGGTAAGTAACTTGTGCATCTGAAAGAAACACGTTAGTGTTAGATTCCTTACCTTAGAATAGATACCCCAGCAATATCAACCCCGGTGGTGGGTCTGCGAACCACAATCACACCAGAAAGTCCTGGAGGACGGAACGGCCGAAAAAGTAATCTCTCCGGACTTAGGGCCAGATGTAGGTAGCCCTTTACCGGTCGGTAACGGCCGAAAATCGGTATTTTCGGCCGTTACCGACCGGTATTGAGCATTTGGGATGTAGGAGCCCGAAAATCGTCCGAATCGGTACGGTTTGCGAATCGGTAAATTTACCGAATCGGTAAATTTACCGAATAGGTAAAATACCGATTCGGTAAATAAGAAGTGGTAAAATTGAATATTGAGATGTAGGGAAGCTCTTAAATACCGAATTTGCTTGAAATTCGGTATTTAAGAGTCGGTATTTACCATGGATTGTAATCAGGTGGTAACCAGGTGCAGCCTATAAAAAAGGACCCAAAATGCAATTCTTTTTGCACAATGGCGGCATTTTATGTCATTGCAAGACGGCTACGGCTACAGGAGGAAGGAGAGAGGGAATGTCAGAGAGAGGAGCAGGTCTACAGACAGAGGATCACCTTGTTCATGCTCACAGAGGCAGAGATACTCCAGAGGTACAGGTTGGCCCCAGACACCATCTTGGACCTCATCAGGGACCTCCAACCACTGTTGGAGCACACTACCCCAAGGGCACACGCTATTCCACCCCACGTGCAGGTGCTGTGCAGCCTACACCTGCTTGCGTCTGGGAGCTACCAGAGTGTGGTTGCTGCGGTTGGTGGGGTGACCCAGAGCAGCCTGTCACGCTTTTTCCACACATTCCTTGACGCCATGTTACAGAGGATGGAGCCTTATATATCTTTTCCTGCAACCCATGCTGAACTGGTCCAAACAAAATCTGACTTTTACCAGATGGCGCGATTCCCCAATATCATTGGCTGCATTGATGGCACGCACATTCCCATTTGTCCCCCTGCTGCCACTGAATATATATACAGGAATCGGAAGTCCACCACACCATCAATGTGCAGGTGATCTGCAATGCAAAGTGCGCCATCACTGACCTTGTGGCAAAATTTCCAGAGAGTACCCACGACTCCTTTATATTTCAGAACAGCGGCATCTATGCACGGCTGACAGCAGGGGAATTTGGTGAAGGATACCTCCTAGGTGAGACACAGTGTTCGACCCCTTTTACACTATTGCAGTAAGAAGTACATGTATGCATGTGAGTTATGTATTCCCATTTCCTTTTAGGAGACAGTGCATATGCCCTCTGCTCCTTCATACTCACCCCCTACCTCAACCCCTCAACACCCAGCCAAAGGAGATATAACCGGGCCCACAAGAGCACAAGAAATGTCGTAGAGCGTACCATTGGTATCTGGAAAAGCAGGTTCAGGTGCTTGCACAAGAGTGGAGGTGCACGGCAGTATACCCCCATCACCTGCTGTAAGATCATTGCTGCCTGTGCCATGTTGCACAACCTTGCTGTGAAGAAGGGTACTGAGGTGGAGTTGTCAGACTATGAGGATCATGACGACGAGATTGCTGTGCCTGAAACACAACCTGCTGGAGTGTCAACACCAAGTGATGGCAGATACAGACGCGAGGAGACTACACGCAAATGTTTCTGAGTAAGTAATGAGACACAGACAGGTTGTGTATGAGAACAATGTATTTTAATGTTGCCACAACGTTCAAGCACTGAAGTACAACAAAATTAACATCATAAACGTGGGGACTGTATGTCCCAGGTTACTTCACCCATGACCGGTAATGTCACTTGCGCCCGCGCTTCCCTGAGCCACTAGGATGTTGGTCGCTGTGTTCAGCATGCCCTGCAGCCTCAGCTGGGCGCCTGCTACTCCTTCGTGTCTCCACAACAGCGCTTGCTATGCTGCTCCGGCTACTAGTGTCTTCAGCCTCTGCCACGTCCAGGGCGGGATTCTGTGCAGTGTGTGAAATCAGCATTGCCTCTAGTGCACTTGTTATTCTGGCCATGCCCCTGGTGACCTCAGCTGTGTTCTGTGTCAAAGCCTCCTGCATATTTATGCCCCTCCTGCATAGCAGGGATGTGGCAGTGGCCAGACGATTGATGGCCGTATTGTGGACACGGGCCTCCCTGCGCCTTGTGTGGGACAGACTGTCTAGTTTGGAGCATAGCTGTGTAATTGAGTTGCTCATCTGCTGCATCCCTGCTGCAATGTCCGCATTTGTTTTTGCAACCTCTTTATTTGACTCCACAATGTCTCTCATGCCTTTCCCCATGTCTCCTATTTGCTCATTCAGGACTCGGAATTGGCGATGGCAGGCTTGGATGGATTTGCCCTGCATCCTTTGTATGCGCACCATGCTCCCCTCCAGCCCACGGAACACAGTGCCATCTCCACGTCCACCTGCACTGCTGGGTCTGCGTTGTCTTCTGCGCGCTGTGACTGGCTCATTTGTGGACTGCAGTGCTGCAGAACTCACATCTACAGTGACTTGAGCTTCACCCTCACCCTCTGCTGTCTCCATTACTGGTAGTGGGGCCACGACACGCCTCCTGGCTGGTGGGGTTGCAGGAGTGGACAGGAACAGTGATGGGGAGGTTTCTGGTGAGAATACCAAGGGAGGGGATTGTGAGAGCTGTGGGGAGTGCAGCAACTCTGGGGTCTGTACTGTCTCATCTTCATGGGAGATGCCAGTCGTGTCACCTTCCTCCTGCGAGGCTTGTACTTGGCTTGGCCCTGCTTCCTCACTATCCTACCTCGCTGGTGCAGTCCCTTCTGTGTCTGTGGGTCGACTGCCTGATTTTGCACCTAGGTATAAATAAGCGTATATCAACTGAGTGCTACTGTGTCACAGTCACTACAATAAATGCTTTACACATTTCACTTTCATTTATCTGCATTACTTTCAGTAACTTGCTGATGTCTGCGCTGTTACACATGGTCTTACATTAGCTGACTACATTTCCCATAATGCATTGCTCCTGTATAGTGCTAGCAGTACTGGACTGGGGTTAGCTTGTCCACAAAGGGTAAAGGGAAGCAGGTTGGTATGGGGTGTCATGCTGCGCATGCGTCTTACCTTTTTTTGTTGCAGCTCTGGCTGAGCTGTCCACATCTCCAACAAGACGCTGTCTGCCTCAATGGTTGAGGCCACCAACTCCTCCAGGTCAGTCAGGGGGGGCGCTGGGTTCCTGCCTCCACCGGTGACGCCAGCCTGCCTGTGGATTTCTGCCATTTTCTTCTTGGTGAGGCTCCTGATGTCATAAAATCTTTTTTTGAGATCCTCAATATTCCTGGGTGTGACTCCCACTGCATTGACTTTTTCAGCAATTGCCAGCCAGATTTTTCGTTTGGCAGACTCAGGAACAGTGAGGGAGTGCCTGCCAAAAAGTTTGTTGTGCACTCTTACTACCTCCTCCACAAGTACTTGCAGCTCCATGCTGCTGAACTTTATTTTCCTCTTTCTTTCTGCCTTCTGACTTTCACTGCTGCTTGCCATTTTTCTGTTGGTAAAGCTTCAAATACAACTCTCCCTGCTGCTCTGTGTCTCTGCTCAGCTCTGACTGCCTCTCCAGAACCTTCTAATTAGTTGCAGCTGCCTGGGTAGTCACTTCCTGGTAGGGAGGGGGAGGGTGGTAGCACCTGATTGGCTGTTTTCTTAAGTTTCACTTTTGCTTGCTTTCCGATTTGGTATTTACCGATTCGGTATTTACCGATTCGGTATTTCCCATTCATTCCTATGGGCCTTTTGGCCCATAGGAATGAATGGGAAATACCGATTCGGTAAATACAGAATGTCCGATTCCGAATTTTACCGATTCGGTAAATAATACCGAATTTTTCCCTACATCTCATTTACCGATTCTTAAATACCGATTCGGTAAAATTCGGTATTTAAGAATCGGTAAATGACATTTACCTACATCTGGCCCTTAGTTGTCCAGGCAGTAGTGCCTATCAAACGTGTGCAGCGAGGCCCACGTTGCTGCCTGACAGATGTCCTGCAAAGGGACTCCCCGACCCAGGGAAGTAGTAGCTGCCGTGGCCCGAGTGGAATGGGCACGCAGCCCAACGGAAGGCTCCGTTTTCACCAAAGAGTACCAAACCTTGATACACAAGCCGACCCACCAAGATTTGGTCCTCTTGTGCACCACCCGCCCCTTCTTAGCGCCCACGTAACCAACAAAGAGCTGGTCGTCCACCCGGAACGGGCGTGTGCGATCTAGATAGAAGGAGAGCGCACGTTTTGGGTCCAGACGGTGGAGCCTCTCTTCCTCTTTCGAGGGATGCCGAGGCGGAAAGAAGGTGGGCAAGGTGATGGACTGCCCGATATGAAAGGCTGTGACCACCTTGGGCAGGAAAGAAGGACGAGTCTTCAAAACAACCTTGTCCGAATGGACAGAGAGGAAAGGAGGCTTAGAAGATAGAGCCTGGAACTCACTCACTCTCCTGGCAGAGGTGATGGCAACCAGGAATGCAGTTTTGAGAGTTAGAAGACGAAGAGGACAATTATGAAGTGGCTCAAAGGGAGCACACATCAGATATGTAAGTACAAGATTCAAGTCCCACTGAGGCATCACAAAGGGAACAGGAGGAAACATGAATGTGATGCCCTTCAAGAATCTATTTACAACAGGGAACTTAAAAAGAGAAGGCTGATCAGGAAGCCTTAAGAAGACTGAAAAGACCGAGAGGTAGCCCTTGATAGTGCCCAGAGCAGAGCCCTGATGGGCAAGAGAAAGAAGGAAGAGACAAACCTCTGAAAGGGGGGCAGAGAGTGGATCCACAGCCTTTGCTGTGCACCATGCCACAAATTTGTTCCACCGGCAGGCGTATACCGTTTTTGTGGAGGGACGCCTGGCTGCCAGAATCACATCACAGACTTCAGGAGGCAAGTCAAATGGCCTCAACTGCCGCCGCTCAGTCTCCACGCATGTAGGTGGAGACTGGACAGGTTCGGGTGGAGGACAGTCCCCTGCTGCTGCGACAGAAGGTCCTCCTGAAGAGGCAGACGAGTCGGGGGATCGACTGACATGCTGAGTAGCTCGGGATACCGGTATCTTCGTGCCCAGTCCGGAGCCACAAGGATGATTTGGGCCCGGTCTCGCCTGATCTTCTTCGGCACTCTGGGCAGAAATGGTATAGGCGGAAAGGCGTATAACAGACCGCAGCTCCACTCGTGACAAAAAGCATCGCCGAGCGAGTGCCGCCTTGGAAATTCCAACACGCAGAACTGATGACATTGCACGTTCTCTTCATTGGTGAACAGATCTAACCAAGGCTCTCCCCACTGCTGAAAGAGACCTTAAGCCACGTCCGAGTTCAGACACCATTTGTGATCCATCATGCACTGGCGGCTGAGTTCGTCCGCTCTGGTGTTCAGGGAAACTGACAGGTGTTGAACCACAAGGGTGACGCCCTGGTGTTCCAGCCATGCCCAGAGGCACCGAGCCTCCTGACAAAGGGTCAACGACCCCACCCCGCCTTGTTTGTTGCAGTACCACATGGCGGTGGTGTTGTCAGTGAACATCTGCACTACACTTCCCCTGACAGAGGGAAGTAATGCCTTCAGTGCAAGTCGGATCGCCCGCAGCTCCAGAAGGTTGATATGGAGCCGGGACTCCGCAGGAGACCAGAGGCCTCTGATCTCCGCCTCTCCCATGTGGCACCCCCATCCCAGGAGGGACGCGTCCATCACCACTAAGTGCTCTGGTTGGGGTAGGGATCCGCCGCTGACCCAATCACGGTTCGTGAGCCACCACTGCAACTGACTCGCAGTGCCCTCCGAGATCAGGACGTGGTCGGAAAGATTGCCCTGATGCTGTGCCCACTGAAACTTCAGGTCCCACTGCAGAGCCCACATCCGCCACCTGGCGTGATGCACCAGAAGGGTGCAGGAGGCCATCAGCCCCAGGAGCCGCAGCGCAATCTGACCGAAACTTGGGATAAAGGCTGAAAGATCGGAATCAGAGCCTGAATATCCCGAACCGCTGTTCGGGGGGATAAACCCGAAACTGCGCCGAGTCCAGAACCGCTCTGATGAAAAGGAGCTTCTGATAGGGGCACAGGTGTGACTTCGGCACGTTGATGGAGAGCCCCAGCGAGTGCAGGAGGTGGGGAAGTAGTCTGGAGGTGGGAGACGACTGTTTGGGGCGAGCCCGGCTTTAACAACCAATCGTCGAGATAGGGGAAGACTGAAACCCCTGATCTGCGCAGATGAGCTGCGACCACCGCCATCACTTTCGTGAACACCAGAGGGGCGCTGGTAAGGCCAAAGGGGAGCACGGTAAACTGAAAGTGCTCGTGGCCTACCGTGAACCGCAGGTAGCGCCGGTGGGCCGGCAGGACGGGGATGTGGAAATATGTCCAACGCTACTATCCAGTCTTCAGGGTCCAGGGCAGCTAGGACCTGAGCCAAAGTCAGCATCATGAACTTCTTCTTCCGGAGGAAGTCGTTGACGCTCTGGAGGTCCAAGATAGGGCGTAGGCCTCCTTCGCCCTTCTTGGGTACCAGAAAGTAGTGGGAATAGCAACCACGTCCTACTTCTGGCCCAGGAATGCGATCAATGGCCCCCTTGGCCAAGAGGGCCATAACTTCCTCCTGCAGAAGTTGCAAGTGATCCACCGACATGCGGTGGTACTGCGGTGGCATGGCTGGAGGGGTCGCCTCGAAGGGGAGGGAGTAGCCCCTTCGGATGATTTGCAGCACCCACCTGTCCGATGTGATGGAGCGCCAGTGGAGGAGATGATGGCGAACCCTGCCCCCCACTGGTGTCGAATGGGCCTGAAATACCGGACTAGGAAGGCTCTAGCGCACTATCTGATTTGTCGCCAAAGAGGCGACGGCCATCGAAGGGCATGTCCATGAGCGTGGCCTGGACATCCCCTGAGAAGTTGGCAGACCGCAGCCGGGCGCGGCGACGAACTGCCACTGTCGTGGAATTCGCTCTGCCCAGCGAGTTCGTGGTGTCAAGTCAACATCTAATCAAGTACCGTGCTGCATCCCGCCCCTTCGCCAGGGCTTGGGCGAGCCGTGTCCGTGCCTCCTCCGGACACTGCAGCAGCACCTCCGCAACCGTATCCCACGGAGAGTGGGTGCAACGGCCCAAAAGGCAGGTGGTGTTGACAGACCGCAGCCCCAAACTCAGAGAGGAGAAAAGTTTCTTCCCAAACTGATCATACCTTTTGGATTCCCGATCCAGAGGAGCAGATGGAATGCGGTCTGGGACATAGAGGCCGGAATCACCAGGCTCTCGGGGTGGGGTGAAGGGACAGAAAGCAGGGGTCGCCCGGAGCCGGGAGGTGGCGTCGGGCTACGTTCCGATCCACAGGGAGGCCTGTAGAGTACGTCGGTGAGGGCTTCGTTAAACGGCAGTAGAGGCTCCGATGAGCTTGCCTGCGGTTTGAGCACCTCAGTGAGGAGGTTAGTCCTCACGGCCGCGACAGAGAGTTCTAGAGCCAAGGCCTTGGCCGCCCTGTTCAACACAACGCTATAAGTAGCCCCCTCCTCCGAAGCCACGGAGGGAGGAGAGACGAATCCAGTGTCAGGCGAAGTGTCTAGACCACTGGCCTCCCCAAGCCCATCTTCCCAGTCCTGGCTTAACTGGCACTGCTGTGCCAGAGGGTCCTCAGACCCCTCCCAGTCCTCCTCGTAATCCATCTCCTGTAAACCAAGCAAAAATGATGGAGCCGGGTCGTAGGTGAATTGGTCACCCATCGGCATCGGAGACGGCACCGAGCGTCGCCACTCCGGTGTCGCACCGGACCGGGGCTGAAACCGGGGCCGGTGCCGTCCGGAAACGGCACCGGGAGCGACACCCTCAGGGTAGGTGCCAGCGGAGGAGTCATGAAGTTGATCGGCGACGACCCGGATCCAGGCATGGATCCTGCGGGGCCCTGCGGCGTCGGGACCAGAGTCGACGAAGGCGCCGGTGCCGAAGCACCGGACGGCAACCGGGGCGGGAGCCGCCGACCCACAAGGGCTACCAGACGGACCCGCGGGGCACAAAGGCGCCTCGACAGATTCCGACGGAGGGAAGTGAGTCCTCATGGCCACGAGGAAGTCACGAATCTCCTCGCGGGCAGCCCAGGGACCAGCGGGTGTGGGGCTGAACACGGTGCCTGCGGCTCCGGCGGAGCCACGCGGGCGGTGTTGCCCGAACCCCCAGCCGCATGGTGCGAGTGTCAGGGGGAGTCGGAAGAGCGATGACGCCTCTTTGACTTCTTTTGAGAATGCCTCGACTTACCGGAGGACTTGGAGCCAGAGTGGTGGTGACTCGACGAGCGGCGATGACTGCGGCTCCGCGACCGGTCTCTCGGCTTCCTCCTCGACCGAGACCTCGGGCGGTGCAGAGCCGACTGCCGGAGCTCGAGCAGCTTATGGGACCGCTCCCGTCTAACCTTTGAGGTCAAGGCCCGGCAGTCGTGGTTGGCCCCGAGGCAGTAAAGGCACCGATGGTGGGGGTCGGTCACCGACATCAGGCGGTGACAGGCGTCGCAAGGTTTAAAACCAGGCATCCCTTGCGACATCGGGAGTCGAAATCGACTCGAAAAGTGATCAAAAGAGATCAAAAAAGTTAGTCAAAAAATACTAGAGTACTGCTCTTCCCGGATCTGCGCTTGCTGGCTCGGAAAAAAGAAGAACTGACATCAGTGCGCGAGGGCGGCGCCTAAGTACTCCAACAACGTCATCCCGGCGATCACGTCGTCGACGACGGACGCGGAGCCGCAGACGACGCCTACCGACGCGCAAGGGTACTGCTGACGAAAACTTTCCGGATCCAGTCTGACGCCTGGGGATATTCTAAGGTAAGGAATCGAACATTAACGTGTTTCTTTCAGATCCTACGCACAAGATGGAGGTGATTTTGTTTTCCTAGAGAGCGGAAGTGTATTGCTAACAATGCTGAAGCAGGAAGGAGGAAACACGGTCACTGAAGTGGGGACAAAGGAGAGAGGGCTGCTATAGAAATTTAATTAGGTCCTTTTGCTGAAAGGAGTTCCTGAAAAATCTTCCTGTAGCACTGTCAATAGGTAGATGGGTGAAAGGGGGGCCACAGCCTCAGTTGTTAAGAGTGTGAAGGCTCCTTTAGGTGAGAACGGACCTGCCTCCTTCCTACTCGTCATCTTCTTGGCCTCTTCATAGCCAGGAGCAGATAGCTGCAACAACTTTGTGCCTTTGTTGTGGGTGCTCCAGGCTGGAGGCTACCCTGCTGTGATGTGCATCAATCGGGGCAAAGGCTGTTTCTGCAGAACGACCTAGAGAGGTACTTGAGAAAGGAAGTCAGCCCAACCCAGTACTGTGTATCATACATTACCGCATTTGGAACAACAAATGTAGTTTATTAAGCCACAACCTATGGGTTCTATTCAGCTGAATTTAATACATTTACGTACTTCACGGTTTTTGTCAAGCGCTGTGTGAGCATTTCGACTCTTCTCTAAGCGCTCTGGAAGGTATAAAGAAGCTACTGATCTGAACAGAAAGAGATCCGGCTATTGTTACAGACAATAATAACTAGTGCTTTAAATTTTACACTGTTTTGATTAAACTAACTAGGGCAGGAGTGTACATGCGAGGCAAGCAGCCAGAAGGGCACATAGAATAGAAAACGCGATCCCATCCCTGGTAGCTAACGTTTCCTTAAATCTTTAATGGCTTGAGTGGTTGGTTCTGATACTTGTGTCTCAATGCAGACTCTCTTTCGTCTCAGGACAAATGCTGAGCTAAAAATTGTTTGCACACTTAAGTAGAATTGGTATTTATTCCTAACTCTTGTCCAAAAAGCCTGTGGCAGCTCTCGATCTGAGTAACCTGCAGTTTCTTGCCAGGGAAGGCTCCCAAAAAACAAAATTGGTTCCTCGCCACGCCTGGCCTGCAAAGGGGTTAATTTTCTGTGCTTCTTTCCTCAGCTCAGTGCTCACAGAGACTCTAATTGTCTGTTGCCATTATGGTAGTGGTGTACTTGAAGGGGGTGGCTGGATAATTATTACAATTCAGGGCCTCTGAGTTCTCACTAGCCTTCTGTGTACCATTTCAATGTTTGCAGTTTGCGTGCGAAGTATAAAAATAAATAAAAGTAATCGCTCCTTTCGTGAATGTCATATTCTGTGTATCTGTGATGTTGTTATGTGGAGAAATTATCTATGTTAGTCTGTAAAAAGAACAAAAACATTAGCAAGGCTTGTGATTAGGTCCTAATACTTGAGAGTGCATTCCTCCGCTCTGCCTATCAGTGCAGATTAATCCACAGCCAGTAGTGGCTTTATATTGAAGTGTCTTTTTGCTGTTTGTGATCTGACATTAGTGGATGGATTTCAACGATCTATAACACACTGCAATATGCAGTGTCTGGGTGCGTTCCGTTCACTAGTGACTGTGAAGTGCTCCAGTGCCTACAAGTGCAGCCAGTTTGTTAAGTGAGACTGCAGTTAGCGCTGGCGCCTTTGTGCACTACTTCTAATATACCTGGAAGGGCAGCCATAGTGAGTTCCTGAACTGCCCTCTTTAATTTCAGACAGTGCAGCTACTCTTTCTAGTGCCTACAATTACTGCTATATCTATTGTATGGCAAAGTTTGGCTGTTCACATGCTCTCAACTTAACCAAAACTGACTGTTACTGAGCTTATATGTGTTAACCCTATGAGCGTTGACACATTCTGGGTATATATGAATATAAGTTCTGGTGAGTGTGGAGCCTAAACCTAGTTGGGAAGTTGGTGCCCGTGACCGCGATGGAAAGGTAGATTACATATGCTTTCCCATTGGTTAATTTGAACTGACTGTTGCAGGTGGGGCCCACCAGCACTTATTTTTCGTGGACCGTTAAATATTTTTCTTAATCAGACTTTTCAGAGACAAAAACATAAAAAGGGGAAAGAAAGAGGAAGATAAATATGGAAACACAGTGACACAGGATGAAAGCAGTAACGAAAAAGAATGTGCACAAATTAAGGGAAAGGGTTGACCGGAGCTGCTAAATGGAGATCTACATGAAGTGCTGACATTATGTGAAACATAAAAATCGCCTTTTCAAGTGGGGATAGCATGTAATCCTGACCGTAAAAAGTTAAAACGCATCTCCTTTTCAACATTGTCTCTCTTACATTCCTTTGTGATAGGGACTGTAGAGCACCCAGTACTTGTTACTGTTATGCTGCTTCACTTCAGCCACCATCTTGCATGGAAGCTCCCATATTGCATCCGTCCAGGGTCCACTAAATGAATATTTGCCACCATGTGCTAATTTTCTGGTACATGAGAGTCAGAAGTGCCCATTGAGGATGTGGGTGGGGCATCTAGAGTAAGTGGCTGGAGCCAAGGGAAGTGGGTGTGGCCTCCCCAAAAAATATGTGAGCACCTGCACATCATATTTTACAAATTATACACCTTATTATGAATGTAGAAATGTGCATTTGTCCGTGAAAGGAGTGATAGTTGATTTATTTTTTTACATTAATTGAGACCAGTATTTTTTGCTGAAGATCCATGATCTGGAAATAAACTAAATCAATAAGAACTGAAGTTTTGCATAATGACTGTATATCCGAGTATTCCATAGGTCTAAAGGTTGCTCTTGAAAGGGAGATATAACTGGGGCCAAATGTGACAAAACTAGGAGGGAGCACATTAGACTCCTACTGTCAGTGTGCCCAAGAAGTATTATACAGAAAGAAGGCTGCAAGGGCCAGTTTTTTCTTCCTTTTGCATAGTTTTATGTCACAGTCTGAGATGAAGCTACTGGCACCACTGCATGCAAAACAAAGGAACACTTTTCGGAACTGGAATAATGTAAAGCACTGCTGTGCAGTGACATTTTGGTAGGGTTTATTGGGAGTTGTACACAGTTGATTTATCAAATTCCCAATAACAATTTCTTTATGAACTTCAGGAGCGAATGGGTATTCCATAGTTCTAGAAAAAAGGATAGGGGACGATCATCACAATAAGTGCGACAAAGATTGCAAGGAGGACTTTTTCAGGACTGTCATGGCAAAGCAGCTATCTGCAAGATGTACTATAACCACTTCTTTAAAATCTACATTGAATGGGATCCAACTCCATTTAGAGGGCTTTTAATCTTTCACCTCATACTGCTGGCTATTTGGTGTATAAACTCGCCTCCAAAAAATGTTACTATTGGAATGCGTGCAGGACTATTTTACATCTGAAAACAACATTCAATTGACAGGTTGTTTGTCACTTTGAGTTCTTAACCTCTTTTAGACGTTTTTTACTGAAATCAATCATTCTTTCATACTTGTATCCAGCAGTGGCAGAGCCAGTAGGGCCAGATTTAATGTGATACTCAATATTTGTGCATGCAACACACGTAACCAACATTTGTGAATTCCTGTGTTTATATATGCTGGCAGATTAAACCCAAAGCTGCTAGCTTTCCAAGTGCCTGTTCACTTCGTTATGCTTCTGTTCGCTCTCTCACAGCATGTGGAAGAGGAAACTGGCAGCAGTGCTTGAGCATGAATTAAGTGGAGACCCTAAATAGTCTTTGGGCCATATGCATGAACACATTTTCCCATAGACACAGAACGGGCAAAACCTTTGATGCATCTGGCCCTTTGTGTTTTCTTGTAAGTGACGTAATCCACTGAGTAACAAAAACAACATTAAGGTATAGAACATTAAGGTATCATGGATAGCACCTGTCGTAAAATAAGAACCCATCTTTAGATTTGGAGTTTTGATTACTTATTTCTTGGGTTTTATAGTATGTTGTGCTGTAAATACTGGTCTTTTGTCTTTGCCCAAAGTGTTTAATAAGCGTGTAATCACACACAGCCATCGTCTCTTCACCATACAACATATTTAAATGCCACAGCATGCAACGTGCTGTAGATTCGCAATACATTCGCGCCCCTACCTTTTCATTGAGAAGTATGAGACCCAGCAACGGCCTTGACACCGACCATTGGTTCCTACAGTCTTCAAATATAATGGTGTTCATGAGAATGGACATCATCTGAAAGAATAAAATATGCTGCTGTTAAGTGTCATAAACCCTATATAAACCAATTATATTAACAAAAACACGAGAAGAGCAGGCCCTGAGAAGAAAACTAAAAGACAAAGACCAGGAAAACTGTCAATGCAACTCTTCATACTGTAGGCAACAATCATTGCACATAGCCATTTAGCAACACTCAAAACAAGCATTGGCAAAGACAACATGCCTTGTCTTTGAGACCAATTGGCTTTCCCAGTGGTTGTTATACATGATGTACAGCATCCCTGATGCTTTGAAGCAATGCTGAAGAATTTAAAAAGTAGCCCTTGATGTAGCCATTTTTTGTAATTACTGATCAAAGTTAAATCGATGATTAAAAAGAAAAAGATATGTAAAAGCGTTTTATTTTTTTAAGTACTTAGGGAGGATGCAAGATCGGAAACTAGCAAGGTGGGAAGCAACGTCATTGGGGGGGCGGGGGTGGATGGTCAGAAGCAACACAAGGGCGCAGGGTGAGTTTGTTACGGCGGGATTTCTGATATATTGCTATAGATCTAGATCCCAACTCAGGTCGACTGAACCGTTGATACCTGTCATAGAGTAAAAGGCAATCCACTACTAGGTCAATCGGTTAAGAACTTAAACCACTCTAAAGAACCACTTACTACGAATAAGTTTTAAAAGTTTATTATAAAGCCAAAGTTAACTGGAGATACAAACATCTCAAAATAAGGTTCAAAAGATATACTGGTATCAATACAAACATACATTTTCTAAATGCTCTTAGTCGGCAGAAGAATGTAACCAAAACCAATTCAAAAATCATCAGAGTTGCAAGAATAGACACAAGCTGTAGCTTGTGAGTCATTTACAGAAAGGAAGAAAATCCAGATTAGACTGTCCCTACACTAGACTAAGTGACATCCCTACTTAGTAAAATCTTAACCTAAAAAGGTGTCAGCCATGGTGACTTCCAAAGAAGATCACTCACTTCCCTTAGTCTTCGTTGTGAATCGGTGTTTCGCAGTTATCCTATCTGCCTACCCATCCGCTCTCTTAGGTTCCTCAGACCATCTGCCCTAACTCCACCCAGGGGTGCTGTCCCTAATACAAAAATCACATTTACAATAGAAACGCCCTTTAGAGACGCCCCTTACGTGGTGTCAGTTCTGGCATTTTCCATGCTGATACTCCTCTGGGCCCATCATTAGCGTTGACCTTGCTTCTCAGGCTCTTCTCCGGCAGGACGGTACCCCCCAGGAAATTCCTGAAGCCTCCTCCAGGCCTGTGCCTGGCTCTCTGAACAAAACTCTATTCATCACTCTCTTGATTGGAACCTCCTCGCACCTGCAAACAGACATTTGTAAAGTGGGCCTCAAATTCCGGCCTCCACCGTATCTTCTAAGTCGTAAACCTTCGAGCAGGCTCCGCAATTTATGCTTAACATGGCCTTACTCTAACTAACACATGCAGATCAAAAGAAATGACCTTATCTATTCAGGCCTATTAGAATTACATGAAACGGGCCTGTGCACTCTGTAAACCTTTAATTTCTTAGTCTAAACAGTATTCTAACTTATTACACACAATGGTTATATGAAACACTTCTATAAAACATATAATTCAGTTCTATGATCAATAATACTTTGAATTACAACAACATTAAAAAATCCATATCATGTGAGAGTGTAACAGCACCTTTCATTCTCTGTGAACTGCCATGTGGCCTACACATTTCTATGTTTAGCAGCATTACAATCTCCTCTACAACAACCACATAACATGGGATTTCAACATCATTCTAACATCTCTACACACTTCTACATTAACTTTTCACACTGATATATGTATTCTATTTTAATTAAACACTCTTATGTATTTTCTTTACTAAACTGATGCAACATGCTTGTAAATATGGTGTGTGATGTATTCCTATAGGTTCTGTATCGATCCCCCTATTCCTGACCCTATTCTGGTTAACAAGTTAACTAGCAGCCATCCCATGAGGCAGAAAACCCCCATGATGCAGGAACCGTTATCTGATAAAGCCACACTACGGCACAGGAACGTGTTATCTGATTAGGTCATAACGCTTGCCATCTAATTAGACAAGCGATATTCCTCCAGCCCCTGATAAGGCATACGGAGTTCTCAAAACAAATCAAACCTATGACAGACCTGGGAAAAACCCTGCGGCCATTGTTTTGATTTCACCGAGAACTTCAGCAAAAGAATGTGCTAACGACCAGGTCGTATGACATCCTTATTGACGTATCTATGTCCATCCTTACGTCAATCTCGGCACCTTAAAGGTATAAATATTACGATATTGCCCTATGCAAACACACGCGGTGGTGACGAGATCGGAGCAGCCAGACTTGCCAAAGCCCAGAGCAGAGCAGACCCCGCTGGCGCAGCCCCGCCTTCCTGACGCGCTGAGAACGAGACGCTGCCTTTCTCCTGCCGAGAAATCCAGCTCCGGCGCTTCCGGGTAGCCCTCGCAGGCAGCCTGGGATATCGAGACCAGAGACGAGAGATACCATCCCTCATTCATCCTAGATTCCAGGTACAGAACTGAATAACCCCTTGCAGAGAATTCTTTAGTCAGTCACTTGGCAAAACAAACTTAACTTAAACTGTAACTTTCTATACCCGCCCACGTATTAGGCTTAGGTCAGGTACACGGGGTAGGCGTAGTTAGAAACACCAGTTGAGTACGATTAGTCAAATGTAAATGTGTATGTATTCATTTTATTCATTTTAAACCTTCATATGGCTTAGAAACCATATAAATGTTTTTACAGTATTATTTTATACTTCTGCTTTTATTGTATGCACTTTACTTAACCATAAGTATTGCAATAATATCGATCCATTTCTCTTGTATGAGAAAAGAGACTGATCAATAAATAACATCTTTTATTGAACACGCCCGTCTCTTCCTTTTCTCTACAATCTGGTGAGACTAAGAATGCACGTACTGACTGAGTAAAATAAGTCGTCTTTTGTTTTCACACGACTCTAGAGATACACTCTTGATTAGGGGAGAGCAAAGTTGTCATGTTCTATGGTTGTCAGAAACTAAATCCCTTCTTGTCTATCCAGGGAGGTTCAACTCCTCCTTGCCTATTCGAGAAAGTTTCTAGTGAACTCTGAGCTAGCTGGCAAACCCAAAACTTTAAGTCTAATATCGACAGTAGTAGACCTAGTTAACGTCTGGTCTAGGCCTATACTATTGAAGGTATTATTCCAATGCGCAGAGCCTATTGGGATAATAGGAACTACACTACATGGCGCCCAACGCGTTTGGAAGGGCGATAAAACTAACGTAAGACATTTAGAGTAACTCAGTCGTGCTTTTTCACTCAGACCCCTTTTTTCCCATAATACTCCAAAGACGTCTGGAGTGGGTAAAAGGTAATATCCGCCAAACCTCGCAGGAGGAAACTCCTATGTATGGTTCTTGGTTTAGTCAACGTTGAAGGATACACTGTTCCAAAATATTGTGCATCTAATCTTTGTTTCCATAAGAAACCTGATCTGCAAACAAACTAAATAACCTTCCTGTCGGTAAAATGGTAGACAGTGATGAAGAAAGAGAGACAGTTAGGATAGCAACTGAACTCGCAGCAGCTGATAATGCACTGCAAGACACAGACCCGGATATAATACTCATCCCGGTCATCAAGAGGAAATCTATAACTTTAAAACTTATAGAAAATGGACTGACACCTAGAGGTGGCACAGTCATATTCGTAATTGAGGCACACGAATATCGGCAGACAGAGGTATACTATTCATGGATACATTTTCCAGCAGCAAATGCTGTAACAAAGTACTTCCACTATTACAAAACAGAGGAACCTCCTAATAAGTACACTCCTTTCGAGGAGGTGGAAGTACCATTTAAATTTCAAGAGCACCTGCTCTTATTTAATGGCACCCTAAAACATAATAATCAAATCACCAGGCTCGGTCCCTTAGGTAGACCAGGAGCAACGTGGCCGGTCCTAGCCGGATACACACCACACCCAGACATCGAAAGAATGCCTGCACCAGAGCTTTTAATACAGCTAAAACAATTAATAAAAGTACATAGACAATTAGTCCAATATGTGATGCGGACTTCAACAATTCAACCAGCAATTAAAATTCCACAGCTGACCCCTCATCAGGGGAACACAAATAAAATTACACCGCAGAACATACAATCCTGCCTAGGTAAAGTACCAGCTAAACGGGAACAAATACCATTCTGGTTAGCACAAAAAAATCACCCAAATAGAGGCGGGGTTTCCAGACACCACCCCGTTAGAAAAATACAGGATTCTGACTATCTGTCTTCCAATGGGAATCGCACCACACGTGGAGGACTGTGACACTTGGGGTACAGTCTTTGCTTCCATCTACACAAAAACGCACGGTGTTCCATCCATTTCGGTAATACCAGATGTGCTAAAACAAATTCAAGACGAAAACGGTCCAGAACCCGCTTTAACTCTTGGTATGAAATTACTAAAAGACTTCAAGCAGGTCTCGGCTATATTATTAGCCAACATAAAGGGAGAAGCAGCAAACGTGGCGATCCGCCAGAGGTTAAAGGAGACAGATATAGCAGACCAACCAGCTGAAATTGCCAGAATTATAGAAAAATCCTATGAGGAACTAGGTAGAGATAGTTTAGGTGGAATACCAGTAAAACCACAACTGATTGAAAGTCCCGAAAAAATATTTTTTAATAATAATTCAACATCACAAAAAAAGAGCTGGGATGGAAACAAACAATCCAATCCTAAAGAAAAGAAATTCCAGTCCAGAGGAAGGTCTCCTCGGCGGAGAGAAAAATCTCCGAACCAGAGACACAGGTCACCCCAAAGTGACCCCTCTGGGAAAAGATATAACCTTAGAAATAGGGATAATATAAAGAAGCCTGATAGATATCAAGACATTGATACACGTCCCTCTCAATCTTTTCAGACTTCCTCGCAGAAATCGGAAAGAAGAGGACGATCAGAACAAAGAGAAGACCACGCCAAGTCCAAAGACAAGGAATCTGCTCATCTAAAAAAGAAACAATTTCCAAAAAAGAAGGTAGCCAGTATCAAGGTAGTTAACAATGCCGAGAATACTGAGGACACAACTGAAAAACGGAGAATGGGCTCAGACAATGCTAGACAGCGCAGCAGAAGTGAGCATAGCTCGCAAAGTCCTTATGAATCTTCTGGAGACAGTGGACACGAATGAATATCTTCAAGTGGAAACTGCAGACACCAGAGTTAGCAAACCTCACAAAATATATGAAATAACTTTACGTATAGAAGGGGATAAGACTAGAAAAATAAGGGGACTATTTTGGGATAATCTCTCCAAGGGCTATGACATCCTTCTAGCTGGAAAAGACTGGCCACCAGAGTTTGTCAGGGAGTGCCCTCATGGCGAAGAAATAATTATGCCTGCCTTCTCAAATCATATCCCAATTCATAAAAAATATACACTTGCCAGAAAGTGGGCAGTAGCTCTAGCTCCTGCTTTATATAAAAATCATGTAGGATGGGATGAGGACTCCCCTCCTCACAAAATCCAGTTAAAATCACAACCTACTGCACAAAGACAGTACCCAATTAAGCAAGAAGCTAAAAAACAGGTAAAAGAAATCCTAGATCAACTAGAATACCAGGGGGTGATTGAAACTTGCACCTCACAAATGAACAACCCTTTGTTTCCGGTCTCCAAACCAGACAATTCATATCGTCTAGTTTTGGATTACCGACACCTTAACTCATGTTGCAAAACTTTTGCAGTGCAAAACTCGCATAGTGCTGCACTAATGAATAACATAGTGCGGAAAAAATACAAAACAACATTAGACATCTCTAATGGATTCTTTTGTCAAAACATAGCACCAGAGAGCAGATATTTGTCTGCATTCTCAATAAATGGCACTCAAAAACAATTCTGTCGGTTAGCCCAGGGGTACAAGAATAGCCCAGGGGTATTCTCAGCGAGAGTAACAGAATTACTACAAACATATGATGACGAAGCATTATCTTATGTCGACGACATATACTTAACAGATGATGACTTGGATACTCACTTGAAGAGAGTGAACACCATAATACTTGGGTTCGCAGCAGAGGGTTACAAATTCAACTTTAAAAAATCCAGAATTGCCCATCTAACAGTCCTGTTCTTAGGATACGAATTATCAAGTGAAGGCAAAAGCCTGGCTGACAATTTCCTAGAGAAATGTGCCGTAATCCAAGCACCTAGAACACTAAAAAACCTACAGTCAATTCTAGGCTTCCTAAATTTCGGAAGAACATACATTGCAAATTACGCAGAAAGGGTCAAACCCCTTTATGATCTAATAAAACCAGATTTTAAAAGAACCAATTGGACTCAAATACACACAGAAATTTTGAGATCCTTACAAACAGACATGTTAATTAAAACAAAATTAGAAACACGTGATAACACACGCAATCTTGTGATTCGAGTCATCCCAGGAAGATGCGGATTCACATACCTGACCTCTAATGAGGGAGAAAAGGTACCAATTGCATTCAAATCACACTTGTACACTAGGCTGAAATGAAATTTAGCCCAACGGAAAAAATTCTTACTGCAACACAGACAGCTATAGCAAAAGAACGAGCCCTGGCACAAGGTAAACGAATAATAATCGTGACACCAATACCAGCCCTAGAGGCTGTAACAAAAGCAAGCATTCCAAATGCTAAAGCGCTCCATCCGAGATGGATACAATGGGCTAATTCTCTTGCTGCAACAGACGTGGCATACGAATTTGATCCTAACTTAAAAACACAAGAATTTCTCCAATATGAATTTGAATGTCCTCCGCCGACCGAAATTCTGCCTCTAGAACATTACGGCTGTATAATATATACAGACGGATCAGCACAACCCGCAGTAGGGGGTAAACAAGCTTACAGTGCTGCGTGCGCGATTGTTAAAGGTCGCTGGCACGAAGGAAAATTCAAACCAGCTATCACTAAGACACAATCTCTAGGAGATTGTACAGCTCAGCGAGCTGAACTACTGGCGTTTAAGATGGCGCTTGAAAATACCGATCGAGAATTCCCCACACTCATAGTGTGCGATTCGTATTACTGCGTTCAGTCTTACAATGAATACTTGCAGATCTGGCTTCAGAATGGCTTTAAGGATGCAAAAGGAGGCACAATCAAGCATAAGATGCTCTGGGAACAAGTAGTTCTATTCCAAAAAGAACTACCAAAGACTCACGTGATACATACGCTGAGTCATCAACGTGATGGCGTTCACGTTGCAGGGAATTCATTGGCTGATGAGGCCGCGAAGGCAGCTGTGCAAACGGCTTCCGTAGCTGCCATCACACGGTCAAAAACAAAAATAGACAGCGAAATATTACAGGCTGTCAGCGCTACAGAAAAGGATTCGATAGAAACACTCCCGAAAGGCTTTCCAGTAAAATACTCATACATAACTGATGCAAACAATGTTCCTTTTGCTCGAATCCCTGGAGTGGGGGATAGGGCAATTCCAAACATGGAACATAGGTTAGGACTGATAATAGCGGCACACGAAGGGCTTGCTTCTATACATGCTGGCGTCTCAGCCACAGTATCATTATTAAAACAGAGATACTGGTGGCCACAAATGAGAAGACAAACAAGGAACTATGTTTTAGAATGTGAAATATGTCAAAGAATGAAAGTATCAACGGTGAGACGTCCAGCGCAGACGCCCCTTCTAATCTCGGATAAACCATTAGCCTGTGTTTACCTAGACCACTGTGGTGCCTTACAAAGGGATGGTAACTATAAATACATCTTGGTTGCAGTGGACTCATGCACGAGATTCATATGGATGTGGCCCCAGCGAACGGCTGACGCCAGAACTGTTATAAAAGATTTGCGAGTCTTTATCGGCACATACGCAATTGGCATGCTGCATTCGGACCATGGTCCTGCTTTTAGCTCTAGAGCTTATAAGGAGGCCATGGTCAGCATGGGCGTTACATTGCGGTACTCTTGTCCATTTCACCCTGAGGGGAACGGAATTGTTGAAAGAAAAAACCGTGACATAAAGCAATCTATAACGGCAAAGGTATTAGGTTCGGGAGCTGGGTGGGTCAAACATCTAATAAGTGTCCAACGTAGTCTAAATAACTTGCCAAGAAATTCTCTGAAGGGATTCAGTCCGTACGAATTATTGTTTGGAACTAGGATGTTAGTCTTAGATCTCGACAGTCAGACTTCAGTGGTGAAGGAAAAAAGCTTTGATATCAAAGATCGTATGGCTGTTTTGCAGGACTTAAACGAAACAAGAAAAGACCTGCGCAACATAAAGTTGAAACAGCAGCCAACAACCACTGAAGAACCACCACCTGTCCCAGCAAGACCTGTCTGGATTCCAAAAGTCGGGGATCTAGTCAGAGAAAAGATCGCGGTAAAGAAGGAATTTGGGCCTTCTTACAGAAAAGCAGTTCCTGTCTTGTCTGTCAACGGGACAAGATCAGTTGTACTACCGCCGCTTGCTGGTAAAAGGGAGAACCGAGTTGTATCCATCGACCTGGTAAAACCACAACATGTGGCCGATAACAAATAGTAGGCCAAGTGGACTCCCGAAAAGTAGTAGAACACCAAGATTTGCTACAAACACAGAGGTACAATCTAAGAGGCTAATCACATTCGAAACGCCTACAGAACTACAACAAGGACTATGCAATAATGCAATGGAACTTAGACCTCTGAAAACCCAAATAAAAACATTTAGCAGAGACACACCAATCTATAATGAAGTAACAAACGACTATGCAAGAAACAGCAATCCTGAAGCAATTGGAAATATTTACAGAACTGCATCCGGCTACTTCATAAACTTCTATGATTCCTCTGAAGGCTTCACTGAATCAAAAACACAGCCATCAACAAAAACCTTTAAAGATAAAGTTAAAGTACTTTTGAAACAACTGAAAGAAACATATCTAATTTCTCCATGGATTGAATTTTGGGTGGGTTTTGGTGCATTTATCCTCATACTTTGGCTCATCATGGTACTAACTTTGGGACGCTTCATTGAGGGAAAATATGCTAAAATGGACACAGCAAGTCAGAAAATCAACTTGATCCTCAAACCACACACATCTTCACACGTCGAGAAAAGAGAACTTTCTTCAGTCAACTTCACAGCCAATCCTATACCGGGTGGGGTAGCATGGGACAAAACTGACTACGAAATTTATGGTCCGGTTGAAATCCTGAAATATCCACACCAAATTAAGATCTCGTTGAGTGACTTTGTAAAACCAAGCTCATTTGCTGATGATTGGGACTTTGAAAATATAAATAATATGATGTCTGACTTAGTAATGTCTGCTAAATTTACCAAACATGATTATTTGCAGGGTTCGACAAATTATGATAGTATGTACTGTTATAACCACTATGGTAACCATTTTCTACATAGATCTGCACAACCTAGAAATGTTTTAAATTATAATCAATGGGAACATTGTGCAACCCCTCCAAAAGGAAGCTCAAGAACCGTTTATGACAAATATTCATACTTTTCAGGTTTTAACATAAGTAATGCCGAAACATTTTATTTCAAATTGTCAAATAAGACAGGGACAAAGACCATGATAACAAACACGAAATTGATATATTCAGACTCATTCTTTGAACAAATGAATACTTTTGGTTTTGATTATTGGGACAAAAATGTTGAAGTAAAAAGTGTTTGGGGTACAAAAGAATGGCAAATACAGGGTATAGAATCTTTGTTTAGAGCCTGCATGATCCCAGAACAAATTATATTTTTAAATGACACTGTTCAACAAACTACCCGTCTTGGCTTAGCCAAAATCAAAGACTTAAATAAACCTTCTATTCCAAAACCAACAATGAACAGCAATAGCTCTACAGATGAAGAGATAGACGTAAATTATGTATTAAACCAAAACAGAACACATCCTGATTGGAAACAGTGGTTGATCTGGCCCACAGATACTAATAACTGTCAAAACAGATTCCTGAACAAAACACAGGGGTTCAAAATGACCAGGCCAGACCCTAGATATTCCCAAAGACAACACCCAGGAATAATAACCACCTACAGTGTGGGCAAATTATGCCTTCAGTGGCTACAGACTTCCACACTGGCAGAAATTAAGCAACACCTAACTTTACTTACTGATGGTGCTGACTTGCGTGATTTCATTATGGGACCGCGCAAACAGCGTCAGAAACGTTTCATAGCAGCCTCTGTATATGCAGCATACAACGAGGCCTGGAAGGTGACTCAAATTGAGACAGCAGAAAGAATACGGGAAATTGACCGTATTAATTTGGAAAAATCACTTTCTGTAGTGAACAATGGGTTAATGACTCTGTCCTCCAGAATTTTTTCTCTGGACAGCATTGTGTCTTCAGCAATCGACATAATATCGCAAGACTTGCTGTTGTTACAACACGGTCAGTCTCAATTGCGTTCTATTGTACAGCTTGGCTGGACGTTACAAAATCTGCGTTCAGGCTATGTGCCTTGGCGTTTAATCAACACAACGTCACTATTCAATATCTTTAACCTTACTGATAAACAAATCAGTATGGCACAAAAGGGCGCTGATTATACAATCCTGAGCATTGAGAAACTCGAGAGATTACCAGTGACAATGTCAGAACGACCTGTCAGTGAATGGATAATACATGGGATAATTAATATTCCAATATCAACCTTCAGGTTTCAATACTGCCAAAAATATATACAGGCTGGCATGTACGAAAAATTGGGAAAGGGGTACATTAAAACAACATGGAACCTGCCCTATTCACATGCATGTGTCAGTAATAAAGGACAGAAAGTGTTTCTTAGTGGCAATAATTGTGCAATGTCACTGAGCGGTACACTTCTGTGTAATGGAATTAGTTTGCATGGAGCCTGTGAAGGGAACTCCAATAACCTTTCATGTCACCAGCTAGGCGCACCTGCAACAGAGATAGAACCATTCTTTCAGAGACTCTATAATGGGAGTTACATTCTAATTGTAGATCGCAGATGCTGTAGTCTTATGCCCGGGACTCCTTATCTCGTAACTACGACTGCGAAGGTCAAGTGCTGTGGACGCTTATTGTTCACCAGCTCCCTTCCAGACAGGGAGGCAAGGGCATGGCCCAACTTGAAAATTACTTCTATTCGAATAGATACTTTAAGCAGAATGAAAACAGTGCTTCTTCAGACGCCGACCAGACTCACGTCATCAAAAGAAACGTATGATCTCCTAGTCGCAAGGACGACTGCAGAGATTCACTCCTTATTATCAACTAATTCCCCCATACATTTTGCAGAAATCCTGAATGAAATCTTAAATATTTCTGATACCAGTGGAGTCTCAAAAGTATTTAAGACAGTATTTTCGATGGCATTAACACCATTCAAAGCCATACTGGGTATTTTTCCAGATTTCGTCCATTCGATTTTTGGCGGACTTCCCCTCATTTTAGGACTAATTGCAGGAATCCTATTCTTAGTCCTTATATTTCGTTATGGCAAACCATGTCACAGACAAAACACCTGCGACAAGGGAAGAAACAATCCTAGCCATTGGATACCGGGACCGGATATCAAAAATCCTAGGACTATCCCGGCTTAGAGACCTGAACATGACTTGGTTTCTTTCATTTCGACCAATGTGGCATCGATGTGTTTTACCTGTATTAAGGTGCTTGCTATGCGGAGAAGAATGCGTGTTAGACACCTGTCTGACGCTACAATCAGATGCGCCAATGGATGCAGAAACATTGTTGAGTCCAATAAAGGCTCATGCTTTGTGCTGCCCTCAACGGCTACCAATCCTGATGACGGCATTCGTGGAAGCTTCACCACTACGATTAAGGGGTAGTGAAGTTCAAGATGAAAGCAGCATTGATCAGGTACGACCTTCTGTCAGCAATACTAATCAAAACGTCAATGGAGACAATCATGCGCACGTATGCATGGTTACATCTTTTTCCAAGTTAGTGGAACTCTCCCAGGAAGCTGTTGACAGCTTTTTTGACAGTCTAAATGATATGATGTTCTCACCAGAGCAGAAATAGAGACTTTTGAGCAAGCTCGCACACGGCGTTCCCTGAATTTGGCCTTCAACTAGAATAGCAAAATACCATGAACAATTTTCCCTCCAGTTCACGGACAGCAATTTTTTTTCAGCAGCCCCAAAATATTTTTACGAATTTTTCGGGACACTTATTTTCTGCTTAAAGTAAGAACTATTCTTAGAGAACTAAAATTTCTATTTTTAGATACTTTATAGACATTAGCTGCCCGCTGGTATGTTCATAATTATTTTATTCTGTGATTGAATGGTCTCGAAACTTTTTTCTGTATTAAGAGCCATTTCATGTGTAAATTCTCATATACAAATTAGTGATAATGTATAGATATGCGTGATTACTTTAGCATTATTCTACAGCTTGAGTGCATATATTACATGTGACTGTTTTTTCCGTATATTTGATAATTTCAAAATGCATTTATGTATTTTTGGGGTGGTAAGGTATACACGATACTCTACAGTATGTTTTACTATGCATAGATTCGTAAATATGTCCATAGTTAGCGTGGAGTGGGTGTGATGTATTCCTATAGGTTCTGCTAGGCTTGTTTTTAATATTTTTAACTTTATTGTGTTTGCGCTGGGCGCTAGCTGTAACTTTCCTTTTCCTCCTGTTTTTCCGCTTAGTGGGAACTGAGGGAGCCACTTACCCGCATATAACGCTGCATACCCACACTTGTGGGTTAGAAGGGACTCGGGGGCACTGTTTATTCCTCGCGCCGATCGGAGAGCGCCATTTTGGATTGGGGGAAGCTCTCTCTGTGGGAGCGCCATCTTGCTGAGGGAGAGCCACTCGCCCTGCCATGACCCACGCATAGGAGGCGGAGGCACTATAAGTAGCACCTCCTCACTTTGCCTTGCTAGATCTAAACCCTGCACTCGCGCTGCACTCGCGCTGCTGACTGAACAGCTAGGCTTGTTTTTAATATTTTTAACTTTATTGTGTTTGCGCTGGGCGCTAGCTGTAACTTTCCTTTTCCTCCTGTTTTTCCGCTTAGTGGGAACTGAGGGAGCCACTTACCCGCATATAACGCTGCATACCCACACTTGTGGGTTAGAAGGGACTCGGGGGCACTGTTTATTCCTCGCGCCGATCGGAGAGCGCCATTTTGGATTGGGGGAAGCTCTCTCTGTGGGAGCGCCATCTTGCTGAGGGAGAGCCACTCGCCCTGCCAGGACCCACGCATAGGAGGCGGAGGCACTATAAGTAGCACCTCCTCACTTTGCCTTGCTAGATCTAAACCCTGCACTCGCGCTGCACTCGCGCTGCTGACTGAACAGCTAGGCTTGTTTTTAATATTTTTAACTTTATTGTGTTTGCGCTGGGCGCTAGCTGTAACTTTCCTTTTCCTCCTGTTTTTCCGCTTAGTGGGAACTGAGGGAGCCACTTACCCGCATATAACGCTGCATACCCACACTTGTGGGTTAGAAGGGACTCGGGGGCACTGTTTATTCCTCGCGCCGATCGGAGAGCGCCATTTTGGATTGGGGGAAGCTCTCTCTGTGGGAGCGCCATCTTGCTGAGGGAGAGCCACTCGCCCTGCCAGGACCCACGCATAGGAGGCGGAGGCACTATAAGTAGCACCTCCTCACTTTGCCTTGCTAGATCTAAACCCTGCACTCGCGCTGCACTCGCGCTGCTGACTGAACAGCTAGGCTTGTTTTTAATATTTTTAACTTTATTGTGTTTGCGCTGGGCGCTAGCTGTAACTTTCCTTTTCCTCCTGTTTTTACGCTTAGTGGGAACTGAGGGAGCCACTTACCCGCATATAACGCTGCATACCCACATTTGTGGGTTAGAAGGGACTCGGGGGCACTGTTTATTCCTCGCGCCGATCGGAGAGCGCCATTTTGGATTGGGGGAAACTCTCTCTGTGGGAGCGCCATCTTGCTGAGGGAGAGCCACTCGCCCTGCCAGGACCCACGTGACCTTTTGGTCAGGCTTCTTAACATGGCGGAGGGACTGGCGCGCAGCGACGGCGCGCAGCGGACGCGCCGCAGACGCGCCGGAGGTGCGCCAGAGGTAAGCCCGTTTGCGCCCGTTCGCGCAACGGACGCGCATAGGGCCGCTGCCTCTGGCAACCTGCTCCCTTCCCCTCGGGTTTACTCCCACTCAGACCTGTGTGCTTTGAGACCACCGCGTGACCCTGCAACACACGGTCCCTGCACTCGTTCGCCGCCCCAGCCACTCCTCTGTGGGTTGCTTAATGTGCGGTCACTCTGCAAACACCACACGGAGATCGCCTTCCTGGTTGAATCCTCCGGGTTGGATGTGTTGTTTATGACGGAGACCTGGACTCGGGAGGACTGCCTAGTAGAACTCGGCCTGGCCTGTCCCCCGGGCTTCAAAATTATCCATACTCCGCGCCCACTGAATCGTGGCGGCGGAATTGGTATTATTTTCCGCGAACAGCTGGATGTCTCTCAGCTTAAAATCGGCGAAGTTTCGGGTTTCGAGCTCATGGGCTTTTCATTCAGTAACCCAGAGAGAACGCTGCTATCTGGCGTGTTATGCTATAGACCGCCGGGTTCGGCCTCGTCGCTGCCGGAGTTCCTGGACCTAGTGTATGATCTTTCCAACACTCATTCTAATCTACTTGTCCTGGGAGATTTTAATCTCTGGCAGGGGGGCCCTTTAGATGGAGCTTTTACCTCACTCTGCCAGGCTTTGGCCGATATCCACCTGCAACAACTGGTTGGCTCCCCGACTCATAGGGGTGGCCATATGCTCGACCTCATCTTTGCGGGCGCCCACTTGGCGGTGATCATTGACATCTTAGTCCAATATTGGACGGATCACGCGCTGGTGGTCTTCTCCCTATGCCTTGGGAACAATCCCCCGGAGGTTTCAGGGGTGGGACTCTCGCAAGTGGGTCGACCGTGGTCTAGACTGCTCAGTCTAGCGCCTCTACCCTCTTTGATATCTGCCAATTTTGGCCTGAGGAACTCAGTGGAAGACAGCTACTCCTCCTTCTGCCGGTCTATTACCGAGTCACTCGATAACATCGTGCCTCTTCGGAAAGCAAGAGCGAGGGCGAATCGGGCCTTTCCTTGGTTTACGGTGGAGCTACAACACCTGAAGCTGAGCTGTAAACGGGCAGAGAGAGCATGGAGAAGGGATTACTCCCCCTTGGCTAAAGTCCTGTTTAGACTTGCACTGAGAGGTTACAAGGAGCAGATCAAGCAGGCCAAGACGTCTTTTATACAAACATCCTTATTACAGGCGCCTAATAAATCTCAAGCCTTGTTTAAGATTGTTAAAGACTTGTCCCACCCGGTCTGCGCGGCTAACTCCGTGCGAGCCTCTCAGGCTTTATGCGACTCGCTGGCGCTGGCCTTCGAGGAGAAGACCGCTAAGATTCTGGCTGGCCTAACACTTCCTGCAACGGAGGAGGCCTGCCTTGCGAGCCCTACTGACAGGGGGCGGGGAGCCCCGGGCAGCCAACCCCAGAGGGTCATCGGGGTTCTGGATCTGGGCGCTCTGAGCGGCTCACCCAGTCGACCCCAACCGACGGCTATGGGAGCTCCGGGCGAGCAGTCCAGTCGACCCCAGACAAGCACTGCTGTCTCTGTTCGGGGAGCTCCGGCCAGCTCACCCAGTTGACCCCAACCGACGGATATGGGAGCTCCGGGCGAGCAGCCCAGTCGACCCCTGACAAGCACTGTTGTCTCTGATCTGGGAGCTCCGGGTAACTCACCCAGTCGACCCCAGCCAGTTGGCGTGGAAGCTCCGGTGGAGCAGCCCAGTCGACCCCAGAGAGGCACTAGTGTCTCTGATTTGGGAGCTCCGGCCAGCTCACCCAGTCGACCCCAGCCAGTTGGCGAGGGAGCTCCGGTGGAGCAGCCCAGTCGACCCCAATGGAGCACTAGTGTCGCCGATCTGGGAGCTCCGGGCAGCTCACCCAGTCGACCCCAGCCAGTTGGCGAGGGAGCTCCGGTGGAGCAGCCCAGTCGACCCCATTGGAGCACAAGTGTCGCCGATCTGGGAGCTCCGGGCAGCTTACCCAGTCGACCCCAGCCAGTCGGTGTGGGAGCTCCGGTGGGGCAGCCCAGTCGACCCCAGCCAGCCGGCGTGGGAGCTCCGGGTTGTTCACCCAGTCGACCCCAGCCGGCCGCTGCGGCCTTTGGGGCGGGCGATTTGATCATCTCACCCAAACCACCGCGGTTGGACTCCTTCCCTCTCCCGTCCTTTGAAGAATTTTGTAAAACGGCTTGTTCGGTGTCATCTGGATCTCCGCTCGATCCACTGCCCCCCAAATTTTGGAAAACTTTTCAGGAATAACTGTTCCCGCCTCTGTTTTCAATCTGTCGCCAATCTCTGGAATCGGCTTCTGTCCCGGGCTGCTGGAAACTAGCAGTGGTGTCGCCTCTGCTAAAAAAGCCAACTCTGGATCCAGCTGTCCTTTCCAACTACAGGCCGATCTCCTTGCTTCCCTTTCCAATCAAGATCTTGGAGAAATGGGTAACTCGCTCTCTCTCCGGCTGCCTGGAACATATTGGGTGGTTCGATGAGGCCCAGTTTGGCTTCCGACCTGGTCACGGGACGGAGACCGCACTTGTGACCGTGTTGGATAACCTGCGTTCGCGTGTCGACAGTGGTCGGGCAGCCTTTTTGGTGCTGCTCGACATGTCGGCCGCGTTCGACACGGTCTGCCATCGGACCCTGGTTCAGAGGCTGGAAGAGTGCGGGATTTGCGAGGGGGCCAGAGACTGGCTGATGTCATACCTCGAGGGCAGGCAACAGCTGGTGTCACTTCCGCCTTTTAGCTCGGAGCCAAGGAAAATCGGACAGGGGGTGCCACAGGGCTCGGCCATCAGCCCGCTATTGTTTAACCTGTACCTCCGTCCGCTTGTCCAGCTAATAAAATCTTTTGGGGTCTCGGCATTTAATTATGCCGATGACACTCAGCTGGTGTTTTCCTTGGAAGGAAGCAATGCAATCTCGCTGAACACCTTCCATCGCTGCATGGCAGCTACAGCGGATTGGCTTCAAGCAAATTCTTTGCAATTTAATAGCTCGAAGACGGAGGTGCTCCACTGCTCCACTGACCGGATCCCGCGGGCTTTACCTACCGACTTCTGGCCCAGCACTTTTTCCGAACCGGTGTCGGCATCGGAGTCAGCTCGTAATTTAGGGGTCATGTTCGGCCCTAACTTACAACTTGACCTACATGTTAATAAAACCACGGGAACATGTATGATGCTGCTCCGTATGCTCCGCAGAGTTTTGCCTCTGCTTCCTGCTCGATCCAGGCCGGAGGTAGTCCGTGGGACTATTTTAAGTCGGCTGGATTACTGCAATGGCCTCCTTTTGGGGGCCCCAAAAAATCTGATTGGGAAACTGCAGAGGGTGCAGAATATGGCTGCTAAACTGGCCCTTTCACGACCCAGATCCAGCTCTTCTACTCTTGCGCTTCGTGACCTGCACTGGCTCCCGGTAGAACTACGGGTCCAATTCAAAGCGGCCTGTTTGGTATTTAGAGCGGTTCACCTCTTAGGCCCCATTCCACTACAAAACATGTTTGCATGGTATTCTGCCCCACGGCTTCTGCGGTCGTCATCGGCTCACCTTCTGGTGGTGCCTAGGTTTCAAAGAGTGAGGATGGGCGGCCGCTCATTTAGAGTGGCGGCAGCTAAATTGTGGAATTCTCTCCCACTCACTCTCAGGAGCTGCAAGGACTATCTTCCATTCAGGAAAGCCTTAAAAACTCATCTCTTTCCCAAGTAATGGCTGCGCGTCTGCTCTGGTCTTGTGCGGTGGGTTCTCTGATCAAAGCGCCAGGATGCCCTCTGGGTGACAGGTCTGCGCTCTAAAAGTATGCGAAATAAAATAAATAAATAAAATAAATAAATAAATCGATCCCCCTATTCCTGACCCTATTCTGGTTAACAAGTTAACTAGCAGCCATCCCATGAGGCAGAAAACCCCCATGATGCAGGAACCGTTATCTGATAAAGCCACACTACGGCACAGGAACGTGTTATCTGATTAGGTCATAACGCTTGCCATCTAATTAGACAAGCGATATTCCTCCAGCCCCTGATAAGGCATACGGAGTTCTCAAAACAAATCAAACCTATGACAGACCTGGGAAAAACCCTGCGGCCATTGTTTTGATTTCACCGAGAACTTCAGCAAAAGAATGTGCTAACGACCAGGTCGTATGACATCCTTATTGACGTATCTATGTCCATCCTTACGTCAATCTCGGCACCTTAAAGGTATAAATATTACCGATATTGCCCTATGCAAACACACGCGGTGGTGACGAGATCGGAGCAGCCAGACTTGCCGAAGCCCAGAGCAGAGCAGACCCCGCTGGCGCAGCCCCGCCTTCCTGACGCGCTGAGAACGAGACGCTGCCTTTCTCCTGCCGAGAAATCCAGCTCCGGCGCTTCCGGGTAGCCCTCGCAGGCAGCCTGGGATATCAAGACCAGAGACGAGAGATACCATCCCTCATACATCCTAGATTCCAGGTACAGAACTGAATAACCCCTTGCAGAGAATTCTTTAGTCAGTCACTTGGCAAAACAAACTTAACTTAAACTGTAACTTTCTATTCCCGCCCACGTATTAGGCTTAGGTCAGGTACACGGGGTAGGCGTAGTTAGAAACACCAGTTGAGTACGATTAGTCAAATGTAAATGTGTATGTATTCATTTTATTCATTTTAAACCTTCATATGGCTTAGAAACCATATAAATGTTTTTACAGTATTATTTTATACTTCTGCTTTTATTGTATGCACTTTACTTAACCATAAGTATTGCAATAATATCAATCCATTTCTCTTGTATGAGAAAAGAGACTGATCAATAAATAACATCTTTTATGGAACACGCCCGTCTCTTCCTTTTCTCTACAATCTGGTGAGACTAAGAATGCACGTACTGACTGAGTAAAATAAGTCGTCTTTTGTTTTCACACGACTCTAGAGATACACTCTTGATTAGGGGAGAGCAAAGTTGTCATGTTCTATGGTTGTCAGAAACTAAATCCCTTCTTGTCTATCCAGGGAGGTTCAACTCCTCCTTGCCTATTCGAGAAAGTTTCTAGTGAACTCTGAGCTAGCTGGCAAACCCAAAACTTTAAGTCTAATATCGACAGTAGTAGACCTAGTTAACGTCTGGTCTAGGCCTATACTATTGAAGGTATTATTCCAATGCGCAGAGCCTATTGGGATAATAGGAACTACACTACAGGTGCACTTCTATTTTTCTCAATTTGCGCTCTCTCAGTTCCCCCCTTTGATGACTTTTAGTAGTCATCACCATCACAACACCATCCCTGAGGTATGTACTGAATCAAACAGAACTCGTTGCAGTATTCTCTCGTTTCATCATCTCTAGAGCCCTCAGACTCCTGTACTGATTATCTTGCATCGCAGCTAATCTCCTCTCCTGCTCTCTCATGGATCTCTGCAACCTATTTGATCTATACCATTGGTACAGCCGCACCAATCCCCACAAGGTGATTATACAAATCACTATTATGATGATAGGTTTCAGTATGTACCAAATGAAACCCTTTCCTAGGTTGGCAAACCAACCTCCAACTTTACCCATTCCATGACCTACTTTTTCCCACACATTTACCTGTGTCAAATCCTCAATCTCATGATGAATATCAGTGATGTTCCGTATATACTTTTCTAGAGGTTTTGAATTGTCTGGAATGTAAGTACAACATTCCTGAACCTTCAAAGCCTTACAGACTCCTCCCTCTTTGGCTAACAGAACGTCTAGAGCAAGTCGGTTCTGAAGAACCATTGCCCTTATCGATTGCATCTCTCCCTCCACCAGCATTAATGATCTAGCAGTACTGGCGGACAACCTATCTACAACTGTTGCCAATCTTCTAATCTTGACATCATTCAGTGATATCCCTAAAAGAGGAAACACAGCACCAAATACGTCTCCAACTACCTCCTCATAGCTTACATCCCTTCTTCCTCTAGCTTGAGTTCCTCCCTCTATAATTTCTAAATCCTTAGCATGGTATATTTTGGGGAAGACAATTGCTAGATAACATGATCCATACCAATTATCCGGTAGTTTCACGTATGCATTTCTTCCACAAACAAAATATACATTCGGGATCACCTGCATTCCCTTCAAGAAATCCTTTGTATAATATTCTAATTGGAAAGCATGTTCACAATTTACTTCTCCCACAAACACATTCTCATAATAGGTTTTACCCCTATGTATACAATTTCCCTTTTTGCTCCCGATCTAAAGCTATTGGACCATTACTACCCTTTCTTTTGTGTGACCTTTATTCCTCGGTCCAATCTGTTTTCCATTGGCCTGAAGCCTTTAAGATCTTCTGTCTCCTGTACCGATCATCCACCTGCCCTATAAACCTTTTCTCAATTTCTGACACTTTACAAGTCAAATTATTTCTTCGGGCATGTGCAGTATCCAACGTTTTCCAAGGAATGAAAAATGTCTTTAATCTATCTTCACTCTTATAATAATCCCACTTGTTCATGTGCTTGTAGTTTGGAACTTCTGGTAAAACAGCATCAAAATTTGAAAAATAATACTCAAAACCATCACGTTCATAAAATATACTAAGCAACAAACTACATGTGATTCCATAAGTCAATGGAAGATGATGATATCTAATACCTTCGTCTACAGAGGCTGGCAATTGCATGCACACATAGCAATCCCTTGCCTCCATAGCATCAATATATTCATAAAGCAATTTAGCATATGCATTTGATTTGAAATTTCCCTGTGATTCATCCACATGCAACCTACGAGTCTCTGCTGCTAGTAAAGTGTGGTAAGTTTTCACGGGGTCTGGAGACAGGATACTTGTAAAGGTCAGCTTTATTGCAGCACACAGAGTAGGTAGGACCATCCCCTATCTGACCAGAGCTCCAACTGCCAACAGGGCAGATGGAAGCTCCAGAACTAGGAACTCCATGATATTCTAGAGTGCTAGTCAGGTGAGCAAGAGAAGCACTGTACTACATATCTACCCCCCTTAACAGATAAGAGAAAACAGAAACCATAATAATCACTATGAGAACATAACAATAAATCAGTGTATATAATCATCTAGATAAGTGGGTGGGCGCCGAGAGCGAGAACTCCTTATCATACTCTCCCTAGAGGGCGACTGAGAAGAAGAAGAAACTGAATCACCCAGGGCACCTCCATGTCCTGACATGGAAGTCAGAGCATCGCCACCACCCACCTCCCCCCTTCCGATGGAACCAGGAGGAAGCACCAACCCACCATCAGGAGCTAACAGGTAACCATTACAGCTCCCTGAACCACCACTCTCTGAACAAACAGAAGAACCACTCTCCTTTCTTTGGAACAGAGCCACCCTCCTATAATTCCAAGTTTCCCCATTGTCCAAAACAACAAAATGTGGAGAAGCTTTTTTGACTCTGAAAGGACCCCTGTATTTGCTAAGACCCTTAGAAAACCTTCCCGGTTTAACTTTAACCAGGTCACCCACTGCAATGGGCAGAGAATTGTCAGTAGGGGGTAAGGCCTCACTCCCCTCACATCTCAACCATGCAGGAGTCAGTTTCGAAACTGGTGTACGACCGCGCATCAATTCGAACGGAGATTTCTCTCCAGTTCTATGAGGTGTTGACCGGTAGGCCCACACCAGCTCTTGCACTTGCTCATGTGAAAAACATCCACTCTGCACAAACATTTGAATCACCCCCTTCACCAGACGATTTACCCTCTCGCAGAGGCCATTTCCCTGCGGGTTGTACAAGCTTGTCCTCTGATGTCTGATGCCACACTCGCGCATAATTGAAGACATCTTCAAGGATGTCAACTGAGTGCCATTATCGGAGATAAGAACTGATGGATAACCCTCATTCAAAAACACACCCTTCAGAAAAGCTATGGTTGTGTCAGTGTCGATCTCTTTCACGAATTGTACACAGAGCCATTTTGAGAAGCAATCAATCACCACAATGGCAAACCGTTGATTGACGGGTAACTCACCCATAGGACCTATGAAATCTAGGCAGATGCTGTGCCAAGGTAAGCTCTCAAACCCTATTTTTTGAGGTGAGTGTGATCCCACAACCTTTAATCGTTTCTCTCCCTCCTTACAAAAGTTACACCTCACCACACAATCCACAGCATCATTATCCACTGTCGGCCACCAAAAGTTCTCCTTAACACGACGTTGAGTGAGGGTTTGGCCCAAATGACCCTCATGAGCCAAACCGAGAATCCTACCTCGTAAAGAACTGGGAGGGATAAAACGGTCACCCCGCATCAACACATTCTCTCCCTCTAGAGAAAGTTCGTCCAAAATTCTCAAAAAGGGTCTAACTTCAGGCATGACAGTGCTTTCCCTTCTAGTCCCTTTAGAAACAAGGTCAATAACAGACTGTAAAACTTGATCCTCCTCCATACCCCTCACCCAGTCAACACGAGTGAAAGAACCACCTCCCAAAAATAGCACATCCTCTACCACTGCTGCTACAGCAAAATCATCTAAGACATTGTTACTAATCTCGCTACACTCCTCTGAGTGTGCTGGAAGTCGGGACAAACAGTCCGCCTGGATGTTCTTCCAGCCGTGAACAAACTCAATCTCGTACTGGTAATCCTGCAAACGAGAAGCCTGCCTCGCCAACCTGGGAGACCCCTTCCCAGCACCACCCGGGGCTAACACGTTGACCAGTGGTTTATGGTCTGTGCGCAAAACAAATTTGTAGCCCCATAAATATGTTCTAAAATAGCTCGCGCCCCAAACGGCTGCAAGAGCCTCTCGCTCTATGACTGAATAATTAGATTCAGAAGCGGACAAGGGCCTGGAAGCAAAAGCTATGGTCTTTTCTTCTCCCCCATGCTTCTGCAAAAGCACTGCACCGAGCCCCACTCCACTCGCATCAACCATCAAAACTGAGGAACGACCGGTATCAAAAGGGGCCAGTACACCAGCAGCTTTAAGCTCCTTTTTTATTAAGTTCACACACGATTCATGCTCAGCAGTCCAACTAAATTTGACGCCCTTTTTCAATAAACATCTCAAAGGTGCTGTCTTAGATGAAAAATCCCTCACAAATTTTGAATAAAATTCTATTAAGCCCATGAAGGACCGAAGTTGATCTTTGTCAACAGGTGAGGGGGCCAACTCGATAGCTTCTAATAGGTTCCTCTTTGGTCTTATCCCCTCTTCAGACAAAGAAAACCCTAAGTATTCAATCTCCCTCAAAAGAAAAGCACACTTCTCCTTCCTCAAAGTGAGTCCAGCATCATCTATTCTGCGTAACACACTCTGCAAAATTCCATTATGTTCTTCAAGTGAATCACCATAGATTAAAACATCATCTTGAAAATATAAAACTTTGTCTAGACCCTTAAAAACTTCTGAGACCAGTCTCTGGAACACGCTGGCCGCTGAGACAAGGCCAAACTGTAAACGCGTGAACTGGAAGATTCCCTCACTAGTAATGAAAGCAGTTAAGTGCTTGGAAACATCATCCAGACAAATCTGATGGTATGCATGTTTTAGGTCTAGTTTACTGAAAAACCTGGCTCCCTTAAGCGTTGACACTAGTTCACCAATATTAGGTAGCGGGAACACATCCGCCACCACACATTTGTTCAACGAGCGCAGGTCTACACAAAACCTAATCTTATTATCAGGTTTCTGGGAAATCACGACAGGCGAAACCCATGGAGACGCTTCAACGGGCTCGATGATGCCTCCTTGGAGCATTTCCTCTAACGTGGCTTTAACTTCCTCCCGCAAAGCAAAAGGAACACGTCTAACCTTGTTCTGAACGGGAATACTGCCTTCCTTGAGAATTATATGGTGAGAGTAGCCTACTAGTTCTCCTAACTGATCCCTAAAGACATTTTTGTATCTCTCTAGAATCTCATTCAATGAAGAATTGTCAACAATTGAAACAGGATCATCAGCCCTGGGATTGACTACAATGTGTAAGTCGTATTGTTGGTAGCGTCCCAGAATGGCCGGTCCATCAATGGATATGTACACTTTACCCAATGCTGACCTATTCCTGAATTCAATTTTCCCATCAAAGTAACCCAAGAGATCTATTTTTTCACCTTGGTAGCCAGAGGGAAAAATGTCACACTCTCTCAAAGTTCTGTCACCCCACATTCTCTTCATCAAGGACATAGGAATTATAGTCCATTTTGAACCTGTATCAACCATTAGATTGACAGACTTCCCATCAATGATAAAATCTGTCTTCAAAATTCTCCCTCTCCGTTCTTCACAAGAACAAATGGAGTCACACAAGACCAAAATCTTATTCACATCACGTCTCAGTTCACCATACTCACTGACTACTGTCACTTTTGAACTATTTTTGTTTCTACACTTTTTGGCGAAATGCCCTATCTTCCCACATCGCAAACACTCCTTATTACTGGCAAAACAAAATTTAGCATCGGAAGTATGTGAATAACTTCCACACTTCATGCACATTTTAGAGCTGTTTTTGTTGTTAGACTGTACATTCTTCTTCTGGAGAACATAACCTTTTTTTCTGACAATAACGATGGCTGCTGCCTCTTCTTCACTATTGTCACTATTTACAACCTTGCTGGAAATTTCTGCAATTCTTGGTTCTAGGCCACTCTTCTGCAACTCCTTCATGCATTTTTCGCTTTCCTCAACGACTTTGGCCAAATCTATGGCTACTTTCAACGTTGGATTCTTTGCTGCCCACAATCGTTCTTGAACTTTCCTATTGTTCGCTTGAACAATAAGTTGGTCTCTAATGAGTTTGTCGGCCATCTGACCAAAACTGCACTTTATTGACAGTTCACGTAACCGCGCAACAAAGTCATCTATGCTTTCACCCTCCAACTGTTTATTTTTGTAAAATTTATATCTCTGTAAAACCAAATTTTCCTCTTTGCCAAATCTAGTCTCTAGTCTTGCTATTGCTTCCTTGAATTCGTCAAGTTGTGACGTGGAACCTGAAGATAGAACTTGCGGTATGAATTTGAATACACGTTGCCCCTCTTTTCCTAATGTAGTCATTAGTAGGGCCTTCTTCCTCTTAGGTGAGAAATCTTCCCCATCTAGAGCCTCTATGCAATTATGGAACATCACAATCCAATCTTCCCATGTCATAGATGGATTTCCTGGTTCAGGTAAGAATTGGGGAGGGAGGGCAACATTGATTGGCTGTGACATGCTAATAATATACACTAAGAGGAGTCAGGTAATTTATTGTCCAATATGCTCTAATCCAGTTGTACCGCAAAATAGCTCTCAATCAGCGCGTACTGAGTGTAATGAATAACTGGGTAATTATAAATTAAAGAACAATTCTTTTAGCGCTTACCGCAAATGTTAATCACCTTCCGTGTGTGATTTTAACTGTCCAAGTATCGGCGTTATCAGAACACTCGATGCGCGACACAAACAGCTGATGCTGCAGCGCTGGGTCGCGTTCCCTACGCAACCACCTTTGTTTTGTACTCACAAAATGGCCGTCTGCGTCCTGCGTCAGTACATCCAGGCGTGCACTGACGTACTCTGACGTATGCCTGTCTTAGAATCAGGAGCGCCGCGTAGTCTGGTGCCACGTACCTGCGTTGCGTTTCAGCAGTTGCTAGGGTGTTGACGCCGCACCTAGGTTGCTAGGCTACGCTGAAACGCTGTCACTGCCGCAGTTGCTAATACGTCATCGCAGGGCCTTTAGACTTTTCAAGTCAACGCCATACCTCTCAGCGACGGCACTTGACGAAATCCTGGGAGTCGACTACTCCCCTTGTAGGATAACGATGCGCCGGAGGTTCGCTTTGCTCTGTCTCGATCACTGCACGGGTTCGAGGTTTGATGGAACTGCTACTTCTGTGTAAATCTTTCCGCTGCAAAGTTACAAGATAGAAGCTGTGGCCAGACGCATATCCTAGTCCTCGTCGCCAAATGTGGTAAGTTTTCACGGGGTCTGGAGACAGGATACTTGTAAAGGTCAGCTTTATTGCAGCACACAGAGTAGGTAGGACCATCCCCTATCTGACCAGAGCTCCAACTGCCAACAGGGCAGATGGAAGCTCCAGAACTAGGAACTCCATGATATTCTAGAGTGCTAGTCAGGTGAGCAAGAGAAGCACTGTACTACATAAAGCTTTATCTTTCTCTGTATTGTCCCCCCTTTGACCAGCAGTAGTAGGTTTCTGTATCAATACAATTTTTGCTTCCTTTGTTGCCTTCTCTTCATTTTCATGTCCCACTACATATGATATAGTAACTACTAAAACTATAAGAAAAATTACTCCCACTAAAAGTGTGCCTACTATGCATTTTGTCCGGCGGTTTGGAGGACGCGCGCCCAACAAACACACTGCTAGATGGTGAACGCGCGCACACCATCTGGAATGCATTACACGGCCACACTGACAGCTCCTAATTAAGATGAATGCACTTTCGAGCACGTAACCGCACGAAATATGCCCAAAATGGCGCCCGAACATTACAACTGCCCAATAGCATCAAGACTACTAAAAATACATCACCGCGAACACCAATGACCATTCAGATAATAAAAAAATTCAGGAATGTGTCTTTCCCGAGGCCTTAACACACTTTTTTTTCTTTCTGTAGTAATAGGATCTCAGGCTCCGCCGGAGCCCTAAAAAGCCAGAGCAAAGAATGACTCAGAAGCAGACAAATCGTATGCATGGGCGGGATCCAACCCTTTCCTGTAAACAACAGGTATCGCAAGCGAGACATATGCGCTGGTGCATGCTTTTGCAGGCTCGACCCAAAAAATGGAGATTGCCACTGTGAAAATGTACTGTAAAAGAAGATCTTACGCCTACACTTTCCAGAATACTCATCATTGCATTTTTCAAAATCCTGGTGGCGCTTTTTCTATGATCACCAAATACGCATCATCAATCAGTGCTGTCTTTTTCAATAATTGTCATAACAATCGCAATAGCAATCCTTTATTTTCTCACACCATTAGGATTCTTTATGGGCATTTTTGAGAACAGACTAATGTCATTATAATCATTTTGCAGAATTCCAGAGAACAGGCAGTGAGAGTTAGAAGATTTAGGTAAGGAAGAAGTCTACTGTGACTGAAGCCATTTTATCCTATTTGGCAATTACTCTTCCCTAAAATCTGATCTGTGCAAACACCTGTGCCAACACAGTCTCAACGGTGATAGCATACTGCAGGTGGTAGTACCAGAAGCACAGATTCCACAGCGGGCTTTAGGATGTTATGACAATACGGTAAAAGAATCTTAGGTGAAACATAAAATGGATTAGAACATTGGAATGTTGACAGCTTGATTGAAAACAAAGGAGTAGCTCTGGGCTTATAATGGGTGGTGTAAGCCTGGAGATCCAACATTCCAATATTTGTCTTTCTATTGCTCCATTTTTAATTCAGAACATTCTACCTTTTGTGGCTGGAATGTTCTTATGGCCCTTTTGCCTCGGACTATACCAGTTGTTAAAGGCCCTCTACCTAGTTACAGATCTTCGCCTGCCGATCAGGCTTATAACTTGGATGGAGGGCCTTTAATAACTGGTATATTCCGAGGCAGTAGGCTTTAAGGCTGCTGTAGAAATGTATAGCTGATCTGGGTACTTCATCCCCAGTGAGGGTCTAAGCCACACCCTAAAGTATGCCCTATACAAACACCTTGGGCCCACTTACCTGCGAGTGCTAAACTCACCTGCAGTGTAATAGATTTCTTGGAGGTGATTTTTTCACCCAGATATTCATACAAAACTCATAATGAGAGACCGGAACTCATGGGCCCTCTTGTCAAAGAGGTTAATAGGCATAACTAACTATTAATGCTAAAATTTGGATAGATAATTCAAATGCTAACCTTCTTACTCAAAACACCCTTTACGATTGAGAAAACTTTGTGGTGACAAAGAGCTGGATTTTATTTATTTAAAAAGTTTTATATAGCGCAAACATGATCCCGAGTATCATTCTTAAGATCCATTGTAACCTAGGAGAAGTGCCTTGAAGAGTTTGCTAGTTAAATGATATTCCATTCATCTCCCTCATCGCCCCCTTGCGGAAAGATCTCAGGAAAAGGATAACTACTTCTAACACATTTAAAAAGTCTGACTACAAGGAAAATGAATAAGCCTCAATATGGTTCCACACTAGAGTTTCCTAGGGTACTTGACGCCAGATGCAAGAAACGAACAGTGAATTAGACTTTTCATTTTAATTGCTTCAGTTTTTAATTCTAATTCTATCCTAATCTGGTGCTTTATGGTAAATGATTTTATGAACTATGCAACACATTTCTTACATACATGCTTACTATTGTGTAAATAAACAGACTTACGAGTGCAAATTCACACAGTGTGACCACAAAATGTGAATTTCCACTCGTAAATGAAGCCATTTAAATATGTAACTGGAGGTTACATGTGGAAATGGGTTTGTGAATCTGGCTCTTGGTTTTGTAAGATTTGGTGAAGATTGTAAGATTTGTAATGGAGAAGCTGTACCCAGATATTCAAGTGCTGGTCGTATTTAAGTTACAAGAATTTGGGTCAACCCAAAAACTCACTGGGACCTGGGTATATAGTGGTACAGAAAAGGAAGAGTCCCAGAACATAAGGATGATTTTTACAAAAATGCAAATTACTCTTTTTACATTTTCGAGACCACAATGTTATTTAATCACATAGTGTTCGAGAACATCTTATTGTACATTACATTCAATGCTTTTTAAGAATTTCGGTGCCCAAAGGTAAGGAAAGGGGAGAGTTGTGAAGTGGTTGGAATTAGTGAAGATAAGGATAGTGACAAGGTCAAACATACATTTTTGATATATAATTACTACTGGCTTCTCAGGGGGGCCAGGTGAGATTACATCAAATGTGTTACTTTTTTTACATTACCATCCTTCTATAATTAGCATTGTAATTTACACTTGTGTTAGAAGTTGGCGATGGGGTATTGGTCTACGTTTCGACCCAAAAGTAGTAGGGTTAGTGTCCCTTACAACAACGGGTCTTCTTCAGGACAGGGGGATGGGCAATTTCCTAAAAGGAACAAGTATAGACACATAATTAGATATGTCCCCTCCAAGGACCATAAACAACACAAAACGGTGGGAGAGAGGCTAGAGCGTGGTTTAGCCCTCGAGAGTCACTCCTGCAGACCAGAGACCGGGACGACAAGGAGACACAACGACTAATCTGTGTGACTACTTTTTCCACTAAAAGCAATGAGATAAAAAAAAACATTAACAGACACTGGAAACTGATCTCTGATGACCTTGAACTTGATACCCTCCCCATGCACTCCTTCAAAAAGGCAAAGAATATCCGAGAATACGTGGTCCGATCCTTCCTGGACCCGCCAGCAGCTCCCACAATAACGTCACTTTGGAACCTGCCACCCATACTGGGGCACCACAAGTGTGGTAATTGCAAAGCATGTGCTAGCAGTATCTAAACAAAGGAATTTCTCTATAAACACCACAAAATTTTACTCAAAGACCACACCAATTGTAATAGCTCGGATGTCATCTACTGCATCATATACCCATGTGATCTGATCTATATCGGTCAGACACCACAGAAGGTAAAATCAAGAATTTTGCAACACTGCAGCCGAATTAGGTGCAAAGTGATGGGGGCACCACTTGTGGAACACTTCAAAATGGGACAACATACACCAGACAGTTTGAAGTGGATTGTCCTAGAACAAGTGTCTTTGGGACCCAGAGGTGGCAATATCGGTCCTCTACTCAACACATGTGAACTCAAGTGGATAACACGTTTCAACTTGATTAACAACTGACTGAACGAACTTGACAGCAGTTTTTCCCAACTTGCAGTACTGTAAACCTCACATCACCAGCTTTCCTGACAACCAAAACTGAGCCCCATGACAAACCACAGACCTACGGGTCTTCCAAGAATTTCTTAAATCTCTTTCTTGACTTCTCTTTCTAATCTTCCTACAATTTGCAAATGTCTAAACCACCCTGCGTGGTAGGTAGACATTTTTATTTTTATTCCAATTTTTATTTTATTTAAATTTATTTGATCCATCTATCTGAAAATGTTTATACACCAATAATATTGCTTTAGCACCCTGTGAGGTAGCTACGTGATATGTTTTGGCAATAAGGGGATATTACTTGTTAATCTCTTTCCCCGTTTTGTATTCCCCTGTAACAGCGCTATAGCACCCTGCGCGGTATCTATGCGGTGTATTCGCTTAACCAAAGATACAAATTCTTCAACCATGAACAGATTGATTTCCATAATATAGCTTACTGCATATTCGGGTTTTCGTATGTTAGAATTTCAATTTATTAGATCCATCTATCTGGAAATGCTCAAACACCAATAATATTGCTTTAGCACCCTGTGATATGTTCAGGCATCATAAGGGGATATTACTTGTCAATCTCTTCCCCTTTTTGCATTCCCCCGTAACAGCGCTATAGCACCCTGAGCGGTAGCTACGCGGTGTATTCGCTTAACCCAAGATACAAATTCTTCAACCATTTCCACAATATAGCTTACCCCAAATTCGGGGGTTTACGTGTGTTAGAATGTGACCCAGTCTTTGTTTTAACAATCGCTATGGCAACAGCAGGCCGATAGAACAGTCTCTTATCTATGTCCATTAGTCCCGCGCATGACGTAGGGAGGTCGCGTTGAAATAACTTCTGCATTTCGCCGGCTAACCCGCTACGGAGTTAATACGCCAGCAGTTTTCTGTCAAATCTTGACGGAGGATCTGACCCCATTCACAGGTAAACAGATTTCTAGGACCGTTTTCATTAGGGTAATGCTAATCGCGAGGCACGGTTCCCTAACTTTAGCTTCCTATCGCTCCACAGAAAAACGTGGTATGAATTACCATTTTCCACTGCTAGCCGGGTTCTAACATTTCAGGTAAACCTCTGCCCCCCCTTTATTTTTATTTTTAATCGTAAAATGTATTTTTTATTTTTAATTGTAAGTCTTAAACACTTCAGTCTCCTGTCTAAGCGGGCCCTTTGTACTTATAGAGGAGTCCAACCTCCCACCGAACCACAGCGTTCGCAATCTATAGGACCACCTCATGCCTGATTCACATGTGAGTTGTCTGCAATTCAAAATCTATGAATGTTTTTGCATAAAGTCAGATTTTTGTGGGCTACCAAAAATGTATGTGTGTTTAAACTGAATAAGGCATAAACTAATCGCTTTAGCTCTTCGACACCCAGTGTCTCTTCTGTTTATGTGGGTTTTTGTACTTTATAGAGGAGTCCTACTCACCAGAGAAACACAGCGCCGGTAATACCCTCATGTTTTGAATCACATGTGAGTTTCATCTTGATTTAGAAACTATGTCTAGTAGGTCGCCTCCTGTGTGGTCCACGTACTAATAAATATAAATATGCATACCAGTTTGTGCCAAATGTACATGGCACTTTTTGATCCTTGATATAGCCTCTCCCCCACCGTTTTGTGTTGTTTATGATCCCCGGAGGGGACAAATCTAATTATGTGTCTATACTTGTTCCTTTTAGGAAATTGCCCATCCCCCTGTCCTGCAGAAGACCCGTTTTTGTAAGGGACACTAACCCTACTACTTTTTGGTCGAAACGTAGACCAATATCCCATCGCCAACTTCTAACACAAGTGTGAATTACAACACTAATTATAGAAGGATGGTTATGTAAAGAAACGTAACACATTAGATCTACTCTCACCTGGGCCCCCAGAGAAGCCGGTAGTAATTATATATTAAAAATGTATGTTTGACCTTGTCACTATCCTTATCTTCACTAATTCCAACCACTTCACAACCCTCCCCTTTCCTTACCTTTGGGCACCGAAATTCTTAAAAAGCATTGAATGTAATGTACAATAAGATGTTCTCGAACACTATGTGATTAAATAACATTGTGTTCTCGAAAATGTAAAAAGAGTAATTTGCATTTTTGTAAAATCATCCTTATGTTCTGGGACTCTTCCTTTTCTATACGGTCGTATTTAAGAGCATCTGAATATCTAATAAAAGACGTAAACAAAAATGAGTTCCCATGACATTTTCTCATCAAATTATACTCGCCGGTGGTCGTAGCATTTCATTTGTTTTACTGCTACATAATTTAAGTGGGAAAGCCAATTAGCATGGGTCACGCTTTCACCCAGAAGGCTTACCATTCCGTGGTAACCATGGTAGGCCTGAAAATGGTATTACCTGCATATAATAGGAATTAAAGTAAAAATGTATAGGACAACGGTGAATTTAAGTTTCAACACATTTTTATTCGTTTTAATGTAAACAAAGTCAGAAATAATAAACCCCCCACATCTGCGGACTGGGACCTCCCACCCCTGCTCGCTTCACTTCAAACTTAATTCTGCCAGTCCAGTTCCTGGTCCATCTCGGCCCTATGGGATGTGCAACGCTTGTAAAGATCTTGGGCACGTGAGGGGTTCTATACTTGGCAAAGTAACCCAGCACTGGGCTCCATAAACTGGAGAAAAAGTGTTCACCACCCTGAATGGAAATCGTTATCTTTCAAACCGTAAAATGTACCACCGTTTCTTATACCAATCCTGGATGTGTGGAATCAGTTCGGTGCATTCATGTGGCTGGTAGAGTTTGTTTAGCTGAAAGCAATAGTAAGTTAGTCACCAAAACAATTTTTTCTATTTCTAGCACGTGGTCTCCAGCATACAGCCCACCCTCATTCTAGCTAGAGTCTCTGTAATCTTTAGGGCGTACACACTTCTTATTCCTCTTAGTATCTCCTTCGAGTACCTTTGCCTGTGTGTGCATTCCCATGAAATGTGCTATATGGTACCTACCTGCCCACATCCCCTCCAACACCGAGTTGATCTATTTTATTCTATGACATGGAGGTGCCTTGCTGTGCAATGTATAAGCAGCGCACTAACTTACTGGTTGCCTCCTACCCACGAAAGTGAGTGTGACTTGCTTAGAATTAAGTCCCATCTCCCCCTCCCATCTCTCCTAGAACTTCCCCGTGGAGCTAGTTTCCCTTCTTACAAGTAATGTGTATACTCTAGAAATGAAATGTGACTCATTAGAGAAATTTCAAAGTTAGTTCTCGAATTGGACACATTGTCGGGTTCATTAGCTAGTGTGTGACATGCATGTATCTGTACCTCGTTCCCTCTACCAGCCCAAAGTCCGACAATTTTTTTGAAGAGTTTAATCTTCTCCTTAATGAACAGGCGACACGTTTATTGAACTTGCTTTCTGTTTATTGCCTGGACTGGATTCTGTGTTACTCAATAATTGGTGGGTAGGGGGATGAAAACCTTTGAGCTTGAGTTTTGCCCCTATTGAGTACCGGACCTTCAGAGAGGACATTGTAATGAGGGGAACCTATTCTTTGCTCTGAGACACTGGATTTCCCATAATGGTTCCAAATTAAAGTCTGATCGAAAAGCACCAATGATGCTCAGTTTCAGATTTTAACCATTACAGAACGTATCTAAGGTGGAACTCACAACAGCATGTTGTAAAACTGGGTATCTCCCAGACCCCTTTCTGACCGAATGAAACATGCTGTCTTCGCCACTCTTAACTGCCTACACCACTGTCTAAAATATGTGCATATGCATTGAAGTTGCGAAATTACCTGCTGCTCTACCAGGATGGGAAGAGATTGAAAGAGAAAACACACTTTTGGGAGTATCAACATTTTAATGGCCACTACACAACTTAGTTGTTAAACCGTAATTTCATGCACCAGTGTCAGGGCATCAGCCTCAAATACATTCAGGATCTTAGTCATGATGTGAACCCACAGGTGTTTGATGGGAAAGTTGCCCCACTTGAATGGTGAGTTGGCTTTGAGTTAAGACATGTCTGCTTCTGGGACATTAATTTCAGAAGCTCTGACACGTGCAAGTCTTAAGCCCAAGACCTCGCAAAAGCTCTGCAGTTCCTCAGAAGAGGCTGCAGCGACCTCCTGGCTGTGCCAGGAAGACTAGGATGCCATCTACAAAAAAGGGACAGTTAAAGTTAATCTACTCCACCTTAACTCCTGAGAGAGCTGCCGTACCTTGAACCCTTTGTCCTAACGAATACCGGTACAGCATTGCAGGGGAAATCATGGTCTTGCTGTCTCAGGCCTCTTTCCGTCAAACTCTTAGAGGAATGACCCGTACATTTGTGCATGGCACTGAATGCACATCTAGTGTCATGTTTAAGAATCAGTGGCTGAACCGTCTTGTTTTTAGGGTTTATCTGATGAAACACCAAGCCACTCAATCACATGCTTTCTTATTGCTGCTTATTTACTATACTGAAGAGGTGGGGCACTTTTTCAGTGTTCTCCTCTACTTGTCTCAATACAGAACCAGAACCTTTTCAAAGATGTGGGGCCCACGTTCAGGAGTGGAAGCGCAAGTTCACTGTCGATATAAGGTAGATTCCTCAGTAACAGCCATGTCACCGACACTGGAGGTCTGGTCCTGACTCATGTGCTCATGTCAGTGTGTCTGATGCAAGTGCCAAGATTGCCTCCTTGGCCCTGCACTTCACAGGAGCAAGAATGGCAGTACCTTAGCACCATCTTTTCACATTCACCTTTCTAGGACATCTGGCGCTACCATCTTGGGATTGCTGAGCTGTGGAGAAGGAAGTTTCACCAGCCTATCAAACAGAGTTGTGCTGGCGGTCGTCCGGGGTTAACTAACCAGCAGCACCTTTGCTTCTGCCATCAGTGAGTCTCTTCAGGACTTGGGACACTCATTAAGGTAGCGGCCTTGACACAGAGCTCAGTAAGAACGCCTTTCTTCCAACTATGCTCACAAGTCCCCAGAAAACGAGAACTTAATGGGTGGCCTTAGCGTTAGGCACTAATGTATAGAAGGGGGGTGGACAAAGGAGCCCAGTTAAGCACATGGCAAGATAAAGGGAGCCAAAAGTTCCTTCACTTATCACAAGGGCATTCACAGACTCTCAAAGCTTCAGAGGCATACATCTGATGTAAGATGCTGTGTAGTTCACTCTGCTTTCATTTATTACTAGTGCCGTAAGAGCTGTTGAGCTGTTTCAGCATTATGACTGAATGATGCAAATTATATTTGTGTAATGTGTTCAGAGAAACATCCTGAGGGTATTGTGCAGGACAGTCCACAGTCTTAAACTGCTGACAAAATATCACCCATGCATAGACAGAATAAAATCGGTACCACGGAGGCCCCTGAAATATCTGCTGCTTAATGAAAAATGGCAGTACATGATGCCTCAGTATAATCCTAGGTACACTTGACTTGACCAGACCTACTAAACATTCCATACTAGGGCATCTATACGGGTCCCTTACAATTAGAATGGTATGTAAACAAATCCACGTCCATGATTATCAGAGCAGAAGTGAATACTCCCTGGAATGAATATAAAGAGAATGTACACATACATAAGGGCGAGCACGTAGCAATGGAGATATGTTCTGTGATCCCAGAGTATCTTTTACTATGGATTTGAACCAGTACAGCCTCTTGGGGGCTTCTGCGGGCAGAATCATCAGAGAGGAAACAATCTGAAATTCTGTACCCCTGATTTAATTTCCTTCACAACACCCTCATCAATTTCATGCCCTTCCAAATCGATGATATTTATAGTAAGGGGTTAAAGCTTAAGAGGATACCATTCACTCTCATCTGAGCGACTTCCATTTCGAAGTATGGGGAAAGGTTTCAGCCGAGCTCCAAGGTGTGGTGCGCGGCTAAAGGATTACTGGATTAGGCCCAAAGACCACTTTTCAAGGCAATCGCAGAAAAAATGGCCGCTAGCAGCTGGTTCTCCATTGCAAATCCTCTTTCCAGGCTCCTGAACGGTGTTCCACCGCATTGTTTTACCACCCGTAACAAGGATTCCGCAACTGGAATGCAGGCGGCTCACCTGGAGACAATTTTTGCTCTTCTCTAATCATGCATCGCTGAAATATCTGCCATGACGTCCCTCCCAATGAACATGCTAAGATGGTGCCCGGGGAGCTATGAACACGTGCCCGGTGCTGAATGAAGTACACAGTGATGCCACCGACCTCCGTTCTATCCAGCTATCCAGCGTGATTCAGCGGCATGCTTTCATGAAAACAATAGAGAAGTTGTAGGCGTGTTAAGGGCTGCTGGCGCATCACCGGAGCTACATCTCAACAGTTTACTGCCCAGGCTCGCGTTGCAGATCGCAAGATGGCGGAGCTGAATCCGTAGTTACGGCGGCTGGCAGGAGTTTAACTGGACACTGACTGAACTACTGATGTTGCCGGGAAATTCATAGAAGAGGCGGACGGGAAGGAGTGGCGGCTGACTGTGGAAGCGCGGGCGAGTGATCACGTAATTACGCCATCTGTGGTCTACTCATTAGAGAGGTGAGAGCGGCTGGGACTCTTGGGCGCCTAGTGAGAACCTATGCCGGGGGCTCCTGAGCTGGGGGAGCCATGAGTCACGTAGCCAGACGGGTCACAGTAGCGTGAGATGTGGCTGCGCTGCTGGCCTGGTTCAGAACTGCTGCGCTGGGGGACTGTGGAGGCGCTGAGGTCATGGGAGCTTCAAGGGCTGCACTGCGTCCCCTTCACCCCTACTGCAGTAATCAAGTGAGGAGAGAATTGCCTACATTTCTGCCCGCAGACCAACAACGGCACAGCTCATGGCCTTGCAGCAGCCAATGACCGGAAACGCGATGCACCAGGGACACTGAACACGACCCAGCAGCTAGTACCACAGGCAGGAGCCCACGTCAGATTGCTATCCTGAACCTCCTGCGGGAGGCACCTGCAAGCTAGGGGGGTCTCATAGGACAGCAACAAGGTGGTGGGGCGCACTCAGTTGCCATTGCCTTGTTGTGTTTCTATCTAGGACCCTAATTCGATATTCCCGATTTATGCCCTTATATGGTTATAATAAATAATATCCTTATAAAGGCATAAGAATCATATCCATATTTAGTAATAGCCCATGCAGTCCAAATACGGCAAGGCTACTTTCCTAGACTCCTAGAAAGTACAACGCGTTCTTTAAACAGACCAAACCTCCAGCAGCCCAGGAAATCCCCCTGCTCTTGTTTTGATTTGCACAAGAACTCCTAGAGTCAGAAAGAACGGTTATGTCCAACCTTACGTCAAACCCGGCACCTTTCAGGTATAAATATACCAACGTTGCCTTAAGCAAACACACGGTGGTTTGGAGCAGAGCGGCTATATACATGCCCGAGAGCCCAGCTGATGCGAGAGCCCACGGAAGCCGCCCCTCCCTTTTGACGCACTGTGACAGACGCTATCTTTTCTCCTGCCGAGAAAATCCAGCTCCGGTGTTTCCAGATACCCATGCGGGTTGCTGGGATATCCAGTCCTGAGAGAGAGATACAAGATCTCCTTCATTCTATTACCCAGGTAGGGAGCTGACTAAACCCTTAAGAGAATTCTTGATTCAGATTCCTTGGCAAAAACCAAACTTAACTTAAACTGCTACTTACTTACTCCTTCCCACGTATTAGGCTTAGGTCAGGTACACCGGGGTAGGCGTATTTATAAGCACCAGTTGAGTACGTTAGTCAATGTTTTTATGTATGTATATATTTTATCCATTTTAAAGTATCATATGGCTAAGAAAACCATATCAATGCTTTTACAGTATTATTTCATAATACTCCTTTTACTGTACGCACTTTACTTCATGATAAGTATTGCAATTGTGGCAATTCATTTCTCTTGCATGAGAAAGAAGACTGCTCAATAAATAACACCTTTTATTGAAAAAGCCCGTCTCTCTGTTTCTCTGCACTCTGGTGAAACTAAGTATGCACGATTGACTGAGTGAAATAACCGTCTATTGTTTACACACGACTCTAGAGATACACTCTTTATTCTGAGGGAGCAAAGTTGTCATGTTTATGCGGTTGTCAGAAGCTAATCCCTTCTTGTCTAAGTCCGGAGAGTTAACTCTTTCCTGAACATTCGAGAAAGTTTCTAGTGACCTCTGAGCTAGCTGGCAAAACTAATTAAGTCTAATATAGTCAGTAGAGACCTAGTCGACCACAGTCCTACGTCTACACTGCTGTTTATATTATTCCAATGCGCAGAGCCTATTGGGAATATAGGAACTACACTACAGCCTGATTCCAACATGGCCGACTCGAAGTTCCGAGGACGTACCATCCCACCTCATTAACGGATTTGACCCTGAACTTTATGGGGCAACTAGCAAGGGATCCTCCACAGAACGATACGGGAGGTCAGTGGACCATGCGCCCCTATCTGGACAACATAATCATGCGCGGAGTTCCTGACATTAAAATGGCCACCATGAGTGGACCTTCCACACATGTACTCTTTCTCCCCGTGTGGGCGAGGGATCCAGCATTTTTTTCTACGGAGCTACAGGGACCTCTCAGAGAGTGACCACAGCAGCTCTTCCACCTCTCCTCCCATTGGGAGAGCTGAAGGATGAGGAGGACAGCGTCTCATAGTAACACCTGAATGGTTGCCTTATGGGCAACAACATAAACTATTTGTACCTACCGCAAAACCCGACAATCCTTGGTCGTTGCCCTGTGGAGCTGTCCTATGTAGCTATAGAGGAGTCTCGTTCACCCCATTGACCGTCATCTATCCAGCCGGACATCGGACATTTGTTCTCAGGGTTCTACACAGCTTCATGTGTCTTTCTCTTTGGCTGCTTTGCTCAGAAACTGTTTGGCCTTATCGCAGAGCCCGAGTACCCTTGGCCGTTGCCCGGTGGAGCTGTCCCACTCAGCTATAGAGGAGTCTGGCTATGGTTCACACCCTCGGCCGTCACCTACCCAGCCGGTCATCGAACATTGTTTCTCATGATTCTTCACGGTTTTATTTGTCTGCCTCTTAGACTGCAATCAATGCTTTATTCCCCCTGAAGTACTTCTCCCCTCTGGTCTTCCTGACACTATCGCATTCCTCTTCCCTGTTTCTTCTCCTCCCCCTTCCTTCTTTCCCAATATGACCCGAGTTCTGGTTTAGGATACGCGCTAATAACATATTTTATCATGTAATGTCATGCTTTTTTGTTCAGCCTATACTTGTAACTGCAACTGTAACTGATGTAACTTTCGTAACGTGTAACCTGCTGATCCTCATGTGAAGCGCTCTGATACCTGAGTAGGATGGGTATGCCCAGACATGGGTCGCATGCTCTCGATGCCAGAGGAGTCAAGCTATCCTGGCTGATGAGGGCTGAAAGCCCTAAACCGGTCCTAGGTTGCATGTTTCCAGTCCAGGGAGGACCTGGCCTGGCAGTTCGGGCTGAACTATTCCCATTGGGCGCAGGGTCAAGACTGATTTGCATATGGCTGGGTCCAAACTAGCATGGCATGGTGAGCAAAAAAACGATGGATTTAGGCCCAGATCTCTGTACTGGGGTGAATGTATGACATTGTTATGCATTCTGTCCATCAATTGTTCTTTTTGCATTTGTCACCCCGAGTGGGACAGGTACCCCCAGTCGTGGGTCCCGGGCTCTCCATGCCACTGGAGTCAAGCTATCCTGGCTGATGAGGGCTGAAAGTCCGAAACCGGTTCTAGGATGCTTGTTTCCAGTCCAGGGTGGACCTGGCCTGGCAGTTCGGGCTGGACTGTTCCCACTGGGTGCAGGGTCAAGACTGATTTGCATATGGCTGGGTCCAAACTGGAATGGCATGGTGAGTAAAAAGACAATGGATTTAGGCCTAGATCTCTGTATTGGGGTGAATGTATGACATTGTTCTGCATTTTGTCCATTAATTGTTCTTTTTGCATTTGTCACCGCCGGGTCTAGCCAGCGCTATATAAAACTTTTCAGACACATAAATAAATTAGTAAATAAGATAGCTAAAAATGTTGCCCATGTTTGCAAATGGTAGCAGTTTTGAACTTGTAAAGGCACGCTGTAAGTGGTTTACAAGATATGGAAGGCTGCATGGATTTGAGCTTTCTGCAGGCAATATTTGTGGTGATATCAGGGAAATAAACAAAAAATATACCCCATCATACTATAAATCAGACCAAGTAACAGACACAAAGTGGACCACACACTGATCTGTCAGTACAGTGCCTCATATGCTGCCTGACTGCCCTATAGGCCAGTCCAATCCTGAATACATGTAAGAAACACATGTATGTATATTGGTATTTGCATAACTTAAAACTGCCCAGAGGTAACTAGCAGCTACACAGGGCCAAAGGGCAAATGTAAAACAAGCCTTTGCAATGCAATCGGTTTTGCATTTGTGAAAGTTAGAGCTATTGGCGCTGTAAATGACAATGTTGACTTCCTTGCAGTGAAGAGATCATGAGGCAAAGAAATCTGCATACCTGCCATGGCCAGACTCAGAATGCAAACCAGCCTGGCAATTAAGTCGGACTGGGCCCAAGTGGAGGGGGGTGCAGGGAGGGGAGGCTCAACGGGGAGGGGGGGTTGATGGGAAGCACTGCTGTTGTTTCTGTTATAGGGGGGCCGATATTTCAGCACTGCTGCAAAACTGGCCCCCAGTAACCAAAACGGCCCCCACGGCTCCAAAACCGGCACCCACCCTTCCGGCCCACCATGAAAACGCCAGGTGCCCGCTATATCCATCCCGGCACTACTGGTCAATAACGAAAGCATACAACATACAGAAAATAAAACACGCTACTGTGTTTCTGGAAAGTAATACCAAAACAGCAATAATGTAAAGCAATAAAAAACAAACACAGCTTTTTTTCTCATACTACTGTAGAATTTTGCATTTTACTTTTAAAACTTTCACTTCAGAAATAAATGGTGTAGCCGAAGGCAACTTTTTTATACTGTGCACTTTAACAAATGTCAGTGCACATTAAAAACACATGCACTATCAGCATCGCCCCAATGAGGGGAATTTGAGTGAATCTCTTCAAGTGTATCCATTTCTGAGGTGGCAGGTTAGGAGGGCCACAGCATCATTGGGCTCACTCGCCATATCCCCTTCAGTCTCGTGCAAGAATCGAAAGCAATGGTTTTTGAAGAACCATATGGTGAGAATGCTTTTGCTGACTGAAAAAAGCAACACAGGAGCCCTTTGTAGCCCCGTGTCTCAGCAAACATAAACCTTGCAGCACCTCAGCTATGGGCACACAGTTGGGGCCAACCACCCATATCATACATGCCTTCAGGGCCATCGGGGGTGTAGTTTCCCGGACATCGACATGTGACACTGGGAGCGTTCTACTAAGGACCCGCTGCTGCCAGTAATGTCAACACTACTGACAAGGAGACCTTCAACCTACATCCTGGGTTCTTCCTTGATGGGGATTTATCTTTATTCATTTGCTGTTTTTTCCCCAAACTGACAGCCCTGCTTAGAACCTGTAAGTTGCTTAGCCCTCCAGGCTAAGACATATTTGAATAATCACACCCAAATTTTAAATGACAAATATATTTTATATCCCAATTCCTTACCTCCTGGAAGGTACCTGGGTTTATAATTAATGTGTACAGATTTCATTGTACTGCAGTTTCGACTAAGCACTCCTCTTGTTCCTCCTATTTTCTCATTTTAGTACGTCAAGAACATTACCTGAGCAATCACTAACTGCATTTGTGTCAGAATAATATACAAGAGGCCCTCATTACAAGTAGAACTGAATTTGGATCAGCAGCCCTGAGGGTCCCAAAGAAATCTGGGACACATCTGCTGCAGCTACTCAACATGTGAAATCCTGCTTGGCACTAGCCTCAATGTATGACCTGCTTATGTGAAGTCAATTATTTTCATGAGACGGTATTGATATATGTATCTGTAAGGCTTACTGTAATCCTGCTGCAGTATTGTGCACAGTCATTTCCCTTGGCTCCCAGCTTGATCTTCAACTTTTCACCTCATGTAAACTCTTTTACCGTGCCAGATTGTCTCTTCGTGTGTCTGGCTTTAGTTACCAAACTACTTATCTTTACCCCCACCACCTTACAAAACAGTTACAGAATTTGAGCAATCGGAACCTATGGATCTATTTGTCTCGTCTGTATTTTTTCCAACAAACGGTCTGTTTCACTTTTTGGTCAGGAGTGCTTTTTTTTTTTATAAATTCTTTATTTGTATGCCACGGTTGTGCAAATATATTCTTGTTTCTCCAGGACCAGATAATGCAAATGCTTCTCATGGGAATGGAGCTCCAGAGGGCACTCTGAACTCCAACAGTCAGCTCATGACTCCATCTACCGCCAAGTGCAGCACATGCTTGACGGGATGCTGCAATTCTGCAGCAGCCCACACTGTCCTCTCACTGGTTACTGATATAACACCCCTGAGATCTCCTGCAGGGCTGGACTGGTCATAGAGGGCATCAGGTGTTTCCCAGGAGGCTGGAAGGGTGGGGGCCAGTTGCGTCACACGGGCGCTGCAATACTGGCCCTCAGTAACAAAAGCAGCAGTTCCACAGGGCGGATTCGACAAAATTGCCATGGCTGATTTGGGTTCCCAGTCTGGCCCTGATCCCCTGCTGAAATATGTAAGGAACTATTTCATAGTCATTGGTTAGCCATTATCTTATCGTTAGTTTTTGTCAGTATGGATTGCTTGGTTCACCAACACGGTCCTTGACATTAGGAATGACGTCGACCCTTCTGCAGCCCTGCGAGATGACTGATGCACCGCTCCTTCAACAGGGAGTCAGAAACAAGCGGCCCTCTTTACCGGGCTCTACCGCTGATTCTAGAGTAGGCATGTGACTAGGCATATTCCACTGAGCTATACCCACTTTGTTCCCTTGAATAGATATAATCAAACGGTCAGAATAATGCTATTGATCAATACGATGTTACTTCAGATAGATTAATTTTTATCGAAAGACAGCCTTCTCTGAAAGATGTTCGAGTGTATTTACTGAATATTGTAGCACTATCTGGTCGGCAAATCTACTTTAAAATGACACTTTTAGATTACGACTACAATGGGAACAACTCCTTCAGCTTATGGAAGCAAGAAAGTGATAACTCTCACAAAAAGAGAGTTGCTGTCTCTGCCTGGGTTCCATAGTCGAAACCTTGGATTGAGGCACCTCACAGACATAGATCCGCCTACCATAGGGGATGTGAAAAGGGGAAGAGTGGCAGTACTGTAAGTGTACACATGTATGGCAGATCGAACACTGCATGACGCAGTTAAAAAATACATTACTTATAAACAGGGATAGGTCATTGGTGCATCAGTGCTCTATCAATACGTTTAAGTAGCACCACACTATCAAATAGTCTTCATTAATTCATTAACGTGCTTAATCATGTTCATACAAATATCTGATCCGTTCTCAGTCAGGTAGGAAGTTTTTTAAATTTCTAATGATTTCTTTCAAACTTGGAGTAGGGAGAGCATGCATGTATGTGTTTGCTTATATTTATTTTAGGGAAACAATATCATTATGATGTTTTTGCATTGGGTCCCAGATTAAGCAAAGCAAAAAAATGTAACTTCTGATAAGCTCACCTAAGCTAGTTCATTCAGGTCAGCCTAAGAGTAAGGATTTACAATTTAGACACAAAATAGTTTCATGAATTAAAGCCGTGAAAAGAGATGGGCCTAATTAGGCAAAATACGTGTTGAAGCAGTGAGGGTATGGGATGGCCCTCATTGAGCAAGTACAAACTAATTAGAGCAAAATGATACTAAAAACAAAAAAATATTTAAAAGCAAACAAAATATAACGCAGAGTGACCTACTTTTTAGAGTTTAAAATATCAGTGCTACCCAGCGGGTAAAACTAAGCAAGATCAACCAACAAACATTGCAAGTGAGGAGTAGGAAGAGAGACAAATCACTTCCGCATCACATTATGCAAGTCAGCAACTTGCAACTCAGTCTTATCCTGTAGGCCTAGCATTGGCTGCATTTGTTTTGTCCTGTGGTTTTGTGACAATGTATTGTTGGGGGAGTTTCTGTACTCTCACCAAACCACTAGCTAAAGGTAACCACATCTAAAAATGGTCTCATAAAAATACCATGTGTGTGGATGTTCTTCTTGTGAAAAAGGGGATGCCATCAATCAGAGTGAAGTTAACCAATGGCAGAAATAGGCTAAGCACTACCCCACACAGTATGGGTAGAGGGAGGAAGAAAAATGTGAATGACACAACAACAAACCAAAGGAGGGCTATGGTTACCTGAATCCTCTATATGTATATTATACATATATAATTTTAGTAAAATCCAAAGGTCTACAAGAACTTAAGATTAGCAAAGGTGCTCATTTCATAAGAATTGGTTCCTCGGAGAAGCACACTGTGGAGCCATAATACCCTGGACCTGTGCCGAAATGGGCCATGCTCCTTAATTTTACATGTATTTATTCCCTATCAGATCAGTGTTCCCCAAACTGGTGGGTTGCCATCAGGATCAAGAAAGTCTAAGCAATATATAAAAATGCCTTTAAATTCTATATGTATCTTGTCACATTTGCTGTGCTTCAATGACACAGGTCAAATGCCAGGCTGAAAAATTGGTGCTTATTTTTTAACATAGGGATTGGTGTTTACAAACTTTGCAGTCAGAGACAGTAAAGTGAATGTGGAAGGAAAGACTGTAGGGTGTCATTTTTTGTACAACTGTATGCCTGTGCAAATGTAGTGGACATTTCAATGGATAACGCGCTGTCTGTAAAAGACAGGGCGCTACCACACGATGCTTTAGTTACATAAAAAAAGGTTACCCTCCTCATGTCCATTAAAGCTAGGTGGCTCAATAAATAGTCGCTCTAAAAATTGGATCATGGTGCTAAAAGTTCAGAAACCGCTACTCTATCTTATTCGTGTTTTTGCTCTTGGAGAGAGCCACTCTAGCGAAGACTGGCTGGCAATTTGCAAATCACTGACTTCTATAATGTGATGCGGAAGTGTCTAGACCCTCTTTGCACTCCTCTCTTGTAATGTTTGCTGAGCGGCAGTGCTTTAAGTGGGCCGGGTCTCAGCGGTGTTGAGCACCGGCAGTTTTTTTAAGGGGGCCTCGAAACGGGTCTCTATCGGGCTCTGTTTTGCGCCCTGGAGGTCAGTTCTTTTCCGTCTGCAATGACAGCAGGCACATCGATGTGCGCTGCTCACACTGCTCACTACTCACTAGTGGAGAAGTTACGGCATGACGTCATGCCAGGTAAGCATTGTAGGGGAAGGGAAAGCCTTCACAGAGAGTCATTTTCCCTTCTCTTTTTGAAACTCAGGAGCGGCAACCTTGTAGTAGAGTCACCAGAGCTTTAAGTGGAAGCTTTTTCAATATTATATATGAGCCATAGTTGCTGCTTATTTATCTTATGCAACTAACAACCATTGACAAAGCCAATAGTCCTGACTTGTAGGTACGATGTTACTTCTTGTATCATATATCTGGATGCCATGACAGAAACAGCAAAATACATGTCGGGCGGCACACTATGCTAAGCACAGATTTTTAGTTTGGCGGTTTTTAAGCTACGCCCTTAATTACAGTGGCCACGCCCCTTTGAGAGACCCCCAGTTTTTTTTTATCCCACTTAAAGCCCTGCTGAGCTGCAACTATACCATCCATCCACTCATTGCGCCAAGGAGTGATTTGCATCATTAAGCACATCTTTTCTTTAATTAATAAAACTGTTATGTGTATAAAATGTGCATTCTTACTCTTGGGCTGACTTGACCTATCTTAAGTGATGGTATAGGGAGTTTAATATTTTTTGGGGCTTAACTTAATCTGGGACCCAATGCGATGACATGTTAATTACATTGTTTCACCAAAATAAATACAAGTAAACACACACTTCAAGTAATCATGTTTAAAAGCATTCACTAGAAAATTAGAATCTTCCTTCTTGACTTACAACAGAACAGATATTTGTACGAAAATGATGAAACACATTAATGAGGACCATTTCAGAGCGTGGAGCTACTTAAACGTAACAATAGCGCACAGATGCACCAATGACATATCCCCTTTCATACGTAATGGCTTCGCCATTCACGTTCGATCTGAAGTCCATGTTTACACTTGCAGTACTAGCCACTGGCAAACAAAACGGCAAATTGGTTAACAGCACATTGAGATATATGGAAATAACACGATGCCGTTCAGAGCCATCATCACAAATTTGCTGAATGAATATCATATTTCACAATAAAACAGCACCGAGGATAACAGCACAAGGTTATCTCGAGTGGCTATCAAGACAACGTGAAAATAATATGTTTCCTAATCAATACATTGCGCTGCAGATTGAGGCTCAGAGCTTTAATACATCTGTCCTGTCACAACACGGGCTCTGGTTTCCTGTGGTGAGGCGTCGCTTGAACTGAGAACCTCCAGTTATTGTGGTAAATGTGAGCGCATTACACGCCATCTTCTCCAAACGCGCTGGAGAGAGGTAGAGAAATGGATGGTCGCAAACTGCTCTCTCTTGCACATCACTTTCCGGCTCATACACAATAGATGAGCACATATTTAAAATGTACGGAGGGCGGTTGAGTATGGGGACTCTGACATTTGTTAAAGAGAAAAGCACTTTTGTTACAGAAGCTTCTCGTGTGAAAAGTTGTGTTTGCCTGTGGTAGGGGGGATGCCGTGCTGGCCGAGAGGATTTTGGTTTAGCCATGTGAGAGGTACAGTTTTAATATAGTGTTTAACTATGCTTGTAATTTAGTTTAGCCATGTGAGAGGAACTGTTTTAATGTATTGCTTAACTATGCTCGTGTTTTAGTTTATCCATGGGAGAGGTGCTGTTTTAATATCTCTTGTTTTAGTTTAGCCATGGGAGAGGTGCTGTTTTAATATCTCGTATTTTAGTTTAGCCATGGGAGAGGTGCTGTTTTAATATCTCGTATTTTAGTTTAGCCATGTGAGAGGTGCTGTTTTAATGTATTGTTTAACTATGCTCGTGTTTTAGTTTAGCCATGTGAGAGGTGCTGTTTTAATGTATTGTTTAACTATGCTCGTGTTTTAGTTTATCCATGGGAGAGGTGCTGTTTTAATATCTCTTGTTTTAGTTTATCCATGGGAGAGGTGCTGTTTTAATATCTCTTGTTTTAGTTTAGCCATGGGAGAGGTGCTGTTTTAATATCTCGTATTTTAGTTTAGCCATGTGAGAGGTGCTGTTTTAATGTATTGTTTAACTATGCTCGTGTTTTAGTTTAGCCATGTGAGAGGTGCTGTTTTAATGTATTGTTTAACTATGCTCGTGTTTTAGTTTAGCCATGGGAGAGGTGCTGTTTTAATATCTCGTATTTTAGTTTAGCCATGTGAGAGGAACTGTTTTAATGTATTGCTTAACTATGCTCGTGTTTTAGTTTATCCATGGGAGAGGTGCTGTTTTAATATCTCTTGTTTTAGTTTAGCCATGGGAGAGGTGCTGTTTTAATATCTCGTATTTTAGTTTAGCCATGTGAGAGGTGCTGTTTTAATGTATTGTTTAACTATGCTCGTGTTTTAGTTTAGCCATGTGAGAGGTGCTGTTTTAATGTATTGTTTAACTATGCTCGTGTTTTAGTTTAGCCATGTGAGAGGTGCTGTTTTAATGTATTGTTTAACTATGCTCGTGTTTTAGTTTAGCCATGTGAGAGGTGCTGTTTTAATGTACTGTTCAAACTATGCGCGTATCAGCTAGACTCCCCAAAATATTGCCTAGTCACTAACTCCATGTAATTTACGACTGGGTTAGGGTGACAGCGTCAGCAATTTCTAGGGCATGGCTGTGGCCTTGTGTTGAAACACAGGCCCCACACAGTGTGTAGCTAGAGGATGGCTTGCTCTCCATTATTTTGTGTTTCTACGTTATATCCAGGTGTGCGTGCTTTGCTAAAGTGCATAATGTGGTTTCTTCAGGGCGCTGATGCAGCTTTAGGCAGGGATCATGACAGGGGCTTGCCTGGGCTGGTTGGTTGTGTAACATTTGCCAGTTAAACATGATCTTCTTTCATGATCTTGGGACTGTTAGCTACATGTAAGTCAGTAACTACATGGAAGTACTCTTCCTCTATTATAACATTAGCCAAGCATATGATCAGAGGGACATGGCTAGATGGGCGGTCGCGGTGGCAGAAGAGAGCCATATGCGAAAATCCAGGGGAGATTATAACTTAGCAGATGACTTGCAGGCTTGGGCGGCGATGCTTGCTGATCTACTGGAGCCCCCGGACGCTAGGCCCCCTTCAGGACCAAGAATGGACCAAGCAGAGAGGCTGCAACAATGACACACAGATGGGTTCCTGGACAGGCAATGTAATGTGTGAGTAAGGGTAGGAGTGTACACTGCCATGGCCCATAGAGGGAGTTTCGGTGGGGCGGAGAGGCGGGGCGGGGGAGGGGCAGGGTGGGGGGTGCTAAAAACTGGAGTATGGATAATTGAAGTTAACTAAACAATTTAATAAATAAAACGAATTTCGTAGCGCGCCCTGCATCGCAATTTCTGATGCAGGGCGCGCTACGAAATTCGTTTTATTAATTAAACTGTTTACTTACCTTCAATTATCCATACTCCAGTTTTTAGAACCCCCCACCCTGCCCCTCCCCGCCCCGCCTCTCCGCCCCACCGAAACTCCCTCCACGGGCCGTGGCTGTGTACACTAGCCAGCGATATTAAGACTCTACTGCACCAGTGATGTGACAAGCAGGTGCCCAGGTTCTTGCCGGCTCCCTTGGACAGCCACAATGAGCATTCAAACATCTTACCCTATGCAGTCGTTGAGTAGAGCACTGTGTGTGTGTGTGTGTGTGGGAGGGGGGGATTATGTGACATAAATATGGATGTGATAAATTGTATTCTGGTTAATTTCAAATGCCAATAAACATTTACAGTAAAAAAAATATTAGCTAAGCATGTGTAAGTTTGTGGATGGTGACAGATTCCTTTTTCCATATTCCTGACTCATGGGCAAACTCAAAAAGTGAATATAGAAGTAAACTATCTATAGATACCCCACTGGAGGTTCTACTTGAGAGCCGGGAGGTGTACGGATATACAATGGAAAGACAGACAAAGGGAAAAGAAGACCATATGGTTTCAAGTTAGTCAAGTGATACCTGACCCAATATCTAGAATCACATATAATCTGCCCACAAGAATAAGGTGGTGCGAGAAGATAACTAGTAGGGTTCTTATTTTTTGTTTTGGTGTTAGGAATCTCACTTTTCATCCCTATACTCCCATAAATTAAATCAGAGTCATGGTCTCTGGACAGATTGGCATCTTTCTAGTGTGACATGAAGCTGACCTCTGATTACTGACTGAACCAGCAGACATTCCAAGCATTTATCAGAATAGTCACCGATATCTGGTTCCAACATTGTACATATGCCCTGAAGCCAGACAAGGTATGACAGGCAGATTGCAAAAGGTTTAGAAAATTTGGCAAGAAAACAAAGCAAGCTCTGGATGCCTCTGTGGTGAACAGAAATAAGGAAATTATGTTATCTACCCTGGGAACAGAAGAATTGCACTGTAATCATCTTTGATAAATTTACAGGTTTGTAACTGTACATACCTACCCCGCAGTATTAGCTTTTGAACGGGCCCTCTGGCTGGGATTACTACCAAGATCTTTAGTGCAGAAGAAGGGAAAATAAACAGCACATTTTCTGGTGCTGCGAGAAGACAGTCCGGAATAAAATGGTCTAGCAACTCAGAGGCTTGTTTAATTCTAGACAGTCAAATATACTGAAGGAATAACAGCAGCCTGAGCTTACAGTTGTAATGTTTGAAGAGACTGAAGAGGACTTGGGTCTTCAAACTTAGCTTTTTAACATTCTTAGCATATGGAGGGGGACATTTGCACCTTTAGCTACACAGCATGGCTTGTTAAGAACAGACTGAGGTTTAGTGGTAGACGTTGGCGACTCCCAGTGTCAATTCGAACCGGAAAGTCACTTGGGTGAAGAGGATGACTGAGAATGATCCACTCCTCTTATGGATCTTACCTAAAGCCTAACCTTGGGCATCTTGTTAGAAGGGATTCCAGGACTCAATTGGCTTGAAGAACAACATGACTGAGAAGACCTTTTCTGGCTGAATAAGGGCAGAAAGGTCTTGGCATCTCACTATATAATAGCTTTTAAATGAAAGTCGAAGCAGGGCATCATAGGTTCCAGAATCATGGTCTGGGATGAAGCACCACATAGTCCTGTGATGAAGATCTGACTGAAGCTTGCAATTCATGCAAGGTTTCCAACCAGTCTTAGGGACAAAACAAAGTCAAAAAGAAGGAAGATAACATAAAAGGTTTTTGAAAAAAATGAGAAAACACAGAGTACTTCCAGATCAGTTTCATTAATGGCATGTGGAAGAAAACAAATATGGGTGCAAGGTCAAATTTGTGGAACAGTGGAGGAAATTTAATTATTAATTGAGGTGGGTGACTCCCCACATCAAGGAATAATTACAACCCGTGTCATGGAGAACCACTAAAGTCACTAAGTAAACTTGAACTCAACCCCTGGTAGCTATGGCACAGAGCAGGCAGCGTTAACTTAGAAGCAATATGTAAAATATTTATGCAGTAACAAAACAATAATAAATTCAAGATGCAAAGCAATAAAAATCCCGAACTGAATTCGAAAAATTTGATAAATAAAATGACACCAGAGTGCCAAGGATAGTCAATGGTCACAGTTGACCGGGATCTAGGCATAATATGACGCTTACCACTATGAAGAGCATGTTAGATACACAAACTAGGTTAGTCCTGGCCAAATGTTTGCTTTTATTTTTAGTCCTTTAAGTTCCAATCCACACTAGGAGTACACCTCAGAATCCCTCAGGCAAGGCACTTAGAGACCCCCAAGGTGTCAGGAAGAGGTCAAGTGCAGGGTCCAGTTGCCACTGTTCAGTTGCGTACTTCCAGAAAAGGTATTTTCTAGCTTGTTGTATCCCTCTAACTTCATCAGGAGGTAACCCTTATAACCCTTGGAATCCACTTCTTTGTCCTGCATACAACAGGGAGCTGGTTCAGTCCTTCCGAACTTCTGTCAGGTCATAGAAAGCAGGACCAGTGCTCTTCTGTTCTTCCACAGGTTGAGGAGTGTTCTGAAGTGGGTGTATGGAAGTGGCACATTTATGATTGGCACGTGCTAGTGCGTGGAATGACTCTTGGGCATGCCCTTACCAATGGGGTAAAAGATCCAGTTCTTCTTCCTTTCAAGTGTGCCCTCAGTGTTATATGCAAAACCCAGAAACAGAAGCTTGGTAGAAGAAAAGCAGAGTTTTCCAGCAACCAGACAATGGGTACACCACAGCTGCGTTGGCATTTCGTTTAACTTCTTTTTAAGCGTGCCTCAAAGTGTTATATGTGAATCCAGAAGTCTTGTCAAGCAGGAGTTGACACTCAAGGATGATTTGACATGTCAAAAACGGCGCTCACCCTACATATTCTGGCAGATTTAGAGAAATTATCACTGCCCATTCAGGGCAGCCTATTGTTTGCTCCTGGGAGGCATTACACACCCTTTTCACACCTATTCAAATGCTAACCAGTGGCTGGGGAAGTCTGAAAGCCAATGGGCCTCCATGAACATCAGACAGGGAAAAGGTAACTTTTTGAAAATGACCTTTTTTTAATATTTATTAAAAGTCAGACCACTATTAAACTGGATTTGTAATAAATACTAAATATATTAGTTTAATTGTTTTTCTCTGTACTCCCATTCCCGGGATACAGGTAGTCCCAAAGCCGTGTTTGATCTGTCACTGTATTGGATGGCACAAAAGGTGCTGTAGTCCACTAGTGACATTTAACTTACAACCCCTTGTACCATAAACAGGGGACTTATATGAAAGTTAAATATATCAATTAGGAATATGCCAATTTAGCCTTATTTAAAAGAGATGCACAATGCACATTACCGCTGGTTAGTAAGGTTAAAGTGCACAGAGGTCTAACACCAGCAACAACATAGATTACAGCAAAAGGCAAAAAAAACAGCTTGACCACACAGAAAAAATACATTCCCTACAAAGAGCCATGTCTTTAATGGCAGGGGCACTTGTGCAGCTCCACTCTTGGGAGTCACACTGGTGCCACTTGATGTCCAGATCGCATATTAAAAACATTTTGGGATCCAGTCTAAGGCTACTACAACTTCAAATGAGACATCTGTGGGAGGAAATGTCCTTTAAAAGCACGCTATACTAGCTCCTGGAGTTTGAAGGACGAAGCTGTGAGACAAGAGTCAAGATTACAGCGGGTAATTTAAGGGTACCTGTGCAATAAAGTTTGTCAAACACAAATGGTGGCTTGTTTGGAGGTTAAGTCCATGATATAGCAGTTGAATTTTCCTACAAATGTCATCCCTTGGGATAGCCATTTACAAGGCTACTCGTGAGGACACCAGTATGCCTGAAACAAAAGCAATACAAAACAAAGCAAGCTCCAGAAACAAAGCAGGATTTGAAAGTTGATGGACAGTTTCTTGACAGATGACAGATTTTGGAGGGGAGAAAATATGCCTGCATTATGCACAGAAGAGGATAGACAGTTTGGCTTATATCCCATTCTAGAAGGATGGGGTGTTCCAAGGGTTAACCTTTACTTTTTAACAGTTAGACGGACACCAGAATGGTTGGACAAGAATCGTTTTTTTCTGGTTGGACAGTTCCTCAATCATGCAGATACTGAAGATTCCCTACGGTAAATGTCCACACATTCTCAGACTATGGAGGACACTAATGCTTATTTATGTAAATGTAAATGTAAATGTGGGATACTTGTAAAGCGCACTGTTACTCTACCCGAGTGTCCTGGCGCTGTAGACCGCTGGGGAACCCGTCCTGGTTTTCCCTGTGAGATGGTCCCTTTTTCTGGGTATCTCCAGGGTGAAACCAGGCATCCCCGGCGTCTGTGGGGGGCCGTTGTAGAGATGAGGCAAGCTTAATGCCCAGAGTTACCGAGTGTGTTCCCTGGTTAGAGTAGGCACTGAGGCGAGAATTATCGAGTCCGTTGACCCTGGTCCAAGACCCTGCCGCGTCGGGAATTGAACCCTGGTCCCGGGCCGTTCTCTGCTTACAGGTCTGCCGCCTCTAACCATTGTCTGTTTAAATATACACTTTCTGGATGCTCTGTGCGAGGTTGCAAAAATCTTGATGCTTTGCCTCATTTCAAGAGGGAAACTATCAGGAAACCATGCATACCATGAGCAGATGAAAAGAAGATACACATCTTCTTGAGTTTGCGCAACCAGACCAGATTTTGTTTACAAAGGAGTGGCTTAATTTACATGAAAAGGTGTGATGATACTACACGTAACTGAGAACTACTGGGACTAGTGTAGATAGCATGAAGGATTTTCCCCTGGCGCTAAGATGGTTCTACAAGCATCTTTGACAAACGGGTCCACAGCAGGAGCAAGTTAAATCCTGGACAGTACTGAAGGTGGCAGCGGTACATTTTACTAGCAAAGCACATAGCACAGGATGGACTTCCACATACATTTTTGGTTACATTACTTATGAACGGGTGGAGCCATGCAAGGGAAAGCGAGCACGGTGAAAGATATGTGCTCTTAGACAGCTTTGAGCCAAAACAATTTTTATGTACCACCTTGCTTTATTCATTTGGACCACTGAGGGTTAGTGATATGGTGCTGGCTTGTAGCAACAGGAGTATTGGGATGCCAATGACAAAGCATGAGTTCGTGGGGCAAATTGCTGGGGATCAACAAACCCCTGTCACCCGAAGCATGCCACCCTGAAGAGACCATCACCTTGCTAGCTTGGTTTCAGAAGAGCATATGAAAAGCATTTCCCTTTTATGAAGGGTTCTCACATTTAGATAGTGAAATATAAGGTTGGTTTCAGTGTATATTAGAAGCAATGTGCCTATTTGTTTCTGGTTAGTACACTGTTGGACCTGTCTGGGGAGCCTGGCATTGCGGTCATTTTCACCTCCCTGCAGAGTGCCCACTAGGCACAGCAATCTCACTCACAGGGCCTTTAATACTCTAATTACTGGAGGATCTATGGTAGCATGCCAACTCACATTTCACCTATCTGGACTGGATAATTCAGTGCATTTGCAAATTTTGCATTTTTCTCCGATGACCGCCATCACTCATGCCTTTTAAAGGATAGTGAATGTTTTTCAGGTCTTACTGGGAGGCAGTCTCAGAAAGAGGACAATCATTTCCTATAAGAAGTAGTAGGAGATTAGTGGATTAAAAAGCTTAACAACTGGGAGAATCGGTGGAACCAGTTCAGTGACATGGTCATAGTATTGTTACTGGGTATCATGCATGGCCAGTTGTAGGGCATCTGACAAGGGGAGAACTGGGAGCATACACGGAAAGCATGGCATGTGTGGTGGCTGTTGGGTCATCCTGTTGGAGAGAGGCATAAGTAGGATTCAGCTGACATTTAGATCCCTAGGAACAACCAACTCCGTTGCTGTCCCGGTGCAGTTACTATTTTCATGAAGATGTGCCATGAAGGTTTTTGTACAAAATATCAAGTTTTTAATATTGGGGATAGGAATATCGGAAAAAAATACAGTGATGCAGAAATACTGCTGTCAAGAATATCGATTTTATTCATGTAATATCATTGAGAATACCATTGTTGTTAATATCGTTTTTTTCAAAAACAGATTTGTAAAAAATATGTTTTTAATTATCTTAATGTGTTTTAGTTCATATATAAATTTTAGGGGTCATTATTGTTTGTATAATTAATAATATATTTACATTTAGTTTGCAATTTTTAGTAATTAATAATTGTTGATTTAATTGCTAATAATAATTAATAGTATAGCGGGGTTGTAGGGATATAAGGTGGGAAGTTAATTAAGTAATAATTATGTTATTATCAATTATTTACTAGTGTATTAATTATGTAAATTGTGTAAAAAGTATCTTTTTTCTTATATTTTATGTGCAGGCTGCTGGGTTTGTAGAAGTATAGGGTGGGAAATCAATTACATAATAATGTAACAATGAATCATTCATTTATTATTAATTATGTAAATTGTGGAATTCCTTCATATATTATTTATATTTTAGGTGCAGGTTTCTGGGTTTGAAGGGTATAGGGTGGGAAGTTAAGTAATAATTCACAGTTAATTGTTACTTATTTAAGTTATTAGCAATTAAGTAAATTGTTTAATGACTTTATATATTAGATATACTTTAGGTGTGGGCTGTTGGGTTTGTAGGTATGTAGGGTGGGAAGTTAATTAAGTAATAATGAACTATTAAGTATTTATTAATTATTTAATTGATAATTATGTACATTATGTAATAATGATTTATTGTAGCTATATTTTAGCTGGGGGTTACCTTGCCGGTAAGGGGTATAGTGCAGGACGTTAAGTAATAATTATTATATTTTTGTTTATAAATATCTGTATTGTATTTCCGTTTCAATGACATATATGAAAGAGGACCACATTTGGTATACAATAATAACACTCCACAGCAGGGTAAGAAAGTCAGGTGCATTTCAATCGTATTTGTTCAGAATGTTGTCAGATATCATGTGTTAGGATGCTCATTCTCCCTCTGAAACCCTTTATCCCGGAAGGACTGAAGTATCCAACCAAGATGAAATGCAGCACTTGCTGACAACACACAGATAAAACATCTGCATGCCAAAAACCAGACAGTAGCACCAAGTGCAGATACATCTCAATGTGAACAAAACAAAACTGAAAAATACAAAATCAAGGCCCCCCCACCCCGAACTGCGTGTGTGTAAGTATTCCCCAGCTCTGCCCATCCCAACCAATCTGTGTCTCCCATATGCCTCGCGTATCCCCATTAAGGGCTGGGATATCTCATAGTCAGTGACCCCACAACCATCTTTGCAGGGCAGGCCAATGCACATAGCCCCTGTGTCCTCGAACCGTCCAAAATATCAAGAACAAATTGATGGGGGCTAGGGGCCTCATATATCGGTGCCCGCACAGAAGCAACGACTGCACCCTCAATGGTGGTAATAGTCTACATTCACTTTGAGCTTCTAAAGGTAAGTGTCCTAGTATACCAAACGATCTACACCATCCCCTCTTTTATGTAGGCTTCTATGGATTGCCAACTCGGCCATCGCCCATCTATGCATATCAGCATGCCAAAGCCTCAATGTGGGCACCGTGGCCGACTTGTAGGCCATAGTAATGCAGCATTTAGCCAAAATCAAAGCGAGGTTTTGGAACTGCAACAAGTCCTTAGACTTCCCAGTGACGAATCCCACACCAAGCAAATACCAAACAGGAACCAGAAGGAATAGAAAGCGGTCACCTCTGACACCATTTGTGAAACTTGCAGCCAAAGGGATGTATCACCACGCATGACCACACCATATGAGGGAAATCTGCATCTTCCATCCTGCACCTGGGGCTAGTGTTAACCACACCCGGGTACATACTACCAATCTTCTGCGTAGTGAGGTATGCATGATGGAGATATTTGAACTGATCCCCTGTATTGCACGTCACCTGCCTAACTGACTGAAGGAACCGGTCCCACACTTTAGCTGAAATGTCTGTTCCACATGTGAGTTTCCACCAATCTCGCAGCTTTGCAATCTTCCCTGCAGGTCGTTGTGGCAGCGTGGGGGTAGAGATGTGTTACCGCGTTAGTAGAATTCTCCACAGTCTGGGCTGTCTCTAATGGCACTACATAGGCCGTTGCTTCTGGTCCGTCCCCCACGCCCTCCGCATCACACCCCAAAAGGCTGAGTAGAGCAAGAACTGTTCCGGGCCCAGCCCGTGGTCTAATACAAAAGTATTAAAAGAACTGAATCCCTCCTGAGATACCGCGTCCGCCCAGGTATCAATCCCCGCATCTTCCCAGTCTTGAACGCAATACACGGTCTTCAAGCCTGTGCAATCCGGCTTTGCCCAAATCAGTAGACTGGGAGTGCTCCGCTCACCTTCGCAGGTATATCATTGTCAGACATACAAAGCCGTACGCAATAATACACTGTCCATGTCCCGAGGTGGGACAGTGTCCAAGAGCCTGTGCAAGAGGGGTCCTCCAGCTAGTTCATCTAGGAGTCCCACACATTTGAGCGGTGGCTCACCAGCTAGCCATGGCATTGGCCACTGCAACTGAGCTGCAGCATAATATAATTTTTAATTAGGGGCATTGATACCCTCCTGCAAGGGGGCAAACAACCTACTAAGTGCCACCCGTTGTCGACCCTCCCCCAGATCAAGCTTGTCAAAACTCCCCATAATCCACAAAGAAAGCCTTCCGTATATTCAATGAGGGGCCACAAAGAAACATAATAACCAAGGAAGTACCACTATTTTGGCGATGGCGATCCTACCCATGGGCGACAAAGGCAGCCGGTCCAAAAGGGAAGCGAGCGGCGAAAGGAGGACACTGACTTCCCCAGATTACCCTCCAGAACAGCCTGTGCTTCATAATACACCTGTACTCCCAAATATTTGATGGTGTCAAACTGCCAAGCCAACTCCGTGTGCAGCAGTATATCTCTTTGATCATCAGGGGTGGCTGTCAGAGGAAATAAGCAGGACTTATCCCAGTTCATATGAAGACCCGACATGAACCCAAAGGTGTTTAACACTGACAAAATCCCCAATAACAGAGTATGATCTGCCCTCAAATAAATCAGTGAATTATCTGCATATAGGGATACAATCTGGGGGTGTCTCAGCTCCACAGGTCCCCACTGCGGCGCCTGATCCCGCAGTACACACGCCACGGATTCCATCGCCAGGGCGAACAATAATGGAGACAGAAGGCAGCCCTGCCTCTTGCTTCTAGCCACCAGACATTGGTCCAAAATCACGTCTCCATAGTATACAACAACGCCACCCACCTGAGGAAGGGTGGACCAAATCCCATGTGTGTTAAAAACCACCGTAAGATAAGGCCATCCCAAGGTGTCAAACGTCTCTTCAATATCCAGAGGCGGCCCAACCCTATGTCTCAGTGCGCCTTGCCCAAACCATAATGTGGAATAATAGCCCCAGATTAATGAAGGTGTTGTACAAAGGGATGAAACCATTTTGGTCACAGTGCACCAAACAGCGGACCACTGCAATCAGACGGTTGGCCAGGGTTTTGCCATATCATGAGCCCAGGTGTTCAGATGGTGTGAGACGGTACAGGACTGTGCCCACTGTAGTGGACCGTGTAGATCTATCCATTACGAAAACCAGGACCCCATTGTAGTCCCTGCACCAAAATGTGTGATCCGCTGGGTCTGCCAACAGGGTGGGCGTCAAAGTCATAAAGAAGGCCGCCCGTCCTGCAGTCAGGGCACATACCACCACCAGAGTGAAAGGCAACCCATCCAGCACCCACTCATCTTTTCAAAGTGATAGTCTGGATCAATTTCAGTTTTTAGAATTCGAAACAGGTTGGCACTTCTGAATGTACTGTACAGTAATGGTTATCCCAGGGGCCACCCACACCAGCACTCCCCTCGCATAACTTGAGTATGTTGTACCATACACCCCACCCCTTCAGCGTCTACTCAATCTAGTGAGCTCAATAGCTGTGAGGTGTTCCTCATGGAGACATGCAAAATGGACCTTGCACCCTGTGTCCTGTATTGCTAAACATATAAACCCATACCTCTCACATTCCACATAAGGAGCCTAGTTTCCTGTAATACTGTAGGCAAATAAACGTATTACCTCTGGATGACCCCAGGTGTAGAAGACAAAGGGAAAGCGCCAACACTCGCAACCACACACACGCCTACCCAAACAGTACCTCAAACTCCCTTCCCCAGGCAGCTGCGCAACAGTGCAGCATCCAGACACAAACTACAGAGTGTTTGAAGCAAACTGAGAAAAAGTCCTGCGTACAGTGTGGGGTTATACATGATAACCAATAAACGTACGAAATGTAAACACAGCATCCTTTGGCGCCTCAACCAATACAGAACCCATCCCATCCCATGGCCACTGCATATCATGCTCCCAACTGTGAAGTCTGCTAGGCTAGTTGGGGTACAGTTTGGGAAGTTAATGAAGTAATTAATAAATGTAAAAAAAATTAATTGGTAATTATTAAATTGTTTAATTATGTAAATTGTCTAATTGTTTCTTTTAAAGGCAATAGGAGTACCCTTGCAACAGCTCGAACCTGTCGCAGGCACTAGGCTCAGCCTCACATGTGGTGTAGCGTTTTCATCGGCAAAAATGGGTTAACGCTGGGTGGTAGTTAGTTTGTGGATTCCTGTGGGTTCCAGAAGTTTCCATCACAGAAATGTAAGGAAAATGCATGATGTCGGGCAAATTTGAGGTTTGCCAAGCATTGTGGGTATGAAAACCACACAGTATCCACGCAAAGCACAGCACTGTGGACTCCCCTTGTTATCTAGTTTTCAAAATTGTTTAGGTTTGCTAGGTTTTCCTAGGTTCCACCTTAGCTAGGGCTCAAAATTCACAGCCACCCACATTGGAAGAAAAAGATCAGTTCTGAGTGCAAAAATATCATGTTTTGGGCAGTTTCCTCTCGCAGCCACTAGGCCTACTCACAAAAGCGAGGTATTATCTTTATCAGGAGACTTATGGGAATGTAGTGTGGAATGAACTTTGTGGCTTCCCACAGATACCAGAACTTTCCATCACAGAAGTGTGAGACAAATGCATTTTTGTGTCAAAATTTGAGGTTTGCAAGGGATTCTGGGTAAAAACAAAAAACTGGTGAGAGCCACTAAAGCCACACCTTCCTGAATACCACATGTGCCTAGTTTCCAAAAGTGGGCAGGTTTGCTAGGTTTCCCTAGGTGCCGGCTGAGCTAGAGCCCAAAATCCATTGCAACTGACTGCAAGAAAAGGTCAATTTTGAGTGAAGAAGATGTATCCATGTGTATGTATGACGATACATCGCAAACTAAAACAACGCGTGCTTTTACAACGCGGTTTTTAGTTCGCATGTACCGTCACAACGCATTTTTTTACAACGCATGGCATTAGTTCACATTTCCTTTGAAATGCATACTATATGCCTTTACATCGTAATACCCTACATAGTAATACCCTACAGTACATAATTTAAAACTACCCCAAACAGTACTTAAAACACGACCCTACCCCTACGTACAGTCTGTCCCGGACCTGCTTACACAACCCTTAACCGCATGCGCGCTAGCGGTTTTCCCGCTGCGATTTCAAAAATCCCGCGTTACGTGACAAGGTCAGCTCTTCATCCGCGTAGCGCAGGTTACGCCCATGACGAGCTGACCTTGTCATGAGCGCAGAAGGGGTTAAGCCTAAACCAATACCATACACTACAATCCCCTGACACTACCCTAAGCCCTAAAGTTCAAAACACTAGCATACACTACAACCCCCTTACACTACCGTAAGCCCTAAAGTATTAAACACTAGCATACACTACAATCCCCTTACACTACCCTAAGCCCTAAAGTATTAAACACTAGCATACACTTCAACCCTCTTACACTACCCGAAGCCCTAAATTCTAAAACACTAGCATACACTACAACACCCTTACACTACCCTAAGCCCTAAAGTCCAAAACACTAGCATACACTACAACCCCCTTACACTACCCTAAGGCCTAAAGTATTAAACACTAGCATACACTACAACCCCATTACACTACCCTAAGCCCTAAAGTATTAAACACTAGCATACACTTCAACACCCTTACACTACCCTAAGCCCTAAAGTATTAAACACTAGCATACACTTCAACACTCTTACACTACCCTAAGCCCTAAACTCTAAAACACAAGCATACACTAACCCCAGCGCCTACACAACTACCACCTGAGACTACACTAAACCTTAATCCCACTTACTTCTCTCCTTCCTCGTGGTCCGTTCCCGTTCCCAGTGTCGCCGAGTCTCTGCTCCCGGTTCCTGTCTGCCATTACATCACATGTGTTTTAAATGCGCATGCGATGTAATGGCCCGCGTCGTAAAGTCTACGCGTGGTTACGTTGCATGCGTTGTAACGCATGCGACGTAATGGCCTGCGAAGTAACAGCCGCGTTGTAATGGCTGTTTCCCATCCATGTTATGTTTTGGACTGTTTGTTGTCATGGGCACTAGACCTACACACACACATGAAGCACCAATGTTATCAGGAGACCTGGGGGAATGCTGGGTGGAACAAAGTTTGTGGCCCCCGCACATTCCAAAACTTTCCCTCACAGAAATGTGACGAAAATGTTTTTTGTGGGGGGAGGGGGGGGGGGGGGGGGGGGAGTTGTAGGGGGCGGAGCTTGCCAGAGCCTAAGATGGCTGCTTAGCTTGAGAGCTCCGGCGAGCCATCGCAAGATTCGTTAATTATCCTGCATCGGGGCAGTTCTATCTGCCTACCCTACAAAGATTTCTTTGCTGGAACACTCCGCCCGTTATATGAGCCGACTGGGTGGTCCGGAAACGCCCTGCGTTTATAGATATTGGGAGTGAGCTTGAAGGCCTGTTCCCGAGTTGAGGCGCAGGAGCTATGTAGTAAACTGCACAGCTGCGTGGTACCCACGGCGGTAGAAGATTGCCGGCAGACCCAAACTGAGGTGAGCCGCTGTTTGCCGGCCTCATTGGCGATATCGGCAGGACATGAGGGGGGCCTGTGATCTGAGCCCCACGAAGACCAGGGGTGTGGTTTGGACTACTGGGCCTGCTGTGAAAGTACTGAGCTGATCGACGGGTACAGCGTGAGTCCCATGCCCGTGTAGGCCATTGGAACCCCTGCACATGGCAGGGAGCCGTCAAGAGACTTGATCCAAGATGTGCGGCTGCGCGACTCGGCCTAGGGGCATTGCCGGACTCCTTGGCCTGGCGCTGCGGGAGGCTGTTTAGCAGCGTGCCGGGACTGGGCTTGGCCTGTGGCAGCTACCACGAGATCCTGTGGAGCCTCTCTGTACAGACTGAACCACTGGAAGGCTTAACTGCAGAGGATTAACCCCACGCTCTCAGAGCGACTGGATTGTCTCACTCGCTGGCTCTGTACCGGATTATTGACATCTACATAGCGGCGAGACCCCTGGATCAAGCAGGTGAGCTGCTGTGCAATTTGTGTGGCTGAGTGACTCTGCCTTGGGCCATTACCTGCTTTCCTCCGTCTTGCAGAGCTGGCGGTGGAGCGCAGCAATTTTGGGGCTGCTCTGAGCCTTTGGCAGCCCTCATGAGAGCCTGAGCAGCCTCCTGGAACAAATGGGGCTAATAGAGGGCACACTTGCAGCAGATCGCCTTGAGCTCACCAGTTTAGCTTGCTTAACCTGCATTGAAAAGGCCCATTTGACTCCAGGGCTGCAGCGAGACATTGCACCCTTCTGCAGGCATTGACACTTGGGCCGGGACCTCGACTAGGGTCTTGCTATCATTTGGATGCCACTAGTCCCTGGCAGTCTACCTGTAACTGTGGGTGACCTGAGCGCCCAATTCTGTGGCACAAGGCCCAGCTGTGCTGCTTGTGGTGCGGAGCTGAGACACAGCCAATAATAAGTCCGGGAACGCCTGCACCCACCTCCTAGTAATACAATTTGGAGAAGTGTTGCCCTGACTGCGAACTGAGTACAGCAGAAACTTGAGGCTGCAGGGGAGTCCCTAAATAGTGTGATAAAGGAAGCAGCACAACTGCCCATTCCACGCTCATTAAGGTAATGACTAGGGGGCTTAACAGCGCTGCCCCTATGGGAAAGGTAGATAAAAACCAGCCCAAGCTACACTTTGAACTGAGGAAATCCAGACAGCGGGAGCGTACCACCAACAAGGGCCCACATCCATGCACGGACTCTCCAGAGCCAGGGAAAAGGGACACTCGCAACATCTTGGCTGCAATGCAAAAGAGTTTTTTACACCATTGATAGTAAAATAGACTCTTTGGCCTACCTAATGGATTGAATGACTGAACGTTTGGACAAACATGCAGAGCGAATTAACATGACCGAGCGCAGGGTCACAAAAGTGGTGGAGGCTCAGACAGAAATGAATTGCGCACACAAGCAGATGGGAGGGGCACTGCAGACCCTTCAAGACAAGGCGGAGAACCTAGAAGCCCGGTCCCGTAGATCTAACATCCGCATCACGGGCCTTCTGGAGACCACGAGTGTGGGCAAAATGGAGCTATTGGTGACACAGCTGGGACGCGAAACGTTCTCCTCGATCTTCGTGGTGGAGCGAGTACACCACTCGTTGGGCCCGAAAACCCCCCACTCCGGATCAGACCCGAGACCTATCATTGCAAAACGACGAAATTGCCAGGACAGGGACGCGGCTCTGAAGGCTGCCTGGGAGAAGCAAGCATTACAGTTTGAGGGTTCTGCAATTTCGCTCTGCCCTGACTATACGATGCACGTGCAGGAGGCACGTAATCAATTTGCGCCACTAAAGAGGCAGTTGCGGGAGCACAACTTGGATTATGCCATGTTGTACACAACGCGACTGCGAGTGGACAGAGTAGATCTCGGATCTTCATGTAACCCTAAAGTGCTGCAGAAAGCCCTGAAAGAGTGGTCGAAGGACATACCGTGCAACGCTGAGGTGCAGAGACCTGAGGGAGAGGCAGGAGGCAGTCTGGATGATCAAGACTAACTGACGGGACGCTCTCATTGGCAGATAAGATCTGTGCTTGAGGGAGTGGAGGGGAAATATAGAGTGTTAGGTGTTTATTTTTGATGTTGTGAGGCAACAAAAAATGTAGTGTGCTCATAGTATTAAGTAAGGCTACCTGGAGTTATTTGCCATATCGGGCTCTTAAGGTGGCACTATATTTGCAATTGGCACCATAATGCTGGGTGGACATGGCAAGTATAGAGTTATGTCGTAGGGAACTGATGCAATTGATATGCTTAATGGCAGGAAGTATTAGGCTCATACACTCCCAAGGTCTAGTTTATATGGGCCGAGAAGGCAACATCTATCCACTTGTGTGAACCACAACCTAAAGTACTGAAGAAAAAAAATCCTTTTCCCTTTTTTGTTTTGTTTGTTGTTTGGAACCATCAGATGTGATTTTCATCATGAAGCATGGGGTTTGTACGGGGGGATTCGCCATTGCAGAGTTGGGGTATGCATAGCGTGGATGGGGGAGGGAAGGGTGCAGATTCTTCATTCTTTTGGAGCACCTTATGTTTTGTCTATTGCATTGATTACACAACGTTTATGTCACAATGCTAGAGAACTGAGAGACATCAGAGCTTACACACAAGTGCAGGAGGTGCTGTCTAGTGGCACACATGGCACAGAGGCAAAATAGTAAGTTAAACGTTTTAACCTGGAATATGCGCAGCCTCAACTATTATAGGAAACTGAGGAAGGTCCTGGTGTATCTTGCCAGACACAACATAGTTATAGCACTGTTGCAGGAATCACAAGTAGAAGTCTGCAGGGTAACGCACACCTAGCGGGGTTCACGTCTCATGCCCATGGGGTGATTACTTGGGTTAATCCAAAGTCTGAGTTAAAATTAGTACCACTTGACACGGACCCTGAGGGGCGATACGCCATTTCGAGATGCAGGGGGAAGGGAATAGACTGGACTCTTTATGGCCTAAATTTCGACAATCCTAACTTTTACGCAACATAACTGGAGAAAATGCAGGGTTATGGGCAGAGCACACAACTCTGGGGCGGCAACCTTAATTGTGTACTAGACACTTGACTAGTTAGGTCAGGGGGGCCGGAACGGGGCATTACAGCAGCAGTACGGATTTTAGTAGACGCAATGATTCAATTGGTTCTCAAGAGATGTGTGGAGAGAGCACCGCTCTGGGAAGGGTGGGTACACACATTATTCAGCATCCCATGATTTGCACACTCTGATTGATTATTGGTTAGCATCCAGGACTCTATATAATCAGGTTTGGGATTGTTTGGTGCTTCCTCGTACCTACTCGGATCACTCGCTGGTTCTGCTGGTGGTGGAGAGCCCACATAAACACATCCCCCCTTTCAACTGGCGCTTCCCGCCTTACTCACTACTGAACTCAGCATTCAAGGCTGAACTGGCCGAAGCTATAGACACTTTCTTTGAGCATAACATAAAAGCAGTTGATAGATTCTCAGTATTATGGGAACCTTTTATAGTTTATATCCGTGGCATAGCCATGGCCAAACACTCTGGGGTCCTCCGGGCGCTCCATAAGCGTCTCTCGGACCTAGAGAACTCACTCAAGTCTCTGAAACAAAGGTTCCTTGCTGGCTCAGAAGACAGTGTTGGGAAAGAATTTCAGGCACTACAGGAAGAATTCCATGATACAGCCGACTCTGAACTAAAACACTTAGGGAAATATGCGAAGGCTCGCACATGGAGAGAGCGAGCGTCCAGGATCGGTACTGGCCTTGTTACTAAAGAAGCGCAGAGAGACTACAGCAATTGCTGAACTTAACAGTGAGGAAGGGGTGCCACTCACTGACCCTACCGCGATAGTCAACAGATTCAAACAGTACTACTCGACTTCATATAGGTTGCAAATTGGGGGCAACGAAACTGAAATCCTAAACTACCTGGCTCACATCAAATTACCCTGGTTGACAAACGAGCACCGGGAATATCTCATGCGCCCCCTGGATACAGAAGAAATAGTTGCAGTACCTGCTGGGATGAAGTCCGGCAGTGCGCCAGGCGTGGTTGGCCTAACGGTTGCATTCTATAAAGAGTATAAGGAAGTTCTTATACCGCACTTGGCAACGCTATTTGAGGAAATGAGTGAGAGCGGAATCATGCCACCCTCAATGAGAGAGGCATTGACAGTTGCTATTCTAAAGCCAGACAACCCACCTTCCGAAAGCGCTTCGTTCCGCTCACTAACTTTACTGAACATCGACACAAAGATCTATGCCAAGATCTTAGCGACTCAACTATCGTTTCGGATCCCGATACTAGCGGCACAAGAACAAGCAGGGTTCGTCCCTAGTAGAAATCTTATAATTTGCGGACAGTTTTTGGGGCAATTCAGCACACAAGAAATGATGTACAGGCAGTGGCAGTGTTCCTTGATATGGAAAAAGCGTTTGATTCTGTTGAATGGAAGTTCATGTCCTTACGAGATTAAGGTTCGGGAAAATTTTCCTTCAAATGGTAGGCGTCCTATACAATTCCCCCACTGCCAGAATAAAGGTCGGTAACATGGTCTCTGACCCGATTAGTATTTCTAGAGGCAAGGGGTGTCCGCTCTCCCCAATATTATACGGACTGGTGGCGGAGCCGTTGGCCTGTGCACTCTGGGAATACCATAGACACAGGGGTATACGCTTCCCGGGGTATGATCGGATTATCTCCACATATGTTGATGATACGTTGCTGTATGTAAGGGATCCAGACCATAACCTGTCACCTATACTGCGGGAGATAGTTAAGTTTGCTACAATGTCAGGGCTTAATGTCAACTGGACTAAGTCGATAATCTTCCCACTTACGCCTGCTACAACTCCATTTACTCCGTATTACCCGCTGAGCTTGACAGAGGAACCGGTGGGCTACTTGGAAATCATGATCCATAACGATTCGGAGGTAGTGCTTAAGGAAAACTATAGGGTTGCAGTTGGCAGACTTGAAGAGGATATAGATAGATGGATCCGTCTCCCATTGTTGTTAGCAGGTAGGGTCTCAATAATGAAGATGGTGATACTACCTAGGTTTTTGTTGTTATTTGCCAACATCCCTATGGTTCTGCCTGGTACTTTCTTCCGTACACTCAATACATTGTTAGGTAGACTAGCTTGGGCTAGGAAACATGCTTGGGTGAAGTGGGAAATCCTCACACTTCCATATCATTTGGGGGGTCTAGGCGCCCCGGACCTTGATCTATACTACCGGGCGGCACAAAGTGCCCAAGCCCACTACTGGATGCAAGGCCTCCCCGGTACTCCGCACATATAGATTGAGAAGGCAGTGGCGGCACCCTTCCCACTTCCGGCCCTATTATTTAACCCACATGATCGCAGAAATGGTATTCTGGATTCTATTAACATGACTATCCACGCCTGGCACCACCTTCTCAAATTGCAAGCTGGAGCTATTTTGTACTCCATTGACGCCACTGGATTGGTTTCTATGGCTCCCACCATGCAAAGACAGGGGAGTTATTAGGGCATTAAACTCTCTAAGTATTCTGGCGATAGGAGACATGTTCTGAGAAGGCATAGTGAAAAAATGGGACGAGGTGGAGACACCGGAACAAAATGCCTCAATGCTCACCAGATTCCAGTTCCTTACCTTACCTTACCGAACGCTACCCCCCCGCTTTACAATGCAGCATGCGTCTCAGAATGCACACGCCCACAACAATGCTGAACGGCACGCACACCTCACGACGTGCACGAACGCTAATCTCACTGTGATAGGACGCTGTTCTCAGGCTGCAGGCGTCTCCATGGGTTACAATGTTGAATGGTTAACGCACACGCCCACCCTCGCAGAACACACCTGACGACGTGCTTGAACGCTTTTCTCACAGTGATACAACGCTATTCTCATGCTGCAGGCGTCTCAGATGTTACAATGGTGAATGCTGAACACACACGCCCACCTCAGAGCTGGTGCTACTTCCAAGGGACTACTTTGTCAAACAACTTACTTTGCCCTTCTAAAGTATATGTTTTGCTGGCATATAACCTATGTCCATCTGCCTTGCCTCACCTTTCCAATGCTGCATGCGGCGCTCCGGTTGGCGCTGTGGTTCCGGAGCTTACCCGCCTCAAAGTTTTGATCTCTCTCTTTATTATATTAGTAAGGATATATACATATTTTGTTTTACTTTGTGTTGTTACCAATTTACGTAACAAGGCAGCCCTCGTTTTTATTTCCAAATGGCCCATCTGAGATACTAGCCTTGTATTGAAACACTTTCGTGATAGTAAACAACTAATGGTGTTTTACAATGTTTTCCTCTGCAAGAAAGTTGAATTTACCATCAGTACTGTAGCCTCGGTCTCATGTGTGGGCCTTTGTTTATGGCACCAGACTCACCACTATCAGCAAAGGCAATAGTTACACATGAGTTCCAAAAATGAAAAGGGCAAATTTCTGTCTACTTTATGAAGAAGGAATACGTTGTTGACCTGAGCCATAAAATCTGTACACTGCAATATCTTACATAAGTCAAAGAAGCGTGGCTTCCAATGGGTTGTTACAGCGTCATAGTCTTGCATGTGAACACGAGTGTCTTGTTTCTTTCAGGCAGCGCGTGAAAAGAAAATATCTTGCATTTCTCAAGTTATCCCTTGTCACTACTATCATTCATACATTACTTAGGGCCTTTGCAGTTAGAACTGTGCATTAAAATATTGTGTTTTAACTCAAAGCTTAAACGGTACATGTGATGCTTTGTCCCTCGCATCCACCACCAGCCTGTGTGAATATCAGTCGCAGATGGTGGCTTTCACGATTTCAAAGAACAATATGAAACCGGTTCTGTGACATTAACTGTCTCAAAAGTATCTAGTCTTGCAACAAAGCGCGATAGGTGCACATTCATTTGTGGGAATGCTGTGTATTCTATTATTTGTGACAGTAACACGAATACATCACCTGCCAATCAAGAAATCAAATCACAGGCAGCTACTATGTTACAATCTCATTTAAATACTTTATAACTTCAAAAAAGAGATACAAAATAAATCACGATCTAACTGGGCATCCCAAGCACATGCAAAAAAGGACTCCACTAGTTAAAATAAAAAAATTACACAAAATAAAAAAGACAACTTGCAACCAGATTTATCACTGAAGAGAAGGAAACTATGTTTTATGTGGATTTGAGCAATATCTACAGGCTTTGCGCAGTCACTGAAACTAAAGGGAGCCAATGGGTAAAGTGGGCTGACCAGTTACTCATGCAAAATGAAGAATGCAGGAGAGAAAACAAAATCAATCCTTAAAGTCTGCTATTTGGTCATACCTGGTAAAATACACCTGTTGCAGTATTTTTACAGGCAAACTTGAAGGGGTGGATAGCAACACTGAGAGCACAGGGGTGGGTATTTGATGGGGGAAAGCAGCACATGAGGGAGAGAGCCAGAAAACGCATGCATTCTCACGAAGTGCTGAAGGAGAAGAAAAACATAGCCCCCTTAATGTGAGCAGTGCAAGGATACAAGCTGTCCAATCAAAAGGATGTAAAGAGGCTATGGTTCAGGACAGTGACGCCCACAAGTAGAGGAAGGAAAGCCATATTTTTAAAGGTTTTATATAGCGTTGGCTAGACCCGGAGGTATCAGAGCGCTTTACATGAGCAACAGATCATAGTTACAGATTACATCATTACAAAGGTTACACAGTTATTAGAGCATGACAACATAGTTACTTGTAAGGTCGCGATAAATAATAAGCACAAATACGGAAGGGGAAAAGCAGGCAGGGGGAAAGATTCAGGGGAGGGGGAAGGAGCTGGGGAAGTAGACAGGCAATGAAGGCAGGAAAGAGGAGGGGAGGGTGAAGGACACCGCATGGAAAGAGGAGGGGAAGGGCGACGGGGACACAAACCGGTAGACGAGTCAAAGCAACATCCAAAGTCCAGTAAGCGGTGATCCCAGGGGAAGTGGTATCACTTCCCTATCTCAGTTGCGGGAGGCTCCCTTTACGCAGTGGACTCTCTCAGTGGGATCTCTGAGACTCCAAGGCCTACATACTGGATCCTACCCCAAAAAGGGGAGAGGGAGTGCTTTGGCAAGGGGTGCCATACCATACCTCAGCTGGGAGTGGCTCCCTTGGCACAGTGGACTCTCTCAGCGGGTTCGCTGAGACTCCAGAGTATACATATTGGATCTTTCCCCAACAAGGGGAGAAGGAGTGCTTAGTCAAAGGGCACAAAGGACAGGGGGCTAGGCAGACTAGCAAGCAAGATGAGAGATTCATGGGAGAGAGGATAGGAGCTAGGGAGGAAGACAAAGAGAGAAAGAGTACTAAATGGGAACAACTTTAATTAATGAGTTATTATATAGCGCTGGCTAGATCCGAAGGGATCAGAGCGCCTTACATGAGGAACAATAATGTTGTAATTTGCATCAGTTAAAAGTTACATAAGTATCAAGAAATGCATTTAAAGAACATTGTGGACAAGGTGAAAGGAGCAAGGAAGGGTAAGGGGATAGGGTAAAGGGGTAGGAGGGATAGGGTAAAGGGGTAGGAGGAATATAGGACGTAGAGACGAGGGGAAAATCTGCCCAAGGTCCGGCTGGGTAGGTGACGGCAGAGGTAGGAGGGGTGGAGTCCACAACCCATCTCCTCTTTAGCTATATGGTAGCTCCACCGGGCATAAGCCAAATTGCTAGGTCTCCACAGTCTGGGGTAAGTTCTGCAGGTTCCAAGTCCTGATGTCTATGCAGGTTAGGGGGTAGGTTCAAGGACATTTCTTTATTTTTTAACCGCTTAACTGTAAATCTACACAGCTATTGGCCTGACAGTCAAGACTGACAGTATTTGGAATCACTCACAAAAGAGACCGAAGGTAAGCAGTGGCTTACTTTTTTGTATGTTCCACAAGAGGTCTTTTTTGACAACAGACAGCCTCCAAACATGCCAAGATATTTAAAAATCCTCATAGTGTGCTACTGATAATGGTTTCACATTTTGAGAGGAATGCAGTTAAAAGGCAGTGTCCCATTTCCTACAGTACATAGTAGAATTCAGGACTGTGAGCTGTGGAAACCTTCGACAGGCACCTTGACATACAGAATGATTGCATTAACTTACAAATTCCCTCCAAGTGACACCGTCTGTGACTACAACAGACTGCCAAGATGCGAGCAAAAACATAGGTACAACAGCAACAATGTGTGATGTTTGCCACTGATGAGGTCAATACCCTACTACAATAAACATCTAGGATTATAAAAAAAGTCTTTCTTTTTCCAATGTCGCCAATAGTAATTTTAGATCCATAAAGTCATGGCTGACTTTATCGCGCAATATCTAAGCAAACAAATTTACTGTACCTCTGGTCTTTTCATTTTTTAAAATATTATATTTCTGTACAGTCTCTTGAATGGGTGCTACCCCAGGCGTTTCCTCTTCGTCCAACCTCCCTCTACATGGGACTGTTCTCTCTTCCTGCACTTTCTTTAGCTCAAGTGTCTCTGTGCTGGCCTATCCGTATTGACTTTGCAGTGTTTAAAGAACGGCCATGCATTGCCCAACTTACTTGACCCTCGGTCCTCTTATCTTTCGATTCCTAGTGGTGGTGTCTGTCTCTCCTTTTATATGGTCTTTGATCTGTAATGTTAGAAGGAGCGCTGATGAATGGCCAACAAAACAAAAACTTTTGGGCCGCTTTTTACTCTGCATAACCTCATGCTCAAAAAATGAGGATGTAAAGCATTCATATCCAGTGAATGATGTCACAAAAGTTCTCAAACCCAAGAAAGCATCATCAAACAAAAGAACATTCTAGAATGCCTATTGTTGGATATTGTTAAAGATGCTGGACTAAGTAAAGAGAACTGTTTGTGCTCTACACTGGATGATGCTTTTAAAATTCTACTTTCCCTTTGATATTACAAAGATTCGCCGAAAATAGCAAGTTGGTCGTTATTTTTTATGGCATATACATTTTGAGCAAACGTGATTTTAAAGTTACAATCTTTAGCGCACAAAGTTACAAATGATGAAAGGTTTCTCGTCAACATTTCTACTCAGACCCACGTAATTATAACAGGATTAAAAACAATAAATGTGATGTTTTATAGTTAGATGACTTTCACTCTGTTCAATGAAGACTGACAACAACTTCTTCCAAGCGCTAGTCTGACGTACGGTTTGTGTATATATAATACACATTGCTGAAACATCCATGTACATTGACATTCTGGAAAAAAGGATTATTTTATCGTGACAAATTCTTAACTGCATTCGAATGTTTTCCCCTATAGACACTTCTTTGTAAGAGCATCCCCAAAAGCCATGAACAAACATCTGCAGTTCTCATGAAATAAAGACTGCCCCGCTGCAACCAGCGAACCCCTTTTAATATGCATTATTCTGAACCGATCTGAGATTGACAGGGTCCCTGAAAGAGACCGGTGTCATTAATGGCAATAGTTATCTAATATACGGAAGTTAATAAAGCAGATTAATCTACAAATCCCTTTAAGCTACCGCTGAGTTCTGAACAACTGCCTTCTTGACCCTTGACCCCCCTGCTGCGCACCAGTAGCAGGTGCCAGCTGCACCGAAATGGCGCCCGAACGTTTAGTCTTTTCTTACGTCGCTTCTGACCAACAGCTGACCCGTTAAGAGCGATTGTTTCACGTTCAGGCCTCCAGGCTACGTAAACCAGCAAACGATAAACAAAGGCGTACACACACCAGCTGCCCACCCTCGGGGCACGCGTTCCTCGCGCAGACACCTCGTGCTCTAGCAGCTCAAAGCCGACTGACTGCTCGTGTTTTGTTTCCATACTTGCATTTGTACTTGCCTGCCCTCTGCGCAGACAAAGACGATGTATTCTATGAGCCTAATTTGTCCCGGTTAATTCATGTAATTTAGATATTAAAGTGCAGCTAATAACTTCGATTTACAAGATTACACGGGCCGGCAGTCTTTTATCAAATATAGTCACAAATGAATATAAAACGGTAAAGCATAAACTATGCACGACAGCACGGCTGTTCTCAATCCAGAGAGCACTGTTTTCCTTTTTTTGAGTGGATAAGTAAGTTTGAATAGTCACTTCTGCAGCATTACATTATTGATAGATGAGTACCTCAAAACCTATATTCCTTCTCCATCAGTTGTTTTAATCTATCGTGGAGACTAAAACACCAGAAGCAGTTTAACACAAAAGAGGTAGTAATCTTTTTTTTAAAGTAATCAGGGGCTACAAAGAGCAAGACAGCATTGTAAATTTAGCTAAAATATGACATTACTGAAAACATTTCGCATTAAAAAAATAAATAAGAAGCCCTAGTTATCATATCCTGGACACGCCACACACAAAACTACCACCAATACTTTGGACAGAACTCCTAACAACCATCCTACCAAGGGGCGTATGTTTAGGGGGTGTTTAGGGTGTTACAACCCCCTACTAAATGGATTCTCTAGTAAACAGTTGGGTACAGGGGTTTTCAGTCGGGTATGGTGGGTGAAGTGGTTGTTGGAATTCACCTAGGATTTTCATGCACATAGACTCAGAAAAAACACACACACACACTCACTCTCTCTCTCTTTTGAAGTTCTAAAAACTGCTGGTTATTTTACAACATATTGTCTTTTAAGTAACTCTAACAATGTGTGCTGCTCTACTTCCCACTGCCCCTAGCCCCATATGCCCTGCTTCTCATATATTATATTATGGCAAGATATGCCAGCGTGATTGTTGGGAGATTTGAAGCTCAACCCCTCGCCCCCTATTTTACTGACAAAGCTATGCCCCCGATCCTACCCAGTTTAGGTAGTCCAGGATATGGCCATCATGATTCCTGAACGCCTCCACTCATGTACACAGTAGAAGAACCACAATTAAACCACTGATGACTGCAGTCTGTGATGGAATCTCTGAAACCAAGGTTGGAAGGTATCCAGACTCCATTGAAGCTGCAAGTCTACGCTAATGGCAGAATACGCACAATAGAAAGAGGACCTCCAAACCCATATAAATAGTACAAAGCTCTAAAAAAATAGTACAGTGATACCAAGACTTGAAAGAGAAAAGGAAGTTTACATTGCGAGGACTACTTACAACATAGTATAAAGGTGGGAAAGACATTCATCATGCACTTATGGATAGTAAAAGGTTGGTGCTGGATGCGGCTCACATAAGATCTTTAAGAAAGTGCTGATTGGAGTTTCTCCTCAAGTTCGAGATTGACCAGACCTGTCATATGTGTAGCAGCAGAGCAGTCAATATATTTGGTGTATTTCCAGAGAACAACTGTTTGAGGGAGGATGTTTTCCTAAATCTGGGAGTGTCCAGAAATGAGCAGTCAAATTATTATAAGATGTATCCATTCAGATCTATGGTGCCATAGACACAATCCATCTCTGCTATTACCTGCACACCTTTCATTCCCTGTTACTATCTGCACATTTACAAAGCAAAGTCAAGAGTTAACACTTTTGTCCTAATTTACTCGCACAGCTTAACCAACAACCAAAAGACTCTGGCCTTGACATCAAACTCGTAGAAACAGATATACTACAGCTCACCCTCAGGCAAAGTAAAAACTGACCCATTTTATACACAGAATATAGATAACTGGTTTGATATTTGTTGTTATTCTTCCCACACTGCTAGAAGTCAAAAACTCCTGCATAGTTGGATAATCTGTCACTGGAAATAAAAGCCAAAATTGAAAACTCCACATTAGCTTTAGTGAGGTTATGATTCAAGTAGCAGATAATACCCTTTGTACTTTCAGTACCAATTCTGACACCTTGAAGTCTTGATTCAGTCTTCCAAATTTCCAACACAACCTCCATTGTCTAAGCAGTATTTTCACTGCAAATATCAAAAACCCATCTAAGTTAACATCTCTTCTCCAGAAACCAACAAAAAAACATTCTGACTGACCTCTCGACCTACATCCTCACAACCCAAATCACCCTAATATGCTACAAACTGCCCAAAACAACACTAGTATACTGCACTCACCTTCCAGTGATCCTCTTTTGCCAGTCCTCCGACAGGATATCGCCAGCTATCTCAGATACAATGAGGACAAGCCACTCAAGAAATCAAGGATCATATCTTTCCTCCAACACCTAAGTTGACTTCAAAGTTCAAGTTTGTAGGGATGTAAGATCCTTTCTATTGGCGCATCCCTGTTCAATGAGGATGTATCGATGGGCTTTTGCCTTGAAGAATGGGAGACCCCTCACCCATTCACTTCATGAAGGGATTTAGTGGATCAAGGCAAATAACAAGTACAATTATAATTAATTGGAAAACTCCATTTGATTATATCGGAGTAGTTCGTTTATTGATTCCAAAAGCAATAATCCAAATCAGAATCACTAATATTCAAAAACACAAGCCAACATGTGTTTCACCCCCTTCTGGCTTGCAAGCATGGGGCTTTTCAAGGCTGATATACCATTGGAAGCATGGGTGTAATATAAACATAAATAATAATTAGGTAGGAAAATAGATATGAACCATAAATATTATGGCCAAAAGTAAATGTAATGTAATGTAATGTAAAAAAAAAAAAAAACAATCAAAATAGTATAGTATAAATTCCATTTCAATTCACTATCATAACATATTATAAACACAAAAATAGTAAATGAATCAAAAGGAATACATAGTAATATAAAAAACAGGACATCATAAGATTAGTGATAAGTGGAGGGGTCCACCCCGACCAGTGTGGATTCATGCCTTCCGGTGGAACCAGACACTGCCTTAGGCTTCTCCACATAGCCCTAGTACATCGTCAATCACTGACTCCATATTCAGCGCTCCTTCTTCTTTATTTCGAGAAGGCATTTGACTCCGTAAACTGGAGATATTTAGACGATATCCTAACTGAGATGGGTATTTGCCAACACTTCCGGAACTTGGTCAAGGTATTAAATTCTCGACCACAAGCTCGAGTCTTAGTCAACGGGGCACTCTCTGAGCTATTACCCATCGAAAGGGGGATGAGACAGGGCTGCCCCCTCTCACCTCTCCTATTCACCCTAGTGATGGAGCCCTTTGCATGCCTGGTGCAATCGGACAATTGTATTCAAGGCTGGAGATGGCCAAATGCTGTGGAGGACAAAATCGCATTATACGCGGATGATGTCTTGCTTTTCTTGGCTGAACCAGCCCAATCTGGCCCTTGCTGCCTCCGGGCTTTACATCTCTTTGGACAAGTCTCCGGACTGAAGCTAAATTCCAGCAAGTCCGTCTTAGTACCTCTTCACCTATCAAGAGACTGTTTTGATTGGCAGTCCACGATCCCAATCAAAAGACAAATACCTGGGAATCTGGGTAGCCCTGCTCCCTGACCTTGCCTGGTCGCTTAACGTCCCCCCACTGGTGTGGAAAGCTCGTGCTGATCTCCTCAAATGGCAAACGCTACCGCTTAATCTCCTGGGAAGGGTCGCCCTTTTTAAAATGATGATACTCCCCCGGCTCCTTTATATGATCCAAAACACCCCCTTTCAATTCCCACGGACCTGGTCTAAGAAGCTTGAAAGCCTGACAATTAAATTTCTTTGGGGCGGGCGGAGACTTCGCTTAGCCCTATCCCAGTGCCGGATTCAGTCCCTTGATGGTGGCATGGGCATGGCTAATCTCTATCTATACTATTCGGCAACCCGCTAGCTCACACTACATGACTGGTTCAACAGTGGCTGGTCGGACCCAGCATTCAGACTGGAACTAGGCGATCTGGACTTACCCAGGATCCAGGCGATGATGTACGGTGTCACTAACCCCAGGATGATGTCAACGGTGACACAGGCGGTTCTCCTAGCCTGGCTTGCCTCCTTGCGCCACACCCAATAGATGAACACACTGACCCAATACACACCACTTTGGCAGGGTACCCGGCTTTGAGAAGTCAGTGGCCTGAAGGGATTCTGACCACAGGACCTTATTGGTATCTCGCAGTTTGGGGACGTGTAGACGAGTGACCATATGCGTACCTTCCAAGATCTGCAAACCCACTATTCCCTACATTCCTCGCAGTTTTATATATATCTGCAGCTAACGCCACGCCCTCTAGACACACGTACCTGAAGGCACATCTCTTTCAGTATTTAGTCCGCCTGAGGCGCAGATTATGACAGGTAACCTGGTTAAGGGGGGTGTCTCTCGTATCTACTGCTCTCTCACCAATAACACTCCAAACACATTAGACCGGCTCTGAAACATATGGTAGCACTGGGTGGGACCTCTCGCGAAGGAAGACTGGAGAGACGCTCTAATGGCAGCTAAGACCGTCACCACCTTTGCTAGGCTCCGTCTGGTCCAACGATACTATTTACATGCCACCTACTTAACACTCAAACGCCTCTTTAGCTCAGGTATGAGGTCAAATTCATCTTGTGCACGTTGCGATCATGACCAAGCAGGCTTCTTCTCAAACAAAAAGTTCTCTACCTGGATTAATTAAATTGCACTATATGTCGCAGATATATAAACACCCAAGAAGCTGGCCTATAGACAAAGTCATGCCACAGTCAAAAATTCAAAACATATCAAAATGTATTAATAATCAGTACACATATTAGTATATTAAATAGCCAATAAAAAGGAGAGACAGATCACATCCCACACTACACTCACTCACTCCTGCAAGCCACTAAACTCCTACCCACACATACTCATACGTCCTGAAAATCAGGAATCCAGCCATACTCAAAGCAACAAAGGCAAAACATGAACAAATGGACCAAAATAACCAAGAAACAATGACATTGATGATGGTATTTTGTAGGTACATAAATCCTTTTTCAGAATGACACCATATGTATCATCAGCCTTCAAGTTCAAATTAAGCTATAGTGGCAACCGAAAGCATTAACCATAAGCTTTATATGGTCCATGAAAGTGTAACAAAGCTGACGCACGTTTCGGTGTTCGACCCAAGGTGGGTCTCACCTTCCTCAGGAGGTGAATCCGAGAAAGTGGCTGTGGGATGTGCCTGGAATAAACAAATAACAGCGAAATACAAAATATGTAGGGAGCCTCACCTGTCACAAAAGTAAACCGCTCGTTAACCTTACCCATTTGTAAAGATATATAGCCGAAACTGAAGACAGGCCGGGCGCCGGAATTAGACTTGAAAAGTTCTCTCAAGAGAGCCCCGATATCAACATAGATAATAACTTATCTGGTCTTAAACCTCCCTCGGGTTTCCCCCCAGTACTGGACATGGTTGGAACTGAGGTTGAAGTGTTTGAAAAAGCAGTTACCACTAATATCCAAAAATCTATTACGTATGTGCCCAAACCCCCTTTCAATACCACAAGAGAGGAGAATATCGCCCTCCACACATTGAAAAATAACAAAGATTTAACCATCAAACCCTGTGCTAAAGGGGGCGGCATTGTTTTATTCGACACCAGTACCTATGTTAGCAAGATGCATGACCATTTAAGTTCACAGAGTCATTATAGAAACATCTTGTCTAATCATGAATCCAATCGCAAACACTAAATCTTGAGGATTGCTGAGGCAGCGGCTGAAAGAGGCGATATCTGCCAGAAAGAAGCGGAGTTTCTTACTCCCTTCCATACCCGCATACCCATCATCTATGGTTACCAAAGACACACAAAGATGAGATCAATCCCCCTTTGAGACCCATTCTCTCTACCATAGGGGCCGCCACCGAACCACTATCTAAATACGTGGATTGATTCTTGCAACCACTGGTAGCTAAATTGCCCTCGTATGTTAAAGAGACCAGCCATTTTATATCTAAAATTGAAGGCCTTCCATATGACCAAGATAGCGAATTGTTGATAACCATAGACCTAGAGTCCTTATATACCAACATTCCACAATCAGAAGCACTCAGTGTGATTGAGAAATACCTTGAAGATGAAGATGGTTGCAATAATTCGCAGTTCATTCTCCAATGCCTTGATATTGTTCTCGGTGAGAACTTCTTCGAATTTGACGGTGGCTTCTACCAACAGTTAAAGGGAGTCAGCATGGGGGCAGCATGTGCCCCAAGCATGGCTTGTCTTTATATGGGCCACTTTGAATATTAACATCTACAATGAACTGGCCCCCTTCAGTGTAAATGTGTGTTACTGGTCACGCTTCATAGATGATATATTCTTCATCTGGAAGGGAGACCAGGAAACCCTGGACAAATTCATCTTATGGATTAACGCAGCAGATTCTAAACTTAAATTCACTGTCCATATAAGCAACAAGAAATTAGAATTCCTTGACGTTTGGATTGAACACTCTAGTTCACAACTATCGGTCTCGCTATTCACCAAGCCCAGAGCAAGAAACACTCTTCTGCACTATGGCAGTTTTCATCCTGGGTGCCCAAAAGATGGCATTCCTTTCAGCCAATTTCTGTGCTCACGCAGAAATGGTACCATTTTTTAAAACTATTTGGTACATACTGAAACTTTGAAAAATAAGCTCATGCTGAGGGGATACCCCACTAAGCTTATCAAAGATGCCTTCAAAGAGAGCTAAGTATTACGACCGCAAGACGATGTTTCAACCCAGAAACAAGAAACACCATTGGTGATACACAAATAATTAACATACATATCCGTCATTGAGAATCATCGACATTGAAATGAAGATGTAACCCAAAATAATATTCAAAATGAGAGAAATATTTTTTCAAACAATAAGTATTTGCCTTTTTAAAAAAAAAACATTTATAATCACATAATACTCATTTATGTCTCAGAATGCCTAATTTCCCTCCCAAATTTCTTAAACCATAAAATCAAGAAAGTGCTAATTCCTATTTTGTTTGTGAAGGACAGTTATCAAACATTCAGGAGGCACGGAGAGAAACACAGGAAAAGGATGAGTCCTAAACAGCAGCATACAGTAATCACTTGTTACCTTTCATTCTATAACCCTTATATAGTCTCCTCTGAAGGAGGTATTTGAGATAGTATGTCTCCAATTGTTGTAGTAGCACAATAGAGACAGAGAGAAAGTAAGGAAAAAAAGTAAGAAAATACATGAGGAAAAAACGTGAGATAACAATGTAAGGATAGAAAAGGGAAATAAAAACGACACATAGAAAGACAAATCAAAACTAGAGTCCTAATGCCATTGGTCCGTGTATCATACACAAAAGTTTGTTGTCCTATGTATTGTTTGATCAGAACCTTACAACATACTTTGTTAAAGAAAGCTGCAACCAAAAATAAAGAGCGTATAAGTCAGAACTAAGATACTCGCCTCGAGTCATGGCAATTCCAACTTCCCCGTATTCAAATTACATTCCTGAGGACATACTAAAGGTATTTCATGTGTGCAGCCTCGTCAGGCACATAGTTGCTGTGGTCTGCTGTGGTCCCTGTTCACTCGTGCTTCTCTATTCGACAAGCCGTAATGGTGTTCCTGTTGTCATTTATTGGTTCCGGGTTTACACCGGAAACACCTTCCATTTGGAAGTAAGAAAGGACTAGCCTGTTGTGAGCTACGTAACGCAGAGCAGGGACCATCCTGGAGGACTCGACAGAAAATGAGTATTGCGACTAAATCTATTGATTGTATACAAACTGGAGCAAGAACAAAAGGGAATGAAGCAAAGTAAACAGCTTGCAGACGTTTGTGTCTATAAATACCTAATACCCATATGTGTTTAATAATTTGGGATATTAAACATATATTTATAAGACGAAAAACGAATTAATGCCAAATGAATAGGGACCTCCTATGATAAAAGAGCATGGAATACAGACATATGAGACAAGAACAACCTATCAATATCATTTTCTTCCAAAGATATTGAAAAGAGGACTCTGGTATTTATTCTATAATTCTTATAGTATAAATCTAACCAATGTTGCATTTTCAGCGTCCTTGTTAAGTCCATTGGCAACTGTATTGTATTTCAGAATCAATTCGCTCTCCCTTCGGTGAAGTTTAAGTTCACGGTTGCCTTCACGTCTGCTTCTGTGCACAATTTTAAAACCTAGGAATGTAAATGGTTTCTTGTGGGGATGCTCGTCATGGAAGTGATCCGTCAAGGGATGACCGTTGGATAACATATTAATGTTCATGTAATATTCTTGAATTTGTATGCGTATTGGCCTAATGGTACTCCCATTGTATGGTCTATTGCAAGGGCATAGCATGATGTAGATCACAAATTTGCTGCTACAATCAATCCTTTTAGTTATCTGGATTGGTGGTCCCCTTTGGAGTGAATTTTGAAAAGTTTTATTTTGACCAAATTTACACATACTGCAATTCATGTACAAAAACTCGCCGCCCTGTCAAGAAAGGTGTCTTTTTAGGTCTCGGCTAGGCAGCGCATGCGCTGTCTCGTCGAGAGATGCTGTATTGTTTTTAGCAACTTAATCCCGCCTACTGACGGCCATGTCGTCATTTTTCCCATTCCATAGCTATCGGCCCCTTTACTTTTAAAAGTCTTTTGTACTCCTGCTTCCCCCCGTTCCCTACCGCAGTCCATAAGTTCTCTGCTCACCACCACCCCCCACCCACTCCCGTTCATGCCTTCTAGAACATCAGCATTTTTTTTTACAATACAATTGGGCTTGCGTAAATACCGGTCATATTGCATTTGTAATTGCTTGTTTTCTGCTGGGATTGGCTGCGTGAGTTCGCACTATATTTTGCCTGACTTGTCCTATCCTGCCCAGAACACATGCGCATACAACGTATTTACACGTCATACACAGGCCAATTTAGGGTGGAAGGCAGAGACAGCACAACAAAGTGAAGCCGGCGGGTTCCACTCCCTCCTCCTGACACGCAGATCACCCGCCTGACTACTCTTCATTGGTATGCCTCCACATTTCTCGAAATGCAACATTTCAGGAAAGCTGTTTGTTGAACCACATGGAGAAAACTGTTTGTTGTATGCATCTTCAGGCAATAATGTTTAATTAGCGCTTAGAGTTTGGAGCACAACTCTGGGAGCTCTGCGGGCTTAGGCACTGATGTTTTCCAGCTCAGGGAGCTTTCTGTGGCTGCCACATCCATTCGTGTGTCTCGCCCTGGCAGCCACAACTCACTCTCTGTCCAGGACTCGGTTCCCTTCTGAGGCCGTTTTATCGGAAGCTGCGCACGATTCCGCTCTGTGCCCGCCACTCCACTTCCTTGTACAAATAGAAGTGTATGCCCCGGGTCGTCATGCCTGGCCCCGCCCAGTACCGTCATGGCAATTCTGACCCAGAGGAAGTGTCAATCCTTGTGCTAATCTCCTTGGCTTTTTAAATTAAATTTACTGTTGCAGCGCCTCGCCCTGTAGTCTCAGCTAGCGCTCTAGTACATTCATTGCAGTCTGGAAGAGTTGAGTTCAGCCCCTTAGAGCCGAAGCGGAGGATCGATGTCCGTGACCCATCCTCCGCAGCGTCTGATGCCAGGAGGAAGAAGTAGGCAGAGTGGGGACGAACAAGGGCCTGCAGCAAGGGCCATCTGGGGGCTAGGTGCACAGGCAGCAGGCAGGGGACATTCTAGGAGGTGGGGGCGCTCAGACCTGTGCCACGGGATGTAAGCTCGGAGCAGTGAAAAAGGGATTAACCCGTTGCCCTGCCTAAAGTATTACTGCAGAATCAATGTTTTCTCACAGCTCCATGGTCACTGCAGATGCCTTAAAAAAACACAATTGCAAGCTTGCACTACCCAACCCAACCTTCCGGACTTTAAAAAACAAATGAAAAGTGGTGAGTCTCTCGACTTTGCACCTTCACACACATTTATAGCACACCATGATTTCTAACTCTCACTGGTCATGATTCCTCACTATCACTCTTCCGCCTTCTCCAACGTCTCCCTCTTTCCCTCTCTTTTTCTCCCGCCCTATGAATACCTTTCCCCTTGCTTACTGTAATGCCTTAGCAGCTTCCTCCAACACTCTGGACTCCATCCAGCGAGACAATAGTGTTTTGAACGGAATTGCGCAATTATTTTACCTGGCCACATTTAGCAAAGTTAGCAATTTTCATAAAATCATGAATCTGCGAAGTTTGAAGCTTTCACACAACTTTGCCTGGGGTGAAGGTTTCCCACAAGAGTGTTTTTGCACAAGATATTGCCCCAAAAAAAATGTGGGTTTCTTTGCTCATAGGAGAAAATGTAACACAAAGTTAAATTTTGTGGGAGTTTCATTTTATCCAATTTGATCAAATTAGTGTAAAGTCTCGAACGCCTGCCTTTTTTCCACAGACCTAACTGTTACCTGAAGATATAGACGGAGGAAAAAGAGAGACAAGAAAAGGAAATCTACACGGGGATCACGTCGGAGACAGATAGACAGAAAGACGGGGCAAATGTCTAAACTGCATTTTCATTTTTTGCAAATTTATCTTAAACGTGCGTTTATTAGCAAAACCTCAGTGGGCTTGGCAATACTTTCTTTTTTTTCAATTGAAAACATTTTGTAATGAAAGTCGTTTGCTTTTCTGAATATCTTGAGAACATTAGGAAGCAATAACAAATATGAATTTAAGCTACTACAGAGTAAGAACAAGTATTAGAGTGGAGGTTGTGAAATAAATATTTTTTAACACAAGTGACGTCAATAGTTGTAAATTCTGAGCCCATTTTATGTTGAAATTGAATATATATCAAAACGTTTAAATAAGTAAAAGTATTGTTGCAAAACGGTTTTAAACTGAGTAACAGAATGTTTTTAAAACACCAGAAAAAAATCTATTTCTAGACGACTTTCCAGTTAAGCGCGCAGCTGTGGGTCCTTCATAAAGTAAGAATTTTCCACTGTGGTTGTTTTCGATGTTTGAGAACAAAATGAAAACGGCTTATATAGTGCCTTCGACTGCAGTTTGACAGTTCCTTTTTTTTTTTTATTTAAAAGTTTTTTTTATTAACAACATGAGAAATACATTCAAATCTTGTAATTAACAGGATTCAAGTGACAAAAAACAAATTCGAAAGAGATAAAGAGACAAAGGAAAAAAGAAAAAAAAATTAAAGAAAGGGAAAGCAAATGAAATGTCATAACAAATAATTGGTTTTTCCATACAAGATCGATCAATTACGGATTAGAAGTAGCAGGTACGAAAATGTACATACATAAAGTCTTAAATAAAAGTACCCCAAATTCTATCCAATGTCATTAATGATCGTGCTCCTCTTATTTTAGCTAATAAGGATTCCATAGCATATGTTTCTCTAACCAGAGACCACCATTCCATTGAGTGGTGTGGATTTCGCAATATCCACCCCTGAGCGATGGTCAATCTAGCACAGGCAAGTAAGATAGTTATAAGATCTTTCTGTGGGCTGTTCAGAGTCTGTGCACCTAGCAGTGCACTGATGCATTGAGAGAAAAAAGTTTTTCATTTAGAACCTGTTGAACTCTTACCCAGAATTCGGCCAGTTCAGGGCACGAAAAAAGCATATGTTCTAAATTGGCCGCTATTAGGTCGCATTTAGGGCATTTAGACCGATCGCTGATTGGGCTGTTTAGAGACCATGTTAATATTCTTGCTGGTGTATAATACAGACCACATATTGTTTTGTATTGTTGTAGCCTTAGACTAGAGGACTGTACTGACCTATTGATAATGCAAAGAGCTGCAGAGATCTGATTGGCCGTTATATTAATGCCTAATCGTATACTCCATTTTTCTGCCAGTTTCAAACAGTCATCAGTTTTATGACAGTTAAGACACCTGTAGCCCTCGCTAATTAATGACTTAATCTTACCCGAGTAAAAACAATTCCAAATATCTGAATCTGAGATCTTCCTCAAGTTCATACTGCGCATAAGATAATCTGGGATTTGTAGATATTTAAACCACATAGCTTCAGTCAAATTATAAAGAGTTTTTAATATCTTGAAATCCATAAAACCATTGTTACCATAGAGGTCTCCCAAAGTTTTATCCCACAGATAGCCCAGATATTACAGGCCCTATCGTGAAAAACTTCAGGAAATCCTGGATTACCTTACAGAGGAAGTTTAGGATGAAAGAGCGTGGTCCTGCATATAGTGAGAATCTAAAACCAAATTTTGACACTCTCTCTTGCGGTCTTAAACTTGACCCTTTTAAAATAATTAGGGTCATTCACTTTGTCTAGGAACATATTGGAGTCTTCTCCTAGCATAAATTTATGGAAATAATACTGATTATTTGAATTAAGTAAGCTAAGGAGACGACCAAGAAAAGCTGCAAAGAAGTATAACCTAAAATCGGGAAAGTTAAGCCCACCCTGTTTTAATGGAAGCTTGAGCAGACCGATTGATCGACCGGCTTTTTTATACCCCCAAATATAACTACTAAAAATCCTGTGTAGCTTTTTAAAAAAGGGATTGTTAACACGTAATGGGATGGATCTAAATAAATAAAGACATTTGGGGAGTGCCTTCATTTTAATTAAATTAATCCGTCCAATAATATTAAGCGGCACCGTATGCCATTTTTTTAATGTAAGAACTGTTTCTCTACGAAGGGTCTCGTAGTTGAGTGCTCCTATTTCGCTTATGTTAGGGGAGATGTTGACACCTAAGTATATAGCCGTTCTACATACCCCTTGTATTGGGCCCTGGGGTTTATAATTTATTAGTATCTGTGTTTTATTGATGTTTAATTTGTATCCGGACACCACACCAAACCTATTGGCCTCCTTGGTTATTCCATGTAAAGCTTCTGTCCCGTCCGTAGAATATATCGCAATATCATCGGCATATGCTGTGATTTTTAAAGAGTTCGGGCCAAAATCAAAAGGGGCTATTCGAGGTTGAGTCTGTAATGCAAAAAGAAATGGTTCCATAGATAGTGCAAATAGCAAGGGTACAAAGGACACCCTTGCCGGGTACCCTGTGATATTATAAAGCTAGAGGATGTCATCCCTGCATAGCTGATTTTAGCAGTTGGATGGTCATATAAGGCTTGAATCCATCTTAGATATTGGCCTTTAAAACCAAGGGCTATCAATGTTGCCTAGAGATAATCCCACCCCACTCGGTCAAAAAGCTTTTACGGCGTCCAACAATATCATACCGAGTGGGGTGGAATTTACCTCTGCAACATCGAATGCTGTTATAGCCATATTTACATGAGCTATTGTGTCTCTGCCCATGACAAAGCCATGCTGTTGAGGATTTACCAGATGTGGGATAAATGGCGCTAACCGTGTAGCTAAAACTTTGGCAAACACTTTTGCGTCAGTATTTATTAATTAGATGGGTCTATATGACCCACACTCATCAGCAGGTTTATTTTTTTAAAGAAAAAATACAATTTTGGTAGTGTTCCACGAATTAGGGGCTTTTACACCTATACCAATTGAGCTAATTACTTGACTGAAAAGTGGAGATAGTTCGTCAGTACATAGTTTATATAATTCTAGTGGTAGCATGTCTTCCCCAGCAGCTTTGCCCGATGGTAATGCAGCAATTGTGGATCTGATCTCAGCCATGGTTATGTTCTCTGTCAAGAATCAAATCCCTCTATCCCTCTGTGTGACAGTTCTGAAGCGCTCTAAGCAGCAAATCGAATTGTTTCCCAATTTAATAGTTGATATGCTACGAATCGACAAGGGGAGGATGGCGGTCTGAGTGGGCCCTGACGCAAATCGAACTTGTGACTGGCTGGTCACGCAACGATGCTAGCAGCAAGCCTTTAACTCTGAACCACCCTTAGCTTTAATAAAGTAATGTATTGTAAGTATTTCTCAAACTCGGCTAATTCGAGTTCTGTTTTAGCCTGTCTTGCAGCTCTGTGCTGAAGAGGCATTTTTATATGAGCAGAATGGAAGGCACTACGATCACACGAGAAAGAAAGGCGCTGTTTTAAGCATCGCCCTGTTGAATGTGCAGCATTTTAAAAGGACAGTTACTGCCCGGTCCTTGTTTTTTACCTTGCATGAGCAGCGACATTCACATAACAAGCATTTGCAATGCAACCGGTCTCGCCTTTGGGACCTTATATGTACTTACCTATGCAGCACATTATTACATTACAGTGTCTGAGTGCCAGCCTCTCGTCCCAGCAGACCAGTGCTTTTCTAGAGCTAGTCAAAATGTGGCAATCGGACACCTATTTGGTGGCACCTGGCATAGCGGCGGATGACATTGCCTCAGCCATTGTGCCACTAGATTGACTTTGAAGTGTCCCCACTGACAGTGTGTGTGGCCCATTCGCCTACCGATAACATAACCTGATAAATCATAAAGACACAGTTACAGCCGAAAAAACACTGTGTCTTTTATTTACTCTGTTGTTGTCAGCCTAAGACAGTCATCTCTCAAAGAGTTTACATTCACAAAAACCTTCCACTTGCTTGGATGGATTTCGTCAGCTGGTGGACAGTTAGCAATTTTAAAACGCCAAAGGGATGTGTCCTAGACCCAAAATATAAACGTGAATAAATTAACTGAAGAAAAAAGAGAGACAGTGGGCAGAAATTTGTATTAATACATCATACATTATCATTTTTTGCAGTATTTTTAAATATAGCACAAACTCGCCCCAAGGTTTTTGGAGCTCTGTATATGCGCACCAGTTGCATTACACAAGGTCACCTTTATTTTGTTTTTGTAGGCATGGGGAGATTTAGTGATTTATCCAGAATCACAGTACGGGGAACCTGTGGTACTGCACCCTTTCCCTGCTTCGTACACATTAGAACAGTAAATGTTGCTGTACCCACAATAATGTGCTGCATAGGTAAGTACATATAAGGTCCCAAAGGTGAGACCAATCGCATTGCAAATGCTTGTTTTTCCCGCTTATCGATATATTCAGATCTACACTGTAGTTGTTCAAGATTTGGTACTCGACAAAATCTAATTTCTAAATGGTCTTGAATTCTAGTTTCGGGCAGACATTTGAGAAGATGCCAATAGCGTCGCAAGGCAGTATGTATCCTATGATGACCATTTTGATAGTCAGTGATAAAACATATTTTGTCTCCTGTATTGGGAGTCGCAGATGGTTTGGATCTAAATGTAGTTGATCTTTCCATAAGGGAAATTGCATTCATTGTAGACTTTAGTTGTTGTGGTTGATATCCTCTATTGGTAAGAGATGTAATAAGTTCATGTCCCTTTTCCTGGAATAGTGTCCTCGCTAAATTTCTTTTGATCCTCAAAAATTCACCTTTCGGTATGTTACTGATGTTATGTCATGGATGAAAGCTATCTGCTCTCAATATAGAGTTTACTCAAGTGTCTTTTCGAAAGATCTTTCTATGCAATTAATCATTCTTGACATAGTGTCAGATCCAGGAAGTTAAGCTCGGTTTTAGAGAAATGTTGGAGTAGGTTCATTTCTGCCTGCCAAATGCAGAGAATATCTTCAATAAAATGTCCCTAGTAAACAATACGTGTAGTAAATTAGGAAAAACTTGAGTCCCGAAGCCAGTATTTCTCCACGTGGCTCATGAAGATTTACGAGTATGGTGGTGCAAATTTAGCATCCATCACAGTGCCCCGTTTTTGTTTGTAAAAACACTGGTTAAAACAAAAAACATTATGATTTAAGCAAAATTCCAACATATCCAGGAGCATTTGATTGGCTTCAAGAAAATTAGCTGATCAAGTCCATAAGGTCATAATTGCTTCTAAGCCATCTTGATGTTCTATGGAAGTATAAAGACGTATGATGTTGATGGTTACCAAAAAGGAAATCTTGTTCCCAACTTATATTCTGAAGTCCTTGTCTTCCCGTACCATCCTCACATAAGGCAAGACTGCAACAATATTGCTTCTGTCTAAAGGTAGTAGAAGTAAGTAAACAAACATCTTCTGCGCTAAGATGAGTAGAGGTTCACATCAATACGTCCAACTTCATCGTGGGCGTCGCCTGAAGATCCAAGGCATTGTTGTATAACGTGACCCTCCAAAGAGACTTTCATCTTCCCAGGAGCTTCAACCTTTCCTATCTTTCAATGCAGGCTTACAAGTGCCCCAAGCATACAGTGTGTTTTCAAGGGCCTTGTTCTGTCTCAAGCTCACCTAAGTTCTCTGTACAAGAGTTAGAGTCCCCTCTTGCCGCCTCTGCCAGTAGGTAAAAAACTATGGGGTTTAATAGGGTGTTCTGCAGCTACAAACCGGTTTTTCTAACTTTGGCTCCAGTGGCTCTAAGGGCAGTTGCCGAGGTCAGCTACAGCCTAACGTTGGCAGATATACTGAGCATTACTTTGAGGACAGCTTTTCGTCTGCTTGGATCATGCAACATGAAACCAATATAGGTTAACCGTGGGCCACACCTGGGACAATTGGCATACGTTTTTTTTTTATTATTTCTTTAATGCGGTTTTCATGTTTTACTAGACATGATAAGACAGTAGTATTTTACAGACAACTCTGAGCAGTAGGTCGTTCAATCCCTGTAACAGCAACAGGTAGTCCAAGTTGAGTTGCCGTGGAAGCTTATATCAAACCAGCAATTAATACAAACATTGGCTGTATCAACCATATAAACTGTTTAACTAGAACCCCCCTCCCAGTACCCCCCCACCCCTTACCGAGCCCACCTACCCAAAGGATTCTCTAACACTTTTTTTCAATCAATCAGGGGTGACCTCACGTTCCTCCTCTCGTCTGGGGGATGCGGTCCCCTCGTGGCTAACTGCGGATGACACTGTCTGCGTAGAATATGGGGAGCTCCTCCCTATCTCCTGGATCATTAACCCCATGCCTGTAATACCTCCGGGAGTTTGGCATCTCTCCTTGTGCTGCGTATGTGTCCCTCCTCTGCTAGTGCCCACTCCCTCAGATCAGCTTTCCAGTTTGCTATCAATGGCCCAGCCTGTGTCAGCCAGTGAATCACGACAATTGGCACACTTATGCTTAAGCTGATTACTATTGCAAAACCCAAGGCTTTGGGACTGTGATTTTTTTTTTTTTGTAGCACCCACCCCTTCTTGAAGGCATCCTTGTCATATCACCGGTCGTCCACTTTTTATTATCAGCAGTATCCAATTGCTCACAAACCTGTCTGTAGCCTTTGCTAGCCCGCAAGAATCTGTGAGTTTCAAGTCAACTAAATGCTTTTGAGGACCAGAGGCTTAGTTTCTAACATTAGTCCAGTGGGAGGAAAATAATTAATCCTTTGTATAATATGACTTTTCTCCCAATAAAATATACCCCATTGTTCGAGTTATTTCAACACTATAGCCACATAGGAGTTCCATGGTTGCTCCTGGTTCTTTACAGTGTCGCTATGACACATTCGATGCTGACCAGGGCACTGACAATTGGATCCAAAAGAAGTTTTCTCTGCAGAGGTTGTGTATATTCCCTGCAGCAAGCTTGTTGCTGTGCAACACACTCTTACTCTGAAGTTCAGAAATGTACTAAAAAACGACATCTAATCTTCTCAGTGCTCCCCTTACACATTAAAGTAAATTACCTAGAGGTGATTAAATTTACACAGTGTACTATATTATTCTCAAATCAAATTAAATTGACAAAATACAACGATGGCGGACTGTGGCATTCATTTTGCTCCAAGAAATAATACAGACTTTATTGAGATTTGCTGTCACTCAGTTAGGGCATCTTGTTCAAAGTTTAGTTTGATAAAAACGTAAACTTTAAATCGTCTTAAAATACACCAAAAGTCACTAAATCATTTGGATCTGTTTTCAATCAACACAGTGTCAAGCTTTAGGTATGATTATATGTTAATTCAAACTTCCCCTGTGTCGAAAAACCTAAAAACACTTACAAATATAATGTATAGCTTTAGGGTTTGTTCAAGAAGATATCTGCATTATGTAAGCACCAAAATGCGTAATCGTTTCTTAAAGTAAAGACAGGGTAAAAGCTGAAAGGAGGCCTGAATCCTAGTACTACAGGATTAGGTGACAAAAACAGACGGGTGCATGTGCAATAAAAAGGGCAATTCGCATTTTTGATAATCTAATTTCATTAAAAAAAAAATCAAATACCGAATCGTGGGGGCCACGGGCTTCAAAACCTTCTGTACTTAGTCATAATGTAAAAACCCACTTTCCTTTCTGTTATTTTATTTCCAAACTCTGAATTAATACTTATAATTTAAATGCGTGTTATCCAATAGCAAACCTCACCTTAAATCAAAATGTAAAATAAATGCTTAAATTATTGAGCTGTATTAACCAGTGACAACGGTTACTCTAAAATGCGACATTCTTATTTGCATTCAGATTTGACGTAGTACCATATTTGCATGCAGTGGCTCGAGAGAGGTTTTTAGTAAAAGACGCTCCGAGTAAAAAATAGCCTAACCTAGTAAATAAGCGCCGTCCTCCTGCATCCGTTTGGCTTAAAGAGCTGACAAAACCTTTCCAAATTCAAAGCACAATTAGTCATTAGGGTCTAGTTTTTCAGCGCTGTTAAGCAATTTGTGAGCTATTCCTTTTAATAGGGTTAGGCATTACTTAACCGACACAGATGTCCTGGAAATTGAAACCTCTAGTTATGAAGCCGCCACCTTGTTCATTACCTAGCCTGATAGTCAAATCATCTATGAAAAACCCGTGTTTAATGGCCAGCCGATGAATAATCAATGGCTCACTTTTCATCTGAGAGTGAAGACGAGAATAATCTAATACCGCGTCCCCTGGTAAAAATGGACGGCCTTGGGTTCCGCTTCTCTTCAGCGTTGATTTATAACCCGGCGGAAGGATAATGTAAACAGATGATCAATGAGTCCCATCATTGTTGATAATAACCCCCAACCGGCCTCTCCCTCCGCCTCGAAAGCCTTCCCTTTAGGCTATTAGCTCCGTCCAGCTAATCCTTCCCCCTTTCCCTGCCTGCTGCTCTTACCGCGGCCATCCGCCCAGTCCGGCAGACTCAGAAGTAATTTTATACGCAGCAGAGAGCGGCCGGCATTGATTTTTCACTCAGCACTCAGTTCCCATCTGAATAATTATCAATTTTACAGCCTCATAAAGGGGAAGAGTCAAAATTTCAAATCAATTCAAAAGAGCTTCAAAGACTACAGAGCTTGTGCATGAGAATAGAGGTCAAAGCTGCCGGCGACCCCGGGAGATGATGTCAGACATTATCGCGCTGAATGGCTGACATCAGAGGCACTCAGTGCGAGCGGAGTGCTGCTAATGCAAATCATATTTATGCTGACTGCTGTAGACCAGCCATTAATATTTAAAACAATACCTAAAAGCCTGCATTCAAAATAAATACGGTGTATTCCACGGGTAATGAAGTTAATAAAGATATATCACCGCGCAGTCATATGCTATAAATTTGAAGGATGGCAGAGTACAACATTAAGACAGAATAACACACAACAAACACGAGGCATCTTCAGGGCTGCAGTTAGCCTAGCTGCCAGCAAAGGTGCCATAAAAGCGCAATCTTGTTTTATCTTTTTCTTTTAGAAGGAGCGTGCCAATTTGGTTTAATTTCAATTTCATAAAATTGTACTTCAGCATTCGCAGGCTTCCCCAGTAAATTAAAAAGCAAATGTGTTCAAGATGCAGTTTTCATTACTTCTTTCAATACAGATGAATTGCCCAATTTCACATGAACGAAAAAAACCACCAGGAAAACTGTAAACAACAACCGTGGTAGTTTACTAGAATTTGGTAGACTAAGCGGTAAAAACTCTTAACGAGGTGAATTAATATACTGCAGGTACACTCTACTATACTCCAACTATAGAACCACTCCGACAAGCTGTCACATCTAGAGAACCCCACATTTAGCACTTCAATTAGAGAACTCTCAGTGAATGTGTTACGTAAACATGCATCACATTCTGCAAAACAATCTTAAAATGCATCTTTTATGATGAGCACCTCTTGTCCTCCTTCTCACCCCTATGGTACCAAAATTGCCCGGGTTCATTTGAATCACCATCCCACTGATATGCCTGGGACAATGAGCTGCCTTTCCTAAAAGAAAACCTGCCCTTTTTAGGTTTTGCCTGGCGAAAAGATGCGCTCTGCGCATCTTTTTCGCGCAGGCGAAATCCTGATGAGAACGGTAGTGTGGCTTTGGGTCGGCCCTCGTCATTCATTGGCTGGCTCCATAAATGGAGCCTAGCCATTGGACGAGGGGCCTGTCCGTCAATGCCGGACCAGATTCGGGGGCGTTCCCGAGATTCTTTGGCTTTTGCCGACGTCACGCGACGTCAGCCGAAAGCCGGGAACGCCCCCGAATCTGGTCCGGCCGGGCCGCAGGCAAGCCGGAAGTCCCGCCGCCGGTCTTTCTATGCCAGGTGGTCGCGCAGAGGGGATGTTTCACTGTTGGTCTTGTGTGGGTAAGTACAGGTGGGAATGTAAGCTGCAGGTTCTGACGTGTTTCCCTCCCTCCCTCCCTCCCTCCTTTTCCTTGTTGCCGTGTTGCCTCTGCCCCGGACGGGCCTCCGCAGAGCTGTGCCGGGCATCGGTCCGTCGCTGTAGAAGCCGTTCAGCGAGTACCTGGAAGCGCAGCGGAAGAAGCTGCACCACACGGCGGAGAGCGGAGCCCCCCAGGTAAGAGCCTGCTTGCGGCTTCCAGAATGGATGAATGAATGGATGGCGAGGCTTGTTCTCAGCGTGGCACCCAAGATGACACAACTAGTGAGTGTATGTGTTTGCTGGTGGTCCGGTATGACGCGCTGTTACGTGCTGCGATACTGTACATTGCAGTGGATAGAAGGTGTGTGTGTGTTCATGTTCTAGTTGGAGGGCTGGGTGCCTCTGTGACTCGCACTGAGACTTCGCAACTGTGGCTGTCGTGCTTTGGTGTGTCTTTGCTGTCCTCCAGTCGCTTTCTAGAGATTGTACTTGGTCTGGTGGTGGAGCTGGTATTGCAAGGTAAGCAGGTGACGACGTATTCGTGTTTCCGAAAGTCTGCGCATATTGTGTAGCCAACTCAGCCTTTCACCCTTCTGGGGCCAGTGAAAGGAGGAGCGTTTATGAATGTGCAAGATTGAACATAAAAGTACAAGACGTCATGACAGCTCAGCTAGTTGAGCGCGTGCTCGAGGGTGTGAGCGAGGGAGCTTCGAGTCCAAGCGGAGCAGCATCCGCCTTCAGCCTTCCGGTTTGGATAAATGAGACTCTGAGCTGGGAGATGGTGACTTCTGTTGTTATTGTAATCTTCTTTATACCATAGTGTGTTGGGCGGAGCGTTATTGTAAATAGCACTACGTAGGGGTATCTTGGCGCTATGCAGACACATACATAATATGATGCTGATACCACAAATGTGGATGAATTAGATCAGTGAAAGGCAGAGTGAGTCAGCGGCTCCAAAAATCTGGGTTTTCAAGGATTTTCTGAAGCAGAGTTCTGAGTGAATGAGGCGGAGATGACTCCATGCTTTTACCCCAAGAACCCTTGTGTGGGTTTCAGTAGATTTGCTGACGAGGAGCCAAGAAGGCATGTGGTGAGTCCATGAACAAGTGTTGCTACAAACATGGGGGCTGTGGGGAGCGAGGCTTTTCCATATGTAGAGCTTCCCCAGCGGATGGAAGTGTATGTCTGAGGGGGTCACGCGCCGGCGCCCGCTGGCAGTAAGTGTCCTGGAAGTCCGCTTTTAGGGAAGACCAGTGTACACCTGTGCCGAGACACTTGTCCGACTGAGCGGCGCGTGTGAGGGCAGCTCACGTGACCCGTGGTGGTAGCGGCCCTCCTCCTGCTGCCTTTTCTTTGGCTTGTAATTGTTTCCCATGATTAGCACGCATATAGTGCCGGTTTACTTAAAGGGAGCTACTCCAGCTTGGACATGTAAAGGGCTTTAGGAAACGCCACTAGCGTTTGCTGTACCATTCCTTAATGCATGTTCTTATACACCACTGGCTACTGCCCAACAAACTTGTTTCTCCCTTGTCCCACATTTTCATGCAAATACCTACTGGCTTTTAGGGACATTTGGAGATATTTGGGATACCCAGAAAATAGGGAAGTTGTTAGGGTTCTGGAAAGTGTATAATGTAAGCCAACACTGCTATTATTTAAAAACTCCCGCCCTGACTGACTCCTTCCCCACCCTGCTGTCATTTTAGAGACACCCTCCTGTTGCGCAGCGTCTCAGAGGCACCGTCCTGCCTGATATGTGGTAAACTGTAGTTTCATCAGACGCGCTGGTCTGTCGAGTGGGCTGACAATGGACTCACTGCCTGTGGCACCCATGTGTAGAGAAACTTCTCTCATTTCCTGATGTGACTGACAGCGCCCCAGCCCAAGGGCACCTGCGTGTTTGGAAATGTGCAGATCACCTTTCATGTGCCCGACTCCTTCGCAGCCCTGCTGGTCTCTCAGAATCCCTTGTGTGAAGCCCTACCCTAGCCAAAGCTATCCAGATGTCTTCATGACAGATCTCGAGAGTTCTCGGGGGCGGGGCCCCCTCTACCTCGATCAGAGGAAGCACGTGCCTTGCAGTCATCACTTTTTCTTGCAGCGCTTTACCGGCATCCGGCGCTCCTTCGGGGAAAGCCCGCACATTACTCAGCGCGTCACGTAGCGCCGCTGGAAAGGAAGTGCACTGTATCAGCTCAGCACTTAGACAGTCATCAAGGCGCTGAGCTGAGCCGTCACGTGAGCCGCAGTCACAAGAACAGGCCGTCCATTGAGCGCCTCCCCGGATAAGGCACTACCATATGTATTTCCACCTACAAGCACACACTAACACATACACTGACACATCCATGCACGTCTGTTCATACTGTAACACACCCAGACACATAGCAATACATGTAGTAAGACACTCACACAAGCACTTATTAAAACCCTGATACAGCTATAAAATAATGAGAACATTAACGCAGCTCTTTAAGGAGGATGTGGTGGTTTTTTTGTAGAAAAAATGCTCTATTTTCGATAGTAAATGTGCCGAGTCCCAAATTATTTCTGTATCACAGCACTCACATAACTCTATTAATAAACAAGAGGCGGGCAGTGCTGGGCTACCCATTTGTTTTTGCCATTGGACATTTTCCAGATGGGTGGGAACCCTTAGGGTCAGCTTTTGAAGGCAGATGGCTGCTGCTGGCACCTCTCCTACATTTTCCCAGCTCCCCCAGGTTCACTGTAACTGGCACATCTGTATGACAAATCAAGTTAAGATAAAAAGCAAATGCAATGAAACATTGGTTTGAATATTGTGTGGAGGGCTCTGTGTGGCTGTGTGTGTAGGAAGCTTTGTGTGGCTGTGTGTGTGGGGCTTTGTGTGGCTGTGTGTGTGGGGGGCTCTGTGTGTGTGTGTGGGGGGGCTCTGTGTGTGTTTGTGTGTGTCATTTGCAAGAGATAAAGCTAGTGGCATTGTAAATGACAATGCCATTTATTTATGTTAAAAAAACATGAATAAAAATAATGTCAAGAGCAATGCCAATAGCTCTAACTTTAACAAAGGCAAAACCATTGCATTGTAAATGCTTGTTAGAAGCTTTTTAAGGATTTTCTAATGATGGCCCTAGAGTAACCTGTGTTTTAAAAAAATGTTTTTTTATTGGTTTCATCAAAAACAAGCCAGAACCGATAGGTCCCAAACTACTTGCCACAGTCCATCATGTCACAGTAACGGTTAACGTCTCACATTAGAATCAATTTAACATCACGCAGATGGTAAGTCCACCAAACATATATACAACCCCACCGAAATACCAACCCACCCCCTCCCTTTCCCAATAACCCACCCCGCAAAAAAAACATAAGCAACAAACATAAGCAAATAATTTTATGCTCAGTAGAGTCTGAGGACCCTTCATCCTCCGAAGGGGAGGAAGAACGGCTATTGATCCAATAGCCGCACCCGGGCTTCAATGTCCTCCTGAGCCCCCTTATCACATCGCACCTCCTCAAGCAGACCTCCTCAGCTGCGGTCCATTCAATCACATCGGCTATCCATCTTTCTTCACTCAGTCCAACTTGAGCCATCCAAGTAATCGCGACAAGACCCTAGGCCAATATCAACATCAAATGCAGGAACTTAAAAGCCGTTTTCGGGCCCTTCAGTCTACGGATATCTACCAACAAGTAAACATGAGGGCCAACTCGCAAAAGGGGTCCACACTACAGCCCTCACACAAATTAACACATTTTCTCAGTAGTCATACACCTCAGGACCTGACCATACTAAGTGCTGGAAGGAGGTCGCCGGGGCACGACACCTGTGACATGGCTCAGCCCCTAATAAGAGCTATTCTATGCATTAACACCGGTGTGAAATATGTGCATTGAAGGAAATGGAAGTGCAGGAGTTTGAAACAAGTATTACTCAACACAGTCTTCACCAGTGCCCAAATCCATTGCCAACGGGCATCATCGATTGGAACCCATAGCTCCCCCTCCCAGGCCCCCGTGCCGGGAACAGATCCGCTAACGATCCACCGTCAATGCCTTATAAAGGTGTGATATCAAGTGATGTCTCTCGCCCAACTCTAGAAGGAATCTAAAAGCAAGAGGTAGCCAGGGCCGTGGGAAACGAGGGCCCACAAAAACAGCTGCAATACTCGCATGCTGCAAAAACTGGCTTGCCCTACACGGAAGCACTCCTGCTGTGCCTCAAAGTCTATAAACTCATTAGGAAACAGATCCCCCAGCACTTCAAAACCACCTGCCTTCCAGGCAATCAAGTCCACAGAAACCCACAACAGACTAAAGGTGGGTAGATCCCAGAAAACTAAATCCAGAGTAAACGATGCTCTACACAGAACACTTTTAACAGTATGTTCCTACAATCAAGCAGCATGCCTGACTAAATAGAAGACATTCTCCATGTCCCTGCCCCGCCATTAAGAGCTGAGGTAGGGTGGCTCGCTCCCCCAAAATCTCCTAACAGTGACTTTTCCCCTGAGGCCTCCTTGACAAACCAATGCGATGCGTGTTGTATTTGGGCAACCAAGTAGTATTGCTCCAGATCAGGTACCGCTGGACCTCCTTCGTCCAATGGCAGCAGAAGTATGGAGTCAGAACATCAGTCTGTTCTGACCCCCCCCCACCGCCCAGATCAGAGACGTCAGGAGAGAGTTAAACATATGAAAGACAGCCCCGGGGCAGCACATCAGAGGGAATGCCGGATAAGGTAGAAGCACACAGGCAGAAACACCATCTTTGCAACAGCCATAAAGCCAATGAGAGACAGTGGAAGGGAAGTCCAGAATCGCAACGACAAGAGCTGTCCCTCAATGACTCTCTCTATGCTGCACTGTTTATGCCTTTATTGTGTATGTGCTATAACAATTTCCAGATAGAAGAAGGAGTCCAGCTCCCATCTAAGGGACACCACAGGCAAATCCCCCTCTCTAAAGGCAGCCACAGACCCTAGTGGGAAAACGAGGGACTTACCATGATTTAGGTGGAGGCCTGATATTTCCCCAAAAGCAGTTAAATACAAAAACAGGATAGGTAAAGATCACAGAGGAGACGAGAGGCAAAAAAGGTGTTTTGTGTGCATATAAGGACACCAAGTGGGTGACAACCCCAACCCCCCATTTAACAATATATTCCAGATCTGAATCGCAGGAGGCTCCAGTGGAATAGCAAAAGTGTAACCTGTGTTTTCAATTTCATCAGAGGTAAGAACAAATGCTATGCTCTAAACTCATATAGCCCAATCAACAAGGGCAAGTAATAGCATCAGAGACAACACAGAAAGTATAAGTTACTTACCTTTGGTAACACCTTATCTGGTGGAGACAAGATCTAGCCGCAGATTGCTCATATTTCAATTATCCCCTTGCACCAGACTGGATCTAGAATATTTTCTATAGCAGTGCATCTGTGCGTCGGTAGAGGGCGTTGAACGATTCCATAGCGACGTCATCCACCGGATGTGATGTCTACATAGTCCATATAATCCCTCGCCTGACGCGCTGTCAGTTTCTTCCGTCAACACTTTCCACTCTAAAACGCAGAGCCACTTATAGAAACTGCTAGGTAACAGTGTGCTCAAAACTAATTTTTTTTCTGTAAAACGTTTGTTATAATAATATTTCAATTTAAACTGAAAGGCACTAGAATGCCAGAAGGGATCTGGAAAGGAAAAGACAACCCAGTTTGGTGAGCGGGGAGGAGGGCGGGTTCGTAAGGAATCTGCTGACAGGACGGCTCTACCAGATAAAGCGTTACCGAAGGTAAGTAACTTATTCATCGGTTAGAGACATCAAGCCGCATATTGCTTACTTTTGAATTAGATACCCAAGCAATACCATCTCCTGAAGAGGGTCTGCAAACTGGTCTGTGAAAGACCCCTAAGTAGGACTAGCCAGCCTTTATGAGAGAGGTGTAGAGAGAGAGAGAGTGTGTGTGTGTTTGTGTGTGTCCGTGTTTGTGTGTGGCCAGCTATCTGACGTAATGGTAGGTGAGGGAGAAGAAGCCCCACCAGAAATATCGTGGAAAATATGGGAAAAGACACTTGCAGTAGAAGAATAAAGATGGGTTATAAGAACACTTTAGATAATTACAACACCATAGAACATCCCAAAATGGTAAACGGACCATTAGCATATGGGACTGAAGGCCAAGGATAATGGCTAATACCACTGAGCCCAAACTGCTTGTCATAGACGCAAGCTATGCAAAAAGCCCCACCAATGCCGTAAGAAAGCATGGCAAACAACAAGAATGGCCATAGACCATCCGTGGCCATAGGAAACACTCCAAGAGAAAAGCGATCGCTCTGGGTCCATGCAACGGAGAACCATACAGGAGGAAGGTTTGTGAATGCAAGGCAACGAACAAGTGAAGGTCCTGTGGGACACGAGGAAAAATGCAGCAACGTAATCAAAAAAACACGCTCCCTCCTAGAAATCTATATGGACATATATGTATAACATATAACATACATAGAAATGTACCACATACACTGTTTAACCCCTTCGCTGCTAGGCGTTTCCCCCCTGTGCTAAGCCTTTTTTTGGCTATTTGGGTAGTTTACGCGTAGGCCCCCGTAACTTTTTGACCACACAAGGTATCCACACCAAATTTGCGTCCTTTTTTCCAACGTCATGGGGATTCTAAAGGTACCCAGAGTTTTTGGATTCCCCTGGAGGAGACACAGAAATTTGTCAAAATACAGTTACGTTTTTTGTTTTTGGGGGGAAAAATGCAAAAAAAGGTCTACAGATTAAAGCGTCTGTTTTTTCCCTGCAAATGGTATCAAAAAGGGGTTGCGGTGCTGAAATCACTATCTTCCCAGCTTTCAGGGACAAGCAGGCTTTTGTCAGAAAACCAAAATCGTTTACACAGTGTTGGCATGTTTCCGGGACATAGCCAATTTTTGCTATTTTTTTGAACTTTCAACCTCCTTCCAGTTAATGGTAGAAATGGGTAGGATACAATAATGGATCCTGGAAAGCTATACATTTTTGAAAGGTAGACAAAATTCTGAATTCAGCAAGGGGTCATTTGTGTAGATCCTTCAAGGTTTCTTTATAGAAACTAACAGTTAAATATAGGAAAAATTGAAAACTAGTTGAAAAAAACAGCCATTTGTGTCAACGTTTTCAGCTGTAACTTCTTCTAATTATGACAGCTGTTTGAAAGCAACATACCGTTACATCGGCTGTACCTTTCTGGTTGTGGGGGTGTATACGACTCGTAGGTTCACCAAGCACCAGATGAACCCAGAGCCAATAACTGAGCAGCGTCTTCCAATGGTTTTTTATTATTTACAGAGTATATAGCAATTGTCTGGGAAAATGTATACATGGAAAAATTGGTATAAAGACACATATGTATTTCTGAAATGGAAACAAAATATAGAGTTTAGAAACAGTAGATATTTGCACATTTCTGACATTGGGAGTACCCATACTAACTTGAGAATTATAGGTAATTTTTCAAAATGACTTCTTTTTTACACATGGTCTTTCATTTGGAAGGCAGAAATGCAGCAAAAGTCAATAGGTACTAACAGTTGCTCTATAATTCTGTATTACCCCAAGTCTCCCGATAAAAATGGTACCTCACTTGTGTGGGTAGGCCTAGTGCCTGTGATAGGAAACGGCGTAAAACACAATGTGGACGCACCACATTTTCACAGTGAAAAATGACCCTTTTTCTTGCAAAGTGCCTAGCTGTAGTTTTTGAACCCTAGCTCTGCCGGCACCAAGGAAACCTAGCAAACCTATACATTTTTTAACACTAGACACCCAGGGGAATCGAGGATGGGTGACTTGACTGGCTCTCACCAGATTGGGTTACTCAGAATCCCTTGCAAACCTAAAGAATTGACAAAAAAAACACATTTTCCTCACATTTCTGTGGTGGAAAGTTCTGTAATCTGCGTGGATCCACAAATTTCCACCCACCCCGCGTTCCCCAAAGTCTTCAGAGAAAAAAGGGTACCTCACTTGTGTGGATAGGCCTAGTGCCCGCGACACGAAACGGTGCAAAACGTAACGTGGAAACACCACATTTTTACAGTGAAAAATGATCCTTTTTTGCAAAGTGCCTAGCTGTAGTTTTTGAACCCTAGCTGTGCCGGCACCTAGGGAAACCTAGCAAACCTATACATTTTTAAAAACTAGACACTCAGGGAAATCCAGGATGGGGTGGCTTAACTGGCTTTCACCAGGTTCTGGTACCCAGAATCCCTTGCAAACCTAAAAAGTTGTCCAAAAAACACATTTCCCTCATATTTCTGTGGTGGAAAGTTCTGGAATCTGCGTGGATCCACAAATTTCCACCCACCCAGCGTTCCCCAAAGTCTTGTGAGAAAAAGGGAACTTCACTTGTGTGGGTAGGCCTAGTGCCCGCGTCAGGAAATGGCGCAAAACACAACGTGGACAAACCACATTTTCACAGTGAAAAACGACCTTTTTTTTGCAAAGTGCCTAGCTGTAGTTTTTTAACCCTAGCTCTGCCGGCACCTAGGGAAACCTAGCAAACCTATACATTTTTGAAAACTAGACACCCAGGGGAATCCAGGATGGGGTTACTTGACTGGCTCTCAAGAGGTTCTGGGACCCAGAATCCCTTGCAAAGCTAAAAAGTTGTCCAAAAAACACATTTCCCTCACATTTTACCTCTCCAGTCTTTCTACATGCTCAGGGGGCTGAGACAGTCCCCTGAGCATTTCAGTTTTGATTCTGTGAATTGACGTCAGGGCGACATGAGAGCTGATTGTCATCTCACAGAAAGGGGGGGGGGCATTGGGAGCTGGGGAAGCTCTTCCCCAGCTCCCGAGGCTTTGGTAGAGAAAAAGAAATCCCTCTGGTGCCTGTACCAGAGGGATTTCGTGCCCCTGTACTCATGACAGAATGGTTCCATCATGAGCACAGGAGCACCAATGCTCATGACGGAATCATTCCGTCATGAGCATCGAAGGGGTTAATAAAATATACCCAAGAAAGGTACATAGAAACGTGTACATCAGTGAACATTAGCTGAGGTGTGATAGCGGCGGGCAGGCAACAGCCAAACAGTACTGCATAAAAGAATAGAGGAAGTGGAAGCTATCACACACCCCAGAAAAAGAAAAGCAATTGGACAATCAGGTGGCTATGAGATGACCGAAAGCAGAAGGTGAAAAACAACCCGCTAGAATACAGCAACAAAGACTTTCTGTGACTGTAAAAGTACTAGTTGAACAGAGGTCAACACAGGGGAGGCCTATTCAGGCAACCAGCCTCCATCTTAGAAGAAAAATTATATCAGACAGAAAAAGGGGTGAGGGGGCGGAATAAAGTCATGGAGAAAGACACAGTACAAAGTGTGAAAACACCAACACCACAAGGAGAGGTCCACAACTAACTGATCAGTAGAAGAACTGGAAGAACAGATGGAGTGGCAGCGCACACAGCATAATAAGTGCGGATGCCACAAAACAAAAGTGTTCATAGAAGTAAGGACCCATAAAAGGGTAAGACGGTATAACAAACAGCAAAAAACACATAGTATACCACAACTATGGAGGAGAAAGAACCTCACCTCTGCCAGAGGAAGAAAAGGGAGAAAGAATAGAGAGAAAATTCCTCAAACAAAAGGAAATCTACAGAGCTAACGGGACAACCTGTGTCTAGATGACAATTCCTGTGACACCAAAAGTGAGGATCTTGGTATCACTTGAGAGCATCATTTCCCCACTCACAGGTCCAAGGGATAGTTAACCCCCAAGGAGTTGGAACTTTATCCTCGCTCGCAAGAAGGGAAGGAAAGTCCCTAGAAGAATCCCAAAGGAGTACCAAACCTCTGTACTAACCAATCCAAGAAAGGGTGGTCAAGGAGCATACATTCGAGAAGAACAGCCAGTTCAGTAACTAAATGTTAGGGGTTTGTATAGGAAGGGTCATGGAAATGTAAAAAGCACCAAAACAGTGCCCCAAAAGCAAAAAGCAATAACAGCTTTGCGTGGGGGAAGAAGCAGAGTAAAAACAGACCACGCAGTGGCATAAAAGAGAAAGAGTCGGCAGAGTAGGCTACCCATGCTAAGAAATGTACAAAGTATATCCGCAATAAACCTTGAGAGAAGGACAAATGACAAGAGTCCTTTTTACCCATGCATAATGGGAACTAGCGCAAAGAGGCACTAAGCTGGAAAGAAACGAAAGAAAGAAAGAACATTGCCTAGGGCAGGAGCTGACAATCAACCCTAGGTCAAGAAGTAGTTTTTCAAATCTCAACCAACCTTTAGTTTTGTTGTTGTTTTGTTTTCGTTTAGATTGTCTGTATAGGCTGCGTTATCAACATTTTCAAAACTGTAGTGAGTATGATTTCAGCATCAAACCCACATGCAAATTTAGTCGGGTTTGCTTCATTCAAGTCCTCTCTGGCAGAGCTCTGTGAACAGTATGTAGAAGTTGAACAAAAACACTGGTTACTGTTTTTTTTGCAGCACAATGCTGAGACTAGGCTCAGCGCATAGTAAAATCAAGTCTGTTAAAGCGTTTCTCCTTTTCTTCTGGTTATTTTTTTTTATCCAGGTGCAAGACTAATGCAGGATGTCCTCTGCCGTGAGGTCGAAGCATGAGGATCAAGGAAGTTGGTAAGACAGAGGACTTGAAGCCAGGAAACAGGTAAGTGGCAGGCAAAAAGGCTAAGCAAAGAGGAGGAGTGTGGATGGTCTTTAAATAAGACTGCTTTGCAACATTCATAAAGGCCACATTCTAATTATTTGTAACAAGGAACAGGTGCAGATTACTAACTAGGTGAGGCTGCGTTCTAGAAGGTGCTTTTGAAGGTTCACAAAGGTCGCGTTCAATTGCTTATACAAGGAACAGGTGCAGATAATTAATTTGATGAGGCTGTCTTCTAGAAGGTGTTTTAGAATCTTCACAAAGGTCCCATTCTAATTGCTTATAGCAAGGAACAGATGTAGGGGATTAATTTGATGAGAGCTGTTTCCGAAAGTACGCGTTGAGGTAATCTATACCGGTTGCTTAACGCTTATTCTGGTGGATTTTCTGGATGTTTGTTTCCGTAGCACCTGAAACCTGACCTTGCATATACATGGTAAACATTTGCAAAAGCTATTAGGCCGTTTCAAATAAACCGGGAAACACCAGCTGCTGCCAGCTATTACCAATGGCATGTACAATGTGCAAATGTCAGGATACAAGACTTTTGTTCATTCATAAGTGTTGGGAAGAATGATATGAGTCATGTTGGTATACTGTGACAGTCAAGAGAGATGAGCTGTGGCAGGAATCCTGACAGTCACCCCTCCTAAAGGCAGGCTTACAGGTCATGGTTTGGTGGGGTGGAGGGCATGAAATCATCTCACCAGACTAGGTGCATGAATCAAGGAGGCTGGTTCCCAGGAATGCCCTGAAGGGTCATAACTCTTCCAATCTCTAAAGTAAAGTAGTTTCCCCAGAGGTTGTTTATAGTCCAGGATACGTTGAACTTCATGCTCTTGTAGGCCATTAAGCAGAACGGGTGGGGTATCTTTTCATGTGGCGGGGTGGTATGGGTTGATCAGTAAAACGTGGAACACTGGGTGAATAGTGTAATCAGGGGGAAGCTGCAGCTTGACAGTGACTGGATTAATTATCTTGATAACGCTATAAGGACCTATAAACTGTGGTTGTAGTTTCCTTGAGCCTTCTAGTTGTAGGTGTCGTGTTGATAACCATACCCTGTTCTCTTCCTTGTATATAGGTGCTGGGGCTCTATGCTTGTCAGCAGCTTGTGCCTTCATGATCAATATGGCTTTTGCTAAACTTGTGTTTTTGTGTTGCATGTTTTTAAATCTCATGGAGTTGTTGTAATCTTTCTGTGACTGATGGTGGCATAGTAGAAATTCCTGATATATCAATGTGAAGGGCCCGAGGATGTTGGACTGACCTGAAGAAGAAGGGTGTGTAGTTTGTGGCTGAGTGGGTGCTGTTATTATAAGTGAATTAATCTAGGGAAAGGTCTGCCCCCACTGTCCTGTGTACGGTGATAGTAAGCACCTTAGTTTAGTTTCTAAGGAATGGTTTCCCCGTTCAGTTTGCCCACCGGTGTGAGGGTGGAAGGCAGATGAGAAGGCTACCTCTATTCCTAACTTATCACAGAGTGTTCTCCAAAATTCTGATGTGAACTGAACTTCGTGATCTGAGATGTTTTTAGTCTGTAGAACATGCATATGATCAATGAATATTTGAGTTCTGCAGCGGTGGGTACCCTTTTGAGGGGGATAAAATGTGCCATTTTTGATAACATGTCAACAACTACTAAAATGGTAGAGACGGTATTGCTTGCTGGAAGGTTAGTAATAAAACCCAGACTAATGGTGCGCCAGGGACCTGGGGGTGTAGGCAGAGGCTATAATAAACCTGCAGGCGCAGTGTGAGTGTTCTTGTTTCATGCACAAGTTGGGCAACCAGTTACATATTATTGTAAATCCTTCCGCATGTTGTTCCACCAGAAGATTTTTTGACAATTCCTTATGGTTTTGGTTATACCTGGGTGCCCTGCTAATGCTGTGACATGATTCGATTGAATTACCTGATGTCTTAATTCTATAGTAGAGATGTACAGTTTATGAGCGTGAAGGAACAGCTTGTCTGTGATAGTATGGTTAGGTGTTCTGATCTTTTCTTCAGCCTTTAGTTTTTTATATTCTTCCTGTAAGACCGCCATATAGGTGGCACCCTCGCTGTCTGCGACTATCTTTTCCAGTGGAATGATAGTAGGGGAGTCTGATATGGAATGAGAAGAGTGAGCATACTCCAGTCTAGAAAGCTAGAAAGATCATCAGACTGTAACTGCATGGTCCTTGGACGATAGAGAATGATGAAATCAAACCCACTAAAGAAATGCAGCAATCATATTTGATGAGTGAGGGAGTCAGCTGGGGCAGTGTGACAGCCCTAACGGAGCTAAAGAATTGCAAATGTTTATGATCTGAAAATATTGTGACTGTATGTTTAGCCCCATGTAGGTAATGCCCCCATTAAGTGAACAACAGTTTGATGGCCAGAAGTTCTCTTTCAGCCACAATATAGTTTTGCTCCACTGGTAGAAGTATTTTTAAATAAATGGCAATGAGATGCATGTGGGAAGTTATTGGGTTCTTTTGAGATAAAAATCCTCCTACAGCTACCTGCGAAGCAACGGTTTCGACGTAATATGCCTGGTGTGGATTTGGATGCTGAAGAATGGGTGCAGTGGTGAATTTCGTTTTTAACAGTTACAAAGCATGATTGACTTCTAGAGACCACGCGGATGGTTGCCCCTTCTTAGCAGCTGTGTTATGGAGACAACTATCTCTGAAAAGTGCGGGTTGAAATGACGATAACAATTGGTGAAGCTAAGTATCTATTGGATTTCCTTGACATTTGTTGGAGTTGTCCAATTGGTAATGGTTTCTATCTTTTTGGGGTCCATAGTCATGCCTGTTGGAGATAAGTGATACCACAGAAACTCTACTGACTGTACATGGAAGGAACATTTGTGTAATTTAGCAAAGAGAGTGTTTTCCCTAACGCGCTGCAAGATGGGGCGTACATGCTATACATGTTCTTGTTCTGAGTAAATCAGAATGTCCTTTATGTAGACGATTGCACAAAGAACCAAAATCTCCCTCAAGACCTCCTTAATGAAATATTGAACTGCTGCTGGAGCATTACATAGCCCGAAGGGCATAACAGTATACTTAAACAGCCCGGACTTAGTCATAAAGGCAGTTTTCCATTCATCGCCTTCTCATACACGGATTGAGTGGTAAGCTCCCCATAAATCTATTTTTGTGTAAATGGTGGAATTTCTGACATGTTCAAGTAGTACTGGAATTAATAGGAGAGGATAGCGGCTCTAAACGGTCACCTTATTGACTGCCCTATAATCCACACAGAACCTCAACTCCCCATTCTTCTTGGTTACAAAGAAGAGTGGGGAAAACAGGTGACGTATAAAACCTATCTCTAGTACTTCATCCAGATATTTGTGAAGATATTGAGTTTCAGGCTCTGTCAATGTGTAAACTCTACTGCAGGGCAGCGTTGCTCCCGGGAGGAGATCCATGCAGCAATCAAAGGCTGTGTAGTGGTAGTTGGGTGGCTTTCATGGGGTCAAAAACATCTTGAAAGTCCTGGTATTCTTTGGGTAGTTTAAGGTTTTCTGTTCCTAGGACCGAGGCACAATGCAGAGGTATTCCAACCTTTGGAGCCTTTTGGTAGTAGTGCAGAATGGCGAGCCCAATGTTACGGTATGGTGTACCCAATACATTTTTGGATTATGGTGTTCTAGTCTAGGTGCTCCCAAAATTACCAAAAAGGGGGGTGTTTCTATTAGATCAAAGCAAACACAAGGAGATGATGGACGGAGAGCTGAAACTTTTCAGACAGTCACCGCAGTCACAGATATGGGTTGAATCCATCATCGTTCTTTAGCTCACTTCGCCACCCCAGTTCAGACCCAGCCATATGCAAATCAGTCTTGACCCTGCGCCTCATGGGAAGAGTCCAGTCCGAACTGCCAAGCCAAGTCTTACCTGGACCAGAAACAAGCATCCTGGGACCGGTTTCGGGGTAACACCCCTTATCAGCCAGGCTTGCTTGAATCCAGTGGCAAAGTGAGCAAGGGACCCACGTCGGAGCATACCCTGCCAACTTAGGGCAAACAAACCAAACACAAGGAGATGATGGACGGACGGCTGAAACTTTTCAGACACTCACCCCCAGTCTGGGTTGAATCCATCATCGTTTTTTTAGATCAGAGACAAGAAGTTCAGTATGCCCATTATCGCACACTAAGGTGAGAGCCTTGGTCTGAAAACAAATTAGTCCAGAAGACAACTCTGAACCATCTACTGCTCGTACAGGCTCAGTTTTTTCTTTGGGAACTTACGTGAGCCCAAGCTTGGCAGCTAGGGTAAGATCAAAGAAATTGCCTGTGGCCCCCCAAGTCAATAAGCATGGATATTATGTGCCTTTGCTTTGGGTATAGGATTACTGTGACTCGGATAGTCAGATGCATAGAATTTGTGTTTCTACATTGGTCAGATATTGTGAGATCTGTATGGCTGCTCTCAACGAGACGATCTCTTCTCTGGTCAAGAGCCTTAGTTTTCCCTATTTTTGAACAACCTCAACACTAGCCACAGTCTTAGTCATTTTGGTTTGCAGAACATTCTCTAGCAAAATGACCAGTTTTGCCACAATAAAGATTTAGGCTTAATTTGCGACGACGTTCCTTTTCCACATTAAATAGTGGACCCTGCTATCCGCATAGAATCAGTATCAAGAGTCTTACTGTCCGACTCCTTCTTAGTTTTGAGAGCAATTACTCTGATGTCCCTGCGAGATCAGCCACCCGTTTGCTCGCCCAATCTGTGATCTAGCTTAATCTCAAGATCAATAAATTCTGCACAATCAATGGGCAGATCAACGATGTGTGAGAGGGAACATTAAACTCCTCTCTTAACCCTCAACAGAAAAAGGATGTAATTTTCTCTTCCGGCCGGCTCGTTTCGGCCATGAGTCGATTGAAAGTAGTGATATAAAACAGCAGGCCCTTAGAACCTTGTCGTAGTTCTAATAACTCATTGTCACTCACTTGGATAAAAACATGTTCTGCAGATAACTTGGTCATGATTGCCTTAAAAGCAGAATAGTGGTAAAAAAGGGTATCTTTGTTTCTATTAAAGGAAATGCCCATTAAACGAATACACCTCCCAAATAAGAGATTACAAATGCTACTTTAGCAGCGTCATTGGGGAACGCCTTAGGTTTGCATAGGAAATGTAATTGCCATTGACATAAAAGTTGCAAATTTAGTACGGTTGCCATGAAAGCGTTCTGGGGCTGCTTAGGGCACAGGACAGGGTGTAGAGACAGAGACATGCAGAATCTGGTCAGTAGTTGTAAATGCCCCTCTCTGAAATGGTTCTCTAAACACAGGCTAAGTCAAAACCGGGTGAATATCTTTTGGTTTATCATTGCTCCATTGTGTGAAATGTGTCCTCTCTTGTTGCAACTCTTCATTAAGTGTTGTATTTTATGCTTTTAACCTATTCAGATCTAGTGACAACTGCTGCATTAACTGAGATTATTAGCGTCACTGAGGTCCCCTGATAAGGCAAGTGCTAGATCGTCTGTGAATATTTGGTCTTGATTACTCACGGCGCCACACAAAAGGAATGTTAGGTGTGTGGCTTAGCCTTCTGTCATAAGCCACCTACCTGGATCCCAGATGATTCCAATGGGGCAGCAAGGCTAGTTCTCGAATCCTCCAGAGACTTGGCCTCTGTTTAAAGGAGCAGACACTGCTCCTGTTGCAAATCACAGGGGAAGGGGGTTGAGATGAAGACAGCGTGTAGAGGCAAAGATGCTGTGTCGTGTCTACTCAACAGCAACACTGCAGCAGGCATTCACATCAGTCTGATGAATGGTACTAGCAGTTATGGTACCTATAAACAAACAAAAATTAAGGTTTCAGCCTAGTATTAACCCTGTCTAAGATATCACCTCACGAAAGCTTTTTGATTATCAACCAACCTTTAGTTTTGTTGTTGTTTTGTTTTCATTTAGTTTGTCCGTAGAGGCTGCTTTATCAACATTTTCGAAACTGTAGTGAGAATAATTTCAGCATCGAACCCACAAGCAAATTTGGACGGGACTAGCTTCACCCAAATCCTCTTTGGCATAGCCCTGCCAACAGTATGTAGAAGTTGAACAAACACACTGGTTACCTATGTTTGCAGCACAATGTTGCGACTGAGCTCAGCGTGTAGTAAAATCAAGTCTGTTAAGGAGTCTCCTTTTTTCCTTGTTCGTTTTTCCATCCAAGTGCAAGACTAATACAGGACATTCCTTGCGGTGAGGTCGAAGCAGGAGGATCAAGGGAGCTGGCAAAACAGAGTCCTGGAAGCCAGGAAACAGGTAAGTGGCAGACAAAGAGGCTAAACTAAGAGGAGGAGTGTGAACGGTCTTTAAATAAGGCTGCTTTACAACTTTCATAAAGGAAGGAACAGGTGCAGATAATTAACTTGATGAGGCTGCCTTCAAGAAGGTGCTTTAGAATGTTCACAAAGGTTGCATTCTAATTGTTTATAGAAGGGATCAGGGCAGACGATTAATTTGATGAGGCTGTCTTTTGGAAGGTGTTTTAGGATGTTCACAAAGGTCACATTCGAATTGCTTATAGCAAGGAATAGGTGCAGGGGATTAATTTGATGAGGGTTGTCTTACGGAAGGTTCATGCTGAGGTAATCTATGCCAGTTGCTTGATGTTTATTATGGTGGGTTTTCTGGATGTTTCTGAAGCTCCTGAAACCTGATCTTGCATATGCATGCTAAAACATTTGTAAGAGCTATTAAGCCTTTTCAAACAAACCGGGGATAACCAGCTGCTGCTAGCTATTACCAACAGCATGTAATATAGTAAAAAGTCAGGGTACAAGATGTTTGTTCATTTATAAGTGTTGGGAGGAATGATATGAGTCATGCCAGTATATTGTGATAATTTCAAAAAGGGGGTGGTGATGGACAGAGCATCTGAGTTAATCAGAACACTCCTACCCAGTCAACAGATCAGGGCTTGATCCATCACCGTTTTTTAGCTCACTGCACCATCCCAGTTCAGAACCTGGCTATATGCAAATTAGTCTGTCCCTGGCCCAGTGCATCATGGGAACAGGGCAGACCAAACTACCAAGCCACTTCTTCACTGGAAAGGAAACAAGCTTCCGGGGACCGGTTTCTGGCATTACAGCCGTCTTCGGCCCGGCTTGCTTGAATCCTGATGGTGCAGTGAGCAAGGGACTCATGTCTGAGCATACCCTTCCACACTCATGGTGGCCAAAATAATTTCAAAAAGGGGGTGGTGATGGACAGAGCATCTGAGTTAATCAGAACACTCCTACCCAGTCAACAGATCAGGGCTTGATCCATCACCGTTTTTTAGCTCACTGCACCATCCGAGTTCAGAACCTGGCTATATGCAAATTAGTCTGTCCCTGGCCCAGTGCATCATGGGAACAGGGCAGACCAAACTACCAAGCCAATTCTTCACTGGAAAGGAAACAAGCTTCCGGGGACCGGTTTCTGGCATTACAGCCGTCTTCGGCCCGGCTTGCTTGAATCCTGATGGTGCAGTGAGCAAGGGACTCATGTCTGAGCATACCCTTCCACACTCATGGTGGCCAAAATCATTTCAAAAAGGGGGTGGTGATGGACAGAGCATCTGAGTTAATCAGAACACTCCTACCCAGTCAACAGATCAGGGATTGATCCATCACCGTTTTTTTAGCTCACTGCACCATCCCAGTTCAGAACCTGGCTATATGCAAATTAGTCTGTCCCTGGCCCAGTGCATCATGGGAACAGGGCAGACCAAACTACCAAGCCAATTCTTCACTGGAAAGGAAACAAGCTTCCGGGGACCGGTTTCTGGCATTACAGCCGTTTTCGGCCCGGCTTGCTTGAATCCTGATGGTGCAGTGAGCAAGGGACTCATGTCTGAGCATACCCTTCCACACTCATGGTGGCCAAAATAATTTCAAAAAGGGGGTGGTGATGGACAGAGCATCTGAGTTAATCAGAACACTCCTACCCAGTCAACAGATCAGGGCTTGATCCATCACCGTTTTTTAGCTCACTGCACCATCCCAGTTCAGAACCTGGCTATATGCAAATTAGTCTGTCCCTGGCCCAGTGCATCATGGGAACAGGGCAGACCAAACTACCAAGCCAATTCTTCACTGGAAAGGAAACAAGCTTCCGGGGACCGGTTTCTGGCATTACAGCCGTCTTCGGCCCGGCTTGCTTGAATCCTGATGGTGCAGTGAGCAAGGGACTCATGTCTGAGCATACCCTTCCACACTCATGGTGGCCAAAATAATTTCAAAAAGGGGGTGGTGATGGACCGGGCATCTGAGTTAATCAGAACACTCCTACCCAGTCAACAGATCAGGGCTTGATCCATCACCGTTTTTTAGCTCACTGCATCATCCCAGTTCAGAACCTGGCTATATGCAAATGAGTCTGTCCCTGGCCCAGTGCATCATGGGAACAGGGCAGACCAAACTACCAAGCCAATTCTTCACTGGAAAGGAAACAAGCTTCCGGGGACCGGGTTCTGGCATTACAGCCGTCTTCGGCCCGGCTTGCTTGAATCCTGATGGTGCAGTGAGCAAGGGACTCATGTCTGAGCATACCCTTCCACACTCATGGTGGCCAAAATAATTTCAAAAAGCGGGGTGGTGATGGACAGAGCATCTGAGTTAATCAGAACACTCCTACCCAGTCAACAGATCAGGGCTTGATCCATCACCGTTTTTTAGCTCACTGCATCATCCCAGTTCAGAACCTGGCTATATGCAAATTAGTCTGTCCCTGGCCCAGTGCATCATGGGAACAGGGCAGACCAAACTACCAAGCCAATTCTTCACTGGAAAGGAAACAAGCTTCCGGGGACCGGTTTCTGGCATTACAGCCGTCTTCGGCCCGGCTTGCTTGAATCCTGATGGTGCAGTGAGCAAGGGACTCATGTCTGAGCATACCCTTCCACACTCATGGTGGCCAAAATAATTTCAAAAAGGGGGTGGTGATGGACAGAGCATCTGAGTTAATCAGAACACTCCTACCCAGTCAACAGATCAGGGCTTGATCCATCACCGTTTTTTAGCTCACTGCACCATCCAAGTTCAGAACCTGGCTATATGCAAATTAGTCTGTCCCTGGCCCAGTGCATCATGGGAACAGGGCAGACCAAACTACCAAGCCAATTCTTCACTGGAAAGGAAACAAGCTTCCGGGGACCGGTTTCTGGCATTACAGCCGTCTTCGGCCCGGCTTGCTTGAATCCTGATGGTGCAGTGAGCAAGGGACTCATGTCTGAGCATACCCTTCCACACTCATGGTGGCCAAAATAATTTCAAAAAGGGGGTTGTGATGGACAGAGCATCTGAGTTAATCAGAACACTCCTACCCAGTCAACAGATCAGGGCTTGATCCATCACCGTTTTTTAGCTCACTGCACCATCCCAGTTCAGAACCTGGCTATATGCAAATTAGTCTGTCCCTGGCCCAGTGCATCATGGGAACAGGGCAGACCAAACTACCAAGCCAATTCTTCACTGGAAAGGAAACAAGCTTCCGGGGACCGGTTTCTGGCATTACAGCCGTCTTCGCCCGGCTTGCTTGAATCCTGATGGTGCAGTGAGCAAGGGACTCATGTCTGAGCATACCCTTCCACACTCATGGTGGCCAAAATAATTTCAAAAAGGGGGTGGTGATGGACAGAGCATCTGAGTTAATCAGAACACTCCTACCCAGTCAACAGATCAGGGCTTGATCCATCACCGTTTTTTAGCTCACTGCACCATCCCAGTTCAGAACCTGGCTATATGCAAATTAGTCTGTCCCTGGCCCAGTGCATCATGGGAACAGGGCAGACCAAACTACCAAGCCAATTCTTCACTGGAAAGGAAACAAGCTTCCGGGGACCGGTTTCTGGCATTACAGCCGTCTTCGGCCCGGCTTGCTTGAATCCTGATGGTGCAGTGAGCAAGGGACTCATGTCTGAGCATACCCTTCCACACTCATGGTGGCCAAAAAAATTCAAAAAGGGGGTGGTGATGGACAGAGCATCTGAGTTAATCAGAACACTCCTACCCAGTCAACAGATCAGGGCTTGATCCATCACCGTTTTTTTTTTTTCAAAACCAATTTTATTGAGCAAGCAGGCAAGAAGGGGGTGGCACCCCACCAATCGGAGGTCACCACCAACATCACAGGTACAAAATATCAGACAAGAAGCAGGTATTCAAATATGCATTGAAAGTAAGCTCGACATTAATAAACTCCCAAGCCCACCCAATCCCACAACTCCCGGCCCTCCCCAACTCCCCGCAACCCCCCCCACCCCACCCCCCCAAGCACGTGTACATACAGCAGCGGATTAAGGACATAGGTGTAGTGCTACAAGAGTGTCACAGAGTCAGGCCTATTACATCCATTCAATCAGACATCCTCTTCCCATTCCACGGGGGGATCCAGAGACAGGCCCCGGTATTCGGCCCATCGCTTCCAAATTTTGTAGTGTTTGCGAGGGCAGCCCCGCGCCTCAAAGATCGGCCTCTCAAGGCCCATGAAATAGTCCAGGCCCGCCTTCCATGCCGACAGGGGGGGGCCCTCACACTCTTCCACGCCTGCGCTAGGTCTCGCTTGGCCACAACAAGCCCCAGAAACAACAAATGCCGCTTATAGACGTTCCCACCAACTCCCTCCATAATATGCAGTAATCCCAACCGATGGGTGCGAGGGAGGTCCCAGCCGAGGACTTCAGATAGACAGCCCCACACACCTCTCCAAAAGCCAGGCAGTCTACCACACAACCACACCGTATGCAACAGGGATCCAGGCACCATCCCGCAACGCAGACATTCCGGGGACGCAATCAGCCCAGCTTTCCACAGTCGTTCGCGGGTGTAGTAGGCCCGGTGCAAGTACTTAAATTGGATGAGCCGGAGCCGTATAGCAATGGCGGCCCCACGAGGGGATTCTAAAGCTTCTCTCCAGTCATCATCATCCAGGGGCCCCACGTCCACCTCCCAAGCAGCCCGAAGAGAAAGTAGGGTAGAGGAGCAATGGACAACTAGTGTCTGGTATATCCGGGATACCTTCCTATCTCCCAGGTCGCCCATGAAGACCTTCGCCTCGACCGGACTGAATTCTGGCAAGGAGTCCAGGCTAGCAATACTCGGGGTGAGGGCATGGCGCAGTTGCAAATAACGGAAAAACTGAGACTGAGGCATGTGGAACTCCGTACGCAGTTCCTCGAAGGACTTGAGGGTAGTGCCGGACATGACCTGGCCCAGTAGCGAGATACCTATCGCCTCCCAGCCCTCAAAGCCTGCCAGGGCCGCGAGCTCCGGGAGCCGGCCGTTATGCCAGAGAGGCGTCTCAGCCGTCAGCCTGCCCCACCAGCCCATGCGACGGAGGGTCTGCCTCCACACCGCAAAGACCACTCTGGTAACCGACGGCAGCGCACGACGCAAACGAGCCGAGTATAAAAGGGTGTGCAGCGTGTGGTCGCCCATGAGCGACCGCTCCAATGCATACGCCGGGTCCCCCCTGTCACCATACCACCACTCGTTGAGAACAAGTAGATGGGAAGCCTGGTAGTACGAGAGGAGGTCAGAGGTGGCCAGGCCCCCGCAATAAGTGGATAGGAAGCACGTTTTCAACGCCACCCTGGCCGCCCCACCGGCCCACAAGAAGCGACCCAACGTCGAATTGACTTGGCGAAACCAGTGCAGCCCGATAGGGTGCGGGAAGTTTTGCAGCTGATATAGCAGTCGAGGAAGCGCCACCATTTTAAAGATGGCCGACCTCCCAAAAATAGTAAGGGGCATTCTGGACCAAGTCTTGACATCGGCCTGGACCTGTTCCCAGACCGGCAGAACGCCTTGATCCCACGCTATGGTGCGCGATCCCGAGAGATAGACGCCAAGGTATTTCAGCCCATCCGTCGCAACACGCAGTCCCGCAGCCCAGGGGTCCGCCACGACCCCGCCACCCAGCACCCATAGAGTGGACTTGCGAAGGTTGAGCCGAAGGCCGGAGATCTCACCAAAGATGCGCATGACCTCCAGTACCCGGGGACCCGAACGCTGTAGGTCAGTAATGAAAAAGAGGAGATCGTCGGCATAAAGTGCGATCTTATCCACTAGGTCCCCACCCTATTCAAACCCGCGTATCTGGGCATCTGCACGCACCCGGGATGCCAAAGGCTCCATTGCCAGGGCAAACAGGTATGGGGACAGCGGGCAGCCCTGTCGGGTACCCCGTCCAATCCGAAAGCGCCCAGACGTGGCTCCAGCCACTCGGACTGAGGCCGTGACGTTGGTGTACAGTAATTTCAAATATGACAGAAACACCGGGCCGAGGTTGAGGCGGGGCAAGAGCGTAAATAGGTAGGCCCAACTCACTGAGTCAAAGGCCCTGTCGACATCCGCTAGTAGAAGCGCTGACTGTTCATCTCGAGCCCCCATGGCATCTATCGCCGCCTGCACCCGTCGGATATTATGTCGAGTTGCTCTACGAGGCATGAACCCGGCCTGATCAAGATGGACCAGGGCGGTGATATGGGGCAGCAGGCGGTTCGCCAAGGCCTTAGCTAAGATCTTGGCCTCTACATTCAGTAGCGAGATGGGCCGATACGAGTCATGCCTGTCTGGGGCCCTGCCGGGTTTCAGAAATACCACAATCTCGGCATGGCGCCAATCCGGTGGCATTTCCCCCACCGCCCGTGCTGCCTCAAGCGCACGTCTGTACTGGGGTCCCAGCTGAAGGTGGAACTTTTTGTAGAACTCGCACGGGTATCCACTCGGGCCCGGCGCCTTCCCAGTATTGAGTTGCCCCAGCGCGTCCCCGAGTTCCTCAGCCGTGAGCGGGACCTCGAGCGCCGTTCTAGTGGCGTCAGAGACGGCCAATGGCGGTAGGTCATCGAGAAACGCGGAAAGCTCCCCTAAAGCCAGGGAGTCCTGAGGGGCGTATTGTGTCTCAAAGTAATGGGCAAAGCTAGCCGCGAGACGGGCCGGATCTGTTACCACCGAGCCATCCTCCGCCGTGAGGCCCGGCAGCGTGAGGGGCTGAAAGGTAGCCTGACACAGCCGGTGGAGCATTGTGCAGGACTTGTCCCCCCACTGATAAACCCTGCTACGCATGGCGAGCCACGCCTGCCTGGCTTCATCATGCAAGACCGAGGCATAGGATTGCTGCGCCTGCAAGAGCTGCCGTACCGCAGTCTCATCTCCACTCTCCCGGCCACGCCGCTCCAAGATCTCTACACGAGCCGCAGCGGCCGTAATGGCCTCCCGGCGCTTCCGTCGGGCAGCTGCACACCAGGCGATATCTACACCCCGTATCGTGGGTTTCAATGCTTCCCACACCGTAACCGTGCCAACATCCCCTTCCGGATTTTCGCGCCAATAATTATCGATCGCTTCACGCAAGTGATGCACGTATTCAGGGTGCTGTAGATGCCACGAAGACATCCGCCAACGAAACGGTTGTCGGTGCGTAAGAAGGTCTATAGTGGCCACCACTGGGGAGTGATCCGACAGTCCCCTAGGCAGGATAGCAGCGTCTCTCACACGACTCAAGCAGGCACCCGGCATAAAGATGTAGTCCAGTCTCGAGAAGGAACCATGCACCGCCGACACATACGTAAACTCATTCGCGCCAGGGTGAAAATGGCGCCACACATCCACCCAGCCCAGGCTGTCCGCAGTCGCGCGCAGTTTAGTATTCGGGGGAGGGGAGGAGGGATCTACCGTCACAGGCGCACGTCGCAGGCGGTCCGAGCCCACATCCATAACATCATTCCAATCGCCCCCAACCACCGTCAACACATCTGGCATGTCATCCCACACAGCAAAAAGTCTCTCCGACAGGGCCCACTGCATTGGGGGAGGGGCATAGACACTACCAAGAATCACTGGTTCGGCACCCATCCGTCCCTGGATGAAAACAAAGCGGCCCTGGGGATCAATCCACTGCCTCTCATGAACGTACGCCACCCTACGATGGACCAAGATAGCCACCCCCCTCGAACCCCTCGCAAAGCCGGCATGGTAAACCTGCTGGAAGCCAAATCTCTGGAGGCTGAGGACCTTAGAGCCCAACATATGGGTTTCTTGGAGCAATAGCACATCTACCGCTTCCCTCTTCCCCCAGCGCAACACCGCTCCACGTTTGATTTTATCGAGCATCCCCCTCACGTTCCATGTAACAACTCGAATGGCCTTATGAGGAAGCACAGTAGTTGGATCAGCCATCATCTAGATAGCCACCCCCATTAGGCCCTCTGCGCCACCCCAGCACCCCCCACCGAACATACGAGTCACCATCTATACACACGTGCAGTCCCACCCCCCCAACCCCCAACAACAACAAACCAGCCCTTCCCCCATCCCCGCTCCCCCCACCCCAATACCTCATAGAACACAGAAGTATCTGTCGCGGCATGGAGAGACCCGGATCCAGAACCGAGGACCCAGGGCCCACCATACCAATGGATCCCAACACCCCGAACATCACTCACTCACCCCACCCCACACCCACAGCTCGTGAGGGTCGAAGGCCCTTAAAAGTCGCCTCCCGAGCCCCGCAGCATCCCCACAGATAGCCACATATTCCCACAGGCGGAGAAAGTCCGGCATCACCAAGCCCCTAGTAGCTGACCAAAAACAGAGCAGGGCAACACATTACCAGACAGGATCAAGGTCCAGACCCCCCCAGAGTTCAGCTGCCAGCGTCCGAGTGTTCAGAGTCCATAGCACCACTGGTCTGCGTCGCACTGACGGAGGCCGACCGTTTACGTGACCTGGACCTCCGATGTCGCCCCTTCCGGTTCGTGCGGTTCGTCCGCTCCTGCGATGATCCTCTCGATCCTCCCGGATTCAGCCCCGGCTGGGGATGCGGCCTGATCCTCACCGTCTCGTCCGTCCACCGAAAGACCTCCTCGGGTGAATCGAAGAAATGTGTCCGGGACTGGTGAACTACCCGTAGGCGGGCCGGGTACAGGAGGGAATACTGGAGTTTCAGACCCCGCAACTTAGCTTTAGCAGCCACAAATGACTGTCTCTGCTGCTGCACCAGCTTTGTGTAATCCGGAAAGATCATGATTGTGTGATTTTCATAGGAGAGCGAACCCTTTTTCCTCGCCTCACGCAAAATGGCATCGCGGTCATGGTAGTTCAGGAGTCGTGCAATGACAGGCCGGGGGCGCTCACCCTCCGGCGGCCGCTGTGTTAGGGCCCTGTGCGCCCTCTCAAGCACGAAACAAGTGGACAGTGTCCCCTCCGGGAGCCAGTTCCCAAGCCATTGAGTCAAAAACTGCACCATGTCATCTTTCTCACATCTCTCCGGGAAACCTATAAAGCGTAGGTTGTTCCGCCTTGCACGCCCTTCGGCATCCTCCACCCGGGTTGCGAGAGTCTTCTGGGTGCGCTCCACCTCCGCCAGCCTCTGCTTCAGTGCGCCGATGTCGGTCTCCGTCACCGCGACGCGAGACTCGGTCACAGTAATTCGTTCCACAGCATTGCGAAGATCCTGGCGCAGCAGCGTGACATCTGCACCCACGGCCCCAATCTTGGCATCAAGCATGTCCCGGGACTGGGTGACGGCTGCCAAGATCGCCGCATTGTCCGGCACTGCCCCGCCGCCACTGCCGGCCACCCCTGCTCCACCACTGGGCCCCGTGAATTTGTCTATAGGGCCCTGCTTGGGTGGCCCTCCACCACCGCCTCTGGTCATGGCTACGGATAGGTTTAACTCCGGCACTCACCGGGCTGCCGCCTGTGGCTCCGGCGCTGGAGACCCCCGCCCGGTCGGACCGTCCACTTTAGATCAGGGCGGATACCTCCCGTGACAACCCACAGCCAGGCTCCAGGAGCAGGTCCACGGCAGCGGGTACAGGCGTCCCGGGGGCGCAGAATGAAGATTACCGCCTCCAGGCAAGGCCAGTCCCAATGTCGCAAAACTCGAGGCCCCGGTCTCACAAGGGCAGTGCAGGCCTCCACCCCGCCGTATCGTCCGTGAAAGGGCCCCCGGGCACAGCACTCGGTGATAGGGCGGCTCCACACCTCGTGGATCACTGGAGCTGCAACATCGGGCCGGGACCCCCCCGGATGAAGCGATCTCCGGTAGTCCGGCACCGACCACTACTCGGCGTCTCGAAAATCCAGGTCCCGGATCCACTGCCAGCAACCAGGCCGCACTCCGCCGCCGGCTCCGCCGGCCCTCAGGATAGACGATTCTGCCGGATCAGCACACCGGAGGGGTTAGGGCACGTTCCGGGACCGATGCCACTCGCGTGGTACCAACTGCGGGCTCGGGGGCCAGGATAAATGAACAATTGATGTCCGGGCCGGCGGGAGCTCTACAAAGCTGCGACCGCCATCTCTGCCCGCCAAGCCACGCCCCCCCATCACCGTTTTTTAGCTCACTGCACCATCCCAGTTCAGAACCTGGCTATATGCAAATTAGTCTGTCCCTGGCCCAGTGCATCATGGGAACAGGGCAGACCAAATTACCAAGCCAATTCTTCACTGGAAAGGAAACAAGCTTCCGGGGACCGGTTTCTGGCATTACAGCCGTCTTCGGCCCGGCTTGCTTGAATCCTGATGGTGCAGTGAGCAAGGGACTCATGTCTGAGCATACCCTTCCACACTCATTGTGGCCAAAATAATTTCAAAAAGGGGGTGGTGATGGACAGAGCATCTGAGTTAATCAGAACACTCCTACCCAGTCAACAGATCAGGGCTTGATCCATCACCGTTTTTTAGCTCACTGCACCATCCCAGTTCAGAACCTGGCTATATGCAAATTAGTCTGTCCCTGGCCCAGTGCATCATGGGAACAGGGCAGACCAAACTACCAAGCCAATTCTTCACTGGAAAGGAAACAAGCTTCCGGGGACCGGTTTCTGGCATTACAGCCGTCTTCGGCCCGGCTTGCTTGAATCCTGATGGTGCAGTGAGCAAGGGACTCATGTCTGAGCATACCCTTCCACACTCATTGTGGCCAAAATAATTTCAAAAAGGGGGTGGTGATGGACAGAGCATCTGAGTTAATCAGAACACTCCTACCCAGTCAACAGATCAGGGCTTGATCCATCACCGTTTTTTAGCTCACTGCACCATCCCAGTTCAGAACCTGGCTATATGCAAATTAGTCTGTCCCTGGCCCAGTGCATCATGGGAACAGGGCAGACCAAACTACCAAGCCAATTCTTCACTGGAAAGGAAACAAGCTTCCGGGGACCGGTTTCTGGCATTACAGCCGTCTTCGGCCCGGCTTGCTTGAATCCTGATGGTGCAGTGAGCAAGGGACTCATGTCTTAGCATACCCTTCCACACTCATGGTGGCCAAAATAATTTCAAAAAGGGGGTGGTGGTGGACAGAGCATCTGAGTTAATCAGAACACTCCTACCCTGTCAACAGATCAGGGCTTGATCCATCACCGTTTTTTAGCTCACTGCACCATCCCAGTTCAGAACCTGGCTATATGCAAATTAGTCTGTCCCTGGCCCAGTGCATCATGGGAACAGGGCAGACCAAACTACCAAGCCAATTCTTCACTGGAAAGGAAACAAGCTTCCGGGGACTGGTTTCTGGCATTACAGCCGTCTTCGGCCCGGCTTGCTTGAATCCTGATGGTGCAGTGAGCAAGGGACTCATGTCTGAGCATACCCTTCCACACTAATGGTGGCCAAAATAATTTCAAAAAGGGGGTGGTGATGGACAGAGCATCTGAGTTAATCAGAACACTCCAACCCAGTCAACAGATCAGGGCTTGATCCATCACCGTTTTGTAGCTCACTGCACCATCCCAGTTCAGAACCTGGCTATATGCAAATTAGTCTGTCCCTGGCCCAGTGCATCATGGGAACAGGGCAGACCAAACTACCAAGCCAATTCTTCACTGGAAAGGAAACAAGCTTCCGGGGACCGGCTTCTGGCATTACAGCCGTCTTCGGCCCGGCTTGCTTGAATCCTGATGGTGCAGTGAGCAAGGGACTCATGTCTGAGCATACCCTTCCACACTCATGGTGGCCAAAATAATTTCAAAAAGGGGGTGGTGATGGACAGAGCATCTGAGTTAATCAGAACACTCCTACCCAGTCAACAGATCAGGGCTTGATCCATCACCGTTTTTTAGCTCACTGCACCATCCCAGTTCAGAACCTGGCTATATGCAAATTAGTCTGTCTGTTGGACAGGCCCCATGAAGGGCCGCTCTCCCCCGGCCCAACCAGGCCCGAACCAGCCACGCAAGTACCACACACCACCATTGCACGTCCACCGTCCCCGCAGGGACCCCTACACTCGAACCTGTTGACCGCGTAGGCCGACCCACTACCGGCCTGCGCGCCCATCCTGGGCGCCATCTTGGACACTCCACCACGAGGCCGCCTGGCCCCCGATCGACCTCAACCCTGGGCCTGGCCAGGCCTCAGACATTCCGGCACCAACATCCACCCAGGAGGTGAGCGGGCTACTTGGTCAGTCAATGGGAGCAAGAGGTGTCGATGGCTCTCCCCCGCCAAGTGCCACTCGCCCATCGCCTCTCCGGGCGCTGGCTCCACCCCCCTGCTGGGTGTCTGAACCCCCTCATCCCGGACCTCCCGACCTCCAAGTGCGAGGGTCCGGACATCAAAGCACACCAGCCCTATAACTGGGGCAGCTCCAGAGCAGGACGGGAGTTGTATCTTGGAGTCGAGAGACGCAAAGAAGAACTCATCCTTGACGGACTACTGGCGCTGCCGTAGCTCTGTCTTGTGCACCCTCGTCTTGCCTGCTGGCGCTGCCGCGGCTTTGGGAACCACCCTATCCTTCACAATCGTCGGGACCTGCTGGCGTGGCCGCGGACCGTTTGTAACCACCACCTCCATCGGGACCTGCTGGCTCTGCCGCGGACCGTCGTCTTCCTTCATCCATCTCGGGACCTGCTGGCTCCGCCGCGGCCCGTTCATCTACACCACCAAGCTCGAGGATTGAGAGCTATTTCCATCCTTTTGGTAACAAGACTGTCCCGCTACCCTTTTCCCAAACAGAGACCAGAATAGAGGGGACCCCTGAGTCCAGACCTCCTTGTACCATTCTACCGTACTTGAAGAATTGCCTATAAAATATCGTTGAACTTTATCATTGTGTGGTGTCCGTCTGTGGGGGGGAAGTTACTTGTCTGTACGATTCACTGGAGACGGCTCTCCCCGGAGACCTCTCCCCTTATCCTCGGCCGACCCTCCCGGTCCGTCTAACACTGTCCCTGGCCCAGTGCATCATGGGAACAGGGCAGACCAAACTACCAAGCCAATTCTTTACTGGAAAGGAAACAAGCTTCCGGGGACCGGTTTCTGGCATTACAGCCGTCTTCGGCCCGGCTTGCTTGAATCCTGATGGTGCAGTGACCAAGGGACTCATGTCTGAGCATACCCTTCCACACTCATGGTGGCCAAAATAATTTCAAAAAGGGGGTGGTGATGGACAGAGCATCTGAGTTAATCAGAACACTCCTACCCAATCAACAGATCAGGGCTTGATCCATCACCGTTTTTTAGCTCACTGCACCATCCCAGTTCAGAACCTGGCTATATGCAAATTAGTCTGTTCCTGGCCCAGTGCATCATGGGAACAGGGCAGACCAAACTACCAAGCCAATTCTTCACTGGAAAGGAAACAAGCTTCCGGGGGCCAGTTTCTGGCATTACAGCCGTCTCCGGCCCGGCTTGCTTGAATCCTGATGGTGCAGTGAGCAAGGGACTCATGTCTGAGCATACCCTTCCACACTCATGGTGGCCAAAATAATTTCAAAAAGGGGGTGGGGATGGACGGAGCATCTGAGTTAATCAGAACACTCCTACCCAGACAACAGATCAGGGCTTGATCCATCACCGTTTTTTTTAGCTCACTGCACCATCCCAGTTCAGAACCTGGCTATATGCAAATTAGTCTGTCCCTGGCCCAGTGCATCATGGGAACAGGGCAGACCAAACTACCAAGCCAATTCTTCACTGGAAAGGAAACAAGCTTCCGGGGACCGGTTTCTGGCATTACAGCCGTCTTCGGCCCGGCTTGCTTGAATCCTGATGGTGCAGTGAGCAAGGGACTCATGTCTGAGCATACCCTTCCACACTCACGGTGGCCAAAATAATTTCAAAAAGGGGGTGGTGATGGACAGAGCATCTGAGTTAATCAGAACACTCCTACCCAGTCAACAGATCAGGGCTTGATCCATCACCGTTTTTTTAGCTCACTGCACCATCCCAGTTCAGAACCTGGCTATATGCAAATTAGTCTGTCCCTGGCCCAGTGCATCATGGGAACAGGGCAGACCAAACTACCAAGCCAATTCTTCACTGGAAAGGAAACAAGCTTCCGGGGACCGGTTTCTGGCATTACAGCCGTCTTCGGCCCGGCTTGCTTGAATCCTGATGGTGCAGTGAGCAAGGGACTCATGTCTGAGCATACCCTTCCACACTCATGGTGGCCAAAATAATTTCAAAAAGGGGGTGGTGATGGACAGAGTATCTGAATTAAGCAGAACACTCCTACCCAGTCAAAAGATCAGGGCTTGATCCATCACCGTTTTTTAGCTCACTGCACCATCCCAGTTCAGAACCTGGCTACATGCAAATTAGTCTGACCCTGGCCCAGTGCATCATGGGAACAGGGCAGACCAAACTACCAAGCCAATTCTTTACTGGAAAGGAAACAAACTTCCGGGGACCGGTTTCTGGCATTACAGCCGTCTTCGGCCCGGCTTGCTTGAATCCTGATGGTGCAGTGAGCTGGGAACAGGGCAGACCAAACTACCAAGCCAATTCTTTACTGGAAAGGAAACAAACTATCAGGATTCAAGCAAGCCGGGCCGAAGACGGCTGTAATGCCAGAAACCGGTCCCCGGAAGTTTGTTTCCTTTCCAGTAAAGAATTGGCTTGGTAGTTTGGTCTGCCCTGTTCCCATGATGCACTGGGCCAGGGTCAGACTAATTTGCATGTAGCCAGGTTCTGAACTGGGATGGTGCAGTAAGCTAAAAAACGGTGATGGATCAAGCCCTGATCTTTTGACTGGGTAGGAGTGTTCTGCTTAATTCAGATACTCTGTCCATCACCACCCCCTTTTTGAATCGTTTTGGCCACCACAAGTGTGGAAGGGTATGCTCAGATGTGAGTCCCTTGCTCACTGCACCATCAGGATTCAAGCAAGCCGGGCCGAAGACGGCTGTAATGCCAGAAACCGGTCCCCGGAAGTTTGTTTCCTTTCCAGTAAAGAATTGGCTTGGTAGTTTGGTCTGCCCTGTTCCCATGATGCACTGGGCCAGGGTCAGACTAATTTGCATGTAGCCAGGTTCTGAACTGGGATGGTGCAATGAGCTAAAAAACGGTGATGGATCAAGCCCTGATCTTTTGACTGGGTAGGAGTGTTCTGCTTAATTCAGATACTCTGTCCATCCCCACCCCCTTTTTGAATCGTTTTGGCCACCACAAGTGTGGAAGGGTATGCTCAGATGTGAGTCCCTTGCTCACTGCACCATCAGGATTCAAGCAAGCCGGGCCGAAGACGGCTGTAATGCCAGAAACCGGTCCCCGGAAGTTTGTTTCCTTTCCAGTAAAGAATTGGCTTGGTAGTTTGGTCTGCCCTGTTCCCATGATGCACTGGGCCAGGGTCAGACTAATTTGCATGTAGCCAGGTTCTGAACTGGGATGGTGCAGTGAGCTAAAAAACGGTGATGGATCAAGCCCTGATCTTTTGACTGGGTAGGAGTGTTATGCTTAATTCAGATACTCTGTCCATCACCACCCCCTTTTTTAATCGTTTTGGCCACCACAAGTGTGGAAGGGTATGCTCAGATGTGAGTCCCTTGCTCACTGCACCATCAGGATTCAAGCAAGCCGGGCCGAAGACGGCTGTAATGCCAGAAACCGGTCCCCGGAAGTTTGTTTCCTTTCCAGTAAAGAATTGGCTTGGTAGTTTGGTCTGCCCTGTTCCCATGATGCACTGGGCCAGGGTCAGACTAATTTGCATGTAGCCAGGTTCTGAACTGGGATGGTGCAGTGAGCTAAAAAACGGTGATGGATCAAGCCCTGATCTTTTGACTGGGTAGGAGTGTTCTGCTTAATTCAGATACTCTGTCCATCACCACCCCCTTTTTGAATCGTTTTGGCCACCACAAGTGTGGAAGGGTATGCTCAGATGTGAGTCCCTTGCTCACTGCACCATCAGGATTCAAGCAAGCCGGGCCGAAGACGGCTGTAATGCCAGAAACCGGTCCCCGGAAGTTTGTTTCCTTTCCAGTAAAGAATTGGCTCGGTAGTTTGGTCTGCCCTGTTCCCATGATGCACTGGGCCAGGGTCAGACTAATTTGCATGTAGCCAGGTTCTGAACTGGGATGGTGCAGTGAGCTAAAAACGGTGATGGATCAAGCCCTGATCTTTTAACTGGGTAGGAGTCTTCTGCTTAATTCAGATACTCTGTCCATCACCACCTCCTTTTTGAATCGTTTTGGCCACCACAAGTGTGGAAGGGTATGCTCAGATGTGAGTCCCTTGCTCACTGCACCATTAGCTTTCAAGCAAGCCGGGCCGAAGACGGCTGTAATGCCAGAAACCGGTCCCCGGAAGTTTGTTTCCTTTCCAGTAAAGAATTGGCTTGGTAGTTTGGTCTGCCCTGTTCCCATGATGCACTGGGCCAGGGTCAGACTAATTTGCATGTAGCCAGGTTCTGAACTGGGATGGTGCAGTGAGCTAAAAACGGTGATGGATCAAGCCCTGATCTTTTGACTGGGTAGGAGTGTTCTGCTTAATTCAGATACTCTGTCCATCACCACCCCCTTTTTGAACAGTATATTGTGATAGTCAAGAGAGGGGAGCTGTGCCAGAGACCCTGACGCACTGTTTCAGCGACAAACATCGAGATAGGCCATAAACGAGTAGAGGTATCACTCTCTGAATCAGAGTGAAAGCTCAGAAAGGAAGAAATTGATTTCAGCGAGTCAGGGAAGGTCTTATATGGACTCTGCTGACCTCATATCCGGTGGACGCCGTCGCTACAGAGTCGTTCAACGCACTCCACCGACGTGCAGACGTATAGCTCTAGAAGCTTTTCTGGCGCCTGGGGATTATTCAAAGGTAAGGAATCTGCGACAAGATGTCTCTATCAGATAGCCCATGCATACTGAGAAATGTTGGGAAAAAATAGAGGTAAGTCTCAGAGAGATAAAGAGCTCCAGATCGCAGTCTGGTGGTGCCGAAAGGAAAAAACTGACATCAGTGTGTAGGGTTGATGCCTTTACAGGCTCCACATGTCAGTTCTGGAGTCAAACAGCATCGGAGTGGAGCTGCACAGCCCACTCTATTGGCATGCTGAGATACTGTTGAAAAATTTCTAAAGGGAACCGTCTCCTCCACTTTTCCCACTTTAGTGTCTAGGTCTCGTCCATCCAGTTTCAGTAATTTCCATAATACACTTTCACTGACAGAGAAAACAACCTTGTATTCATCTTGTGCACATGGTCAGGTCAGGGGCTTCCAAAATGGAACCCACAGGCATCAATTACTCTGGTTCTAGCATACAGACAATGCATGCCCTACACGTGCTAAACACAAACACACACACACCTCCATGTACTAGGATACTAGCACTAGGATCTCGCTTAGGTCATAGATATGAAACTTCACACAAGTGGGCCCATAGCCCTCTACTTTAGTAATATGGCTAAAAAGTACTGATTCACAAAACCTACTATGCTGCAACCACCACGTTACATGCAACACCAATGTCCAGGAGCTGGAGGGCACGCTTAGTACAATCCTCCAGTACAAGGACAGGTCAGGTACCTCAGTCACGTCAAGGGAAAGGCCTATGACTTCACATATCAACTAGCTAAGTGGGAGGCTGGGGCCAAAATCAAAACCTAGTTTATCAGATACTCACAATTGGGCACTCAGGGCAGGGGATAACAAATGTACACCATGCAGATGACGTTGCCATCCCAACAATATTCCGGTCCAACAGTTGCCTGACTCTCTAGTGTTTCAACAAATTAATATTTTATAGTGTAATCAGAATAATCACAGAGTCACAGAGGAAGAGTTTTAGTCGAGACTGTATGTACATATGTGGTAGTTCTATAATGCAAACCTACCCAAAAGGCAGCGCAGCGCTGTAGAGGGGCAAAGTCCCACATTAAGTCAGCAAATGACTGGAGAGGCAGCTGGTTTGTGAACTGTGGATTCATTGTGATATACTATTCTTTAGAGTGGTGCATCTTCAGCTCTTTCCTAAATTGAAGCAGTGTTGAGGCGGACCTAATGGATACAAGGACGTTGTTCCAGATCCTGACTGCATAAATGGAAGAGGCCTGCTGGATCTTTGTTCTTTTCACAATTCTTAGTCTATAGTTGATATTGCCTGTTAGAAAAAGTGTTTTTAGTTGGTTAGTGTATGCCCCTTAGCCAGGCAGAACCCACCACTCTAGTCAGGGCAAGTAAGTTACACCCCAAAGATAAGTCGTTCTTGGTAGCTTGTCCAGAGAAGTCAGGCTTTTCCCAGAGGCAATGTGTAAAGTATTTGTACACACACACAGTAACACAGTGAAAACACTGCAAAAGGACTCCACACCAGTTTAGAAAAATACCCAATATTTATCTAAATCAAACATGATCAAACATACACAAATTAGGATATTACCTTTTAAAGATCAAATCAATTATAGCTCTCAGAAATAAAAAATACATCCAACTGGGGCTATTTGGACGTGGTTGACGTCGACAACGACACAAAGTTAATCCAACATTGATGGAGCGAGGGCCGGGTATGGAGTCGGGCAGACCCCAGTACAGTACGTATACCCATTTCAGCCTTTGAAGTAGGCAAACGTCAAAGGAAAGTTTTTGTTAGCGCACAAGACCTGGCCTCTCCCTGCCCTGGATCCAGACACACCACAATGGCATGGAGACTTCTTTGCATGAGAACAGGCACAGCCCAATCCAGGTGTCAATGTCAACTTCTCTCACCATTCTAGCTCAGGAAGGCCCATCAGATAGTGATGCACCATCAGGATATCCAGGGCACACCTCAGCTCCCTTTGTGTGACAGTCTACAGTGATTGCTCAAACAGCAAAGCTATCATCCTGATTCAGACGTGTATTCAGCAACAGGTAAAGGCACAGAATGGTTAAAGTAAGAAAATGCCAACTCTATAAAAGATGTAATTTTAAATTGTGAGTCCAGAGACACCAAACTCCAATTTTCTATGAGCTCCGAATGGCAGATACTCCTGTAAGATGGTACAAGGCAGCTCCAATGCTAACCTATAGGAGAGATAGGCCTTGCAGTAGTGAAAAAAGAATTTGGCAGAATTTCACTACCAGGACATGAACAACACAACAGTATGTGTCAACCCTTTTAAAATACAGTGCACACTGCCCACGGGGGTACCTTGGGTCCACTTTAGGGGTGACATATGTAGTAACAGGGCAGGTCTGAGTCTGGGCAGAGCTTGCACTTGCCAGGTTGAAATGGCAATTTAAAACTGCACACAGATACACTTCAGTGGCAGGTCTGAGACATGTTTGCAAAGCTACTCGTGTGGGTGGCACAATCATTGCTGCAGGCCCTTCAGTAGCTTTCATTTACAGGCCCTTGGCACACATGGTGCACTGTACTAGGGGCTTACTAGCAAATCAAACAACCAATCATGGAAAAAACTATTTTCATTACATTTCAGTGAGTGAGCATATGCACTTAGCACTGGTTAGCAGTTGTAAAGTGCCCACAATCCAAAAGCCAACAAAAAAGTCAGAAATATACAGGAATAATGCAAAAGGTTTGGGAAAATACCTGCATTAAGGGCCATGTCCAACATTGCCCTTGCTGCAGGTGTGCCGAGAATCACCAGAGATGTTGAGCTTGTCTACAAGATAAGCATGGGTGCTAATCGGGATGGGTCTGTCAATAAAGCAGCAGGGTTTGTAGAAGGTGAGGACGGGCGGACACAGTGAGTCAATCGAGTTCCTTTAGTCAGGCTCTGGATGAGACATGCTGCAGCATGTAGTATGCTCTTAAGAGGCGCCAGTGTAGAATCTGGGAGGCAATTGACTAGGCAGTCCACACCATCCAGATGTGAGAGTACGAGGGCTTGCACAGCAATTTTGAAGTCATTTCTGGAAGAAATTATTTCACTTTCTTTTGAAGCGAGTGCTGATATTGGGCTGTTCCTTATCTTTTTTTGGTAATGTGTTTCTTGAAGGTGAGGATGGTGTCCAGGGTGAATCCAAGTGACTTGGCTCATGTCACTTAGCCACCTTTAAGCTGTTTTTGTCTCTTGTTCTTGCCAAATTACAGGAATTCTGTCTTTGTTAGGTTGAACTTTAGGGAGGCATTGAACATCCAGGTTTGAATTAAGTGCAGTCACAGTTTCAGGCGTCAGATATCTGAACCATAGGAACCTTTTAGGTAGTATTGTTTATCATCAACATATTGGTGAACGTTGATGCTGCTATCTGTAAGAAGAGCACCAAGAGGCTCTATGTAGAGGTTGAAAATGACAGGGGACACTATAGACTCTTTGTTAACTTTGCAGGTGATATGGATCTTATGGGACTATGAGCTGCCTATGTGAACAAACTGATGTAGGCCAGAAATGCTGGAGAATTAGTAAAATACATTGTTGGTGAATTCCTTTCAAGAGACCTGGGTGCATATGAGGGTAGGATGGTTGATTGTGTGAAAGGCAGCTGAGAGGCCTAGCAAAATCTATTCTATATATGCATCATTTAATGGCTCATTTGACAAGTTATATTAGCAAATGAAAGAAAGAATACAGCATTTTATGGTTACTCTAATTCAAATAGAAGTTTAATCCTCAGAAATAGCATGGATGCAAAGCAATTATGAAAGAAAAACATCTCTGAAAATGATTGTGACATGTCAAAATGACAATTCAGATTTTTTAAAATAAAATGATAGTTGAGGGATAGTTTGAGGGTATCATGCAAATCGACGGAAAGCACACATGAGATAAGAATACATTAGTGGCCACCATATCTAAAAGTATTAGCACTGATCACCTCAGTGCATCAAAACAGGGTTGCCAAGGTAAAAAAAGGCTTTGTTAATTGTTAAAGGTGAAAACAAAACAGAGACAGCAGAATACCCCTGACACGAAAGTAATGATAATAGTAACCAGTCTCGTCACATGAATTATCACTCAGAAATCAGCTTTTAATATATTGGAGAAATATAGCCATTTTTCCCCAAACATCATCAGCTCACAAGTTCTAAAAATAAAAACATTTTTGTCTTATATACAATTCTGGCATACATACATTAATTCAACCAACAAAAAGGTTCTGATTAAGTAGGCTGAGATGCACACAGGAGAGCTACTTACAGGTAGCCGGAGAACTACTTTTAGCCCAAGGGCCTGATGTAGATAATTCATCATCATCATCATTATGCTCCACAAAAGAAAACACCCCTGCTTTGAAGACCAGAACTATAAGGAACACGTTTAAGCAAATCTTAAAGCACCATTTGTTGCCATTCATTTACACTGAAATGTACAAGGATGCGCAGTTTAATGTGCTTTATGTTCGAATGAGAGGGTTGGAAGCAATATTTTCTTGATTGTAAGCGTGAACTGACGTGGCAGTTCTCAGACATCATGGTTTGACAATTTATTAGCAATTTCTTGGGCAGTTCGTACCACTCATTAGTCATTGGGCAGATCGTACCACTCATTGGCCATGATACTAAATGGGAGTGTTGACGAGCAAGCAAGGATGCTAGAGTTACAAAGCAATGGCAGTATCATGCAAACTGCAGGAATATATGAGCATGACATTTGTTATATCCATGAAGAAACCATGATATTATATCCAGAGTCAACTATGGTTTAACTTTGTTTTTGCCTGTAGTTTTGACAGAGGGAAGATCTCTTCAAAAGTGTGCTATATTTAGTATCTTTCCAGAAAATTGAGGTTTTATAAAGAATTCTGTTAACAAAACTAACGCAATGCAAGAGACCCATTAATAAAGTAATGTTTGTCACCTTATCCTTCGGTGTGTAGTCAAGATGAATCAAACAAAGCTCAAGGAGGAACAAAGGGCATTGGATCTCTGGGAAAGCATATCAAAATAGGATACAGTTTTCTATGTTTACTATGAACGGCAAACTTTTTGATAACCGATTTTATTGATTTTCAATATGAAAAGCAAATCACACACACTCATTGCAATATCACAGGTACATCATGCAGTAGGAGTGCTGATAGTAGAGCAAAGTCCAATGAAGCAAGCAAGGCCAGCGACTAGGTGTCGTACAAACTGTTCTACAGTGGCTAAGTCAAACCAAAATGTCCCCACCATTTACCCCAAATCGGTTCATGCTTAGATGGGCAGACTCTAGCTTCAAACACAGGTTTCTCTAGCTGCGCACACCAGTCCACTCACCTTTCCAACAACAGTGTAGGGGGCTGGGAAGTATTCCAACAGTCTGCAAAGTCTAGTTTGTCCACTGTGGTAGCTGTCCTCAGAAGTGCCCGGTCCACCCGGGAACCTCCCATTGATCCAATAACGTGTGATCATGGGGCATGACCAAACCATGCAGGAGTATGCGGGCAGCAAAAGCATGTGTGACTGAGGAGGAGGCCAGCCCTGTATTACTGATCCGGAGTGAGACAGACACAGAGGATGTAGTAGGTTTTTATCAGGCGAAGTCTAGAGGAGATTGTGATAACCCAAGGTGTCATCCCTGAGTCTCCCCAATCCGCCTCATCCTCCAGAGGTCCCAACCGGCCCTCCCACCAGCCCCAAAGGTCTACCAGTGTGTTGGGGGCATTGATAACCAAGGAGCGATATATCTGGGAGATGCGAACCGCTCACTTTTATGGATCATGCACTTTGAAGTAAGGAGGGAAAAACGCTAAGAGTAGAAGAAACCAGATTGTGTCCTGCTATTAAAAAAATCTGAAAACACAACACATTAAAACAAAATCAGGACTATGGTAGTCAGTTGGTAGAGTCAGTACTAGTTAAAGTAAAAAAACAACTCATAAGGACATTCACATCAGTTCCCAAAATGCACACAAAATACCTAGCACACACTCAGATATAAGGTAAACATGTTGAAAGTCTACAATAAGTGTGGTGGAACATTCTGAGATCTTTTCATTAAAAATGCATAGGTCAATTTAAGAGAGAGGCGTGTGCTGATATTGCTCACACTGCATGAATGACCATGAAAAGATATACAAAGGGAGTGTTTCTGTTTGTAACTGGTTCCCTGCTGCTATGCTTTAAACAAGGTTCTTTTTGTAGTGTGCATTATTATAGTTTGGTTACTTTGAAAGTCGTCATATGTGCACTGATGTACTGGGCACACTACAGGGTCATAATGATGAGCTGGAAGATTTTGGCTGTTTCGCTGCACATTATTTTAAGAGATGAATGTACTTCCCAGGCCGCATGGGTCAGAAAAGATGAGAAAAATAAAAAATATAGATGGAGATTTATAATATATATATATATATATATATATATATATATATATATATATATATATATATATATATATATATATATATATATATATATATATATATATATATATATATATATATATATATATATATCTATATCTATATATATATATATCTATATATATATATATATATATATATATATATATATATATATATATATATATATATATATATATATTACCTATATATATATATATATATATATATATATATATATAATATATATATAATATATATATATATATATATATATATATATATATATATATATATATATATATATATATATATATATATATATATATATATATATATATATATATATATATATATATATATATATATATATATATATATATATATATATAATTATATATATATATATATATATATATAAACATTGAGTTTTCCATAGGGCGGTTGGCCTCACTTTTAGCCCGAACGGCTGAATGGATTTGCACGAAACTTGGCAAAATTGTAGGGACTGGTAGCCCGATGTGCCTTTGCTAGGTCTCAATATATGTGCTCCAGTGGATTTTGAGAAATTAACGTTCAAAAAAAGATATATATCTGTAACAGCGGACCAGGCAGCGCTCCGGTTCGCGGACTTTACGCGTTACGGAGCTTTGTGAAGCGAAGCTGATTGGTTCTCCGGCGTCTGTAAACATTCCAAACAGTCCGTAGCGGCCGCCATCTTGTCTCTCGGTAGGATCGAGAGACAAGAGGAGGCCAAAGCGAAGGGGCAAATGACCATAAGGGGGCATAGTAGATCCTCCCTGACCCTCTAGGTTTGATGTGGAGGTTTTAAAAGGGCCCCGCGGGGCAAAAAAAATAAAAAAAAATAATAATCGAACGGCTGAATGGATTTGCACGAAACTTGGCAAAATTGTAGGGACTGGTAGCTCGATGTGCCTTTGCTAGGTATCAATATATGTGCTTCAGTGGATTTTGAGAAATTAACGTTCAAAAAAAGATATATATCTGTAACAGCGCTCCGCTTCGCGGAGATAAAATTATCTCTGTATTACCTAGCTGTTGCTAACACCAGTTAGCGACCGCTAGTAGGAGATAGTGACCATCTTGGGCCCCACTTTGCATGTCAGTGATATTTATCACTAATGACATGCAAAGTGGGCATGCCAAGATGTTAGCGACTGGAAACAGTCGCTAACATCGCTATCTCCTATTACCAACTTTTGGAGATATTCGCGCTAAGCGCGAATATCTCCAAAAGCTACCACCTGCCCTGAGCAGTTCTTAGCCATGTTATCCAATAGGAGGTGGATAACATGGCTAAGAGCATTAGCTCGGTAATGCATGAATATCGCTGAGTTTTCAGCGATATTAATGCATTGCGGTCGTTTTTTATGGCATTTGCGATAAACCTTGATAATAGCAAGGTTTATCTGCGATAATTTCTGACGATGCTTAGCGGTAAAAAATTTGTTGCTAAGCATCGTTAGGGATAAATATCGCTTAACTTTGGTAATATGCCCCAACGTCTGTTAACGTTCGATTCGAAGGAAATCAGGAAGTGTTGAAAAACATTGTCTGCGCCATCTTGCCTTTTTTCAAATGCCACACTTTTGTCGTGCACGGCAGTCATTTTAGATGCCTTGACCAGACCCACTCTCTGCACGCTGTCGATCCTTAGCATGGCTCCCCACCCTCGCAAGCATCTCCCCCAGGCACTGGTCACCCTCGTTCTCTGTCTTATGCATGGGTAATAAACCTCCCCCCATCTGCGCTGCTCTTCCCTGAGAATCACACCCTGTGCCCGCCCGACACCTCCCTTTCGCCCTATTCACTACCGCACCCTCTGACACTCCTTTTCCTCTGTGTCCGATTGTCCAGGCCGGTCCTAGGCTATCAGCTAGCCCTGCAGATGTAGTTTATGGCCCCAGCTGTAAAGAATCACCCCTCTTCAAAGGAGTTATAGTAGATCAAGGCCCACACTCGATGAGATCCGTCACAGCACACGCGTTCCTACTATCTGAAAACCATCCTGTATTGTGATTGGGGAGGGGACCGAGCCTGAAGCGGAAGATTCCAGGGATGACTCTTTGTACATCAAAGTTTTTACAATTATGTGTCACATTAAAAATATATAGCACTCCAACAAAGTAGTAAGATTATAAAACTTTAATAACTTATAAATATATACAACAAAACAAAACCAGTAAAAACATATAAACATTTTTAGGGAAAAACAACAAAGTAGCGGTCGGCTGTGCGAATAGTCCCAACGCAGCACAACGTCCAGATTTCTGGACGGCACCCAGGTGATGTTGCCTGAGTGACGCACTGATTTCGGCATCCGGCGTGGGGCGCCGCGGGGGGAGGGTCATCAGTAACAAACTGTTGTGCGAATAGTTCCAAGGCAGCAGAACGATGGCACCAAGGTGATGTCCAGTAAGTTGCCGCACTGGTTTTGGTATCCTACAATGCTGCTCCGAATAACGGCGTGGGGCGCCCCGGGGGGGGGGGGGGAGGCGGCGTGAACGGGCCTCTCCAGGTGGAGTCTCGTCTGTTGTAGTGGGGCGCCCCTTTACCGTTTCAGTTGCCATTCCGTCCGCTTTTGTTCCACTGTGTCAAAAGCCGCAATTCAGCTGAGTTGCGCCCACTCTTGCGGTGCAGCGATAGGCGGCTGCCACAGGACTCTCAAAATGGCGGCAGGCTCTTTTCTTTTTGGGCCTGGTCCACTGAAATGGCCCTGGGACACCTTGGAAATCGGACGCTTGTCTGCTAGGTCTTGGACCCCATTCTCGAAAGCGTCCCCTTCGCCTTGAGGATTCAACAAAATGAACCAATGAAAAGTTTTATAAACAAGTCACATGACCTGTTATGCGGCATAGGGTATAAAAAGCGTAGAAAATCCGTTGGCACGTGAGGCGGCGTCAGTAGCGGACCGATGTGCGAATAGGCCGAAGGCAACACAACGCGCCAAGATCCGGATGGCACCGAGGTGGTGTCCAGCAAGTTGCAGCACTGGTGTGGCCATCCTACAATGCTGAAAGTCGGCGTGGGGCGCCCCGTTGGCCTGTGAGTTCGCGTCAGTAGCGGACCGATGTGCGAATAGGCCGAAGGCAGCACAACGCGCCAAGATCCGGATGGCACCGAGGTGGTGTCTAGTAAGTTGCCGCACTGGTGTGGCCATCCTACAATGTTGAAAGTCGGCGTGGGGCGCCCCGTTGGCCTGTGAGATGGCGTCAGTAGCGGACCGATGTGCGAATGGGGCCAAAGGCAGCGCAACAATATTTTTGGAATAGAAGACACCACAAGGCGCTGAGATGCCAAGATCCGGATGGCACCGAGGTGGTGTCTAGCAAGTTGTGGCACTGGTGTGGCCATCCTACAATGGTAAAAGTCGGCGTGGGGCGCCCTGTTGGCCTGTGAGATGGTGTCAGTAGCGGACCGATGTGCGAATGGGGCCAAAGGCAGCGCAACAATATTTTCTGACTAGAAGACATCACAAGGCGCTGAGATGCCAAGATCCGGATGGCACCGAGGTGATGTCTAGCAAGTTGCTGTACTGGTGTGGCCATCCTACAATGCTGAAACTCGGCGTGGGGCGCCCCATTAGCCTGTGAGATGGCGTCAGTAGCGGACCGATGTGCGAATGGGGCCAAAGGCAGCGCAACAATATTTTCTGAATAGAAGACACCACAAGGCGCTGAGATGCCAAGATCCGGATGGCACCGAGGTGGTGTCTAGTAAGGTGCACTGGTGTGGCCATCCTACAATGCTGAAAGTCGGCGTGGGGCGCCCCGTTGGCCTGTGAGATGGCGGCAGTAGCGGACCGATGTGCGAATGGGGCCAAAGGCAGCGCAACAATATTTTTGGAATAGAAGACACCACAAGGCGCTGAGATTCGGTTAGCACCGAGGTGGTGTCTAGCAAGCTATGCAGCTGAGTTGCGTGCGCACTTGCGGCGAATAGGTCGAAGGCAGCACAACAATGTTTTCTGAATAGAAGACACCACAAGGCGCTGAGATTCGGTTACCACCGAGGTGGTGTCTAGCAAGTTGCTGCACTGGTGTGGCCATCCTACAATACTGCTCCGAATAACGGCGTGGGGTGCCCGAAGGGGGGGGGGGGAGGCGGCGTGAACGGGCCTTCCTAGGTGGAGGCTCGTCTGCTGTAGTGGGGCGCCCCTTTACCGTTTCAGTTGCCATTCAGCTGAGTTTTGGCCGCTCTTGATGCTACAGCGACAGGCGGCTGCAACAGGACTCTCAAAATGGCGGCCTGTTCTTTGGATTTGGGCCTGGTCCACTAAAATGGCCCTGGGACACCTTAGAACTCGGACGCTCGATTTTTTTTTCCTTTCCTCTACATGCAAAAAAAGGTAAATGCCCGGTACGTTATACGCTTCATCTGCCACGATGTACTCTCCAGAGGAACCGAAAAAAAATATAGTTATGGTAACTATACCATGCATCGTCATATGGAGAGGTGGCACCAATTAATTATAGTGCTGCATAAAAGAGAGATTTGGAGGAGAACCCCCGACCTGCCAGTACATTCATCAAAGAAGTGGCACTGACAGCATCAGAGGCAAGGGAAACGGTCCCAAATATTTAGAAGAACTTTGGAAAGATTAAAATGACATGTTTAGATTGTACAGAAAAGGGGGTGGTGATGAACAGAGTGTCTGAATTAAGCAGACCACTCTTACCCAGTCCAAAGATCAGGGCTTGATCCATCACCGTTATTTATCTCACTGCCCCATCCCAGCTTAGAACCTGGCTATATGCAAATTAGTCTGTCCCTGGCCCAGTGCATCATGGGAACAGGGCAGACCAAACTACCAAGCCAATTCTTCACCAGAAAGGAGACAAGCTACCGGGGACCGGTTTCTGGCATTTCAGCCTCTTCGGCCCGGCTTGCTTGAATCCTGATGGAGCAGTGAGAAAGGGACTCATGTCTGAGTATACCCTGCCACACCTATAGTGGCCAAAAACGATACAGAAAAGGGGGTGGTGATGAACAGAGTGTCTGAATTAAGCAGACCACTCTTACCCAGTCCAAAGATCAGGGCTTGATCCATCACCGTTATTTATCTCACTGCCCCATCCCAGCTCAGAACCTGGCTATATGCAAATTAGTCTGTCCCTGGCCCAGTGCATCATGGGAACAGGGCAGACCAAACTACCAAGCCAATTCTTCACCAGGAAGCTTGTTTCCTTTCCAGTAAAGAATTGGCTTGGTAGTTTGGTCTGCCCTGTTCCCATGATGCACTGGGCCAGGGTCAGACTAATTTGCATGTAGCCAGGTTCTGAGCTGGGATGGTGCAATGAGCTAAAAAACGGTGATGGATCAAGCCCTGATCTTTTGACTGGGTAGGAGTGTTCTGCTTAATTCAGATACTCTGTCCATCACCACCCCCTTTATGAATCGTTTTGGCCACCATAAGTGTGGAAGGGTATGCTCAGATGTGAGTCCCTTGCTCACTGCACCATCAGGATTCAAGCAAGCCGGGCCGAAGACGGCTGTAATGCCAGAAACCGGTCCCCGGAAGCTTGTTTCCTTTCCAGTAAAGAATTGGCTTGGTAGTTTGGTCTGCCCTGTTCCCATGATGCACTGGGCCAGGGTCAGACTAATTTGCATGTAGCCAGGTTCTGAGCTGGGATGGTGCAATGAGCTAAAAAACGGTGATGGATCAAGCCCTGATCTTTTGACTGGGTAGGAGTGTTCTGCTTAATTCAGATACTCTGTCCATCACCACCCCCTTTATGAATCGTTTTGGCCACCATAAGTGTGGAAGGGTATGCTCAGATGTGAGTCCCTTGCTCACTGCACCATCAGGATTCAAGCAAGCCGGGCCGAAGACGGCTGTAATGCCAGAAACCGGTCCCTGGAAGCTTGTTTCCTTTCCAGTAAAGAATTGGCTTGGTAGTTTGGTCTGCCCTGTTCCCATGATGCACTGGGCCAGGGTCAGACTAATTTGCATGTAGCCAGGTTCTGAGCTGGGATGGTGCAATGAGCTAAAAAACGGTGATGGATCAAGCCCTGATCTTTTGACTGGGTAGGAGTGTTCTGCTTAATTCAGATACTCTGTCCATCACCACCCCCTTTATGAATCGTTTTGGCCACCATAAGTGTGGAAGGGTATGCTCAGATGTGAGTCCCTTGCTCACTGCACCATCAGGATTCAAGCAAGCCGGGCCGAAGACGGCTGTAATGCCAGAAACCGGTCCCCGGAAGCTTGTTTCCTTTCCAGTAAAGAATTGGCTTGGTAGTTTGGTCTGCCCTGTTCCCATGATGCACTGGGCCAGGGTCAGACTAATTTGCATGTAGCCAGGTTCTGAGCTGGGATGGTGCAATGAGCTAAAAAACGGTGATGGATCAAGCCCTGATCTTTTGACTGGGTAGGAGTGTTCTGCTTAATTCAGATACTCTGTCCATCACCACCCCCTTTATGAATCGTTTTGGCCACCATAAGTGTGGAAGGGTATGCTCAGATGTGAGTCCCTTGCTCACTGCACCATCAGGATTCAAGCAAGCCGGGCCGAAGACGGCTGTAATGCCAGAAACCGGTCCCCGGAAGCTTGTTTCCTTTCCAGTAAAGAATTGGCTTGGTAGTTTGGTCTGCCCTGTTCCCATGATGCACTGGGCCAGGGTCAGACTAATTTGCATGTAGCCAGGTTCTGAGCTGGGATGGTGCAATGAGCTAAAAAACGGTGATGGATCAAGCCCTGATCTTTTGACTGGGTAGGAGTGTTCTGCTTAATTCAGATACTCTGTCCATCACCACCCCCTTTATGAATCGTTTTGGCCACCATAAGTGTGGAAGGGTATGCTCAGATGTGAGTCCCTTGCTCACTGCACCATCAGGATTCAAGCAAGCCGGGCCGAAGACGGCTGTAATGCCAGAAACCGGTCCCCGGAAGCTTGTTTCCTTTCCAGTAAAGAATTGGCTTGGTAGTTTGGTCTGCCCTGTTCCCATGATGCACTGGGCCAGGGTCAGACTAATTTGCATGTAGCCAGGTTCTGAGCTGGGATGGTGCAATGAGCTAAAAAACGGTGATGGATCAAGCCCTGATCTTTTGACTGGGTAGGAGTGTTCTGCTTAATTCAGATACTCTGTCCATCACCACCCCCTTTATGAATCGTTTTGGCCACCATAAGTGTGGAAGGGTATGCTCAGATGTGAGTCCCTTGCTCACTGCACCATCAGGATTCAAGCAAGCCGGGCCGAAGACGGCTGTAATGCCAGAAACCGGTCCCCGGAAGCTTGTTTCCTTTCCAGTAAAGAATTGGCTTGGTAGTTTGGTCTGCCCTGTTCCCATGATGCACTGGGCCAGGGACAGACTAATTTGCATGTAGCCAGGTTCTGAGCTGGGATGGTGCAATGAGCTAAAAAACGGTGATGGATCAAGCCCTGATCTTTTGACTGGGTAGGAGTGTTCTGCTTAATTCAGATACTCTGTCCATCACCACCCCCTTTATGAATGTTTAGATTGTGGCAAATTAATTTCATGTGGACAGATGAGTGTTACTCTAATAAATACAGCATATGAACATCATCATAGTCGATGGTTGGTAGAGACATTTTGACTATATCCTGGACCTGCCCGTCCTCGCCCAAAATGGCGCCGGAATAAATGGGACTCGTAACTCCTTGTTGTGTACTGGTTGCAGAACCTTGAAATCACGAGATACGTATGCAGTTTTGAAGCACATGGAGGGCGGGGACGAGAATTGATTGAGTATTTCGACATCCCTATTGATATTAAGTTCTGATGTGTTATTGATTACTGTACTATTGAAAGTTCGAATTAACGTCGCGCATGGTACTTGCCCGCAAATGTATATCTAGATAATTTTATTGTAACTGGCCCTGTCGTATTTTAATTATAAAATGTACGTCCACCGATTCCGCAACTGTTAGACACCTTAGTTCTTGCAACCTAATGGCCCGCCCGTTACGTTCCTCTACAGTGTAAATGTCTACTCATCATATACGATTACAGTTTGCTCCGTGGCCGGCCCACGTGGTTATAGGCTCGTATTTGTATAATGAAATTTTCACAATAAAGGTTTTTAAAAGAAAACATGGTAGTAGTATATACATTGGTAAAGTTTTTAATAATAGTCACTGTTTTAGAATCATTAAAAGGCAAGTGAAATAAAGCAGACCAATTACATGAAGGGTAAAAGGTATAATACGCAGGAACGCAGTAAAGATAAATGGTCAAGGGCTGTTGTGTTTTCTACTCCTGCAACATAAAGTGATCGATAAGAATCTCATATTCAGGCGTATCGGCGACTAAGACAGCAGGTCGACCCTCTTTTGCTCAACGGCTCCGTCATGGGACGAAGAAACGCCCTTTTTCTCGAAAAAAGAATATATTTTACTTGCAGGACAGTTGTAAATTTTCCGTGAAAGTACATTAGCCTGGAACATTATAACATATATTTAAGAAAAAATAATGTTCGGAAGTAATAAAAAGCGTAATTTTTAGGTCATATGACCAAGCCTTTCATCATTAGAATAAGAAAAGTAAAATGAACCAATGAAAAGTTTTATTAACAAGTCACATGACCTGTTATGCTTACGTTACGCGCTGCGCGTCGCGCCCCGGATGACTTCCGGATGTGCTAACGCGGCGCGTCATATGACGCATTACGCGACAACGCAGGTCCAGAATATAGTCAAAATGTCTCCACCAACCAGCGGTCGGAACACAACCCCTTTCAGCAGGCTAAATAGTTCTGTTAAATGACAACAGAAGGGACAGGCAACAAGAACCATCAGTCAAAGAGGGGAGGGCTAGTTCTTCTCTACCGGGTTACATTGGGGCGCTACCGGAACTGATCGAATTGGTAGTCTACAGTGTTTCTGGATGTTTCAGACTGAAGCTGGCGTTAGCATGAGAGCACCACCATTTCGTAGCTCCGTCGTGGCCATTCCGCGAGCAATCATGGCAGCCGCTCTTTATCGTTATTTTGGGCGGGGTGGGTGGCGGAGCCGAGCTGTATTGCAGCCATCATGGTGTGGAGTTCAGTTCATCTCACTAGTTTCGTATTTGTCATGAGGGGTTGTTCTTAATGTTTCTATTTTAGCGAGGTCAAAAAGAGATCCCATTAGTGGCCTACTGATTTTGCTCGATTCCTTTTGTTTTTTTACACGATTTTTCGTTATCTGCAAAGACTAAACAGAGTATTGCGACTCTGTGTTTGTTTGTAAATAGAGAATGAACCAAAGAGAACCAATTCTAAAACAGTAAATGCTTGGATAACAATCAATCAAATGGAGAGAGAAGCAGGCACGACGTATTACAACGGGGGCAAAGGCCTGCGTTAACTACCTTTCACTATCTGCAAAGAGAGAGTACTCCTAATAGAAATGAGGGGGGGGGGGCAGCATTCAAAGCAGATCAGTGTGCATAAACACGAAAATGTTTTTACTTACCACGTACTTGACATTCGACAGCTTATGATATTTGCTATTAAAAAACCATTGAAATTCACTGAAAAAACCATAGGTTATAGACCATATATAGTTAGGAATTAGCATTTACAAAACCTTGAAAATTCACTGAAAAAACCATAGGTTATAGACCATATATCGTTAGGAATTAGCATTTAAAAAACCTTATTTTACCCACACAAAACCATTGAAATTCCATATATAGTTAGTTGCACTAACTATATATCGCGCACCCGCAATCCACTGCTGATGATGTCACATATTACATCATTCATGACATGGTCAGTGACATCACTGATGACATCACTGATGACATCTCAAATGACATCACTGATGACATCACTGATGACATCTCATTTGACATCAATGACCACATCACTGATGATATCATTCATGTGACAATACAATGCATCTCCTCACATTTTAATATAACCTCTGTTTCACCCAGTGTTAAATACAGAGTATAATTTTTGAAACCATTGACACACCAATACTAGTTACTACATACGCACTCACTGATTCCTACGTCTACACACACCTTCACTCATTCACCCATACAATCATTCATACATACAATCACTCATCTTTACAACACTATCATATGCACTCATACACCTATACAGACACTCACAGTCTGCCACTCATCCATGGAGTTACTCACACACCTAGTCAGTCCTGTAAAGAATCAATGACACTTCCATTTTCTTGTCTATACAGTTAAACATAGAGCACCTTACATTTTCAAACATATACTAACACATACTTACCTTCTTATACAATCATTGATACAAGTACACATTGATCTGCACAGAGTCATACACCTCCCAGCCAGCCACACACACACTCAGTCTCCCATACAAATACTTGGGCAATCAATCAATAACCCATATAGTTACTCATATAGCTACTGATCAACACATGCAGCAGTTTATAGAACAACAGACATAATGATGCACAAATTAAGACAGTTTAGTCACTAACCCATGCACTCAGTGAGACACATTTAATCACTCAGTCATACAGTCAGTCATGCACCTACTAAATCCTTCGTCCAGACACTTACACATCCACTCATTCTTCAATATGTAAGACATATTTAAACTTTACAGAAACAAAAAATCACTGGATGTTGTTATCAGTCATGTCATCAGTGATGTCATTTGAGATGTCATCAGTGATGTCATCAGTGATGTCAGTGATGACCATGTCATGAATGATGTAATATGTGACATCATCAGCAGTGGATTGCGGGTGCGCGATATATAGTTAGTGCAACTAACTATATATGGAATTTCAATGGTTTTGTGTGGGTAAAATAAGGTTTTTTAAATGCTAATTCCTAACGATATATGGTCTATAACCTATGGTTTTTTCAGTGAATTTTCAAGGTTTTGTAAATGCTAATTCCTAACTATATATGGTCTATAACCTATGGTTTTTTCAGTGAATATACATACCCGCACTGAGAATAAATTGAAGAAAAGACTTCTGTGGTCCGTGTCCGTGAGTTTTTCTGGTGTGCCCTGGCTAGTTATTCTGGAGCGGGGCGAAACTGCGGAGTACTGAATATATATATATATATATATATATATCACACTCCATTTCCCACCATCCATAGTACAGGAAAAGGCACTCACAGGGTTTACTGCAACAAAAATGGGTTTATTTCCATAAATTAATGGACGCAAACGTGAAAAAGACGCGTTTCGCCTATGGCTTAGTCTCGTATTTCATAAAAGCCGCCATTGAAACATATTCTTTTAAGCTATTGGCTGTACAAAATGTCACATGATCTCAATGTGTCATAAAAATCAAGAAAGGCCAAAACATTACTTACACGGCGGCCATCTTAACACTGTAAAATTCAACTTTATCATTTTTATTTGTTAACAGTGACCTAAGTTCAAGTAAATAACTCGATACTCATACCATTCAACAATTAATATACATAACAATTGCTGCTTAGTTCCGTTATGGCCCCAGCAATCATTAACTTTTATCGTAACTATAACGCCGTGTATCGGCTAAGTTTATACAGTGAAATGGTAATTCAGCCGTGTATCGACAACCCCTCTTGATAAAGACACAACTAATGTACTTTTCAATGTGACTCCATAGCAAACTCTGTAACTGATAACATGCCATTCTTACACTGTTTTAACTCAGTCACCTAAATGGACCATCATTTCTTCACACATATTAAGTCCATTCGGTGTCTTGGTTCCCAAATCTATTATATATCTTGATTCCAGCCTTCTGAGCTTCCTGACTCTATCTCCGCCTCTGATTTGTACTGGTACCTGATCTAGACCAAAATAACGCAATAGGTCCCTATTGCTGTTATGCTTCTCAGCAAAGTGCCTCGCTACCGGGTAATTGACGTCACCTTTAGCGATTGCCCTCATGTGTTCTAATATTCTAAGTTTCACAGAGTTGATTGTACTACCTATGTAGCGAAGGCCACACGGGCACTGTAGGCAATACACCACATAATTGGTGTGACATGTGAGATATTTTGAAATAAGTCTAGGTCTAGGTAATCCCGCTACTTCATAGGACAATGTGCGTTTACTGTGTATGCAAGCCTTGCATTTACTGCATGGAAAGAAACCCTTAAGTTCCCTTAGGGTCCCTGATTTCTTATTTTCTGCTTGCAAATGACTCTGCACCAAATCATCTTTTATTGATCGTGCCCTTCTAAAGGTAATCAGGGGAGCAGGTGGAATATCACCCCCGATTACACTGTCAGTTTTTAGGATATGCCAGTTGCGCATCAATATTGACCTTAAATCTTTGGCATTATCCGAGAAGGTAGTGATCATTCTAAAACTGTTAATATTCTCATTACCTCTTTCCTGTCTTTTCTGATTGGTTAGGCCCCTTTTAACAAATCTGTCGATACTTTCACTAGCAGGTCTCTCGAAGTCTTCCTCACAAATAATATTACCTGTTGTAGTACATTTGGATTCTGTTGCATGAAGTGCAGTAGCCTTTGCCCATCTTGACAAATTTCTCTACGCCGTAGTGATTTTTTTCCTTCTTTTGCTAGATGTTTGAAGAGGTAGCTAACAATGTAGTCTAAACAAGCGCAACAGCTTGAACAGACGATTGTATCTATAAGAAAATAAAAAGGATTATTCATCTTTGTAACAGTACACTTGAAGACGTACAGCAATGTCACACAAATGTAAATGAAGTGGTCAGTACCATTCCTTTTACTCTAGTTTGTCAATTGTGTGCGTTTAATATGCTTACAGTTTTTTGGGATTCTTTTCCAAGTTAGGCTACCTAATCAATTTTAAACATGTATCAATAAGCACTACTTTCATTTTGCAAACCTTCTTTCTGAATTGACTTTTTATTTACTATTTTCCTTGTTATTTTCTATTTTTTCAAAAATCCATGAGTAAAATCCTACAATCTACATTGATTAGCTGAAGCCTAAATCGTACCAGAGTAAAATAGAGACCATGATCAAAAGAGAGAGGAGCATAAACTCATCTATGAATGTAACAATGTTACGGCAGCCTCAATGTAAATGCAAGATCAAGATTAATACATATGGCAACTTTAACCTTTTCCGTGCTCATGACGAGCTCAGCTTGTCATGAGGCACAGTGCTCCGGTGCTCATGACGAGCTGAGCTCGTCATGAGCCGTGGAACGCTCAAACGCAGGGATAATTCCCCTGCTGTGCTGAGCGTTCCACGGAAACGGGTGTGGTCATGACGAGCTCAGCTCGTCATGAGCACCCGAGCACTGTGCCTCATGACGAGCTGGGCTCGTCATGAGCACCGGGGCGCTGTGCGCGCCCCCGCCCCCCAGCACAGCGGGAGAATATGCCCCGCACGGAAGGGGTTATGGAAATGTTATCTAGATTCAAGTTACTAATGAAAATGTTGCTTACATTGGGAAACACTCTTTCTGGTACATACTCCATCTAATCGCAGATTTGTCACCTTTAGAGTATTCGCAGGCACCAGACTAGATCTGGAGAATTCTTTTTTTTTTTAAAGTTCAAATAAGTTTATTAAGGAAAAGCTGAGGTGACTAAACACAGTATACAATATAAATCATACACTATCACAGCTCGAGCCTATAACATAGAAAGTGAAAGAATTGGACCAATAGTACAAAAGGGAAACCAAGGAATGCTGAATAAGTGAGACATATATGTGTCTTAGGTACCAACATGAAACTAATGGAACTGTTAGGGAATTCAGGGAGGCTTAAAAATCTCCTGTTGAGAAGTGTTTGGTGAAGAATATTGTTTAGCACTGGTATCAATAAATATCGTGACAGGCGACCATAAGTCAGCACGTTTTAGGCCATGTGAGGTGGGTATACAAAGGCAGTATCTAATCTGTGATTATGGCAAACAGTGTACCACCAAGCCCTAGATGAAATTTTCGAGAAGACTTTCCAATTGACAGTGATTTGTTGAAATACAATTGCTAATAATAAATCAATAATCTTGACATTAAGTGAAACATCATTCCAGAGGAGGAGAGACTGCCTAAGAAAATATGTATAAAAGAAAAGGGAAATTTCGTATTGTACATTAAATTAATTTGAGACCATACTAGTTTCCAAAAGCGTTGTACATGTAAACAAGTGAATAACATATGAAACAATTCCGCGTTGGGCGAAGAGCAAGTCCATAATGTTACCGTCTCCGAGATTGAAGATGTAAAATGTAAGCCAAGGTATTTAATGCTGTTTGGGCTCCATTTGAAATGGGAAGCTTGAAATTCTGAGGTAAAGGTATATTTGGTTAAGGGCAATATTTCGCATTTATCGTTATTTAATTTATAACCAGAAATAGGAGAATATGATTTCACTTCCGTTAAAAAAGCAGGAATGGAGTCTTCTGGTCTGGAAATAAAAAGTAAAATATCATGAGCATAAGCTGCAAGTTTGATGTGAAAGTTTTCTGTTGGAAACCCAAAAATGCTAGAATTTTTACGTAATTTGGATAAAAAGGGTTCAAGTGACAAATTAAAAAGGAAAGGAGAGAGAGGGCAGCCTTGACGTACCCCTCTACCTAGGTAAAAAAAAGGGGAAATAAAGCTGTTAGCACAAACTGCTGCATGGGGGTTAGAATAAAGAAGAGACAATACATTTATAAAGTTGGGGCCAGATCCAAACCATTTAAGAGTATAAAATAAATATTTCCATTCAACTCTGTTGAAAGCCTTTTCGGCATCGAATGTTATAGCCGCCAGGGATTTATTGAGGTGTGAAGATTTGGATAAAACATCAAAAAAGAGCCGTGTATTGTCAGTGATAACTCGGCCCTTAACAACACCAGATTGTTCTTTCCCCAATAAATGTGGTAAAAAGGAATCCAGATGTATAGCTATCTGGAGAATTCTTCAGTAATGCACTTTCGCCCTGGTAGGTGCTGCTGTTTTCAACCCGAGGTGACTATGTAATGCACTGGAATTGAAAAAGCTGAACCGTATACAAGTGCCACCCCTATGCAGAGTTTCCGGTATCTGTCTCTTTCCACGCCTTCAGAATCAGAGGGGAGAACAAATTATCAGACATGTGCTGATCTTTTAACTTAAAACCTTTATTGATGTTAAAGAGGCCATAAGCACAACGGAGAGGTGGGAGGGCATTGAGGAATATGCAGTTCGATAGAGCATCCATCAAAAAGAGCATTACTGGAGGTAAGTAGCTTGCTCTTCTGATGGATATTTTTAACTCCAGAATCCTTACCCTTAGAATGGATACTATAGCAGTACCTCTTCCGCCCCCCCCACCCCCACTCCCCTAAGTGGATGGTATGGAGAGTGGGCTTAAACCGATTGGACAAAGTGACCTTCCCATGGGACCTGGCTGTCAAACCAGTAGTGCTTTATAAAACTTTACAATATCATAGGAGGGTAGTGATGGTTTAGACAAGTCGCACATCGAATTCTTCCAGAAGTACAAGGTTATATAGTTTCAATTTGAGGTAGATAGAAATTACGGTGCCACTCAAGGCAACGGAGGCATCCCACTACCAAGGATGTCGGGTCAACAGGTAAAAATACCTGATGTTAAATGTCTTACAAATTTATTGTACCTCGGCACTCTAAGATTTACAGTTATGCAATTTGGTCAATGCATATGCAAGATGGCCAGTGCTAAATGATTATATGACAAGAATTAACTCATGCATAAAGAAACATCCTAATTGTTATTTGAAGAACAGAGAAGAGAACAATATGAAATTAAACATTTGTCTTGTTCCATTTAATGTTATTTCAATTCGAAGTTCTATGATATCAAAACATCAAGAAACTCTGGGCATTGTACTCCAAGAGATCCTAGGACAGTACATGAGATGTTAGAAATGCAAATGATACATAAAATGTTAACAGTGCATGTGATGTTCGCACTGGATGCACAGTTTGCTCAATCTTTAAGCACTACAGAAAGACAGAAAGTGACGGCAACGTTGGGGGTCCTAGGGCCCTCCAGGTCGTGATGGTCAGAAAACAGCCGATGACAGCCGACATGTGTTTTGTTACTTTTTATGTAACTTTCTTAAGGCTCATTCTTGATGTGTTTTAGAAGTTGACACAATGGTAGAACGTGTGGGTATTTTCTTGGCTATGTTCAAATTCTAAACATTCAGATCTGATAGTTCCTAAGTAATTTATCTATCCTTTTTGGGAGGTATGGGATACCAGGAATTATATGGCGTAATTTGATAAGGTCCGTCATAAAAAGCTGGTATGTAAATATTTCAGGCCTTGCCCAGTTTCGCTTTTCAACCCAGGTAAGAGTAATTTCTAGTAGCCATAACGTTTTGATAAATACTTCTGTTAACGATCGAAGGTAATCTGAAATTTAACGGTAATTCCAAGAATCCAACCAGTCCTTCAAACGTCGGAAAGTATGCATAAAGCTGGTGTTGGCTCAGCCCAGCAATGGGAGTAGGATGAAACAACAAACGTGGGAATAATTGTTTATGGCCGTCACAAAATGGAAAGACATGCAGCAGTGCAGTTCCAGGCTCTTTGAAAGGAGTAGTTTTAAGAATCTGGAGGTGAGCTAAAAGCGTCTCTGAAAATTAAGCTTTTAAGGTGTTTCCTGAATTAGAGGTAGCAATAAGGCTTAACAGACTTGGTTTTAACACACAACAATGGTTTTAGGCATAAACGAGTACCAAGACTACATGCAGTAATGAGCAGCAATGGTTTCAAGAAATAATAATACTCTATGGCAGCAGCATTCAAGAGTTTCAATGAACCCTTCATGGGAAAGCTGTAATGACCCCAAGCAGTAATGAGTAGCAATTGCTCCATACAGTAATTAACATCCTTTCACTAATGAGACTCAATGTTGGTAGCATTAATGAGTATGAACAGCCATAGGCAGTAGAGGTCATTTTTGAGTATTAATGTCTCTATGAAGTAATCTTTCAGTCTTGCTCAAGGAGCAGGGGCATCGATGCACAAGTTACTTACCTTCGGTAACGATATAAGTGTAAGAAACAGTAGTTAGTGTTAGATTCCTTACCTTAGAATATCCCCAGGCGTCAGACTGGATCCGAAAATTTTTCCGTAGCAGTACCGCTGCGTGTCGGTAGGCGTCGTCTGCGGCTCCGCGTCCGTCGTCGGCACCGGGATGACGTTGGAGTACTTAGACGCCGCCCTCGCGCGCTGACATCAGTTCTTATACATAGCTTTTCCGTGCCAGGAACGCAGAGCCATGAAACTAGGGCCCTCAAAGGGATGAACCTTAACCCTAAATATCGGTTCGCAGAACGGGGAGGATGGGTGGGGCGGTAAGGAATCTAACACTAACTACTGTTTCTTACAGATATATCGTTACCGAAGGTAAGTAACTTGTGCATCTGAAAGAAACAGGTTAGTGTTAGATTCCTTACCTTAGAATAGATACCCCAGCAATACCAACCCCGGTGGTGGGTCTGCGAACCAATGATCACACCAGAAAGTCCTGGAGAACAGAACGGCCGAAAAAGCCATCTCTCCGGACTTGGCTGTCCAGGCAGTAGTGTCTAGCAAACGTGTGCAGCGAGGCCCACGTAGCTGCCTGACAGATGTCCTGCAAGGGGACTCCCCGACCCAGGGCAGTAGTACCCACCGTGGCCCGAGTGGAATGGGCACGCAGCCCCACAGGAGGCTCCTTTTTAGTCAGTGAATAACAAGGCTTTATGCACAAAATGACCCATCGAGAAATGGTCCGTTTGTGCACTGCCCGTCCCTTCTTAGCGCCCACGTAAACAACAAAGAGCTGGTCGTCCACCCGGAACTGGCGTGTGTGGTCCAGATAAAATGAGAGCGCACGTTTTAGGTCCAGACGGTGGAGCCTCTCTTCCTCTTTCGAGGGATGCGGAGGTGGAAAGAAGGTGGGCAAGGTGATGGACTGCCCGATGTGGAAGGCCGTGACTACCTTGGGCAGGAAAGAGGGAAGCGTTCTCAAGACAACTTTGTCCGGATGGACAGAGAGAAAAGGAGGTTTAGAAGATAGAGCCTGGAGCTCACTCACTCTCCTGGCAGAGGTGATGGCAACCAGGAATGCAGTCTTAAGAGTTAGAAGAAGAAGAGGGCAATTGTGAAGTGGCTTGAAAGGAGCGGACATCAAATAGGTAAGAACAAGGATCAAGTCCCACTGAGGCATCACAAAAGGAACAGGAGGAAACATGTGAGTGATGCCCTTCAAGGATCAATTTACAACAGGGGACTTGAAAAGAGAAGGCTGATCAGGTAGCGGTAAGAAGGCTGAAATGGCAGAGAGGTAGCCTTTGACAGTGCCCAGAGCAGGGCAAGGGAAAGAAGAAAGAGGAGAACCTCTGAAAGAGGGGCAGAAAGGGGATCCACAGCCTTTGCCGTGCACCATGCCACAAATTTGTTCCACCTGCAGCGTATACCGACTTTGTGAAGGGACGCCTGGCTGCCAGAATCACATCACAGACTTCAGGAGGCAAGTCAAATGGCCTCAACTGTCGCCGCTAAATCTCCACGCATGGAGGGGGAGACTGGACAGGTTCGGATGGAGGACCGTCCCCTGCTGCTGCGACAGAAGGTCCTCCTGAAGAGGCAGACGAATCGGGGGATCGACTGACATGCTGAGTAGCTCAGGATACCAGTATCTTTGTGCCCAGTCCGGAGCCACAAGGATGACTTGGGCCCGGTCGCGCCTGATCTTCTTCAGCACTCTGGGCAGAAGTGGTATAGGCGGAAAGGAGTACAATAGACCGCAGCTCCACTTGCGACGAAAAGCGTCTCCGAGCGAGTGCTGCCTTGAAAATTCTAACGCGCAGAACTGAGGGCATTGCGCGTTCTCTTCGGTGGCGCATAGATCTAACCAAGGCTCTCCCCATCGTTGAAAGAGGCCTTGAGCCACGTCAGAGTTCAGATGCCATTCGTGATCCATCATGTACCGTTCAGGGAACCTGCCAGGTGTTGAACCACCAGGGTGACGGCCTGGTGTTCCAGCCATTGCCAGAGGCGCAGAGCCTCCTGACAAAGGGTCCACGACCCCACCCCGCCCTGTTTGTTGCAGTACCACATGGTGGTGGTGTTGTCCGTGAACACCTGCACTACACTTCCCCGGACAGAGGGAAGGAATGCCTTCAGTGCAAGCCGGATCGCCCGCAGCTCCAGAAGGTTGATATGGAGGTTGATCTCCGCCTCTCCCATGTGGCCCCCCCAACCCAGGAGGGACGCATCCGTCACTACTACGTGCTCCGGTTGGGGTAAGGAGAGGGATCTGCCACTGACCCAATCGCGGTCCGTGAGCCACCACTGCAACTGTCTCGCAGTGCCCTCCGAGATCAGGACGTGGTCGGACAGGTTGCCCTGATACTGGGTCGACTGAAAATTCTGGTCCCACTGCAGAGCCCGCATCAGCCTCCTGGCGTGATGCACCAGAAGGATGCAGCAGGCCATCAGCCCCAGAAGCCGCAGCGTCAACCTGACCGAGGCTCGGCATAAAAGCTGAAAGATCGGAATCAGAGCCTGAATATCCCGAACCCGCTGCTCGGGAGGATAAACCCGAAATTGCGCCGAGTCCAGAACCGCTCCAATAAAGAGGAGCTTCTGAGAGGGACACTGGTGTGACTTTGGCACATTGATGGAGAACCCCAGCAGGTGCAGGAGGTCGGCCGTAGTCCGGAGGGGGCTGACGACTGTCTGGGGCGAGCCCACCTTCAACAACCAGTCGTCGAGATAGGGGAAGACTGAAACCTCTGATCTGCGCAGATGAGCTGCGACCACCACCATCACTTTCGTGAACACCCGAGGGGCGTTGGTAAAGCCGAAGGGTGCACGGTAAACTGGAAGTGCTCGATGCCTACCGTGAACCGCAGGTAACACTGGTGGGCCGGCAGGACGGGGAGATGAAAATATGTGTCCTGCAAGTCCAATGCTACCATCCAGTCTTCTGAGTCTAGGGCAGCTAAGACCTGAGCCAAAGTCAGCATCTTGAACTTCTCCTTCCGGTGGAAGCCGTTGACGTTGCACAGGTCCAAGATAGGCCGTAGGCCCCCTTTGCCCTTCTTGGGAACCAGAAATTAGTGGGAGTAACAACCACACCCTACTTCTGACACAGGAACGCGCTTGATGGCCCCCTTGGCCAAGAGGGCCGTCACTTCCTCTTGCAGAAGTTGCAAGTGATCCCCCGACACGCAGTGGTACTGCGGTGGCATGGCTGGAGGGGAATGGGATTTGCAGCACCCACCTGTCCGAAGTGATGGAGCGCCAGTGGAGGAGGTGATGGCGAACCCTGCCCCCACTGGCGTAAAATGGGCCTGAAAGCTCGGACTAGGAAGGCTTTGAGGCGGATGCTGCGGGGGTGGATGTGGACTGGCCTCGCCGCTGTCCCCTGGCACCGCCACGGCAGTTACCACATCCGCCGCCGCACTGGATGTTAGTCTGAGGCCCGTGGCTGGCAGGACGTGAGGGGGCGCCCTTTCCTTGGCCGCGAAAGGCAGAAGTTTGCTGGCGCTGGCCTGACAGGCCCAAGGACTTGGCCGTAGCCCTGGAGTCCTTGAAACGCTCAAGCGCACTGTCTGCCTTGCCGTCAAACGGCATGTCCATGAGGGAATTCTGGACAAACGTGCCGAAAAGTTGGCGGACCTCAGCCAGGCGTGGCGGCGAACCGCCACCGTTGTGGAAATCGCCCTGCCCAGCGAGTCTGTGGTATCCAGCCCACATCGGATAGAGTACCGTGCTGCATCCCGCCCTTCCGCAAGGGCTTGAGCGAGTTTGACCCGGGCCTCCTCGGGGCAAGCTGGCAGCTCGTCCGCGATCATGTCCCACAGAAAGTGGGTACAACAGCCCAAAAGGCAAGCGGTTTTGACCGACCGCAACCCCAAACTAAGTGAGGAGAACAGCTTCTTACCGAACTGCTCATACCTTTTGGATTCCCGATCAGGTGGAGCAGTCGGGAATGCGGTCTGGGAGTTAGAGGCCTGGATAACCGAGAAAGGACCTGTAGCGGGCCTGGACCAAATGCCCAACAGAACGTCAGAAAGGGCCTCATTAAACAGCAGTAGAGGCTCCGAAGAGCTTGCCTGCGGTTTAAGGACCTCGGTGAGGAGGTTAGTCCTCACGGCCGGGACGGGTAGCTCAAGACCCAAGGCTTTGGCCGCCCTCGTCAGCACCACGCTGTAAGCAGCCCTCTCCTCTGTAGCCACGGTAGGAGGGGAGACAAAGCCAGTGTCGAGCGAAGTGTCCAAACCACTGGCCTCCCCTAGATCCACTGCCCAGTCCTGATATGACTGGCACTCTCGTGCCAGAGGGTCCTCAGACCCCTCCCAATCCTCCTTGTCTCCCATCTCCTGATAGTCAGGTGCAAAGGATGGGGCCGGATCATAGAAGAATTGCTCCTCTCTCGGTGTCGAATGCGGCGTCGAGCGACGCCGGATCCGGACCGAGGGAGGGACCGGGGGCGACACCCTGGTGGTCGGCGCCGGCGGAGGGGTCGTAAGGTCGATCAGCGGTGACCTGGAGGGGCCCTGCGGTGTCGGGACCGAAGTCCTCGACGGCCTCGGGGCCGAAGAACCCGGCCCGCTTGGGCTCCCAGTCGGGACTGCGGGGCCCGAAGCCGCCACAGCGGGACCCGACGGAGGAGAGAGCGACCTCATGGCCATGAGGAAGGCATCGATCTCCTCCGGCGTCGCGTTCAGCCCAGGGACCGGCGGGTATGGGGCTGGCAGCGGCGCCTGCAGCTCCGACGGAGCCGCGTGGGCGGTGTCTTCCAAATCCCCAACCTCATCGTGCGAGCGTCGGGGGGAGTCGGAAGAGCGATGTCGTCTCTTCGACTTCTTGTGTCTCTTACCTAAGGACTTGGAGCCCGACGAATGGTGTCGACTCGCCGAGCTGCGATGACTGTGGCCCCACGATCGGTCCTTCGACCTCCTCCTCGACCTGGACCGTGAACGGTGCGGGGCCGACTGCCGGAGCCCGAGGCGCTTACGGGACCGCTCCTACCTAGTCTTTGAGGTTAAGGCCCGGCAGTCGGGGCACGACTTGTCGTCGTGGTCGGCCCCAAGGCAATACAGACACCGACGGTGGGGGTCGGTAACCAACATCAGATGGTGACAGTCAGCACAGGGCTTGAACCCGGGCATCCCTACCGGCACCAAGAGTCAACCTACTCGAAAAAAGGGACCCAAAAGGGATCGAAAAAGTTAGTCAAAAAGTGACTAAAGAGTACTGCTTTTTCCAGATCTGCGCTTGCTGGTGCGGAAAAAAGAAGAACTGACGTCAGCGCACGAGGGCGGCGTCTAAGTACTCCGACGTCGTCATCCCGGAGCCAAAGACGCCGACGACGGACGCGGAGCCACAGACGACGCCTACCGACACGCAGGGGTACTGCTACGCAAAACTTTCCGGATCCAGTCTGACGCCTGAGGATATTCTAAGGTAAGGAATCTAACACTAACCTGTTTCTTTCAGACATGTTTCCCACTTGCCAAAAGTCGGGGGAATTGCAAGGCTGGGGAGAAGTGTTAATTTTAGTATAAACCCTCCTGGCCTTGCCCGTGGGACAGAAGGAGTGTTTAAGCTCCCTCTCTCCACCCCTGCCGTGCCTAAGGGGAGTGGATTTGTGTTTCTGTCTTCTGCCTTTAAAATAAGTGCCTGGAGCAGCTCACAGCCTCCCAGGGCACTGATAGCAACTGCGAACAGGACCACAGATGCCTCTCACCTAACCTGGTCCACCAGCACCCTCAACAGAATGAAGGTGAAGGAAAGCAGCTACAGGTAATATCTGCCCCAGTATACTATGAGCAAATGGCACCTGGCTGCCATTATTCCTACCAGGCCTAGACATATTCACCCTAATTTTTCTGACGGTGAAGGAGGCACTGGAAGCCTAACTGCTTCCCGCTGTCCTGCTTTGAGTAGTGAAGATGCAAAAAGAACAATTGATGAACAGAATGCAGAACAATGTTATACATTCACCCCAGTACAGAGATCTGGGCCTAAATCCACCGTTTTTTTGCTCACCATGCCATTCCAGTTTGAACCCAGCCATGTGCAAATCAGTCTTCAAACATGTGCCCAATAGGAACAGTCCAGCCCGAACTGCCAGGCCAGGTCCTCCCTGGACTGGAACCAAGCATCCTAGGACCAGTTTCGGGGATTCACCCCTCATCAGCCAGGACAGCTTGACTCCTGTGCCACTGTATTCAAGCTATCCTTGCTCATGAGGGGTGAAACCCCGAAACTGGTCCTAGGATGCTTGTTTCTGGTCCAGGGAGAACCTGGCTTGGCAGTTCCAGCTGGACTGCTCCCATGAGGCACAGGGTCAAGACTGATTTGCATATGGCCAGGTCTAAACTGGGGTGGAATGGTAAGCAAAAGAATTCTGGATTTACCCCAGACGCCTTGACTGGGGGTGAATGTTTTGATTTGTTCTGCATTCCGTCCGTCAATTGTGGGTAGTTAAGATGGCATCCCCTCTACAATTGTGAACATTTCAGTAGGGCTGTTGACAGCTGCCTTGGGCACCTTCATCCTCCAAAATCAAGAGGGCAAAGGAAATCTCAGAATAAGTGACAGGAGCCCATGTGCACTTCTCACAAATGAGAAGATGGCACTAGTAAAACAAAACTGGTAAAAAAAGAAATGAAAGCATGAATGTCCCTTTTCGAGTCTTGGGCAGAGCTGAGGGATACAGGGGACTTAACAACCTTTACACTCTTGGACAAGGCTGAGAGATGTAATTGACATTTCACCCAGGCTCTCTAATGTCAAAGTTAAATAAAATGTTGTGGGCTGTCTTCTCACCATATAGCAGTGAAAGCATTAAAGACTTCTTTTTTATTGAAAAAAAAAACACTTGCTGTGTTTCAAAACTAAAGAGATGAAATACCTGGTGTATTTGTGCATTTCTATTGTTTTACCGCTCCCAATGCTGGCAACAAAGGATTATGTTACTTACCCTGTAAGCATCTGTTCATGGCATATAGTGCTGGAGCTGTACATGCTCTGCATACTCCTGCCATCTAGTGATGGGTCCGGAGTTGTGTAAGTTGTTTTTCTTTGAAGAAGTCTTTTGATTCTCAAGACCTACGTACGCATTTGGAAGAATGTTTTTTAAGGGTAAAGCATGGAACACACTAACATACCTGAGTTAAATAAGGGCAACTAAGTATGCCACTTTCCATAAAAGAAATTGAAGCGGGCATGAGTGAAAAGGCTCAGAAGGGGATCCCATGAGTCTAGTAGAACAATGTTAAGGTTCCGAGAGCGTGCTGGAGAAACTTGAGGAGGAACAACTCTTTTTAGACCTTCCATGAATGCCTTAATGACAGGGATTTTGAACAGTGAGAGGTGCTGTCTATTTTGAGGACAGGCAACCATTGCAGCTAAGTGTAAACAAATGGAAGTGTAGGCTAAATTTGCCTTTTGCAAATTAAGGAGGTAGCAGATAATGTCTTGCATCTTAGGATCAATTTGTTTAGCTTGGCAGTAGCAAACAAAACACTTCCATTTTGCAGCATAAAATGCTCTAGTTGTGAGTTTGCGTATTCGCTTAAGAATGTTCATTCATTCTTGTGGTAAATTAAGATAGCCAAACTCTAAGACCTCAGGAGCCAAACTGCTTAATTGAAAGTTTTGGGGTCTGGGTGTCTGATTTGTTCTTGATTCTGAGTGAGAAGGTCTGGCCTATTGAAGAGCTTCTCGTTTAGAACTACTGAGAGATCTAGTAGTATTGTGAACCAGGGCTGTCGCGTCCAAGTGGGAGCTGCTAGGATCATGGTGAGATATGTTTGCCTGAGTCCCCGAACCATAAACGGAATAAACAGGAGAGGTGGAAAAGCGCAGGCAAATATCTCTGACCAACTCATTCATTGTGCATTGCCCTTGGATAACGGGTGTGTGTACCTGGAGGCTAAGTTTGGGCATTTTGTGTTTTCAGCGGTGGCGTAAAGGGTTATTTGAGGAAAGCCGCACATTTGAAAGTAGGGAAGGAGGACTTGAGGGTGGAGTTCCCACTCGTGGGACTGTTGCTGCATCCTGCTAAGCAGGTCTGCAAAATCGTTGTTTGCTCCGGACAGATATTCTTCCGAGGGATGAATGTGGCAGTGAAGAGCTATCATGTGTTGAGTGCGTCACTGGGGTGTAAACGCATCCTTGAATCTGGGCACACCATTCGGGTTCGTCATAAAGAGACAGACTCCGTTTTTGCTTCTGCCAATGAATTTGTTTAATCAATCATTAGTTGAAAAAAGTTCAAAGAATCATAATTTCCAATATTTTGATTGTTCTCAAAAATATTGGAAATTATGATTCTTTGAACTTTTTTCAATAACAAAGACGTACACGGACGGTTACGTCACTTGTTGGAGCACCTACAACCTCTTAAATATTGCTAAAGAAATTCACATGAAAACTTCTAAACATTAGCTGTGCGCCACGCCTTATAACCTTATTGTTCGTACCATTTGCAGTGAAGAGCTAGACATTGCTGTAGGGAATGCATGTGTAACCTTGCGTGAAGAACTATAGCAATGCACAGAGATCATAATTCCTAGCAAACGCATCACAGTCCGAACTGTAAGAGTTTTGTTTGGTTGGAACTGTGGTAGATTTACCTGAAAGTTCTGAAATCAAGCGGGATTGGGGTAAGCTCGTCCTGTGTGTTAATAATTGCTCCTAAGTAAGGTTGGATTTGGAGAGGTTGAAGATGAGACTTGGGGACATTTATTGTAAACCCTAGTCTGTGAAGTAGATCCACTGTTAATTGAGTGTACTGTAAGTGGGTACTGGCTTTGATAAGCTAATCATCCAGGTATGGGAATATGTTAACGTTTTATCTTCGCAGATGTGCTGCAGCTACTGCCAAACATTTTGTGAAAACTCAAGGTGCTGTAGTCACCCCGAACAGTAGAAATTTGAATTGGTAATATTTGCCTGCTGTGACAAATCTGAGGTATTTGCAGTGTGCAGGGTGTATTGGCATATAGAAATAGGTGTCCTTTAGGTCCAGTGTTGCCATAAAGTCACCCTATTGGAGAAGCGGAATAACATCCTGTAGAGTAAATATATGGAAATCTTCTGACAGGATGTAGTGGTTACAGAGTTGGATATCTAAGTTTGGTCTCAGTGACAGGTCCTTATTGGGAATGAGAAAGTATAGCGAATATACCCCTGTATCCTTGCTGTTGAAGCGGGACAGGTTCTATAGCCCGTTTGAGAAGAAGGGCTTTGACTTGTTTGAAAAGAGTGAGATGATCCTGTGATAACCTGTGAGTGCGAGGTGGGATATTGGATAGTGTGGTAAAGAGCTCCAGACATCAACGGTGTTGGACAATGGCTAGTACCCATTGGCCTGTGGTGATGGATACCCAAATTTGGTGGAAAACTTGTAGTCTGCCCCAATGGGTGTGGCGTAGTTGGGGGAAGGATTGGGTAGTCACTACTCTGCAGTGGGTATTGCTCTGCATGCCGAGGCACCCCTGCCCCTTCCCTTGTTGTTTCCGTCGCTAAAGGAGGCTCTAAAATAGCCCTCACTGTAGACAGACTGGCTTGTTTTTGTTGGGAAGTAGAGGCATCTGTGATGGTGAATTTATATACACCCCTGTAGCCTATGCGACGAAAGAACCCCCTAGGAGTTGCCGTCTGTAATGCTCCCATGGCCTTAGCGGTGTCAGTGTCTGTTTTCATTTTATCAATGGTAGTGTCTACCTGTGGGCCAAAACGGTTCACTTTGTCAAAAGGTATATTTAGTGCTGCCTGATGGACCTCTGGTTTGAACCGAGAACACCTGAGCCATGTGTGTCGTCAAAAAAGCATGCTGGTATTAACACCGCTAGCTACTGTACCTGCAACATCAAGAGCATATCAGATGGAGTTATGGGCAACCGCCTGACTCTCTGTGACAATCTGTTGTCCCCTTTTACGTTCTCTGAGGTATGTCCATGACACAGCATGAAATCGATTTTTTTGACATCCTACCACATTAAAACTTTGCCCCACCTGACCAATCTGCAAAACGCTTGGCAATATGAAATGCTAAATGTTGTACTCTCTTTTCCAGAGCTCGTTGTAAATTGCTCAAGAGGGGGGTAGTGGGGTTAAGCTATTAATGAGGCCAAAAAAAAAGTTCTAATGAATATTGTGTCAAACTAACTGGAAGGTTTGAATGGCGCCTCACAAAAAATAAATATTTTATGAAAGAGTGTAATTGATACGGGAATAGAGCCTGAGACAACCAGTTCAAACAGTAAAATCTCAAGAACCCTCGCCTCTAAAAATACCAGCATTATCAGCTTTAGAGGTTTGTTCGTCTGGTTCTCAAAACCAAACATGAAAAAAACGCTCAGGTACAATAGAATGATGTTATGCTTTTCTTTCATCGAAGTGAACATGCAATTAATCATATCAGAATTACAAAGGGTTAGCATGGAGTTAAGATGTCATGCAGGCTCCATTAAGAGGTTCCATTCCACTGAGTCAGCTGCGATAAAGCCAGGTAAACACTTTCTGGAAGAATGTGTGCGCGGAGGCCTTCGTAATGAAAGCGCGCGCGAGGGCCGCCATTAGGAGTGATTTACAAGAGCTTTTCAGACCGGCAAATACTACAGTATATCTTAATATATAGAAGCATGGTAGGAAAATGCGCGCGCTGTTGGCAGCTGTCAAAATGGCAGAGGACTGGTGTTGTTTGAAGTCCTTGTTAGTTTCTAGAAGAAGATGTGCAGTAGTTATTTAGGGTAGACATTCAAGTGTTGAATACGGGGTTCCAGGCTATCCGGCTGTGGACATAATCATGAGGAGAATTTTTAGAATGTAACACTCGAATCATGTTTACTTCAGACCGATGTGAATTTTCCTGGAATAGGATAATTGTCAGTCAGAAAGCAGACATTAAAGCCCAGTGGAGAGACACTGCCTTCAAAACCCTGTCAAGCGCAGCGTCTCGACTTGTCGCCTGGAGCAGACAGTCAAAGAGGCGAGCTCTATGAAGGTATGGCAAGGCTGTCACTTTAAGGCAACACTTGAACTGGAGATATCGCAGGGGCAGCTCCTCCGCTATGGCGGACGAGCGTCGCCCCACTTCTTTTAAGCAGTGTTAGAAATGGGATTTCTGGTTGGCTAGGGCATGCGCCTAAGCCAGGCAGAAACCACCACTCTAGTCAGGGCAAGGGAGTTACACGCTGAAGATAACCCCTGCTCACCCCCTTGGTAGCTTGGCATGAGCAGTCAGGCTTATCCCAGAGGCAATGTGTAAAGCTTTTGCGCAACACACACACACACACACACAGCAGCAACACACTAGACACACTAAAAAAGAAACTCCACAAAAGGTTATATCAGAAATAGCCTTTGTATTATCCAAAACACATGAGAATCATAATCACACAATACGCTGTGCCAACTGGCACTAGGCAATATTCACAGGGGATTATAAACAGGACGGGGCCAATCAGGCCACAGTCAGAATCATCAGAACAGGTAAGTAAATATAAAACACAACCAGTAACTACTGGTACCATAATGCCCTAAGCATTATCACGTTAGCAATAGACACCATCCTAAAATATCATAGCATGACATTAGGCATAAACACATTATGCAATAACCTCATAATCATAAACACATTACGCCTTCGGTATCACCAGCATAAACACCTTATGCAATCACCTAAGCACCTTATAAGCATATGCTTATTACACAATCACCTAAGCACCTTATAAGCATAAACACCTTTGGCAATAACCTTCACAAGCATAAAGACATTATTCAATAATCATATTAGGTATTACCATAGAACTGACCCCCAGGCCAATGGGCCTTTCACTGGGGCTCAAAATGCCCTCTGTCCAGAATGTCAGGGGTCAGCTGCAAATGCAGCGAAGCAAAGTGCGCAAAGCGCTGGGCAGGACAGGAGTGTAACTCACCCCTCTCTTCTCATTATAAACAAATTGCCTTCAAAGAAAGGAATGGCGCGGGCACTACTGTGCCTCCTGGGTCCCCACTGGGACTTTCCAAGTAAATGGCCCCAACGTTGCAGTTGCCCGCTACGGCGGCACAACTGAAGAACAAAACAGGCACTGGCGCTCCTGGGCCCTGAGTCCCCCACTGGGACTCTACAAAACAAATGGCCCTGTCAGAACTGGCACCACTGTGCCGCTTGGGGAGCCCCACTCTGGGGCTCTGAACACAAGACTGCCCAACCGCTGAAGATGCCCACTGTCCGGCTGGGCAGCTGTGGAGAAAAATGAGCCCGGGCACCACAGTGACTTGGAAGCCCCCCTCTGGGGCTTTGAACCACAGCTGGCCCCTCTTTGTCGTCTTCCCCACTCATTGGGCTGTTCTGGGACTCTGCTAGTCTTCAGGCACTAGTAAGGTGCCCCGAACAGGTCCCGCCCTCACTCACCGGGCTGTTCTGGGACTCCTCTTGGCTTCTCCTTGGGTCTTCGGGCGGCACGCAAGGCTCTCCTCCGGCCACAGGAGCCCCGCCTTCCAGCACACACCAGGTCACCTGACTTCCTTCACAGGTTTTTTCAAATAAACATTTTATTAAGCATTTCAATAAAATAAAACATACCATAACAAATGAGTAGGTCAGGCTGGAAGTAAAAGACATTACAGTAAGCTCCAATTTTCGAGAGAAGTGTTCCTACCGTATGGTGTAGGTCCGTGAGAGGAATAATTGACTAGTCGAAAAATTCATGGTGTTTACTTTAGTAATCAGTTGGTCCACAGTGGGAGTGGGGTGAATTTGCTTCGCAAAGAAAGAGAGAGAAATGAGAGAGAGAAAAGGAGAGTACAGAAGAGAGAGAGATGAGGGGGTAATAGCTCTGGAGATGGAGGTGGGGGAGGCGTGGGACTAGGGTAGATCCCAAATTCAGCCAAGGTGGTCAGTTAGTTGGGGTTTTTGTTTGGATGTGAGCGTCTAGCTGGAACCATAGCAGTCTTGATTTATCATGGTCAAAATGTGTGTTAAGGATGAGATTGTCGGCGCTACTAAGAAAACAAAACCAGGCCCACCAAGTGTGCCTAGATATAGATTTGAAATATTACCAATTGCAAAGGATCTTTTTAACATTACAGTGTGTGTAACAAGTCAAAAAGTAGTACTTCAATTGTGTTGAGTGGAGAGCTGTTGGGGAGAGCCCAGGGGCCTAAGGTGATTAGTATTGGATCTAGCAATACCCTGCAATGGAAGAGGTAATTGATAATTTTGTTGATACACTTCCAATGGAAAACAGCAAATATACATTTTCAATGAAAAGAAGAGGACTGGCTATCTTACTTAACTGCCATGCAATAACTTGGGAGGGCCTATTAATTTTGGATGGAGTCCTAAATGTAGTCATGTCAATGCCCAACCACCCAGCCGGTCCCAAATCTCTCAACGGTATCAGCAGGAGAGGTGCAGAATTAGTGTGCCGTCCAGTGCTGATAGGATGAGGGCCACAAAGGATTCTCCATTCTTGTATCATCGAGTGGGAGAGGCCTTGTGTTTCACTTGCGCCACAGCCCAATTGTCATGCCAGTACTGCCAATGTTGGGAAAATATCTGTCAAAAAAAAAAAAAAAAGGGAATAGGGACGACCCTCAATGTTATCGCCCGATATCCTTAATTGATGTAATGGCGAAGGTACTAGGGCGCGTGGTGCTCAATCGCCTTAAGGTCTGGGCTGACACACATAATATTATCACTGAAACTCAATATGGGTTCAGGGAAGGAAGGTCCACGACGGATCAATGCCTAAATCTTTACCTTTTGGTTGCCAAGTACACACTAGCAAGTGATGAGGCAGTGTACCTGGGGTTTATGGATTTATCCGCCGCCTTCGATCATGTCAACAGAGAAAAATTGTGGGCCCTGATGACAAAGCTAGGGGTCGAACCTGACCTGATTAATATATTAAAAGCTTTGCACTGGAATACAGCAGCCAAAATGCGGTTTAGTGCAGAAAGAGGTTGTACATTGCCTTTCCCGTGTAACAGCGGGGTTAGGCATGGTTGTATTTTAGCCCCATTTTTATTTTCCTTATATATCAACAATCTGGATATGGAATTAGGCAAATTAAGAGCGGACTCCCCTCAGATAGGTTCTCGCCCTGTTCCCGTTCTGCTGTACGCGGACGATGCGGTGCTGTTAGCCCGCACCCCAAAGGCCCTGCAGAAGCTGATTGATGGGTTCGTCAGTTTCATGTCCTCACTTGATTTATATGGAAACCTGGATAAATCCTATGTAATGTTAGCAGGGGCCAAAGCCTGCACGAATTTTACGTATAGGATAGGTATCCATAAAATAGGCCGGGTTCAGTCTTTTACTTATCTGGGCTTATTGTTTGATGGGCTATTAAACTTCAATTTGTTAGTTGAAAAACACTGCTCTAAATTGGTGGCTGCACCAGGGGCGATAACGAATTATGGGCGGAGGTTGGGACGATGTCGCCCGAACAAGTGATGAATCTCTATAGAGCAATCTGTTGCTCCAAAGTGACTTATGGGGCAGAAGTTTGGGGGTTTGTAAACACTGAAAAGATACAAGTGGAAGAAAACAAATACCTCAGAAAGGTATTAAAAACCCCGCAAAGCACATCGGCCCTCATCGTACACGATGAATTAGGTGCTGAGTTCATTGAATATTTAATAAAGATTAGACCGCTTCTAGCCTGGGTGAAGATTTGGATCAATGGGGAGGCAGCTCTTAGCAGGCAAATTATTTTAGATTGCCTGAAAAGGGATAAGGGAATGAACATCCCCTGGCTTAGATATGTAAAGACCACACTGGAGGGCATGGGCTGTCTGAACCTCTTTGTCAACCCTGAAAAAAATGTACTACCTTTGACAAAGTGAGAGTGAAAAATATACTCAGGGAGCAGGCTGTTGCACACAGGGCGGTTAGAGAAGAATCAAAAGTTACAGCCCGTGCCTATAGAGTATTAAAAACAGAAGTGGGGATGGAACCCTATTTAGCACTATTGTATAATGCCCAAGAAAGATTTTATATGATGCGTTTTAGGCTCAACCTTTTACATCACATCCTGGCAAACCCAGCAGGTTTTACACACATGGTTGAGCAGAAGGGTACCTGCGGCTGCGACAATAGGTCTCCGCAGGATACCCTTCATTTTGTATTGTTATGTTCATTTTATTCTGTACCTAGGCGCAAGTTTTTAGTGGGTATTTTAAAACAGTCAAAGTTTAAACGTGCTAAGCTGGCACTGTTGTTTCTGCAAAGGGCCAATGATTCCCACACGCTGTTTTGTATAATGAATTTTATTAGGATTCCTGTAAGGTTGAGGATCTCGAGGGGACAGTGTTGACATTTGTATAAATTGTATAATTATGGGGTTTAAGAATTGTATTTTTAATGAATGATTGTTTTATGCCCTTTTATGGTATTTTTTAAATACCGAATAAAGATTCATTGAAATTGAAATTGAAATATCTGTCATTCACTATTAGTAATACTATGATTGTAAAATCAACACCTGACTGGCCACTGCAGAGTCGAAGCAGTCAGAAATAGAAGGTCCTTCATAAAATGTCAGTGATGTATGATGAGTTCCAGTATGGAGCACTGGCAAAAATGAAAACCCATTAAAGTTCCAACACTTACCACAGATTGCAAGATTTAAGGAGTAATGTATGAAAGCAATCACAGAACTCCTATTTAATAAGGGAAACATCGGGGTGACAATTCTATAGATAAATTCACAGGAAAATATGAACATGTATAATTTGTACCAAACACTTGCTTTACCAACTAAAGTGGGATTATGCTGTGCAACATATCACACATTAAAAAACGTTGCGTTGGGGTTCTCTCCAGGAAGGGGGCTGCCCCCTTTAGGAAATGTTTCACCTTTAATAACTTAGCAAAAATAATTGTTTTAGTAGGCTACCAGCATTGCTGCTGGTCATGAATGTAGACAAGAAAAAGCAAGCATTGACAAAGTACAAGGGTCTGGGATTGCCCGCCAGCCTTTAAGCTTTGCTACTGCTTTTATTGTTTTTTGTCATTTTTTAAAAATTATATTGTCACGGAAGCTGCCGGGCCCTCAACCAATCTAAAAATTAGCTTAAAGCAAAAAGGTGTTGGTCTCAAAAAGGAGACATGGCCACAGTAGTCCCAGGCACCTAAGGGAAATACTTTTCTTGCAGCTGTACTCCTGGTCGAAACTTTAGTGAATCAAAAGGTCTTACTACCCAGATCTAAAAAGAAAAGACCGCAACCCACCAGAGTCACTGCAAGATAACAATTGAACTACTCACCCACCAGCTAGAGTTTATTCCAACCAGGTTAAGAACTGGAGGCCCCAACCTCATAAGATTAGGTTTAATCAGACATAGAAACATTAAAGGCTAACAAGGCACCAGGCCGAGACAGATTTGCAGGGAGTTTTGATAAGGTTTTAGCAAGTTGGTTAATGCCTACATTAACATGCTTATATAACCCTTTCTTGACATCAGTTGAAGTGTGAGAGCCACCCCCCACAATTGCGGATGCCACTCTATCACTAATTTATTTAAAAAAGGGAAGGTCCTGAGGCAATGTTCCTCCTACATGCCAATAACCGTTTTGTATGCAGGTTTTAAAATCTACATACAAAACGGTTATTATAGCCAAACAAGTAGAGCCAGTACTTCCAACACTTATACTCCTGGATCAATCAGGCTTGATAATAAAACGCCAGACACATGATAATAACAGGTGGGTCATACGTCTTATTGAAAAAGCAAAAAAGAAAATGATTCAAGCAATTGCTTAAGCATTAGATGCAGATAAAGCAATAGACTGAGTCGAGTGACACTTCTTAAGGCAAACAATGGGAGCGGTGGGCATGGAGCCAAAGTCTATAACAATAGCCATGACCCGATACCAAAAAACTCAGATCCTGAACAATTCTGAACATGGGGATGTCTAAGCCTTTGCAATTGGCGAGGGGTACATGCCAGGGCTGCCCAGTTTCTCTTCTCCTATTCACCCTTAGTATTGAACATTTGGCCACTCATAACAAAGGATGGAGAGGTTCAGGGATTACAATTTGGCCAAGAAGAGCAAAAGATCATGGTTTTCGCGGATAGTGCTCTCCTAAAGCGAACAGACACGGTTAAGCCACTTTCTAGAAAACAGACCCAATTCCACCTCTGGCTGGTTTTAAAGTTAATACTGCCAAATCGGAAATTCTGAATTTGACCCTTCCCCAGCCAATGGTCGATGAAATTTCAGAGCAATCCAATTTCTGCAGGGCTGACATAGAAATTACTTACCTGGGGTACAACTAACATCAGTGGTCGCTGAACTATTTAAGTTCAGCCTGCTACCACTCCTGGTAGATATAAGGGGGAGGGGACCTACGGTGATGGGGAGTCTTACCTGGATAGGTAGAATAAACACCATCAAGTTTAATATATTACCTAAACTGGTCTATCTGTTACAAGCCCAATCAATGTCGATACCCTTGAGTTTTTTTGCTACTCTTAAGCGTCTGATTCTGAAATACGTTTTTTAAGTTCTGGGGGCTGGAGACCAAGGATAGCACATAGAGTTTTCTGTCGTTTGAGGGACAGAGGAGGCTTTGCTCTTCCAGATATTTTAACTTGCTGTACAGCAACACATTTGAGAGTCCTAGTAGACTGAAGCTCGCGAGAATTGGAAATGCACTGCTCGTATTTAGGCAGAGCTATTGGGGGTCCCAAATTTTGGGATCTCGTATGGAAACCCAGAACAGATAGACCACCCAACATTTAACTTACAACACCCACACGAACCATGCTGGCGATATGGGACGAGGCGAAAAATATCCAGGACTGACAACATATCAGTCTCCTCACACGCCTGTACATTACAATCCTGCATTCACTACAGTGCTACAACTGGATCGTTTGATTTCTGGGGGGATAGTGACTGTCAAATGCTGTGCGATATGTTTTGCAAAGGAAGCGTCAAATCCTCTAATGACTATAAATACTATATATTTTTAAATAAGTGAGAGGAAGAAATTTAATTTTACAGAGATTTGAAATTGGGTTCTGCAACACCCTATTAGGGAGGCTGGCATTGAATATCGGTCCCCTTTGGAAAACTTGGTGCGTAGGATCCTGGGAGTGAAGGAAAGTGGCTCCACATTATACCAATTACTTCTAATTGCTTCACTGGAGACACAACTCCTAAAAGAAAACGTGGGACATAATGCTATGCAGGGAGCTCACAAAGAAACAGTAGGTAAAGAGTTGGAGGAACTCAATAAGGCTAACCAAAGTTTTTGGGAAGGTATGCCCACTAAAAACTCTTATTCAACTGGTACATATATCCTACTAAATGGCACAAATTCTACCCCACGGTAAGCCCGCTCTGCCCAAGATTCAGCCCTTTTGGGGGCACTTTTTTGCAGGTTTGGGGAAAATACTGGGCTACACTCTTCAGAGACATTTGCTTTTTTAGTGACCGGAACACTGCTGACCGATATGTGTTTTCAACCCGAGGGAGACCAAATTTGTATGTGGAATTGCATAGGACTGATAAAACTAAGGTAGCAGCATTCCAGAAGAAGGTGGGTTACAGGCATTGCTCATTGATGAATGAGGCTTTGGGCTACCATGGTAAAACTAACTTGCCACATGTCTGAACACAGCACAGACTTTGAATTTGTATGGGACCAACACTTGCAATACGTAACGGAAGAGACTCCCTCAACTTCATAACCTTCAAGGTTGAGAACCCTCAAACTGTTATAAGCAGGGAGGTACCAGCTCAGATGATGGGTTGAGGGATGCTTGTGAAGACTATTATTCTAATGTTAGACTACTTTGGCCAGACTCAGATATCTAAGAAGCATCTCAACAGAGAGGGAAGGTATAGGGAGTTCGTTAGATCACAATATGTAAATCTGTAATGTGATATATTTTGGACTCCTATAGATATTTCAGAATTGTGATAAGGATGCTGGTTCAGAACCAGCTCAATGTGGTTGTGCACATGCTCTGATCTAAAAAAAAAAATAGGTTAGAAAAAAAGACCACAAGTGGGTGGCCCTGTTTCAGAATGGAAAAACACCATTATTTAAATATTAAAAAAGACGAGAAATAATCTCTGATTGGTGTCACACCAGTGCTACTACAAATATATAGTTGTTCTTTAAAGTGGGTTAAATGATTCACAGTTACACAATAAATGCACACAGATAGGGAAAGACTGACACCCTTGATCTGCGCAGATGAGCTGCGACCACCGGCATCACCTTGGTGAACACTCGAGGGGCACTGGTAGGGACAAAAGGGAGTACGGTGAACTGAAAATGCTCATGGCCTACCGTAAACCGCAGGTCAAGACCCTTTGCTGCTGCATCTTCCCGTCTCATACATATTGAGAGAAGATGGCCCGGGCCTCCTCTGAGACCTGTGGCAGTACTGGCAAAACCATTTCCCACAGGGAGTGAGAATAACGGCCCGTTAAGCATGCAGTGTTCACTGACCACATTGCAAGGATGGCAGAAGAAAAAAGTTTCTTACCCCAACTGTCCAGCCTCATGGAGTCCCTGTATGGGGATGCGGAAGGGAACGCACCATGAGAGGTAGAAGCTTGGAAAACAAAGCTCTCGGGGTAGGGTGGTTGGTGAAGAAATGTGAGTCACCTAGTGAGCAGCCTCTCTGCTGGGCCTGGACCAGGTTCCCAGTAGGACATTAGTTAAGGCCTCGTTGAAGGGTAGCAAGGGTTCCGAGGAGGAGGCACCTGGTTGCAGGACCTCAGTCAAGATATTTGTCTTGACGACGACAGAAGCGAGTTGAAGGTCCAGAACCTCAACTGCCCTTCGCACAACCACAGTATATGATGATCCCTCCTCTGTGCCACGGTGTGGGAGAAAGCAGGCCAGACTCTGAAGAGGTATTCAGTCCGCTGGCCTCATCCAATTCCTCATACAAGTACATTTCTTGGTAAGGTTTGTCTTGTAAAGCGTTCAGCAAGCACTCCCAATCTTTTGCCATTCCTACCCCTTCAGAATAAGGCTGAGGAAATGACCTGGGGGGTTCTCTCAGCGCTGGTATCGACGTCGATAGGCGTAAATCCGGCTCTGGTTTCAGCGATTAGAATGGGGCGGCACAGGTGGCGTCAGGACTTTTGTTGTTAGGACTAACGCTGGGTATGGTCGCAATGGCATAACAGGTGTCGGCCTGGATCCATAGCCGGATCCTTGGTGGGTCATCGGTGTTATGTTTTCTGCGCTTTTTACCTGACCTACTTGATGACTTTGATTGGGAGGACGAACACTTAGGACTCCTGGAGCGGTGCCCAGACCTTCCTCTTGACTCGGACCATGAAAAAGATCTCCAAGGTGAGTGAAGTAGGGCCGTGCGCCAGCCCACAAGTAACATTAGGGAAACTTCCTTCAAAGCTTTTGGAGCATTGGCTTGGCAGTCGGAGCACAATTTCTAGTCGTGGTCGCACTCCAGAGGCAAACCAAGTGTGGGCCCGTCAAAGACATGACGCGATGACAGGCACCACACTGTGTGAAACCAGAAGTCTTGGACATGATGTTAAAAAACTACACACCAAAAAGGGGATGAAAAAACGATGAAAAAGCCAGTTAAAAATGACAGAGGGTATCTCTCATCACAGATCTGCGCTGATTGTCGCATGAAGAAAATAAATGACTTCAGTCAGCCGAGGTGGTACCTATATAGATGATGCGGACGTCACTACAGCGTGGACGAAATCATGCGAAGCCCACTGACGCTACGTACCAGCGAGCAGGGGTTTTGCTCGAAGAAAAATCTTCGGGATATAGTCTGACACCTGGAATCTGCGGCTAGATGTCTCTATAAGATTATTGTGTATTATATAATGTATAAAGTAGACCTTGCCGTACATTATAAGGATACTGCATATCAATGAGGAGTTCCATAAACATATAGAGGAATGAGGGCAGAAGTGGAGTTCCTTTATAAGGTTATGGAACTCCGAGATGAATTTCAATATCCTCATCATGTACGCAAGGGGGTGCTTTATCCCATATAATACTTGGTCACACCATGCCTTTCCCTTAAAAACTTTGTGTGTAGCTCTTTCATATGAAAGAGCTAGAACGCTTGCAAACATGAAAAATAAAAATAAAACCACTAATGCAAAATTAAACACATTAAAAACCTCTTAGATATTTATTCTGAACCGATATTAGAAACAGTTCAAAACACGCAAACCACTTAACAACTTTGTGTGTACCTATTTCATATGAAAGAGCTAGAACGCTTGCAAACATGAAAAATAAAAATAAAACCACTAATGCAAAATTAAACACAGTAAAAACCTCTTAGATATTTATTCTGAACCAATATTAGAAACAGTTCAAAACAAGTCAGAGAAATAAAGTTATAGAAACATTCAGAAATATTCTAGCTTTTCTCTATTAAGGAGTGCCAAAAAAAACATACTCTCTCTGCTTGTCATTGTAAGACAGAAAAAAAGAGCATAAGAAAGAAGCAATGTTCAGTTTTTGTTTTTAAAGAGCTGCTCCAATTATACTCCGTGACCTGACCTGCCTTTCATCTCGGCTGCTGGCTCTGGCAGCAGGCATTATGACATCAAAACTTGACTGTAATAACCTCATAATATTCGAGTTATGACGTCTTTTCTTTATAATTGGAGACTGGGTATGTCACAAGTCACCGATTATAAAGACATGAGAGACGCATGAATATACCAGTGGCGGCTGATACGGTAAAGCAGCATTTTGATTGGTCTATGTGCTGTAGTTCAGCTCTCATACGGGGACTGGGGGCCTGTGCATATTCTCGACCCAGGCAGTGCATGAAAGCCCGGTGGAGAACATGCTAAGTGTGCATGACTGCTTGGCTGGCCCAAGACAACCAGCTAAACTGTCATGCGCACTTAAGTGCATATCCCACTCCTCCCCCAGCTGGCTGACAACCCAGCCCCACCCCGGTCCTTAACCTTTTCCATGCTGATGACGGAACCGCTCCGTCATCAGCCGCGGTGGCGCTGTGCTGATGACGGAGCAGTTCCGTCATGGCCCGCCCGACGCGCCTGCGCGGCGCTGATTTCGTGCCTGTGCGGCGCGTTCTATTGAGTGGGCGGGGCCATGACGGAACCGCTCTGTCATCAGCACAGCTCAACCAAGGCTGGTGACGGAGCGGAATAGCCGCCACAGCGAAGGTGTTAAACAAAATACAACTGGGCCAGTACGGGAAAAATAAAATTATAACATTGTGATATTATCATTTTATTTTTCCTCTGGAGTGACGCTCCTCTGCCTTAGCGGAGGATCTGCCACTGGAATATACAGGGATTACAGAATCCCAAGTATTATATACCAGAAAAAAAAAATACATCACAGCATTCACAGCACGACTCGTAGCTTTCTCTCCTTGCTTGCAACATTGTTTGCCTTTTTAGTGTCATACTCCCCTCTAACTATGCGTAAGGTGTGAACTGGGACGTGCAGCACGTTCACAATCCCAGGGTACTACCTTGTTAAAAATAAAGCTAGACAGAGAGTCTAAACCCACAGGGTTCAGGGACATGTGGGCGTTATCTTTCCGCCATCAAACCTCCTTGAAGTTGATTTCAGTTACTCATAGAAATGAGCCTGCATGCTGACAGGTGAACTTAAAAGGGCACATTGATTTCAGAAGAATGCTTCATTTCTTTCCTGTAGCTAAGACATATTTTTAAGCATTAGCATCCTTGTAAGAAAAAAAACAAAAGAAATACGAACATAAATGTTTTCATATAATGGTGGCACCAGGTTACTATAGTCCTATCGACAGGCAATGCTCTTTTAAAGGTGATTTGCACTGTGAATTGTTTCCTGTGTGTTTTATTCTTCGAAATTCGAAAGTATGTCACACTAAGGACAGGAGTAAGACACGACTCAAAGAAGATGATATACGATTCGAATACTAGGCATTGGTACAGAAGGCCCAGTGAGCAGTGATGAGGGTTAGGATGGGGAAGAAGCAGTGCATAACAAAAAATATATTTTTTAAATTTAGCGGCGCTTGCGGCCGAACTTCCTTCGAAACAGCTCAAGTTAGAACTCACAAAAATCAATGTGACGCAGTCCTTCAGTGGTTTTCGCAAGGAAGTTGCTGAATTCATATTACCTTCTGCAGTCACTTGAATTTTTAATATTATTGTCAAACGTTGGTTTTGAAAGCAACTCATATTTCTATTTTACGTGGCCTGGAATCTGACTGAAGATCTCTCATGCTGCTACCAATGATGAAACATTTCTGAGAATGTCAGGCGTCCACGGACAAGGCTTAAAAAACATTTAATTACATTTTTTTAATCAAATTTCAGGTAGGAACATTAGCCGAGGTTAAATAATTTTCAAAAGGCTCAAGTTAACACCCCCAAAGGAAATGTAAGATTTTCCTCAAAACTAAAAATTCTCATATTACCAGAGGCACACAAACAGATATGGCACATAAACTGCGTTCACCCACGGGTCCCTTCCATAATGTTGATTGAACGTCATCAACAATACACGAGATTAATTTGACGAACAAGCAACCTTCGGCTGCATGGTGTAATTATTTTTTAACAAATGTGTTACTCGGACCGTGTGGTAAAATTAGTCACAGCTATCTGTTGCAGCACCAGCGTGTCTGTTCACTTCCGGGTCAGATATCTTAGAGTGTTGTTAAAATTATGATGTCTAGCTCATCTGTCATTCAGCGTGACTAGACCAGGCAAACTGTATACCGGTTACTTTAAGCGATAAATACGGTCACTTGGCACAATGCCACACGCATCTGCTTGTACCACGAGTTATTATCAGAAATGCATCTGTAAACCTCTGCAATATTTTACTGTGGTTTGAAGAAAGACAAATGGATTCAGAAAAGCCGTCAAGAAATAGTATATTAAATCTCCCGACTCTGGCTCGGTCAAGTGCATATAGTGTTGCAAAGATGCTGTGGTTGGCAGAGACACTGATGTGATTTCTGATCATGTCAGCAATTTGTGACCATGAAGCACTTTAAGATGTACCTCTGGTAGTGTTTGAGTGAATCGGAGGACAGCGCAAGCACATCACTCGAAGACAAAGTGGTGCATACATTATGCAAAACAAAAATACCAGGTACCCATTCCAGACAAAGGGCATTCCAAGCTAAAGGAGTCAATTTAACAATGGCACTCTATGTTGCCCTTGGAGCTGTCTGTATTTAGCAACCTGCTTTAGCACTATATATATCAGACAAATAGAAATCATATTTGTCCAAGGCGGGCTAATAAATTTACCCCAGACACAGAGGTCTCATTCCAACAAGTATCTATCTGGCAACTCACAGAGCAAACTACGGAATTAAGTTGTAGTTCTAAAGTTAAGTGGGTGGTGCCGCAGCTTAACAAAAGAGACATCCTTATGGGCTGGAAGAACGAGTTACTTACCTTCGGTCATGATGTATCTGGTAGAGACATAGTCTATCCGCAGATTCCTTAACTTAGAATATCCCCAGGCGTCAGACTGGATCTGGAAAATCTTTTGCAGCAGCACTTCTGCGTGCCGGGGGCGGCGCAGAGCGGCTCCGCCCTGACATCGTTCACAGACGTGACATCAGCGGAGCCACATATAGCCCCCCCGGCGCGCTGACGTCAGCTTTCGTTGGATAAACTTTTCCGTGCTCAAAAGCGGAGCCACCACCAAAAACTGTGAAAGTATGGAAACAGTGTACGAAAAAGGGGGAATAATAATCTGAATGGTGAGACAGCACCATAAAGAACAGTGCCAGGCACTGTATACTTAAAATCAGTGAATGGAAAGAGCAGAGCACCGCTCTGAGAAGCAATCGAAGCAATCCAGCAAAAGCGAAGGCTACCTCCCTCCCCCCTCCCCCTTCCCCCCGGATACAGAAGAGAATGTGAGAAAACATCTTGGCAGGTGACAGAAGTCGGCAGCCATAATATATAATAACTGTGAAGGGCAACGAGTCCGAAACAAGGAAGCAATGGCAATCAACTACAAGTAGGCACCAGAAAAGGATGCCGTCCCCTTATGAGAGATCTAATACTGAGGCAGAGCTAGTAGCTTCAAATGAATGGAGTGCTGGGGAGGTAAAGACCCCAAGGCGATGGAGAAACAAGCATTGGCATAGCCAATAGGTCTCGCATTTGGGACCTTATAAGTGTTTAGACATGCAACAGTTGGTGCTGTTGCACCAAGGATATTCTGCTGCATAACTAGGGTCCAAAAAGCGAGACCTATTGGCTATGCCAATGATTGTTTGTTTTTTGTTGCTGTTTTGTTTAAGTTGTCAGATCTACAATAGCTGGACATGGTTTTTGTTAACAGTTCTTTGCATCAAATGAACTTGTTTTCATTTCTCTGAATGTTGTTTCCATTCTGGTTGTAGGAAGCAGTCATTCCCGGTGGTGTGGGGGCTGCCTAGCTGTGCGCATGCGCCAAACTTTGCAAATGAGAAAAAGCCTGGTGCAGGCGCAATTTACAAGTGTGGAGTGAGTGAGCCCCAGGCAGCATGACCCACTCACACAGGAGTTCCTGCACGGCACCTGCATACTCGGCATGGTTTAAGGGAACTCGACCCACTCCCTCCCATGCATCAAACACATATTTACCAAGAAACATTGAGAAGAGTCTGCCTGCTGCACTGACGGCTGGTTGTGTGTGTGCCTGGTGGAAGCGTGCACTGACAGCTGGTGGTGTGTGTGCCTGATGGAAGCGTGCACTGACGACTGATGGTGTGTGTGCCCGGTGGAAGCAGGAGCATTCACAGTGATAGAAGACACAAATGAAACTGACGAAGAGGAGGGGGAGAAGGGAGGGGGAGTGTGAGCAGAGGAGCATGATTCACAGCTAGAAGACACAAATTAAGCTAAACAGGAGGGTGGGGGAAAAGGGAGGGGGTAGTGCAAGCAGAGGAGCCTGATTACAGCAATAAAAACACAGATGGGATCTGTCCACGTGCAACAGTTCGTGAACACAAGCTATAGGCCAGCAAAAGCCTCTGTTGGCACTTTTAAAAGCCACTTACTGAATGTCTCGAAGAGACAGCGTTAGACCTGGCACCATTGGTGTGGGTCTCTCTTCCATTTTTGCTGCTGCCTCGTGTGTTTTTGCTGGTGTTAGATGCTTTCGGCACTGTGCCACTGCTGTCCAGTGCCACAGTATAAGTGCTCCCTACTGTAAATTGATGTATGGATTAGTGATTCCATGATTGGCTTATTTGGTTTACTTTTCAGACCTCAGAACAGTGCACTGCATGTGCCCAGGGCTTGTAAATCCAAATGCTGCTGGTGGACTTGCAGCCCTGGTTGTGGCTGATAGCCAGAAACCGGTCCTAGGATGCTTGATTCCGGTCCAGGGAAGACATGGCTTGGCAGTTCGGGCTGGACTGTTACCATGAGGCACAGGGTCAAGGCTGATTTGCATATGGCCATGTCTGAACTGGGGTGGTGTGCAGTGCAAACAAACAATGGATTTAGGCCCAGATCTCTGTACTGGGGTGAATGTATGAAATTTTTCTGCATTCTGTCCATCAACTATTGTTTTTGCATTTGTCACCCCGAGTGGGACGGGTATGCTCAGACATGAGTCCCGTGCTCTCCACACCACTGGAGTCAAGCTATCCTGGCTGTTGGCAGCTGTTAGCCAGAAACCGGTCCTAGGATGCTTGATTCCAGTCCAGGGAAGACATGGCTTGGCAGTTCGGGCTGGACTGTTCCCGTGAGGCACAGGGTCAAGGCTGATTTGCATATGGCCATGTCTGAACTGGGGTGGTGTGCAGTGCAAAAAAACAATGGATTTAGGCCCAGATCTCTGTACTGGGGTGAATGTATGACATTGTTCTGCATTCTGTCCATCAACTATTGTTTTTGCATTTGTCATCCAGAGTGGGACGGGTATGCTCAGACGTGAGTCCTGTGCTCTCCACACCACTGGAGTCAAGCTATACTGGCTGATGACAGCTGATAGCCAGAAAGCGGTCCTAGGATGCTTGATTCCGGTCCAGGGAAGACATGGCTTGGCAGTTCGGGCTGGACTGTTCCCATTAGGCACTGGGTCAAGGCTGATTTGCATATGGCCATGTCTGAACTGGGGTGGTGTGGAGTGCAAAAAACGATGGATTTAGGTCCAGATCTCAGTACTGGGGTGAATGTATGACATTGTTCTGCATTCTGTCCATCAACTGTTGTTTTTGCATTTGTCACCCCGAGTGGGACGGGTATACTCAGACGTGAGTACCGTGCTCTCCACACCACTGGAGTCAAGCTATCTTGGCTGATGACGGCTGATAGCCAGAAACCGGTCCTAGGATGCTTTATTCCGGTCCAGGGAAGACATGGCTTGGCAGTTTGAGCTGGACTGTTCCCATGAGGCACAGGGTCAAGGCTGATTTGCATATGGCCATGTCTGAACTGGGGGGGTGTGGAGTGCAAAAAAACGATGGATTTAGGCCCAGATCTCTGTACTGGGGTGAATGTATGGCATTGTTCTGCATTCTGTCCATCAACTGTTGTTTTTGGATTTGTCACCCCAAGTGGGACGGGTATGCTCAGACGTGAGTCAACTGTTGTTTTTGCATTTTTCATTTAGTTTTGTCACGCACATTTAGGTTTAGCTGTCATGGGGCTGTCATGGGGCCTCTATTATTCCAATGTTTTTTATCCTTGCATTACTTCAGTGGGGGAGAGGGGTTGGCCTAACGGCTAAGGCGCTCGACCTCGGACCTGGGGATCTGGGTTCGAGTCTCGGTAACAACGCCAAAAACCCCCTGTGATTCTGGGCAAATCACTTAATCTCCCCGTGCCTAAAATGAAAGTGTGTCCTCATGTAACGTAACTGGTGCTATGTAAAGCGCTCTGATAACTGATTCGGTTCGGTTCTAGTTCGCGCTATATAAACCTCTGCAAAACAAGTGCATCACCAGGGCTGAGCTCGGCGAACTGGGAGTTGAACGGAAGCCGCGTGCTCGCAAGCCTGGCCGCCTGAACCTGCGCTGTGCACTGTGGTCGGGCTAGTGCAGCAGCTTCTGCCAATTCTGTGCACGTTGGGCCCCAGGGACTCTGAACTTATTTGGAAGTATGGGGAGTGCGGGGCTCCATTTTGTGTTTTACTGCCATGTGGGACCTCAAGACTGCAGGGGTGGCCGCCTGAATCTGTACCTACTGGCTGGGGTTGCTGAGATCGTAAAAGCTGATGCAGGGCCTAGCGACTGCTCATTGCTACACTGGTCGTATTGGGCCCCGGGAGACTCCATTGTTGATGACTGAAGCGATAAGCATGCTTGATGACTTCTAAACTACTGAGCCCGACTGATATATTTTACTACCCTTTGGAGGGGCATGAAGCTACAGACAACACCCTCAATGCATAAACACTGACATTGAAGGCTGTGGGGCTGCCTGGGTGCGCAAGTGGGGTGGCTGAAGGGGCTGCAAGGCTGAGGGGCTCTGTTCTACTGCCTCCTTAATACACTCCATATTTTTAAACTTGGTGGCTTAAGGGAAGAGCTGTGACTGCTCATGCTCCCCCATGGCAAATATTAAGGCGGGGTCGCTGACCCTTGATGTCACTCAAACCAATTATTCAGCAGGGACTCTTAACCTTCTTTTGCTGAGGGGACTGTGCGCAGCTTCGGCAAGACCGCCAGCCTGCACACCATACAACTACTTGTTGTATTGTAGATTGTTCGCATTAAAGGGGAGGTAGCCTGGAAGCCCTAGCCTGCCTGGAGGCGATATCACGTCTTGTCCTGCACTATTACCCCATTCTTGCCAGCCTTGGGCTTCCGGCTTACTCACCTAATGCACCTCTTCTCCTTGGTGGAGTCGTAAGGCTCATGTTCCACCCATTCACTCCACAAAGCGCTGGAAGGCCAGGGAGATGGGTCCATGCATGATGCACATCCTGGGCACTGGCCAAGAGGAGGATTGTGAATACCTTTGGCAGTCTCTTTTCTACTGCGCATGAGGGTGCGCCCAATTAGCCTATGCCAGTGCATAACTCTAAATAATGCCCCCCTTCCTCTCGCGGAATGGGATAAGGTCAGACACCCATAAATCTCCCATATCTGAGAAATACTCGTTGATTTTGTGCTCACTGGTGCTAAAGCCGTGCCTGCCCAAGAGTCTCCTTGACAGTTAAGCACAGAATGGCTCTGGAGCAGGGCGGACACACATTTCTAAGTGACTCGATCATGAAGGTGATCCGGAAGATGCATTGTAGTTTGATTAGCCAGAGGGGGCAGCGTGGCCTGACTAGGGGCAGAAGAGCACTGTTAATGGTTGCGACTCTAGTACATTGGCAGAGCCATGTCTGGGTTTACAATCGTCAAATAATAAAAGGCGGTGTGGATGAAAAAGAAAATGTTAGCCTGTCTGTGTGGAGTTCTAAGCCCTTGGAGGCCAGGCCTGGGGTGCAAGTGTAGAGATGTGTGGGTGTCGAAGTACTGGGACAAGCTTGTATTGGAAAGTAACAGCATGGTATCAAGTGGGTGCCACTAAAGATATGGCAGAGGCATTGCTGCTCTAGAACAGAACTGAGGTGCACTGGCAACGCTTTTCAATGCCCCAGGACTGGCAGCGCTCTCTGTGCTCTAGGGCAGGGTTGGGATGAACTGTTATAACAGCGTGATACTGCATGATTACTGAGGCTGCATTTGGTGCGTGCGCACATCTTGTGCCTCCTCCTTAGGGAAACAAGATTCTGGACATAGTGTGTGTAATGTGTCGCACATTTGTTGTGCTGACGAGGGCTTTTGTTTTATTGTGCTACAGTGTCTGCTTTATTGCAGTTTGATCTACAGGGGCGCAATGGAGACCTCTGTCTCTGCAGCCTCTGCAGTGCTCGGGGCCCCACCATGACCTAAAGTATGTGAATCGCATTGCATTGCAAACTATAAGATGGGGCACAAAAGGTGCTGCGCAGTTTGCCTTCCATGTAGTTTTGTTATGCGGAGAGTTAGGATTAGCTGTCATGGGGAAGGGTTAAGGAATGCTGTCTGGGATTCCTGACGAATCCCAAAGATTATCTTGTCATTCAAGCAGTGTTTGCTCAGTGAAGAGCACATTTCTATGGCTCTCAAAGTATATTAAGGAACGGCCGAGCCGCTTACATTATAGACAAGTTATCCTAACTCCAGCCAACCTAAACCATGATGTATTGCTGTAATATTCCAGTTAATAGTTTTCCAAATTACTTTGTTTCAAATTAATAAATTGAATAGGAACAGAATTCCGTTTTTCAAAATCCCACATGTATTATACATGACTGTTTCACACACCCTGTTAACTATTTTTGTCCTTAGTGTGATGTTTGGATTTTTCACAATCTTGTAACTTTTTCAGTGATGTAACATTGAGGGCAACACCAACACTGAAAATTGCTCCGGTGCCACTGGCTTTGGTGCCTTTGTGTGACGTTTCCATGCTTCCTGGTCTGAGTACAGTGTGAGCTTTTCAAGCTTTCTGGCCTGGGTGCCTTTGTGTAACATTTTCATGCTTTGTGGCCTGGGTGCCTTTGTGTAACATTTTCATGCTTTCTGGCCTGGGTACCTTTGTGTGACGTTTGCCATGCTTTCTGGCCTGGGTGCCTTTGTGTGACGTTTCCATGCTTTCTGGCCTGGGTGCCTTTGTGTGACCTTTCCATGCTTTCATCATGCTTACATCTAACTATTAGCAGTGCCAGTTCAGGATGTGGGTGGAGCTAATAGAGTAAGTGGGTGGAGCCAGTGAGGGAAGTGGGTGGAGCCTGAGAAAGTAGGCGTGGCTTCGACAAACATTTGAGCACCTGCACTTCTTATTTTACAAATTAAGCACTGCCCTGATCCCAAGAAATTAGATCACTTTTGGACTACAAGAAGAAACCTTTGCTGAGGAGAGGAACCTGAAGAAACTGAGGAGAGACTATCCCTAAGCTGAAGTGCTGCTTGGGGGATTGGCCTGCAGTGGTTGCCTGACTGCCAAAGAAAGGATAAAGAACTTTGTGTGCTTTATTTTCAACTTGTGAAGGATCTCCAAGGGCTTGGAAAAGAGCTTGCCTCCTGCTGAAGTCTCAGGGACAACAGACTTCAAACCCCAGCTCCCTAGAGTTATTTGGAAGTGCCTGCTGCTGTTTTTGGGCCTTCTGAGGGACTGCGTGTCGCAATAAGCTGGAAGCGCGACTCAACGAGGAAGAAGCGTGTCACCGTCGCTGCTGCTGCCGTCGCATTGTGAATGTCGGCGCTGTAGCTGTCGTAATGCACCGCAACGATAGAAGCGTCTCGCAACGAAGAGGAAGCATGTCGCCATCGCTGCTGCTGCCGTCGCATCGTGATTGTCGGCGCTGTTGCTGTTGTATTGCACCGCATCAGGAGAAGTGTCTCGCATCCACGGAGAAGCCCGCCGCCCTTGGAGCTGCTGCCGTCGCATCTTGGATGACGCCGCTGTAGTTGTCGTATTGTGCGGAAGCCTCTCGCAACGTCGGAGAGGAGTGCCGCAGCCGAGGCTGCTGCCGTCGCATTGCTGAACAAGGGTGTCACCACTGCAGCTGACGCATCGGATCTAGACTTCTCGCATCATCGGAGAAGTGTGCCGCATCTGGAAGATCTTCACATCTTTATTTCTTTGCACCAGAACTCTGCCACATTTCCATCGCTGCAACATTACTTGCTGTGGAAGCGTCCTGCATCGGTAGGTACATTGACTTAAAGTGGCGCATCTTAAGAACTGAACTGAACTAAGCTAAAACTACCATTTTAAGTATTGTGGATTTTTGTCATTTGTGTTAAGTCTATATAAAGAATACTTATTTTTAATATACAACTGTGTGGTGTCCATCTGTAGTGTTGTCACTGGGTTACTGTATGTGGTCACAAACGCTTTACACACTGCCTCTGAGATAAGCCTGTCTGCTCGTGCCAAGCTACCAAGGGGGTGAGCAGGGGTTATTTTAGGAGTGTACCCCCTTACCCTGACTAGAGGCAAGGGTCCCTATTTGTCACAAGTACCTACCTGTGCCAACTAGAGACCCCCAAATGTAAAAGACAGCATGCGCTGTCTCAGGCAAGACCTAAAAAGGGCACAAGATACATGAGTTTACCCCCCACAGTGAGAAACGGTGTAAAAGCAGGTAAAACAGAATGAAGCATTCTGGAGAGGAGTGAAAGATGTCACTTTGCAGAAAGAAAAGCCACCCAGAGGGAGGTGACTGCCGCAAGCCCAACCTGAAAAGGTCCTTGCAGAACAGGTAGGATGGGTGGGTGTTAAGGAATCTGCCAGATATCTTCGTTACCAAAGGTAAGTAACTCGTTCATCTGATAGAGACATCAAGCCGCAGATTCCTTAACTTAGAATAGATACCAAAGCCATACCCATAGAGAAGGAGGGCCTGCGACCAGACCCCACCAAGTTCCTGAGAGAACTTAGTCGTGAACAAAGTAACTAAAACAGTGCTGTCAACCAGGTGACTAAACACAGTGGGGACAGCATTGTCAGCACAGCGAACACCAGACCATGAAGCTCTGAAGAGAGCGGAAAACAATGGAAGGCAAAGGCACTCCAAGCCAGAAAGAAAAGCACGAAAACCCCCTTGTGTATACCAGGGTGAGAGAAGGAAAGCACAGAGCCAGAATGCCCGTGCTGAAGTGAGGGTTCAGAACTCTGTAAAGAAGTCAGAGGAATCCGAGGAACAAATGTGTCGACAAGAAGCAAGACCAGAGAGAGGACAAAGCGGTATGACAGAGTGAGCGCATACCGTTTGAGCAAGCAGAACAGTGGAAAAAACACTGAACCTGCACCTGCAAGATAGGTGGGGCAGCAATGGCAGTATGCTGCCCCATGGCTGGCAAGTGCCGGCATTACCAGAAACACACCACACCAGCACTGCAGCACGCAGTTGCTCCTTCACAGAAACATGTGAGAGGGTGAATGGCAACAAGCAGAGGTACCCAGAACAGGACCAAAGTAAAACTAGTACTTCACATGGAAGACAGGAGTACCTAAGTATACAGTGTGGACACCAGAACCACACAAGTACAGGGAAATCTCAATGTAGGGGAGAGTGAGCTGCCCAGAAGCAAAGGACACAGCCAGGAATGCAAAGAAAAAGCGAGGGGGGGTGCTCCGGCAAACCGAACACACACCTTGAGCAACCTGGGACAAAGTACACAGACACCGCAGCCATTACCCTGCATGCATGGTCCTGCTGCGAGAAGCACGTAGAGCAGATATACATTAAAAAGGATACACATCTAGAAGGATGTGTTGTATAAAAGAGGATAAGGGTATGCCATAAGTATCAACAGCCATATCGAGCAGAGCTGGACAGAACCCTGTCTAGACATGGAAGCGACATTAGCTACTCGTCCGGATGGAGCCCTGGTCCCTGCTAAACAAACGAGGAGATTGAACCAAAGTAGAAACAGTCAGGACCAACGTAATGGTCCAAGGATGTACAGACAGGACCGCCCAAGGCAACCAGCATCCTTAAGGGAACACTGCCATTGAGAGCGTGACAGCAGGAACCTGAAGTAGAAACATGGAAAACACCTGCGCTGAAAGTAGCAGTGAAATAAGAAAAAACGTGTGCTTGGGAAGCGTCCAGAAAATGAGGGCACAAGGCTGTGTACAGAACAGACGTGTGTGTCGAAGACGCCACCACCTATAGATGAGTCCAGACAGGGCTGAAGGACGAGAGGCACTACCCATACAGTAGAGTGGAGAGTAGACCCAGTCACCGCAGAAGCGGATAAAAAAGGGAAAGTAGGCACCTTATGACAGTGAACACACCATGATGCACTCACACTACGCGCAGACACTGAAAAAATGCAGCGCAGCTCTGCGTATGGGGGGGCCACACTACCAGGATCTGCCCTGGCACGATAACAGGGCGTCAGCCGCAGAAGAACTGTGCCAGAACGAGGCAGAATAAGGTGTCCCAAGGGAAAGTGCTTGTGGCCTACCATGAACCCTAGGTAACGCTGATGGGCCGGCAGGACGGGGATGTGAAAATAAGCATCCTGCAAGTCCAACGCTACCATCCAGTTTCCAGGGTCGAGAGCAGACAGGACCTGAGCCATGGTCAACATTTTGAACTTCTCCTTCCGGAGGAAGCGATTGACGTTCTGGAGATCCAAGATAGGATGCAGGCCCTTGTCCTTCTTGGGCATCAGAAAGTAGTGGGAATAACAACCACAACATTCTTCTGGGGGCAGGAACAGGCTTGATGGCTCCCTTGGCCAAGAGAGCTGCAACCTCTTGTTGGAGAAGGACCAAATGATCCTCTGACATGCTATGGGTCGAGGTGGCATGGATGAAGGGGTCGTCTCGAAGGGGAGAGAATAGCCCCTTCGGACTATCTTCAAAACCCACCTGTCCGACGTGATTTTGAGCCAGTGGAGGAGGTAATGGCGAATTCTGCCGCTCACAGGCAAAAGGTGGCCCTGAAAGGTCTGACTAGGAATGCTTGGAGGCTGTTGCAGGGGGGGCGCTGGTGGACTGGCCCGCCCGCTGACCCTCAGACCCACACCGGTGGGTCCCACGTCTCTGGCCACGCAGAGGCTGGACAGTTTGCGCAGGCCTGTGGCTCTGGGCGGAACGTGGTGGTCCACCCCTTACATAGCCACGAAAGGGTGTGCAACGGAAACTTACTTAACTTGCTTTGATAAGTTAATAACTATGTCCAAAGACAACCCTGTAAAATGGGTTTCCCAGTTGAAGCGTCAATTATATCGGGATTAAAAGCAATGGTTAAGATTCACAAAGATAAGGTTACATGTGTAGAGATACTAAAGTGTAGATCTACTTCCACACCAAGGTGTAGATCTCCTTTTTGCTACTCACCATTTTCAAGTGGAGATTTACATCTAGATGTAGACTTAAGGGTCTCCTCCCTGAAAAATGAGGTGTTAAGTTTATACTTGTAACTTTCCAACTTTTGCGGAGATCATCACCACCACCGAGGTGGAGATCTCTCTATGGAAAAATATAGAGATATTTAATAAAGTCAATTAAAAAAATATTAAAATAAAAAATAAAACATTTAAAAAAATATTATTGACCTCAAACTACCCAAAGAAAAAGATAGGCTACTGCCTAAAAGTAACTTTGCATTAAATTGTAAATCAACTCAAATGCATCAATTTTTTAAAAATTGTTTTGAAAAATAATTAATTTTTTTTAACCCTTCCTTATCATTTTTTATTTTTAGTTACCTTGGAACAAACATGGTTATTATCAGCTATTTTCTTTTTTTAACAACTGTATCTAAACATTTTCATGGCCATACACGTTGCCAGTATAGTCAGTATCATGCTTGTACATACAGTGCCTGTTAAACAAAGTTTGAAGTTTATTGGTTTGTATAGCGCTGAATCACCCATGAGGGTATCTCGGCGCTTGGAACGGTAAGGAACATCATAGACAGGGGAAGATTAGAAGAGGTGGGTTTTTAGCATCTTTCTGAATTGGGCTAGATTAAGTCCAGAACGTAGATGAGAAGGTAGGTTATTCCAAAATAGAGGGGCAAGATAGGAAAATGCCTTGCCACCACTACGTGCCTTTTTAACTCTGGGGAAAATGAGCAGATGCTCAGTGCTTGAACTCAGAGTTCGTGCAGGGGTGTAGGAGGAGAGCTTGTTAGAGAGATAGGAAGGGCCCTGCCCATTACGAGCTTTATGAATAATACAGCCTATTTTGAATTGTACCCTTTTCCTTATAGGGAGCCAGTGGAGTTGGTTCAGGAGGGGTGCCGAGGGTGTTCTCGCTGGGGTATTGACAGTGAGTTGGGCAGCGGTATTCTGCACCACCTGCAATTTGTTAATAGCAGTTTCGTTGGCTGAAAATAGTAGGGCATTACAGTAATCAAGTCTACTAAGTACCAAGGCCTGTATCAGTGTTTTCTTGGTGGAGGAAGGTAGAAGGGGAAAGATCCTTCACAAGAGGCCTAGAATGTAGAAGCAAGAGCCTGCAGTAGTGTTGGCGTGGGTGTCATGGGTGAGTCTGTGATCAATCCTGACAACTAAGTTCTTGGCCACTTTTTTTGGGATAGGGGCAGTACCCAGCTCTTCCGGCCACTAGGTAGGCGACCAATAAGTGGTAGCTCCACCACACAACATGATTTCAGTTTTGCCCTCATTTAGTTGTAAAAAGTTGTAACGCATGCAGGCAGCGATCGATTTCATGCCTTCAGAGAACGTAAGTTCGATGTCAGGTGCGTATTTATCAAATGTGAGTAGAAGCTGAGTGTCGTCAGCGTATGAAATGGGAGTAAATCCCAAGGATCTCATGAGTCTGGCCAGAGGGGTGACATAAATGTTAAAGAGGGTCGAGCTCAGACAGGAGCCCTGCGGGACCCCCTTGCTGACCTTGGTGGTGTTGGATGTAAACGATCCCATGGTGACAGTCTGGGTTTTATCTGTTAGAAAGTCAGTCACTCATTTCAGTGCTAACCCATTTCAGTGCTAACCCCCGAATGCCTATGTCTTGGAGTTTGTCCAGAAGAATGTGGTGGGAAACAGTATCAAACGCTGTTGACAAGTCAAGCAGCACCAAAAGCGCTGCCTGACCCTTGTCCGCAGCCATTCGAATGTTGTCAGTGACCTCAATAAGGGCAGATTCTGTGCTATGTTTAGCCCGAAACCCTGATTGAGAGGCATCCAGAAGTTGGTAGTAGCAAACTTCACAAAGTATTACAACAGATTGGGCTGTAACCTGGTCTAAAATCTCACAATGTTGGATTCCAGTGATTGGGGGAACGTGGGGTTTGGGGCTCGAGAACCCAGAGAAGTTCTTCTTGCTGAGGTTCAGAGTCTCATCTTGCATTCTGCGGGTGATATACATCTGTCCTCCACCAGTCTCACCGGCTCGAAGGGTCGGGCGTTCTCATATCTTGTTTTATATGAGTATGAAAGGGGGACCATATCTTGCCAAATTTAGACGATGTGTCCCTAAGTGTAGCTGTGAGACTTTGATATGTTCCATAGCATGTATTGTCCATACCTTGGTCTAACATAGACCTATTGCCAGCAATGTGGGGCTCTGCCACTTCAGGGTCACTACCTGCAGAGCTACTAGCAGTAAAGGAGTCAGTAATTTTTCAGCAGCCGTGGGAAGGGGATAGAGCTCCCCCTCATCTATGAGGCCCAGTAGGACTGTTTGGGATAATCTTGGCAGCTCAATGTTTGTGATGTCCTTAATGGTCCACAAAACCGGCTCCCAAAATGGTTGTACTTACAGGCATTGCATACTCCCTCCAGCAGATGTCTGGCTGGGTGTTTATCATAGCCTTCAGATAAACCGTGGTCACGTACCATCTCAACATTAATTTAAAAGCATTCACACTATGTTGTAGGCAAAGGGAGGATTTTGCCGCCCTCCTCCGGTCCAGTCTGTTTTTGTCAGCTCAAGGTCTTCTGACCAGTTAGTTTTGTACCATAACCTTGCCAAGGGAATGGGTCTGGTTAATGGTCAATGGATTCTGGAGGGTGCTTTATTGATGATCTTATCCGAAAACATATACTTCACCCCTGTAGTCTCTCTCGCTCTCAGTGCCTCCACCTCAGGCAGTTTAGCTCTGTGCAAGAGCTGTGTAATTCAGTAAAGATCCTTGGGTCATAGTGCAAATAATCATTGGCACACTGATCGCTGGTCTTAGGGGGTTTCATATATGTAAATTTGGTCCAGGTAAAGTGTATCACTCCCCTTCTAGGACTGATATCCCCTGTCAGTCATACTTGGTGGGAATTCAAGACTCCACACCACCGGAATTAGGGAGGACAGAAAGGTTGTTACTGCTCTTGTTCTGACCACCTTGTTCCAATATGGCAAGGCCCCTTCCATGGCCCACCTTAATGTGCCCAGAGAGCGGCAAAATCTAGAGGATACCCACAGCAACTGGTGGCGGAGAAGCTGAAGCTGAGACTACTGCTCCTCCAGGAGGAACCAGGGTTGATCAGCATCCAGGGAGCACCACACTAGGGCTGGGGTAAGTTGAGCTGTTATTAGGGACTTCCATTAATACCTCTGCAGGGCTCCTCATTGTAAGGAATTTTGCTATGCAAGGTGATTTGTTGTTCCAAATAAAGGGCCAGATTATTGTTTGTATTGATTTCAAAACATCTGGAGGAACGTTCATTGGTAAGAATCGAAAGAGGTAAAGCAGGCACAGTAAGAAATTAATCTTAATACAACTGATCCTGTCTACCAACAAAACTTCAAATCCACCCCATCGATCGAGGTCCTGAAATAGGGTGTTAAGAAGGGGAGGTAAATTGCCCTGAAATATCTCACGTTTTGGGTGGGATAGTCACACCCAGATAGTTAATTCCTGTCAAAGCTGTTTGTAGTCCACCTCTAGAATCAACGGCCTTGCTATCTTCTTGGTCATTTCCCACACCCATCGCATTGGATTTATGATGATTAACTTTAAATCCTATTACTCGTTAGAAGCAGTCCAGTTCCTCCATTAATGCCCGGAATGAGGAGGAAGGATTAGTCAAGAAGCAGATGGCATTGGCCACAAAAAGGGCCATCTTTACCTATCTGTCCTTTGTCTCAGTCCAGTGATTTCAAGATTAGCCTGAATTTGCTGGAACAGAGGTTCCAATATCACAGCAGATATTGTTGGGGAGAGGGGATACCCCTGTTGAGTCCCTGAGGCCAAACTTTTGTGGTCTGAAAGGCATTAGTGTTTCCTTCCGGAGTCTAGTAGAGGGCCATGCACAATTCGTCAGAATAAAAGACTTCATTTGGGGGCCCAGGGTTGTTCTATCTCTTTTTGTAAAAAAAATTAAGAACTCCAATTTACGTGAACAATGGCCTTCTCCGCTTCATGAGGGAGTAGTATTACTCGAGTTTTCGTGGTTGCCCTCCTAGCTACTACAATGATTACTAATAGAAAAATATCCCCTGTGTTTTGGTCTCTGATGAAACCCAACTGATAAGACGTTATCAACCTGGGCCACAGTTCCCTCAGTCTGGTGGTTCAGTTATTTTCTTAATTAATTTTAATAATTTTCAGACTTTTTAAACTAGTTTAAAAATGTAATTTATTTGAAATATTGAAATACAACATAAGAAAATGTAATATTAATTATACTTGAGGATTTTTTTAATTGACAAATTTTAAATTTAGAATTAAAGTAATTTATTTTACATTATTTCTAATGGGGCGGCCCACCTTCATTGTTTTCCATGTAATTGTATTGCAGTACAAATGGTTGGCCATGTGTGGTGCTTGAACACTCCAAGGCGGGGCGTGAGTAAATTTTTTTTTTTAAACTCTTTTTTTATTTTATAAAAAGAAAACAAACAATCAAGGCAAAAAGAGCATTACAATACAGGCGCTATTTCGGAGCAGGAAGGAAAAGGCAATAGCATTACAATGCAAGTCAATGAAGCGTGAGTACATTTAACCTGTTTTATCACTATTAGGACTATATTTGAACAAGAAGTGTATTTGGTGACTTGCAATTATCATACTTTTAGGTCTTTGTATTAGCATGTCCCACCTTAATACCATCCTTAAGTTTTCCTTAATCTCACCCATTTTGTAGTTTTATTCCCAGCACTCCCCCAACACCCTCCCACATTAACTAATAAAACCTGCACTTCTAGACGCAGAGCTCTCCATCACTAGAGACTTGATCTCTGTATATAAAAGATTGGAGATGTAGAGATCTCCGGCCATAGGTATGTCAACTTCATTTTGTAGGCCTGAGGTAGTACTACTGGAGTACTACTTTACATACCTCAAAATACCTTTTGTGAACCACAGTTAAGGGGTTTGTCATATTTTAAACAGCATAAATGTGAGCTAGCTCTACCACAAGAAACCAATCTAGTGGTCAATTAAATTACCAGACGTGGTAGAAATTTGTCATCTACCCAGTGGGCATAAAGAGAATGGAATGACTACACTCTCCTTAATTTTCCAATATAACTACTTCTTCGGGAATATACCTCTTTTTTCCATATGCATTGTTACAACGCGGTCGTTGTAATGACTGCGTTGTAATTCCCTGCAAGGAAAAGTATTTGTGGTAAACAATGTTTACCCTTCTTCAGTACCTAGATAAAGCACAAAGACCATTCCTCATGCTGGTGAATTTCTCTTGCTTTCCGTAGTGTGCACAACTATTTCACGGCATATGTTATCAGGATCTAATAGGAAGGAACATAGAGCTTCTGAACCATCTTCCAGGCAGCTGTAATTGTTTTGTGGTCACTGCTTAGCACGATGATTTTCAATGGAAAGCAACAATGTTTCGGGAAGCGAATTGCATGCATGTTAGGGGGAGAGCAGGTGAGGTGTGGTGGGCGTGCTTGCAAATGCAATTCAATTTCTGAGAGAGACAAAAACGTATGGTTTACAAAGGTTTTCTGGAGCTTCTGTCATTCTAAAGGCAACGGGGTATTGAATGCAAGGGTACCAATATATTGTCACAAAAACCTGAAAATCAAACTGTGATGGAATCTGCATTTGAGCTGTACAATGTGGGAAAACTCATTAAATAATATGCATATGTCACATCATTGTTTGGTATCCAAACCACAAAGATGTTTTTCAAAAGAATGAGATGCACTCTCTATTTACGTATGCATTTGTAGAATGTAGGTAAGGAATGACATGCTGTTTAACATTTCGTGAGTACTGGGAAGTCACTTACCTAGGGCAGTAAGGCCTTCTGATATGGATGTAAAAATATATATTAGGACGTGGGGTTCCAAACTAGTAATAAAGCTCATATGGTCCTGGGTGAGACATTCCAAGAGAGGATAGTAAGACTGGCTCAGTTTCCGATATTGCTATTCAAGAAAAGGAGATTAAGGACAGATTAACACAGCTCAGTAGTGCTTCAACTTCTTAACGCTCAAAATAAAGGAGCCAACAATACCAAAATGCAGAAATTGACGTAGAAGAGTTGCAGCTAAGAAAATGACCACCTTGAGGCCAGAACTGAAAACTATTTTTAGAGTTACAAATAAAAGATTAGTTAAGGGAGCATAACCAGCCCTCTATGCCCAGTGCTTAATTTGAGCTAGTTGTTGCCACTGGCACTTAATTTTCCCCATTAGACTTTTCCTGACAGCAAGAGAGGGGAAAAACGTACAAATGGGAAAGAAGGAAGAGAAAGACGAAAAACAATCAAAAAGGGCCAAGAATGAACCTCTAAGAGTGAGTTAAGAGACAAGGAGTGAGTGTTGGTGGATTAAAGAGACACAAAGTAGATTCAAGACTATGTAGCCTTGATATTTCGGCACACTAACATTTAATACCATTGCATCAAACTTCGGAGCAGAACTTTAGGTACCAGCACTCTTTCTATTACAAACTACTTTACTGCCTATGCCCTGCCACATCTCAGCAAATGCACAATAGAATGAACCTTTTTATTTTTTATCGTCCAATGAGCACTGTAAAAAGCAGTCTCTGAGTGGAGAGGCTGTTGTGTAGAAATTTTAAGTCAGACAAGTACATTAAAAGGCAAGATATAAGCCAACTACGATTCTTTTTTCTAGTAAAGCTTCATGGAATGGCATTTGTCTATATACGTAGAACTAGACACAGTGGGTTCTATTCACAAACTCCATTTTGTAGTATGTGAAGTAGTACTACCATAGTACCACTCATGTACTACAAAATGCTATTCACTAACCTATGTGCGGAGACGCCTGCCACTCCAATCATCTCTGTGTAGAGAACTCCACCTAAATAAATTGGTGGTGGGGATGGGGGGGGGGGAGGGGGAAGGAGTAGCTAGAAAATGGGGAATACATACACCTAAATGGTGATGCTTAGGGAGGGAAATGGATGGTGCTTAGGGAAGGAAATGGGTGGGGCTTATGGAGGGAAGGGGTGAGGTTTAGGGAAGACATGCATATACATCTACACACAAAAATGTAAGGTCAACGCTATGAACAAAAAACACTTCTAAAGTTACCGAAGCCAAAAATGGGCTCTATAACTGTGGTAAATGCACTTCAACTTAGACTTGAAGTAAATCCAGCAATACACAATGAAACCCACAAGTACAGTAACACACTGCCATCGAAAACAATGAAGGCATGTATTTACAATAACAACCAGTAAGAAGTTAGGTTAAATATATAGATAACATTTTGACTTCTCATATATGTCAAAACAATAGCTTTTCAGGTTTAGGTTTAGAGTGATGCATAAGTTATGCAAAAAAGAAGCAGAGAGCTCTGGGTAGTTCTCAAGTTTAGGTGGAAAGTAGCTCCTGTATAAAGCACCATCAACACCATCGACACTCTAAATTAGCTCACCTAAAATGTCTGCTTTTCTATCAAAGTCTTTAAGCATAGGGATAGCACAGTGCCATCCATGCCGAGATAGAAAGGGAAAGTCTTTTGCCATTTCTACAGCAACGTTTTTAAGCATAGGACTAGCACAGTGCTATCCATGCCGAGCTGTAAAATGATAAAAGCCGTTTACCGCTTCAGGCACAGTATAACATCTTTGAATTGATAAAATACAAACCAAGCCAACCTGAAATGAATAAATGCACCACTGACATGTCTTTCGCTCTCACTACAGCTCCTCAGAGAGGTACAGCTTTGTCCAACACAAGGGAGTTCCCAGTATGTGTCAAAACAATACTCTTTAATTATTTTTTTTGTAAATCTTTTTTTTTATTGTTTTCCAACACAAACAGCACCCATAAGAATGACTGAACATGTATACATTCAACAAATTCCAGATAGATATCAGGATAACCAAGGCATTAATCCCTACTGCACGACAGCTCAATGAAGGTACCATCTCAAAAGTCCAGAAGACACCCCCTCGAAAAATAACCATAACAGTTATATGATATCAACAGAAATCAATACAGTCTTACCATAAAGCCCCATGCACCAGATTAATTCTCAATTTGGCCCCCAACTCCCTTGCCCAGCACTCACCCACCTTCCCACCGGCGCGACAACCCCGAAATTTCGTGCAATAGAGTGTTAGGTTCAATCAACTATGCGGACCTTCCTGGTTTCCCAATGTACAGCTTGAATAGATGTAATGACCATTGTGGGGTACAGGGACCCCTCGCTGCGCTTCCCATCTCGAAGGTGGGTATTCTTCTCCTAGTCCTCATCCCCGGTCGAGGCTCCCATCTCTGACTCAGATCCTGCATCCGCCCCCTTCAATTCCACAACAAGGGCCTCCCACGCTCGCACTCCCTCCAGTGCTTTGTCATTGTGGGACTTATGTGCCTGCTGCAGACGAACTGTGCCCTCACTATTCGCCCACAGGAGCAATGCAGCCCTCCATCTAGGGTTGCTGGGCCCCGCCGCTGCCTTCCAATGGGACGTAATATCTCTCTTGGCAAGCAACAATCCCAAATCTAAAAATGTACTCGTCACTTTCGTTTTGCTGGTATGTGGGAACCGATGCAACAGTCAGGCCCCCTTATCCAGAGCAATCAGTCGACCAGTCACCCTGCAAAGAAGCTCGACCACCTCCTCCCAATACGTGCCCAATTGCAGACAATCCCAAAGCATGCGCATTAAGTCCGCACCTCGCAGCGTGCATCGGGGGCATCGTGCTGTGTCCACCTGGAAATACTGATTGATTTGTATAGCACTGTAAGGCAATAGTACGCCATCCCCGAACAGATCCCCAACCACCTGCAGCCCTAAACTCTCCCACTCCGCCAGCACAGACCAACAGTATCTTAAGGTGTTTTCCTCAATCGAAAGCTCAGCCACTCTTAGCTGCTGCTGCAGAATCACATACGATAATATATGCCTCGGCACATCCGGCTCGACTTCCCGCTCTGGTCCACGGAATTCCTATGCCACTACCTGAGTAAGGCCCTGAAACTGCGCGGCCAGATAGTACAGCTCAAAGTCAGGAACCGTAAGGCCCCCCTCAGCTCTTGGTCGTATCAGTGTGTCCAATGCTACTCGGCGCCTTCCCACTCCCCAGACAAAACCTCCCACCGCTGAGCGGAGCTGTCGAAACGGTGCCACGGGTATTGGTATAGGCAAAGCACGGAAAAAATAGAGCAGTCGGGGAATGCTAGCAATGCTACCCGACCCGCCACCGACAGTGGCAAGGTGCCCCAGAACTGCATACTGCTCCTAAGACTTCTCACTGCTCTGCCTATATTACCCTCCAGTAGATCCTCCTGGGTATGGTATATCCGTGTCCCCAAATAGGGGAGGCACACAGGCTCCCACGTTACGTCAAACAAATGCACAGGTGGGGCACATGCTCTGGCAACCGAAAACACGCAAGTCTTTGCCCAGTTGACTCGCAGGCCTGAAACATCCCCGAATCAGCGGAGCAGGTCACGAGCCCTCTCGAGCTCCCTTCCCGCATCCTTCAAAAAGAGCAATAGGTCGTCAGCGTTCAGCGAAATATAGTGTAGGCGTCCACAGCTCCTCAGACCCTGAAACTTCCTCCCTATTCTTGCACGCGCCGCTAATGGTTCAATGGCAAGGGCAAAGAGCAACGGGGAGAGTGGGCAACCCTGTCGGGTGCCGCGCCCAACCGAATACGAGGAGACTACCCCACCCACACGCACCCTAGCGCTTGCAGATGCATATCAAATTTCGGTCCACCGGATATAGCCCTCTCTAAGCCTGAAGGCTCTCATGACTGCGAATAAATAAGGCCATTCCAAGCTGTCGAACGCCTTTGCAATGTCCACCGATAGGACTACCGCTGTATCTTCCTCACCATAGTCCCCACTTAGTATGCGCATCAACCTACGTATGCTACCAGCCGTGTTTCGTGTAGGAATAAAGCCGGACTGATCCGGGTGTATCAATCGCGTCATAAGGGGAAGGAGTCTAGTAGCTAGCACCCAACTCAAAATCTTATAGTCACTGGTGAGCATTGACAGCGGCCGATATGTAGCTGGGTCCGTGGGGTCCTTCCCTGGCTTAAGGAGCGGAATAATAATGTAATAATGGCCTCCCTAGTCGAAGTCGGCAACACTCCCAACCGCTTCGCCTCCCTATACATGGACAGCAGTCTAGGAGCCAACGCATCCAAGTAAGCCGAATAAAACTGAATAGGCAACCCATCGCTACCCGGAGTTTTATTACGCGCCAACTGTTTAATGGCGCAACTAATTTCGGGAATCGAGATATCCTGTCCAAGGGAGTCTGCCTGCTCCACCTCCACCACCGGCAGCTCTAAGTCCACCAAGAACGCCTGCATGTCCCCCGCCCCTTTCTGCAAGTAGCTCGTATAGAGGGCAGCATAAAAGGACCGAAACCGTTCGTTTATTTGATGTTGCGTGTGTTCCAACACCCCGGAGTCAGAGGTCAGCGCTAAAATAGGGATACATCTGGGGAGGGGATTGGCCAGCCACGCCAACAAGGTGCCCACCTTATCACGTTCGGCATGCACGCTGGCCAAATAAGCTCTGTAATCAAAGCACCGTAGCCGCTCCACCACCGCCGCTACTGCTTCCTTCAGGGTCCGGAACGCATCCTGCTCCGCAGAACCAGCAGAGTGGTCTAGCTCAGCAGCCCTAAGGGACGTCTCAGCCACTTCTATTTCCCGTAATAATAGTTTCCGCACACCCACCTGCTTAGTGATGCAACCCCCCCCCCCCCCCCCCCCGGGTCACTACCTTAAAAGCGTCCCACTCTACAGCCCTTGTCGTGGCCGTACCCTCATTCTCAGAGAAATACCTCTCAATTCCCTCACCCAGGTCGGCTAGGAAGATCGGATCCTCCAATAACTCTGGGCGCAAGCACCACGTCGGGATAGCAGAGGGCTCCTTGGCCCAACAGAAACTCACTAGCAGTGGGTTGTGGTCCGAGATGGTGCGTGATAAATTCTCGCTATTGGCTACCATAGCAGCCAATCCCGGACTACACAAAACCACATCAAGCCGCACGTTCAAATCATGTAAAGCAGAGAAAAAAGAAAAATCCCGCTCAGCCAGGTGTTGAGCCCGCCAAACATCTACAAACCCCCAATGATCCTGCCATTGGGCCCGGACCTTCGCTAACTTATGAATCGGGGCGCCAGACAACGGGGGGTGGGACCTTTCCAACATCACATCCACCACAGAGTTGAAGTCTCCCCCCAGCATCACTGGATTTATGAAGGCCACAGATAAGTGTTAAAAAAAGGACGCCTGCTCCACATTATGGGCGTAAATACTACAAAGAGTCACCTCTCGTCCATGCAGTCGCCCCTTCACTGCCACATACCGGCCCTCTGGGTCTGTCAGCTGTTCAGTCATTTGAAAGGGAACCCCGGCTCTAACCCAGATCAACACTCCCCGTGCAAATGCTGAATAAGTGGTGTAATAAAGCTGTCCTCGCCACCTACGCTGTAGCGCCAGCCTCTCCACCCTAGTTATATGGGTTTCTTGTAAAAACACTATCTGCACGCCCCTACGCACCAAATAAGAATGGACTTTATATCTACGCTGCATGGAGTGCAATCCCCGCACGTTCCAGGTCACACATTTCCCATCAGGTAACGGTCCCATAACGCAAATACAAAGGAATACACAAACACTCCCCACCGCTCCTTAGCCGCGCCGGCCGGTACCACCCCCACCTCCCCCTTCCCAGCCCCCAACAGTCCCTCCCCACCCACATTGTCAGCCACCCCCGAGAACAGGCACTAACGTAGTGAATCCCATCCAAACCAGCCCAACTATCGCACAACGATGTAAGGCTTATCTAACTAGGAACCATCCAGTGGGGTTGGTTAGAGCCCAGCAAATAACCCACAAACAATCAATACAGCAACCAATTACCGCCCCAGAAATCCCCAAAAGCTATAGCCACCCCACAACACCCCCCACAGCCACACCTTCTTCACTCACTTAGGCAGTACTCCGATACATCCAAACCAGTAACAATCTAGGATGACGTACTGCTAGCCCACCCCAATAGTCCTTTCGCAAAATATATAAACCACAACTCCTCCCCCCCCACCCCCCACAATTTTTACTCATCCAGCAGTCCTTTCGCTGTTCCCGGAGTAACCAGCGGCAGACGAATACTGTCCAACGCTGTAGAATCCGCTCCAGATTGACCCCTGTCAGTGTCCGGGCCCGACCTTCCTGATGAAAGCAGCAGCTATTCACCAGATATCACCGTCACCGCTTTCAGTGCTTCCCTGCACTCAAGGTCCGTTTGGGAGGTAGATGGTTTCCGCACGCCCCTCCGTCGACGCCTTATACGTTGCGACCTGCGGGGCTGTGAGTCTGCAGCTCTAGCCCGTTCCTCCTGCTCCAGACCATCTTTGCCAGCTCTGTAAGTTTCCAGCCAACCCCACGCATCCTCCGGCGTATCATGAAAGTGGGTTTTCCCATCTAGGATTATACGCAATTTAGCCGGGAAGAACAGGAAGTACTGAATCCCCTCCGCTCGCAATTCCTTCTTGACCGCCTGGAAGGACGCGCGGCGCCGCTGGGTGTCAAATGAATAGTCCGGGAACAGCGTGACTTTGCTATTATCAACCTGAAAAGAGCCATCTGTTCGCGCCTTCTTTTGAAGCAGGTCTCTGTCCCTAAAATGCAACAGACGCGCCACACCCATCTGGGGTGGTCGACCCTGCTGTGGGGGCCGCGCAGGGACTCGGTGCGCGCGTTCCAGGGTATAGAAAGTCGATAAACCCTCGAGGGCCACCACCGTCCGCAGCCAGTCTTCCAAATAGCTCACCATATCCGATCCCTCGATTTTTTCCGACAGGCCCACCACTCGGATGTTGTTCCGCTGGTTCCTCCCTTCTGTGTCCTCAGCTCGCTTTTTAAGTACTGCAATCCGGTCCAACGCCCCCTCCATCTTTACGGCCAGCGTGGTTTGCGCAGGCGTGACCTCTTGGACAGTGTCCTTCACACTCTTAACCCTATCGGACAATTTTGAGTGGTCAGCTCGTAGAAGGCCCAGCCCCGTTGCCACCTGCGCAAAGTCCTGCTGCAGGGCAGTGCGGGAATCCGCTATAGCTACTAGGATCTTGTCGAGTTGCTGCTGCAGCCCCCGGTCAGTAGGTGTGTCGTGTGGTCCCTGTTCAGCCTGGGGTGTAGATTCAGCGTCAGAGTGTGGGTGGTGTTCTTCTTTCCTCGCCCTGGGCTTGCCCATGGTGCCGATCGCTGGCACTCACTCACAGGGTCCGTGGTGGTGAAGCACCCGAAGAACAACAGGCGGCGGGCAGGTCCTGTCTCCAGATCCGACTAGGCAACACAGCGACTCACCGCAGCACAATCTGCTCACTCGAGTGCCACGTCTGCCCAGGCAGTTCAGCATTAATAGGTCCCGCAACCCAGTGGACTCCCGAGCCCGGGGACTGCGTCACCCTCCACGGGTCTCATTTCAGCATCCCGTCATGCCGCAGGATTCCCGTGGTGGAGCCTCCAGTATGCCCCGGTGCCCCTGGCACTACAGTTCCCAACGCTGCCGGCGTGCACCAAGCGTGGGTCCTCCCCCTCACTTCTTCTATGCAGACTACGCTGCCTCCCGGCGTCCCGCGGTGTCCCCGGACCAGGCCGCTCGCACTTCCTCACGGCGGGCAACAGGGGGGCCCAGGTCTGGGTCGCCACCCTCCACTTCTCGGCGCACCTGGCTCCGTGGTTGTCCAGCCACCACCTCTAGCTGCTGCACCAGCAGGAACTGCCTCGCCCCTTCCTGGGCCGCCTGGCTCTCCCGTGCCGCCCGCACCAGGGCCCAGCCATCTCCTCAGCCCCAACACTCCCTTCGCAATGCCCTGGATGTCTCAGGGAGGGGGGGCCCCTCCGGAGCCTCCCCTGCCGCCACCGGGCACTGTCAGTACTTCAGCTGCCCTCGACGGGCTCAGAACCCGCATCAGCGCAGGCTGCCTCCCTTCTTCTGCCACAGCGCTCGGCCCTCGTCAGTGCTGCCTCATAGTGGAGTCCGCTCTGTTCCGCAGCGGCGACCGGGCAGCAGCTCCTCTCACAGTGGCCCCAATGCTCCAGCACTGGTGCGCCTCCTCCGCTCCCACGGCAAATCCTTGCCGCTCCTCCGCCAAGACCGGACTCGTTGAGCCCGTCACTCGCGTTGTCGTCTCAGGGCCGACTCAGTACCTGTCGCTGCCATTTTGAAGCCACCAGCAGTCCCCAAATCAGCCCCCAAAACTGCTCCGATTTCCCCCTTTCCGCCGTTGTGAGGGGCGAGAACACTCCGGTTCGGCTCCCCCGCTTCGCCCATCCTCGGTTGGCGCGTGAGGGGGTCCAGGGGTCAAGTACTCAGGAGAAGTGCGGGTTTCATTAGCGGAGCTTGGCGCTCACGCTTCTCCTCGCCTCGGCATCCAAGCCATGCCAAAACAATACTCTTTCATGCTTAGGGTGACACATAAATTATGCAAAAAGAAGCAGAGAGCCAGCCCTCGCTGAAGAGCTCTTATGAGAGTACTGTGTAACAACCAAAGTAAAAGGGCCAGTAGCTATGGGAGGTTACAAATGAAGACAAGGCGGTACTAAGGAGAGACTAACAAGCCGATTACGGAATCAGAAGCCAGCATTTACGAAGGACATTGAAACAATGCAATATAAAATATGGGTGGAGTTTCAAGTCCATACTCTAATACTGCATGCCTCGCAGAGCAGCGAATGCGTGCTGACTCTAGGCTCGACCTAAAAAGTACAGTGCATGTGAGCAAAAAAGATGTTTATTTAGAACTACATGCAGAGTTTCTTAGTAAAATGCTACTTTTTCTTAGTTGTCCCTTTATGTTAGGAATGATCTCAGATTTAGATTTGCTTTCTTTTTTTCCTGTCGGCTAAAAAGAGGTTGGCAGTTAAACATTGTACATTTTGAAAAGCCTGTTCAGAATAGCGGATGCCTACGGACCCATATATAACAATTCAATTTCTAACATAGTATTGGGGACAATTCAGTTCTACAAATTATTTTCTTGTTATTTTATGCTCAGCCTTTAAAGTTAGTAAACCTCACACGGTCAAAAGCAAATGAACATATTTTCACAACAGAGTGAAATTGTCAGTTTAGCACAAAACCTGGCTAGAAGTCCTTACATAGTATTGCTGACAGGTATTTTCTCTGGCTTTAACAATATACTCATGTAAGAAAGTGTAACAATTCCCTTAATTACCAAGGCCCAAAATGGAACAGTGTCATATAAAGCTTACCATACTAACTGAAAGCAAATCTTAAACAATTGTGCTTTGAACTTCACACTTCACACTTTCAAATTTCCTCAAAACCCGAAAAGGCATCACTGAATGGTTAAATATGAAGTGCTGTAAAGTAGTGTCTAATAAATACTTTCTCAAAATAAAAAGTCACACGATGAACAACTTACTAGAATGTCACAATGAGATACTGACAGCAGCATTTTGACGAAGGCCTGTAGTACGTTGTCAAAGTGGTTGTCCCCATAGAGCTTAAAAACACCAAAGCTGACATAATTTCCAGATAATGCTGCTTTGAGGGCGCAGTAGCAGATGGAAATGCCCTTGAGTTTCAGTGGATAAATTTGATCTTTTGGGATTGTGCCAAGGGATAAAATCTGATTACCTGTTTTTAGAAAAGATTAAACAAAATTAAGAAAATAAGCATAACAATTTAACACTAACATACATTTTGAGGTTTAATACCATTTGTTTTTATTTCTACCGAGATGTTTTTAGAATGAATGAATGAATGATTTTCTTGAAGAAGGATTACAGATACATTAAGAATGTTCCTATGAATTTTGCTCTTGCATTACAATACATTTCCTCTTGGAATGAATCATCTATTTGATTTGATGTATAAAATTTAAATAGCAATTTTAATCTTACAAATAGGAGCCCCTGAACGGACAAACAGTGTGAAAAAAAGTGCAATCGGTTGGAAATCACATGAGGAAAATGTTATGTACCAGCATTCGCCTCGTGACAAATACACACAAACAAACACTGACGTTAGTTTGGCATACATATTCAAGCCTGAATGAATGAATGAATGAAATGAGATTTGTATTGCGCTACTTAGCCCCAAGGCATCAAGGCGCATCAGATCGTATAGCTGAATGAGAGGTAAAACCAGATGTCGACTATAGTTAGGCTTCTGGGTAGAGCCAGGTCTTTAGGGCTTTGCGGAAAAGAACGAGGGACGCATGGCCCTTGAGTTCAACTGGAAGCATGTTCCAGAGTTTCGGGGCAAGGGAGAAAAAGGCCTTAACGGTTCGGGGAACCGACAGAAGGTTCTTGTTGGCAGAGCGCAGAGCCCTGCCCGGGGTATAGGAGGACACAAGAGACCTAATGTCTTCTGCACCGGATCCATGGAGAGCACGGTGGGTAAGACACAGAGCCTTAAAGTTTATCCTGGCCTGCAAAGGAAGCCAATGAAGGTTTTTTCTGATGGAGGAGCCTGATGACCGCCTGGGGGCATCAACAACGAACCTAGCTGCCGCATTCTGCACAAATTGTAAGCGTTGGACCAGCCTCTTATTTATGCCTAAATAGAGGGTGTTACAGTAATCTAACCGTGAGGAGATGAGAGCTACCGAGAGTTGTTTCCGAGCTTCCAAGGAAGGTAGTGTGAAAGTTTTCTCAAAATCCTTAAGACACCACAACAGGTGGAAACAGTCCTATTGACTTGCCTGTCAAAGGAAAGTGTGGTGTCAAGAATTACACCCAAATTGCGAGCAGCAAGAGAGGGTGTGGGACAGGTTCCAAGGGCAGACGGCCACCAATCAGCCGACCAGACCTCCTGTTTACCTCCGAAGATGAGGACCTCGGTCTTTTCCCCATTTAATTTAAGGAAGTTATTGGTCATCCAGCCTGCCACTGCCTCCATGCAATTCCTAAAATTTAAAGCCGCAGTCTCCACAGATTGAGAGAGGGAAACCATAATCTGGGTGTCGTCAGCATACGACAGTACTTCCAATCCGAACGATCTTACTAGCCTGGCAAGTGGGGCCACATAGATGTTAAAAAAGTGTGGGGCTCAAGGATGAGCCCTGAGCGACCCCACACTGCACAGGCTTAGCGGGGGAGAGGAAGTCGCCCAGTTTAACCCTTTGCTCACACTGATTGAGAAACGACGTCAAGAGGCTCAAAGCGGGCCCATCCACTCCCATCTCACTGAGGCGGGTGGCCAGGATGGTAAGGGACATGGTGTCAAATGCGGCTGTGAGGTCGAGCAGGATCAGAAGGGTAGTCAGACCACTGTCGACCTTAGCGCGGATGTTATTGACCACCACTGTGAGGGCTGACTCCGTACTATGCGCCTTCCGAAAGCCATGCTGAGAAGAATCTAGCAGGCTAGAATTATCCAGCAAGGCGCTCAGATGGTAGTTAAGATGGGCCTCGAGCATCTTGGCGGGGGCAGGAAGCAGGGATATGGGACGAAAGTTTTTTAGAATAGCAGGGTCTAGGGTAGCCTTCTTCAAAAGCCTATACAATATTTGCTCTTAATAACTGAATATCTAGTGAAAAAAGTACATACTCCACTTTTCCTGATGGAAATTACTTAGCTTGATCAGCATAGGGATGTTTCATACACACAATTTAACAAGATTTAAATTTGATATGGGAGAATGTCATGAAGGTTTAGGGTGTTCCCTTCCCATTTACTATAGCGTCCATCTCCATTTCTGCTGGCTCAGGACACAAGCTTTTACATAGGTTTTTCCCTCAATGTCTGCAGAGACAATGGTGTTTTAAGCCACAGAGTTATAAAGGTGGTCATATCAATGGTATCCTTAAAACCAATTAGAGAAAGAGTAGCTTTCGGTTCCACAAGTCAGCATTTATTCATATGTGCAATCACATCTGGTGCCACTATTTGAATTCAGCAAATATAGGATCAGCCTTGGGGTGAAGATAATTAAAAGGGTCGTACAATTAAAGTTTTGGATAAAAATCTGCCAATTCACTGTTTATCAATGATTGTGTGAACTATTTCATGCAGGTTTGTCTTAAATTATGTGTGTGCCTATCAACTTTGGATAATGGTAATCTTAACTTGCTATGTATGCTATATTTAAATCTTCTAATGAAACTAATTATGTACGCTTCTGTCGTTTTCATTGTTTCTAACCTACAGAAAAGAAACACTGTAATAAAACACTGCAATTGACCAGCCCATTAGTGCGGAGTTTTGTCTTAATCAACAAGCAACTGAAAATAAATCTCTTTAGATGCCCATGGGGTGCACCTCTCTATTGGTATCTATCAGGAGGCTCTTAAATTACAAATACCAGTATCTTGTGCAAATGGCAAGATTCAATAATCAAGCAAGAATTATATTACGCGACTTTGTCCTTGTCAACCCTTGTTTCACAATATTTGAAATCACAACCTGGGGCCAAACAATGTTTCATTTGACACTGTAGAAGTAAATACAAATCACAGTTCAATTGGATCTCAATTCATTAGTAGTTCTGAAAGATGTTCCCCATATTCATCAAGTAGTATATATTACTTTGAATGATCTCTATTTGTATGTATTTCTAGGAGTTTGTTACCCCTTCTGTACCATTGTGAAAAATAAAATCCAAGTCCTAGCTTGTAATTTGGAATACTCTCAACTCCTCATCCACAAACTAAGGTAATATCTAGTCTGCCACATTTCGGCAATATCTTAGAAGTACAGGTTATTATCAGCTACATAATTTTCTGGATAAAGACTACTGTTTGGATCTTCAATCAGGTTTTCCATCAACAGAAGTGCTAAGACAACCGCTCAACCTCCCGGATGGGGAAAGACAAGCCGTTTTAAACTTACTAGATTTATGAATGATTTATAACACTGAAAACTACAGTTATACTTGATGAGTAACTGGACACATATCTTGCTGGCACACAGGAAATATTGTGTTAAATGGACTCAGCCACTTTTTTGTGGTAAAAACATAGAGACTTTATCATTTTATTTCCAAACAACCATAAACGTGTTGAGTCTTCTTAACAAACTCTTCAAAGCCATAAAATGCAGCCACAGAATCGACCACAAGGGGTCCCGACACTCCAGCTGAAGAACATACAACTCTAGCTCGGAGGGCTTTAGAGAATGATAAGCTCTCCTGGGGTCATGTATTCAATGACCAAGGAGATTTATTGCCATTTTTTCTAAATGTTCATGGGGTCTGCTGCACTCCCTGAAGCCTCCCACAACATTTGAAAAATTGCTTTGCGGCGCCCCAACTCTTCTAGTCGCACCACAAACATCTAAAAATATAAACCAAAAGCCATTGCAGGGCATTATGGAGTGTCCCCCCTGAGGGAGCAGTGAATATGAAATGAGTGGCTACTCAGTGAATTTAATATTCATCTTGTTGTTTTTCTTTTTTCATGGTTGGGTGCCCCACTACCACTTTAGGCACCCAACAATTGTAGGCAATGTTTTGGGAATGGGGGGCGCTTCAGGGCCTCCCTTAACAGGCATCATCCAGGGTATGAAAGGAGCCATCTTTTTTTTTTAAAGTGGGTGCCCCAGATCCATCCAGGGCACCACAACCTTTAGTGCTCTTGGGGCCGCGAGAGGAGGCCCACGGCCCGGCAATCTCCTTATTCAGTACCCATCCAGAGTAGCAGAGAGAGCAGGTTTGGGTAGGATGCTTCCTATTGGCTGAGAGTAGCTTTTCCTTTGCTCCCGCCCGACTGACAGCAGCTTTTCTTTTTGCCCCCACCCACCCAGGCAGGAGCAAGCTACACTGTCCCGGGAATGGACCCCAGGACACTGTAAGTAATCAGGCCCCCCATCCCCAGGGAGATTGTATAACTCTGGGTTGGGGTCTGCATGACCCCTTCCCAATAAAAGGGAAATAGGCCTCAGGGATGGGGTCACTTGGGCCTTCAAAAGTCTCGGTGAGCAGGGATGCACATCCCCCTGCTCATATTCTAAAAAAAGGCTCCAGCTCCTCAGGCACTGCGCGACATATGGGGGGGGGGCATTTAAAAAGGGAAGGAGACCACCTTTTAAATATTACTTAAAATCTATTTATCTCCAGTGGATCTACTGTAAAATAAAAAAAATAATTAAAAAAACCAAAGGTGGACCTCCACAACCAGGCGAAGGGGATCAGGGTACCATGCCCCCTATATGTATTTTTTTTTAAAATTCTCAGAACAGGGAACTGAGCCCACGAATCCTAAAATGGTTTTCTGTCAAATTTGATGTAACTCCATTCAGACATTTTGGATGCAGCTGTGTTTAGTTTTCCTATGGAAAAGTGCATCTGGATAAGGCATTTTGGGACCCTTCCCTTTTCCTCGACCCCCGCTTGACGGATAACCCCAAAACTTTCTAGGAAGGAGCTCAGGTGGATGGAGCTAGTTTTGGAAGATTTAGTGAAGATTTGTCGAACGGTGAAAAAGTTATTAGCAGACCAAACAATCTATTTCCTATGTAAACGTGGTCCTAACTATAACCACCCATATGTGAATAGATACAGGCACAGTGCCAGTCACCACTGTCTAGCTATGGTTAAGTTATGCTTTCATTCGAAATATGGGGCAGCCGGGGTGACCTCCGGACAATTCACCAAGGGAGCTGGGACTCTCCGGGCTATGCCCTTGCATACTGCAGCCACCCAATTGAAAAGGTGAGTCTCTGGAGACTTGCTGCCTGGCAGTCGATTGTACTGTAATGTGCGGCGGAAAAGTGCCAAACTGCAGGAGCTATGCGTTGCTCTCAAAAATGAATCTGAGGACACCAAATTAATTTTTAGCCTCCTATTTTCAAATTCTTTCACTTTTACAGAATGTTTTAAAATTTTCGATGTTACATTTTGTTTCTTTATTTATAATTATTTTATAAAATCTGTTAATATTATTTAATATTCTAAACAGTCACGGACCCCCTGAGTAGGCTTCATGGACCCCCAAGGGTCCACAGACCACATGTTAAAAAATGCAATGGAATCTGAAGTTAGAATTATCCATCAGAATCCTAGAAAATATTTTTAATATATGCCCTCCTTACACCTATTAAAACCAGATATGCTCTTTTAATTTGTTAACCATAACTTTTGCAAACATAAGAATTTGCTTTTCGAACATTTTAGTAATACATTTTTGATTGACTCTTCATAACTCTAGAAGGAGTGGAGGCATGTGAGCATGCATTAGCCCTTCTGTTTTTTTATTTAATTTAATTTTTTTAAACATACCAGGTCATCCCTACTCCTTTGAAAAAAATTCTTTTTAAATCAACACACATATAACTACTTTTACTACCTAGCGTTGATGATGTAGTATGATGTATTGATGTATGATGTGGTTTTTACCATAATATAGTGTTCCACAATGTAGTGGACTCGCTTTAGCGGTTTACCTTCTGAGAGATCCTAGAGAACTAATCTAGGTCTTTTCCACTAGCATTTTTTCCCCCTCCAATGCTGAATTGTGCAAGGATAGCCTGTCTCCCCATCTTTCTTCAGCATTTACCTTGGTCTTCTCTTTAAATTATTGGGAACAGTCTGCACAGTGAAAAGACTCAGATTTTAGTTGAGGACAGAGAGGAACAATAGCTACCTTCCATTCAACAGTAGTAAATATATTTTACATTCCTGTAAAGACAAAAGGGTCCACAGACAAGTTTTTTTCTCCTTCCCTTCTTAAAGAATAAGTTACTAACCTTCGTTAATGCCTTATCTCGTAGATACAAGATCTAGTCTCAGATTCCTTACCTTTGAATTATCCCCATGTGCCAGACTGGATCCACAAACTTTTCTACAGCAGTACCTCTGTGCGGCAGTAGAGGGCATCAAGCTACTCCATGACAATCTCGTTCATCGGATGCGACATCAACAGAGTCCATATAAGCCCTCCCATGGCACGCTGACAGCAGTTTCTTTTTAAGTACTTTCCTCGCTAAAACGCAGAGCCACGTACGAAAATTGCTATGGAAACAGTGGGCCCAAAAAGAATCTTTTTTTAAAAAAACGTTTATGTTTATTGAATTTTTACCAACAAAATGCAGGAGAGTGCATAGAAAAGATCTGGAAAGAAAAGGAGAATCAATTTGCAGAGCAGGGGGGATGGGTGGGTTGGTAAGGAATTCGAGGATAGATCTTGTCTCTAGATAGGGCATTACTGAAGGTAAGTAACTTACTCAACTAATAGAGACGTCTAGAGGCGAGTCTGCGAACGAATCCCACAAAGATCCTCAACTAGGCTATCTGGTTTGTTATAAGAAAAAAAAGAGAAGGAGACCGGCTGCCAGGAAGGGAGATGCGAAAGAAGACATCTCAACAAAAACATTTTGTAAAACCCCGTATGGAGCTGAATCCGCAACTGTGCACAAAACATCAGAAAATGATACCATGGCAGAAGAATAAAGCGAGCTGGAAAGAACATGCCATATAAACCTAACACTGCATCGCTCCCCTTAAGTAAACCGGGCCAAGAGAATGGTGTGGAGGGCCAAGGACAATAGCTAAAAAAAAAGTACTGATCCATAGCCCCTAGCCATAGAAACAAACAATGCAGAGCGCTCCAACCAATAGTTTAAGAAAGCACTGCAAGCAATAACGGCAATTAAGGCCACAGAATATGAGTGGTCAGAAGAAAAACAGTTTGAGAGAGAGAGAGAGAGAGAGAGAGAGAGAGAGGAGCTCTCTGGGACTATCCAACGTAGAATCCGCAGGGGGAAGGGCGTAGCCCGTACAAAGCAACGTACAAGCAGATGTCTATCCAGGACATGAAGAAGAGCGCAACAACGTGAGCAAAACACATACATCTACAGAAATAACACAGTAAAATAAAATGTGCCTAAGAAGGGTAAGTATAAACTGCCACACATCTGTCATGAGCTGAAGATGGAACAAGGGCAAGCAGATAACCAGTCACAAGGCCCGTATAAAAGAAATGAAGGGAGTTTGAAATCGCACACTCCAGAAAACAAAAGAAGCAAACAGAAAACAACACTACTGACTGAATGTATATGAGCAAGCGACTGAGAAAAAGAAAGTAAAGACTACTACAGAGGACTGTAAAAAGGGCAAGCTGAACAAGGCCAACATAGGGAAGGCTTAATTAGATAACTAGTCTCCATCTTAAAAAGAAAGAATAACAGGAGAACAGACCTGGATAAAGCAGCAGACCAGATGGAGGAAACAGTATAGACTGACCAACGACACAAGTTAAGGTCCAAACCAAGTAACCAGTGTGAAGAACTGAAGTAACAGATGGAGAGGCAGTGCCTCCAGCCTAACAAGCGTAAAGGCCAGAAGCAAAAAGAAAGTGCCCGTTTGCACAGGATGACCTGTGCCCGGATAACAAGCCATGTAACTTCATAAGTGAGGATTCAGAAATCATCCAAGATCGTATTTTGTACACTAATGAGTTCAAAGGAGAACAAATCCCTCAAGGGGTTGGAATTGTAATCACACTTGCGAAAAGTAAAGGAAACTCCCCAGAAAGAAATTCGAAGGACTCACCAACCTAGAGTGGGTGGTCAAGGAAACAGAACATGAAAAATAGCCACAACACCCAAAAAAGGGTAGAAGCTCGTCTGAAAAAAAGCCAGGTCAGTATCCTAACATTGGAGTTGGTATTAGAGGTGTAATGGAAACATCTCCAACATGCACAAAAAACGTAGTCAAGAAGGGAAAAGTAACTACAGCTTTGCGCAAGGCAGCAAATTAAAACAGGTCATGCAAAAGCATAGAAGAGAAAGGGTTCGCAGAGTAGGCTAAACATGCCAAGATACAGACAAGGTACGTCAGCAACGAACCTAAAGAGAGAAAGAGAAAGGGCAGGGGCCCTTCTTGCCCGTGTATAGCAAGAACTAGCATTAAAACTGCTAATGTCTGAAGAGAGTAAGAAGGAACACCACCTAGGTAAAAATCCGTGCCTTGCGTCTGATAGGAGAGAAGGCAGCAGATAGAGTGGACCCGGTTGCTAGCGTGAAGAGACACTCGACAGTTGGGGGAGGGGTGACAAGAAGACCCACGTGCATCATCTTCAGACTTGAACCACTGCACCAAAGCGCGGCATGTGGAGTCCCGCAGAAAGGGCAACATTGTGTCAGAAACATATGGAGGATCTTCTGTAGGCATATAGACGAAGTACCCTTTGGGACATGAAACAAGACGACACTGCATTCACACAATACCATGAAAATACAACTAGAACTTGGACAGTACCACTCTGAGGTGATGAGTGAAAAAAGTAGTCAAGGGGCACCGCCCTAAAAAGGGTCACACATAAAAGGAAACAAGGAGACCTTCCCCAGAAAGACTGAGTACGCGGAAAAGAAGAGGACGGTATAGCAAGCAGGACCTAAGATTTCGCTTTACCCTAACTATCCTGAAAACAGCACAATGCAGAGTCAGCTTGAAAGCCAAACAGATGATTACCATCGAACGGCATGTCCACCAAGGTGGGCTGGACAGCCTCCGAAAAACAAGAGGTGAGTAGCCAGGCATGCTGGTGAAGAACTAGTGAAAGAGCCATGGCTCATCCAACAGAATATGAGGTATCCATGCATGCCATAGCGAATCAGCATTGTATCCGCCTGGAGGCCTTCTTGGAGTAGCTGGGCAGGAGTAGCTGAGCAAGAGTATCCCGGGTGTCATCAGGGACTGAGGGGGAAAAGGCGTGAGATGGAATCTCATAACATCTTAGAAAAACGGCCTATAACACAGCTGGTATTAAGGGACTGTAAAGTGGAACTGGTGGCAGAAAAGATATATCGACCAAGAGCATCTAGACTTTTAGCCTCCCCGATTTCGGGGGATGGCGTAGCAGCCTCAACCACAAACCTGTATGGAGTAGGCTGTTGGAAGAGACTAAGCGTGTCTCCAGGGGCAGGATAGTGCGTATGAGCTATAGAACAGTCCACGGAAGGCCTTGAAATGGGTATAGCCCAAGAGCCTAACATAATATCAAAGAGGGCTTCACTGAAGGGGAGCACAGGCTCGGCCCCGATCTAGCCCTGATGAAGCACTCCAAGCAGGGGATCACTGGCCACCTCTACAGAAGGAAGCTGCATCTCCAGAATCACAGCAACTCTCCGCAAAAGCTGAGCTAGCCTAAGTAACAAGGCTAGGAAGAGAAAACAAACCAGAGGATGGTGAAGATTCGAGGCCACTAGCCTCACCAAGGCCAGACACCCAATGAAACTCCTGAGGAGGCTGGACTGTGTTACTCGTGTCATCACCAAAATACTGTTTCCTGAAGGGAAAATAGCATGGGGCTCCTCTTAAGGCAGAGGACGGTAGCTGAAACAGAACTGTTCTGCCGAAGTCGCTCCCAACTTCAAAGAGGTGACACCTTGGCGTAGGGGAGGAGAGGCATAGTCGCAGCGTTCAGCACCATCATGCCACAGGATCCAACAGTGAGGTCACAGCTGGGAACTCCAAAGTGCTGTGCACCGGAGCCGAGATGGATTCGATGACGAATCCAGAGGCCCTCACTGACACCAAGGGAGGTCCCGCCAGCTTGGAGTCAGGCAAGGCTTCTCCGGCCTCCTTGGGGCTGGGACACGCACCAAGGGATGCGGAAAAACAAAAATAACTTGAAGGGAGAGATAGTATTCCCTTATCGGATCCAGACGAAGAGCTTCAGGAGCTGGCCCTAAAGGGGTCCTTGAAGGGAGAATAGAGTCGCGATCGATAGAGACCTTCTATTGCTGCACCGCTAACAGAGTCATGCGGCGCTCCTGCTAGACAGACAACTGAAGACATGAGCCGCACCCTTTAGAGTCACGATGCATGCCCAGGCACCACATCCAAATAGTATGAGGTTGCGGGGTCAACATCATAGTCCACAAGACCCTGTAAACATCCAGAAAAAAGCACATTGTATAGTCGACAAACGTCAAAATAGGCCAAAAATAGCCAGTGGTACCACACTCCAGAACCGCGTAGAAGCACAGAAAGTAAGAAACAGACATCAGCGCATCAGGGAGGGCTTATATGGATTCTGTTGACGTTACATCTGGTGGATGTCATAAACATAGAGTCCCTTGGTGCCCTCTACTGACGCGCAGAGGTACCGCTGTAGAAAAGTTCTCGGACCGGGTTTGGCACCAGGGGATTCAAAGGTAAGGAATCTGCAGCTAGACATCTCTATCAGATATGAATGTTTCAGCCCTTAGAAGTTAATAAAAACCTCCTTGTTATTTTGGAGATTACTCTGGCCACTCAGCTCCGTGAAATACTTAAGAACTGCTTATTTCGGCAACGCAAATTAAGGGCAGTTTTGCTGCGCATCTCACTTTCTCATTGTGCGTTTTCCAACATTCAGCAATCTATTCCCTCCTAGATCACCACTACACTCTGCAATTAGCTCAGAATGCTGCTAATGGCCGACCTGTACATACTTAGATATACTCTGCATGCCAGGAGATCTCTTCAATCAGTTCCAGCCCATATTACACTGCAAATGTTATGTATCTCTCTCATATATTGGCACTAGCTGACCCCTTTCTACCACATGTATTATGTCACTGCCTATTCAAATGTAAACTGAGGAGCTAGACTCAAATGCTCCTCAGTTTTTTGTATGTTGGACAGAAGAGTGGAATGGAAGTACACCTCTCGGTTCAGACTACTGAAGTCTGAAATCAGCTTCCAATCAGTTCACACCTCTAATCATTTTTGTCAGACTTTAAAGAAATACTTAATGTACATCTGAACTTACACTGTATGTTACAAAACAACCAGAGCCTAGCCATCTTTTCTAGTGACTAGTATTAGTTGAACCTAAATGCTTCTCTCTAACTGAGGGGCAAAGCTGTCCAACAATGAATATGCATTACTCCGAGTACAGGTTCAAGCAATCATGTAAGGGAAGATGCGAGTAGGAACGCGGATGAACCACACTAAGAGAATCCTGCCTGACTTACACCAGTGAAAGTACAACTGGGGCATCAAAAGAGTTTATGCTCTCACCCACTGTAAGAATCTCCCTGGTAAAAACAAGTAAACCATGTTTTATCGAATACTCAAACAAGTAATCAAAGGAGAGGCAGCTTGCCTTGCTACGGTTAGGTAATGTATTTCCATTTGTTTGGGCCCAGGAGTACTTTAGTTAACAAGTATAGCATGCAGGAGCTGAAAGCTATGTTCCACTTTTCCAGTTGCCTGCTTGAAAGTCATTTGATCAGTCGAAGGAAAAATCTGTCTCTTACGACCGTTCACCGGATACCAGGCAGGGGGATTGTAATGACAATTTTCCACGTCCAACAATGAAATCAGACATAATTAGCAAGGATGGAAGTCTTCCCTTTAATTATAAGTTCTACCTTTCTTCATGAATCCATGATTAACTTGGTTTCAGGACAGCATTTCCCATTCTTTGGATTACACAGGAAATAAGTAATTCCACGCCTGAAAGTACAAAATTGTACTAAATATCAAGCAGTCACATGAGCTTTCAACCATACACTGCTGATCATTGGTCACCAAAGTGAGACTCAAACCCACAAAAAAGAAGGAGCATCAGTGGTGCAAAACTGAGATAGCTAAACATGAGATTTAAAAATATTTCATGATAAATAAGGTGGCCTGAAAAACAACCAATGCTATATCGCTTATCAGCGTTACGGCATTACAAACTGAGTTAAATTATTACTGAGCAGAGCAGTGAAATAGTGGTTATCACTATTCAACAAGCAGGCAGTCAACTGAACTGTCAATGAGAGTTTTCGACTCGCTCAACTATTCAGAATTGTTGCCATCTTGCTGTGGCAACCTTTACTTGGCATTTTCAAATTTGAAGGCTGCCTTAGATGAGGTGGATAGTTCCAAACATATCTTCTTTGCTCAAAAAAGGTGTAGAGTAAACTAACAGATATAATGTTCCTACTTCATCAGTGTAAAGCACAGTTAATTTATGGGACACATGGGAAACTACCTGAATTCAGAAAGGCTGCCAAAGGGACCTGCCAGGGCTTTGTGTTGATCACTAAAATTATTTCAATATTTTCATCTGAGATAGGTTTCAAGCACTGCAGTTGAAAATGGTCAAAGTATGAAGCTGACTGGCAGCAATCTTGGCAACAATTAGATCAATCTCCACTAATTCTAGGCCACATTCAATGATGGACGACAGGTAAAGATCTCAACATGAAGGAAAAACAACCGGAATAGGGTTTCTTGATACTGGGAATATTCCCAAAAACACTTCTTTAAGCATAGATAGTCAATGCTACTGTTATTTCCAACAAATTTAAAAAAAACACATCAAGATCATGTCAGATTTATGGTGGCAAACAATGTCATCCAAGTTCTACTCTACAAACTCAAAAAAGGGATCTGGGTTGTGGTTTATCTATATTAAAGCACGAGTCGTGCATCTTAAGAAGGTTAGTACAGTTTGTTACTAACATGTCTCTTTTTATACATAAGGCTTAAATTAAATCCATGTTATTAATGTATTACTTTGAAATCAGTTGGGTTCATGGTTTCTTCTTTTCATGCAGGTATTATCACTAAGCATGATTCAAATGCTTAGCTGTGGGTAGATGTAACTGACTCTTTAAGTACTCAAGGCTTTCTACTCAATCCCTGTTGTATATCTGACTCGTATTTGGAATGCAGAAGTGTGCCAAGTGTTAATCAACAAAAATCTTTTTGAATCATACTCACTTGGGAATTTCATCAGTGCAACAATTCATGCAATAAGGCAATCACATATGACTGAACATTTAACATACGACTGAATATGACCGATGAATATGACTGAATCCCTGGCTGCATACTTTCAAAAGAGAATGATCAGGCTAATTAACAGATTGATTCAATTGTCAAAATTTGGACCTAAAAATAAACATGGATGTTGTAAGTATATCAAAAAGACCTTCAATACTACTACATATCCTCAGACAAGCTCGGTAACGTGGTGCAGGTCTGTGCAGCGCTCGGTATTGAGAAACGGTTACTCGACATTAGACAACATTTGCGATTCACTCAGGAGACCGCTTGACCATTGCAGTACCTCAAGGATCACCGGTTTTTATACAAAATGTATATTGATGTTACACAGTTCAAGCTAGAATGCAGTTATCTCTACCTATGAATGCAAGGACGCGCACAAATGCCTACATATGGCTAAATTCTCCCAGAACACTGTATGAATATGCCTGCTTACTAACATATAAAGCACTGCCTCAAATTAATTATTATGCCTTGTAAAAGTAGTATGTTCTATGGCACAATATGCTCAAAAATAATTGTCATATAAAATGGCAATGAGCTTTCTTCACCCTGCAATCACTAACTCCAGAGAAAGCATTAGTGCGTACAGGATATTTTAAGACCACAAAACTGAACTACCTTTTAAATTGAGCACTCAATAACTAAGCATGAACCTCTTATTAGGGAAACATTCTAGAGGCTCTTAGGAAGGAAGGTCTAAGTCTATTGCAAAATACGCTAAAATATTTCTTTCACCCAAATGCTATCTGAACTACAATAACAAGAAATTGTTTTGTACTATGGTGACTAACCCCATCTCTGACCCCAAACAATAACTGCTAGAACTGCTGTAAGGAGCTGCAAAATTAAAAACTTACATCAAAGTGAATCTTGACAGAAAGCAGCTAAATAATGGAAGCATATTAGAAGAAGGAAAAGGCTGGGTTGTTTCTAAAACCCAAAGAGCACAGCTTGCAGTTTGAGAACAAACACTCACCACCTTTCCATCCCGAAGGCACAGAGCAAAACAATTTCAATAAAAGAGGATGTACAAGTGCAACAAATGAAAAATGCTAAATTGTTTGACAGAGGAACGGTATAGGCATGCTACTGCTTTCAACTACAAGATTACAATGCAAATATTAATTTCTTCTGACGCGGAGCTAGATTTTTCTATTTAGCATACATGTACTTGTAGAATTATACACAAAAATGTATAAACTTAAAGCACAAGTTACTACATGTGTAACGATATATCTGTAAGAGACATTAGTTAGTGATAGATTCCTTACCTTAGAATATCCCCCAGGCATCAGACTGGATACGGAAAGTTTTGCTTAGCAGTATCCTTGCGCGTCAGCAGGTGGCGTCCTGCGGCTCCACGTCCGTCACTGGCGTCATCAGCGCCGAGATGACGTCATGAAGAGTACTTAGGCGCCACCCATGAATGCTGACGTCAGTTCTGTACACGACTTTCCGCGCCAGGAACGCAGAGCCATGCAAGATACTGACCATTGGTGCATAAAACTAGGGCCCCACAAGGGGATGACCTTAACCCTAATCAGTTCGCAGAATGGGGAGGATGGGTGGGGCAGTTAGGAATCTATCACTAACTAATGTCTCTTACAGATATATCATTACACAAGTAGTAACTTGTACATCTGAAAGAGACACGTTAGTGATAGATTCCTTTCCTTAGAATAGATAGCCCAGCAATACCAACCCCAGTGGTGGATCTGCAAACAAAATTACACCAGGAAGTCACGGAGAACAGAACGGCCAAAGAAGCCGTCTCTCCGGACTTGACTGTCAATGCAGTAGTGCTTTGTAAACGTGTGCAGCGAGGCCCACGTAGCTGCCTGACAAATGTCCTGCATGGGAACGCCGCGTCCCAAGGCAGTAGTGGCTGCAGTTGCCATGGTCGAATGGGCACGCAGCCCCACAGGAGGCTGCTTCTTGGCCAAGGAGTAACAGGCTTTGATGCACTGAACGATCCACCGGGAGATGGTCCATTTGTGCACAGCCCGAGTTTTTGGCACCCACGTAGCCGACAAAGAGCTGATCATCCACCCGGAACGGTTGTGTACGCTGTAGATAGAAAGCAAGCGCACATTTTGGGTCCAGACGGTGGAGCCTCTCCTCTTCCCTGGAAGGATGCGGAAAGAAGGTGGGCAAAGTGATGGTCTGCACGATGTGGAAGGGCATGACAACCTTTGGCAAGAAAGAAGGACAGGTCCTTAAAACCATCGCAGAGCACTGATGACATTGTGCGTTCCCTTTGGTGGAGAATAGATCTAACCAAGGCTCTCCGTTCTTCAAGAGAAGAACATGGGAAGAAAAGAAGATCTACAATGGTAGAACATATATGCTGTTCAGACAGGCAAATAGTGGAAGCTTCGGGAAATAAAGAAGGGCAAGTAAAAGGCCCAAGTGATGAAGACAGTAAAAATATGCGCAGACATAAGTATGTGATGTGTGACGATGCCTCTGAGAGTGCAGAGATAGAGAAAGTTGTAGTGCAGATTTTGATACTGGCGAAGAGATTCAAGTTAAAAGAGTAAAAAAGGAAGACAATACAGGATCTGAGAGTATAAAAAATCCTTTGGGTGAAAACATGTTTGACTCATTACTCATAAAACATACTTTTTCACCATAATGGTCACCTTCTCATCATTTTGTTAAATATTTAGAATACTGGATCAGAAGGGGAATCCCAAAAGAAGTTTGGATTAGAATAAGATCAGAGTGCCCACGACCCATTGTGGATAATAAGGTGTTGATGACACCAGAACTTGATTCGAAAATGATTGCCTTTATTGCGAAAGGGGGCCGTGAGCCAAGGAAAGGAGCTTAAATTCTTGTCAAGACAGGTTATTAGATATAGTTGGCCCAGTTGGCGGAGGAGGCCTATGTTGGTAATAATAATATTGATGTACAAGAACTTCGTGAATGGATTCAAAGGGTAGTATGCTTATTGGGCAATTGCAATACGGCTTTTTCTATTGAAACGAGAAACAGTTTATTACTTAAAATTGCACCTAAGTTGGTAAACCTTGCGGTTAAAGAGGAAGGACCTTTGGCTAAAGGCCTTCTTTTTGGTGATGAATTTATAAAAGATTTATCAAGGTATGTAGGGGCATTTAGAAGCCTACAAAAGTCTCAAAGAGGATAAAAAAGGATTTTTAGTGAGCGTGTTTTTGGCTCGGCCGGGAGAACGAGGAGCCGATTCCCAGGCCGAGGTCAAGGAATCACTAGAGGCTCTTTTACACGTGGATTCGGAGGAAGAGGCTACCAGGGTCAGCAATTTTTTCCAGGAGGATTTTTTACGCAACGACAACGTGGAAGAGGAAGATTCAATAGAGGAGAGAGACGAGGCAGAGGCTCAAGTGGTAAGTCAAGGTCTTTCTGTTATCCACTTAAAATTGGGCGGCAGACTTGGCCAATTTTCTGAGATTTGGAGGTCAATAACAAAGGACCCTTGGGTGTTAGAAACTGTTCAAGGTTTCAGGATAGAGGTTATAGCAAATCCAGTACAAGAAAGGATATCAAATTGAATGCTTTTCATAAAAGAGCAATTGAAACTAATAGACTTAGAGGTTCAAGATTTAATAAGGAAAGGAGCAATAGTAAGAGAGAGAGAGACAGTGTGAAGGGGTTTATAAGCAATATTTTTCTAGTGGAGAAAAAAGACAAAGGGGGCATGCGCCCTGTAATAAATTTATGACAGTTGAATGATTGGGTGGTATATCACCATTTCAAAATGGAGGGAATACATCTATTGAAGGATATGTTCTTGAAAAGGAAATTGGATGACAAGATTGGACCTAAAGGATGCTTATCTTACAATACCAATATGGAGAGAACATCAGAGATATTTGAGGTTTGTGTGGAAAGACCAGATGTAGAAGTTTGTGTGTCTACCTTTCGGCCTGTCATCTGCACCGTGGTGCTGCACAAAGGTACTTCGTCCGGTGGCGGCTTTTCTGAGAGAGGGGTGTATGAATGATAACATATTTAGACAATATTTTGTTAATGGACCATACGATGTTAGCGATAGAGTTGCTAGAGTCTCTAGGTTTTGTAGTCAACAGAATGAAATCTCAATGTGTACCCATTCAACAAACACAATTTTTAGGGTTTGTGATAGATACAGTGGAAGCAGATTTGAACCTTCCAAGGGAAAAGCTAAAGAGAATTCGGAAGGAATTAACAAATGCATTGAAAATGAACAGTATTTCTTTAAGAATGTTGGCTCGTGTTGTAGGACTCCTGTCATGTACTATTCAGGCAATTTCTCCAGGTCCTTTACATTACAGGACACTACAGAGGATGAAGGCTTTCCATTTAAGAAATGGTTTGAGATAATCAGAGAGTTAATTTGGTGGCTGAGGAATATGGAAGCGTGGAATGGACAAGCAATTTTTGGAGAAAATGCTGATCTAGTTGTAGAATCAGATGCAAGTCTGGAAGGATGGGGTGAAAGATGTGGTTTGTTAAGTACTGGAGGTCGTAGGACAAATCAGGAAAGGAATTTACATTTAAATTGTTTAGAATTATGTCCCGGGTTGGTGAGGGACGAAGAGACAGGAGGGGTAGGGGAAACAGAGATAGAGTCCGAGACCTTGAAGAAGGTTTTAAGGGAAGGCTTTATTTTTATGTAAGACTTTCTCCTTCGGCTGGTCATTTTCTCTCGAGCAAAGGCGGCCGGGTCGATGACAGGCTTCCGTAAGGGCTCCAGCTTGCGATGCGGTCAGGTATCAGCTTTCCCCAAGTTTCCGGTTGCAGCCGCCGTAAGGAAAGGAGAGAGAGGGACGAATTAGTGGAGGGTTTGGGACTAGGGTAAAGCAAGGACCGGGAGTGAGGGTAACCTAGTGCAATGGTGAATTTATACAGCCGAAGTGTAGGAGTGCTCGTGCGAGGAAAAGGGGAGAGGGTCGGAGGACTATACACGGGGCTATACAAATTTACAGGCTACTCCGTAGGTTGGACCCAACGTCCCACCCAGCCCGCCACTCTGCCCCGTACCTGTTGGAGCCACGCTCCTCCCGTGGGAGCGTGGCGGGGCGACACGTGGAAACGGTGGCCTCCTGGCTTCTCCGACTCCACTCCGGTCTTCAGGGATTGTTCTGAGCTGTCCTTTTCTTCCTCACTCTGCTCTCCGCTTCGGTATACTCCTCTCTCCTCCGGGAAAACGCCGTCCGTCGCTTCCTGGTTTCCTCCCCCTTTTGACGCAGGGATGCTCGGTAGGGGCGGGGTTTCATCCGTTGTATACTCCCACTTAAAGGGATCAGGCACCTCCACCATCTCGTTTTGCCACCAGTGTTCGGGGTCTTTTACCGCCCACTCCTCCTGAGGGTATGATTCGGGCTGCTGTAGGAAGGGAATGGAAGCAGGTAAAAGTGGGGTGGCGGACCACCAGTCCAGTTCCGGTGACTGTTCCTCCACCAGGGGACCCGCCCCGTCACAAATTATTAGCAGGATCTTTCGCTATAAAATGTGTTGGAGAACAGACTGCAAAATGTTCAGTCATCTTAAGGATGGCAGTGCAATATGTCAACAGGATGGGAGGCCCACGGTGGAAAGGTCTAGCAGATATAGCAAGAGTTTTTGGGGAGTATTGTTTGGAGAGGAATATTTATGTTCAAGCAGAACCTATTCCAGGGAATTCCAATTCTGTGGCAGATTGGTTTTCAAGGAATTTTTATGATTCCAGTGATTGGATGTTAGACAGAATGGTTTTTATGAAATTGAACCAATTTTGGGGTCCATTTCAGATAGATCTTTTTGCGAACAGGATTATCACACAACTAGATAGGTTTTTCAGTTGGCATCCAGATCTGGAGGCAATGGGAATAGATGCATTTCTGCAGGATTGGAGGGGCCTACTTCCATATGCATTTCCACCATTTTCAATGATAAGCAAAGTGACAGGGATGATTCGGAAGTGGAAAGAAACAGTGATGTTGATCACTCCATTTTGGCGTTCTCAAGCTTGGTACCCTATGTTGTTGGAGATGAGTGTGGATTTACCAATTCTACTTCTCATGTTTCAAGGGATTTTGTGGGGTTCTCTGGGGGAGGCTCACACTTTGGTGGATTCGGGTCAACTTCATCTCCAAGCTTGGAAACTTTCAGGAGAATCTGGAATAAGCCAGGACTTTCATCTGAAGCTTCGAAACTCATAGAGAAATCTTGGGCTCATGGAACAAGGAATATATATAAGTCGGCATGAAATACGTGGAATGGTTGGTGTGTGGAAAGGAATTTGGATCCCATATCAGCAGATGTAGTATGTTTTGAATTACTTGATTAATTTGTACAAGAGAGGTTTAGCATATAGGTCTGTGAATTTACGTAGGTCAGAAATTTCCGCAGGGCATATTTTGGTGAATGGAATGACTGTTGGACAGGATATTATGGTAAAAAGATTATTGAGAAGTATCAGGTTGGCTAATCCACCTGGTCCAAGGTATACTTCTCTTTGGGATGTGTCTGTTATCTTTCGTTTATTTGAGTCATGGGACGATAATAGGTTTTTGGATTTAAAAGATTTATCTTTTAAACTTACTATGTTGTTGTGTCTTCTTTCTTTTAGAAGAGTTTCAGATGTTCAGGCATTAGAAATAACAAGCAGATGTTTAACTCCTGAAGGAATTTGTTTTTATATAAAACAAAGAACAAAAACGAATTCTACTTCTGTTTTTTATCCATATCTATTAGAAAAGGGAAAACTTTGTGTGGTACGTTGTGTAAAGTAATATGAATGTAGAACAAGGCCTATTAGACCTGTTGGGGTGGATCAATTACTCATTTCTTTCAGGTATCCATATAAAGCGGTTTCGTCATCCACTTTGGCAAGATGGGTGAAAACGTTAATGGAAAAAGCAGGAATAGATATAAGTAAATTTGGTGCACATTCAGTGAGAGGAGCAGCTGCATCGAAAGCACAAATTTTAGGAGGCAGTCTGCAAGATATTTTAAAAAGTGCGGATTGGTCAACAGATTCTGTTTTTAGGAAATTCTATTTTAAACCAATTGAGAGTGCCGCTCAATGTATCGTTGATATGCTTTGAACGTGCATAATGTTGGCATCCGTGTCATGCCATAAAATTTAGATTTTCCACAGCCTTGGTGGGCTGAAAATCTGGATTTTATTAAGGACACGGAGGCAAATATTATCCTTCCCTCACCCATCCTAAAGAAACCAACAGCTGACCCCACGGATCTTAACAACTATCTCCCTATATCCAATATCCCTACCCTGGCCAAACTGCTTGAAAAATGTGTGCACCATCAACTAACTAAACATATCGTTCACTTTGACCTCCTTAACAACTAACAATCAGGCTTCAGAGCAGGGCACAGCACGGAATCAGCCATGACTAACATTATTGATGATGCGCTTCAAATCCTGGACCAGAACGGATCATGTCTACTCATCCTGCTGGACCTATCTTCAGCTTTTGATACAGTCAAACACAAGAGTCTGCTTGATCTTCTCAGACTTAGAATGGGTCTATCAGGATCAGTGCTAAACTGGTTTACCTCCTTTCTACATAACCGCACACAACAATTCAAGATCAACAGCACTCTTTCCAATCCAGTACCAGTAAGGCTGGGCGTCCTGCAAGGGTCCGCACTATCACCGACACTGTTTAACCTGGTCATGGAGCCACTCACCGAAATTTTACAGCCGGCTAACGTGCAATATCATATGTACGCTGATGATACAGAACTTTATCTAAAGATTAATACTTTCGAAGACATTAAGCAGCTTAACTCCACATTCATGTACTCCCAAATATGGTTGGCAGAAAATCATCTCAAACAGAACGCTCTAAAGACCGAATTCCTCCTTATAGCCCCCCCGCTAAAATCCCAGTGATGTAAGACTGATTCCAACATCTCTCTGCACTCAACATTCAACCAACTATTGTAGACTCAGCAAAATTCTTGGGAATAATTCTGGAAGCAGTCTCACTATGCAGAAACACATTAGCAACTCTACAAAGGGAGCAAACTTCCAGATAAACACTCTTAGGAAGCTGAAGCCATTCTTGCCAGTCAACGACTTCAAACAGGCTGTACAAGCGCTAGTTATCCCTCGTGTGGATTGTTAGTGTCTCTTTATGTGTCCTTCCTAAAGCGACTACAGCCCCCTTAGAGCCTCAATAAAAGCTGCAGCAAGACTCATCACTGGCTCGAAAAGAAGTTCCCGCATCTCCCCATACCTAATATCCTTATACAGCACCAAAGCACCTGAGGGTATTCGTTGCACTGTATAAATTCTATTAACATTAACATTGAACTTGCTCCCGTTTGAAGCAAGAATTCATCAAAAAATAGCTTGCATGACACATAAGGCCTTACACCACAAGGCACCCATTTACCTCGCACAGAAATTGACAATCTCTGGTGGCTCAAGGTCCTCTAGGGGTGCAGATAACCTACTACTGAAACTTCAAAGATTCAATAAAAAGAAAACATATAAATGTTCCTTCTCTGGGATGGCGCCTAGGATTTGGAATACTCTTCCCCCTGAAACCAGGCTGAATTCTTCTACCGTATCTTTCAAAAAGGAAGTAAAAGCAATTCTCATGGCAAAATTTACTTGACCTCTCTACCCAGCCCTGAACCTTTTTCAATCGAGACGCGCCTGTTATGTTCTTTGACGACTTTTCTGTGTTTTTGGCCTGTGATCCCATGCTTCTGTACTTTACGACTTTTTTGTGTATATTCGTATATTTATCCCATGCTTGTTCTTTCCCCCATATTACTGCATTTATAATGTCATGCTATTCATTATGTATAATCAGCCTTGATCATTGTAAAGCGCTCTGATATCCGCAAGGATCTTGTTTGCGCTCTATAAAACCTTCAAAATAAAATAAAATAAATAAACCCTGATGATTTTGCATTGTATTTTTTCAGGTCAAAATTCAAGCTGAATGGGTCGTATTTTGGATATATCTCATCTCAACGTTTGGAGAAGAAAGAAGATTTCGATTTGTTGGATTTGTTCCAGTTTAAAGACTAAAAATATGAAATATGTTTTACATTTTTCTTTTTTAGCAGGCAATGTCAGAAGGAAGAGCATATGATGTTAAAGACTTTTGTTGATATTGGAATGTTCTTAGAGGTTCTATATTCTTTATTCTAAGAACATGATGTTTTTTTTTCTTGCTGCGGAGTGGTAGCAATAAAGGAATTATTGCATAATGTTTGCCTCCGTGTCCTTAATAAAATCAAGATTTTCAGCCCACCAAGGCTGTGGAAAATCCACATTTTAAACTTGTATTACACACAGTATAAGATAGTGTCCGACAAAATGTGCAAAAAGATTTAAAATAAAAAAGTGTGTCCTAAATATAGATTTTAGTAAGACGCAGACTGTACATAGTTTTTAGTTTTTTTAAGTTGTCCTTCAAAAGCACACACTTCACAACTCAGCTGGTAACTCTCTTACAATACCACTTAAAAATAATAAATCTGAGTCATCAGGCAGCTTCAAGAGATTCCATTAATTAAAGCCAAAATCAGCTTACAAGCACCCCTTACATTTGCAGATTTACCAGTTGTGCACATTTACATTTCTTTCAGGCAAGCAGGCACCCTGAGAAGAAGACTTTGTTTAGCTGTCTGAGCCTCCCTCAATTTCACAGCACAGGGAACTCCCTACCTCTACCTTACACTTCAGCTGAAGGAGGGTTATTTTTTTCACAACAAATAGGAAAACTGGACACAGGTTTCCTAAAAATAAATAGGTATGGGCAGGTCGTGCCCCTCAGATGCCGACCACTTCGACCAGTGTGCGTTATCTGGAAAATGTTTGAAAATTCCGAAAAAGTCGCAGATCCGTACACTTGCAAGGTTGTAAAACTGTGGCTGTGATTTATGACTTTTGAATCAGGGCCAATAAGCTTACTACTGAAAAAGTCTTATAACTAAGAGAGTATCTAGCTAATTTTTCCATCAAACATGTACATAAGAGAAAAACAGAACAGGAGACATGATGATCTTAGTGAAAAAGTGACTCACCATATGTGCAAATCATTTTACTAGCTTCCCTGAAAAGAAGGATTCCATTGGGAGACGATACGTCAAAATTTAATCTTTGTGACCTAAAATTAAACACAATACCAGAGAGACATGTTAAACGACTTTTTGTTAAAATAAAAAGATTATTTTCAATTCAAGTACTTCCACTTACACCAGTAGCAAAATGATGTGTTTAACAAGGTAATTATAAGAATGTCCCTTCACAATACTGTGACTGATTAGCAAATACTGAGTTTTTGAAAAGAACAATCTCGAACAAAGATATACAAAGAAGCTCTTTGAAAACAGAACACAAATAACACTTTATTCAGTCCAAACACAAACAATATTTTGAGACGGAATCTATACACTCGAGCTGCAGCACATTATAATCAGGATACACACAGGGAAAGAGAAGAATTTTAGATGAAACATTGTAATTACTAACGAGTTGGTGTAAAGTTTAGGGATTTTTTCAGAAAAGTCAACAATTTTTCTTCCACGGTTACTAGTTAAAATGTCCGTAGACTGAGGTATTCCGTTTAGCTCCTCTGTTTGTGAGTGGCAGATAAAAGGGACCTTCTGCATAACTCAATGTTATTAAACATGGACAAAGCCACTAGCAGGCACACAACATCCCCACCTGTATGGAAATAAACAGTAATATATTGTACAACCCTCTGTGCTGCCTAATAGAAGGCTTTACTACTACCAATCCAATTCAGCTCACCGACTTCTGAAGGAGGGGGTGAGAGAGGGCATTGTTAGGATCTGGACTTGCCAAAATGTCGGTGAACAGCACTTAACTCACTGAGCCACTCCTGGCATGACATACACAAACTTGGGTATTGTAGGCATCAGTTGTGACGACTCATGGATGCATTTTCACCAGTAGTGCTTTCTGGCAGAGTACCGTCTTCTCATATGCTTAAGAAACATTTTTGTAGATGACTTTATTCATTCTTAGTATTTATAAAACGTACAGTTACCCATCAGGAAGGACTAGAGACAGCAGCAACAAGTTCCAGTTATGGAGTGAAAAGCTACATTTTGAGTAAGTTATGCTAAGTTATATGATCAGCGGCTTCTCAGGAAGGTAAGTGAAGTGAATTCAATCGACAAGTAGAGGAGAGCTCATGACCTCACCGGGGGCATTTACAGAATGTGGGTAACACCTGCCCTCGTGCTGAAGCAGTATGGATTATCTAAAGGTTTCTAAAAGGCAAAAGCTTTCTGAAGGAATGCTAGGCTTTGGCCATGAAGCGCTTTGTGATGATGCGAAAACGCTTAAAGTAGGAGAGCTTTTCTACAAGCAGCCAAAACAATAAATTGAAGAGCCAGTTACAAACATAATCGTCCCCATCATCACTGTCAGGCGGTGGCAAACACAGGTCAGAATCGGAGCCAAAATAACGATGGAGCCTCTGAGGAAAACTCTGTGGTAGGGAAATGTTTTGTATGAGTATGTATGAGTATGAGAAACCTGGTGAACTGAAATGTGAAGTCACAGCGTGAGCTTTCAACAATCGCAGATGCCAAGTGCCGATCTTCTGGCGTTAACCCAACTAGAGACCCATGTGGAGCTGGAAGAGTGCCAAACAAATGCAGCATGGCTTCCTTAGGACGGTCAACCTGCGGTGGTGTCGTCGATGGCCCAGGAAATTTGGGGCTCAACACGGCCAGTTGGGAAATCAGCTCTTCAAGCTGGGATCATGAGCGAGATCGAATGGTCGCTTGACGCTCTCCCGACTTGTCTTCAGACAGTATGGTACAATGGAGTCGAGTCCTGCTTCTATTTCTTAAGCTTCCTCTTCGATGTTGACCTTGACTAATTGGATGAGACTTCACCCTGAAGACCTGATGCCAGAGTGGCCGCAAGAGTGTGAATGGCTCCGCACCCTCAACTTGGAGTGGGACTGCATGAGGTCCACAACTTCTTTCATTGTTCAGCGACATACAGTTTCACTTCATGGCCCTAGACTACCTTTGGTTACATGCAGGTACATTCTTCGAACATCTTGGAGTTGTTCCCCGAGCCAAAGCACCAGAACCAGGCCTCATGCGGGTTAGTCACTGACATCTATTTCCGACAGATTTGCTGGTCTAGAAATAAGGGGCAACCCAAACCTGTTGCTCTCTACCTTCCAGATATGATTTTAACCAGTTCCTAGCAGCACCTCCAATGCCTATCTCAGTCAGGTGCTGAAGAAGAATAGAGTGGGAGACAGTGTCGAATGGTGCTGAAACATCTAACAGGATCAAGGCAACATTCTTACCAGCAGCAGCCCATCCTAATGGGCAGAGGGGCCCGCCCCCTTACCCTATGCCCAACAAGAAAAGTGTTTGTCAGGCTGACAGACACACTTTATTTTCAGGTCAGGAGCTAGGCATGCGCTAAATGCACAGGCTCCTGCCTGCCTGAGCTGAACTTTAGAAGGGCTGAAGAGGTCATAGCTTCAGTGGGCGTGACCTGTTCACCCTGGCAAAGCACCTTGAGGCCTTCTCCCTCGTGACGAGGGGCAGCGTCACTGATTGCCTTGGAATGGGCGCTTTAGTTTTAAGCCCTGATGTGCCGAGGGCCGACTGACACTTTGTCACAGGATGGGGTGGGGTCATCAGCTGTCACTGACCCAATCTCACTCTGTGACGAGTGACATACTGGGACCTCTGAAGCAGAGCTGTGTAGATAAGTGTGATTTTTTTTTAAATGTTTGGTGCGTGTATGCATGTATATTTGAGAATGAATGTTGTGAATGCACCTGCTTGTAGAGGCATGGGTGTGAGTGAATGTGTGTGTGCGTGTGCCTGTGTGTAAATGCATGGGTGTGAGCGAGTGTGTATGTGTTTACGTCCACCCACTTCCCTGCTAAAATTACTGGTTCCTAGCACCATACTGCACAATCTTAATTGTCGCAGTTACCTCCAAGAGAGCTGTCTGCATACTATGAAAAGAATGAACACCTGACAGTGAGGGATGCAAACGTTTATTTAAAGGGGTGTCATCTTTTTAGTAGTGAGCTGTCATTTACGCTTCAGCTGTTTACAACCTTTAAGGGAACACAGATCTAACATGAATCAGGGGGAAGATGGGCCTTTTTTGCTTTGCAGAGACTGTCTTGATGAGGGTCAAGGAGACAGTAGCTTCAGGTAGCCAAGAATTAACTGACTTGAGGTCTAAATCCATAATGCTCAAAAGCATCAGCTTAGAAGTTAATAACAATTCCATAAACTGAATGGAGACAAATGTATTTTAAGTACTGACCGTATCCATGACCTTTCTAATCGAGACAAGGTTAAAGGTAGCCTTGTCTCACTCAACAAAATGGGAACCGATAATCGTTGAACCATGTGCGGATAATGGGAAAATACAATCCAACAAACGACCTGCCTGGTCAGTGGCATTAATCGCCATTTGTTACGGATTGAGCACCATGCACATCTCCACCAGTGTCAGTCCTGCTTCATCAGAGGAATCGTAAACATGCAAGTTAAAGTTCCTGAGGACCGTGAAAGTTGAGAATTGCAGTGAAGCAGAGTAAAGGGCCTCATCCAAGGTGGCCAAAAATTCTGAGGCGAAGCCATGGGGACAGTAAAGTAGGACACCAGAGAAGGTGTCCTTTAAGGATAGAAGATTTTGAACCCCAAGTTTCCCAATTCGCCTAGATTATCCAGCTGAAAGGTAGAGCACGTAAAATTACAACATAATATCATGCCGATCCCCTCACCCCTCCTGATTTGCCCACTTATCTGATCTACAAATAGTGTACCCAGCAGGGAAAGCATGAAAAATGCCTAGAATAGAGTCGGTGCACTGTCAGGTTGCGATAAGGAACATTTGTCCAGAATAAGATCTATTGGAATATGAAAGGCATGCTTGGGTAATGAATGAACATTAATCAGGCAGACTGTAAACTCTTATTTCCACATGGCTCAAGTGATGGCTTCAGGATGCCACTGTTTGAGGACACATGAGAGGGTACATTAGAATATTTTATTGTACATAGCTGGCCACCCAAAGCATGATCAAGCCCTAACTATAAGGCAGCATTAAGAGCTATGGCAGCTAACTACTCCACTGCACTCCTTAACAGAGTGTCTGCCACAGCCCGCTTTAGGGGAGTTAAACAAAGATAACTCACTACACTGCGCTGGAGGTCTCTTTGGCTAATCGACTCGTGTGAGCTTTTTGGGAGGCTACAAGGTCAAATCCTTCCGTTCTGTGAACTGCGGGCTGAGCGCGAGAGGCGAGGCGCTTACCTGACTATCTGGAACTGTGGGCTTGGTGGGTGACGCCCGAACAGCTTTGGTGGACTTCAAGTCCCAGGATCCTCTGCCTGGCCACACCTGGACCTGGTTACAGCGACGCCCAGAGCCTCAGGCGGGACGTGCCGGGAGAAGCCCGGGACAAGGGCGGGGCCATCTGCGGCCATCAGAGGCCAGAGGAGGCCGGGACGGGGCCATTCCCCTTGGTTCGGAATGAGGAGAAAAAGTATTAAAGGTACTGCTACCCTTTATCTAGGGAAGAGGTGTGGCGCCGCGGCCAGGGCGACTGAGGGAAGAGCCGCGGCCAGGGCGACTGACGCTGGAATCTGGGGATCACGGTTCGATCTCCGGCGGCAGGTTAGCCCAGCACCATGTGACTCTGGGCAATAGCTTGCTTAATCTTCCCGACGGCCCCCAGCGCCTAGAGACCCTAACGGGTGATTGTGCGCTTTACAAATGTGGATTATTATTATCTATTCCCCTGCTACAAATAGGTCCTTCCCATTCGCCATCATAGTGGTACTGTTTAACCGTTTACATTGGAAGATGGCTGATGACATGACCTGCAAGGGGGGTATCAGAAACATCTCCGCCCACAGTGACTTGTTCAGAGGAACGATGGACCACTATCTAAAGAGGGTAACGCTCCCCATTGTCAGAGAACTAGAGCGAATAGAGTGATCCCCAGCCCTGGATAGTTCGCCCACAATGTGCTCTCCTTTACAGACTGCTGATGTTGCTCCAGAGATGTCTTTACTGGAGGAACTAAACAACATGTGTAAATCCACGTATGCTCCCGTGGAATCAGACAATGTGCAAATTAATTCTCCTATCTGCGCCATAGCAACTATTAGCCCTCGGTCTTGCAGTCAACCTCAACCAACTCACAGTATGCAGGATGCACCCCCTGTAATACGATTAAAAGAAAACTCGCATTCGGCATCGACCCCTCAGCTCACTAAAGCTAAAAGGAAGAGAGATGGGGTCAAACAACTGGGTAGACAGGCCAAGCAACAATAACCAAATCCTTATCCCGTATCCCCCAATACTCCCAACATTGTTATATCGAATGCACCTATCCATGCTTCTTTAATGGCTTCGATCGAGAACATGATTAAGACTATAATATCCCCGTTGATGGATAAAATGGCTAGTTTAGGGGACAGGCTCACGGGCGTTGAGGAAGCCATCAAGGCCAATACATTACATGTAAAAACTATGGGAGTATCCACTCAATCACAGCGCTTAGCGGCCATAGAAATGCCCGAAAACTGTATACAAAGCAAGACCATTCATAACCAACTAGTAACTTCAAATGTGGAAATTTTTGATCCCCCTGTCACAACTGTACGGAGCTCTCGCCCTAGAGTAGGGCTAAACAAACAATTGACATTAAATAAGGGAACAGTGGTCAATCACAACAATATGTTGCTCAAAACCAAACATCTACACTTGCCTCCAGAGGCCGCCCCTATTGTGTGCGTCCTCTCGGGAGTACCTGAACTTATAAGGGGGAAACATGAAAGCCATATGGACCTAAGAAACAAGGTTATGTTTTGGCTAACCAAAAATAGACCTCTACCACCCAACATCGATGGCACCATACTAAGTGTCAGAAGAGTGGGTTGGCTAGGACCCCTGCGCAAGGACTTGGCGGGCGATTTGGTACTTGTCAAATTCAGGTCTAAATACGTTGTTCCTTTTCTCCAATCTTGGCAGCCTCAATTAGGAGATGGTCCTATATCTATCTGGAGCATAAGTGACTTCTACCCTAGATCATTATATGTCTAGTTGAAATGTAAAAAACCATAGAGCAACCATCTGATGGGCAGGTGTGGTCTTGTATCAAGTGGCTGTATTCATCTCCACGCCTGATCAATTTGACTCATTATCTCGCCCTAGAATGTTTAGCTGATTATTTTATCGATCTGATTTTATTTTTTACATATGTAATTTTGATGAAATGTACTGGCCTATATTTATGTACTGTTGTTGCTTTTATGATTCTTATATAGAAATCGAATAAAGCTAAGATTGAATTGAATTGAACTCACTACAAGAGTAATGAATTGTGTTAGTAAGTCCTGATATAAAAAGGGCAGAGTGGCTGACACTTGCCACGGAACAGATGCGGATGGGTGCAGACGGACTTGCCTTCGCAGTATGAGCAGCGCCTCTGTGCCACGACATCGTTTAAATAGTAGGTAGGGGAGAAAGTAAGTTGACAGCTACAAGTTGGTGCCACTAGATGTCCAGCAGAAGGAAAATGGCTGCCCCCATCAGCAGAAACTCTCCACAAAATATACAGCCGACCAGAGAGCAGCCAGCAATAATAACCTAAGTAAAAACTGTCTCAGAACTAAAGTGCAAAAGTGCTCCTTTGAGTTTTTTTTTTTTTAAAGTAGACAAAAGGAAGGACCTTATTCGGCATCCTTAACCAATAAAAGCAGCTTTAAGAGACTTAGCTAATCTGGTGAGAGACGGGCAGTTTACGGAAAAAAAAGAAAATATATATTTGCTAACTGTATTGACAAGCAACAGAGGAGAACTAAGGTTGCATTTTAGATGACCAGATGCAAGCGGCGCCACCTAAATCACTAAGTTGGCCTTTTCTGAATTGAGCCTTGTGTGTCCATTCAGTCGGCAACAGAAAGCAGAAAATTCGGTAACTTGGGTTGGGCAGCTCAATTGCCATCAAGTCTTAAAATAATAGAATGTTATCAGCATAAGACTTTAAGGAGAGACCAAATTATTTTATCGGAGAAGGAAGGGGAGAACATAGCTTGGAAAGTGTAAGATTATGTGAAGAACCTTGAGGAACACCATAAGAAAGTGAAATGTGGTTTGACAGGAGGAAGAATGACAGGATATGAACATCCAAAAAGAAACGAAAATAAGCATTCAAGAGCCTGGGACCTGATCAACAAGTTACTTGCCTTTCTACTATATACTTTACCTAACGGCAGATTCTTCAAATGTAGAATATACTCAGGCTAGATCTGGACAATTTTAAAGCAATGCTTGTGAGCAGATGGGTGGTGCTGTGAGGCTCTGTGGTGACTCTGACCTACCTCCAAGTGACAGATTGGAGATGCAAATGAGCGCCAGCCCTGCACACACTCAGTTTCTAAATCTTTCTCCTTTTCTGCTCTCAGACGGCGAGCATTTCAAACAAATTACAGGTAACAGCATGCCAAATTCTAACATGGAACTTTTTTATGAAGTACATTTCACATATCGGGGAGAAGGAGAGCAGTGAAAAATCTGAGGCAGATTCCTCATCCTTGGAAAGACACCACAGCAGTACCCTCCAAAGGTAGAGGATTATGAAATCTTGCATGACCGAGAGGACAAAACCCTCCTGCCCAACTCCTACCCCTTGCTGTTAAGGCAGTAGTGCTTTGTGAACTAGTGCCCCAATGCCCAAGATGCAGCTGGCAGAGGTGTAAAACTGGCACCCTCCTTACCAATGCCATAGTAGCAGCCTGGGCTATGGTGCAATTAATCCACAGGTCTTCAGGGCATTGCTTCTTGGACAGCCCACAGCAGAAATGTATGCAGAGGAATATTCATATTGATAAGATGCTTTTTACACTAGAGAAACCAATAAATACCTGATCAACCGCACAATTTTCTTTTGCCTAACTGATGTAGAAACCCAAAGCCTAGGTTGAGTCGATGTATCCCTTCCTCTTCTTTCAGAGGGTGAGGTGTTGCAAACAACATTGGCAGAGTGATAGACTGGTCAATGTGAAAAGATGTCACAAGTTAGAGTAAGAAGGCCACCCCGGTCGTTAGCATGAATGTGTCTGAGAAGAAAGCAAGCACCCGCAGTTCACACATGTGGCCTTTAAAAGTGATGACAACTAGGAAAAATGTTCCATGTGTCAGTATTCGCTGTGACCAGATATGCAGCGGCTTAAAAGGCATGCATGTAAGAAATGTCAACACTAAGTCCAAATTCCATTATTGCATGACAAATGGATTCAGGGAGACGTTTGATAAAACATATCAAAACAGTTGATTTAAATAGAAGGGTGGATCAGGTAAAAATAAAATCGTCCGAAAAGATTAACAGATAATGTTAGACCTGGCATCTTTCGTGTGGTTTCCCTGTCTTTTTGCCTCTAACGCCTGTATTTTTGATGCAGCGCTGGATTTCGTTTTTGCTGGTTTAGATGCTTTGGGCACTTTGCCACTGGTGATCAGTGTCAAAGTGCAAGTGCTCCCTGTGTAAATTGTTATTGTAATTGGTTATCCATGATTGGCATATTTGTATCACCAAGAAGTCCCTAGTAAAGTGCACTGAGTGTGCCACGGCTGGTGATATAAATGCTACTAGTGGGCCTGCAGCACTGATTGTGCCACCCACATGAGTAGCCCTAAAATGGTGTCTCAGGCCTGCCACCGCAGTGCCTGTGTGCACTCTATGAACTGCCATGTCAACCTGGCCAGTGTCCCCACTGACCAGGCCTAACCCTTCCCTTTCTGTGCACATTGGTCACCCCTATGGAAGGCCCATGGTACCCCTTGGGCAGGGTACAGTGAATGTGAAAGGTAGAGCATGTACTAGTGCAGGTGACATGCTCTGATAGTGAATTACAGCCATTTTCGTTTTTCACTATTGAAAGGCTATCTTGCCCATAGACTATCATGGGGAATGCTGGCTACAGTGGCTACCTGCATATCTTCCCACGGAGCAAGATAGGACATACAAGTCTGGTATCCCTGAACTCAGAATTTAATAACACATTTTTTAGAAAAGGTGTTTTTTAAATCCTGTGTTTGAAAACAGCACTTTTAGAAAGTTGCTGTTCTCTTGTCTGACCTTTCTGTGTGCCTTGGCCTGTTTGTGAATTGACTGTCTAATTTGTGAGTGGCAGGGGCTGGGTGGCTCCCAGAGGCTGAGTGGGCCATCCATGGGCTGAATAGCTACATCTGCATCTAGAGTGGTGGGATGGGGTAGAACCTGGGCCTGAATAGGGCTATGCCTGCCTTCCACAATGCTGGCTCCACCTCCTGCTGGGTGGCTGACAACCCTGCCCCTCTCTCTGAAAGGAAAGGAGAGGCCAGGGAAACAAAGTGCTCAAGGAATACACAGAACTGGTTCAGACCGGGCTCAGAGCCCTCCTGCACAAAGGGAACAAAGATTTTTAGGGATATAAGTATAGCCCCAGACTACAGAAAATTAGATCATACTGGAATCAAGAAGGAACCTCTGCCAAGGAGAAAGCTGGAAGACTGAAGAGGAAGGGCTGTTCTGCTGTGTGTTTGTGGGCTGACCTGCAGTTGCTTTGCTGCCAAGGAGAGGAGAAGGACTTTGTTTTGTGCTGTGTCACCTTGCTTGCAGAGATCTCCAAAGGCCTGAGTTGAGCTGGCTCCCTGTTAAGAAGTCCCAGGAACAAAAGGACTTCACCCCCAGCTTCCCTGAACTCTACTGAGAGAGTTCTGTCCTTCCTAGAGTGCTTGGGCCAGTTGTGGTGCCTCTGGAAGTTGTACCTGTGTTTGGGAAGCTGGAAAAGAAGATACTAAAGACTTTCTGCAAAGTTTCACGCATCGCTCGCTTGCGGAGAGCATCCCTGTCAGTGCGAGGAAATTCCCGCAGCCGCGAAGATCGAGATCGTTGCAGCGCCTGTTGCCGCCGCAAAAACCAACGCATCCTTCGCTTGCGGAATGCATCACTCCGGTGCGGAAAAAGTACCATCGCTGCGAGTATCGTCACAGAGCCAGTCATCACTGAGTGAGATCATCGCACTGCCTGCTTGGGGACCGCATCACGTCGCTGCGAGAGTCGTCGCAGAGCCATCGCATCGAGGAGCCGTGAGAGGAGAGGATCAACGCTGCGTCGCGCATCTTCGCCGCTCCTGAGATCGTCGCCATCCCGAAGATCGTTGCATCGTACCTTTGTGAGCTGCTTCCACCGAAACCTGCGCACCGGAATCCACGCAAGGTATCGCATCAGCCTTTGCTCCAAACAAGCTAGAGCCATTTAACAGCATAACCATCAAAGATGCTTGGACATTTCCTGAAAACTTGGTTAATTTAATCCAGCGGCACAACATTGCTGGCATTCCCCATAAAAGATGGTTTTACCTTACCAGAAAGCACACAGCGATCAAGGAAGCGAAGATTCTATTTCCGAAAACATTTATATGTTTCAACTCCCTATCTAGAGGATAGGTCAAAAAGACATTAAGAGTGAATTTACCTGTCGATGGCAGAACCACCAGGCTTTCAGAAAATTGGGATCAACTGGGGCCAGTCTATGTCACATGGCCTCAAGTGACTGGAGAGCCCAAAAACTGCTCAGACCAAGCGGCTCAGAAAAGGTTGGAGCTCACTGAAGAATTTCGCTAATAAGGTTGTCTTTCAACAGTAGGCAACTATAAGTCTAGCACTTCTGCAAACCTGTGCACTACTAAAGCGAAAGTGACACAAGTTGGAAGCATAACTTGACTTGGAGATGTACCCAGCCTACTGGCATTTGTTATACCATGGTATAGCCCATCATCTGAATAGTGAAACAGGTAGTCCGACTCCTAATCATTATCAGTGTCATGGGAAACATTCTGCATACCCTGAACTGCATCAGTGTTGAATCAGTATAGGGCTTTCAGCCTCTGATGGCACTGACATCAAGGCATAGACCAAGAATTAGAATCTGCAATCAAACTAGTTGCACAATTGTAGTCCTGCCGCGCAACAGGAGTGGGTCAACAATAATTCTGGGTCAACGACGAGCCCACGTTACATGGGGCCCTGAAAGCTGTGAGGCCTGGTTGAGGACCTTGTGTTGAAGAAGCTGGGACGGGGGCAGACCGTGGTGTGGTGTCTCCAGTTGTGACCTGTAAGTGGGCTCCGACGTCTTAGAGATACTGCCCTTTGATTGCCTTTGAGTGTGGATGCAGCCTGGGCCACATGACGACGAGTGAAATCATAGAGGGCCTTCGGACCATTATGAGCTGGGTGTTGGAGATAACCTGTCCACAGATTGTTTGATTTCTTATGTGGAGGCCTGGCTTGGGTGGGAGGAGTTGCCCTTCTGAGGACACTGATCCAGTGCTAGATTCTCCGACCCGGTGAAGCGACTAGCGGAGACGCACATGAGCCACAATCTGGGGGCAGGATTGTGAAACAACAGTGGAGTAGGCCGATTGATACCGCCAAGCGGGTCTGGGAACTAATCTGGGACCCGGGTGGTGTGCTACTGGCCCGCAGGACCCTCGTGAGTCGGGTGGAGGCAGTCGCGAGGAGTGGACCCGGTCTAGGGGTATGTCCGGTCACAAAGGGCCCGTGTGACGCATTACAAGAAGCTGGATAAAGTTGCGCAGCTCAAGAGTGGACACTCCGGTGGCAGGGGGAGGCGAGCAACAGCACTAGTCAGGTACGGTGGAGGGAGCACTCACTCTACAAGATATAATAGAGGCAATTCAGGGGGTAAGCTTGGTCACTTCAGAAGTCACACTGATGCTTGCGGATCTCCACAACTTGGGTACCCGAGTCAAGGTCACCGAGGACTCTGCATCTGAACTCCAAACCACCACTAAAACATTTGATGGTCACGTAAGAGAGCTCCCTCGCTACCAAGGCTACTCTGGAGGCGAACCTTGAAGACTTTGAAGGAAGCGCATGCAGGAATAATGTCAGTATCCTAAGGGTGCCAGAGAGGGCAGAGTGCCCAGCTGCGGATCTCTTTGTTGAAGATCTCACCGTGAAACAGCGACAGCCATATGGTCTCTCTAATTACTTCTCGGTGGAGCGTGCCCATCGAGTCCCAGGGGGCCCACCGCGACCGGGCGCGCCCCACGTCCTATAGTGGCGAGAATCTTACCTACAGAGACAGAGATGTAAAAATACAAACGGCTCGCTCTGCCCCTCCACGCAAATATGAAAATGCCACAGTCAAATTTATTAATAAAGTTCAGAGGTTGAGATGTTCCTTCCTTGAGGTAAAGAAGGTGCTAAGTGAAAGAGAACTAAAATATGCAATGTTGTTCCCGGCCAAACTCAGGGTGGTGGCGGAGGGAAAGTAGTATTTTTTTGACTCACAGGAGGAACTTGGGGCTGGCTAGATGGCTGGTGGCACCCTGGGAACAGGCGTGCGAGTACCTACAGTCAGTAGAGCAGCAAGAAGAGACAACGACAGGGGCTGCAGCAGGGCCTGGAGATACCTTCCGACGCAATACCACCATAGGGATTTTACGTTCAGACCTGGCGGGAACCAGAGGGGCTCTGGAGCCAATACACGCCTGGATAGACTTCCAGTGACTTGAACAGAGATTGCGGTCTTGGCCCTTTGCAGGTCCAGCAGGCTCCCATATAAATGCACTACTAGGGGATTGAAGGGCCTGGTTGTTGAGGTTTCCTCTATCACTGGACCGGAGTTGATGATTTCATGAAAAGATGCTAAGACGACCTGGAACCTTGTAGCGATCCGCTTGGACGGCTGCAGTTTGGTAAAAACATTACATGCCTACCTTGGAGGGTGTTTAGGGCAATGACCCGATTGGGACATGCTCATCTATATTTAGTCATGAGGAATGAGGTACACAGGCGCTCTGCAATGTTGGGTGGGGTGGCCAGTTTGGAGTCCACGATGCGGGGAGAGGGGTGGTGGTGGAAGGTTATTTAAGTTGCTTTTCTGTGTTTTGTTGGCAATGTATGTTGATAACAGCACTATTGATTTATGACAAGTGTTTTGGACGATTGGACAATAAAGCTCAGAACATCTCCCAAGTGGACCCAAGGGCATGTGTGGTGGACTCCCCGCTGTTCTCAGGTATTCCATGTTTAGACTGAGAATCTCTCCAGTGGCTACCGATCTCCTGGCCGAGATGTTATGACACTGTATATGCCAGATATCATGAGTACTGCCCAAATCTCCTGCATTATTAAAATAACTCTCTTGTAATGTGAATGGCCTAGAGGACAAAATTAAAAGAAGAGTAGTGCTACAACACCTAAACCGCCTTCACCCGATATAGCCCTACGGCAAGACACTCACCTACAGGGAACACCTATTGTGCGCTCAATAGATGGGGTTACAAACTGGTAGCACATGCCGGCTACACTAGAGGATCAAGAGGGGCGGGTACACTACTGCACAACTCCTTCCCATTTGCCACACAAAATATTACGCATTACCCTCATGGGCACTTTGTGGCACTATCGGGACATTGGGAGGGCAGGCTGTTCCATATTCTTTTCCAATACATCCTCCCGAGACTCCATGCCGCGGCACTCACAGATCTAGGGTCACTCATTGACTCTTTGCTGCAGGGGGAGCTATTCATTGGGGGTGACTGCAATGTGGCTCTCTGCGGAGAAATAGACCGCTGGCCGGCAAGACAGAAAGACCCTTCTGGCAAGGTCTAGGCAGACTTTCTATCAGCCATGGGTCTGGTGGACGTGTGGCGGATGCAGAATCCACTGGCCCACCAGTATACCTTTCATTCTGGTGCACAAGGCAGTTTGTCACGTATTGATTACATGTTTGGGCTTGCAGGGCAACTCACTACATTCAGTGAGGTGTATCACCTCCCGATGGGAATCACAGATCATTCCCCACTCTTCTCAACTTATGTCAGAAGACCTGCATCCAGGGGTAATGTGATGCCACAAAACCCATGGTATTTTAAGGTCCAGCTGAACCGAGCTGGCCTGCAAGTGGTCACTGCCCAATATTTTGAAGAAAATGAGGGCTTGGTTGAGTTGGCCCAAGTTCTATGGGAGGTCTTTAAGGCAATGATAAGAGGTTAAGGGGGTTCACTAATTGCGGCCACAAAAAAGACAAAGTGAAGCAATTGGCTGTGTTAGAAGAAGAGTTCCAGACATTGGGGTCTGAGCTGCTGTTGCAAGAAAACAAAGATTCACAGCACAGACTACATGTCAAACAGAAAGAATACGGGGATATTGTGGAGGAGGCAGCCGATCTAGCCCCGGTGATGGAGTGACCTAAAGAATGATGGATTAAACCCAGATCCGTTGACTGGTGGTGAGTGTTTGATTTGCTCAAACGCTCTGTCTTTCATCCCATTTGGTATCGCTTTATTCTCCTTAAATTGGCAGGGTATGCCCAGACTTGGGCCCCTTGCTCACTTTGCCATTGGATTCAAGATAGCCTGGCTGATGAGGGTTTTGAACCCGAAACCGGTCCCAAGATGCTTGTTTCCGGTTAAGGGAAGACATGGTTTGGCAGTTCGGTCTGGACTGCTCCCACGAGGCACAGGGTCAGACTGGTTTGCATATGGCCATGTCTGAACTGGGGTGGTGGAGTGGGCTAAAGAATGATGATCTATTAAACCCAGATCTGTTGACTGGGGATGAGTGTTTGATTTGCTCAAACGCTCCGTCCATCATCCCCTTTGGTATCGCTTTGTTCGCCCTAAGTTGGCAGGGTATGCCCAGACGTGGGTCCCCTGCTCACTTTGTCACTGGATTCAAGATAGCCTGGCTGAGGAGGGTTATGAACCCGAAACCGGTCCCAGGATGCTTGTTTCCGGTCCAGGGAAGACATATCTTGGCAGTTCGGGCTGGACTGTTCCCATGAGGCACAGGGTCAGATTGATTTGCATATGGCCATGTCTGAACTGGGGTGGTGGAGTGAGCTAAAGAATGATGATGGATTAAACCCAGATCAGTTGACTGGGGGTGAGTGTTTGATTTGCTCAAACGCTCTGTCCATCATCCCCTTTGGTAAGGCAAGACACCGGGCGACTTTACATCACCTATATGAGGTAGGAGATAGAGCGGGTAAACTCCTTGTGCAGTAAGATAAAAGGGAAGGGTCTTCTAGATGGGTATTTGAGATCATCACAGAAGATGGAACACCGGTTAGAGACAGACAGGGGGTGGCCAATGCCTTCGCTACGTACTATAAACAGCTATATACACCATCGTCACTAGCCACTGTAGATGAAGCATGTGATTTATTGTCCACCCTAAACATGCTCCTCTTTAGAGGCAACGGACAGAGACAGTCTGGAGACTGCCCTTGCGGCTAGTGAAGTGATCTGAGCCATTAGGTCACGGAACTCCGGGAAAGCTATGGGACCGAACTGCCTCACAATCGAATTATAAATATTAATAGCATCCAAGACCACCCTTTATTTATAGAAGATGTATCAGGAAAGTCTCAGGATTGGGAAACTACCATAAACTCAGAGACTAGCCAACATTGTTGTAGTACATAAACCTGGTAAACCACCGGAGAGTTGTGCTTCTTACAGACCGATCTCCCTGCAGAATGCAGAGGTCAAGATATTAGCAAACTGACAGAATGGTCCTTCCCGTTTGCTGTCCTTGAGAGACTGGGGTTCGGACCAAAACTCTTAGCCTGAAATACAGCTCTTATATACAGATTCCTTAACACAGGTAACAGTGAATGGGGGATGATTGGCGGTTTTCAAATTGCAGAGGGGCATGAGACAAGGTTGCCCCCTCTCCCTGCTGATATTTACCTTAGTATTACAGCCATCAGCAGTGGTGGATACAAGGAGACCCATTGATTAGTCATTGTACCCAACATCAGGAAAGCCGGTAGTGGAGGCGAGAGTTTTGCATTTAGTGCCGCCAAGCTATGGAATACCCTGCCTTTGTATCTTCGTAAGGAACCTAAGCATCTTGCCTTCCGCAAACTTTTAAAGACTTGGCTATTTCCTTAATCTGGCTGTCTCTCTTTGTTAGCTGTTTCTAGCGCTGGGATGCCTCCGGGTAGCCATGCGCTATACAAATGTCTGTTTCATTTAATTTCATTCATTTCATTTCATTAGGGGACTGAGATGGTCCGAGATCTGGGAAGATAGGATCTCCCTCTATGCAGATGACATCCTTCTTTACGTGGCGAACCCTTATTCTACACTACACAGGATAGTCCATATTTTCGCCCTGTATCAATTCTATTCGGGTTATACTATAAATTGTGATAAATTACAGATATATATCATTTGTAGCCCGAGACCGCGGTCACGTACAGCAAATGTAGTGACAGAGGGATTTAAATATTTATGTATATACGTAACCAGTGCCCCTGTGGTTTTTCAAGAGTGTCATTTAGAACCCCCCTTTGATGACTTCGTAAGGTGTTCAGCACTGGAGGATGCTGCCTTTGTTGTTGTTGGGAAAGGCTTCTCTATGTAAAATGATGGCGTTACCCCACTTTTTGTGTGTTTTACAAAATACGCCACATCTAGTTCCACCTACATATTTCGAGTGATAGAAGAAGTAGTGCGAACGCTCCCTTGTGATGGAGGGACCCCACGGATCGCTTTACAAAAATTGGTAAGAAGTTGGTATGATGGAAGGATTGCTCTTCTGGCACTTCAGTATTATTATTGGGCGGCGCAACTCATAGTGGTTAACCAATGGGTCCACCTAGCAGAGGATGAACCACCCTACAGGATGGATAAATATAATACCGGGGGCTACCTCAGAGTCCTCTATGGGGGGGGAAACAATTAACACCAAATGTCACCCCGCCCTCGGTGACTGTTAAAATATTGCAAATAGCGACGGTGGCACTGGGGTGGTGGGATAAGATTACCCGAGCCACTCCGCTGTGGGGCTCAAAGCAGTTGGGTCTACTAGTGCACCAACCGAGTTTTGACAAATGGGACCTTATTGGTATTTCGAAAGTGGGTGACCTATCGGGCTGACAGGGAAGTAAAGCCCTTTTGTTGGCATTGACGGAAACCTTCTGATATCTCCAGATATGACATGCATTACAGAAAGTCATTTCCGAAGGGTCCAGATCTTCAAGACTCGTCGCCGCTGGAAGATAGGTTGTTAGACGACTACCTACAGAGGAAGGCCATATCCAACTCCTCTGACATTTTGGAGAAACTATTGGATAAATGGACGTAAGACCTGGGGCAATTGGGTGAAAAGTGGCTGGAGGCGTTGGCGTCTCCCTGGTAAGTAGCTATAAGGTCCTGTTTCAGGTTAGTCCAGCTGAAAGTATTACACAGGACATACCATACAAGCATAACACTGGTTAAGATGGGCAGACTTGACTCAACGCAATGTCCCAGGGGCTGCAGCCATGTGGGCACGTTTTTACACATATGGTGGGATTGCACAGTGATTCAAGACTACTGGAGTCCGGTCATAACCTGTATGATAACTATGTGGGAAAAATGTAGAATCCTTGCCTCAATGGTGTCTACTGAATATTTGGGAAACAACTGACTTAAGGGGAGTGATTGTGGGTCACACTAGGCTCCTTGGTGGCTAAGTGTAACACAGCAAGAAGATGGAGGGTGGCCTTGGGACCCGCACTAAGTGATTGGAAAACCAATATGGATTGGTGTATGCAGGCGGAGAGGGTGGTGTATGAGGGTAAAGGTTGTCCGCATAAATGGACGAAATTGTTAGGGCGCTATAGCTACAGTAGGGGAATGCTCTGTTTGCCTGTTAATAGGATTCCCCAGATGGCGGAGGAATAAGGTGAAAGTGAGATAGTCATGCCACCGAGTCCTAAGTGTAGAGAGAGAAAGAAGTGGAATGACAATACAAAATCAATGTCCTGACATCTGTAATGCCATATATTCTAAGATGTGTTGCCCAAAGTGCTGAATACCGCTGTCATGTGTTTCTAATTGCAGTAAAAAGATTCCCCCCCCCTAAAAAAAAAAACATAATAAAAATTCAGGGTCAGACACTGGCAACAGAGGTGTTGTCATCACTACAGAAGGGTCTGGCATGGACTAGGAGCCAGTTCAGAAGTCTACTAGCATTGGTACAGACTTGGGAACAGGTCCCAAGGGGTCAGTTAGCACTGAGGGCGGGGCCCGTGCCGGAAGTCTAGCTGGAGCCCCTTGCGGGTCTGTGGGGTACAAAGGTACTCTAGAGGGAGCCAGAAACGTCTGAAAGAGGTGCAACATTATGCCTTTGAAGGATGCTATTTGCTGCAGGGTTGACGGCGGCCTGGAAAATTCAGGGTGTGCCGGGACCAGTTGTTGGACCTTATACAAGTAAGATGATGCATATGTGTCTTTTTATTGACCACACCTTCTCATCTGCTTTCAAATGGTGGGATGGAGTCCCACTTAGCTTTTTAGCGCTTCTGGTGCGTCTTCGACTTACAGAAAGACTTTGAGCGGGAATGTGACTTCTTGCAGAACCAGCTACTTCAATGGGATAGTGGGCGGTCCCACGATTTGTAGCAGGACCTATGTTTTGACTGCGACCTTTTCTTATGTTTAGCGAGTTACGATTTTGCCTCTCGCTGCGGTATAACCTTTAGGTAGGTAAGAGCACACTTTTCACATGATTTGGGTCGTGACTGGAGCATAACCACCACCGAGTACATGTCCCTGACTCATATTTGCTTCCTGCAGTCACAAGTCTTGAATCCTGTCATTTTCGGGAGAGACATCTTCCAAGCCACATTGTCTGAGGTGACGTTTGAAGTTGTCAGAAGTCTAACAAAATTGGGATCGGAGATTCAGATCCCTGCAAAAGAAAGTAGAAAGTAACTGATGTGAGCCTGTAGGGGGGGTGGTTATATACGTCTTTGCTCTCTCAGTAAAGGTGCAGCACAGAATCACCGGGGAGCCACACAGCGCCACCTTCGGACATGCAGGAGTGTTGCTGGCATATTTTTGGGATCCAGTCAGGCGCCTGGGGATAATGTTAAGGTCAAGACTCTGCAGTTCATAGTATTCATCAGAAACTGTATCCGTGCAGTTAAACAGGGCTGCAAGAGAAATCAAATAATGCAGAGACCAAATAAAATAAGACAAGCTACTCCTTCCTGTTTAGTAATACCTGTAGTTGCTCCATTATTGAGACAAGGCCAGGTTTTGGTTCTTAAATTGCCCAGAACTGAGACGAATCAAAAATATTATGCTGTTAACGAAGACAAAATATCAGAAAATTAACTTTTCTCTGCTTTTCAACAGCAAGGAGGAGCAATGAGATTGCCAAAAATAGCTGAGCATTCCAGCATAGACCATCCAATGCTTTCTCGAGGCAATGGGGAAATGTCACTCAGTGAAAAAAGTGATGGAGAAGATAACACAGACTAGGAGCTGGCCTGTCAGCAGCAAGAAGCATAATACATGCAGGATAAGACTAATGGGGCTCACGCCTGGTCAAAACGCAAAGCTGGTCTAGCCTCTTCTTCCTGAAGGGAAGTGAATTTACCAAGCACTGCGTATTACAATTATAGCAAAGCACAATTGTCCTTAAGATATCAGTGAACGTCCCACAGTAAATGAGGCTTGTAAAAGTGCGCTGTTTTGGAAATGAAGAAATATTTAAGAGAATCACACAAAGACTCTGAGGGAGAGAGAGAGAGAGAATAAGCATCAAGCATGCTGCAGTAGATCTTGTTCTGTCCTGAAAATCTCCCTGTTGAAGTTACTCTCAGTAGTTAGGTGCACAGCATAACAATTGGTGTGCGCTGATCTGACTACCTTCTTGTAGTTCTTAATAGCAGCTAAATAGCCTCTCTCTCTTTAAGGATCAGTATGCCAAGTGTGTTTGAGCCTTTTTTTTTAGCTCACTTCATAGCTGCTATCTGTTTGTATCAGACAGCGGAAGGGCACTGATGCCTAGAGACATATGGTTTCGCTGGTGCTACAGGGTGCAAAGTGTCAGTAACCCAAGAAACAAAGTCGGTAACACTTTGACCAAAGTCCTTGTCTAAATCAAGGGTTGCCATACCGATCTCAGATGAAAAATTATCCAGAATAATGCAAGCAAAGTGTTGTTTTATAATCGGGGCCTTCAAGGTGCAAATCAGACCTGGTAAGAAAGAAAAAAAAACAAGGGCAGCATGATGTGCCCATAGTACCCGTGAGTATAGAGTCTTTGAAATAAAGTTGGTCATGGTAAAGAAAAAGTTCAGATGATAGCCAGCCAAACTGGCAGTACCAGAGAGACTATCCTTTAGATCCAGAGTGGAACAGGAGTGTCTGGTTGTAGAAAGTTCAGGCACATCTGCTCAAATCTTGAAACCTCTGAACATCAAGTTGGATGCTTTAAGTGCAAGAGAAACAACACATTTTCCAAATGTCAAGCGTAAATAATTAGCAGTATAGGGAGGGCAATACACTGAAATGCCTGAAAATAGAGGACGCTGGATTCGGTGAACAAATAACCACTACAGTGAGATGGGGCCTATTTGTGTATCACAGAGGTAAGAGAAACAGAAAACTGCTTCCAATACAGAACAGCTACCCCACTACATTCCCCACTAAACTGGACTGGTTGATGTGCGAAGTGTATAAGCTGAAGGGACTGGATTGCCATAGCGGCTGAGAGTCCTGAATCTAGGTTTTGATAAGAAATAACATAGCAGGTCTATGCTCTGTATTAGTAGTTAGCTAGTTCTATATTATGCTTAGGCAAATACCTAGGATTCAAGATGGCACAATATATCACAGATCAGGAATGAGGAACATAATGAATGTTGAGTCTAATCTGAACACAAAGGATTGAATCTCAGGAGTATATCCCTAGAATACATAATCCAATTCCAAGAATAACTTGGCAGAGCAACAGGAATTCTGGCACCCAATGTGGATGGGAACACATAGGCTTGCCACTTATGACATTCAGCTCATCTTCTCCCTATCCGCATCCCCATGAACACCAAAGCCTACTTCCATAGGTGCGTCCCCTGCAAAACAACTGCCTCAAACTCAACACCAACAAGCTCGCCATGAAAAAACAGATAAAGGCAGTGTCCTCAGCCTGCTTCCTCACTATCTGCATGCTCTGTAAAATCTTCAAGTGGCTACCCTTTAGCACCAGATGCACCGTCACTCAGGCCCTCGAAACCAGCTGCCTAGATTACGGCAACACACTCAACACTGTGGTCACCTCCCTGTTGTAGACTTTAGGCCATCCAGAACGCAAAAGTCAGGCTCAAACTCCCAAGGTGAATCCACATCTCCCCTCACCTCAGAACACTCCACTGGCTCCACGTCCACAAGGTAAGCCAGTTCAAAATGCTTACCCATGCCTACAAAGACCTGTACTATGAAGGACCAGCCTACCTTAACCACAGGCTGAACTTCCACCAAGCTGTCAGACTTCTGCTCTCTGCATCCCTCTCCCTCGTCTACACTCCCCGCTTCTGCTGAAGCAGGAGCAGCAGCCGCTCCTTCTCCCACCTGGCAGCCAAGACCTGGAATGGCTCCCCTTCCACTTCTGGACCTCCCCATCCCTGCAGGAGTTCAGAAGCAGGCTAAAGGCTAAATCCTGGCTGTCCGATTGACCAGACCCAGCAGCAGCTACCCCCTGCGCCTGGATACCCAACGGGTGATAAGCAGTGCTTTACAAATCCGAATTGAATTGAACCGAATTGGCATGCAGCCAGTGTGGCCACTGTGGGCATTTGTGCCATCAGTAATTTTAAACCCTTTTGGCCATGTACCATTGAGGAGTGGGTGGATCTGTTGCCCAGCAATTAGAAAGCAGAATGACAACGAAACAAAAGGGATGGGAGGAAAGGATGGCGTTCAGGTCCTCCAGCTGCAATAGCATCTACTTGAAAAGAAAATCAACTGAATAAATGGGAGATGGGGGGACACCCAAACAAAATGAAAATGTAACCCATGTCATAAGGCCAATTACATTTTCTTCAAATAATCTCGCTTTTTTGGTTGCCTTGTTTCAGGTTTATGGCCATCTGCTTGCATTAGGGGCAATGTGGGAATGCTTAAATAAAATGCATGGGAGAAATTTAGGCAAATCATTCATTCAGTTGGTAAATGTTTGAAATGCTTATTGGCAAACCATGGTTTGGAGATTAGATAAGAAGAAAGCGATCATAGAGGAATGGTCCATATAGGAGTCTGATGGTAGTGGTGGTGATGGGGATTCGGCTAGCGGAGTCTGTAAGTCCTCACAATTTTTTAGATTCAGATTTGAATGATTCATATAACAACTAGGGCAGACACAGTTGAGGTTTATAAACCAATGCTAATAATTCAATAACATCATAACAAATCACTGATATACTTTGGATTTGCAAAAGTAAGTATTTTTAGAATGTTTGCAACTCGATTAAAAATGAAGACTTTTGGTACAAAATTGTTTGTCAACTAACAAACTCTGCAATTATGGTAAATTGAAGACTTCTGTGCCTCGAATCTGAACATAAAGCCCCTAATGCCTAAAATTAAAAGAGTGATTTTGAATAATAATGTATCTAGTCACTCTGTATTGTCAAAATGTATTTTGTTAATAATCTTTTGATTGAAGATTTGTCACCTACATTTCTTGGTATTTTGGGCCCATCGCTTTTGTTGAAAAAGACTTTCCACTGAACTAATGAACACGTATGATTCTTAAAAGTGTGTATAAAAGTACTTTTGTTAGTCAGAAAGTTTGTGTACATCTTTGCAACTAATTCTGTTCTGTAGTAAATAGACATATCAAGAAATAAAAAATGACTCAAGTGTACATGGAAGATCTACATTGGGTGTATATTTCAAGCAATTAAACATCTTTTCTCTACCGTGTGTGGAGGTTTTTCATCTGAAATATCCACACACACGCACACATGCTCTTAGCATGAGCAGACATATGATTCGGCGCCTACTTAAATGCTGTCAAATAAGTTTATTAAATGGCGAGATGTACATTTGAATAAATGTGTTCTCGCGCTATGAGAAAATAACAATTTGTCGGTGATATTAGTAAGGCCACACGAAAATACAGCATGCTTTTTACAAGTTTTGACAGCTGCCTAATGGGCAAAAATGATAAATATGTGTTGACATTCTGCTGTCTACTTGCTTTTGGCTGTAATGGTTTAAATGGCTGTTGCAGAGTAGACATCTGCTGATATCTAATCAGGGACCCACATCCTGCGTTATGCACTTTTCTTTTCCAAGTTCTAGTTTACAAAGGGGACAAACGATGAAAGGTTGCGAGCTGACATGCATTTCAGTGCACATCAGCGCGCGCCATGATGCCAATGAACGACTTCAAGCATACCTCATCAATCAGTCATATCTGTAAATCATGTCACAACATTTACGCGTTTAGAGGCCTAGTCGACAATTATTTAATGACCTACTGTCTCATTTAAGGTTTGAGAGATGGCCAGATATTTATCAAACGGTATTTCATCTTATGAAACGATAGCATATTTGAAATATGTATTGCTTTGATCCAAAAACACAGTTCTATTCTCTGGCTGATATGCTACACCAATAGTAGAAGTAAAATGTGTCATAGCTAACGTCCCACGCAAATAGCATTATGATACTTTCCAAAAGATGTCAAAAAATTATTTTGAAAAATGCCATACCCGGGAGTATTCGTATTTATTTTTCTGAAAACTCACGTTTTTTTTTAGTTTTTTTTTTTTACAAAAGTCACATACAAGTTTGCACAAAAAGACTCGAGAACAGAAAGAAAACAAGTTACCTACCTGTAACTGTAGTTCTCCAGTATAGGAAGCTTTCATAGATTCACATACCTGAATCATTTCCCCGTCGTCGAGACGGGAGTCTCCGGTACATAAAAAAGTAATGGTTAGCAGTATAGCTAACTGTAAAATAGGCCTAGGCCCATTTTTCTTTTGCAACCCATATCTTTCGTTATGTAAAAAAGGACCAAACTTTTCTCTTAGCCAATCAGAGGCACTCACCCTCTAGAACCCTCCTGAGAGAATCTCTCGCCCCTCAGATTTTCGGGCACTTGTGCTATAATACTTTCCGTACCCAATCCGAGGCGAGCCTCTCAGGGGAGGAGGGTGGGCGTATGTGAATCTATGAAAGCTTCCAATACTGGAGAACTACAGTTACAGGTAGGTAACTTGTTTTCTTACTCCAGTATTGGAGCTTTCATAGATTCACATACCTGAATCAGAATAGCGAGCAGTAAATTATAGCACATTTTGTCTTTGTCACCTTGTTTTCATTAACATGCAACACATGATACTTGTGATGGAGCAAGGATTCGCACGTTACGCGACTTGCTTGTACTCATGAACCTCGAATAGTATTAATAAATCTAATCAAAATGTTTGTCTTACTAATATTGCACTTTTACACTACTCGGGGGTGTCCCAGAGACGCTTGCCTATGTGTACTAAACAGTAATAACGCTTGCTATTAAAATGGCCGCTGCTTGGTGGGGTTTTCTTCTGCGCATGCGTTAGTCACACTCCCGTGACGTGACGTACCCGCAGTTCTGGTGGGAATCTTTGCACTTGCGCACTAGCATTAAGATGGCCGCTTTGTGTTCTCACATGCCGAAGCTTGCGCTGCTGCTTTTGCGCTACTGTTCGTTTGCCTCTAATATTAATGCTATAAGTTAGTATAAAGTAAGGGGTATAGAGTAGCTATTCATGGTATACAGTGTGTTCATTTATTTCTGTGTTTTAATTTGTTTTCGCTTACTTTTCATGTATCGTAGCTCTTGGGCCTGGGAGGGAAGTAAACCCCATCTTAGAAGTCCCTACTGCGCATGTCATCCTGGCAGAGGGAAGAAAACCTTGTACCAGTGGAACTCAGCCAGCTGGCAGCCACAGCCAAGATGCTCCTGAGAAAGTGACCTGCGACCCAGCAGAACGAAGCTGAACTGTCCTGCAAATGCAACAATTGTATACAATCCATTGTATTTTGTAGAACATGTCATGGGAACCCCAAATTCAAATAGGCGGTCCCAGAGTATGTAAATGAAGTCTTGTAAAGGTGAAATGTGGTTGGTGTGTTAACCTATACTACTTGAGGACCAATCGAAATTGGGGATTCTTACACTTGCAACATTTTGGGGGTGGTACACTGACCCGAAAACAGTATAACTAGCTTAGGTTTAGCTAGCGAATTTGTCCGACTTGTCCGAATAGCTGACCTGTCACTGACCCAACGCACTCAATAGGTGACTTGATACAGAGGGCTGCGGAGCACTCTGTCCGAAATTTCCATAGACTCAAGGGTTTTGTTAAGAAACCTTAAGTGCTGGCGGAGCACTTTGCTAGGGAGTTCGATAACCCAATCGGGGTTCTGACTGATAGCTGCAGAGAGGGTGGAGCGCAGGCGTTGCTTCCGAACTGCGGGTGCTGGTCGTGCCTTGGTGGTCCTGTCCTGATCCTAATCTGGGTTTCCTGTCCTGTCCTGGGGTGTCCCTTCCGTACTTGCTGTCCTACTGGCGACTGTCCTTCCTTGGGGTTCCTCCCGTCCTTAACTGACCCGTGGCCAGGGTTGGTCTTCACACCACTCTAGGTAAATATAGTGCTGAAAATCTACTCTGCACCTTCTATATTTTCCTTTCTTTTGCTTTAATAAAGTCATACTCTTGCAAATTTGATTTTCCATGCTTTTCGCACCACTAAATGAACAAGTCATACATTAATTGTCGTTATTCTAGCATGTTCCATTTCTTACCCATCCTTAGTACATTCCTGTTTTCACTTCATGATATATAGATGTTCCTTTTCCTTACCCATCTTCTAGTCGATTCAAGTAATTGCACCGGTTTATTAGTATGGTCCATTTGTACTTTACCTATAGTTCCTCTTTATGGGGAAATATTTCACTGTGAAATTCTAGTATGCTCTTTATTCTTCCCCGTCCTTTAGTCTCTCCATATTAAGTCTAAATTCTGAAACTGCTGCCTAGCATGTTCCCTGTTCTTACCTTCCTTTAGAATCACAAATGGTTGGTTTCATTTATTTCCTTTATGGATATGTGCTCTTTATGATCTTGGTTATCGACTGTTTATTCACTGTGAACCTTATGCTTTCTGAGATTGATGAATTTTAGATAGAGGTTTTCAAAACTTCTTGAGTTTGTGGTTATTATAAAAAGTACAAATAGAATATATAAAGTACTAGCAGCCCGCCCCGACCTTGTCCGGGAGCAATCAGGCTTCCCCGCCCGCCCCGACATAGCAGCCCGTCCCTCCATGAGTGTTCAGGGCCCCCGCCCGCCCCGGCCCCCGCCCTCCCCGTCCCCCACCTGCCCTGACCCCCACCTGGCCCGACATTGCCCCCGGAGCCTTACCTCAGCCGCCGCTCCTCCCCCGCGCTCCTCAGTTCACCGCTCCGCCGCTCCTCGCTGCTGGTCACCGCTCCTACCCGCCTGTCCGCCGCTCCTCACCGCTCCTCCCAGCTTGGTCCGCCGCTCCTCCCCGCGCCATGTCCGCCGCTCCTCCTCGAACTCCTGGACGCCGCTCCTCCCTGCGCTCCCGACATCAGCACGCAGGTTGCGGCCGGCGCTTCTTCCACGGGACTACTTTTTTTTCGCTACATTTTTTAAATAACGTATATTTTTTAACTTTATATAGCCTATGTCCATCTGCACACCCTGACGATTACAACAATGTATCGGGTGTGTGGACTGGCGCTGTGGTTCCTGAGTTTACCCGCCTCAAAGGTTCAAAGTTCTTCCTTTATAATAGTAGTATAGATAAGTATTTTGGTGTCTGCCTTTTCTTTACAGCTAGCTCCCTGATCCATTGTGATAATTAGGTACCCGTAGCAGTGGAGTGGTAAGTCGGGTACACTGGAAATGAGATAGGAAGGAACTGGGATACTGGTAGCAGAGCGTAAGGTTACCTGATTATGGAGAATTGATTTTTATGGGCCCGATACGTATATGGTAAAATAATTAGTCGGGTGACCTGCGCGCTCTATCAGTATTTTTCTGGTAGCCAGAGGATGGTTAGGGACTAGTTAAGATAGGTAGGTAGGTTATTTGCTGCTAATTGTGAAACATTTTGCTGCTAAACAAATTTACAAATGTTTTATTGTTTTGAAAATTATGAAATGTTTTAAATTGTTTTTCTTGCTGTTATATTGATATATGTACTAATCCACTCGTTAGTGATTGTTATATGTTTGTTTGGAATCCCCGTGGAATTGCATAGCGAGTGGTGAGGAGAATCCACTTCGCTCTGAGGTCAGTGGCTTGAGGAAAATTAGTGCATGGTTAGGCAGAACTGGAAGCGCTAATTAGGGTTTCTGTATGAATAGTTGAATAAATGATAGCAACGAGCTCGCTAATGAAACTTCAGTTGTGATATAACCTAGTAAGGGTCACAAGAGAAAGGAGTAGTAGGTTCATCGGAGCTTGAGTGATAGCAAAGGAGTTCGCTAGTGAAACTTTAGACTTAGTATATATCCCGGAAAGAAGTGGATGAGTCGAAGAAGTAACAGGTTCTCTAATGCTTGAGTGAAGGGTAGGCAGAAGAGATCTATCCGTAGTGAATGAAAAGTAGACAAAAGAGGTTTACTTGCAGTAAAACAAATCTTTCCTGTCTAGGCACTCGAGTACAGTGGCAAATGTTTCTACGTTGTAAATTAAATAAAACACTTGCACTTTAAAGAAAGAAATAAAGTTTCCGTTACCTTGCGAAGGAGGGAGTCAGTTGCGGAGCTGCGCTGACGTCACTCTGTGCCGCGCTGGGATTGGTAGAGACAGCGGGTGTGTAGCGGAGCTAGTATTGTAAAGGAGGGGTGAGTGCCGAAGCGTGAGAACTTGTCTCAAGAAAAGGCCGCGCACCCATTGGTCGAGACTAAATAAAAGACACATTTGGATTGGTAGTGATTTTGTAAATAGAGTCCCTTGCGGAAAAGTATATGTGGCATTCGTATACTCCAGAAACTAGACCTGATCCAAGATATCTAGGGTTTGGAAAAGATCAGTGGAAAGGTCGTAAAAGCGTCATGTACGGAGAAAAAAGGAAAATGACCTTAGTAAGCAAAGTAAAGAATTATTTCAAAAGAGACAAGCCTATCAAAACTAGAGAAGGAGCTGTCATTCCACCACCTAATACTCCTGCATCTTTCATGATGTTTGATAAAGGGTACCACTCTTGTGTGTGGTTGGAGAATTGGGTGGAATACACTAAAAATGACGGAGTTTTGGCATTTCCGTTAGAGTGTACATTTAATGGCAGGATTCTGTTTAACTTGAGAACCCGAATGAACGATTTACATCCCAGACCCAGATTAACGTACTACGAAGCCCTAGAGGAATGGGAGATAGAGGCTTTTGAGAGGGACAAGCCCCGAATGGATAAAGGGTTAACCAAATGGTAACCTAAAGTGAAACCCGAAACCCGAGAGAAAAGAATGAAACAATGGAGGCAGAATATGATAGTAGAAGGACTGTACCCTATGATGGCACTAGGAGAACCAATGGGAGAGAAAAGGACAGAGAAAACAAAACATTTGATGACCAGTGGGGATTTAGATGACGATTTGTTGGATGACTTGTTCATGAAAAATCCACCTCCTTATAATGAAGGACCCCGATCCTCTAGTGTAGGGGATGCTTGCCTGAGACCTCCTTACCAGGAGGGGCCTAGACCTGTAAATGTAAGAGACGGCTGTCAGATACCTCCTTATCAGGAGATGCCGAGACCTTTAAGCACAGGAAATCCATTCATGAAACCTAATTATGGTGAGGGACCAAGTATGACGCATCCAACTGCCCCAACCCTGACTCCGCAAATAGTACCTGAAGTAAGCCTGGAAAGAATATTACAGGAGAGAGAGCAAGAGGCATTAATTAAACAGATAACAGAATTAATTCAGAAAATCTCCCAGCTAAATACAAGTCCTGAAGCCCTGACCATCCCAGTAACTATTGGACCAGTCGTTCCTTTATATGGGGGATAAACAGGGGTGTCCCAAGACACCGATTATTAACCCGGCTATAGTACAGCCAGGAAAAGAGCCCTTAATTGTAGATTATCAGTCAAGCGAATGCGAATCTGTAATTTCCTTGATGGATTTGCCAGTAAGAGAGCTAGAAAGGGGTTCACAGAGAAGGAACACTCCTTTCAGTTCAGGAGAAGTGCAGATTGAGTCAGCTTCAGGTACTAAACGTGCCTCTGTAGTAACTCCTGAAGAAATCGAGAGATGGAGTCGAGCATTAGAGAAACCAAATTCCCCGTCAAAACCACTAGATAGTTACAAATTAAGAATAGAATTAGAAGAACTGATGGCCGGGAATGTAGGGTTAGACAGACTAAATACCCTTTCTGAAGAAGAACTGCTATTTATCTGTAAAAGCATTACCCGTAATACTAGGTGTTCCATGAGAAGTTAGTGGACACCGCGGCTAGTATGGGAATTGATATTGGGAAGTCTAAATCATTGCAAAAACCCTACAGAGCAGAATTCTCAGACAAAGATTTAGAAAATATGAATGTGTCAGGGAAGAAGGTACAGATCAGAGAATTAGGGAATCTGTTGCAAAAATGGGGAGAACTGGAAAAATGGAAAGCCAGGTGGGCAAAGAAAAAGTAGGAGATTAGGTCAAAACAGATGACTTCTGAGTATGTTTTAAAAGAAGCTGACAAGCCAGAGCAATTGTATCCTATGCAAGAAGTGCCAGGTGGAAAGTATGTGCACGTTCCATGGTCCAGACAGGATATTGTGTCCTTTACCAATGACTTTCCAAAATTACGAGAAAAACCTGTGGATTGGTACAGGCAGGTAGAAAGATTTGTGAAGGTACAAAAATGCCTGTGGAAAGATCTGGATGGGTTTTTCGATATTGTAGTTCCCGTAGACTTGTGGACAGAATGTAAAATTGCCATTGGTTGGCCTAGTGAGGAATTCCTGAGGGACCCTATTACAGGGGCTCCTTCTGATGAGGTAATGAAAAAATACCATCAAGTAATGTTACACTTGAAGGGGAAGGTGCCTGCAAAGGAAACTGATTGGACCCGAATAGATAGAACTACCCAGGATAGGGACGAAACTGTGTATTCCTATTATGAAAGACTGTTGCAGGTGTTCAAAACGTACAGCGGAATAGATAACATTGAGATGAAGGACATGACCCATTTCATTTACAGGTTTGTAAACGGTTTGAGACCTGAAATATGTCAGTGGATCAAAGACAATAAAATCTGTTGGCAGTCTAAGAAAATTGATGAGGTATTAAGATATGCAAAATACTGCGAAGATGAGATGGCTGACAAACGAAAGGCCTTAAAGGAAAAAGTAATGTGGGCACAAGTAAAATTAGCTGAGCAACAAGAAAAGCAGTTGAATAAAATGAATACTAATACCCAAAACCAATGTTCTGGGGGTGGAGGGAAGCCCAAAGTAAAAATGAGCAGAGAGGAAGCCAAAAAGAAGTTTCCCTGTCACGGGTGCGGACAGATAGGGCACTGGAGAGACGAGTGTCCATACGCACAGAATAGTAACCCCCAAACTAATGATTTAAATCCACAGACGCAGAATGAAAAACCAAGAAAGACCCAGCAACAGGTAAAACCGACTCAGTTGCCCCGAGCACCTAGACCAAATTTTAAGGGTAAAACTCAGCAGGGTGAAAACATAGAAATTTGGGGAGGAAAAGAGGATAGAAATGCAGCAACTTCACAATTTTTGTTGAATGATACCTTCCTTTGTGATGAACCTTACTGACGGTGCCTGAGGGGGAGGACAAGGAGTGCGTGCTTGGCGCCTCCTTGCCGGTGGACCAGTCAGGGCCATACATTGAAGGAAAGGTTGAAGGAAATGATGTCACCTTTCTGTTGGACACTGGGGCCACCCGTTCTACTGTAAGAACAGCAAACCTACCCCTCTCGGGAGAAGCGATCCAAGTAGTGGGCGTATCTAATCAATTGATTAGTACCCCAGTGACCGAGCCCATGGAGATTACAATAGGGAATTTCAAAGAAATGCATAGATTTGTTGTCTGTGATACCAGTCCTGTAAACCTATTGGGACATGATTTGTTGTGTAAAATGAACTGTACCATCTTTTGCACACCAAAGGGCGTCGAAATCCAAACCCCAGACGAAGATGGAATATATAAATTAATGCTAATAAGACCTGACTCAGAAATTAAAAGACTGACAATACAAGACTTACCTGAAGAACTCCAACAGACAGTGAAACCAGAAGTATGGGATTTTACTGGAAAAGATGTAGGATTAATGGCAAATGTTGACCCAATTAAAATAGCCATAAAAGAAGATGCAGTTTACCCAAATACTAAACCATACAAAATGAGTGCAGAAGTGAAAGCAGGAGTTGCCATTCAAATGAAAAGATTGCTAGAAGCAAACATTATACAAGAAGTGTTAAGTAGTCCTTGCAACTCCCCGATAATTGGAATCAAGAAACCTAGTGGTAAGTACAGGGTAGTGCAGGACCTGCGAAAGGTAAACAAAATTGTTGTTCCTTGCTGTCCTATTGTTCCGAACCCAGCAGTGATTTTATATCAGATTCCATGGGATGCTGAATGGTTCACCGTTATTGATTTGTGTCACGCATTCTTTTCAATCCCATTGCATCCAGACAGCAAATTTCTTTTCTCATTTGAATTCGACAGTCACGTGTTCGTTTGGAATCGCGTCCCTCAGGGGTATACAGAAAGCCCCTCAATCTTTAATCAGATTCTGAAAAAGTGCCTTGAATCCTTAGTTTTACCTGGAGAATCAGTTTTAGTGCAGTATATAGACGACCTCTTGGTGGCGTCTAAAAGTCAGAAAGACTGTGTTGTTGACACCATTGCCCTACTGAACCACTTAGGTGAAGGAGGACATAAAGTGTCCGCTGCCAAACTACAGTTCTGCACCTCTTCAGTAAAATATCTGGGGCACCAGATAGAGAAGGGTATCAGGAAAGTTACTTCAGAAAGAATTAGAATAATTCGAAACATGCATTTACCAAACACTCAGAAAGAGATCAGAATGTTCCTTGGAGTTGTAGGATACTGCAGACAATGGATTGTGGGATTTGCAGTCCTAGCCAAGCCATTGATAAAAATGACAAGGAAAGGAGCAAAGGACCCAGTAGAATGGGATGAAGAAAGCATGACAGCATTTACTAAATTACGAGAATGCCTATGTACAGCCCCTGCACTAGGAATGCCTGACTATTCAAAGGAATTTGCACTGTTTTGTGATACACGAGACAATTGTGCACTGTCAGTCCTAACTCAAGAGCATGGCTTGACTAGACGTCCAGTAGCATATTTTTCTGCTACTTTGGATCCAGTGGTTGCTGGATTACCTGGATGTCTGAAAGCAGTAGCTGCAACTTGCACAAGTCTTGAACAGAGCGAATCCATCATTATGGGACATCCCGTAACTGTGTATGTTCCACATGCAGTTGTAATCTTACTGACCAGAACAAAAACCCAGTATCTCACACCTAGTCGGCTGACTAAATATGAGAGGATTCTTGTGGGTGCTGCAAATGTAACAATTACTCGTTGTAACATATTGAATCCAGCAACCCTATTACCAGATTCACTGATTGCAGAAGCAAAGGGAGAGGTCGAGCATGACTGCATTGACCTGACTGAGTTTAGTACCAAACCACGCCCAGATATCAAGGAGATGCCCCTACCTGTAGAAGATTACGAGCTGTTTGTAGATGGCTCATGTTTGAGACATGAGAATGGAGGCTTAAGTGCTGCCTATGCTGTAGTCACAGTATCACGTGCTGTAGAAGCAACCTATCTATTTGGAGTAAAGTCTGCACAAGTAGCCGAATTGATTGCATTGGCAAGAGCCTGTAAAGTTGGGAAAAATAAAAGAGTAACCATATATACTGACAGCCAATATGGTTACGGGGTTGTGCATGACTTCGACCAATTATGGCTGCAAAGAGAGTTCCTGGCTTCTTCAGGTACTCCTATCAGAAATGGAAAGGTGGTACAAGAATTACTGGAAGCAATCCAGTTACCAAAAGAATTGGCAGTGGTCAAGTGTACTGCTCACAAATCTGGCGATGACAATGTGACAGTCGGTAATCGATATGCTGACCAACTGGCCCAACATTGTGCAAGACATCAAATGTCAGTCAATATCAAATTGGGAGGGAGCGGAAACAGCTGCCAACTTATGGTGTTTGAAAGTGTACATACATGGGAGGAGCTGAGAGAGTTACAGGATGCAGCAGTACCCAAGGAAAAGAGAAGATGGAGAAAGTTTGGGTGTCAACAGAGGAGTGAGGATGGTGTCATTGTATGCCCTGATGGTATGCCTGTATTGCCTGACAGCTTGCTTACTCCTATGGCCCGGCTAATACATGGAAATACACACATTGGTAGGGATGCCATGGTTCGTGTCTTCCAACAGACATGGTTCAATTCGAAGTTCAGGAAGATAGCGGAGAGACTCTGCCAGAGGTGCTTGACATGTCAGCAGTACAATGCCGGGAAGAAAACAGTAGTTGCCCTAGGAAAAATTGGAAAAGCAGCAGGCCCTTTTATAAGGTTACAAATTGATTTCATTCAGTTACCCCCTTGTAGAGGAATGAGGTATGTCCTTGTCATTGTTTGCCTGTTTTCAAAATGGGTAGAGGCTTACCCGGCCAAGAAGAATGATGCCATCACTGTAGCTAAATTGTTATTACGAGAACTAATACCTAGGTATGGGGTTCCAGTCACAATTGAATCAGACAGAGGTGGGCATTTTCAGAATGAGATAATTGATCAAATCTGTGGAGCATTCAAAATTACTCAAAAACTGCACTGTGCATATCGCCCAGAGGCTTCTGGAGTGGTGGAACAACTGAATGGCACTATCAAGTCGAGACTAGGAAAGATGTGTGAATCTACTGGCATGAACAGGATAGAGGTTTTACCTCTTGTACTGATGGGAATCAGAAGTATTCCAGACCGAAAAATAGGCCTGAGTCCCCATGAGATCCTGATGGGAAGAGTAATGAGACAAGCATGGGTACCAGGACACAAACTGATAAGCATTTCTGATGATTTGGTACTAGAGTACTGCAAGCAACTGGGTGACCAAGTGCGTTCTATCTCTCACCAGATTGGGGAAGACGCCGTCGCCAGGCCAGCAACTCCAGTCCATAAACTGAATCCAGGTGACTGGGTGGTACTTAAGAAGCACACCCGATCGAGTTGCCTTGCACCGAAGTGGGGAAAGCCAAGACAAGTAATTCTGGTGACCACGACAGCGGTGAAGTGTGCAGGAGTACCAAATTGGATCCATGCCAGTCATACAAAGAAGGTAATCGAAGACGAAGAAACTGACGCTGAAGGTTGTCCAGCTGAGGGGTCTCCAAATGTTGGTCCTGAAGTAGCTGATGATGAACAACCGAGCACCAGTCAAGATGAATGGATCCCAGTAATCGACCTGACCGTTGATCCAATAAGAACCAGAAGCCAGACATACCGAGATAGAGAGTGGGATAGTGAGGAGGAGACAGGAATAGAAGAAGATAATCAGATCATCGAAATCCATGTCAAATCTGATGAGGAGGAAGCTCAGATAGGGACAGAACAGGTTATTGACACACCTCCAAGGACTCCTGAGATTGAAAGGGGACAGACAGAAATTAGGGCGAAAGTTCAAGCGGAAGAAAATCAAAGGTTCGAAGTGCTTGAACAGGATCAGATAGAAATAGACGAATGTGTTCAGGACACAGATATTGAAACACCCAAAAGTCAAAGCCAGCATACACCGGAACAAGGCCAGCTTAGCGATCAGGCAGAAGAAACCGAAATAAGACCTGGACCTAGTCAGACAGACAGGGAGGAAGAAAACGTTGAAACAGATGTGCCACAACTGAACGAAAATAAAAGAGCATTAGGAGAAAGCCAAACAACAGTGCCAGTTAAAAGATTCAAGAAAAAGACTAGAGAACCAAGGTACATCAAAAGACTGAGACTGAGACTGAAAACAGTAGAAGAGAAGCTTGAGCAAAGGAAACAAGGTTCCAGTAAACCAGAGCCAACTGGAGAAAACACTAAGCTAAGAAGTGCCCGAATAAAAAGACTGAACGAAAAGTATCAGGATCCTGAATGGACTCACCTGGTGTTGGAGGAATTTGAGGATCTTGATATAAGTGACGAAAGTGAGGAAGAATTGACTGCTAACCAGTCTACCGAAGAAGAAGAACCAACCTGAAGTTGCCCTGTGTAAGCAACCTGTGCAAAGTTACAAAGAGGGGTTGGAAAGCTTCTTTTGAGCGAAAAATGTCTGATTCCAATGTGAATGGAAGACCTAGACGTAATTGTTGTAAAACATGCTGCAAGGTATGTGTATGTAGTGTAGCTTTAGTATTAATATTATGGATAGGACTAACAATTACTATTCCTTATATGATGAGTAAAGGTACTGATATTGACTCTACAAAGACTGTGACAAAAGACACTGACGAAATGACACCACAAAGTGTAGATGGACATGAGAAAGCACTTAGCATTAGAATGGACTTAGAAGCACCAGATGAGGAAGGACTACATTATCATGGAATCAAGAACAGGACTCATTTAAACGTATTTGCAAACCTTTTAGTGCATTATGTAGAGGCCATTGAAATAGAGGACTGTTATGTTTGCATGAAGCTACCTACTTTTGTAGCTGAGGGAGTGACATACCATCACTTGCCATTAACATATGGAATTTCTTGTAGTATTTTAGCTAGTTTATTCTATAAGAGAGGACCGTTACAGTACTATTACTCTAACTCAGACGTGATATTTTCTGAACTTCCTATACGTGGAAATCTGAACCCTGTACATACGAAAAGTGATGTCACTCGTTATATGGGAGAATATTTTCTGACTATAGGTACCATAGATTTAGGTGAAGCACATAGAGATAACTTGACCTGTTCATTACATGAACAAGAGAAAATGTTTCTGAACATGGCAGAGAAAAGAAGGGAAAGTTTCCAAAGAAAGGCGAATGATAAAAGGCCGAGAATTCCTAAATGGGCTGAAAACATGGGAAGCACCTCAAATGGTGGGGCTAATCCTGCTTTGTTGCTGGATTTCGAAAGGAAAGGGAAACTTTTGTCTTCACCGAGAAAAGACTAGTTATTATAATAACATTTTCATTGGTTCCAGTCAATGCGAACACAATTACAAGGTAATTGGAGGTTGGGGTTTCAAAAATGGGTCAGAACCTGTGTTTCCCGGAATTTATTACATATGTGGAAACAAGGCTTATTTCAAATTACCGGATCACTGGTATGGAAGCTGCTATTTTGGAATTGTCTTCCTGAAAATATACCATGTGAATGAAATTGCTGGAAGCAGTGAAAGCACTAACGGTTTAGTACGTAGTAAAAGAGAAAGTATAGGGGAAATAATGGGTAGTATATTTAGTGCATTGATACCTGCAGTGGGAGTGGTTCTGAACACACACAGAATTTGCAAATTGTCAACAGTAGTGGATCGGTTATCTACTGACACTGCTAGTGGATTTCTGATGATCAACACCGAAATGGTTGCGTTCAGATCTATGGTTTTGCAGAACCGACTTGCCCTTGACACCTTATTAGCAAAAGAGGGCGGAGTCTGTAGAATATCAAAAGCGCAACATTGTTGCACTTACATACCTGACAAAAGTGTTGAACTCAAAAGGTATGTAAGGAACATTACAAATTTGGAAATGAACTCAAACCACTGGAGGTTGATAGTGCCTGGAAGAGACTTACTGATGGTCTCTCCGCTGTAGGCCATTAGTTTTCTAATTTAGGTAAAGGTTTGTTGTTTAAGGTACTGATGCCAATTGCAGGAATAGGGTTTGTCATATTCCTCATTTTTGTCTGTTGCAAATGTCACAAACCCCAAAAGAAATATACTGTGAACAAGAGAGGCGTGAAACGGAATGTGGATGAACTTGAATTAGAGGAACTGAATAATCAAATTTATAAAAGGGTGAAGAATTCTCACCCTAACAAAGAAACCAAAGAGAAGTTGAATCGAATGTTGGAAGAGATTGAATTGGGAAAAATTTAAGTTGGCATCTGGTTCTATTGTTTTGTGATGATAGTAAATATCATCAAAGAGGGGATTGATGGAGCAAGGATTCGCACGTTACGCGACTTGCTTGTACTCATGAACCTCGAATAGTATTAATAAATCTAATCAAAATGTTTGTCTTACTAATATTGCACTTTTACACTACTCGGGGGTGTCCCAGAGACGCTTGCCTATGTGTACTAAACAGTAATAACGCTTGCTATTAAAATGGCCGCTGCTTGGCGGGGTTTTCTTCTGCGCATGCGTTAGTCACACTCACGTGACGTGACGTACCCGCAGTTCTGGTGGGAATCTTTGCACTTGCGCACTAGCATTAAGATGGCCGCTTTGTGTTCTCACATGCCGAAGCTTGCGCTGCTGCTTTTGCACTACTGTTCGTTTGCCTCTAATATTAATGCTATAAGTTAGTATAAAGTAAAGGGAATAGAGTAGCTATTCATGGTATACAGTGTGTTCATTATTTCTGTGTTTTCATTTGTTTTCGCTTACTTTTCATGTATCGTAACTCTTGTGCCTGGGAGGGAAGTAAACCCCATCTTAGAAGTCCCTACTGCGCATGTCATCCTGGCAGAGGGAAGAAAACCTTGTACCAGTGGAACTCAGCCAGCTGGCAGCCACAGCCAAGATGCTCCTGAGAAAGTGACCTGCGACCCAGCAGAACGAAGCTGAACTGTCCTGCAAATGCAACAATTGTATACAATACATTGTATTTTGTAGAACATGTCATGGGAACCCCAAATTCAAATAGGCGGTCCCAGAGTATGTAAATGAAGTCTTGTAACGGTGAAATGTGGTTGGTGTGTTAACCTATCCTACTTGAGGACCAATCGAAATTGGGGATTCTTACACTTGCAACATTTTGGGGGTGGTACACTGACCCGAAAACAGTATAACTAGCCTAGGTTTAGCTAGCGAATTTGTCCGACTTGTATGAATAGCTGACCTGTCACTGACCCAACGCACTCAATAGGTGACTTGATACAGAGGGCTGCGGAGCACTCTGTCCGAAATTTCCATAGACTCAAGGGTTTTGTTAAGAAACCTTAAGTGCTGGCGGAGCACTTTGCTGGGGAGTTCGATAACCCAATCAGGGTTCTGACTGATAGCTGCAGAGAGGGTGGAGCGCAGGCGTTGCTTCCGAACTGCGGGTGCTGGTCGTGCCTTGGTGGTCCTGTCCTGATCCTAATCTGGGTTTCCTGTCCTGTCCTGGGGTGTCCCTTCCGTACTTGCTGTCCTACTGGCGACTGTCCTTCCTTGGGGTTCCTCCCGTCCTTAACTGACCCGTGGCCAGGGTTGGTCTTCACACCACTCTAGGTAAATATAGTGCTGAAAATCTACTCTGCACCTTCTATATTTTCCTTTCTTTTGCTTTAATAAAGTCATACTCTTGCAAATTTGATTTTCCATGCTTTTTGCACCACTAAATGAACAAGTCATACATTAATTGTCGTTATTCTAGCATGTTCCATTTCTTACCCATCCTTAGTACATTCCTGTTTTCACTTCATGATATATAGATGTTCCTTTTCTTTACCCATCTTCTAGTCGATTCAAGTAATTGCACCGGTTTATTAGTATGGTCCATTTGTACTTTACCTATAGTTCCTATTTATGGGGAAATATTTCATTGTGAAATTCTAGTATGCTCTTTATTCTTCCCCGTCCTTTAGTCTCTCCATATTAAGTCTAAATTCTGAAACTGCTGCCTAGCATGTTCCCTGTTCTTACCTTCCTTTAGACTCACAAATGGTTGGTTTCATTTACTTCCTTTATGGATATGTGCTCTTTATGATCTTGGTTATCGACTGTTTATTCACTGTGAACCTTATGCTTTCTGAGATTGATGAATTTTAGATAAAGGTTTTCAAAACTTCTTGAGTTTGTGGTTATTATAAAAAGTACAAATAGATTATATAAAGTATAAGTATTTTGGTGTCTGCCTTTTCTTTACAGCTAGCTCCCTGATCCATTGTGATCATTAGGTACCCGTAGCAGTGGAGTGGTAAGTCGGGTACACTGGAAATGAGATAGGAAGGAACTGGGATACTGGTAGTAGAGCGTAAGGTTACCTGATTATGGAGAATTGATTTTTATGTGCCCGATACGTATATGGTAAAATAATTAGTCGGGTGACCTGCGCGCTCTATCACTTGCACATAGTAGTAACCATATCAATATATACATAGACATATTGCCTCTCAATGACATATCCAATATCAATCAACAATAAAATGTGCTTTCCTTACCCAAGAAAGGAAGGAGGGATGAGAAAGAGGCTCACCGTTATTGGAAAAGGTTCCGCAGCGCTGCTTGTCCCACTGCTACATCGCTCCTTGCATGAGCATCTAGGCAGTAATGCCTGGTGAAGGTATGCGTACTCCTCCAGGTGGCTGCTCTGCAGATGTCCTGTATGGAGACGCCTGAAAATAGAGCAGTTGAGGTTGATACCGCTCTTGTGGAATGTGCACGAACACGTGCAGTCAATGGTTTTCCCGCTGCTTGGTGGCAGAACTGGATAGCACTTGAGATCCATCTTGAGATTCCTCGCTTTGACAACGGGAAACCTTTTCTGGGGGCACTAAATGCCACAAACAATTGTGTTGACTTTCTAAACGGCTTTGTCCTTTGCAAATAGAACTGCAGACAACGCTGGACATCCAGAGTGTGGAGAGTCCTTTCCGACGCCGTCGATGGTTGAGGAAAAAATCTTTTCAATATTAAGGGCTCATTTAAATGGAAAGCTGTTGGTACTTTCGGAATGAATCTTGGATTCGTTCTGAGGACTCATCTGTCTTCCCTGAATTGGAGAAATGGTTCTTGCGTTGTAAGGGCTTGTATTTCTCCTACCCTTCTGGCTGATGTTAGAGCTATTAAAAGAGCCACTTTCCAGGAGAGGAATTTTAGATCAGCTTTATGTATTGACTCAAATGGCGGTTTCATAAGTTGTGACAAGACAACGTTCAGTTGCCATACAGGTGGTGGAGGTCTGATGGGTGGGTAAACTCGAAATAACCCCTTCATAAATTGCTTCACAATTCTTTCCGACCACAGAGAAGGACCTGCTGAGTTTCTCCTGTATCGTGAAATTGCCGCCAAATGCACCTTAATAGATGCATGGGCTAATCCTGATTTCGCTAGTTTTAGCAAATATGGGATAATCTGATGCGCCTCTGCCTGCAGAGGATGTAAGGCATTCTCCTGACACCATAAGCAGAATCTCTTCCATTTCATCCTGTACGTTCTATCTGTGCTTTCCGCTCTTGCTTTTGACAGAATTTCTCTGCATTCTGCTGGAATGTTCAAGTGCTGAAATTCTCCGTAGTCAGGAGCCAGGCCGCTAATTGCAATGATGTCGGGTCTGGATGCCGTACTTGTCCCTTCTCCATAGTCACTAGTGTTGGAATTGGTCGAAGACGTATTGGCTCGGTCTCCGATAAAAGGAGCAGCTTTGTGAACCAATGCTGCCTGGGCCACCAAGGAGCTATCAGTATCATCCTGCACGGTTCTTTTTTCATCTTCGTGAGCACTCGTGGCAGGAGGGGAATCGGCGGAAATGCGTAGGCAAAGACGCCTGCCTATGCCATCAAAAACGCATTCCCCCATGATCCCCTTTGGTGACCCCAACTTGCAAAGAATCAGCATTTCTTGTTCTGGGCTATGGCAAATAGATCCACCGTTAGTATTCCCCACTTGGTAAAGATGGACATCAGTGTGTCCTGATCCAGCTCCCACTCATGACAGGTCGTTTCCTGCCTGCTGAGGGTGTCCGCTGTCGTGTTTTAATCTCCTGGAAGATGTATGGCTGTCAGAGTCACTCCATGATCGATCGCCCATTTCCATATTTTCTGTGCTTCTTTTGACAGAGAGAGAGATCTTGTTCCTCCCTGCTTGTTTATATAGTGCATTGCAGTTGTGTTGTCTGTCCGCACTAACACTGATCTTCCTTCTATTCTTGGCAGGAAGGCTAACAACGCTAATCCTATTGTCCTTAACTCCAATAGGTTTGTGTGAAGGTGTTGTTCTTGTCTGCGCCATCAATCGCTGACCTGTAACTCCTGTAGGACGGCCCCCCATCCCTTGAGAGAGGCATCCGTGGTGACCACCAACGGAGTTGGTTCAGTCAGGTAAGAGAGACCCACAGAGATATTGTTCCTGCGAGTCCATCACTTTGCTGCCTGCAACATTGGACGCGTGATTCTTATCTTGTCCTCGAAGGATCCCTTTGCTTGGCACCACTGAAGATCCAATTTTTCTTGTAACGGTCGCATTTGTAAGCGACATAGGGGAATGAGTGGTATGCATGAGGACATTGTTCCCAGAAGCGACTTGTATCTTCTGACTGAAAGAGACTTTCTTTTGCCGAGTCCCTTGGCTAGATTTACGAGTGCCAACTGTCTTTCCACTGACGGGAATGCTTTGTTTTGTGTTGTATCCAGGATTGCACCTAGAAACTTGATCGTCCTGGATGGCTGTAGAGATGATTTTTCTACATTCAAGGTCAGGCCCAGATCCGCAAACAGCTGCATGTATGCTACGGTGGAAGCATGAGCTGCTTCCTGCGACGGTGCCTTTATCAACCAGTTGTCCAGGTATGGAAATATCTGGTGTTTTTGTCTTCTTAGTTAGGCCGCTACCGGCGCCAGACATTTTGTAAATATTCTCAGTGCAGACTTTAGGCCGAATGGTAGCACCTTGAATTGGTAATGGTCTTTCGCCACTGCAAAACGAAGGAACTTTCTGTGGGACTGATGGATGGGGATATGGAAATATGCATCTTGTAAATCGAGGGAGGTTTTCTGATCCCCTGGGTTTAAGAGCAGCAGAATATCCTGCAGGGTTACCATTCTGAATGACTGTTTCTTGAGGTAGGCATTTAGGGACCTTAAGTCCAAGATCGGACGCCACCTGAGAGCATCTTTTCTGATCAAGAAGAAACGGGAATAAAAACCTCTTCCTCTCTGGGAGTTCGGCATCGGTTCTATTGCTCCCTTTCGGAGCATTGCCCGAATCTCCCGACGCATCTGGGATAGGTGTTTTGCTTCTTGATATGTCGGTGGCGTGGGAGGAGGGAAGTGGAGGAATTCTAATGTATGTCTGAATTGTATCACATGGAGAACCCATTTGTCCGATGTTATCTTCCGCCACTATGGTAATTAATGAATCACTCTTCCACCCAGGGGAATATTTGACAGGATAGGAGGAGAAGGATCCGCAATCTGTAGGTTGTCATTGTCTTTTATTATTACCTCTTCCTGAATTACCTCCTCGTCCTCTGGGAGTTGACTTAGAGTAGCCTCCCGATTGTTTCTGCCCATATTGCGGCCGATAGGGCTGTGAAGAGGAAGGATAGGATGTATATCTTCCTTGCTGGTATCCACCTCTATACGAGGGTTGTCCTCTTCCACGGGCGCCTCGAAAAGGCCCCTTCCGGTACTGTAATGTACCTAAGGATTTCGCTGTATCCGTGTCTTTTTTTAATATTTTGAAGGGTGTCATCCACCACGCGCCCAAAGAGATCCTCCCCATCAAAGGGTAGGTCCAGAATCTTATTTTGGACCTCTGGTCTAAAGGAAGTGGCCCTCAGCCAACCTTGGCGCCTCAAAACTGCTGCTCCTCCGGGGGAACGAAACGCTGTAGTAGCTATGTCCATAGTCCATCAATAACTTCAGCCGAAGTTCTCTCTCCCTCTTGTAAAACCTTCTTCGCCTAATTCTTAAAATCTACCGGGAGGAGGTCGATATAGGGTGCTACATCATACCACAGCTGTCTGTCATATCTGCCCAGGATGGCAAGGGCATTAGCAGCTCTGACCAGGAGCGCTGACATGGAGGAGAATCTTTTTCCTGCGTTATCTAAACGCCGTCCCTCCCTGTCCGGAGGTGCCGAAATAGGTGGTGCTGGATTTTTTGACTCCTGCTGCGCTGCTTGCGAGATGATGGAGTCCGGTTTAGGATTGGGCATCAGATTCAATGATATAGGATACATTATTTGTTTGTGTAAAGGAATGGATGTTTAGGAAGAATGTATGTGTTGTGTGCGTGCGGCTCTTTACCTGTTTTGTGCATCATTTATTGATCTAGCGTTAATATGAATCTGATCAATCACAGATATATTTGCACTGTTTCATTGTGGTGAAATTATATTTTTCAAAAAAGACTTTTTATGTGGAAAAGTATATATATGTTTTTATAAGTGTTATAAGTGTAAAATGATGTTAAAAAAAGAAAAAAAAAAGAATTTTTCTATTGTGAAATAAAGTAAAAGGAGAAAAAATGTATAATTTGTGTAGATATTGTTATTATATGCCCTGTGTTGGAGAGACTTTTCCTACGATAAAAGTACTTATAGGTCAGGAGGGAGTAATTTTCAGTTGGTCCGGTTTAGGATGGCCCAGTAAACACGCTGGAGCGTCCGCAGGTGCCTTATATTTTTTATCCAGCCTCGCTAGTACCGGTGTAACCGTTGCTGGAGTTGTCATGACCTGTAATCCCTCCTTCCATATGTGGTCAATAATTGGTATAGACCTGACTGATCTTTGATATGGCTTAAAGTCATAAAGAAAACATTCTGTTTGAGTTGTTTTCATTGGCAGTTGGAATCTTTTCGCTGCCCTCTCCATTAAGTTGTGGAATCCACCAATATCCACCGGCGGAGAATCTGCCGGTACTTGGGTGGGCGAAGGCGGAGAAGGAATCAGATAATCATTCCATTTTCTGTGGGGTTCAGGTAGTTTCCCTTATTCACGGAGTGTCCAGCAGGTTTTCTGTACTGCGGACTGGAGTGGCCGGAATTGAACGAGGACGTAAAGGTGGAATGTCGTGAGAAACTCCTGACGTAGGAAACCTCCGTTTATAATCCGCCAACAATAGATTGCAAATCCGTCAACATGGATGATGGCATTGCTAGAATCTGTTCCTGAGTTTCTTGTTGGTAGCGGTGGTATGTGACACTGTGGTATTCCTCATACCCTTCCTCATCATCCTCATCTTGACCTTTCACATGGAGCTCCGATGTGCTTGTGGCATACCCAAAGGGCCCATCTCCCTCCTCATCTTCTGACTCTTCTTACTCCAAAAGGTGCGACGGAGTCATTGGAGTCAAATGGAGTCATTTTACTAGGAGGCTTTACTGCTGGCGCGATCTTCTTCCTGCTCTTTTGCGGGGTTTGTCTCGTCGATGAGCCCGTCGACTTGATCGTCATCGATACCACCGTCGACGAAGTTGTTGTCAGCGCCATAGGTCCACTCCTCGCCGAGGACATAGTAATCGTCGTTGACGTTCCCGTCGATGATCTCATTGTCATCACCGTCGACGACGATCCCGTCGTCGACACTGCCATCGTCGTCCTCACCGTCGTCGACGATGTCACCGGCGTCGACACTGTCGTCGTCGTTGACCCTCTCGTCGTCGATACCTTCGCTGTCGACGCCTCCGCAGTCGACTATCTCGTCGTCAACGCTCCCGTCGACCCTGGCTCCAATACCACTACTGGTAACTCCTGTACCTCAGTCGTCGCCGTAGTCGATGATTTCTTCGTCGACGGTCTCGTTGACGCTCCCGTCGACGATGTGGATTTTTTAACCTTCTCCTCAAGAATACTTGAGGATGGCTTTTTGAATGATGCCGGAGCCGATGGTGGTGTATTTGAAGACTCAGAAGAGGCTCTTTTGGATTCTTTCCCTTTTAAAGTGAGTCCTTTACTCTCCTTTGATTTTTTCTGAGGAGATTTTGAAGGACTACGCCCGGAAGACCCTTGGTTGTTCTTTTTTATGGCCTTCTCAGGATGGTCCCTTGAGGAATGAGCCTGAGGAGATCTGAGGAGACCTTTTTTGAGATCTCCTGGAAGAAGTGGAGGATTCCTGGTCGCTATCGCTAGAAACCACCTCCTTTCTGGCCTTGATCTTCTGAAGCCAAATTAGCAGGCGTCCTTCACAATCTCCAAGGGTCTTACTAGAGAAAGTGCGACATACCTTGCAATCCTTTGCTTGGTGGTCCGGGTAAAGACAATATATACAGTCTTCATGTGGATCATCTGTGTGGAGTCTTTTCTTAGAGCAGGTGACACAGGCTCTAAACAGACCCTTTTTCTCCTTTCCAGCCATTTTCAGGAATGTAGATAACAAATAGATTCTAATTTCTCTAATCCAGAAGAAATAGCCTGAATATGAAGCTTATACAAAGTTAGAAATCCAGATTTTGAGCAGAGCTCAAAGGAGACTCCCTAGCACAACGTGCCGGTATAAAATCTGAGGGGCAAGAGGTTCTCTCAGGAGGGTTCTAGAGGGTGAGCACCTCTGATTGGCTAAGAGAAAAGTTTGGTCCTTTTTTACATAACGAAAGTTATGGGTTGCAAAAGAAAAATGGGCCTAGGCCTATTTTACAGTTAGCTATAATGCTAACCATTACTTTTTTATGTACCAAAGACTCCCATCTCGACGACGGGGAAATGATTCAGGTATGCGAATCTATGAAAGCTCCAATACTGGAGTAACCTATTTTACAAAAACAAGTCTTGAATATATGAGTAGGTCTCTAGGTCTAGAGATGCGCCACTAGGGTATTTCAGAATTGGTTCTGTGGGAAGTACTGCTGGTTGGGGAAAAGTCACGGCATCAACTCGTACAATTGCCATATTTATTTCATTTTGAAATTGACCTTGCATCATTGATCTCGTTAGTTTCTGTTTCACCTGTTTTACTTCTGCTCAGTCTCCCCCTTTACCTTTAAGTGAGCACGTTTTTGACCACTTCACAAAACGGATCGAATTCAGGAATTGGGCTCACAGAGTTACATGGTCATTTTTCGATCTGGCTCTATATTGCTTTATTTTTCATAACGTTATTTGTCAATATTACTAAGCATCCAATTCTAGATTTATTTTACAATATTTGAAGTCTGTTTTTCAGGCATTTAAATGTGCAGGCGCTGTCGGGTACCGAGTACCTGCTTTTTTTTTCTCGAACAAGCGTTTATTAGATTTCATACGGATGCATCATAATGTGAGTAATTGATTGGAAAATGGAGTCGTTTATAGAAATCCTTAATCCATACACACATTTCATTTATACTCTGATTCTTGCCCCTTACCTACCCTCCCAGTGAATGTGTACCCTCCACCACCAGGTCCCAATGTCCTTTTCCTAGGTTGGAGACAGAGAATTGTTATTTGTCAATCACTGGGTATCAGAACGCCCACCATTTCTTTCATTGTTGTATTGACTTCCTCCCATCTCCTGCCATCATTGGAGAAGTCCAACAGATGTGACTTGGTGTCAGGGACTTCACCACCGGTGCCTTATAAAAGATTAAATAAACATATTGATACCAGCTAGAAAAGAATTCCAACCAAATATATAAATAAAGCATGGAAACGATGGATGAGAACTTCAAGATGGTTGCCAGTTTGGAAATCTAGTCTGCCTCAAATTGGAAGCGAATACTGCACCCCTTTCCTGACAGAAGGAATAGTTGGAGTATGTGCAATTCGTGTCACTCTTTAACTGATTCCTTGGAGGGGGCAGTGTTTTGTGAGCAAATCTATGCATTTTAAAATATTTCATGGTGGGTATTCATCCTTTAGACCTAAGACTCGGTGATAATTCTCCTTGGTCTGAACCAATGAATGTAAAAAATAATTCTGTTAGTATACTCTCAAAGTTTTTCAGCAAATTTTTTTCCTCTAGCATACTGCTCGCTTGCAGCAGTGTGTGCTTTCTTCAGGAAGTTCGGCGAGGCAGTGACCTTCAGAATGCTGTAAACATAACGAGAAATAGAAAAAAAAACTCAATTTCAGAACCCCGTGCAGAGGGCCATGGGGTGGCACTGGGCCCAACTGTGGGGTTTGAGGCCTTTCACTCCTGATGTTCAAGGTCCGACCTTAGGGTCGGACAGGGAACAAAAACCATCCCTGGCAATTGAGTGATTGTGGCTGAGCGTGGAAAACACTGCAGTTGCTTTTGTTACAGGGAGCCGATATTGCAGCTATGCTGCAAAACCGGCCCCCGGTAACAATAAAGGTCCCCCAGGGGTCCAATACCAGCCGGTGCCCACTAGGGCCTGTCCGCCTCTGGCTGACCTACTATGGTTACTGAACAAGTAGTCCATCAGCAATTGACTCTCAGGGGTAGCACAAATAAAGCAGTTCAAGTCTTCTTGTAGGGAGAAGAGGATATAGTCACAGGGCGAGGGGGACACAGGCTCACAATTCAAAGTATGTTCAGAAGAAGCAATACATGACTGTCCAATCAAATACTTGCTATTTTGAAAAAAGGGGTATTTGAATACCAACCTAAAGTGAAATATGCCTTTCACAAACAATACACACAGTCCCTGAGGCCAGGACTCTAGTGTGTTAACAGGTGGGAGACTGAGTCCTGCTCCCCTCTCAATAGCAGATGTGGTTATTCTCCATTCCCTATAGGCGACTGTTAGAACTGGGGGTCTCTAGTTGGCAATGGTATACACCTTTATCCAAATAGGGACCCTTGCTTCTAGTCAGGGTAGGGGGCTACACTTCAAAAATAACCCCAGCTCACCCCCTTGGTAGTTTTGGCACGAGCAGACAGGCTTATCTCAGAGGCAGTGTGTAAAGCATGTGTGAACACATACAGTAATACAGTGAAAACACTACAAATGGACACCACACCAGTTTAGAAAAATAAGTAATCTTTACTAGACTTAACACAAGACCAAATGACAAAAATCCACAATACTGTAATCAAACATAAGACTTTAAAATTGTAGAAATAGCTTAGTTCACTTTAGGTTGTAAATGCGACAATTTACTCTCAAAGTACCTGGGAAGAGTAACGCGAAACAAACAAAAGGGAAGGTGATGCGTCATTCCTAACACTCAGGGAAGTGGATGTGTCGGTTCCTTACTGCTGCGCAGGGAAGTTGAGGCTTGCTTCCTTACTGTGTGGGGAGTTGACGAGTCGGTTTCTTACAGCGATCCGATGCAATGCGTCAAAATGGCCTCTACAGTTACAGTGCGACAATGTAGATGGGATGCGTGCATGATCGGCGGCTGTGCGGCGACTCAGTGAACTTCTGAGCCACGACACGCTTCTCCGGTGATGCGACCGCGACCTCTGAGGCGGCGGCACGCTTCTCCGGCGATGCGATGTGCTTCGGTGATGCGATGGTGAAAGCGGCAGCGGCACGCTTACTCGGCGATGCGACGACAACTACTGTGGCGACACTCTTTTTCTTTGTTGAGTCGTGCTTCCAGCTCCCAGCGACACACAGTCTCTTAGAAGGCCCAGGACAACAACAGGCACTTCAATTCTCAGCAAGGGAATTCAGGGGGGAGCTGGTGGTGAAGTCTTATATCCCTGAAACTTCAGGCATGAGGCAAGCCCTTGCAGATTCATCTACAAGATGATGAAAGCACACTCAGTCCTTTTACTCCTTCCTTTGGCAATGAAGCAACCACTGCAGGCCAACCCCCAAACAGCACACAGCACAGGGGTAGTCTCCTCCTTCAGTTTCTCTGGTTCTTCTCCTCAGCAATAGTTCGTCTTGATTCCCAAAAGTGATCTAAAATTCTGGGGTCTGAGTCCCCCTTTTTATACACACAAATCCTTTGTCTCTGAGGGCAGAGAGTGTCTGTACCTAGTCCAAACCAGTTGTGGGTGCACTCTGCCAGTGCACAACTTCTTCCTTTGTCAGTGTGGGCCAGGTTCATCAGATGCACCACAGGAGGTGGAGCCAGCATTGTGGAAGGTAGGCCTAGCCCTATTCATGCGCAGGTGCTACTCCTCTCACCACTCCCAATGCAGATAGGTCTATTCAGCCCAGTGCTGACTCACCCTGTCTCTTGGAGCCACCCCAGCCCCTGGCACTCACAAACCAGACATGGAATACACAAACCTAGCAGAGGCAAGCTGGATGGTTAGAAAATACCTACTTTCTAAAAGTGGTATTTTCAAACAGAATGTTAAAACCAACGTTACTAAAATATGTATTTAATCATTATGAGGTCAAGCATACTAAATTCGTTTTTCTACCATGTTCCCTGGGTCAGTTAGGATTATAAGATGTTATAATCAAACTGCCCATTCTGGTCTATGGGGACAGGTATCCTTGCAATAGTGAAAAACGAAATTGGCAGTAATTCAATATCAGGGCATGCCACACGCATCAGGGCATGTCCTACCTTTTACATACAATTGCACCCCGTCCATGGGGGTACCTTGGGCCTACCTAAGGGGTTACTAACATGTAGAAAAGGGAAGGTTTAGGGACTGGCAAGTGGGTGCACATGCCAAGTCGCCATGGCAGCCCCCGGCTGCACACAGACTCTGCAATGGCAGGCCTGAGCCGTAGTTTACAAGCTGCTCCGGTGGGTGGCACAATCAGTGCTGCAAGCCCATCAGCAGCATTTGATTTACAGGCCCTGGGCACACGCTGTGCACTGTATGAGGGTCTGATAAGTAAAGCAAATAAGCCATTCATGGAGTCACTAATCCATTACAATACTTTACAATAGGGAGAACTTGTACTGTAGCACTGAATAGCAGTGGCAAAGTGTCCAAAGCATCTAGACCAGCAAAAATATAGCAAAAACACAGGAAGCAACAGCAAAAAATGGAAGGAAGACCCACGCCAATGGTGCCAGGTCTAACAGCGACATTCAGGTTAAGCCGAACTAGGAATCTCAGAAGTCCCACTACGACTCTTATTGAAGTCAAAAGTGTTCCAGAGCCAAAGAGCTGTATGAAAGCAAGTTACCCCGGGGCATTCTGGCCCATAATTCAGTTTTTCCTGCACTAGCAGGACCTACACCATTGGAATCTCCGAGCATGCTCCCTTGATGGGGGCTGAAGCTGCAGTTGTTGTCTCCAGTGAGTTCCTCACATGCAGCCCTGCAGGGCAGGGGTCCGATAGCCTCAAATTCCTCACACACATTCCTGCGAGTTCAATGGTCTGGGTGTCTTTGACGCTCCTGGTGCTGGTTCTCCGTTGGGGCATGGGCCTCCACGGGTTACCACGGTGGCATCTTCCTCTAGACGACAGTTTTGACCAGACCACGCTCCTTGCCTTTTCCCGGTGGCCCCACCTAGCATACCGGGGTCACCGTGCTCACGCATAACACAGGCTATGGCTCGATTGACATAGCAGCAATCTTCATGACAACCCCACCTGGCATACAAGGTCGCTGATTTTACTACGCACCCAGGCTACTGACTAATCGGTAATGCTGCCATCGTCTTGGCAGCCCCACCTGGTATACAGGGTCACTCACTTCCTTCTGCACACAGTGCTAAAAAAGCCGTTACCCTCACACCTTGCTACAGAAATGCAATTGTCAGGTCTCCCACTGCATCTCGCTCACACCAGCGCTCTCCTCTTCCTCACAGGGCACACTGGTCTTGGTAAAGAGGCATGCACTAGTGCTCCAGGGGCAGGTGGTCTAGAATTTCCTGGATGATGTCTCATCACACAGCTGGGAGACTGGTAGGTCTTAGCCTCAAGTCCTGGTCATGAGCAGAAGTCTCAGAACTTCTCCATGCACAGCCCGTCTGGCTGTTTGACAGTTAACCATTTTAGGGGCCTCAAGCTCCCCTTTTTTAAAGTCCATTTTCAGACACCAAATGTGATTTAAAGTCTGAAGCATTGAAGTTTATGTTGGGGGTCTGCTTCCTTTTGAAGTGCCCTCTCATCTGCTCTGCCCTTCTTCCAGAAGTAGTATTTCATAGTAGGAGCAACACAAATTTGAATAGCCACACAATACATGCCATTGGAGAGACTAGAGGTTCATACCTTGATGTCAGCCACAGTGATATGTGTATCTGGCCGAGCGAATTAGCCCCACCCCCCCATCCCTTCCCTCTCAGTGAAAAGCTTAGGGGTGGTCATTGACTCTGACCTCTCACTTAGAGGACATGTGGGGGCCGTGATTTCTGCCAGCCTCTTCCAATTGCGTAAAATCAGTAAGATCTCTCATCTGCTATCTCAAGCAGCCCTTGTACAGGTAGTGATTGCATTAGTACTCTCGCGCCTAGACTTTTCTAATTCCATTTACATTGGGCTACCCCAGACCTTGCTCAACCGTTTACAAATTATCCAGAGCCAGGCGGCAAGGTTAATTCACAAACAGCCGAGATGGCAATCGGCTAGGCCCTCGTTGCAAAAACTCCACTGGCTGCCCGTAGCACAAAGGGCTGCCTTCAAGACAGGCTGCTTAGTTTTCAAAGCACTGTACTGTAACAGCCCAAAGTTTCTTAGCAGTCTGATCGTAAAGCGCGCCCCTACCCGTAATCTCCGCTCAGCCCATCTTCACTTACTCACTACCCCTACTATTAAGCTGAAAAGGCAGGGAGGCCGCAGGTTCTCGTTCCTTGCACTCAGGCTCTGGAACGCCCTTCCCCTCACAATCAAGACCTGCGGCAACCTATTGAGCTTTAGAAAGGCCTTGAAAACCTGGTTATTTGCACAGGCCTGCTAACCTGGTCCACCGCAACAACATCATACATAATCAGCGCCAGGAAACTTATGGTGACAGTGAGCTTTATAAATTCCTATTAACATAACATAACATCAAATGTGTGTCAGTCCTAATCGTTATGACTCTCGTATCTGCCCCATCTTCTTCCTGAGAGGTTCCAAGGCCCCATCCAAGTGACCTCTCTGTGAATCAAAGAACACATTTTGAAGTATACTGAAGAGCCTGGCTCTTCCTTCCTCCAGTGTGTCCCACCCGGCTCACAGGAATACAGCAACCCACCAATCACAACACAAAGGGGGGATTCCTCTACCTCCCAGTATGGAACCCAGAATCTTCCATGTATGGTACCATTCACAGGCACAAGTACACACATTTGACCTACACACAATGCACAGCACTACATCTTCCATGTATCATCCCATCCGTATGAACACATACACTGTGCACATGTATACAACCCAGACACACACACACTTTGCAGCACTGCAAACTAATCTGAGGGAGGCCAAGGATGAGTTAAGCACACAGCAGCAAAGCTTTTAATGAGTGAGCCTGTAGGCATCACTCCAGTGTCACAGGTAAAAATGCACACTCAGTTCTACTGATGACTACAAAGTATGCTGCCACCACCACACTCGTACTGTTTAATTCACAGAAATGGCAGTAGGCTTTCACGAAGCTGAGCGTAGGCCTTTGGGTGCTCATCCTGTCCCAAAAAGACTGCAATCCATGAGACAGGCCTAAGTCATGGCGCACACAAACGATCTGTGTTTGCCCATGACAGCACTAAATCAGCATCAGGGTTCCAAATATCATTGCAGTTGGGGCACTCAGAGCAGTGGTATATGCCCATCATCATATGAGGGACTTTTCCGTTCCAACACTCTACAAGAGAGAGAGAGAGGGCTAGAGAGATTTTAACCCGTTCCGTGCTTGTGACGGAACCACCCCGTCACGAGCCACGGGCGCGCTGTGGTAATGACGGAGTGGTTCCGTCACGCCGCGGCCGCTCCGCCCACGCTGCATCAATTCCGCGCCTGCGCGGCTGAATTGATGAGAGGGCGGGGCCTTGACGGAAACACTCCGTCATTAGCACAGCGCGCCCGTCGCGTGACGGAGTGGTTCTGTCACGAGCATGGTGGTGACGCGCAACCACCCCTCCCCCCAGCGCCGCGGCCGAATTACCGCCGCGGCCAAGGGGTTAAAACATAAAACAGCTTTCAGAGAGAAGATTAATTAATTGATGTTTAGAGAGCTGTAGCTCCAAAGATTTGTTGAATACAGTACAGGAAGCTGGTTTAATAGTAATCATTTGTGGGTCGTCTATCCACGATTGATCTTTTCATAGAAGAGTGACTAAACTCTCTGGAGTATTGGCTAGGGATAGAGATGAAGAGAGTGTGAGGGTGTATTTAGAATAGTAAAGTTTAGGGGGTGAATTAAGCGATAGTAATTGTTTTGTGTTTCATTTCTAATATCCGGCACAGTGTATAATCAAGAATAACCTTCCCTGACTAAATCACTCCACTAGAGAAGGTTGGAAAAAGTAGTGTGTCTTATCTAACTTCCTCGCACCCTCGAAGGTTCAGAGGGAGGGTCATTGAGAAATCAGCATCTGTTCCTGTGGACAATTCAGATAAACAAGGAAAATTAAACTTGGCATATAGGTAGGGAACCTGACACTTGGGTCCCCTTAGCGTCTACACTCTCCAACATTAGTGTGATGTTCCAGGAAACATCTCATTCAGTTTTTCCATCATCAGATACCAGTCTGTCATCACCTTTATGCAGAACATCCTATGTTGGACTGATTTATTATATCTTGTTATATCTCTCTATAATTAATCCCACGAGTCTACGTGTGCTCATCCAACCCGATTGCATTTTACGATGGAGCAATGTATCTTAATATAAAAGTGCCTAGGGGAGCAGTCAGCAGTTCTTTCAACTGTACTTTATTGGATTTTTAAGAATTATTATTTTACAACACCTATGTGAGCAGTTAGCAGTTGTGATCTGGCCTTTGGTACCATCAAAGACTTTTGTTATCTTCTTGAATTGAGCTTCCTGTCTTGTTGCAGTAACCTTATTTAGAAGTAGTAAGGCCAAGTTACAGATATGGAGTAGTTTCCTACCTGTAACTCCAATTCTGTAGTAGGGGTATCTCTGTTATAGTCATAATCTAGTGAATAGTCCCGCTCATGTGCGGGGACCCCGGAGCAATCAAAAATAATCTCTTAAGCTGTCTTCTTTGCAGTCCTGCATAGATACTTAAGAGAAAATTAAAGACAAATAATGCAGCCTATACATGCAAGGCTACACTGTCCAGTACTTCAACTAGAAATGCAAAGGATATTCCACCAATATCACATTTAACCATTCTGCCAAGTTTCACCATAGAGAAAACTTACCCTCTTCACCAAATCCTTGGAATGATAGAGAGGAAGGACAGGACAGACAAGCCCCCATAGGCTGCCATTATGTGGCTTAAAAAGGGATACTGTGCATTTAAGAAAACTTTCCAGAACTCTCTAGGTATCCCAGAATGCACAGCAACTCCCTCCACGTTCAGTTCTTTTTGGAGGTGTATAACGCTAGACCTGTAGCATTCATCATTTCATCCTTTTCTCAACCGGGGAGGAGGGCGGGCGCTTATGACTATAACAGAGATACCCCTACTACAGAACTGGAGTTACAGGTAAGAAACTACTCCTTCTGTAGTAGTGGATCTCTGTGTATAGTCATAATCTAGTGAATAGAATGGCAAACCCATCCAAAAAACAACCCGGCGGCGGAGAAAAAAGGCAACACCACTACTGTGCAAACAGATTTCTCAATGAAGCCTGCCCAACCTGAGCATCTGCTCTGGCATCAGAGTCCAGACAGTAATGCTTAGCAAAGGTATAGACCGACTTCCAAGTGGCAGCCCTGCAGATCTCTGCAATGGGAATATTACGAGGCAAAGCTGTTGTAGCTGCTTTGCCCCTGGTGGAATGAGCCTTAGGCTTACCCCCTAAGGTCTTATTCGCCTTCTGATAATATAGCTGGATACAAGACACAATCCACCTAGAGATAGATTGCTTCGAAGTAGCCAGACCAGTTCTAACCGACCCATAGTTGACAAACAATTGGTCGGATCTACGAATGTCTTTGGTTTTATCCAGATAGAATGTCAACACCCTCCTGACATCCAGGGAATGAAGAGATCTTTGCTGGAGTGGAAGGATTCTGGAAAAAAGTTGGTAAAGTTATAGTCTGATTAACATGAAAATCAGAAATCACCTTGGGAAGGAATTTAGGGTGAGTATGCATTACAACCTTAGAAGCATGTAACAGTATAAGGTTCTTGGCAACACAATGCCTGAATCTCACTCACCCTGCGGGCCGATGTAATGGCCACGAGGAACGCCGCCTTCCAAGATAGGTGCTGCAGCGAAGCCTTGTGAATAGGCTCGAAAGGATCCTTCATCAGCCTGGACAGCACCACATTCAGTTCCCATGCAGGCGAAGGAAGCCGAACAGGAGGGAACACATTCTTTAACCCTTCCAGGAAATCCTTAATCACAGGAATCTGGAAGAAGGAATTCTGCGAAGGGCATTTCCTGTACGCAGTCAATGCAGCCAGATGAACCTTAATGGAATGGATATTTAGTCCAGACTGAGCTAAATGCAGAAGGTATGGAAGGATAACATCCTCCTTGCAGGTCGTCGGATCATAGTTCTTAGACATGCACCAGATGCAGAATCTCTTCCATTTGTAAGCATAAGAGGTCCTAGTAGACGGCCTCTTAGCCTCCTTCAATATGTCCATGCAGTCCTCAGGAAGATTCAAGTGGCCATATTGCACTATCTCAGGAGCCATGCCGCCAAACTCAACGATGAGAGGTTGGTGTGCACCATCTGCCCCCAAACTTCGTGAGAAGGTCCGGCCAACACGGCAGCCACCGATGAGGAAGGATTGACCGGTGAAGCAGGTCCGTGAACCACCACTGCCTGGGCCATTCCGGAGCAATGAGGATCATCCGCGCCCGGGACTGGGCCAGCTTGATGAGCACCGACGGAATCAGGGGAATGGGTGGAAAAGCGTACAGAAAGCTGTTTCGACCAGCCGATCCATAACATGTTCCCAAGGGTCCCCGGCTGGTAATACCTCGAGGCGAAGTCACGGCATTTGCTGTTTTCGGCGGTGGCGAACAGAACTATGTCTGGAGTGCCCCACATGGCAAAGACGTCGCTGAGCACCTCGTCGTTTATGACCCACTCGTGGTTTTCCTGAAGCAGTCTGCTGAGGGCGTCCGCCTGAGCATTCTGCACACCGGGCAGATGATTCGCCGTTATCATCAGTCCTCTGGCCAGCAGCCAGTGCCAGATCGCCTGCGCTTCCTGTGACAGTGTGCGCGATCTTGAGCCCCCCTGCTTGTTGAGGTAATACATCGTGGTCCTATTGTCCGTCTGTACAAGCAAGGAGTTGGTCTGGAAGGACAGATGAAAGACCTTCAGTGCCAAGTGAACCGCTCTGAGTTCCAGGAAATTGATGTGATACGTGGACTCCGCCGGAGAGCACGTTCCCTGGATCTGTAGATGGACGGAATGCGCTCCCCAGCCCAGAAGAGACGCATCCGTCACGATAGTCTGAGTGGGAATGTCCTTGTGGAAAGGAACCCCTCTGAGGAGATTCTCTGCCGAGCACCACCATCTCAGGGATTGTTGGGCGTGAAGAGACAACTGGGTCCGGTCGTCCCAACACCCTTTCCTCTGGTCCCACTGATCCTCCAAGCATTCCTGTAGCGGCCTCATGTGTAGGCGACCGTGCGGAGTGAGGAAGATACAAGAGGCCATCGATCCCAGTAGAGAAGACACCGTCCTCACTGTTGTAGATGGAGCAGCTATGATAGCCTGAGCCTTCCGAAGGATGGATCGGCGTCTCTCCTCCAAAGGAGACACGCTTGCCGACAACGTATTGATGGAGGCTCCCAAGTACTGCAGGCACTGTACAGGAATCGGGACAGACTTGGACAGATTTATGTGCAACCCCAGCCTCCACCTTCATGCGGGCCATTTCCTTGTCCGCATGCTTTCCAAAAAGGGTCTCACCCGAGAAGGGTAGATTGGCAACTCTCTGCTGCGCCTCGGGCTTCAAGGACGTCAGACGCAGCCAGGCGTGGCGCCGCAGGTTGACCCCATGGCAGTACCCATGCGCTGCCAGGAGGGAGGCATCCGCAGCCAAACTGATCACCCGGTTGGAGACCATCAGTCCTTCATTAAGGATTTCTTGGAAATCCTCCCTGTTCTCCCGGGGAAGGAGTTCCATGAACCGTGTAAGGGACTCCCAGAGGGACCGATCATAACGTCCCAGCAAGGCCGAGGCACTTGCGGCCTTCATAGACGTGGAATCCGTCCCGCAGACCTTCCTGCCTGCCGAATCCATCCAGCGGCTCTCCTTATCAGGAGGCACTGTCGATGACGGAGTGGTGGCGTGTTGCTTCCTCGCCGCCGTCACAATCACTGAGTCCGGTGCAGGGTCCAAGCGCAGAAACGCCGGATCTGAGTCAGGGGCCCGATATATTTCTTGTGCAGCCTGGAAGGCGCTAATTTCGTAACCGCCGGGGTGAGGAAGAGCTCCATGGCGGGTTCAACCAGCCCAGGTACCAACGGCAACAAGGGGCGAGACAACTGCTTCTTCTGCAGGGTCTCGAAGATGACGGATGTCGAGGGCGTGGGCACCATGAGTGTGATGCCCAGCTTTGCCGCACCTCGCAGCAACACCTCCTGGAAGGAGACAATGTCGTCCGAGGGGATTCCGACAGGGTGGGAGAGTAGTCCCTGGCACTGGACGAATCCGTGTGGCGGGATCCCGACCTGTCCCTCCTACGGCGCCGCCTGGACCTTGTGGACAAGCGACGGCGACTCCTGGATCTATCCCTCCGTCTTGAGCGAGACCTGACTTCCGCGGCCTCGGACGTTCAGCGGGCCGGAAAGGAGGGCGCTTTGGTGGCCGAACCGGGAGCCTAGGTTGCGGAGGCCCCGTAGGTGGCGTCGGCAATCGAGGTAGCGAGGCCGACCGTGGCGGAGCCGGTGGAAGAGGGCGGTGAGGAGGAACCGGCAGTGGAGGCGTAGGAGGTTGTGGAGGAGGAGTCGGGGTACGCGGAGGAGGACCCACGGGCAAAGGAGGAGCTGTAGGGGACCTCAGTTTGGGGGGTGAGTAGACTTGAGAGTACTCCGAGCCCGGAGACTGGCCCACTCTCCTTTTCTTCTTCTTCTGTCCAGAGGGGGGCAATCTTGAGGCCCTACCACTCGTAGAAGAGCGATGGCGACGCCGCGACCGTCTGCTCGCTGAAGCCGAAGACTCTTTCCTGGTCCTAGAATGTCTAGGCTCCCTCCTCGACGCTGAGCGTCCTCTCGACGTCGACGAGCATCTCCATGACGTCGACGAGCGTTGTCTCGACGTCGACAAGCGTCTGCTCGGCGTTGATGGTCGTCGCTTCGACGTCGATGGTCGTTGCTTCGACATCGATGGTAGATGCCTCGACGGCGAGCGTCTTCTCGACGACGATCTCCTCGGCGTCGACGACCTCCGTCTCGACGCTGATCTTCATCTTGACGTCGCTGATTTACGTGTTGACGGTGACCGGCGGTGTCGCCTCGACGGCGAGCGCTGGTGTCTCAACCCCTTTCGACGTCGAACATGGCTCGACGACGAGTCAGTCCTCGACGTCGTTCTCGTCGGAGATCTCGACGTCAGTCCCCTCGACGTCGAACGTCGACGGCGCTTCGACCCAGAGCCCTGGGGAGACGGGGAACAGACTGTGGTCATTCCTTTCGACGCCGACGTCGAGGCCATCGACTTTGACGGAGACAGGTGGCGTTTTCTGGCCTTTTCCTTCCTGGGGAGCTCCCCAGAGGCCAGCGCACGGGCAGAGGAAGGAGCCCCTTCATGTCCAGACCCACCTTGTCCTTGCTGCCTTCTCTGCTCCAACCCTTGGAGCCTGGTCTTCTCCCTGTCCTTCAGGGTCCTTTTAGGGAACTGCAGAGAGACATCACACTCCTCAGGGAAGGGATATGAGTAGAAGGCAGACACAGGATGCAAACCCTGTGAGGATCTGATTTTGCCTTTTTCCTAGAGCACTCAGGGCATTTATCAAATAAAGCAGGCATATTTGATAAAAAAGCAGTCAAAAACAGCAGAGAAACTCCAGCAAAGGTGAGAAAAGGCAAAACACATCGAGTGAACACACTCTAACACTTTAAAAGTGCAAAACATTGTAGAAAAAAAAACAAAAAAGGGAGAGCTCAATGCTCCAGGGTTCGGCTAGCAGGAGCCGGAAAAAGAACTGAAAGTGGAGGGAGTTGCTGTGTATTCTGGGATACCTAGAGAGTTCTGGAAAGTTTTCTTAAAGGCAAGGTATCCCTTTTTAAGCCACATAATGGCAGCCTATGGGGGCTTGTCTGTCCTGTCCTTCCTCTCTACCATTCCAAGGATTTGGTGTAGAGGGGAAGTTTTCTCTATGGTGAAACTTGTCCGACTGGTTACATTTGATATTGGTGGAATATCCGTTGCATTTCTAGTTGAAGCACTGGACAGTGTAGCCTTGCATGTATAGGCTGCATTATTTGTCTTTAATTTTCTCTTAAGTGTCTATGCAGGACTGCAAAGAAGACAGCTTAAGAGATTATTTTTTATTGCTCCGGGGTCCCCGCACATGAGTGGGACTATTCACTAGATTATGACTATACACAGAGATCCCGTACTACAGAACTAATTATATCCTCTTCTGTTACCCCAAAATGTATTTGACAGTTTCCAAATGATCAAGACTGCTCTATAGAGATAGGTCACATCGTGGAATATGTTGTAAGATGCTGTGCTTTGGCCTCTGAGTCCCATACTTAAAGAAGGGTGCTTGTAATTTGGGTGTAATAGAGTCTCTGTGGTCTACTTGGTTTCGGAGCCATGTAACATCTCGCAAAGTTTACCCGTAAATGCTTGGTCCACGAGGGGTCAATGTTTACAAGTTTCTTTAAGTGGAAACTCTGCAAGTAACCTTCCCTGGGCCAATTAGTAGTAGTTACCTCTATCGTCGAAATCCAGGCCATACCTCTACTTGAAAGCTTTAAGAAGACTTGTGGATAGTATTGGCTGCTTGCTCTGCCAATAATTATTTCCTTGAATTGAATCAGGAGCACTTGGAAGTGTACAGAAATAAGCAAATAATGCTCACTGTAATAGCTGTACTCCTGCCTAACCAGGAGATGTGTGTGTGTGTTCCCACCTCAGCAAGTCGTTCCTTATTTCCTGGAAAAGTGGCATTAAATTGGCTTGACAGAGTTTGTGCACTCAGGATTCTAATGGTTACCCCTAGTTATTGCAAATAACTTTCCGATATTTTAAAGGATACTGAGGATTTTAGAATCTCTCTTGCTACCTTCTCCAAAGTAATCAGCACCAAAATCAACTTCTTTGTAGAGATTCTATAACCTAACACTCCTTTAAATTCAGCCAAGATGAACATGAGAGTTTAAATGGATATAAAGTATGTTATTGTTAACGTTATGTCATCTGAAAACAGATGTATGATGACCCTGCTCTCCAAGAGACAATTAATTTAATTAGTGTGGAGTTACACATGGCCATCATCAGTGGTTGGACAGCCATTACAAAAATAGGTCTGGGCATCATACATAACTGTACTGCTCCTCTGATTAAAACAAACCAGTTGTATTGTACCAGTGCACTGGTATGTTAGGCCTAGGTTGATGAAAGGATGCCATGACCATTTTTATGAAGAATTCTCCCAAGTCAAATTTCTCCATGGCTACACACAAAGGATCAACATAGCCAGTCAAAATCTTTCATTTGTTTGTAATCAACAAGACGAGCAAGTGTTCCACTTTTTAAAATTGAAAGGAGCATGCAGAATTTCTCAGCAGGCATGTAATACTTCTAATGGCATAGTACCAGCACTTGTTAGTACCAGCACTTCTCAGTACCAAAAGGGTATTCTGCGATATTAAAGTACCTGATATTCTAGGTTTACATTCCAAGCACTGCCGCTTTTACTCCGCGCTAAAATTTGTGATCCTCTTTAAGGCCGGTACCGCCACTTCAGAACTTTTACTTTTTCTCCCAGTTATGCAATTGTATGGAAAAGAAAAGGCCACAAAGATTGGCTCGTAAAGGCATGTAAACCAGCAAGTCTGTAAGAGAAAGGATGGAGAGGCGACTGGCTTGATGGGTCTGGACGGGAGACCTCCAACCTCCAACCTATCAGGTAAAAAGATTTCGGTGAGGAATACCTGACAGCCACTTGATGGCATGACACCAGCAAAGCTTTACTCATATTCATTCGGTATAAAGCAACCAAAAAAAACAATGCAATAAAGAATTAAAGGTATAACAATTTCCATGTTAGATGAAATAGAAAAAGTAATGAATAAATAAAACATACATGAGACAAATTAAAATGTGGGGATCAGGAACTATTGAAATGTCCCTACTTGTACATAAACGTTTGAAACTCCGTTTTTTCTGGTGGTCCAAAAGGCTCCAACAAATGTTTGGGACCCAATTCAAGGGTTCAGGTTTCAAAAAGGATTTCCACAATTCCAACACTAGAGCAATATGTTTAGTTACAACCTGATTCCTGGCATTCTTTTGCAACAATATCGTCTCACTGGGTCCATGTGGCCCAATTCAGCAGAGAGGTTTCACGGACACAAGTAGATAAAATGTCCATTTACTTTTCTTCTCTGAGATAATTGCAGTTTCCTCGGTCTCCAGCACATTCTGAAGTTCTACAGGGTACCACGACACCACTGCCAGAACTCTTGCTTTGTCCTGAACGCTAGCACCATTATACCAGGCGAAACGTTTTGTGATAAGAGAATCCAGTGCAGACAGACAGAGCCCTCTTTTCCGTACTCAGGCAGGCATCTTGCAGAGGTGTAAGCAGGAAGTGTTCTTATTTTCATCTGTTTGAGGCAGCGCCCTCCTGACAGTGTGTCAAGCAAGGGAATTTAAAGGACAAAGTCAGTCTGTGATGGGGACCCACCACAATTTTTCCTGGTAACATTTTCAGCTAAGTGTACCAGTTCCTGTTTCTGGCCTACGGTTTCTGGAAAAGGCAAAACACATTGCAGAGTCCACTTTACCACACAAAAGCAAAATGGCAGCACCCTAGTTTCCATTCGTACCTCCCTCTTTACCTAAAACGTTCCCAAGTCAAGCTAATGCTAAAAGAAAACATCTACCTCTCAGACCCATCTGTGCTTTCGTCCCTGATATGGGCAGCTCCACACCCCCCAAGGCAGATTTTCCTTCACTAAAGAAACTTTGTGCTGTGGGGTTAGTTTCTCAGGGATGTGTTAACTGATGGTGTGAAAATTCCTTCCATTTCTGAATAGGCTGACTGACCTTGTCTTTGAGGTTTAGCAAATGAACACCTCTACCCTTTTTAGGGCTCGTACTCCTCCCCACTGTAAGTGGGGGAGGAGTTTCGAGATCCTAATGTTATAAGAAAAAAAAGAAGAAGTATCCTTAGGGCCTTGGCGAGAGGAATTCCAGACATTCCTTAGCGTTTTCTGTCATCTGGCCAGTGATTCGTCTTCCTTGTGTTTTCGTTTTAATAGGCTTGAAGTGATAGGGTAAATGTAGTTTTGTTCCGCCATTTTGGGCATATTTCGTACGTGCTCGCGCCAAGAAGTACATAAATTATAATTAGGAGCTGTCAGCGTGCCTCCGTTAGTGAATCCAGATGGCCGGGCGCGTTCACAATTCTGCAGCTCTCAGCGCGCAGCTTCCTGAGAGGACCGTGATAACATCCCCATGGTAAACTTGAGCTACATTTCCCAAGTTTGTCGTGGACTGCGAGAGGTAACTACGTCGAAACAAAAGGAGCCGAGCACCCTTGGCGCCCAGGCGTAGGCGCATGCCTCCTTAAGGAGCTAGCTGGCTCAGGATACGGAGCCCGACCCTTAGAGTGAAAACCTTGCCGGCGCTATTCCTCCAGACATGGGTCGACGTATCCCAGGCACGAGCAGACACCGTCGTGTGTGGACATGCCGGACGTCGTCTTTGATGCTGGTCGTGCTCTTCATCTTGCAAGAACTACCGGGTGCAAGAACAGGTAAGGAGATTTTTTTCTCATAACTCTCGCGCCGGCCTGAACCTATCCGTCACGAAATAAATGTAGCGATTGGAGAGGGGCCATTGGGAAAAGGAAGGAATGCGAGCAACTCTAGAAATGTCGATTTGCACCTATTGGGTGTCTACCAATAAGCGCTGTGAAGTGGCTGCTAGGTGATATAAAACATAAATATTAATACAATGTCGCAATCATATAAGGAATCCATCTGGGCTGAGCACCGGTAATAAACCTCATCCAAAGTTTGAAATCTTGGCGGGATTTGCTCAGCCTTTCATCCGTCCAACGTTGATAAAGTGTGTACCGCTGCCATGGGTATTTGGCACCTGTAGTTTACAGTGAATCGAAATACGATCTCAACAGTGACAGGCTCTGTGGAAACACCACCGTTTTACCAAGGTCCACACACGTTTCAGACACAAGTGCAAGGTCACTAACACACGAAATCACACACTTTCAGTGCCACAAACCATGCAATCTATACAAAAATATAAACAGTGCCAGCAACCGCTACATGTATACATACACACGTGCAGCGCTACCAACCCCACCATCTTCTCAGACAAATGCGCAGTGCCACCCACACTGGACGCACCTTTGTAGTTGCACCAACCGCGCAGGCTTGCCAGACACACACCAGCAGTGCAGCCAACCTTGGAGCTACCCAGAAACACATGCAGCGCTACTGAGGCTGCGCGGCTTACACGAGCGCTGATACCAATCGTGCCAGTTACGTTTTACAGACACGTGTGCAGTGCCACTTACCTCTGCTGCGAGATTTACGTAGGCCCTCAATGGCACCTGTTCCACAAACTTAATAGGCCCACTTTAACCTCTGCACCAACTATGTCAGTTTTACAGCTCACATGTTGAGTGCCAACAGCCCTGTCTTACAGACTCACACCTGCAGTGGCACATATACACACAGTCGTGCAGTGCCATTAACCTGAAAGTTCCACAGTGCACACATTCAGTGCCTCGTAAGATTTACACACACAACCCAAGCCCAACAGTCTTTAGACGCACACGCAGTGCCTCTAACCTTGCAAGATGTACACAATTTAATTTACTCTGATTTTCTCGCGTTCACACCTGTGCAGCGCTAGTAACGCTTTGATTTTACGACGAACTCGTGCTTTATGAACGTGTCTTCATATTCACAGGGACGGGTGCGGTGCCACGTAGAACGTGAGCTATGCAGACATAAGTGCAGTGCCACCAACCTTGCAAGGTTTAAGACACACGTGCTTGCAGCGCCACAAGGCTTCAAACGTGCAGACTTTACAAATGCATACAGTCGCAGGGCCGCCATACACTTCCAGTTTTACAGACCCGCGTGCAGTACCACCACCACTAGCACTACCACTACCGGTACCACCACCAGTACTACCACTACCATTACCACCACCAGCAGTACTACCACTACCAGTACCACCACCAGTACCACCACTACCAGTACCACCACTACCAGTACTACCACTACCAGTACTACCACCACCAGTACTACCATTACCAGTACCACCACCTCCAGTACTACCAGTAACACCACCACCAGTACTACCACTACCAATACCACCACCACCACCACCACCAGTACTACCACTACCAGTACTACCAGTACCACTACCACCACCACCAGTACCACCATCACCAGTACTACCACCACCAGTACTACCAGTACCACCACCACCACCAGTACTACCACCACCAGTACCACCACCACCACCAGTACTACCAGTACTACAGGCACCAGTACTACCACTACCACCACCACCAGTACTACCAGTACCACGACCACCAGTACTACCACTACCAGTACTACCACTACCAATACCACTACCACCACCAGTACTACCACCACCAGTACCACCACCACCAGTACCACCACCACCAGTACTACCACTACCAGTACTACGGCCAGCAGTACCACCACCACCAATGCTACTGCTCACCACCAGCCATCAGTGCACAATTTCTACAGGCAGTCACGGCCACCAGTACATGCATCGATTGTTACACATCCACAATTAAGTATTGTAGCAATCTCAGTATGGTACACTTTAGTTTTAAACATATTCATGTAAAAACACAGCATGCCACCATTGCTACAATTATAATCTAACACACATAATTCCACTACACACCACATTAACACACTCCATAACACTTAGCAAAAATACATTACCATTTACAATGCCATTAGCTCAAACTCAAATAAATCCGAGCCCGATTGCATTTCTAATGCTTGTTCTGGTTAGTCATGAAAAGTGACTGATGTGTCAGCATTAGGAGAACTGCTAAAAAATGCGAGAAGCCTTTATCTGAATACTACTGTAAAGTTTGAAAGGCACTAGTATATCATTAAAACATTGATAAACACTACTGATCAAGTAAGTACCAACCATTTTGAACCATAGTCCAAATGGCACTGAGCAGGTTAGTGAGGTGAGCTAGCCCGGCACTCATTCAGGGAATGACTAACCCAGGGAACCCTGAAAAGAGAGTGACCAAATTGTGTGTTTTAGAGCTCATTTCTCAAGTAATTTGGAAAAAATGGTAGGGTTTTCATGAAAATTCTCAATGGCTACTCTAAAAATTACCAAATTCATGAACGTTTTCATGCTCTGGCTAACCATCCTCAGTGATGTTTAACAAGTCACTCATTCTAAAGAACATTTTGAAAAGAAATTGGGCCATACCGGATATTTACTTAGCACGTAATCCTGCGGAATCTCCCTAAATTTCAGCTGTAACAAGAGTTACAACTAGAAATATTGTAAGCTTTCTGCGACAAGTAAATTAAAATCATTCTTCATTTGATGGAACTACCTTATTTTTCTTTAATGAGCATATTCCATATTTTGATGTAGTCTCTGTACCTGCATCACCCAAAGCTTTAAAGCCATCATGATCAAGCCCAAGTTAAAAGTCTTTGATACACACCTAAAGGGTCACCGATGATACTGTCTGCCCTGTGGTTGCGGGAACCTCAAATGACTGACCGTTTGAGAGGTACTTAAAATTACCTGTCCTTGATAGATTATAGAAAAAAATACAGAGGGCCAGTAACATTGCAAAAGACTGATGTGATGGCGCTCTTCCATTGGTGACCAGAGACCCCTGATCGCCATATTGTCCAGCTGCCCCCCCCAACCCACAGATGAAGCTTATATCACCAGTGTAAGCTTTGGCCGGGGTAAAGAGAACGGTCTGCCGCATGCCAGGTAGACATACACCATCCACTACCGAAGACCCTGGGCAGCTACATACGAAATGTGGAGGGTGTCCAAAACGCAACCTGAGTGAAGGGCATATGGAAGGAGAAGGTTCCACTAAAGAGTCTGGTTGTGACAATGGGCATGAAGCATCAGCAGGATGGATGAGACCATAACCCTAAGAGGCCTCAGAGCCATCAAGGACAAAACAAGTGCTGACTCCCAAAACACTGGGATCATACTCTGAATGTTGTGGAATCATTGTTAAGGTGTTAAGGTCTTTGAATACAACATGTTCTGGATGGCCCCTATAAAAGAAATGCTCTGCACAGACTGAAGGTCGGATTTTTGTTAACGGATAGAGAACCCCAAGGTGGTCAGCAACAAAACTGCCCCCTGTAGTTTTTCCAAGTTTAACTGAGGTGAACTTGCTTTCAGGAACCAGTCATTGAGATACAGAAATATGTGCCTCAAACACCTGCAAAGACGAGCCATGAATACTGACATGATCTTTGGAAAGATCTCTGGAAAATGTCTTCTGCCACGTGCCATCCTCAGCTATCAGCCAGAGGAGACACTGAAATGGATTGGAGGTAGCAGGACAAAAGGAGGGGGGCTTTTTCATCTGAAGGTGGTCATGACCATTACCATCATCCATGCCCTTGGAACCATGAAAGGACTTAGCTGGCTGCTGGACAGGCTGCACGGGTTGCCTCTGACAGCAAGCAAGGCCACTTGAGGATCCACGACATTTTCAATATTGCTGGTGGATCTGGCAAGGGGAGGAAATTAGTTCCAGAGAACGAGTAATAGCTCTGCTATCTTTGAAACAGTGCACTGCTGGATCCACATTTTCACCGACTAGCCCTATCCCATCAAAGGGTAAATCCAAAAAAGAAGCTTGGATGTCGCCAGGAAACACATAGGAGCACTTCCAAGTATGTTGTCAGGTTATGACAATAATCACATAGCCACGGCAACATAGTCCATAGTGCCCATTCTGGACCTCAAAATATGTCTTGCAGCATCCTGATATCCTGTATGGTTTAGGGGTAGGAGAAACCTGAAATTTCTTGCAAGACAGGCACAATCTCACCTGCCGTATCTCGGAAGTCATGGGTGTAGCAACCCACAAGGCACACAGCATTTAATGATTGGAGTGGAATGCAAGCCAAAGCGTATACATAGCTTACTGCCCATGGAGCCACTTTTCTTGCACTCCCTATCTAGTGGCGTAGTTGAGAAATTCGTTTAGATTACCATTACTTGTATAGGCTTAAACTGTAAGGTTCTAGGTAGTTGGATGCTGTGTCAAAAAGGTCAGATCTCTTTGTGCATGCCTGTGTCACTGAGCAATGGGGCAACTCACTGCAGGTCTGGGAAAGGTCTGGACAAGACTACCTTAACTGACTCAATCAAAAAGTTGTTAAATGAAAGCAGGGGTTCCATATTCAAAGGCCCAAGCAGAAACATTGTGTTAAAACATTTCGTCTTAGTCGCCACAGTGGGGCACTGTAGATTCAACACATCTGTGGTTGCAAAAGAGGCACTTTATTCAGTTGGGCCACCTAGAAAGCGAATTCAGTTTAGTTTCTGGTGCCACTGGCATTTTGCTGTTCAAGTTATAAGCCAGCAAAAGCGCAATGAGGGGGGTCAAGGTGTCTGCCTTCTCATTGCAGTCTTCATTATGAGAAACATGGTCACAGTCCTTGAAGGCCTCCGGAATCCGAGCCATCCATACTTCTGATAGATTGCGTTCGGGGATAGGAAGAGAGTCATCCTCAAGATGAGATTGTACCTTGGTAATCTCACGGTGTGACACGGGAGGTTCGCTAGCCGATTTTGGCTCCAGATCTGCCAATGGAGTTAGAAAGGAATCTGGATCCTGCAGAGAGATGGGCTGTTGCCAGAAGTAAAAGACCTGGTGGAGGCAATAGTAAATTGATGAGGCATGGCCCAGTGCTGGAGGTGGAACAGGCAGAGATCAAATATGGTCGACTGACGCCAGGGATAGACCCACCAACGAAAGACCTGTGATGCAGCACGATTTTAAAAATCATAATACACGATATGTTTAAACACAAAAGACACAAAAAATTAAGGTACACATTGCACACGTTAGACACAGTGACACATGAAACTGAGACAAGAGTAGTAGAAGCAATGTAAAAGCATGATTTAAAAGGTGAAGATGAAGAAATCACACACAAAGTAATACTAATACATATAAACGAAGCTGCACTAATGATTTTCTTATGCACATGTTGCTTATTAACATATACTGATGAAACTATGATGCTAAGTAAAATGGCCTAGTTTGTTTTGATGCATTCTGTCAATGTGCACTAGTTAGAAAAGTTGGTGCAAAAGTGTGTAGCAATGAAATACAAGCTTGATATTTTGCAACATTATACTAGAGACTCAATAGGTTATAAAATATTAAAAACGAAGTTTGTAGAATGAAATTTGAAAAGCGTGCATTTATGTGTAGAAAGTGAAAAATTGCAGTAGTAGGCTATTTATAACGTTAGCCATGTCAATGTAATAACAATTTGCAAAAGTTTGATGCATTCTTTATTTGAATTGATTTAATTTCATTATATTGAAGTAAAGTCAGAACTCATTTTGTTTAAATGTGCGATGCTAACTTAAAGGTCTTCTTCAAAATGCTTTTCCTCTAATGCTGACCTTTCCCCTGATTTAATACAATGGATTGTTTCTCTACCAGTGAAATGTTACTTATTTATCTTATACATGTCTACACTTTGACCTTCCTGAATGTATCTTCAATATGTACCGTGAAATGTTCCTGTGGGAATAGAATTTCAGCTATTGCGATCGACAGACTACATTGTATCTTTATTTATTGATACTAGCTTATGATGACACTCAATCTTTCGTTTCTGATGACTAGCATGGGAAACCATCTCGATATTTCAAATGACTTAGGTGGTACAATGCGACCATGGTCTTGTGGTGGTCTCTCGATGGTGGTGTGATCCTGTCTCATTAAACAATCAATCAGGTGGCTTGTAGAGCGCAACTACTCACCCGTAAGGGTCTCAAGAGGCTTGGGGGGTGAACTGCTGGTCTGTCGAAGGCGCTGTATATCAGTCAAAGAGCCAAGTCTGGAGAGCCTTCCTGAATTGAGGGCATGACAGTGATTACCTGAGGTCGAGAGGGAGGGTAATCCAGGTCTTTGCTGCTAGGTAGGCGAAAGATCTTCCTCCGGTTGTGGTCTTGCAGATATGTGGGATGGTAGCCAGGGCCAGTTCGGCAGAGGAGAGATCTCTGGTGGGTGCATGGAATATGAGGTGATAGTTAAGGTATGCAGGTCCCACATTGTGTAGGGCTTTGTAGGTGTGTGTGAGGAGCTTGAAGGTGATTCTTTTGTTGACTGGGAGCCAGTGGAGATCTCACAGGTGTCTGGTGAACTGGCTGCGGCGGGGGATGTTGAGGATAAGTCTGGCTGAGGCGCTCTCAATGTTCTGCAGTTTCTTGAGGAGATTCTGGGTGATGCAGGCGAAGGGTGTGTTGCCGTATTCGATTCTGTTGCTAATGAGTGCGTGGGTGACCGTCTTTCTGGACTTGGTGGGGATCCACTTGAAGATCTTTCAGAGCAGGCATATGGAAACAGGATGATAAGACAGCCTTGATTTGGCGGCTCATGGTGAGTGGGAGTCCAGGATGATGCCAAAGTTTTGTGCGTGGTTTGTGGGTGTGGGAGAGTTCCAAGTGCTGCAGGCTATCAGGAGTCGCCCCAGATGGAGAGGGTGGAGCCTATAATGTGGACTTCGATCTTCTCTGAGTTGAGCTTGAGACAGCTGTTCTTCATTCAGGTGGCGACAGCCTTCATCCCATCATGAAAGTTGTTCTTGGTGACTGTGGGTTCGTTAGTGAGGAAGACAATTAACTAGGGTGCCGTTGGCGTAGGTGATGATGTTGAGTCCATGGTTCCGGATGATGGATGTGAGCGGCGCCATGTATATGCTGAAGAGAGTGTGGCTCAGGGAGGAGCCTTGAGGCACTCCGCAGTTGATCTCTGTGGGTTCAGAGTGGAACAGTGGTAGTCGGCCGGTAAGGAAGGAGTGGATCCATTCCAGGGCTTTGTTGCGGATGCCGTCGCTGTAGAGTGTTGTGCATAGGGTGCGGTGACAGACAGTATTGAATGTGGCCGAGAGGTCCGGGAGGATGATGGCTGCAGTTTCGCTGTGGTTGAGGAGGGTGCGGACGCCATCTGTGGCAGCGACAAGGGCGGTCTCTGTGCTGTGGTTGCTTTGGAAGCCGGATTGAAAGCGGTCCAGGATGTGGTTCACTTTGGTGAACTCGGAGAGTTGGGCATTAATGGCCTTCTCACTGACTTTGGCTGAAGGGGAGATGAGAGATAGGTCTGAAGTTCTTGAGGTCTATCAGGTCAGCAGAAGTTTTCTTCTGCAAGGGATTGATCTCTGCATGTTTCCAGCCTTCCAGGAAGGTGGCGGAGTTGATGGTGCGGCAGAGTTACGGGCCGATGGTGGTGCTGGCTCTGTTGAAGATGAGGTGCAGGCAGGAGTCTGAGAGTGCTCCGGAATGAATGCTATTCATGATCTTGAGGGTGTCATGAGGGGTGAGGGGAGTTCAGTTGAGTACGGTCTGTTGGGGTACGATATCATTAGGTGCAATGGTTGCGGGTTAATCCCCATCTCATTGGGACTAACTTACAAATCTTATAAAAGAAGAAACCCCAAAGGAGGGGCAACCCCATACTTTTCTTTTTTTTTTCTCTGCGAGAGAGGATACTATGCTGATCATTTTGTGACAAACTTTTCTCCGACTTGGGCTGCCAGGATTGATGCTACAGTCAGTAGCTGATGGACTGAGACGTCGTTGCCGAACCATTTCAGATTTTTCCATTTTCCCTATTTCTTTTTTATGCTTATAGAATCATCCTTAATGGACTCTAAACTGAACATCCCCCATCTTTCTAGGATCTGAGATGTTAGGCAACGGATTATCCTTCTGCCTTAATTGTGGTAGGAGTCCATAATCATTGACAGCCACAAAGTTACAGACACCTGCTCAAATGCTTGGCACTGTTATAAAAACTGTTCTATTCTTGACTGAACTTCTTAAGAAATTGCTTGTGCTTATGAATTTTGCATCTTTAATACAATAATCAAATTAATCAAATGTCTGAACCTATTATTAAGACCTGTTGATTCTTCCAATTGGACTGTGACTAATGATTTAAATGCCCTGTTGGAGCTCTGACTTCTCATGTTTTATGTTGCTATCGCAGAGCTTTTAGTTTGCATAATCCTCACTCGGCTTAACTTCTTTAGGAGGTCGGGTTTCCAACTTGCTATTCTTTATTTCTACAGTATAGTCTTAAGAGCGGCGTACCTAAATTTGATTTCAAACTTGTGAGTTGGCAGTCGATCAATGATCCTCATTGGACAGCTAATGTGGAGTTGGTCACCTTAATTTCTCCCTTCCTACCGGCAGAGAAAGATTAATCATTTGATCATTGCCTTTGTGGTAAATTAAATTGATTCAGCTTGTCTAGCCGTAATGGGCCCGGTACGGTTAGAGGAGTAAGAAATTAATAAAATTAAGTTATGCACGCTTTACGCTGCAACAAATCCTAGAAGACTCAACACATTTTTGAGACCTCAAGGGGTCCTTCTGGGAGTGGAACCATTTTGTAAAGTTGAAGCATGGTCTCCTTCAAAGCCAGCACCTGCTGTGGAATTGACAATGGCCTGGAAAATTTGGGGTGCATCAGCTACATAACTCAAATTCGGTCTAAATCAGACTTGAAGCTAGGTCGGCCCCTACTGTGCTGACAGTGGGACTTCCCCAGAAGGCAGCGCAAAAATCAGGAGCTTGGCTGGATTATTTTTTTTTTCATTTGAACTTGTACTTTGTTTTAGTCTTTGACTTAAACGAAGATGGTGAGCGGGACTAGGAATGACTTCAAGACTTGGAACAAGCCCAGTCATGCTTCTTGTGTTTGATGACAAAAATTTGGCCTCACGCTCATGGCTTCTGAATGCATCAGGAGAATTTGTTGCAGGTCTTGAATGGTGTTTGGTGCTCAGGTACAACAGAAATATGCAATGTGCACCCATGACCTTTATTTGCTTGCGATAGGTGCGGCACAGCTTTCATATTTTCATTTTGGGGGGAGACATCCCTGCACACTGTCTAAAATGCTTTCTAAAAACGTGGCAAAGGAATAGAAAATGGTAGGAGAGAATCTCTGAGTCTTCATTAAAGGACGCAAAAACAAAAAAGAAATTGACATTATTGGTGGCGCTTATATCCAGCTCCATACTAAGGTGGGACAAAGTCAGGTTGAAAGAAGATGGTGCCACAAGCCAGCACAAAGGAGCCGTTTTCCAGATACATTCTGTAACCTGGCAGGATTCACAAAGTGAGGAATCTATGATTATAAGTATCCATCAGAAAGTGAAACACCTATCTTTTATGACAAACAATGAATTATTTCAACTCTTTTTGGATTATGTTTTAGTACGATGGGCTGTGTTTCCTGCTCTGAACAAAAGCACTTTCTCCAATCTATCCATTAGTTATACTGACATCATCTTGGTGAAATGTTCGCTTTTCTGGTGCAGCAAATCAAAAGTTAACAGGTAAAATGTGAATTGTGCCAGAAAGACAGCTTGACTACTTTTGAGGTAGAGATACTTTTTTTGTTGCCATCTACCTGTGATGCAATAAATGAATTATGTGGAAAACTAATAACAATGCAGAAAACAACTAGGCCGCAGAACTGACAATTCTAGCAGCTCTGATTCTAAGACCTTAACTGTAACCCTTTTAAACACTTAACATAATTTTTATCTCGCCATTCCCATTTTCATCAATGAGTTTTGAATTGTATATATTGAATACATTTTCATTATAAGTACCTTTGTCTCAACATTCCTTCTACTAACTCCTTACTGTATATATTCCGCACGTTGTTTCCTGTGCCTGCAGCAATCGTAAAGGGCAAAACAAAACTGCATTACTAAGGAATACCATATTGATTCTTTGGCTAACCTCTCCATGAGAAGGTGGGTGGCTGGGGCACACACAGCCTCATATCTCCTCTTCTGCAACACAACTGCCAAGGCTCACTTTAAAGTATTGACCAATCACTGCACAGGTAAAATATTTTTCAAAAGTACATTTCCATTTCTCCCATCAAAAAACTAAAAAGGGACTGCATTTCTATTTCAGATAGGCAGCCAAGAAGGTAGCATACTCACCCCAGTCACCTTCATTTTACCAAATGCCAAATAGGATTACTAGCTTTTCTTTTGGCCTCGATGACACCAGAAACGTTAGAAACTTCACTAAGTCAAGAGCAATAGTCTTGGTTGGGTTTCAATTTACCCAATTTCAAAAGGAACATGCCTTACATCAATGCCTAGTCTTTAGGCAATATACCCCATTCCCAAGTAACCAATAGCAGGAACCGGCCAATGAAGCAGAGTTCAGAAGCGGAGAAGAGCCCTCCATTTCATGCTCCTTGTCTGTTCTCTGTTGCACTTCATTAACACAGCCTTTTGTACTGGGGTATCTGGTGTAACTTTTTAGAACTAGGGGGAATGACATAATGGTGAAAGTTACAAACAGCGATTATGGTATCTCACAAGTACTGCTTCTCCTTTACATACACTGTGACCCAGTGAAGACTTGAATATTTCCTATATAGCCTGGAAGGGAACACTAGAAGCACAACACGGTATATAACTATGTGATAACAAGCCTAGCACTCATTTTGTGAGAGCACCACTCAAACTGAAAGTATTGAATATTTAGGAAGGTGTTGTTGGCTACAAATAAACCATTAATCTGTGTTCGTGTCTCTCTGATAAGATCCAAAGGAAGCTTATTAAAAAGGTTCCAGTAGCCATACATCATAAGTCCGCAAATGTGGAACTCTTGGCAATACATCAGCATGTCTTTCAGTGCTCAGTCCTACAGACCAGTTCAAGGAAGAAGTCAAAGTGCCAAATACAGAAACGTCATCATAATATTGCAACAAGTTGTTCTGATCCAAGCCAAATTGACATTCATGAAAACAATTTGGCTGGGGATCAAACTTATATGTTCACGTCACCACATATTTGTTTTCATACACCATTCCTTGACTGTTTCTTACCTGTTTTGCATAAGTTCTGCAACAAGCTTCATAATTGGAGTTGTGCATGCAGGTTCCCCATACCATAATTCAATTGCTCTCTGTAGAATGGGAAGGTATGATGTGTATCTTGGATAGATTCATAGTTAAGGAATTTAAAGCAGAAAGTCAGAGATGAATTAGTCAAGCTAACAAACATTGAGAACCTACAATAAAGAGCACTAAGATTTACTACATACCAAAAAGAGGCACCACTTCAGACCCTGATGCCTACATATCAATTTCAACGCTTGCTCACAGGATAAGCATGCCTGAGAAAAAGGTACAACTCTACTAAACAGGTTATCATTTGCACCACACACAGCTAAATGCAGTGAGACACTAGGTCCCACAGCACGCTTGAAGCTACGGATATAATGGCTCTTATACTTGTCCTTAGAGTACTCATAATCCACTGTTTGCCTTCAAATACTGATGATCTAAATAACCTAGTATCTGAATGGTCCCTAAAAATTATAGTGTCTAAAAGAAGAGCACAGCTACTCTGGCTATTACACCATCAAGTGTTCAAGAGGAGCCCTACAGCAATCAATGCATGACAAATTTGTCTTTTTTTTTTATCTCAATACAGAAATAAATGCACGTTTCCATTGCCACTCGAAATAACTTAAGCAAGAACAATGGTAGTCAAAACCACTCTGCAATTTTTCAGTGCAAAATATGCCTCCGAGCGGGAAATCCCAGAAAACATTCTAAAAAAGACAAGTAGCCGCCCTGCTCTCCAAACCTGGCACCTAATTCATGTTGCAGTCGTACCTCATTTTCAGAATTTCCTGCTCAGGAGATCAACGCATGGAACTGAGGGCCTTTAACCTGGATTCAGGTACTTTAACAACCAGTATAGCTCTCAGCAGCGGGCTGTAAGTGTATAATATTGAAGGTTTGGAATATTTGAAAGTTAAGGTAATTAAAGTGTAGGTAGAGTGCTGTTTATTAATTATTAATTGATGAAATACAGTAGGAATGGTAATTTAGCTGGGTGCATGTAATTGTAAATGCTGTGTCTGTGCTGTATATTTTTGTGTATATAATTTAAAGCACTTTGTATGTGCAAGACCCATGTGCATCCTTTCCACACAAAGTTTTATTTCGTATGTAAATAGCTATTTTAAATTGCAGACGATTTGAAAAGCATATACAAACATTTATTGAGTTGTCCATTCAGAGGATGGAGTGGCTTGGTATTTGGATTAATCTGATACTATATAATCAAATGTAAATTTTAGATGGAATGACCATTATGTGCTCTTGCCTCTCCTACAGATGAGCACTATATTATTATGCTATTACGGTTAATGTTTGGTTGTAAACAAGTTGCACAATCATAGTGGAAAAGATATTGCTTGTTTCAATAGAGATTTTTTTAATGGTGGCACAGGTATGATTTACGTTTCAAATTAATATGACAGCGGTTTAAGTCAAGGGCAAGATAGTGCTGTTGTAGGGCGCTTTAAGATCCGAGTGAAATTTCCCGATTCATGCCCTTATATAGGTACAATTCACATTGCCCTTATATAGGCATAGAAATCATAACCATATTTAGACATAGCTCATGCAGTCCAAATACAGGCATGGCTACTTCCACTCGTTCCAAAAAGCCACAACGATTTCTTGGAAAACTCAGCTTAAGCAGTCAGGGACATCCCCTTGCTTGAATATTGATTTGTCCAAGAATTCATGGAGTTTTCAAAGAACTACCATTCCCTTGGGGTTCTTTGATGACGTTATTATGCCCGACTTTCCGTCAAACTAGGCACCTTTAAGGTATAAATATGCCTACACTTGCTCTAGCAAAGACATGGTTGTTTGGAGCAGCTCGACTATCTACTTGCCCGACCCAGCTCGCTACAGCAAGTGCCCGAAGAAAGCCGACCCTCCAGCTGACACACTGATCGAGAGGCTGCCTGTCATGTTCCGAGGTGCAGGACGATGTTCCGAGGCGCAGAACGATACCAGCCCGCCACAAACTACACTTCCCGGCATGCAGTGCGTACGCCACGCATGAACGTGAGCGGCGCGCGCATACCGGGAAATAAAGGGCAGAGTCGGACGGCGGTTAGACGCCGATAATTCCGTCTATGCGGTGGCGTTTTCCTGGATTCCGAGGCTGAGCGGTATGAGCGGCTGTGGTTCCCTAGAGCAACAGAACCGTGAGTAATCAGGTGCTGTGCGGTGTGGGGCGTTGGTAGTCTCGATCCCAACGACACACCCACAGCCTGTTTAGTTCCTGGAGTTTCACTCGGAGGAGTGACACTCGGAAGTCCAAGGACTTCAAAGACATTGTTTTCGTCTAGGGGATTGATGTGTGGTCGTTCTGGAAATAAGGCCATCAGCTTGTTTGAGCCATACTGAGACCCCCTAATAACTTTGTACATATATTGTAAATACGTGCATTCAGGCACAGTAACGATAGGACTCACCGGAACTCTATTGAGCCTCATTATTGTGATTCCTCACATGGCACTATCACTTCTACATGTGGGGAGCGCTAACTAAAGAAGAGAGAGTTACAGAGTGAGTTAACTCTGTGAAGCAGCTGCAAAGATTGTCCTGTTATTGGGCAGTGTTCATACTTGTTTTCTTTATCCCGTTCTAAACAGGAGGCAGGAGGGGTAGTGAACGCCAAAGAGGGGAACTGTGATAACACCCATGTAATGACTTACAAGCATTGTTCAGGGTAGGTGTGTAACCACTATAGAGCACAACGCAAGTTTGTTCATACACTCTGAACCGGAGAGAATTGAATCTTGTTTATATTTGTTTTCACAGTTGGGCACAGTTCTGCACACCCTACCCTACCCCTGTCTCCATTGGATTAAGGCATTGTGTATTTTCCTTTACAGGTAAAGAGTGGGGGAGAGCAGTAGAAGGGTTGTGGGTTGAGAAAAGTAGGACACTGTTGTAGGTCAGGGAGGTAGGGTGTTCTAATAGCGTGTTCTTTGTCGTTACAGATCTCCCTCCCTGCTGTTCCCTTCCTTTCCCGCGCCCCGCTGTATCACCTTAGTTGTTCGTGTTTTATCTCGGAGCGCCGGGGTTGTTCAGTGGGGCCGGGAATAGGACTCTCATCACAGCCCCGAGGAAGAGAAGAGCCGAGCTTGATAGAATTATCGGCCCACGGATTTTGCCTCCTCTTGGCTGTGTTGGGAGTCAACCATGACTACCTTAGAGGACGTCATGGCTGCTTTGGCCTTAGTGCAGGTAGAGCTGGCAGCATCCAATAGAGAGGTGGCGGCGGCAAGGGCTGAAAACGCCCAGCTGCGAGCCAGGTTTGACAGATTGCCCTCTACTACCACCACAACAGGGGCTTCTAGTAGCACTGCCCCTACCACGTCTGTGGTGGTAGAGATGCCCGCACAGATCCCTCTTGCACCACCAGAACGATATTACGGGGACATAAAAAAGATTCAAGTGTTTATGACACAGGTACAGATGCACTTTATGTGCAAACCCAAGATGTTTTCTACACACCAAGCGAGGGTAGCTTTCCTTATCTCGTATCTAGGGGGGGAAGCTGCTCAGTGGGCGGTGCCCATAGTAAAAAGGGATGACCCTCTTCTGTACCACTGGGACAATTTTAAAGAGGAGTTTGAAAAAACCTTCGACAGGAGGGCAGAGACCCTCACGGCAGACAGAGAGTTGTTGAAGCTAAGACAGGGAGATGCAGATCTGGTCACATATCTCAACAACTTCCGGAGACTCGTGGCCGAAACTGATTGTCCAGAAGCAAAAAGAACAGCCTTGTTCTATCAAGGACTGAACGAAGACATGAAGGACGTATTAGCCCAAATAGATCCCCAGCCTCGCACATGTTCTGCTTTAATTGACCTTACCTTACGCTTAGACCATCGCATGAAGGAAAGAAAAGGAGAGTCTAAGAAAAAGGATAAAGCAGTGATGCCGTATGAGCAAGCAAGTAGCAGTGACAAGCCGGCTCCTGCTCCTGATGCAATGGAAATAGGAGCAGTGAGAGCCTCCCTCACCACCAGCGAAAGAGAACACAGACGCAAACAAGGACTTTGTCTCTATTGTGGGAAAAAAGGCCATTTCCTACGCGAGTGCCCGGTTAAGCCAAAACTCAATCGAATTCGGGGAGGACAGAGTCTTGCAGGAGCAGCCGCAAAGGAGTCGGAAAACTACACGGCTTGAAGGTGAACGAAGGGAAACCCTCAAGCGTCCACATCATCCCTTCACTTACCCCGGGTACGATGGACGAGCAGAACCACCTTTTTTTTAAAATGTCCTTGCGCATAAACAACAACCCCCAAGAAGTGCAAGTGATGATTGATTCTGGGGCTACAGGCTGTTTTATGGACTGTTCTATGGCCCGTCGTTTGGGAGTGAAACTGGTCTCTAAGGACAGACCCGAAACGGTCTACGCTGTGGATGGCAACGAACTGCAAGCAGGCCCAATCACCTACCAAACGAGGGAATATGAAGCTGTTTGTTCTCCGTCCCATCATGAACGTCTGGTCTTCAACATCATTGAAGCCCCACAATATGGAATCATCCTAGGTCTCCCATGGCTGCAAAAACATGACCCTGACATAAGGTGGAAAACCAAATCGATCCAGTTCCTTTCAAGTTATTGCCAAGACCACTGTTTCTCAAGGAGAAGGAATCCGGCTAATGCTGCAGAGCCTACGTACGCTATAGCCACCGCAGCAGAAAAAGATGTCACGCTGCCTTCATGTTACGATGAGTATAGGGCGGTATTCAGTGATAAAGAGGCGGAGGTGCTGCCACCACACCGAACTTATGACTGCCGCATTGACCTCATCCCCGGTTCTGAAATCCCAAACGGGAGGATTTATGCCCTGACACTTCCTGAAACAGACACGTTACGTGAATACTTGGACAAATACTTGGCCTTAGGCTACATCCGACCATCCAGATCCCCTGCAGCATCTCCTCTATTCTTCATTCCCAAGGCAAACGGTGAAAAAAGGTGCTGCATAGACTACAGGGCGTTAAACGCCATTACCGTGAAGAACCAGTATCCGTTGCCTTTGATCCCGGTGTTGCTGGAACAGGTAAGGGAGGCACGAATCTACACAAAGCTGGATTTACGCGGAGCCTATCACCTCGTTCGCATCAGACGGGGTGATGAGTGGAAAACAGCATTCAAAACGCGGTACGGACTTTATGAGTACTTGGTGATGCCCTTTGGGCTCTGTAATGCCCCGGCAGCTTTTCAGTTTTTTCTGAATGAGGTTCTTCGTGAATACCTAGACCGCCATGTGGTCGTCTATATAGATGACATCCTCATTTATTCAAATTCAACCGAAGAACACATTACGCACGTAAAAACAGTGTTGCGAGCGCTACAAGAGCATCACCTCTTTTGCAAGATCACCAAATGTGAATTCCATGTCACCATGGTGGAGTTTCTAGGTGTTATGCTTACTCCTTCAGGACAGGTGATGGCAGAGAGGAAGGTCCAAGCGATTGTGGAGTGGCCCCGCCCCTCCAATGTCAAAGACATTCAGAGTCTGTTGGGGTTCGCCAACTTCTACAGGCGATTCATATCGGGCTTCTCTGGAATGGTGTCACCACTCACGAAGCTGACGAGAAAGAACATCCCATTCAAGTGGGATGAAGAAGCCCAACAAGCCTTTGACGCTCTCAAAACAGCCTTCTCCACCGCTCCTGGATTGACGCATGCCGATCCGGACATCCCGTTCATCGTAGAGGCGGATGCCTCTGAAATAGCACTGGGGGCAGTGCTATCCCACAAAGATAAAACAACCAGCACCCTGCATCCGATTGCATACATGTCAAGGAAGCTCAGCTCTGCGGAAATCAATTACACCATCGCGGAGAAGGAGCTGCTTGCCATTCGAGACGCCTTTATGGAATGGCGACACTGGTTAATGGGGGCTCGTCACCAGATCACGGTTTATACGGACCATCGAAACCTTCAGTTTCTACGGGCCGCCAGACATCTTTCTCCCAGACAATTAAGATGGATGATGTTTTTTGAGGAGTTTCGTTTTGTGGTTACGTTCAGGCCTGGTACCAACAACAGGAAGGCGGATGCTCTAACACGGAGAGAGAATCTCCTGATGCCATCAGAAAAACCCGTGCGGTCCATCATTGAACCTGCAAACGTCATAGGAGTAACCCATACTGATGACTTTTTGTCTCGTGTTAGGAGGGGAGTGCAAACTTGTGTGTGGCGCACTTGGCTCAGGCATCACCCGGAATGGAAACCAAGACACGGCGTGCCGATGAGAGGAAAACAGGTTCTGGTACCCACGATCGTCCTACGAAAAACAGTGTTCTCTTGGTGTCATGAGGTACCGTGTGCCGGTCACATGGGGTTCGTCAAGACGTTGGAAAAGACCCAGAGGCAATTCTGGTGGCCTTCCATAAGGTTGGATTTGCGCAGATGGGTGGCGGAATGTGCCACTTGTAGTCAAATGAAATCAGACAGACAGAAGCCTCAAGGATTGGTACAACCTCTGCCCACTCCAGAGAATCCGTGGGAGAGGTTCTCAGTCGACTTCATTGTGGGGCTTCCGAAAGACCAGGGCAAGACGGCCATTATAGTGGTAGTGGATTATTTGACAAAAATGGGCCACTTCATTGCTTGTACCCAAGTACCCACAGCAGGACAATTGGCACATCTACTTTTGGTGAACATCGTTCGGCTGCATGGCCTTCCCCGAGACATCGTGTCTGATCGCGGGGCACAGTTCACTGCGAGATTTTGGAAAACTTGGTGTTCAGCTTTACACATAACCTCGTCTGTGTCCACCAGTTTCCATCCACAAACGGACGGACAGACGGAGAGACTGAACCAATCCTTAAAGCAGTACCTCAGATGTTATGTGCAAGAAAGCAGCGACTCCTGGGTTGATTGGTTGTGGGTGGCAGAAATCGCCTATAACAACACTCAACATGCATCCACTCAACACACACCCTTCTTTTGTTCATATGGGCACCATCCCAGGTTCACCCCCATGTTGTTGCCTTCGAACAAAGGGAAGCTGCCTGAGGTGAGGGAACGGATGTTGCGGGTGCGCAAAATCCTTTTGAATGCACGCAAGAACCTTGTGAAGGCCAAAGCCAGTTACAAACGCCATGCAGACAAGCACCGTAGACCAAATCCGGTGTATCGGAAGGGAGATCTAGTCTGGTTGTCCACCAAGCACATTAGATTTAAGAAACACAGTGTGTTTAACCCACGATTCATTGGACCCTATCGGGTGGTGGAACATGTGAATCCAGTGGCTGTGCGCCTGCGATTGCCTGCACAGCTGCGCATTCATCCCGTGTTCCACGTGTCCCTCCTAAAACCCTCCAGGTGTCCGGTTCGTAGGTCCCCTTTGCCTCTCTGGGTGCGTCAGGATCAGGAGTATGAGGTGAGGTGCATCCGGGATTCTAGAAGGGTAAGGGGTCGATTGCAGTACCTTCTCTCCTGGAAGGGGTTTGGTCCGGAGGAGGATTCTTGGGAACCGGCGACGGCTGTTCGGGCCCCCCGGTTGGTTGCCCGGTTTCACAGCTTGTTTCCTGGAAAGCCGGGGGGGGGGTTGGCCCCTTTGTGAGGGGGGGGTGTACTGTCATGTTCCGAGGTGCAGGACGATGTTCCGAGGCGCAGAACGATACCAGCCCGCCACAAACTACACTTCCCGGCATGCAGTGCGTACGCCACGCATGAACGTGAGCGGCGCGCGCATACCCGGAAATAAAGGGCAGAGTCGGACGGCGGTTAGACGCCGATAATTCCGTCTATGCGGTGGCGTTTTCCTGGATTCCGAGGCTGAGCGGTATGAGCGGCTGTGGTTCCCTAGAGCAACAGAACCGTGAGTAATCAGGTGCTGTGCGGTGTGGGGCGTTGGTAGTCTCGATCCCAACGACACACCCACAGCCTGTTTGGTTCCTGGAGTTTCACTCGGAGGAGTGACACTCGGAAGTCCAAGGACTTCAAGACATTGTTTTCGTCTAGGGGATTGATGTGTGGTCGTTTTGGAAATAAGGCCATCAGCTTGTTTGAGCCATACTGAGACCCCCTAATAACTTTGTACATATATTGTAAATACGTGCATTCAGGCACAGTAACGATAGGACTCACCGGAACTCTATTGAGCCTCGTTATTGTGAATCCTCACATGGCACTATCACTTCTACATGTGGGGAGCGCTAACTAAAGAAGAGAGAGTTACAGAGTGAGTTAACTCTGTGAAGCAGCTGCAAAGATTGTCCTGTTATTTGGGCAGTGTTCATACTTGTTTTTCTTTATCCCGTTCTAAACAGGAGGCAGGAGGGGTAGTGAACGCCAAAGAGGGGAACTGTGATATCACCCATGTAATGTCTTACAAGCATTGTTCAGGGTAGGTGTGTAACCACTATAGAGCACAACGCAAGTTTGTTCATACACTCTGAACCGGAGAGAATTGAATCTTGTTTATATTTGTTTTCACAGTTGGGCACAGTTCTGCACACCCTACCCTACCCCTGTCTCCATTGGATTAAGGCATTGTGTATTTTCCTTTACAGGTAAAGAGTGGGGGAGAGCAGTAGAAGGGTTGTGGGTTGAGAAAAGTAGGACACTGTTGTAGGTCAGGGAGGTAGGGTGTTCTAATAGCGTGTTCTTTGTCGTTACAGATCTCCCTCCCTGCTGTTCCCTTCCTTTCCCGCGCCCCGCTGTATCACCTTAGTTGTTCGTGTTTTATCTCGGAGCGCCGGGGTTGTTCAGTGGGGCCGGGAATAGGACTCTCATCACAGCCCCGAGGAAGAGAAGAGCCGAGCTTGATACTGCCTTTCTCTCGCTGAGAATCCAGCTCCAGTGTTTCCAAGCTCCCCTCGCGGGGCGTTGGGAAATCGAGTCCTGAGACAGAGATACCAGACCTCCTTCATTCTAAACCAAGGTACGAGCTGATTAGACCCTAAGAGAATTCTTGGACAGATTCTTGGCAAAGAAACTAAACCTATACTACACCACACTTACTTCTTCCCTCGTACTAAGACTTAGATTAGGTACATTGGGGTAGGCGTATTTTAGAAGCACCAGTTGAGTACTTTTAGCCTTTGTTATTTATGTATGTATTTATCTACGGTTTAGAAACCATACAATGCTTTTACAGTATTATTTTATAATACTCTTCTTTCTGTACGCATTATACTTTGCAGCAAGTATTTCGATTGTAGCAGTTCACTTTACTTGCATGAGAGAGAAGACTGTTCAATAAATCCTTTTATTGAAAACGCCCGTCTCTCTATTTACTCTGCACCTCTGATGAAACAAAGCATGCACGATTGACTGAGAAAAATATCTATCGATTGTTTCCACGACTCTGAAGATACGTTTATTCTTGGGGAAACAAAGTTGTCATGTTTATGCGGTTGTCAGAAACTAATCCCTTCTTGTTTATTTGCGACAGTTTCTAGTGACCGCTGAGCTAGCTGGTACTCACAATTAAGTCTAATATATTCGATAGAGACCTAGTAGACCTAAGTCCTACGTCAAATCTATAGGATATATTATTCCAATGCGCAGAGCCTATTGGGAATATAGGAACTACAGTGCCATAGCATTACAAATTTAATTGCTATTTAAGTTTTGTGCTGTGTCCACTACCTCTAGATTAGTCAACAGTAACTCATGTTCCAATTTAGATTCTTCTGGAAAATTCCATTTCTTTTTTTAAATGTATTACTGTGATGGTATTTTAAAGTGTTATGTATTTAAATGGATGCAGATATTAAACGGTGCGCGGAAGCCAGTGGAGTAAACACATCCTTACCACTTATGATACTTACCATCATTTTTTGTCTTGTTACATTCTTGACAATTTGTATTTTGGTGTAAAAGTGAGTATTTGCATAATTATGCCACAGATTAGAAGATTACAAATAATTGATTTTATTAGCATCAACACAATATAATTGGCTTTCTTTAAAATGCACATTTTATGCTCGATCTGCATAGTACATCTTGTCAAGACAAATATTAAAAGATTTTGCAAACCTGGGCAAATGAGCACAATGTGATTCAGACCTTCAATTTGGTTTTTGCCAGGTTTAGGGACAGCTGAGCAATGCTTCAATTTATAGTTACTGATAAGTAAATATACGGTGGCTAAGAAAGATAAAATGGACCCTGCTTTCATGGATTTAGGCTCAGCTTTTGATTCTATAAACAGTACTAAGCTGTGGTTTCCTGAGAGAACTCCATATTGAAGTGACAGCAAGCGTCAGGTATGGCCAGGTGGAGGGGGAGACAACTGAAACCTGTAAACTTGCCAGAAGAGTGCATCGGGGTTGATTATTGGCCCCCCTCCTCTTTTCTCCGTATGCAAATGGCCTAGAAGAACTGCTGGGTCTTAACGCTGACTGTCCGCGTATAGATAATTGTAGTAGCTCAGCCCTGATTTATGCTGACGACACAGGGCTAATAGCTAGGATGGCAATCGCTTTACAACAATTGCTTGACCGATTTTGCTCTTTTATGACCAGTTTTGAATTTGTTGTCTATCCGGCTAAAAAACCTGTTACGGCCTTTGGATCCAGCAGGAAGGAAAACTGCCTTCAGGGTAAACAACAATAGAGTCAGCACTGCCCAACATTCCCTTATCTTGGGATACAATTTGATGAAAAACTGACTTGGGGTCCAAGACAAGGAGGGCTACCGCTTCTTGATAAAACCAAAGGCGATCTTTAGTTTTGCCACCAGAATAGGAAACGATCCTGTTAAAGAACTTGCCACCATATAAAAAGCTAAGTGCTGCACAAATGCCAGCTAGGGGGCAGGCGTCTGGGGTTATAGTGATCATAAAGGGTTGGAGATGTTTGAAAATGGCTTCATCAAGCGGTTACTAGCAGTCACAAAATTGGCCAAAAACTGAAACCTCTCTCACCTGGGCGGTTCTCACTAAATTCCTAAAACGGGATCACTGTTTGAAATTCCCCTCAATTAGGTATATATACCTTCATGAGCTTGGCCCTGAGAGATCTTTTAAAGACCACTGGACATATAAGGCTAGCTTCCAGAATACAATGAAAAGCATGTTTTGGCTACACGTAATGACAAGAGACTTCGGTCAGAAGCCAATAAGCCCACGGTCCAGGCATATGCCGAAATTTGTACATTTAATGGCAAAGAGCCGTACCTAACCTGGGTTACCAACTTGTACCACATATTCCTGCTGGCGAGGTTAAGGTTGAATATTGCCCATTTCTTAGTGGCCTGTCCAACGTTGAGCACCTACTTTGCCTATCTACCCCTGTGTCCATGTGCCGGCCGCTCTAAGCAATGCACACTGCACTTTGTTATTCTGTAATTATTATGCATCATTGAGGAAACAGATTATTCTACACTTTTTGACACAGGCTTGCCTTAGCTTTCTCACAGTCACTGCCAACGACAAGGATTCGTTTTTAACAGCAACATACATGCCGTATGGCAGATGGCATTTGTTTTGTGACAAACTGGCTTTTCTGCAAGTATTTTGAACATGTTATTCTTACTGAATGTTTTTATTGCTATTTTTAGGATTTTTTAACAAGCATATGAGGATTTACTTCAATCAGTTCAGTGATGCCAAGGTGGCCCCTAACCGACCTGTGAACATAGGGGACCCTTTTATGAGGTTGTTGTTGTCAGGCATTGATTCAGGGAGTCCAATCATTTGCATACTGTCATCTTTATTTTTAACTGTGTTCTGAAATTGATGCTAAGCACTTTATGCCAAGATCTGTCTGATCTGACACAGGAATTTTATCTTTGTTATATGTTGTTGTTTTATATGCACTTTTATGGTCTCCATTGACCGAATAAAGAAATATATTCGAAAATATATTTAAATATTAAAGCAGTCACAGGGTCATGTTTTGGAAGAAGACGCACCTCTAAATTGATTAATCCACACATCTGCTGATGAATTAGGTTATTTTGTAGTGGGTGCAAACTGGAACAGAAGATTGTATATGATAGTTTTAGTGTGTTACATGTGCGTTTTTGTACCTTGTTTCCACCACAAGTAATCTTGGGTCTTAAAACAGGACCACGGTGCTTAATAATGCTGTTTGCAATTTCTTTTGCTTTGTTTTGCTGGAGAATCCAAGTGTGAATCATTGAATTGCTTGTTGCTGTTCTATTTAATGAATTCATGATTTGCAGATTTATCTTAGATATTATTTGAAATTTAGTTTTTTTCACTATTAGCAAAATATTACAGACTATTGACAATTTTGGAGACTTCGTTATTACTGTTGATACTTTTGCTTTATTGAATGGATTCCACTCAATGCTAACTTTTCTAACTTTTAAATTGTTTGCTTGGGAATCTTTACATATTTAATATATCTACAGATGGTGAGCATGTTCGAGGTTCTCTTTTTGACAGCCACAATAGTATTAATAAATTCTGACCAAAAAGTGTTTCTGCATAATGTCCTGAGGTAGTATTACGGCCTGCATCGTATATATAATACCATTGGTAGTAAAATGTATCTTTCCAGGAAACACTTGCACACATTTAAAACTATTAGTAAATGGGTCTATTTTGGTTCCATCACTAGTGTAGCATACTAGCATAATTGTGATATTCTTTCTGGATGAATTTATTGCTAAGATACATTGGGCATGTTCTCCATATGGTCCACTTGATCTGATTAGATTCGTACTGTACACTACATTTTTGAAAAGTACTTTAAGAACACGTTGGTAAATCGATGAATTGCTCAGAATTTAAGTAATTAGAAAAATGTGCTGCAAATAAATGATGCATTCTTGTTTAAAGGTGTATAGAACCTTGCTTATTTCACATTAGAATTCATTTGCTCCTCCTCCAATCATTACCCATTCTTGATTATCTTCTTAACTATTGTAGGAAAAATGTACCATATTGTTTCGAGTAGAGATTACTTATTGCTTATTTAGTGTTTTTTGGGCCTCCTACTGTCCTGGATGGTGGAGGTCAACACTTCCTTCACATTGGCAGGTGATAAATCACCTATATTTAGAAATCTACTCACCTTCATAGGAGCTGCCGCCACATGTAAAGCAGCAGTTTTATGTTTGAAAAAAATACCCCTGACACCATTGTAGTTTTCTTCAAGCCTGTGTAAGTAATTCTTATTTTTTCCTGGTTAGGACCACCAGACTTTACCTGGCAACCCTGAACAGGAAGAAACTACACCAGAACATCTGCCCTACATAGAGCAAAATGTCGGACATCTATTAACAGATGATCCAATGTCTGACAGCCATCAGTCAATGATTTCCACCAGCATAGGCAGTTAAGACTCCACCAGCAGATAATCAGCAGTTCTCCCAACTCATAATAGATGGGGCCTACAGACACTTTGGCAGACAGGGTACTCCCCGTTATTCTCGCATTTTCTTATTACTTTGAAGGATAATATAAGAAGAGAATGACAGACAATATTAAGATTGTAAGTGTTTCTTAGACAAAAGTGTTGATTTCAAATAGTAATGTGACATTACAAAAACAGTTGCCCATGTTTTGATGACATCAATTAAAGATTTAATATAGAAATTAAATTTTATCTTGTATGGCTGAGTTTGACAAATAAAATAGTACTAAGTACTAAGCTAAATAAGAAGCTCTAGATTTGATCTCAATGCCAGCTGAACTGTTTGTTTCTTATATTATAATGTTTTCTCTTTGTGACCAAATTTATTTGGTAAAAGGCGATAAATGAGCTGCATAAAGACTTCACAATTTGCTATATTCCTGCAGGCCAGCAATATTGACATTCATTTATCTCTCATCAAAAACTACGATAAGTCTGTTCAAATATGTGATTGTACCAATATTACATATCTCAGGTTTCATCAACATCTAACCTAAGTTCTTTAGGGTTGTGAATAGTTACAGCATATGCGAACCACATTGAAAATTGACCTTGTCGTACATATAGTCCTTGACCAATAGGAATCGTACAGAGGAGTGTGCAGCTTGTTGTGGTTCTTCTATTTTATGTAACTTGACAAAAAGAAATGTATTAAATGTCTTCTTGGTGTCATATATAAAGCTTGTCCCGTGTCCCACTGCACTATTGACAAGTATTTTTTCTGTTTCACTGTTTCTTCCCTGCATATCTTGACAGTTGATAAACTTCAAGTTAGTTTCTAATCCTGCTGTTTATTAAATGCATCTGTTTATTTTAGCTTGTTGGCAGCATGTTTTCTAAATGGAGATAGTAGTCTTAAGTATGCAAGGCATGTACAGAACCTAAAAAGGTATTGTGTTTGTATTTTGTTAATTGAAGGGTACACAATCATCAACAGTGAGCATTAAATCAACTGGATTGATTAATGATAGCTTCCATCACGTCAGGGCTGGAACTATGCTGTTAAAATATATTAAAATAAGACTTGATTGACCTGGCATTGTTGCTGTTACAGTAAAGTTGCCAATTCATATTGTAATATGTTTCTAGTAACCTTCTAGTAATATGTTCCAATATTTTATATCTTTGGGTTGGATCATATTTTCAGTACATTCCTGGTAAATGAAGTTTGCTCAAACTGTGTTGAATTCTTCAATGCTTCCAATTGAGTTTTTAGATTATTTATTACTTGACATTTGAAGCTAACTGTAAGATTTCTCTAAAAATAATGATGCAATTTCCACCAAATACTGTATTATAAATAGCTTGAAGATCTTACCATATTGCTGAATGGACGATACAAACACAAAATTTGACACCCAACTAACTTCATCATTACAGATGATTTTCATTCGTCATAAAAAGCAACTCATCTGCTGACCAACTGTTTCATTTCTAGCCTGTTGTAATTTTCACTGGTAACATTAGGAGATGGTGTAAATTCCCCCGTCCTATGCCATAATCTGTGAATCCTATTGGAGCATATACCAGGTATGAGAGTGCGGACTCAATACATGTATGCATAAAAACAACAATACCTTTGATCAGAAACCATTTACCAGTACCAGTTTGTTAATTGGTGTATAGTTGTAACTGGTAATCGTTAAAGAATGTGAATTCCTGTTTTAGTCCACATAGAATTGTTTGATAGATTTCACCAAAACCCTTTTGGTGAATAGTATTAGGTTGTGGTAACGGAGTACTGAAGCTGCAACTTTGCACACAACTATTTATACCTCATTTCAAATGATTGGTTCTTCTAACATGCTTGGGTTGCTGACATTGGACGAGAGGCTAAGGCGAATGAGGTATTTCACTGAGTTCAAACAGTGGGCATATGCTGGGATCTGAAACTAAATGAAGATAAAACAGTATTGTTCCAATTGGAATACTTGCAGCAAATTCATTACAGACAGCTATTGATTCTACAGATTCAACTGGAATCCTATATGTTCTGATATTTTGGTAAAGCTGAAATGTGCTCAAACAGTAGGTGGTTCTGTTAATATATTATGGAGAAAGTGTTGAATGGCTTAAGGAAGAATGTTGACTTCTAGCATATGTTACCCCGTTATTAAGGTAATGGGTAACAATGGTCAAATTGAGAATTGTAATTTTAGTTATATAGTGCTTACTACCTCTGACAAGGAGTAATGTTTATTACAAGTTTTATGCATTTTAGGGCTGTATGTGTGTGCATTTGAAGTTGGCATTCAGGTAGATGAAAGCATTGATTAAAAACTTCTATGGACTGGAAGGAGAAACCAAACAAGGCTGGCCTTTATGACGAGAACAAGGAGTTATGGGGTCCTTCAGGTGCCATTATCAGTATGTGATGCGCTTACCTCTATGCTCTGGAATTCACAATGCGCTACTCCAAAGTTAATGAATTTAAATGTCTTCAGCAGAAAATGAGGTTGCAGAGGTGGCAGAGTATGGGCGCCATCTGCACAGAAGCCTCGCGTCTCAGAGGGATGTGCTACTGTAGACATCGGATTAAAGGCAAGAAGGACTACGTGTCCCATGTAGTCACAGGACTCTCATGAGGCACGCACTGGGGGTCGTTCCTTTAGTTTGAGGGCCCCTCAGTTGTGGAACACTCTGCCTTTGGCATTACGCTCCTCCTCAAACCTGCTCTTGTTTAGGAAAGGCCTGAAGACTTGGCTTTTTAATCTTTAGGAGTCCCTTTTCTTTTTGTTTTTTTCTTTGTTTCTGTTGTTTTCTGCATCGGTGTTATGTTGTTTTATTCTGAGCTGCCTGATAAAGCGCCGGGACACTCCCCTGGAGTAGCCGTGCGCTATAAAAATAAACATATAACATAACATAACATGAGGTATGCAAATTGTTGTAGCCATCTTGAAAACCTAGAGTACAAGTTCCTTGTGGTCAATACTGTCCATGCTAGGCAATTGGGATACATGTTTGCAGCAGCCAGGACTTATCTTACTCTTAGAATAAACTTTTATCTGAAATTCTAAGAAATAGGTGAAAGACATCATTGGAATTAGAGAAGTATTCATGCACAACACTTGTAAAGGATATACACTTGCACTGTGTTACTTGCAAACTCAATTTTTACACCCTGCTTATTTCCACAAGGAATTATCCATTGGGATTAGGAACTCAAAATTCATTACATTGCTTAAATAAGACGATATAGTTGAATAGTATTGGCATAGATTTATTTGTGTTGATAGACACCTTTGGTTTGAAGATACTGGTTATAACAATGATAAAATAATCAAGGGTACAGATGAACCAAAAGATATAAATGAATGTTTTCCATATTACAGTCATCCCCTTTTACAGTGAATGTAAGCAGACCTATGGAAAGTTATCGCATAATAGTGAAAGTAAATGTCTTTAGCAAACAATGTATACGTTGTACTGTAGTTTGCAGTTCAGTGACCATATCACCTTTAATTGATTGTATGTAATTTCTCTGCATGAAAACACTCCCCATACCTTCACAACGCATTTTTTTGTCCGCATATACCATGACCCCGCAATTTTTTATAACGAAGGAATGACAACGGAAAAAGTATCTAAATATGTAAAACTACATTTATCACGCATATCTTGACAACGTATCCTTTCACAACGAAAATTAACTTTAAAGAAATGCTTTTTTTTCAATTTTGTCACTCACCTACTGTCACGGGATAGTAGTAAAAATAGCGGTTTTGGGTGGGTGCAAAGTAAAGTTATTGTTAAATTGAATTAGCGCTTTCGTCACAAAAATTAATGTAGATAAAAAAAGAGACTAATTTTTTCTTCAATCCCCTACACTTACCTTGTTAACTGCTTCACTATCTTTAATATTCTGCAGCCTCTCAAAATCATTGTTCCCTCGCTCCGTCCTATTTTTTGAAAGTTTATTACCGCATGGAGTGAATACAAATTCGGCTTCACTAACCAGGCCAACTTGCACCCTCTCTGTTTAGGTGTTGACAATAGTCCTGACGCAAAAGACATTCCAGCGTGTCCCACATGCCACTAACTCGTCTTTGGGCCTCCACTAGAGCCACCCCCTCCTGAGATCCATTTATTCCTTGTGGAGTGATAGTTTTGCGTGCAGAAAGAATGCAGAATGAAAGTATGTGCGGAATGAAAGTATGAGGAATGAATGTATTTGCGGAGTGAAAGTATGCATGGTAAAAGTATTCGTTATAAAAAATTCGTAGTGAAGGTTGTTTACCCCTTTAATTACATTACAGTTCATTCCAGAGTAGAAAATGGCAAATACTGACAGTGTCAGCAGGTATATCATATAAAAAAATCATAGGTCAACTGCCAAAGCCAGTACTATAACCATACTGAAGGTCTTGCCTTATTTTTAGATCTGACTGCTCCTGAAGTGAAGATTAAGCCCCCTGTGCAGCAAGGCAGTACTACGTTGTCCAGTATTACTGTTTCATTTTCTTGTTCCATTTCTCCTGGTCTATTTCTAAAATACCCTCTAATAAGGTAAGATTGGCTGTGGGTTAGGAGATGTGTGGAAACTGTCATCACACGTGATGGCCCTGGATTGCAAGGTTAGTGAATCTTGAAAGCAAGAAAGGGAGGGTTGTTACCTGGAAGCGTTACTTAAGTTCACGGGATGATGATTTGAAGAAGATCAAGGGCTGGAGATATGAATGGTGAAGGTGAATTGACGGAAATGCTATGGTGAGATTCTCAGGTACATCACGATACCCTATATCTCATCCTGCTGGCTTTTAGCACTGGACACACCAGCTATAAGCATTGCGTAAGATACCATTGTATCAAAACAAAGCACCATTGTTTTTTTCATGTTTGGTAAACATAAGGATGTTTCAGTGGTGAAGAGATGAGGGCTCATGACAATTGGAGATTCTAAGAGTGAAGGTTTAGAGAACTCAGTGAAGAGCAAATACATATCATCCATACCACGCAATATTTACAATATAATGGACTTGTTAAGACTACTTGCAGATGCGTGGAAAACATTTCCAAGCAAACTCAACCCATTGGGGATATTGGAACAGGTACATATAGGAAGGGATGGACCCACGACAATATCAAGTCTTGATTGGTTGATTAGGAGAGACAGACAAAAATAGCCACTGAAAGGAAAAACACAAATAGACACACACTGGAGTAGATATTTCAGATGAAGATAAATGGTGTAGATTAGCCTCAAACACATCTAGCAATGTGAAGTTTAAATTTATTCAGTATAATATGCGTCATACATATACTCTGCCATACATTGTGCATAAAATCAATAACAAAGAGTGACAAGTGCTCTGTAAAGTACCTCCTTTTATAATTTAGTATGGGAATGTTCTCAATTTTCAAAGTAGTAGGCACACATTTCTTAGGGACTTGAAGATAAGTTTAATGTTACGACTGACAAACTAACACAGTAGTTGAAAATTAAATTAAAAAAATAAAAATAAACTTATTTTGTAAGTCATGGTGATAACTAGGCATACAATTGCAATAAAATGGCTGAACACAAGATCCCCTACAGTTATAGAATGACCAAAGGATATATTAGAACGGGCTAAGGCAGAAGAACTATAGATGTTGAATGTTAGATGAGAAGCCAACAGATGATATTGGAAATTAGAGGGAGTTTGCTCAGGTGCAACTACATTTACACGACAAACGCGAGTGGCAGAATCCCTGGCAGCACTATTCTGTAGAAACTGTGGACTGTTTTGGAGCTTCACAGAAAGGCCATCGTAGAGTGAATTGCAATAATCTAGGCAAGAAGAAATCCCTTCTGGCAAAACTGACTTGCGGTGTATTGCATCCAGGATCAGTGAGGGCCCAATGTTAAGAAATACAAAACAGGCATGAAGCGCTTTATCCCTCCCAGTAGTTTCTGCTGCTTCTGAATGCTCATTGTGCTGCAGGTATGCAAGCCTAGTGAGAAGTCAGAAGTTTACTACGCTCGATGATTGTAGGTTTACAGTTACGTATGACAAGAAAGGCAATCCAAGGGATTGAGCTTGGTGGTAGACACAAGAGTAAGAACTTAGTCTTTAATTGAAAATGGACTAAAGCAGGGGTGTATCCGGGCTCGTATTCTCTTCTCCCTGTTTATAGCCAGTTTGCCATCGGTCTTGAGGGAAACTAAGGGTGTCAGCCCCAAAATGGATGTCAAACATGTTCCTTGCCTCCTTTACGCAGATGATCTGGTAATTGTAGACCAGACACAGATAGGCTAACAAAGAAAATTTGACTCATTTATGGAATACAGTAAACACAAAAAATTGGTAGGGAATATGGAGAAAAACTAAAGCTTTGTGCTTTGGTAATAAAATAAAAAAGTTCAGCTGATACCTAGGCCCCACCAAATTGGAGACAGTAAAGGAATATAAGTATTTAGGTGTCTGGATCGATAAGCCACTAAAATGGGATGCCCATCTGGAATCATTGAGAGGACGGGCTATGACCTCAGTTAGTGACTTGAAGAAATTTAATAAGGACTGCGGGGAGATGTCGGATAGGCTCACATTGAAAGCTTTTGTAGCCATGATCCCACCACAATTCCAATATGGAAGTTAACTGCTATATATAAGCAGGAAAAATTATGGGATATTGAAGAGGGTAAATGTCCAAAACACTTACTGTCACTACCTAAATCGTCCATGATCCAGGCTACAAGAATAGAGGCGGAATTGGTTTCATGGAACATAATGGCCTGTATGGCATAGATAAGATATTGGATGTGCCTAAGCTCGGGGGAAGAGCAAAACATCATATTGTGGTGTAAAAAGGAAATACTGCACAGTGAATTAAAATGGGATAGGGAGGTTAAGAAAAATTTGGAGCGAAATGAGAATCAAACTGTGCATGGAAGACCTACAATTGAGAATTGAAAGAGTGAGCTAAGAGGTTTAGGCTGGGAAATATCCAGAGACAGTGATTTTATATTATTTATGTGTGGGTGCCCCCGTCACACCCAAGACACCCAATAACTATGTGGAATGTTGGGGGGCTCACTGGGGAGGTCCATGGCCCCCACTGGCTCCTCATCAAGGACCCATCCTGCATGCCGGAGGAAGGCAGCAACCGTTTTTTTTCATGGGCGCCCCTCTCTTACCCGGGGGATCCAACAACTTTAAAACATTGAAGGCAGCAGGGGAGGACTTTAATTTCTCAAAAACAACTGAACAGATTACATCAAATCACAAATAGCAAGTTTTCTGGCAAATTTGGTATAATTCCGTTCAGTCGTTTTGGCTATAGCGGTGTCTAAAGTTAATATGGGAGACTGTATCGGGAGAACACATTTTGAGACCTCCCATTTTTCTCTGCGGTTGCTTGAGGGTGCATCCTGAAACTTTCCAGAAAGGAGCAGAGCTGGATTAACCTAATATGTGAGGTCATAAGCAGTACATGGCGGGGCACAAGTTATAGCTAGCTCTGCTAACTATAACAAATGATTTTATTTATTTTTTTAGTTCAAAACGTTAATGTTGTCGTTAGCAAATTCACCCAGCTATAACATTACTTTAACATTTTCCAGTGAATTTCGTTTTTTTTTTTTTAAATATCTTTTTATCACATCTAACTATAACGTTACTGTAACCTTTGGTTTTTTCAGTGAATTTCAATTATAATTTTTTTACGTAAAATTATATTTAATGACCATATGTAAATGCAACTGCGCCACAGATGGTCTGCAGCCAACCCCCCTGCATGCACCCAACTCCATGTGTGAGGAGGAACTGGCTTCTCTTTTCAGACCCCTCTCTTAGATGACAAGTGTGTGTAGTAGGGTGTGTGTCAGATGGCCTCTCCTTTCAGACCTCTCTCTCAGATTACGGGTGTGTGTAGTAGGGTGAGTAGAGGGACTTGCCTCTCCGTTCAGAGCTCTCTCTCAGTTGACGGGTAAGTAGGGTGTGTGGATTGACTGGCCTCTCCTTTCAGACGTCTCTCTCAGATGACGGGTGTAGTTAGATGTATGGTGCGTGGATGGACTGGACTCTCCTTTCAGACCTCTTTCCTGGAAAATAGCTGTGTGTATAAGGTATGTGAAGGCTATGGCTTCTCCGCTGAGACCTCTCTCTAATATTTCAGATTTCTATAGTAGGGCATGCAGAGGTACTAGCTTCTCCGCTGAGACCCCTATATTATACTAATACTCCTTCCTATATTGCGTATACCAGAGTGTATTCCAAGATCACAAACTCTTTCCTAGTTTTCATAATTCCCTGAGTCTCGAGCTATAATAACATTAAAAAAAGGAATTAACATTCTACGTAAAACACTACTTATGTCTTACACACCTTAATCATAAGGGCCACAATACGCACTTCTCCTAGTGTATTGACACCTCACCTACTCATTTTAACTATTTAAAATCCTGCGAGAATCCAAAAAGATATACTCAATTTTTGAAACAATACATATTTACTTTCAGAACAATACTTATACCTTAGTGGCCTCCTCTCAAAATCTATGTAAACATTAATGGCGGCCATTTCATTTTCAAACCTCCAACAGCCAGCCAATCAGAGCGCCGGCTCTCATGGGAGGCTCTCACTCCTGTGAGAAAGTGAAGGTTCAAGGGAAAAACGGGCCTCTCGACCTATCAGAGAGCTCCATTTTTTAATATGCGCTCTAGGGGACCCAATCATCCAGTTATACATTTATTTTTTAACCTTAATTTCTCATAAACTACCGAACAGATATACACTTTTTTAGACAAGACTACAGCAAAAACTGCTGAACAGAGTTTCATCAAATTTGTGGGAATTTGGTTTCATTCCGTTCAGCAGTTCTTGCTGTAGCCTTGTCTAAACAAATCAATGGAAAATGCATGGGGTTTTTGCGTTTTGGAACACCCCTTTTTTCTTAGTCCTCGCTTCACCAATGACCCCGAAACTTTCCAGGAAGGAGATGAGGTGGATTAACTTTGTTTTTAAATTTTCCAAAACTGACTATGTAGTTGGTAAAGATACATTTTTCACCGAAACAGTACTTTCTGTTTGCTTATAGCATTAGCACCATTTGCCTGCATGATATTTAGTGATCAAATACAGCATGAAACTAAGTTGAGGCATGGGACTATATCAAACTTCGCATGAAACTAGACCTGTAATCAGGGGAGGGTCAGTTTGGTCTGATGTAAATCTATTCAGTAGTTTTTGGGGAATCTGTTTTACAAAAAAGTGTTAAGTATGATTTTAAGTATTAATCCAGGCTAGGATTTGTGGATTCTCAGAAAAAAACATAGATTACTCTTAGCTATGTTTTTTAATATAAAATATACGTGGCACAATCCCTTTCGGATGGCCATGGGGCAAGCAAGAGTTACTGGGCATAACCATCTGTGTTGTGGTCTTTTACTCCTGATGCCTTGAAGCCCGACCAACTATGGATCCTGAGTAACTGGGCCAAGTACTACCACTTTAGCACTTGACTCTCAGTGATAGCTCGGGTTGAGCAGTCCAAGGCGAGGGCTCATAACTCAAAACACCCCCCCCCCCCAGTGATCCAATAAGATTGTACTGTCCAATATTGATTTTGTGTGTAAAAAGCAGTACTTATGACGTATGCTAAACGAACAAGTTACTTACCTTCGGTAACGATATATCTGTAAGAAACAGTAGTTAGTATTAGATTCCTTACCTTAGAATATCCCCAGGCGTCAGTCTGGATCCGGAAACTTTTGCGTAGCAGTACCCCTGCGCGTCGGTAGGCGTCGTCTGCAGGCGTCCCCTGCGGCTCCGCGTCGTCGGCGTCGTGCGCCGTGATGACGTCGCTGGAGTATATAGACGCCGCCTCCGCGCGCTGACGTCAGTTCTTTGCACACAGCTTTTCCGCGCCAGAACACGCAGAGCCATGTGAGAACTAACACTGGTGCCATTTGAAACTAGGGCCCTGAAAGGGATGTCCTTAACCCTAGGTATCAGTTCGCAGAACGGGGAGGATGGGTGGGGCGGTAAGGAATCTAATACTAACTACTGTTTCTTACAGATATATAGTTACCGAAGGTAAGTAACTTGTTCATCTGAAAGAAACAGGTTAGTATTAGATTCCTTACCTTAGAATAGATACCCCAGCAATACCAACCCCGGTGGTGGGTCTGCGAACCAATACAACCTACACCAGAAAGTCCTGGAGGACCGAACGGCCAAAGAAGCCATCCCTCCGGACTTGACTGTCCAGGCAGTAGTGCCTCGCAAAGGTGTGCAGCGAGGCCCACGTAGCCGCCTGGCAAATGTCCTGCAAAGGGACTCCCCGGCCCAGGGCAGTAGTAGCCGCCGTGGCCCGAGTGGAATGGGCCCTCAGCCCAACAGGAGGCTCCTTCCGAGCCAAAGAGTAGCATGCTTTGATGCACAGGACGACCCACCGAGAGATGGTCCGTTTCTGTACCGCCCTTCCCTTCTTCTCACCCACGTAGCCAACAAACAGTTGGTCATCCACCCGGAACTGGCGTGTGCGATCCATGTAAAATGAAAGCGCACGTTTTGGGTCCAGACGATGGAGCCGCTCTTCATCCTTTGAAGGATGCGGAGGCGGGAAGAAGGAGGGCAAGGTGATGGACTGCCCAATGTGAAAAGCAGAGACTACCTTGGGCAGGAAAGAAGGTCTAGTCCGAAGAACCACCTTATCAGGATGAACAGACAAGAAAGGAGGTTGAATAGAAAGAGCCTGGAGCTCACTCACTCTCCTGGCAGAGGTGATGGCTACCAGGAAGGCCGTCTTTAAGGTGAGAAGACGGAGAGGACAGGAATGAAGGGACTCAAAGGGAGTGCACATCAGGAAAGTCAAAACCAGGTTCAAGTCCCACTGAGGCATCACGAACGGAGTTGGAGGATACATGTGCGTGATGCCCTTCAAGAATCTTAACACAATAGGGGACTTGAACAAAGATGGCTGATCAGGTAGCCTCAAAAAGGCGGAAAGGGCAGAAAGATAGCCCTTGATAGTGCCCAGAGCAGAGCCCTGCTGGGCAAGGGAAAGGAGGAAGAGGAGAACCTCAGACAGAGGGGCAGAAAGGGGATCCACAGCCTTTGCTGTGCACCATGCCACAAATCTGTTCCACCGGCAGGCGTATACCGACTTTGTGGAGGGACGCCTGGCTGCCAGAATGACATCACAGACTTCAGGAGGCAAGTCAAATGGCCTCAACTGTCGCCGCTCAATCTCCACGCATGGAGGTGGAGACTGGACAGGTTCGGGTGGAGGACCGTCCCCTGCTGCTGCGACAGAAGGTCCTCCTGAAGGGGCAGGCGGATCGAGGGACCGACTGTCATGCTGAGTAGCTCGGGATACCAGTACCTTCGAGCCCAGTCCGGAGCCACAAGGATAACTTGGGCCCGGTCGCGCCTGATCTTCTTCAGCACTCTGGGCAGAAGTGGTATAGGCGGAAAGGCGTACAACAGACCGCAACTCCACTCGCGCCGAAAGGCGTCGCCGAGCGAGTGCCGTCTTGGAAACTCCAACGCGCAGAACTGATGACATTGCGCGTTCTCTTCTGTGGCGAATAGATCTAACCAAGGCTCTCCCCATTGCTGAAAGAGGCCTCTCGCCACATCCGAGTTCAGACGCCATTCGTGATCCACCGAGCACCGACGGCTGAGTTCGTCCGCCCTGGCGTTCAGAGAACCTGCCAGGTGTTGAACCGTCAGAGTCACGCCCTGACGTTCCAGCCATTGCCAGAGGCGCAGAGCCTCCTGGCAAAGGGTCCACGACCCCACACCGCCCTGTTTGTTGCAGTACCACATGGCGGTGGTGTTGTCCGTGAACACCTGCACTACACTCCCGTTGACAAAGGGGAGGAATGCCTTCAGTGCTAGGCGAATCGCCCGCAGCTCCAACATGTTGATATGGAGCCGGGACTCCGCCGGAGACCAGAGGCCTCTGATCTCCGCCTCTCCCAAGTGGCCACCCCAGCCTTGGAGGGACGCGTCCGTCACAACCACGTGCTCCGGTTGGGGAAGGGAGAGGGATCTGCCCCTGACCCAATCGCGGTCCGTAAGCCACCACTGCAACTGTCTCGCAGTGCCCTCCGAGATCAGGACATGGTCGGATAGGTTGCCCTGATGCTGGGCCCACTGAAACTTCAGGTCCCACTGCAGAGCCCGCATCCGCCATCTGGCGTGATGCACCAGAAGGATGCAGGAGGCCATCAGCCCCAGAAGCCGCAGCGTCAACCTGACCGAAACCCGGGATAACGGCTGAAAGATGGGAATCAGAGCCTGAATATCCCGGACCCGCCGTTCCGAAGGATAAACCCGAAACTGCGCCGAGTCGAGAACCGCTCCGATGAAAAGGAGCTTTTGAGAGGGACACAGGTGTGATTTCGGCACATTGATGGAAAACCCCAGCTCGTGCAGGAGGTCTGCCGTCATCTGAAGGTGGTGGACGACTGTCTGGGGCGAGCCCGCCTTCAACAGCCAGTCGTCGAGGTAGGGGAAGACTGAAACCCCTAACCGGCGCAGATGAGCTGCGACCACCGCCATCACTTTCGTGAACACCCGTGGGGCGCTGGTAAGGCCGAATGGGAGCACGATGAACTGAAAGTGCCCGTGGCCTACCGTGAACCGCAGGTAACGCCGGTGGGCCGGCTGGACGGGGATGTGAAAATACGCATCCTGCAAGTCCAACGCTACCATCCAGTCTTGTGGGTCTAGAGCAGCCAAGACCTGAGCCAAAGTCAACATCTTGAACTTCTCCTTCCGGAGGAAGCCGTTGACGTCCCGTAGATCCAAGATAGGACGCAGGCCTCCCTTGTCCTTCTTGGGTACCAGAAAGTAGTGGGAGTAGCAACCACACCCTACTTCTGGCCCAGGAACGCGCTCGATGGCCCCCTTGGCCAAGAGGGCCGTAACTTCCTCCTGCAGAAGTGTCAAGTGGTCCCCCGACACACGGTGGTTCTGCGGTGGCATGGCTGGAGGAGCGGACTCGAAGGGGAGGGCATAGCCCCTTCGGACAAGCTGCAGCACCCACCTGTCCGATGTTATCGCGCGCCAGCGGGAGTGGTGATGGCGAACCCTGCCACCCACTGGCGTCACGTGAGCCCGAAAGCTCGGACTAGGAAGGCTTGGATGCAGCAGCGGAGGGGGGCGTGGACTGACCACGACGCTGGCCTCTACCTTCACCACGGCGGAAACCACGGGCGCCACCGCGCTGGGGAGCGCTCTGCGTCGCGTGGCTGGCAGCACGTGTGGGACCTCCCCTCCCTTGGCCACGAAAGGGCCGAAACGAACCCGTCTGCTGGCGCTGGGTCGAGAGACCCAAGGACTTGGCCGTGACCCTGGAGTCCTTGAAGCGCTCCAGCGCGTGGTCCGCTTTGTCACCAAACAGGCGACTGCCATCAAATGGCATGTCCATGAGCGTATTTTGGACGTCTGGCGAGAAGTTGGCAGATCTCAGCCAGGCATGGCGACGAATCGCCACCGTAGTGGACATGGCCCGTCCCAGTGAGTCTGTTGTGTCCAGACCACAACGGATCGAGTACCGCGCCGCATCCCGGCCTTCAACCAAGGCCCGGGTGAGCTTGTCCCGCACTTCCTGGGGGCATTGCGGCAAACACTCTTCGACCGTATCCCACAGGGAGTGGGTGTAGCGACCCAAGAGGCACGCGGTGTTACAAGACCGCAGTCCAGCGCTCAAAGAGGAAAACACTTTTTTACCAAATTGGTCATACCTCTTTGATTCCCGGTCGGGCGGAGCCGACGGGAATGCGGACTGTGAAGTGGAGGCCTGGATCACCAGACTCTCCGGGGAGGGATGGGTGGATAGGAAGGCAGGGTCGTCCGAGCATGGACGGTGGCGCCTGGCAACGTTCCGGTCAACCGGCGCACCAGAAGCGGGCCTGGACCAGGTGCCCAGAAGGACATCCGTCAGGGCCTCATTAAACGGCAGCAGAGGCTCCTGGGGGCATGACTGCGGTTTAAACACTTCCGTCAGAATATTCGGTTTGACCTTCGCGACGGGGAGCTCAAGGTGTAAGGCCTTGGCAGCCCTCATCTGAAAGAAACAGGTTAGTATTAGATTCCTTACCTTAGAATATCCCCAGGCGTCAGTCTGGATCCGGAAACTTTTGCGTAGCAGTACCCCTGCGCGTCGGTAGGCGTCGTCTGCAGGCGTCCCCTGCGGCTCCGCGTCGTCGGCGTCGTGCGCCGTGATGACGTCGCTGGAGTATATAGACGCCGCCTCCGCGCGCTGACGTCAGTTCTTCTTTTTTCCGCGCCAGTTAGCGCAGATCCGAAGAGCAGTACTCCGGTCTTTTGACCTAGTGTTTGTTTAACTTAATCTTCTACGGTGCCGGTAGGATGCCTGGGTTTAAGAGCTGCGACGAGTGCGACCGCATGATGTCGGTCACCGACCACCATCGACTCTGCCTCCGGTGTCTGGGCGCGGACCACGACGTGGAGTCCTGCGTCGACTGTCGGGCCTTGACTGGAAAAGCTAGGCGGGAGCGGTCCCGCAAGCTTCTCGAGCTCCGGGTGTCGGCCCCGCGTCGAGAGCGGTCCCGGTCCGGTCGGAGGTCGAGGGAGCGGTCGAGGGAACGATCGCGGAGCCGCCATGGGCGCTCCGGGAGTCGCCACCATTCCTCCGGCTCGTCAGGTAAGCACAAGAAGTCGGGGCGTCGCCATCGCACCCCCGACTCCCCCCGACGCCCGCGTGCTGCGGCCGGGGGCTCGGGTGACCCCACCCCCGCGGTCCCGCATGGGTCGCCGACGCCGTCTACCCCACACCCGTCGGTCCCTGGGGAAGGCGCGTCGCGTGAGGAGATCGAGGCCTTCCTCATTGCTATGAGGGCGAGGTCTTCTCCGGCGGGGCCTTCGGCGCCTGCGGGCCCGTCGGTCCCGTCTGGGGGCCCGAGCGGTTCGGGTGCTCCTGCCCCGGCGCCGCCGGTGGCTCCGGCCCCGGCGCCGCTGGTTCCCTCTGGTTCGTCGCCGGCTGGTCTCCCGGCCTCTCCGGCGTCGGTTCCTGTGGGACAACCCGTGGTACCGCCCCCGCGTGGTGCAGCGACTCCGCCGTCGGCTCCGGCCGGCGTCGGGTCACCTGCGCCGACGCCGCGCGGCGCCACCCCCCTTTCCTCCCCGACTCCGGAGCCGGACCGGCGTCGATCGGCGCCGGATCCGACGCCGATGGGGCCCGTTGACCCCGATGTCTATATCGTCGACCCAGAATATGGGTATGATGAGGAGGAGTATGGAGAGGGTTGGGAGGGGTCTGAGGACCCTCTATCCCGTGCCTGCCAGTACGATGTGGACTGGGTAGGTGATCTGGGTGATGCCAGTGGCCTGGACGAGTCGCCCAACCCTGGGTTTGTCTCTCCGTCCCCTGTGGCGTCTGAGGCAGGTGCTGCCTATTCGGTGGTCCTGATGAGGGCTGCCAAGGCCTTACACCTTGAGCTCCCCGTCGCGAAGGTCAAACCGAATATTCTGACGGAAGTGTTTAAACCGCAATCATGCCCCCAGGAGCCTCTGCTGCCGTTTAATGAGGCCCTGACGGATGTCCTTCTGGGCACCTGGTCCAGGCCCGCTTCTGGTGCGCCGGTTGACCGGAACGTTGCCAGGCGCCACCGTCCATGCTCGGACGACCCTGCCTTCCTATCCACCCATCCCTCCCCGGAGAGTCTGGTGATCCAGGCCTCCACTTCACAGTCCGCATTCCCGTCGGCTCCGCCCGACCGGGAATCAAAGAGGTACGACCAATTTGGTAAAAAAGTGTTTTCCTCTTTGAGCGCTGGACTGCGGTCTTGTAACACCGCGTGCCTCTTGGGTCGCTACACCCACTCCCTGTGGGATACGGTCGAAGAGTGTTTGCCGCAATGCCCCCAGGAAGTGCGGGACAAGCTCACCCGGGCCTTGGTTGAAGGCCGGGATGCGGCGCGGTACTCGATCCGTTGTGGTCTGGACACAACAGACTCACTGGGACGGGCCATGTCCACTACGGTGGCGATTCGTCGCCATGCCTGGCTGAGATCTGCCAACTTCTCGCCAGACGTCCAAAATACGCTCATGGACATGCCATTTGATGGCAGTCGCCTGTTTGGTGACAAAGCGGACCACGCGCTGGAGCGCTTCAAGGACTCCAGGGTCACGGCCAAGTCCTTGGGTCTCTCGACCCAGCGCCAGCAGACGGGTTCGTTTCGGCCCTTTCGTGGCCAAGGGAGGGGAGGTCCCACACGTGCTGCCAGCCACGCGACGCAGAGCGCTCCCCAGCGCGGTGGCGCCCGTGGTTTCCGCCGTGGTGGCGGTAGAGGCCAGCGTCGTGGTCAGTCCACGCCCCCCTCCGCTGCTGCATCCAAGCCTTCCTAGTCCGAGCTTTCGGGCTCACGTGACGCCAGTGGGTGGCAGGGTTCGCCATCACCACTCCCGCTGGCGCGCGATAACATCGGACAGGTGGGTGCTGCAGCTTGTCCGAAGGGGCTATGCCCTCCCCTTCGAGTCCGCTCCTCCAGCCATGCCACCGCAGAACCACCGTGTGTCGGGGGACCACTTGACACTTCTGCAGGAGGAAGTTACGGCCCTCTTGGCCAAGGGGGCCATCGAGCGCGTTCCTGGGCCAGAAGTAGGGTGTGGTTGCTACTCCCACTACTTTCTGGTACCCAAGAAGGACAAGGGAGGCCTGCGTCCTATCTTGGATCTACGGGACGTCAACGGCTTCCTCCGGAAGGAGAAGTTCAAGATGTTGACTTTGGCTCAGGTCTTGGCTGCTCTAGACCCACAAGACTGGATGGTAGCGTTGGACTTGCAGGATGCGTATTTTCACATCCCCGTCCTGCCGGCCCACCGGCGTTACCTGCGGTTCACGGTAGGCCACGGGCACTTTCAGTTCATCGTGCTCCCATTCGGCCTTACCAGCGCCCCACGGGTGTTCACGAAAGTGATGGCGGTGGTCGCAGCTCATCTGCGCCGGTTAGGGGTTTCAGTCTTCCCCTACCTCGACGACTGGCTGTTGAAGGCGGGCTCGCCCCAGACAGTCGTCCACCACCTTCAGATGACGGCAGACCTCCTGCACGAGCTGGGGTTTTCCATCAATGTGCCGAAATCACACCTGTGTCCCTCTCAAAAGCTCCTTTTCATCGGAGCGGTTCTCGACTCGGCGCAGTTTCGGGTTTATCCTCCGGAACGGCGGGTCCGGGATATTCAGGCTCTGATTCCCATCTTTCAGCCGTTATCCCGGGTTTCGGTCAGGTTGACGCTGCGGCTTCTGGGGCTGATGGCCTCCTGCATCCTTCTGGTGCATCACGCCAGATGGCGGATGCGGGCTCTGCAGTGGGACCTGAAGTTTCAGTGGGCCCAGCATCAGGGCAACCTATCCGACCATGTCCTGATCTCGGAGGGCACTGCGAGACAGTTGCAGTGGTGGCTTACGGACCGCGATTGGGTCAGGGGCAGATCCCTCTCCCTTCCCCAACCGGAGCACGTGGTTGTGACGGACGCGTCCCTCCAAGGCTGGGGTGGCCACTTGGGAGAGGCGGAGATCAGAGGCCTCTGGTCTCCGGCGGAGTCCCGGCTCCATATCAACATGTTGGAGCTGCGGGCGATTCGCCTAGCACTGAAGGCATTCCTCCCCTTTGTCAACGGGAGTGTAGTGCAGGTGTTCACGGACAACACCACCGCCATGTGGTACTGCAACAAACAGGGCGGTGTGGGGTCGTGGACCCTTTGCCAGGAGGCTCTGCGCCTCTGGCAATGGCTGGAACGTCAGGGCGTGACTCTGACGGTTCAACACCTGGCAGGTTCTCTGAACGCCAGGGCGGACGAACTCAGCCGTCGGTGCTCGGTGGATCACGAATGGCGTCTGAACTCGGATGTGGCGAGAGGCCTCTTTCAGCAATGGGGAGAGCCTTGGTTAGATCTATTCGCCACAGAAGAGAACGCGCAATGTCATCAGTTCTGCGCGTTGGAGTTTCCAAGACGGCACTCGCTCGGCGACGCCTTTCGGCGCGAGTGGAGTTGCGGTCTGTTGTACGCCTTTCCGCCTATACCACTTCTGCCCAGAGTGCTGAAGAAGATCAGGCGCGACCGGGCCCAAGTTATCCTTGTGGCTCCGGACTGGGCTCGAAGGTACTGGTATCCCGAGCTACTCAGCATGACAGTCGGTCCCTCGATCCGCCTGCCCCTTCAGGAGGACCTTCTGTCGCAGCAGCAGGGGACGGTCCTCCACCCGAACCTGTCCAGTCTCCACCTCCATGCGTGGAGATTGAGCGGCGACAGTTGAGGCCATTTGACTTGCCTCCTGAAGTCTGTGATGTCATTCTGGCAGCCAGGCGTCCCTCCACAAAGTCGGTATACGCCTGCCGGTGGAACAGATTTGTGGCATGGTGCACAGCAAAGGCTGTGGATCCCCTTTCTGCCCCTCTGTCTGAGGTTCTCCTCTTCCTCCTTTCCCTTGCCCAGCAGGGCTCTGCTCTGGGCACTATCAAGGGCTATCTTTCTGCCCTTTCCGCCTTTTTGAGGCTACCTGATCAGCCATCTTTGTTCAAGTCCCCTATTGTGTTAAGATTCTTGAAGGGCATCACGCACATGTATCCTCCAACTCCGTTCGTGATGCCTCAGTGGGACTTGAACCTGGTTTTGACTTTCCTGATGTGCGCTCCCTTTGAGCCCCTTCATTCCTGTCCTCTCCGTCTTCTCACCTTAAAGACGGCCTTCCTGGTAGCCATCACCTCTGCCAGGAGAGTGAGTGAGCTCCAGGCTCTTTCTATTCAACCTCCTTTCTTGTCTGTTCATCCTGATAAGGTGGTTCTTCGGACTAGACCTTCTTTCCTGCCCAAGGTAGTCTCTGCTTTTCACATTGGGCAGTCCATCACCTTGCCCTCCTTCTTCCCGCCTCCGCATCCTTCAAAGGATGAAGAGCGGCTCCATCGTCTGGACCCAAAACGTGCGCTTTCATTTTACATGGATCGCACACGCCAGTTCCGGGTGGATGACCAACTGTTTGTTGGCTACGTGGGTGAGAAGAAGGGAAGGGCGGTACAGAAACGGACCATCTCTCGGTGGGTCGTCCTGTGCATCAAAGCATGCTACTCTTTGGCTCGGAAGGAGCCTCCTGTTGGGCTGAGGGCCCATTCCACTCGGGCCACGGCGGCTACTACTGCCCTGGGCCGGGGAGTCCCTTTGCAGGACATTTGCCAGGCGGCTACGTGGGCCTCGCTGCACACCTTTGCGAGGCACTACTGCCTGGACAGTCAAGTCCGGAGGGATGGCTTCTTTGGCCGTTCGGTCCTCCAGGACTTTCTGGTGTAGGTTGTATTGGTTCGCAGACCCACCACCGGGGTTGGTATTGCTGGGGTATCTATTCTAAGGTAAGGAATCTAATACTAACCTGTTTCTTTCAGATGAACAAGTTACTTACCTTCGGTAACGATATATCTGTAAGAAACAGTAGTTAGTATTAGATTCCTTACCGCCCCACCCATCCTCCCCGTTCTGCGAACTGATACCTAGGGTTAAGGACATCCCTTTCAGGGCCCTAGTTTCAAATGGCACCAGTGTTAGTTCTCACATGGCTCTGCGTGTTCTGGCGCGGAAAAGCTGTGTGCAAAGAACTGACGTCAGCGCGCGGAGGCGGCGTCTATATACTCCAGCGACGTCATCACGGCGCACGACGCCGACGACGCGGAGCCGCAGGGGACGCCTGCAGACGACGCCTACCGACGCGCAGGGGTACTGCTACGCAAAAGTTTCCGGATCCAGACTGACGCCTGGGGATATTCTAAGGTAAGGAATCTAATACTAACTACTGTTTCTTACAGATATATCGTTACCGAAGGTAAGTAACTTGTTCATCAGGACCACCGAATAGGCAGCACCTGCCTCAGACGCCACAGGGGACGGAGAGACAAACCCAGGGTTGGGCGACTCGTCCAGGCCACTGGCATCACCCAGATCACCTACCCAGTCCACATCGTACTGGCAGGCACGGGATAGAGGGTCCTCAGACCCCTCCCAACCCTCTCCATACTCCTCCTCGTCATACCCATATTCTGGGTCGACGATATAGACATCGGGGTCAACGGGCCCCATCGGCGTCGGATCCGGCGCCGATCGACGCCGGTCCGGCTCCGCGTCCGGAGTCGGGGAGGAAAGGGGGGTGGCGCCGCGCGGCGTCGGCGCAGGTGACCCGACGCCGGCCGGAGCCGACGGCGGAGTCGCTGCACCACGCGGGGGCGGTACCACGGGTTGTCCCACAGGAACCGACGCCGGAGAGGCCGGGAGACCAGCCGGCGACGAACCAGAGGGAACCAGCGGCGCCGGGGCCGGAGCCACCGGCGGTGCCGGGGCAGGAGCACCCGAACCGCTCGGGCCCCCAGACGGGACCGACGGGCCCGCAGGCGCCGAAGGCCCCGCCGGAGAAGACCTCGCCCTCATAGCAATGAGGAAGGCCTCGATCTCCTCACGCGACGCGCCTTCCCCAGGGACCGACGGGTGTGGGGTAGACGGCGTCGGCGACCCATGCGGGACCGCGGGGGTGGGGTCACCCGAGCCCCCGGCCGCAGCACGCGGGCGTCGGGGGGAGTCGGGGGTGCGATGGCGACGCCCCGACTTCTTGTGCTTACCTGACGAGCCGGAGGAATGGTGGCGACTCCCGGAGCGCCCATGGCGGCTCCGCGATCGTTCCCTCGACCGCTCCCTCGACCTCCGACCGGACCGGGACCGCTCTCGACGCGGGGCCAACACCCGGAGCTCGAGAAGCTTGCGGGACCGCTCCCGCCTAGCTTTTCCAGTCAAGGCCCGACAGTCGACGCAGGACTCCACGTCGTGGTCCGCGCCCAGACACCGGAGGCAGAGTCGATGGTGGTCGGTGACCGACATCATGCGGTCGCACTCGTCGCAGCTCTTAAACCGGCACCGTAGAAGATTAAGTTAAACAAACACTAGGTCAAAAGACCGGAGTACTGCTCTTCGGATCTGCGCTAACTGGCGCGGAAAAAAGAAGAACTGACGTCAGCGCGCGGAGGCGGCGTCTATATACTCCAGCGACGTCATCACGGCGCACGACGCCGACGACGCGGAGCCGCAGGGGACGCCTGCAGACGACGCCTACCGACGCGCAGGGGTACTGCTACGCAAAAGTTTCCGGATCCAGACTGACGCCTGGGGATATTCTAAGGTAAGGAATCTAATACTAACCTGTTTCTTTCAGATACATCTGTTAGAAATTGGGTTTCTGGTTGGCAGAGTTATGCACCCTGACCAAGCAGGAACCACAATCCTAGTCAAGGTAAGTCAGATACACACTAAAAGATAACCTGAGCTCACCCTCTGGAAGCATGGCACAGAGCAGTCAGGCTTATCAAAAGAAGCAATGTGTAAAGTATTTGTGGAAAACACACTCACAGTAACATAATGAAAACACCACAAAAAGACTCCACACAGGATTAGAAAAATAAAGAATAATTTTATAATATAAATCAAGACCAAAACAACAAAAAACCAATAAGTAGAAGTTAAGTTATGAACTTGAAAAATTTAGCACTCAAAAGCAATAAGTGCCAATGGGGTTTATCTGGTCCCGCTGGACCGGGGCAAAGTCAATTGTTCAGGCCAACGGTGATGGAGCGCAGGCCAGCTACAGGACCCACAAAGCCCCCAGTGAACATAGTATCTTATCCTGGATGCATGTCAGGATTCTCCCTAACGCAAGGTCTGCAGGGGTCCTAAAGTTACGAAAACGGAATTGGAGCCCAATCACTTCCTGGTCTGAAGCATGGAATTTACGAAATTCCAAGATGGCGGATGGAACAAGGAAGTTAGCAGTCTAGTGTCTTAGAGCGTTCTAGAGCGGAGTTCAGGTGAGGCGCGCGCGCTGTTAAAACTGCGCACTTCACCGCGTTTCTTGCCGAAGATGGTTGAGGAATTATAGCGGGTCATAGAAATCTTTCCAGAGCGTTTAGTTACAGAGTTTATGTAATCAGGGGGTTATGAAACAAAAAGAAATTTAGTGCGCCTTTTTCCAGCAAGCGTTAACGTCGAGAAGCAGAAGTGCTTCTGACTGAAAAGCCACGTCGGAGAGTCTTCGTTGCTGAATTACCTAGCGCAGTGTCAGCAGCAAGTTTGAGAGACGGCGCCAGTGAAGCTCCGTGTCACAGAGACTGCAGAGAAGCTACGAGTCGGAAGAAGCCCGAATTTAAGAAGCTAAGTCACACCAAGAAATTATAACTGTACAGCACACGTGTTTAAGAATTATCATAGACTGAGCAAAAAAGAAGCAATGTTGTCATAGAGTGCACTCTAGTTAAAACGTCAATATGAATTTTAAAAACTTCAAGGGACAAGTTGTAGTAATTAATGACTGCATATTATAACCAAGATTTACAAGAATAAAAACGCTTTCCTGGAAGAATCACATCAGCAGGGGAGGTCTAGAGATACCTTACAGAAGAATAGAGTTAGAACAGGATTCCCTGCACAAGAGATAAAAACTGATTCACACCTTAGAAGAAAGATTCTGGATACAAGGTTATGGAGTTGCTATTAGTGGTAGGTTAAACACCAACTTCCTTTAATTGGGGTCAAGAAAGAAATTAGATAGAGTATTAACAAAAGCATTAATTTTCATTACAGTGAGATGAAACACTAATAGGCAGCCCAGGTTAAGAAAACCTCTCTGAGGGATAGAAGAGAAGCAGGTCTACGCCGTCCCTTGGGTATGTCACAAGGTTAATGAGAGATAAGAAAGTGTAGGGTAAAGTAAAAGGTTTCACGGTGTCTTTGTTTATGCTTAGTATTCACAGGAATCTTGTTGGGCAGACTAAAAGCCTGAGGAGGATACCGCTAGAATATCGAGGGACCAGGACCAGTCTCTTCTGTGCTTTTCTTTCTTATGGTTGTTTTCTCCACTTTTCCCCTTCCCTTTTTCTGATTGCTTGGAGTTACGATTACACTCTGACTGATTGGAGAGAGGGAGTCGGAAAGTTAGCATCATCTGTTCCTGTGCAAGTCGACAAGAGAGAGATTCGTGGACTCTGACAATGCAACAGCAAGATGCAAGGTGCCGTTGAGCGAAGTGTCAAATGAAGTGTTGATGTTGATTCCGCAGCGGTGGTGATGTGTCGGTTCCGAAAACGTAGCGCTGAGAAGAGATGTATTGGTTCCAAAATGCGATGCACTGGGTTTCTCCACGCAGTCGAAGGATGTGTCGATCCCTCCACACTGGTACCGCGGTGATGGCCGGTTCTGATGCGTCTGGCTCTCAAGGTGATGCATTGGTTCAGAGAGTGATGCGCCGATTCTACTCCTGCATCCAGGTCGATGCGCCAGTTTTGCTACACACAAACTGGAGATGCACCGATTTCCGTGATGTAAGTATTGAGGTCGACTTTCAGTGAACCAGACATAGAAGCAGGGATAGAGACTTTGATATCGCTGGCTCTCAAGCAACAGAAGGCAAGCCAACAAGCCCTGGGAGATCACTTTGGTGCAAAAGCAGAGTCCATCTCTCCTCAGCAGAGTCAGAGAGCAGCCAGCAGCACAAGAGAAAAGCATGCCTTCCAGGACAGCAGTCCAGCAGAGTGTCAGTCCTTGATGTAGCACAGCAGTATTTCTGACGGAGCCCAGTTGTAGGTCCAGAAGTTTCTGATTTTGAAGGGTCAGAGACCCAGTACTTATACCCAATAGCGCCTTTGAAGCGGGGTGTCTTCAAATAAGTGTCTTTGAAGTGCACAAGTATCCTTTCTTTCTCAATCCTGGCTTCAGACTATCTATGGGGGGTAATCGCCCCTTGTGTGGGGTCAGGCCACTACCTATTCAGATATGAGTGTCAGCCCCTCCCTCCCTTCCTGCCCAGGAAGATCCATCAGCATGCAGATGACTGCAGATGAGTATTCAGACACACATAACCTTCTTGTGTTTGTTGCTGTCTAGAGGGAATGCACAAAGTGTAGCTGTCACCCATCCCAGATGTATATTGCAAAAAGGCTGCAGGCACACAGAGCAGTAAGAGCAGAGAAATTCCCACTTTCTAAAATAGTAATGTTAAATCCAACTTTACCAGTAAAGAGGATTTATCAATACCATACCGAAGATATAAAACATGAGGGAGCTACTCCTTTCTAATCAGAAATTACAGCTTTAAAGTTTATTGAGGAATTCCCAGTATTAACCTATGAGATGAGTAGGCCTCACAGTAGTGAAAAACTAATTTGGTTGTTTGTCAACATCAGGACATGAAAAACGTAACAGTACATCCCCTACCTTTTACTTTCACAACACCCTACCCTATGGGTTACCTACGGCCTACCATAGGGGTGCCTTATGTGCAATAAAAGTGGAGTTTAGGCTTGGCAAAGAGTTTCCAATGCCAAATCGAGGAGGCAATAAACTGCACACAGAGGCCTTGCAATTGCAGGCCTGAGACAGGATTGAAAGGCTATTTGTGAGGGTGGCACAATCAGTGCCGCAGGCCCACTAAAATCATTTATTTTACAGGACCTGGGTATATGGTATACCACTTTACAAGGGACTTATAAGTAAAATAAGTATGTCAATTATGTATACACCAGTGTTATCATGTTTAGGGGACAGGCACATACACTTTAGCACTGGTAAAGTGCTCAGAGTCCTACGGCCAACAGTAAAATGAGAGGGTAAGCAGGCAAAAGGTTTGGGGGAAGGCTACACTAAGGATGACAGGACTAACAACACACTAAAAGATCCACACAGTCATCTCTCAAGGCTAACACTCTAGCCTTGTAAGGGCAGTGCTTCCCCACAAGTCATCTCCACCCATTCAGTATTCTGCGTCCCTGGCGGATTCTAGATGGTGACCAAAGGTGCTGCCCGCACCAACGATGGGCATTAATGTCTAGCTTTGGTCTTGAAGGTTTTTCAGTTATAATATAATAAAAAAAGATATAAGATAGTGGATAGTGTTTGGAGGGTTTGGAAAGTGGTCCAAAATTCACTTGGAATTCCGAAGTATAACTACTATACCCCTCTCTGGAAGTCAAATCTTTTTCCCTATTTGAGTTGTGATAGATGGTGGCCATCTTGGGAATTTCAAGGAATCAGAAGATAAGGGGATCTTTGGGATGGGGCTGCCCCGCTGAGTTATGTAGATCTGCAGCGGAAATTTGGAATTGCGCCGAATCAAAGCTTTAAGTTCTTTCAAATTTCCCAAACCTTGGCAACTATTAGGCCCCGGATTACCCCTGGGGAAAAAATTTCTACTTTGGAGTATGATTTGGCGGTGGGTACCAGGATTGGTAGGATTTATGGGGATTTGGTCTCCACAATAAAGGATGATATGGATAAGGTGGAGGCTTCATGGGCGCTGAAACTGGGCGATCCAGATGTGGATATCGCTAAAGCACTGCAGCTGGCAAGAAACCTGTTTCGCTCCTCGAATCCCAGAGCACAACATTATAAGACCCTATATAAGTTGTACTTCACTCCAACAAAGCTTTTTGAGTGGGGGAAAAGGGATGACGATAGCTGTCCAAGGTGTTCCCAGGGGTCCGCACATTTGGTGCATATGTTTTATAACTGATGCACACTGAGCAAGATAGGTTCAGAGATGGAAAAATTCCGGAGGGGCTGCTAGGTCCTGATGATATTTGGAATAGATTCTAGCTTGAGGCTGAAAAAGGAGGATGAGGAATTTGTATTTATTTGTGTTGCAGTTTTAAAGAATGTACTGCCTGCTGGTTGGAAGGACTCCTCGGCGTCTTCATTCCTGATGTGGCTGTCAAGGCTATTAGGAATCCACAATATCGAAGCATCTCTATATTCCCGAAGGGGCAGAAAGATGAGGGAGATGGGGCTGAGCATTTGGGCTCCTCTTAAAAAATGGAGGGATGCTAGAGTCTAAACTGCTGTGTGTTTTATAATTATTTATGAGAACCAGACCCTATCATATTAATGTGTATTGATGAATTTATAGGTATTTATTACTAAGTATTGTATTTGTATGATCTTTGCTGCTCAATTGTATTATTTGTGTTTTACTGATCTTTTGTATGCACCAGATATTCAATAAAGAAAAAAATAAAGTTTTTCAATTCTTGATGCCGTAAACTGTTATGATCCAACAAGCCTCAGACTGGCCTATGGTCCTGCTTCCACCTTTTCCCAACAATGGTTTTTAGAAGTCGAGGAGCTGGGGTGCTTCTATCCCCATGCTCCACACTGAGTGGCTCGCACTACACCCTAAAATAGTTGGCAAAATCAATGCAACAACAACAGCTTCTGGGTGCAGTGGTTCTTTCTTCTTTGCAGTTCCTGCTGGTAAATTGGTGAAGCAGCGGCGTTCCTGCAGCCGCTGCTTCACTAAGCCCCCACATGCTACAGGCCCATCTCCTTATTAGATTCTATGGCTAAGGTGGTGGGTCGCATCATTCTGGAACGTCTCGAGCTCTGCAGCCGCTGCTTCACCATCCGGATTTGTTCCGGCCCCAATGGTCTTAATGGCCGACTCATGCCATACAGCGGTCACAAATGCGTACGGCGGTCACAAATGCGAGCGGCAGTCCCGATCATGTCTAATCCTCTGGGTGATGGCCATAATAGCCTCAGTGGGACGCACTCACCAGTTTTTCCGTAACGCGATGAGGGGAACGGCCACCGTTAAGCTGCTCAGCCTTTCCCAGCACATTCCTGCAGAGCGACCACAACTACAATTCCCAGAGGCATCACCGCCGCGACGCCGGCCGTGACGCTGTCGCACGCGCCTGGAGGCACGATAAGAGTGCTGCTGCCCTCCAGCACCGCGGGACATGCGCGGGTGCACCAGGGCGTAGCCCGGGCCAAGGGCAGGCCCGTCTGAGCCCGTCAGAGGCCAAAGGAGGCCGGGCTGGGCCTTACTATTGATCCAGGATACTGAGATCCAATATAGGAATCTACGATAAGGTACAGTTGTGTTGGCTCTCGTGACCCAGTGTGTTTTTTTTTGCCTCGCACTGTGTACATTGTGGACCAGTTATGAGTAAAAAGGGAAGCACAGGGCAGGGGGTTCTAGGAACCTTGGATGCCTTCTTATTGAGGGCTGAGTCTGTTTTAATTCATGAGATTGAACTCACTGAAAGGAGATTATCCTTGAAGCCCCAATGCTCAAGCGCGCGTAATGTTCTTCCCACCACTGTGCCATAATTTGCTGGGGAGGAGACTGAGGAGACTCCACTCCTCTAAAATGGACCTGGAACCACGGCCCGGCCCCTGTGGTTACGACTCTTTCTGAAACTAGCAAGATAATACAGAGGTCCCCTATTTCAACTAGGGCCCAGAAGCAGAAGACCACGCAGGATCATACACTTGCACCGCCTTCTAAGAAAAGGAAAGGACAGGGCAGGTATAAATCAGTCCAGGCCACGTTGAAACATATAGGTCGGAAACCCTGCCAACCCAACAATAAGCAGCCTCAGGATAACACACCGGCTCTGATCGAAGGGGGCAGTGGGGAATCCCTACCGAATCTTGTTAAAGATGATTTACTAAGCAAAATGAAATAATGATATCTGCCCTTTTAGAGCCTGTAGTACAAAATCTTTCCTGTATAGCAGCTAGGTTGGTGAGCCTAGAAAAGTCTATACAACCCCTCATGCAAATTCCCATGGAGAAAATTGGGAGGAGGAGTGAGGCTGCCTTAGCCAGTAACCAACTAGGGAATAGTGAACCTAATAAGGGTCAGCAAATTTTTTTTTCTGGTCTTTCCTCCATGCCTTTTGGGCCCCACAATCCTGCTACTAAACTGGGCAATAGAGAACATGGAAATGTAGTGCTTGCTCCCCATAAGGGCCACCCTTTATCTCTACATAAACCACCAAGTGACAAATCCAAGTAGGGCTGATTGTTCACGCCACAGGTGTGGCCTGTATTCTAACACGACGAGGAGCAGGTCCCCTGTCCGTATGGCCTTCCAGAACCCAGATACAAACTTGCATTTACCCCCAGAAGTGACCCCATACACCGTGTTGCTGGCTAATGCTCCTATGCTGCCTGCTAGCAGCTTTGAGCACTGGTCACGCCTGCATAATAGATCACTCCATTTCCTTAGTGCTAGGACTGGGATTAATATTAATCTATTGTTTTCAGAATATAAATTGGTGCGTACAATTGGTTGGGTGGGTCAATCTAGGAAGTCACTTGAAGGAGAATGTATTGTCTTGTCATTTAGGTCTCCGAATTTTGTCCACCTAATACTAGACAGGGTGGGCAATGGGTCAGTTCGATTAGACGAGCTGGCCATACTGCCCTTGGGGTATTTTTACTCGCCTCCTACTGTCTTACAAATTAGCCCTAGGGAAAGATGGTCTATTCATGGCCCAGATACACAATTCCAACTAGTAATCACTTTGACATCTTTAACAATCTGGAGGACATAGACTGACTACCTCATGACATAAACCATTGTTGACTTGTTGATGGGCAGGATGGTGAGCAGGGAGATAGAACGTTAACGCAAGTAAATATACTACAATCTCCAGCCGAGGACTTCAATCTAATATTGTCCAAGGAACTTAAAGCTGCCGAAGTGAAGGTCCATCGGCCCTATTGTTGGCCCATGATTCCATCCTTGGATGAGTTAATTGTATATAGTGCAGGGGACGTGTCCTATGTTACTAGATCAGCTCCGAAGGCACAGAATTCACCTGAAGTATCCCCTAATGAACAGTCTAAAATAATGCAGCAGAGAAGTTATGATCCTAAAAAAACTGTTGTCTTTGGGGTAGATGGTCCTTCCTCTGTTGATGTGAAATCTGGATGTAGTCGTATATCATGGAACATATCAGGATTACGAACCAAGATTAGCAATCTCCAGTGGTCTGATTATATATTAAATTATGAAATGATTTGTCTACAGGAGACATGTCTGAAGGACGTAATCCATGTAAATGGATACACAACTTTTAACACTCAAGCTATAGGGGTTTCCCATGGTAGATCTAAAGGTGGACTCTGTACATATGTATCGAACAAGTTAAATATCATCAACATCGAATCCCACCTTGAATCCCCCTATTATCAATTGCTAATTTTGGTACAGACTGCCTCCTATTCCTTGATACTGGTCAATTTTTATAATAACATTCCATCTGATTGTGTCTCTAAAGTGATTAATACATTGTAAAATGAACTAAGAACCCTCTATGAAGCAAACAGCACTGGGAGAATGCTTATTATGTACGGGGATTTTAATTGTGCTCTGTGTCTCACTGAGGATGGCAGGGTATGTGGTTTTAATGTAGAAGAAGGTAAGTAATACCCACTTCTGCCATTCAAAAACAGGGTAATCCTTTAACGAACTCACGTTTAATCTAGACATAGGCTTTGCAAATGATCTATGTACCAACCCTGCTGTGATGCCACAGACTTTTAATGGCAGGGGCCTTGACTCCACTATAGATTATATTTTGTTCTCAAATAGGTTTGCTGCCAGACTCCCCACCTTCTCAGTGGGTACGAATTCAGTTAGTGATCATTCCCTTCTATGTAATACTGTCACTTTCCCTTTGAGGAGACAAGGTAGAAATGATCCGGTTGTAGATGAGGCCGTAGCTAACTTAACACTTGCTAAAGCAAATGGATATACCCTTCGTTGGAATATGCTGGATCCCTATGTAGTAACTAAACAACTACTTACAAGCTGTAGATCGGCCTTTGACACGTTCCTGGATGAAACAGCATCCCGAGAGCATTTTATCATCAATTCAAGAGGTAATGACAGTGGTTAGGGAAGTAATGTTTAAACAAGGTGGAAAATGGTTAGCTCCCCCCAGCGGTGGGTCGACTCCAACTGCACTCGTGCATATTCCATCCTGAAGCATGAGTTGCGTAAGAGTCCAAAGGATATTGTTAAAATCAGACAGGCCAGGAAAAACTACAAACTGACCCTTTCAGAGAGGAAAATTGCCCTCAGAGATGAAGCCTAGGAGCTGCTTACCTCAGCCTCACAAATGACAGATGGTGCCGCTTTTTGGTAAGCGGTTAGAACTCCACTTCTGTCTCCGGCATGGGGCCCAACAATCGAAATGTCCATTACAGAGGGTCAATGGATTGAACATTTCTCCAGAATATATAATAGCAACCCCAACGCTCAGGCCCCTGATTGTGAACACTCTGGAGTTAATACGCAGTCACCAGATTTACACTTCTACGTTGATGAAGTAAGTAGGGCACTCTCCCCAAGTGCTGGTTGGAAGGCCTCGGGTCCAGATAGGATCCCAGTGGATCTCTACAAGTCCAACGTTACCCTGTGGACACCGATAATCACGCAAATAATTAATGCTAGTTGTGAGGTAGCTTTCCCATCAACCTGGGTGGAGTCTATTATAGTGCCCATTTTTAAAAAGGGGGACCGTCAAGACTCCACATGCTACAGGCCCATCTCCTTATTAGATTCTACGGCTAAGGTGGTGGGTTGCATCATTCTGGAACGTAGTAGTAGTGATGGTGGTGATGGCGAACCCTGCCCTCCACTGGCGTCACATGGGCCTGAAAGCTCGGACTAGGAAGGCTTTGAGGCGGATGCTGCAGGGGCATGTGTGAACTGGCCTCGCCGTTGTCCCCGACTACTGCCACGGCGGTTTCCACGTCCACCACCGCGCTGGATGATAGTCTGCGGCCCGTCGCTGGCAGGACATGTGGGGGCGCCCCTTCCTTGGCCACGAAAGGGGCAAAAGGCAGCCGTTTGCTGGCACGGGGCCGAGAGACCCAAGGACTTGGCCGCAGCCCTGGAGTCCTTAAAGTGCTCAAGCGCATGGTCTGCCTTGTCGCCAAAGAGGCTACGGCTATCAAACGGCATGTCCATAAGGGTGTTTTGGACATCAGCTGAAAAGTTGGCGGACCTCAACCAGGCGTGGCGACGAATCGCCACCGTTGTTGCCTTCGTTCTGCCCAGGGAGTCCGTGGTATCCAGCCCACACTGGATGGAATACCGTGCTTCATCTCGACCCTCCGCAAGGGCTTGGGCGAGCTTAGTCCGGGCCTCCTCCGGACATTGTGGCAGCACGTCCACGACCGTGTCCCACAGAGAGTGGGTGTAACGGCCCAAGAGGCATGCGGTATTGACTGACCGCAACCCCAAACTCAGGGAGGAGAATACCTTCTTCCCGTATTGCTCATACCTCTTGGATTCCCGATCGGGGGGAGCCGACGGGAATGCGGTCTGGGAGTTAGAGGCCTGGATGAACAGGCTCTCGGGGGTTAGGTGGGTGGACAGGAAGCAAGGGTCGCCCGGAGCCGGGCGGTGGCGCCTGGCCACGTTCCAATCTACAGGCAGACCTGTAGCGGACTTGGACCAAGTGCCCAGAAGAACGTCTGACAAGGCCTCATTAAAAGGCAGCAGAGGCTCGGCCGAGCTTGTCTGCGGTTTAAGGACCTCTGTGAGGAGGTTAGTCCTCACGGCCGCGACAGGGAGCTCAAGGCCCAAGGCCTTGGCAGCCCGCGTCAGCACCATACTATAGGGAGCCCCCTCCTCCGTAGCCACGGTAGGAGGGGAGACAAAACCAGTGTCGGGCGAAGTGTCCAGACCACTTGCCTCCCCAAGCTCACCTGTCCAGTCCTGAAAAGACTGACACTCACGTGCCAGAGGGTCCTCGGACCCCTCCCAATCCCCCTCGTCAACCATCGCCTGGTACTCAGGTTCAAAGGATGGGGTCGGGTCGTAGAAGTAAAAGTCTCCCATCGGCGTCGAGAGGGGCGTCGAGCGGTGCCGCCATGCGCCGGACCCGAATCGAGGGTAGGACCGGGACGGCGTCATCCTGGGACGGCGCTGGGGATGACAGCCTGGGGGCCGGCGCCGGCGAGGTCGTGAGGTCGATCGGCAGCAATCCGGATCCGGCAGGCCCCTGCGGCGTAGGGACCGAAGTCGCTGATGGCGCCGGGGCCGAAGCACCCGACGGCACCGGGGCCTAAGCACACGGCCCGCTGGGGGACCCAGTCGGGGCCGCGGAACCCGACGGAGGAGCGAGCAACCTGATGGCCATGAGGAAGGACTCGATCTCCTCCGGCGTCGCGTGCTGCCCAGGGACCGGTGGGTATGGAGCAGGCCGCGACGCCTGCGGCTCAGGCGGAGCCGCGGGGCGGTGTCGCCCGAACCCCCGGCCGCGTCGTGCGAGCATCGGGGGGAGTCAGAAGAGTGATCTCGCCTCTTCGACTTCTTGTGCCTCTTACCTGAGGACTTCGAGCCCGAAGACTGATGACGACTCCCGGAACTGTGGTGACTCCGGGGCTGACTGCCGGAACTCGAGTCACTTGCGGTACAGCTCCCGACTAGCTCTGGACGTCAGGGCCCGGCAGTAGGAGCACGACTTGTCGTCGTTGTCGGGGCCCAAACAGTGAAGGCACCGGCGATGGGGGTTGGTAACCTACATCAGTCGGCTGCAATCGACGCACGGTTTGAACCCGGGCATCCATACCGGCACCGTCGAGTCGAGAGACTTCGAAGGATGATCAAAAAGGATCGAAAAAGTTAGTCAAAAATTGACTAGGGTACAACTTTTTCCGGATCGGCGCTTGCTGGCCCGGAAAAAAGAAGAACTGACGTCAGCGAGCGAGGGCGGCGTCTAAGTACTCCGGCAACGTCATCCTGGTGCCGATGACGGATGCGGAGCCGCAGACGACGCCTACCGACGCGCAAGGGTACTGCTACGCAAAAGTTTCCGGATCCAGTCTGACGCCTGGGGATATTCTAAGGTAAGGAATCTAATACTAACCTGTTTCTTTCAGATTAACAGTTTTTCATATTCAGGCATTTTGTTTAGCCATAATGACACATTGACAAAAGCTGTTACAGCCAAACAGCTAGCACTAATCAGAACAACTGCTCTTGTTAGCTTTGCAAGAAAACTGGAAGGCAAACCACCGCTGGAACTTCTGAAGATCTACAAAGCCAAATGTGTCTCAACTGTTCTCCACTGAGCTGGGATTTAGGGTTTTGCTGACACAAATTTTATTCAATTAGTTGAGAATTCTTTTTTGAGATATGTCCTGTCGGCATCCACTAGCACATCCACCTATGTCTGTCATACGGGTCTCCCATATATATCCGACCTCATAAAACTTGACAGGGACCTACTACAAGATAGTCTTAGGCTGGACGGTGCCCAAAGAATACAAAACAACGGGAGAGAGAAAAGAATATCCACTATGTGGAGGGGAATACTCCCGGTCCCCTTTCCGATGAGGTAAACAAACAATAGGAGGAGTATCACCAAGAGACCACTCAAAGTTTCAAAGTTTTGGGAGAAGTTGCACAAGAAGGAAAGTTATCCTTTCTTAAGAAGACCCCTCACTCACCAACCTAGTTGGTGGCATGCTTCATCATCGGGGTACCACCCGAATAGGCAAATGCCATCCGGGTGTGCTACGTCACCTGATTAAAGTGGAGCGGGTTGTTTTTATGTGTACGTGGGTGACAAAGTGGTTTAAAAATTGGCCACATATAACTCAGTAAGAGGACTTTATTCCGGAGCAACTGGTCAATGTTAAAAATTTATTAGAATCCTGTTTTGGTTAAATTGACCTCTGGTATCTCTAAAGTGAAAAAAGTGCATTAAAAGGTCTACATATTTCAACCTGTGGTTGGTTATTTCCAGGTTTTCGTCAGGACCAAGTGTGTGTGACCCGGGCGGTGTACACACGCTAAGGTGTACTCTACCCTTGATCACTGATACCTAACAGTGTACTTACAGTTGGGTGTCCTTTCGTCCAATTATTCTAAAGGAAATTTTAAAATTCACAGCGATGTGTGCCTCATGGGAGTTGGGGTCATAGTGCTGACTCCGTTACACAATTGTGTACATGTCAGTCACCGGCTATTTCGCTTAAGGTTCGCCGCCGCCGCTCCCTGTGGTGTCTGCATCGGAACTGCTCTGCGGGTTAAATGCAGAGAGCTTTCAGGTGCAATGGGTGGTAAGTATATTCGGGATTTTACCAAAGAGATGGGCAATCCCGAATATTTTACTAACTCTAGCACCTCTAAGACCTCAGAAATAAGACCCTGTCTTTTCTGGACACACTACGGCTGTCAGGGGAAATCATTAGGTGTCCTACAGCACCAGATGGTACTTAAAACTTTTAATCTGCAGCCATATTTAGTATTCGCCCACAGTGTTTTATTTATTTATATAGTGTTATATAGCGCGAACTTGATCCCGAAGGATATCAGAGCGCTTTACAATTTGAGGCAATTAAATAACTTCCAACCCTATTCCCCTATAAACCCGCACACGTGTACAGGCAGGCACACACATTTATACCCACCCACACACAGAACAAACCTGTTACAGCATGTGCAGCAGAAATACAGGCATGCATATTTACATAAGTACATAAGTATTTACAAACTTTTCTTCCCTCAGATCAATTATTGAGCACACAAGTAGATCCAGGTCCATTTTTGTCTGCCAGGTTTCTTAGGAAGGGGGGCATTTTCCAAACATCTTTGGTTAGTTTATGACCAGATTTCTGTGGTTCATAAACCATGTGTTTGTTTCACAAACTATGCAAGCATGTCCAGAGAGTGAAAACATTCCTTCTTATTGAATCACAGAAGGTTTGTTTTATTAATAAGATTCAGATTAGGGACAATACACAGACTAGTTTCTTTCCCCAATATGAACGATTGTTCCAGGGAATTACAACTATGTCCATGCAATTGTTTGTTAAATCAATCCTCCCTACATCTGGTCTTATTCTGTAAATTCTATAATGAGCTAAGAAAGACTTGGATAGTCCCGATTTTACAGAACTATGGCTTGAGACTATGCCGCCCTACGCTCATTAAGCTTTAGCTTTTAGAAAACGAAATTGTAGCTTGGAGGATGTCCATGTTTTAAAACAAAATATTGCATAAAAGAAAGAGCACTGCAATCTAGTAATGAGGAGCTGGCTTATCTTAGCTGTATTGTTTTTATCCTTTTACTGTACCTTTGATTATGTGATTTAAATATACATGAAATGTATTTTTTATCAGATAAAATTTGCATCTCTTTTTAAATTTGCGATGGAAACTTTTGTATGTACTATGTATTTTACCTGTGCTTTTTATGATTGTCAGAATACAATTGAAATAAAGCTTTGTTTGATTTTGAAGTATCAGCTCACCATTGAGATTATGGGTGCCATCACTATGTATAATGTATAATTTCTTCATACTGATGTGTGTGATTTAATCATGTTAATTATTGTTATTTATTAGTTAACACGCTGTGAGGTCATGAGAAGTCACGTTTTTTATGGCGGCAGCCCGGCCTATGGTTTGTATAGATACCCATGACTGGCCACATGAGAAGCGTCCTCTCTTGCCCCACACACATTCGACTCCAGGAATGCACAAGGGACAGCCAGAGCCAGACAGCTCCCTGCTTCCTAAGTCGCCCTAGGAGCCACACCTTACCCACGGTCATGGGATAGCGCTGCAGTGTGTGACAGTGCGTCACTTGTCTGCTGCCCGTCTCACGACCGGAAGTGCGAATGTGACATGAGACTCCGCCCCACTGCCTCTGTCCTTGTACCGCATGCTTTTGGGGGACAAGGAGACCTGAGCAGCTGACTGCTTCTGCCATTTCATGTTTGCAGCAGCATGAAGGGGTGATTACATAACACTGTAGGAGTTTAGTTTTCATATAAGGTTCCCCCCCTGTTACTTTGAGGCCTAAGAGGAGGGGGGAGGGAATAAATATAAAGAGAACAACCTCTTATTACTCCCTCTTATCTGGCCTTTCTTATTTCCAAAATGGTAGTAACTCTAATCAAAACATTTCCTCACAGCATAGAATCTCAACACAGAGATTGACTTTCTTTTTAGTTTTGTTTATTTATCAAAAATATATTTCTGTATTTGTTTTTAATTTTCAAAATATTTTTTTATAAATAAACAAAACTAAAAAGAAAGTCAATCTCTGTGTTGAGATTCTATGCTGTGAGGAAATGTTTTGATTAGACTTACTACCATTTTGGAAATAAGAAAGGCCAGATAAGAGGGAGTTTAGTTTTCATGATGTACAGTAGGGTTTTATAGCGTTCCCCTTTAAAGTGTGAGTGGGTCCATGCTTTAATAATAGTGATATCACAAGTGATGTAAATGGTTGTATCCAAAGCAACGTGAATTTATAAAGCATGCATGGTGGGCGCAAAGATTAAATTCCTACTATAAACTAGCAAACTGCGGGTATTTTCAGATTTTGTATTGCACACTTAACTTGAACTAAATATACTTCCAGTGCTTGATAAATATACATTTTCAAGATAGCGCAATATGAATTTATTCGGTTTAACTTACGCTTTTTATGACTATCCATGACTAGGTCCTAGCTATACAAACATGGCAAAGAAATAGATAACAAAAACGTAAAGTTATCAAAAAGATCAGTTATGTACGTTTGCCAATGCAACTACAGGCTAACATAGAACCTATCGAAGTCTGGGAAGCGTCCAAGACACCTTAACTTATAGGCTATTTTATTTTTGCTGGTAAATTTAAAACATACATTTTAAATTATACGTTGGAAAGCTTGTTGACGGAGATTAACGTATGCAGACACAACAAACTTTTTGTGGGTTTATAACGTCCAAAAAGTTATACCCTGGTAACTGGTTACTGGATGTAAAAGGTTCATACTGCATGAAAAGGTGGCCTCTAGACATTCGACAACTTCAGACCGGCCCAAACAACGCAAGCACAGGCGCCCATGTTTTAGTGCATACTCTGTAAATGCACAGTCGGTCAAAAGGAATGCACGGGTTTACACGCTAGAACAATTACAAACACACGTACTGCACAACGCCTATAAATGCTCTCGTACGCAGATTATTTTCAAGCACAATATAAGGTTTAAAGATGCACAATTTTCGATACGTACTCAAAATCTGAGTCACGAGGTTCTCCGTGTGAATATAAAGTAATTCTTAAAAGGTTCACATGTAATATGTACGGCATAGTCTTCCAAAATATGCAAATATAAACTACCGTTTTTACCCGATCAGAGGATTTTTGGCAATCGTAAACTGTCAAAACACGTCAGCTCTAGTTATTTAACGTGCAAAAATGTATGGTGAGTGACGTTCCTGAAATCACTGTGTACACGACTCTTCTAAGAGCTCACAAACCGTTTTAGGCATGAGTGAAAGGGTAAGGTCAATTAGCAGCAATCTTCTATTTAGATCACTTGTCAGTTCTGAGATATACATGACAATTTTACACAAATGTTTATGAAGTGTTTTGCCAGCGCACAGCAACGTAAGTGCAATTCGCAGTTTTTTTCAAAATTAACTTCTGTATTTCTAAACGTTATAAGTCGTATTTTTTAAAGTGTGCTCGATCGGCCACTTCACAATTGTCTGGCATACTTAAAGGATTTACACTAACATAAGCAGATATGTGAACTTTCCATAACTAGTATCGTTGTTGGCGATATAAAATACCACCAAAAAATCATTTACATTGCCTTATCTTCCCACATGTTTATTATTAAATATATCAGAAAAGCGTGTTTCTTAACATCCAAAACTGTCGGCAAATATTTAGAAAGGTTTTAATAAAGCTTTCTGTACTATAAAGTGATAACATTTTAAACGCATTCTACCCTTATTGTAAATATTCACTCTTTATCCCTTGCCCAGAGGAGAACTATAAATCTTATCTCAACTGAATGAACACCATTTATCATATTCATTTTCTTGTCAATACAATTATGAAAAGCCTGTGGCCCTTTTCCAAGGAACCTGCTTTGCTACACAAACCCAATTAGTATAAGCAGGCCTGATATGGGAACACTGCTGCACTATTTCACTTGCCAATCTAACACAGCTTTCGGTATAAATGACACATTACCCATGGCCCCTGACCCCAATAACATCATCCCTCTTGGAAATAGCTTTCAGATCTGAATTGCAGCATATATTCAGCTTTGCTACACTCTGCCATCTACAGGAGAACGCATATATTCTAGACACCTTTCATACTGTACAGGAACAGCTGGAGACTAGATTTTTCCGACCACCAATGTAAGGGCAATATCAGAGGACCAGAAAAAAGGCATGCATATATATTTTCAAAATAAAGTTTATGTATTTTATTTAATTTCAATCCTAATTATAACCCACTGCAAGGGCTCTACGGTTTGTTAATGGCCCTGAAACCGAGCTATAAACGTAATCCGCAGGCGAATGCATGTAACAAGGGAGAGGGCCTTTAATAATTGGTATAACCCAAGGCAGAAGGGATATAAGGCTATTAGAACATTCCATCTACTGAGAGCACAGTGTTCTAAATTAAAAAAAGGAGCAAAACAAAGACAAACATTGGAATGTTGGAGCAGAATGCTTATACCAGCCATTTTTAGCCTTGAGCCACTTCATTGTCTTCAATGAAGCTCCCAACATTCCAATGTTTGCATGTACACTTCAAACTGAAGGTGCCTGCCCACAAACCACTCTGGAATGTTTACTGGTGGGATTGTCAAGCAGCTCTCAAAGCAAAACATTACCGATCACAAACCCAAATGGTGGATGGTTTATAAGCAGGACTCTAGGCACTAAGGCTAAGAGCTTATAGTTAAAAAGGCCACAATAAGAGAAAACATGGCATGTCAAAGCCTTTCTAACACTAAACATATAAAATCCCCTTCCAGTAATGTTACTTGCTATAGACGAGGAAATGGAGAAATAAAATAATCCCCGCAAGTAGTGTGTCCAGGCCCAATTTGCAGGGTTATCCTCCTACTTCACTGTCGTACTCACCTCGACTACCATCGTAGATGCTGATTAAGTGTGATAAATTACAAGTTGGGGCATCCCTGAAAAACTGGAATTGGAGGATGGTGCCTGCTTTTCAATGCATCCATTTATGATGAACAATGATGCTCACTGAAAGATAGTGGTATTGGGGCGCTGGTAAGTTCAAACATTTCAGCGGCATTCAACAGGACAGACCATTAAATCCTAGAAGTAACTAAATGCTGATTTCTGTCATGTGGCATGGTCCTGTCCGCGCCTGACATCTTTTTTTTTGTTGTTGAAAACCTTTATTGTTACTTCAAGTAAATACAAGCATGGGCCTACAACCACCCCGGCCGGCCGCTAGGCAAATCGTAAGTACAGCAAATCAATGCAGAAAAATACAGCAGCCCGAAAATCGGGGTCTAACAAGTGTCGAGGATATAACGTGTATTCAAGCGTACTGTGCAAGATTCAGGATTCGAGAAGGTTAATTTTACAATAAAGAAAAACTCAGAATCAATGCCATACGGTCATACATGGTCCCACAATAGCAAGCATGAAGCAGGAAATCTGCAAACAGTACAAATACGTTTGAAGCATTGGGGGGCAAGTCATACGAGCAGGATAAATTTAAAAACCAAACACGTTGCGTAGCAAAACTACACCCCACCCCTCAAGACGAGACATACTGTAGGAAACATGAAAAGCCTGACATCTTTTTGGTGTGGAGTCCAACAACAGATTTCTGATGTCCTACAACACTGAGTTGGGTCCCTGGGAAGCATTGCTAGGGTTATTGGAGGGAACTGGAGAATCCAGTGCGTAAAGAATATTTATTGGGGTGGCATTCTTGCTGGCCAAAAGAGACACTGCTCGCTGCTGGAGGTGCCTGGAAGCCCCCCTCTTGAGGTGTGGTGGAAGGGAGTTGATTGGTGTGCATGCCAAGGACAACCAATTTACGAAGCCCGTGTTTGCCCTGGGAAACATGACAAAACATGGATGGGGGGTGCACCAATAATGGACTGACTTTGTGAAGCTACAGTGTGGTTGAAAGACTGGAGGTGCTTAAATGCCTGAATCCATTGAGATGATGTTCATTGATTGTACTGATATGTGGATGATGCTGTGTATTACTAAACTTAATTAAAAAAATGGTTATTAAAAATAATGGTGTTCAGCAGAAATGTAATCAACTGGATTAAGTCATTTCTTTTTCCCGGGATTCAAATCCCATCCTTACCGCCTTCTAATCCATGCCCAAAAACACTGAAAACTGCCTCACTTTATCACACTGGTGGCTGTCTGCAAATATTCTTACATTAAATCGAACTAGAACCAAAGTGTTACTCACTTCTAAGGCTTTCTCCTGGCTCATGACCTGCTGGCCTGAATCTGTGCGACTTCTGCCCTCCCAAGCCAAGGGTCCATCCAACCAGGCCATGAACCTTGATACCACCTATCGCTTAACACAATGGAAAAGGGGTCCAAGTGTACACTTCGGCCAACTCAGGATCCTTAGGAAAACTCTACTCTACAGTGGCAGCAGCTGACCTAAACTACTAGTAAACGCCCTGCTCCAGTCCAGGCTGGGGAATGCCAGTGCCATTTATTTGGCTGCTCCTGAAAAACTTTACCGTTGGCTTCAACTTTTTTTAAACGCTGCTACCTGTTTAATATCGGTCACTTCAAAACGTAATAGGATGTCGCTCATTCTAGGATCTTTTCACTGGCTGCCTATTCATTGCAGAGTTTCCTTCGAATCCCTTATTGTTTCCTGTCTAACATGTCACTTTATCAGACAAACAGATCCTTAACCATAGACAATCAGTTCCTGTTAACTGTGCTCCAAGAAGGAATGGTTACTTATGGAGGTAGGCCCCTTTCCATCATGGCAGCAAGACTGTGGAATTCCCTCTCATCTGCCATCCAAGCAGAATGTAATCTACTCGAGTATTGAAAAGCTCCCAAAACCTGTCTTTTAATTCATAATCTTAACACCATTCTCCTGTTACTCTAGGCAGATTATGTAATCCTTCAGAGCCAAGAAGACTTGTGTTAGTGCACCTACAAATAAATATAAACATTTAACATGTTTAGGAGAAGGGGTCACATGATTATGATTCTCCAAAGATTTTTCGGCCATTGGTACCACCAGTCAGCTGGCTGTGCCACTACGTTATAGCCAATGGGCTCAAAATATTGGTTCAGAGTTGATGTTTGCATGCTATGCCAGAAACAAAGGGTAGGCCACACGGTACACTGGAGGAGCGGTCTCTGCACAGGTGCATGAGTGTATGCCCAGGGTGGCAGCCTTGGGTTTGGCTCTTGCTCGATAGTCCTCAGCAGAGGGAGCTGAACAGCAATCAACAAAGGTAAGACACAAATGAACTTGTATTGCATAGATCACTTCAGTATAGTTTTAGTATTTTACACAGTCAGAACATAAGAAGCCTGGCTAGATTTGCAAAATGACATTTGCAATAATTGTTGTCACTTTATAATCCTAGGTTGTACATTGTCGATGGGCAGTGACACATTTAGAAACTTAAATCAGCAGAGCACAAATCCATATTTCCATCTGCTCTACAGCTAGTAGCTTCTTCTGTATTGGTATCTATATGCAGAAAACATTTTTATGAAAATTCAATGCATTACCGCAGCTAATGCAAAAAGCTCTGTGTTACCTGCAGATAATGCTTAACAGCTGAGCGAGTACATTCGTATCATTGGACTGGGTAATAGTTAAGCACATTCTTCCTGATGACGAAATTCAACATCATCCTGGTACTACAAGGCTTCATAAACATAGCAGTAAAAAACAATAATAAAAATAATAATAATATAAATAACTTCAAAATTCGTAATGAAAAGTCATTGAGATATTTTCCTTATCACGCCCTCTAATGCTTAACTTCTGCTGACAGTCCTGATCGGGAGATATTGACATTAGTTTACTGTATCTCACATTGTCAAGATTTCAAGTTTACATTAAATTTGCGAGTATTCAAAAATTTGAATTTCATCCTCTAGCTTCATACAACCATTATTTTTATATTTAAGTTTTGTTAGGCTTACATAAGTGCTTTAAGAGTATGGCTTTAAAATATGTGCTGCGATGTAATTGACTGTATAATATGATACTTTATACAATTCATCATATAGTTTGTTTAGTTTTTTTATAATTTCAGTATTTTAGGGTACAAAAAAATGAAGAATGGTCAATGTATATTCTTAGGAGTACTTGTACATGAATTAATTGTATCACTGAAATATTACATTGCGACAATCAGTTTAAGAGGAGTAGAATTGTGTAATTCATTGGGGTCCTCTGAAAATTAAGGAAGACTTGAGTACATGCAGAATGTATAGGATTGGGTTATGAGATACATTAACATACAATAATGTAAATCAAGATTAATTGCATGCTTAATGGTTTTTCAAAAACTGGCATGGATCTGGTCTTCCTGAAAATACGTTGGACCTATCCCCATTTTATCTATTCACATAAACTCTAAAAATGCTTTCTGGGTATTAAATTTTTTATTTTGTGTATAAATTCTGCAATACAGTACAATATGTTAATTTGCACCCACCATTGGGATCAAGCAAGATTTATATCAGTCGACCAATAATCCTGAGATCAATCTGAAGTAATCAATGGTTACCACTACTGCAACCAAATCAGACTCTAAATACTCAAACATATAAAAGCAAGCACATCATCAGCATATAAAGAGCTACTGCGTTATAGGCAACAGTGTTAGTACCTTTGGTGTGTACCCATGCTCTTATTCAGGCCAGTGGTTGGTTCTGGAGGTCTATATTCCCACCTCTGATTTATTGTATCATGTCACACGTCTACATGCAAATGACCGTCAGTTATTAGGGTGCAGCACAGGGCTACTATTACTATAGTTTGAGTGATCAAAATCACTCAACTAGTCTTCACCTTTCCTTAATTAGTGAACAAGCCTGATCACCATATTTTCCAATTCTCATTGCAAGAGACACAGCATCCCGCCAGTTAACTAACCAAACCTTGAAAACATTTGCCCCACTTCTTAAACAGGAAGTTGGTATGTAACTGAATGTGGATCCAAAACCCAGGCTCCTGCCAAAAGACAAACCATCCCTATAATGCCCAGTTATAATAGCCAAGACATTTTCACATATCAAGTCTGGAGGACTTTATACGATCTTTCACTCCAGCTCATACGTTTGGATCTGCGCTGGATCAAACTGCCTACCTTGTATCTACTCTCATCCGAGTTCATCAGCTGTCATGGGAGTGACATTGAGAATTTTACATTCACCAAATGTGAACTTGCAGCTTCATCTCAGGTATTAGAAGGCGACAGCTCGGAGCACAACCAAAACCTCTGTGTGGCTTTCCACGCATCCAGCTATGGCTGCTTCTAACACTGCCAACCAGCTTTCCATGTCCTGGCTTTACGGTGAACTCCTGAGTAGTCAAGATCTGTTCTGACCCCTTCTGTCATTTTTATCAGGGTTAATGCTTTATGGTCATGCCCTAGAACATTCCCCATTCCTGCATTCAGTCCTTCTTGGTTTCAGCAAAACACCAAGATCTTTCTCCGTCTATAACCTTTAATTTGGCAATAAATGATAGCAAATATTTAAGCTTCAGTGTAAAGAGCCTTCCCTTAACTTCCTGAAAAGAATTGCATTTTTTTCACTGGGATTGTGTATTCCAAAATATGACTATGAACGGTCGTCCATTAGAAGTAGTGAATGCCTTTACATATCTGGGAATCCATGTATCTAATGATCTTAAATGGTCCCAGCACATAGATATTGCCACATTACGGCATAGGCAATTGGCTGGAGCTCTTGGTTCGGAACACAGAAAATCTTTGACGAAACCAATAAAGCCAGCACTGCAGGTATACAAAGCGAAGGCTCTCGGCTCTGCGCTTTACGGCGCTGAGCTGTGGGGATTCGAGAAGGTAGTGGCACTCCAAACCTCGGAAAACAAGTTATTTAGGGCCATTACCCGTGTCCCTAAGAGTACCCCACTGCTGCCTCTTAGGTACGATTTGGGCAGAAAAGCGGTTGCAGATTTGGTCAAGCTTCACCCGATTCTATACTGGCGAAGGCTTTGGACTACGCCTGAGCTTTCCCATTATGCCGAGGGGTTCTTAGATATCATCAAAGCGGATGTGTTTCACAAAATCGGATGGCTTAAAACACTTAGAACAACTCTGAGCGAACTTGGTCTCCGGTCACTCTGGGAAGATCCAGCAGGAACCATCTTCCCTACTAAAAAAATTATTTAAAAAAATCTATTGGGAGAAGGTGACTGCGCGGAACTGGTGCAGTTCTAGTACAGCGAACATGGCTGGAGGATTTTTAGAAGCCAAGTTGTATCCCTGCCTCGAACCCTATTGGGATGCTATAACTGGACCGGGCGACAGAAAGCTCCTTTTCCAATTAAGAGCGGGTGCACTTCCCCTTAGATCTCTGACAGGAAGGTGGGTAAGCGAATCTACTGATAGCTGCCCCATTTGTGGTGCCGCTAAAGAAACAATTGGACATTTCCTATTCTCTTGCACAGCCTATGCTGACCCTAGACACATTGGGCTAACTCCAACGTGCAAGAACTTGGGTACCACTAGTAGCACCGTAGCCCTACGTATTATATGCACCAGCACTTTAATGCCCCTAGCAATAGCCACAGCTAAGTACCTTGGATGGGCGTGGTCTATTAGACAGAGTTTGTTAGTCACATGATTGTCTTTTTTTGTTAGTCTGTCTGCATTTTATACTTGTTATTTCTGCTTTTAAAAAACAAAAAATCTTTCTATTATAAAATTTTACTATGCATTAGCATCAAAATTTTAATCTGTTTTATAGTATTCAAGTCCTACTTTTTAACTGAAAGTTTTATCTTGTAACAGAAATGATTGTTAATCTGATTTTATATTTTTGATTGTTCGTGCTTTTATGAGTGAAATCTCGAATAAAGCATTACTTGACTTGACTTGTAATCCAAAATCACTATAACCAGAGGCTAGTGTAGTTGTCTGAAGTACCGGGTACCAGTAGATAATGAGGTGGGAAACAATCAATCAGTTTCCAGATCAAGGTGGGAAGGCTATGGCTCTGTGAGCCTGTTCGAGTGAAAAGAACTTTTGAGGGGTGCTTCAGACTACCACACTGCTTAGTCCCTTCGATAGGAACAGTTCAAACATGGGCCCTTTCACTATCTAGGAGAGTACTGAATACTTGTATATTGCTTCTCCTGGAACTGCCTTCTTCATCTCAGTTAAGTTTGGTGCTTGTGATCTGAGTTCTTTTTTCTCTCAACCATTTTCCTGTGATCCGCACTCAGGCACTGCAGATCTTTGCCAACAGTGTCTATTTTGAACTCCAGGGAATCTGTTATGTTTTTAATAATGCTAAGAATAGTGTATAACTTGTCCACATTATCAGTTGTATTATTGCCGTCAGTCTCAGGACCCTCACTCAGGGATTTGTTCCCGTTCCCAGTTGTTATGAATGTAGCTAGGGAGCCCTGATCAGCATGTTGTTTGTTTTGCTCAGGCTTGCCCATCTTGCTGATAGGGCATATCATATGTTTCCACCGGTGGACTCCACACTTGGGCCACAGAGGACCCCCGCCTGTTAAACTGAGTCACCACAGATTACACTCCGCCACCGTGTTCGCCCCCTTGATTATTCCTATCCTTCTTTAGGGCTTTGGTAGCTACATATCAGTACACCCAACTTAGCAGATGATAGACGGATACCAGGAGGTCCAGCTGCGGTCCCCACACTGCTCTCTATCAATGGGCGTGCTTCAGCACTCCATCTACCTGCCCCACCCAATAGTGTTTGGCAACCAGATGCCCCGAAGCCCCACCGCACCACCTAATCGTGTCAGTATTTTCACCTTTTGCCAGACTTCTGTTGATCTTTTTGTGGTGGGCGTCTGCTCTCCACCATGGTCCTGTTGCTCATTGCCGCTCCGCTGGGTGAAGTAAAGTCCCTTTCTTTTTCATATGTTTTCAAGTGGACCTGAAACTACCCCAGGACCAGTGTTGCTGGCTCACCTAGTACCTTGGTCCTCAGTCTCTGTTTGCCACTACAATCCTTAGCGCCTCAGAGGTAGCACTGCTCCAATTGACACCCCTTAGTCCAACTCATTTCAGTTCCATCGCTGGAGCAAAGAAGCCTATTGAAGCTGCTGACGTCATGCTAGAATTCACCACGGTGCAGTCGGCCTCGCCTATCCAGTCTCAGCCTATCACCAGACTGCCACCCACACACATGACGGTAATTTGATTCTCTCTTTTTAACCCTTCGGGGTGTCGGATGGTCCGGGATTAGAGTTCAAACTTACATAAACAATCTTGGAGTGGTTAATGGATCAGTCTAGCAATAAGCCTGATATTTTAGAAAAGACTAAGTTAGACTGACAAGACCAAAACTTCAAGTAAGCAGAAGTTGAAAACAAATGAAGCATTTCTGTTATAAAAAAGTTACAAAAACAGACTACATTGGGCAGGCTTACACATTTTGTATGAAATGAGTTAAATTTCTTGATGTTCTTCATTCTTAAATCACCCACCCTATATGGTTTTCCTCTTTTATCTTGTGTCAGTTGTGCTAAGAAAATGTCGACTTTCTTTTAGGACTGAATGTATCAAATCAAAGTTTCTATTCAAGCTCCTAGGGCTCTTTTTAAAATGTGCAATCCATATCATATTGCTTATTCTTTCAATACTATACCTATAAGTGTATGGTTGAAGATTAAACTTTAAAAAAATGAAATTGTCAATGACAAAGAACAGCTAGAGGCACATAATCTTTCAATGTCTGGAAATAAACGAGGGAGGCTTGGGCTGGTACCAGGCCAAGAGATGGAGGCCTGACAGATTGTTTTGTGCACTATGTTGCTTATATTAATTGTTCATTCTTTGCCATCTCACTGGAGAATGTATTGCAGTGTGGAAACCTCACGAGGGATTGGTTTGTATGGCCAGGTATTCAGAAATTAGGGTGGACGGCTATGCTAGTGATGCTGATCTATTTTTATAGATTTGATATAGGGTGGTGTGAAAGAAATTGGAAGCACGTGATCATGAGACTACAGAACTATCAGCACGATTTATACATATTGATCAAATTTCGTTTATTAGGCAACTTCCCAAAAACTTGATCTGAGACTATGAAAAAGAGTTTGTGTTACCTATGAATCACTCATTCTACACTACGATATTACCCCGTTTTACTACAAAATATTAATGAATCCAACATACTACCGTAACAACAGGGATGTGAACCTGTTTACTTAATCCGAATGTTTGCACCCGTGTGACACGACAGAAAGTGACCTCTCTGCGGTACCCCTCCACATGACGCCTTCAGGGTTAACTGCACTGCTGGCGGCGCGCTGGTTCATTTAGCCCCGCTTCCTCGCCCTGCTATTAGAGTAATGCGAGGGGCTGGCCTCCCCCCCGCGCCCAGAGGCAGCGCCGCGGCGCTGTAATAAGGATACATCCAGTCGAACAGCATGGTGTAGCTGGCCTTTGTGTTGAGCGCGAAGGCGATCCCTCGCAGGTCCCGCGCCAGCCCGATCAACATACGCTGTCAGTGGGAGAGAGACACAGTAATTGATTTTCACGTTAGCACCGAGCAGATGGAGCAATAATCAGCCAATAATGACCACCAAGCATATCTAATGCGAATTCATGGCTTTTTAAAGTTCGCTCTGAAACCCACGTACAAAGAACACATACACACACAGCAAGTGGACGCGTTAATTATGATAAATAGCTCCGAGGGGCGCCGAGGTACCGCTGCCACGTGTAATTGGACAGGCTTTGAAATGGCAGCATCACATTTGTTTTAAAGATGAAAAACTGCAATATTAGCTTTAATTTCGGGGCATCTCTGAAACATTAAGGGGAGGGGGAAGAAAATTGCACAATCTGTTTTAAGAAGAGCAGCTGCAACAACCACGAAAGAGGCAGGACGCTGAAAGAAAGATTCTCATATGTAACTAATGTAAACCTTGTAATTGTTAAAGAAAAAAAAAGCTGCATGAAAGCAAAAGAAAACCTGTATTTTATAGTGCTAACTTATATCTTCTGGTGTAAAACGCTGCTGGTACTTTGGGTCAGTCCAGTGTCGATATTATACTCATAATTCAGCTATATAATAACAGCGAGCAGACAAAGGTGAGAGGTCAGTGTGCTTTGTCTTTAGAATTAAGATGGCTGTCTTCATTCCTACAGCACGCTCTTAATTCTGGAGACACGTCTTAATAACCTCTAAATAGTTCCAACAAAAGAGCAGTGTCAGAGGAACGAGCAGGCCCCAAGGTGTTTCAACTGGAGTGTTTTCATCTGCCTTTATTGCTCTATCCCTCTCCAGAATTAAGGCAATAACCTGTGATAAATTATTCAGCAAATGCTACAGGGATCAAAGCCGCACCATTCTGTTAAAGTGCTGTTTGCAACATTTGGCACTTAGTGCGAAAACTTTTAATGTGTGCATGCTGAAAATCAAGCGGCCTAAATAATTTAGCATGATGGAGGTTCGACGAACTGGCTAAAGATAGCGGGCTATTCTTTTATCTGTGACATCGACTGCGCTTGTCTCAGAAGTCTGCTGCTCTTAAAGCAGGTGATGTCACAGACAGAAGCAGCCGTAGCAAGCCAAACACAGGGATGTAGCTATCGATGGTGCAGCAGGTGCAGTGGCACCGGGGCTCAGAGGTCTGAGGGGCCCAGTGTACCCTAGTTAAAGCTGGTTAACCTGAGGGTGGGGACCTAATGTCCTTCCTTGCTTCAGGGCCCATTGCACCCTTGCTACACTACTGGCAAAACATTGCGTGTCGAAGCCCTTTTTTGTTAAAGCACAAGAAAGTCCCTAGTTGTCAGGGGATACCCTCTGTCACGGCCCCTTGTTCCCAAAAGACCTAGCGTGGCTTCAACACTATTGTTGTGTCACACCTGGTCCTGTCATTCGACCTGGACCCCAATGACAATGTGAGAAACAGTCTTAACTACTCGAGGTCAACTAAACATCCTAAACTAAAACAAAACAGATATAGTTCCTGTGGCATTCAAAAAAGGGGATCTAACTGTATTTGGGTATATTAAAAACAATAATTTATTAAAATTTTCATCACTTTACAGTACATCACAGATTGCATCATTATACAAAAACATTACAGTAAAAACCAAAGAGTCGACGCAGCGTTTCGGTGTCTTGACCAGTGTGTCACACCTTCTTCAGGACGTTTTTTTTTTAAAATCACTAAAAAGAGAATGCCACAATTATACACAGATTTATAACAAGACCTCGAGCTATGCCTATACACATTGCTCCCAAGCCCTTTTTTGGACAGTAAAGTTAAACAGGCCAGAACACTTGATTTGGCTTGCAGGTATATTTCTTTAAACCCTTATTTTGTATTTGGGGGAGACTTTTAGGGATACAGACAAGGAATTAGGGAACACCTAATGCATTCATTCTCCTCTTTAGATTCACTTAAAGTTTCGGACCAGTCATCTTCCCTTTCAACAGGAATACTGCTTCCTAAGATAAGACTAATGTGAATTTATTATTTCTTATGGAAAAAAGTAGCCAATAGAAAGAGTGATAGCCCCAAAAAACGTAGACGCCTAGAAACTGCAAGGACACAACCGAATTCTACCTTTCAGTCCCCTGTAATCTTCTATGGGAGCAAAGACACCTTTTACTAAATTAATTAGCATAACATCTTAACAGAATCCATGCTTTACGTTTATCTGAGCATTTGACAGTAATTTCATAGTACTTAACTCTGTACACAAATACTAGCCCCTGTGTCGACCAACCGCACACGCTGTTGCCTTCCAGCATACGACTGGAGAAACCTATACAATTTTCCATGGTTGTATTGCTTTTTACTAAAATAACTACCCTTAAATGCAAAATATAAAAAGGCAACAAGATGCTGAAAGACATCAGAGCGGCCGAGTCAGCCCTGAAAACCAAGTTTGCTTTATACAAATTAGACAGATGGCGCTTACAGTAGAATTTACTAAAGGTCTGTCACAACAAATGCAGCCAAGCTGCATATTTAATCACTGCAGAACCTTGTCTACCTGCAGCTGCCAACTGCTAATCCAATTTCGCTGATAAATGTGGCAAGAGACACGATCAGCAATAAAGAGCATCTAACTCCATTTTCCTGCAGGGCGTCTTTTGATGAACACTGAGGACGGACGCACGCGCGCCGTGCTCCGCGTGGCCCCGGACGGTGGCAGCTGCGCGCGCGAAGAAGGCGCACTGCTCGGGTTACTCACTTAATTCTGCCGCCATCATTATGTTGCTATTGATCTCCCTGGCCGGGGCCTACATGGCATTACTCGCGACGAGGCAAGTGCCGTGCATCAAACTTGCTCAAAAGCCTGCAGATTCCGCCTTAATTACTTGAGATTTTATTTGCAAATACCATTAAAGTGCAATCAAGCAGTCACTTTCCAGGGTCGTTAAGGACTTGCCGGATCAGGGCTGTGTCTCTGGAACTGCATTAATGAGCACTCGAGCACACTGGCTGCTATCGGCGCAGACAGGACTACATGACACTGCCGCCTGAACACAATCCAACCTACCAGCAACACAAACAGTCTCATTTAACACCTCATTTCGGTCGTTATTGCCACGCATGCGCGTGAGAATGGGTGCCAAAAAGGTTTGGTTATATTTAAGTACTGTCGAAAAAAAGGCAATTTTTACAATTTAATATAAATATATATGTGTGTGTGTGTGTATATATATATAAATATATATATATATATAAATATATATATATATATATATATATATATATATATATATATATATCAATCACCAAAAGTTGTGTCCCACAAAAACGGGTCCGCACACCGTTCCAGGTAGGTTACTATCCTTTTAATAATTAATTCAAACAGGCTTTTCAGTCAAGTTGTATATATATATATATCCAAACAAAATCCTCAAACCTCCACACCGCACGGCGTGGGGAAAGAAGGAGACAGACCCCACGGCTTCAGGCAAGATGTTGCGTTTATTAGTAACCTTTCTGGTGACACGTTTCGAGTACCATGTACTCTTGATCACACACACATATATATATATATATATATGTATGTGTGTGTGTATATATATATATATATAATCAATCTGATTGTCAAAGACAACAAGGAACTCATCCTAACACTTGCTAAAGGAACACAGAAAACATACTATCTACATTTGAGCCACCGGTTATCCATCTTGTTTAATTTTTCAGTAGATGTCTTATCAACTCGTTTTGAACTCCTACTTAGGAAATCACACATACGTGGCTTATCAGAAAATAAAAGCGCAACATATAATCTATCTTCATATAATACGCAAAAGGTTGCATGCATCAGATACAAACAATTGTACAACTGTTTTTTTCTACAAGGAATTATTTATTAGATGCATGAAAGCTTTATTAAATGCCTGGCCATGTTTATGTGCAAATATGAATAAGTCCTGAAATACTGCATCCTTAAACTAAACAAATTGAATAGGATAACTGATAGCTAAATAAGGTTTTATGTACCAGTGGGAGCCATATTTGGATTGATTTGACAAGACTGCGCGGCTGTGGCAACAGCAATAATATCAAACACAGTATCATATTTTATTAGGAAAATCCTTAAAGTGCAGTCAAGTCTTTGTGATGCAGCTGCAGTATATTTTTAAATAACTGGTTAACTTTGTCTGGTATCAGTAAGAAATTTACCACTTTATAAATTATTGAGTATGCTGTTGTCAAATATTATGTACATAACATCATTTCTCCACTCTTTGCAGTGGTCATATTCATAATCACAATGGGAAAATTCCTAGATGCGAAGGAGGTTATGTCGTTTATTATGTTGCAGTACATGCAATAACATCGCTGAAGTAGTCCTGAAGTCTTGGACCGTTAAAACCCTTCAGTGGCACTTGTGGGCAGTGCCATACCATGTGCGTCAACAGCCCCACCACAAAAAAGATCACCGTCTTTGCAACCACACCAACACCTTTACATCATCAGTTAATTTTCTCTGGCTACACAGATAGCAACAATATGTCCATACGCAAGAAAGTAGATGGAAGTCGGCAGCAAGAATGCAGTGAAGAGAACATCTAAGAGTACTGGAAACCTTACGGGTGATTGTTGTTTCTGTGTTATGGAGAAGACCCACTTTTCTTTTACCCCAAGCTCATCACACACCTCTGAATCATCACACAGGCCAACTTTGTAGGCTGAAAGACAAAGTTCTCTTTTGATTCTTTGGAAGGGGGGGTCAAGTTGAGGTACCTTGTGAGTAGAAGCAATACTGGCATGTGAGGCACAATGCACCGAGAATCTAACGCAGTCTCCAGAGGGTATGTAGGTTTCTGATGTAGAGAGCAGAAGATACAAATGGGGGGCCAAGAATACACTCATCACAGGCTAAGTGAACTATCCTTTGAAAATCTGGCCAATTTTTGTACCTTTTTTATTAATGTGTGGTGTGTAAGAAGCGAGGCTGGGACAGAGGAAGCAGAAAAAGGGAAATGTTTCATGTATGTCACTGCTAAGGGAGGGACCATACTGCTGTGGTCATAGGAACTTTTGTGGGGTCGAAATGATGATATGCCCAAAGGTTCCAACCCACACTCCTTCTGGAGTCAGCTACATACTCTATGCCAGCTACACCCTCGTGTAGAGCCACATTTCTAAGAACATTACCAGAGCTAGGAGACACATTCAAGTTGGTTAGGTATAAGAGCCACATCACTCTCCGTGGGACCAACATAAGGAGCTGCTGTGGTTACCGACCTCAACACCTTTGGACAGAAGCTCTGAATCAACTATTCAACTATTACCCACTGCTGGAATTATAGAGACCAGGCCCTTTTATGATCTTTGTATAGGTGAGTGACAGAAAGGGCAAGCTGATATTCCTAGATTTGCCCTAGTTGCCAGACAGGATTGAATCCTATACCCCTATGCAATCTTGCAAGACACCTAAGGTCACCCTATGAGACTCATGCTGTCTTGTTTCATAATACAGTCTAAGCACTGTTTCCCTGGTAAAAGTCTTAGAGTGCAGCAACACCAAGCGCAGTCATTGAGGATCATCATTCTCTTAGCCGTCCTTCCAGATATAAAGCCAGTCGCAGATGCTTCCTTCAGGTGACTGCAGGATACTGTTATAGCGAGAACTGCTCTGGGGCCACAAAGCTATTGGTGACTTCTGCCCCTAGTGGGAGCAGTGGGGCATGTCATAGAATACAGAAGACCTCTAAAAGCAGATGTTTCCAAGGACTTAAGGAGGCGGAAGAATAGTGGAGAAGACAATCAAATTGACGTCAGTTCTGGTTGGAAGGGTAGAAACATACACTGAACACAGAATAACGGAGAGGTGGGCACACAAAGGGAAGAAAATACACCAAAGGCAGACCTTCACCCATTCATCCTATTCTTCAGTCACTCAAATGCCTCACCATGGATAATCCTAGCAGGAATATCTCTTTGGCTATAAAGCTGAAACTTATAGCTTAGGTATCCAAAAGCGGGCCACGTCTGTGGGCAATTTACCTGCTGTTAGTCTTTTTTAGGCTGTTTCACAACCACATTGGGTTACTCCTACGTAGTTCCCTTTTAAGAAGAAGCTCCAAATCTTTAATTGATTATGAACAATTATAGCGGGAGAGAAGAGCAAATAGTGACTCCAGAGGTGCTGGGTACAAATACAACTTCTCAAACACAAAACTATAATTCATGTACTTCACCCAGGTCTAGACTAGAAATCAGGGGTAAAGGGAGAGTGTATTCCTTCCTATCAGCTGCGAACAGTCCTCTCGGCTACCCAGTGATGTTGCAGTCACATACACTGCCAAACTCTATCTCATTACATGTGCTCATCTCCCCTGATATTCTCACTTGTATGCCATTCTGGAGAGCCCACTATTTGCTAAATCCAATATCCCCAGATCACTATTTTGGACTGCACACACAATTCAACAGCCCTAGTAAGACTATTTATGAGTACAAACACTGGCTTTTATATAGGATGCGCCAAACCAGGGCACAAAGTCCTCCCAGCCAGGTGCAGAAACTTACTCTAGCTGTTTTATGTACGCATTTCAATGTATACTGCTGCACCTCTCAATGACATTTTCTATGTGAAAGGCAGATGTATTAGACGAAGTTCTAAGAAATGAATTAATAATCCATGGTTATATGTCTTAAACTACCAACTTTATTGAAAATGAGTTCACTGATCCTAAATACAACCCAGCTAAAGTTTCATTTCTTTGTCGATCATTCAAGAGACCCGCTGCCACCAGATTGCTCACCCAGTAGGCTTGTCTGTGGGCAGCTACCCTCAGCTCTGCTTTCATGTTCAGACACAAACACCAATCTGTCTAAGTAGCTGCTCTCTGGTGGGCAGCCCTGCCAGGACTCCCTGGTCTTAAAAAGGCCCATCTACCACCCCTTATTTTAGTAGTAGGAAGTAGTGTGGCTCACTGGTTAGAGGCGGCAGACCCGAGAGCAGAGGACGGCCCGGGACCAGGGTTCAATTCCCGGCGCGGCAGGTTTCTGGACCAGGGTCAGCGGACTCGATAATTCTCTCGCCTCGGTGCCCACTCTGATCAGCGTTCACACTCGGCAACTCTGGGCATTAGCTTGCCTCATCTTCACTAACGGCCCCACCAGACCGCCGGGGATGCCTGGTCTCACCCTGGAGATACCCATTAAGGGACCATCTCTCAGGGAAGCCAGGAAGGGTTTCGCAGCGGTCGAAGCGCCTTGGGACCCTACGGGTAAGTAGTGCGCTATATAAATGCCTATACATTTACATTTACATTTTTCAGAGAAGGGGGATTCAAAGGAAGTAAACCAATCCGGGGCACTTTTCACAATTCATGCAGGTTCCACATCAAGGATTCCCTTCTACATTGAGGTTTCTTCAGCACAATGGAATCGCAGCGAGGTGACTTGCACCACAGGTGGTGGTAACAGTTCATACAAATCTGCCCTATATCGTCATAATGCATTTGTATATAAAATACATAGGCAAAGTAATTTTCTATACCTACCTTTGCTTCTTCATGTTTAAAATTGTTGTTAAATATGTGAGCAACTGCTTCAAATGCTGATGTGATTGGTAGCATGAAATTTTCGAATTCATCTTCATCCTCACCTGTACGGAAAAAACAGTGAATTGTTGTGTTTACGAATGTACGTCCCGGTATAAGCTCTTGAAAAACATTAATGGGAAATGGGGGAACTGTATTGAGTCTGCAGGATATGGTGCAATACTTAATTTGCACACTGTCCACACTGCAACCAATCCAGGTCTTTGCAGTGCGCTAAAATAAGTTGAGGTGACTGTAGATTAAGACATTTTTTTACTGCAGCAGCTGCAGTTCAGCAGCTCTCACCACCGACAGTGTTGCTTACTTTGCAGAGAGCTCCCATACAGACATGTAACTCATTCTCACTCACTTCCTAACTTCTGTCTAGTGGTCCATGGCTCCAGGGTACTCATGAGGCTTCTGGTTTGTGCAGCTAAAGAAGATAGTGTGTGTCCTGGCGTCTCCCATGCGATGCCTGGCCAAGTGAAAGGGCCAGGGTTGCCCAGGTAGGACTGCCCATGTTTTAAAGGCTCATATGTGCAATGGACATCTCTGATCTGGGCTCATGGGCGTTGCAAGCTGCAGGCGGCAATGACAGTCAGCCCAACAGGGTTGTCTGAACAGGGCAGCACTCTGTGTACTATTTACGCAACACTAACAGGCTGTCTAAAAGGACATTTTTTAACAGGCATGAAAACTGTAACCCATAGACCTACCAAAGGAGTTCTGGTTCCTACAATAGGTGCCCGTGGGCGGCAATGGGACAAATCAAAAACGTTTGTTTTCAGAACTTAAGCGAGCGAAAGGGTACTGAAAATTTATTAATCACACAGCTCCCCGTATGGTCTGTAAGTGTTGGAACACATGTTGGGAATTGGATAAGTAAATGAGTGCTCTCACATAGAAAATGCTAAGTCTTTCCTCTAGGATCATCTCAAATCTGACAGGAAGTGATGCCTGTCAGTATTTGAGTTTGCTCCAGGTGTTCACTGTCTTTGTCAAAGTATTATCTGACAGCACTTTCTGCTTTAGCCATACTTCCTGGGACAACTCCCGAATCTGACAAGGCAAGCTCTGACATTATACATACTAAATACTTATTATACACGGACACACAAACAATATCAACATGAAATAGCCCCAAAACAGAACAATTGCTTTCACAAACTTCAATGTACTTTCCCCTTCAAAGTGTGATCCACCTGCAATCAACCAATCAGTCATCTGCGACGTAGGAAACATGTGAAAGAAAACTGAAATATACTCACCAAGGTCTACCATGAGGAGTCGAGTAAGTGCTGTGTAGAATGTTGTCCGACATCTCAAGTCAGTAAGTGTAAAGTTATCATTGACACCCAAAAAGGGGAAGTGCTTACTCTAGAAAACACACATTACAAATGTGTTATTTTCCGAATACATTGTAATTACATTCATTATTTAAACCACAGAACAGATTGCCAAAACTATAGGGTAAAGTTACCGTGTGGTTCTGAAGCATGAACTTCACAGCTTCAATTTTCACCAATTTCTTCAAAAGAATATATGTAATGATAGTTAAGAATCCTGCAATTAGCAAAAATCCATCATGATATAACTCGTTTTCTTTGATAAACAAGAGCACAACACATTATAGAACTGAATACATAGTTTACTCAAAGCAGTAGAGTATTGCCTGAATACTAACGTTTTTGGAAAACAGTGCATTTTAGGTTGTCAAATCAGACCATAGAAGTCGAAGGTATGCCATAATCCTACATTCCTTGATGTGTTGAAAGATTGATTACAGGCTTCAGAAACCTAAAGTCTACTCTGCACGTTAGACTAGGAGGATGAGGGGTGCATACAGCTAAACTCAGCCTTCATCAAGGTTATGGGCTTTCTGATTGTTTGGGGGGAAAAGAAAACACCAGCTCTTTTAGAAGGATTACGGATTTTAGTTACTTTCTCTTGAGGTCCTGATTAACGGTGGAGGCAAACATTCTTCTAAAAGTAATGTCATGTAACACATCTCTGGTCACTATATAACCAAATCTGACGAAACCGCTCATTCCTGCTTACCTGTCCTATTGCATACTTGAAGTTAGCGACTTTATAAATTGATAGAAGTTCAGAATGCGGAGTACATGAGATCGTTCGCAAAGGACATTGTTCCTAGAGCACAACATTGATGCATCTGATTGGTACAGTAACAGGATGCTTGTTTGGTGAGCCTTTTGGCCACCAACTCACACTGAAAGGCAGAGGCAAAAACCGAAAGGGTTGAGGTCTAAGATGTCATTTTTCTACTACTGGAGTTCAAGGATTGAGTTCTGGACGAACAACCTTGATTTCCACAGTCCGTCTGCTAGAGCCGCTTTTGGTCACTACTGAAGAGATGATGAGGAATCGTGAACAGTACTGGCTTGTGAGATGGAGACAGAAGCGGTCTTATACTTAGGCACACAAGGAAGCAATAGAAAGGGCCTTGGTCTTGATACAATACGTGCCAGGGGAAGTGGCATAATGTTTATCTGGGGCTTGACTACTGGAGAGAGGTTACTGAAGGAGAAAAGTCTTCTGGACAACAAGCTTTCTAACTGGTTGTTCCTCCATAATCTTTGGAATCACCAGCTCGAGAGATCTTGGGCACCTAATGCATGGATCAAGGAGGATAAGTGAGAAGTCACTGGTCTAATCACTGTCAATTGTGGCATCCTACCAGATTCTGAAGACTGGATGAGCTGCCGGGGGTCAGCAGTACACTGAATCTTAGGAATCTCCCACCTTGAGGCGACACAGAGTTTTAGCAGTAAAAGGAAGGAGGTTCAGGTGCAAGAAAGACTTGGTAAACCTGGACCACCACCCAGGTCAAATGAGAATTTGCAGTCAACTAGGAGATAAGAGTTACTGAAGCCCAAAAGTGAAAGAATTCGACACCACCAACCCCTATATCATAAGTAAACTGGGCATTAGATAGGTACACATGTTCACCAGACAAACCCATGTACTATGAATTCTGCGTTGTGTTAATCAGCTGCCTGAATTCATCCAATTAATAAGTAATTTTCCACCAAACTCACAGCCTCTTTCCTGTAAAAAGTTAACTTAAAAAAAATGTGTAAACCTTACTATATGTGACATTTTGTGTAAAATGTTTTTAAATGTTCAACCCAGTAGCGACTCCTGCGCTATGGCAGAGGTGCGTCACCCCGCTGCTTTCAAGCAGTGCTAGAAGCAAAAACATAAAATAATAACGTTCAGTTATTATCATTTAATGTTTCCTTTGCGGGTGGGCAGCTGGAAGGGACTGCTCTACTAACGGAGGAGGAGTGGTTTGCCCACTCCTAAGTGCGCAATGACTGTTTGGTCGGCCCTCCCGGGCCGCCCAAAGCAGTCATGTGCACTTTCCCTGTTCTCCATGCAGGCTGCTTTACAGCCTGCATGGAGAACATGCCCTCCCCTGTAGCCCTTGGCTGAGCGACATGTCATGGCGCTCAGACCAATCACAACGCTGCATTGTGATTGGCTTTGGGGAGAGAGCCTGGCTGCCTGCTTCCTGTTCCTGAAGTCGGAGCAGGAGAGAAGGAGCAGAGACCGGGACCAGGCAGTGGCAAGGCAAGTGATTTTTTTTATTTCATTGTGCTCCCTCCCGCAATTGTGATCACTGAGCGACCCCCCCCTGTGCCTGCGCCCCCCCTCCCACCTTCCCACTCGTGAGCCATACCGGCTGCAACTGGTTCAACCATATAACCAGGACAGAGGTAACAGAAACAGCCACAAAGTAAAACAATTACAATGTCACACCTACGATCCACACAATTGCCTTCTGCTGCACATCATGTGTGGACACCATAGCTATTGAAACTATAAACACCCCAAGAAAAGGCCATCCACACACTTCTTCCTATAAGACAAAGAGACAGGAATTGCATTAGCTGGAATAGAGGAACAGGCATGAATGTGGGGAACACAAGGGTACTACATTGGTGTACATCTAGCTAATCAATGAAGAAGAAATATGGAGTCCCCCCCACATAACCCAAGCCACACTTTTCTGGGACTCGTGAAGAGGATTAAGCAGAAAGCAATAATCTGCCAATCAAGTTCACGCTTTGCATTGTCAAGCAGCTACTCAGTTTGAGGAGAACATATTTAAGGAGATCAATAATATCTAGGCTGCATTCACACTGGAGAAGACATAAGCCTCTTTCTTGGCACGCCTTGAGTTTTGAGGGTTCCACATAGAGGCTCTAACCACTCCCCACATTCATGAGTTTTCCACGATTTGCCTGCAGCCCTCATCTCTTTCATACAGTCTACCCACAGTAATTTAGCTAAAGCAGCACTCTCTTAGGTTCCACCTGAAGGGCCATTTTTCCTTAAGCCACTTTCCACAATAAAGGCTCTAGGAAGTCGGGGTCACAAACCTCCATCATAATCATTCCACCATCCGAGGCTGCAGAGGGAGGTGATGTTCTGGAGAGTAGCCAGTATGCATTCCATACCATACTCAAGCCACCCTCGCCTGAAAGTACTAAGTGGTCCTTAACTATTTTCTCTAAGACCAAGGGGAGATCGAGGAATCGGATATTTGCCACTTTCACTCGACTTTCAAGCACTTTCTTCCTGTTCTTCGGTGATACAGGACGTTTATCACAGAGTCCCGAAACTCCTACACCTCACTAGTGCAACCCTTTGGTTGTTGTATCTTGCCATACATCCAGTGTCAAACTGTTGCATCCACTCCTAATATTTTGGCTTTCTTTATTTCATTCTTAAAAGGCAAGACACCAAATCAGCAGACCCTAGTCTGGGGGTAGGCATGGCCGGTATGTGAGAAGCCTTCCCGACCTCACTTGTACCCCCTACTTTCCCCACCCTTCCACTTACATCCACGGCCCCCAGGAAAACTACCAGGTCCAGTAGGCCTTCTCTGCCGTGGTAGGTGGGAACTCTGTGGCACCTGGGGCCCTGTGCCCCCGGGGGAAGGGGGGCTGGACTGGAGGGGGGCTCTCCCGTGTTAACTGGTGGCTGCGGATGGACCCTGCCTCCCTTCCTCCTTGTGAACCCTCTTTGGACCTGGGTGAAATGGGGGATTATTTTGGCTGGGCCCAGGAACTATTGCCTCTCCCTTCTCCTGGGAGAAATCCATCCATGAGGCGGTTTGGCTGCTTGTGATGCCCACACGGACCTACGTTGCATGTGGAGCGAACAAAACCTTTTCAGCTTTCCTGTGGTTAAGACTAAATACCTGCAACCTCGCCATGTGCAAAGAACGGCTGCCTTCCTCTCAAGCCCAAACGAAAATGGACAGGTACACTACCTGCTCGACGGACGCCTCTAAGCCTGGATTAGCTTGCTGCCGCTGCTTCATTCAGCTTCAGGGCTGATTCAAGTGACTGAGACACCAGCCTGGACGACCCCTCCCCCCCGGCTCCCTTGTGCCCTGTTTGACCTCCCAAAGTTTTTTACCAGGAACCATCGGACCATAGCCTTTATCCTCGGCCACTTCCAACACGGGACATCCGGATCCCCCATGGCGTACCTTTCACCACTGCTTTACTCACGCAAATCCGTCCTGAAGATGATCCTGAACCAGTAGGATCGAAACGTCGTCGACTCCTCAGCTCATTAAATGGCGCATCTCCTGCCTTGGCTCAACTGAATTGTTCATTCAAAACAGAAATCATCTGTCCTGTTACATGAGCCACTTCGTCGTCCTGATTCACTGTATATATTTGCACAATTGCACCTCACGCGCCGTTCCAGCTGATCACAATTGTCACTTGTGTCGCTATCCGTATGTCACAGTCACATACCCTGCACCAAGTCCAATTAGGGTTTGTTTTCTTGTTCAGTGCTGCTGCAACTGTTCTCTCTCCTTTCTTTTTTGAATATATGATGCTTAATGCACATTCCTAAACCAATTTGAGTCTCCTTATTTCTGTTCATGTAATGCTTTTTGCATATCAATGTAACTGTCTAAAAAATAATACCAGTTGGGTCCATCCTCATAAAGTCAGCGTCACCGCCCCAAAAGCAAATATACCTGTCCTCTGATTGCCGATCTTCCGCTAGCCACTTTGGTGATGGAGGACAGAGTGGCGCTTCAACAAATCCTCACTGTGGAAGAACTAGCTGGATATGTTGGCAGCCTGCTGTCAGGCGGGTTACCCAGACCGGACGGATTCCTGATCGACTACTACAAGAAATTCCTCTCACTGTTGTCGCCTCCTCATCTCCTCAATTTTTACCTGGAGTTTGTAGGCACAGCCTACTTCGCCACAGAGCTTGGCCTTGCCACCAAACGTGGTTCTTTACAAACCCGGGAGACACCCAGAAGCCTGTCCATATTGTCCTATTTCCCTTAACAAAATGTGAGCCCTCCCAGACATCACCAAGGTTGAAGATACCTATAATCCCATCAGTCAAATCCATTCAGAGTTGAGACCTAAGAAATCCAGCTTCAATCACAAGCGGGTCGCCTGCGTCAACCAGCGGTCCCAGCCAATCCGGTGGAGGGCCTGTCCAACAGAAGTCAGGTCAAAATAGCTATGTATATCCGGGTAAGAATCCACCCATGCCACTCTGAACACAATTCAAGTAGGGTGTTGGAATAATCTTTCAATGTCCTCAACTCAGGCAGCTTAATGTGTGTTAGCAGCAAGCAGAGTGGCTTTTTCTCTAGGATTTTAAGTAATTCTTTGGGGGCAGAGAGCCAAGGGGAGGTTCTTAGAAGGAAAGCTAGCATCCCACTTGTGAGTATTTCTATATCACTCTACAAAACCTTCCCATGGAAGACCACTTCACATTTTACCCGTAAGTGATGAAGTTGCTGAGCTTAGTGGGACCCAAATCCTTCCACTGTTCTCGGTTTCCTTCAATCCAGGACGGCACATAACAGTTAATGAGATCTAATTTCATGCTCAGATCCACCAACAGGTAACCAGGTGCGCTCAGACCTCTTTAAAGGATTCCAACACCTGCTCCCAACACTATGAAAGAAGTCTTGCTGAATCTAAGAGTTACTGGTCTCAGAAGGCCCTTCCTATTAAAATAACTAAGTGTGACCTGCCCAATGAAGGCACAAACATACAAACAGTGCTCCTTGAAAGTTTCCCTTCTATTTCTAACTACTGCATGGTTTCTCCTTGAAGTTGGAGGCTAAGATGCCTTGAAAACTTAGATGCCTTTAAGGAAGACTCTTAAAAGTATGCCCTGAAATTGACTCTCCAAAAGAGGTGCGAGGTACATAAAATGCCTTTAATTATGAGGCTCATTAGGAACCTGTAGGAGTAGAAACACAACATCCCAATACTAAAAAGGTACAAAATAAAACAGGTGGCTCTCATATGGTTACATATTTAAGTTTATCAAGCCAAATTACATGCAATATACCATTGTGATGTTAAAGGATTCTTCAAACCTAAAACCAAGATTAATAGTGAAGTAACTTTTAATCCCAAAGAGCTAAGAGTCTGCAGCAAAAGGCTGTGAGTACACGTAGGTGGCAAACTGGAAATAATGTAGCCTGCAGTCAGATTTTCATAACTAATCCATTTGCTTCAGTTTGAGCTTTCTCCACTCTAATACATTTTACTCAGAATGCGTAGGTTCCTTATATTTGAGAGATCTCAATAACATCCTAGTGTTCTCACAGCAATGAGAGCCACAGAGAAGACAATAGTCCAGTGCATTTACCAAGTGTTCAGGTTTGGGGTCTGAATGTAGTGGACACAGCAGAAATATAACTAACTACTGTTCTGAAATTAAAAATACAGGGAATACACAGACATTAGATAGATTTTCCCGTTCACTTTACAACACAAGGACAGAAAAAATGTGTTACAGTAAGCATTTGCTATGTATTAGGACATGGTTACAGTGCCACTAGGTTCCACAGTCCAACCACATAAATACCGAAAAACAGCACACTGTGCATCATAGTCTACATTGAAACTCACGCAGATGAACTTCAAAATCAGACACGTCACGACAAAAATGAAGAAACTTGCAAAAAGGAGACTAACAATTTACCATAAACAAGAAACAAGAGGTATCCTAAAGTTATTTATTGGGCAAAATAATAAAAAATGTCGAGGTTCGTTATGCTTACTGTTACACTTTGCAGATCTCCTGATATTTCCTTCAGTGTGACAGATCGAATTGGTAAATCGCATAAGGATCACACTTAACAACCCCACAAATTCTGTGTCAAAATGTAATTACTTCTACACTAGGTCCACACCTAAGCTGGTTATTGAAATTCTCCTACAATGCATGCTACTTTTTAGCCCATGTACCTGAAACTCTTAAACAGGCCAAGCTTCAGCTACTTCAAAAAAAGCACCATTAGACTCCAACAGCCCAATCAACTACAAACGTACATCAAATCACCCCTTCACCCTACCAATCCCACCTTTTCCTGTTTCATAGCACTAATCTCAAGTTTCCTTCTACATAAGGCAATCTACTTGAAGTTGCTGATGGGCCAGGATACTGTTATTGGGTCTGAGCACAGCACTCCATTTGATAAGATGCCAACTTATCTACCCATCGGTCCCTTAATAAATCAAATATGAAGACCTTCAAAGTAGAACCGCACAGTGGAAAAAGTAGAGAAGGGAGTTTCTACACAAAATACATGCATTATAGTGGAGAAGAATTAACTTCATTTCTGTTAAACGTTGGTTATAATTGTCAGTTGACATAAACTATATGATGTAAACATAATAGTCTCTTTACGCAAAATAAAAGGGGCCTCGATCATTACCCAAAATATTTATTCTCAGCACAGCCAAATAGTTCCTTTTTAAAAGCACACATTGTAAAGTATGTCCATCGAACGATGATGGTTATTTGACATTTATCCTCGTTTGACCCTCATTGTGGCATGACCACCAGTGAAAGTGCTTGAGTCACAGAGAACCATATAATTAAATTAATTTAATTAAAACACACTAATGACAAAGCCAGAATTTTAGTTTCTTCAGCACACAAGCCATAATCTGAGAAACGTGTTAATGAAATCAACACTTCAGTGACTATGGTGTGTAACCCAGAATTTCTCTACATCCTCTAATCGAAGCCACTTTATAGTGATTCCATTATTAAATACGGAATCTGGTCATCCATGATATCAAAGTCACAACAATACAAAATCATAGTGACAGCATCCTCAGAAACAATATACTTCTTAATCATGCTCGCCCCCTGAGGGACAAGGGTCAAGTCTTATGGTAGAAAACATACCTAGGATTTCAAAATTCAAGATTTATGGGTGGCCACCCATCAAAGGTATTTTTCAATACACTACAGAGTTTAGAGCTCTGTTATCATTTACCTCCAACCAAGTGTCTGTATCCTCAAACCAAGCCGGTTCTTCAGTCAGAACACTTCATAAAGGTTATTGTCTCCTTATCAAGAAAACTTGTTAAGAAGGAAGAACCTTCCCTTGCCACATGCCTTTCAATGGAACTCATCCTCTAAAGCGTCAGAAATAACAGGATCACCTTGTCCTTTGGTAATCTTTGAAACCTTGCCTTTTCAAAACAGGCTTCTACTATTCACTTCCTTGCCACTCTTTCCTCTTGGGGATTGGTGTTGTCGTGACTAGTGCTAGGTAGTACTAGCTCGTCGGCGACACAGAGCACTCTAGTCTACACACACGTGTGCTAAATTCATGTGGCACACGTTTTACTCTGCTCAGGCAGGACTGCATGGTCCCTGCTCCAGATGGCTGGCCTATGCAGGGATCCCAGGGGGTTGATTGTGTACTTTGTGCACCAAAGCATTTTAACGCTTGGAAGGCTGCTCTTCTGTAAAGATACAAAGCAGAAGCACTTAGGTTCACGATAAGCTTTGTTTGATATGTGGGCTTTATAACAAGAAAAACAACAGCAAGAAAGCTTGGAGCAATTTAAAAATATTAGATTCTGTAGAAAAGAAGATAAAAGACGTACTAAATGCAAGTGAAATACGTCGTTATAACCAGCATTCAAGACCATTATAAAACAGCAGGCATTCGATTATTAATATAATTTATGACAAACTATTCAGAGTTAAATGATTTTTTGTATAGGACAGGAAATTCATAGTAGACTCCTCACTGAGAAATGCATGAATTGCAGCTCATGGTGGAGGGCACTGCAGAGTATAAATATTCGGAAATACTGGTTTTGATAAAAATGCATCTATGAAAAACATAGTAGCAAAATAAGCTGTTGGGCCCTGCATAATGGTTTCACCAGAATCGCACTACCTTTTTGTTTATTTTTTATGTAAATTAGCATTAACAATAACTAACTTGCATGCATTAATTACTCCTCAATGCACTCAATCTTAAATAGTTGTCCTCTATTTGTTTTTTGTTGTCCACATCAAGGGAAGGTAGGGTGCATTTTTAGGCCACCAGTAAAGCATGGACTCCTGGGGGGAAAAACTGACTTCCATTGGAAGGAATAAATAAGGATGTAAAGCTGCGGAAGAAGATTTGGTGAAGGGATGTACTGAGACCTTACAAGGACGAGGAGTATTTTAGATCGCTTTGAAGTATCTTATTGTGTGTAGGACACATCTTTGGAAAAGTGCTATACAGTGATCCAAATGACCTCCGCATGTTGTGTTGTGTTAAGTTAATTGTCCTAGTAGCGTGCCACACTCAGCGATATCCATGCACAAGAGAACAGGCAAGTCACTGTAAGAATACAATAAAGTGGGCAGCAGCTGAAAGTTTAAACTGTCCAGGTTTTCAGAATCTTCTTGAAGATAGGAAGGCTATTAGTTGAGGTTGTGTGGAAGAGAGCTCCAGCGATGCCGGACAGAAAGATGACCAGCCTCCCGTTCTAGCCAGGCTAATGCCCCTACTATACAAAAGAGCCAATTCGACAGATCTTAAGGTCCTAGTAGGTCTGTGGAAGGACAATTTACTGTGGAAGCAGGCAGGACGTAAGAAATGGAGGGTGTTATGTTTGTGGCATTACAATTTAAAAATAACCCGCTTTCACACTGGCAGCCAGTGAAGTGAACTTAAAGCCGGACATGACGCAGTTCTCGGGGGCACTTGCAAATCAAGCGGACTGTCATATTTTGGATAGTCTGTAGATGTGTAGGCAAGTAATCAGTCATGTCCACATAAAGGGTATTGCCATGATCAATATGGCGCATTATCAGAGCATGATAATAGTTTTTCTGCTGTAAAGCAGCATCCAAAAGGGGGAGAAACAAGGCCCCCACAGCCCCCGTGGTGCACGAGGGGGGGCCTCTGGCTGGCCAATGCTGGAGGGTGGCCCCTCATTCCGTACTGATGCGAGTGTGAGGTGACCATTTAGCATATTCCGCAGGGGGGACCCCTCGCGTTCAGTTACGCCACTGGCAGCCAGTAAAATATTTTACACATTTGTAGGATGCCACACCATGTCCTGCTAACAGCATTAATATAGTGTTTCACAGACAGGGGGTCAGCAATAAAAATGCCCAAATTCCCAGATGAACACACACACAGCTAGGAAGTGGGGCTTCCTGCAGGCTGTGCAGAGCCTCGATGGCAGGCCGGTTCTCGCTCGCTGGATGAGGGGTATTTTTCATAGGACACAGTTTCCAGCATGCATGACAAATGATGCCAGAACGGGCGAGTGCACCACTAGAACAGAAGGAACTGACCATCTAGCAGTGTCTGGAGAGGAAGGCTGGTTTCTGAACGCAGAGGGTGTTCAGGGCCCTCATGGCTCTAAAAAGGTTTGTGGAAGATGAGTCGGATACGGGTGCTCATTAAATTACCACGGTTAATGACATTGCTACTCCTTCCTTCATCACCAGTTACCAACGCAAGACTAGAAGAATGAGTGATCTTTCAACTGGTGTAAGAGGAGTACAAACAGCATTAGCGGTGACCGAAATCATGGCTCGGAACTCCAGTGGGTTCCATGAGCCAGGATCTGAATGTATTTGAAGCTTTGATTAAAAAATCAGGCAACATAAGTGATCTCAACCTAATGAAAAATAAAGAAAAGGTAGCACTATCCCCGTACAAAACCATCTGAGGAGAATATGAGAAGGTTAAGGGGCTCAGAGAGACAATTGATGGAGAGCACATCTGGTTACTCAGTATACTAGAAGGAACATAACCCCCCACCTACTGTCCACCTTTTAAAGACGCAAGACTAAAACACAAAAGAACGTTACCATTATTCCACAGATTAAGCATATACACTGCTTACAGAATATTTTCAAGGAAAACGACGAGTTGGCAAAATCGTTCCCTAAATTAGTACACCCTGTAGTCCACTACTGCAGAATGTGGTCCTATGAAAAACATAGTAATATTAGGTAGAGTCATTTGGATGCAAGCAAAGGAGCTGCAGCTACAACAAGACACAGGAGAAAGTCTGACATCTGTGGACAATGTAAATTGACAAAGTTACTGTGATCCAAGCAGCACATTCCTGGCCTGCATCCCACCAAACTCAGCTTCAGCGAGTTTGATCTTGAGTAAGACATACCTGCAATAAGTCGAATTTTGAGATCTTTACTGTGTGCAGTAGATATCTGAAGAGGGGAAGGAAAGCTATATATTTGGGATGACTCCATCACATGGCAAGAATGAGTTGAACCCGTATAAGGCTGGAATAGGGACATCGATGTGGTTACGGTCTCGCTAATAGCTGTGGATGGGTTGCGAGGGATTGGCTCATGATTGAGAATATTATAATAGTGGTAATAATAGCTAGATTACTCATACAAAGCGTCTGGTGGTGGACGGCCAAAGCAGACAGTGCACTGCACAGAAGCATCGTAGATATTAACATATTAACACCCATGTTAGGTATGAGGAAGGTTGCTGCCATGTTTGAGGCGGATTTTCTCTCACTGTTCTTTCTGAATAGTAGATGGTTCCCCAAGGAACTGGCAAGTGAAGCCCCTCTCGGTGGAGGGATCACAGCAGATCTTCTGTTGAGCAGAGCTACTTAATGATTAAGTGCACATGGTACATAACTAAGCACATTCTTGGATGCCATGAGAGATACAAAACTGTAAGTGTGTGATTTGTCCAATATCCAATAGTCCATGTGGTTCCTGTTTAAAAAAAAGAAAATTTAGGAACCACATTCTGACACAGTCACTCCTACAGTTCTTGTGCATTTACATCACTTTTTATTGACCCCCTCATGTAAATTGTACCTAGGTGGAACTTTAGATCTTTCATGAGGTAGATCCATGACAATCAGCAGCCTGTCCCTGCAATTTAGTGGATTTGAGAAATAAGTTAGTCTTCAATGTCAGTCGAGCTGAACCAATTGATGGTCCGCACCAACTGGTGGATAAAATACCGAGCAGCAACGTATCTCTTGTTCTCCACACTGCCGTGCCAGTAGAACAACCTAAAAATCCTGTTGAAATCGAATGTCTTATGAGGCATCGCATTCAATCAGCATCCCTCCTTAGGACTACTTTACATTCACTAAATGACTGCTTTACTTGGTTGTACTTAAACTACCAGTGGAAAGACCCCTCATTAAGCATATCAATATTCCATCCCCTTTTTGCCACTCTCTCAAGTAAACTATATGACAGATGTTTGTACCATCTTAAAATACATAGAACTAACCTATCATTATGGTTCTTCTGCTATACAAGTCATTAAAATATCGAATAACAATAATTCGAGAATTTCCAGGAATGCCAGGTAACACTAGCACAGAATATACAAAAGGATAGTTCAATGATAGAACATTTACAGTTACCAAAGTACCAAAGGCTAGCACAAAGTAATGCAAAAATCTCAAATGCATCCTCAAAACGGACTTTTAAAATACAAGTATACAAAGTACAATTTGCATACAGAAAGCTAAAACATTCACCGGTACTATCACTGTGCTGGAATACAAGGCATGATGGGGCGGCTACTTGTTAGAAACCAAGCACCATCCATGAAGGCGCGGTGGCTGTGCGACATAAAACACAACATCCCCATATTCCCTTATGTAAATGAATTCAAAAATATTTCTTGACTGATCAGCTTGAAGGGACATAATGATTTATAATTCAAATAACAGAGCACTGAAATTAAATCGGCCCAATATATTCCTAAATATGCAAACCTGAAATAATTGTAAAAAATAATTTGGGACAGGAAGGAAGAACAAATCATTTGTCACCTCTCATTTTACAAATATGTCACAGCCTTTATTTCTGCGTTATTATAAAAGTATATTTTTTTAACTGGGGAAGAACATCATGTCTGTGATTACATGGATTCCAACTTGCAAAGCAGCGAAATGCGTTAAAAAAGTGAGAAAAAAAGTCTGAAAATGAAATCCAAGATAATTCGGCATAAACGTAGAGGAGCACAATCTTACCTAATGAAGGTATCACGGAAACAAAGTATTTTTTCGGAGAATGTAATATTAACTTTAGATATAAGGTGGGAAGAAAAAGAAAGCCTTAGGATCTGTTCTGCGGAAATAATAAAGTAACGCACAGTGCATTTAAAACATTTTTGAAACTGATAATATGTGAAAAGGCCAAAGATTGCAATGCCAAGAAGTACTTATACCACTTTATGTGTTAGAAATAAAAAGTAGCTTTGTGTTATTATTTAAGAAAAAAGAAACTACTGGCTGAGTTTTTAATAGAAAAAATACATATCTTTAAAAGCTAAAATGACCACCGAAATTGGGTTGTGCATCATTTTCCGGCGAAAAGGAAAAACAGCTTCGACAGGTGTAATTTATCATTTTTCTGATTTAATACCAAAGAAATATATTAAAATAATAAAAAGAATCCTGAAATCCTCAAAATTTGTAGTGATAAATAGCCCTCCCTGGCTTTATTGCATTATACCTGCTAACAGAAATATTGCATGGTGGATTTTGCCAGACAAGGACGATTATTTTCCAATAAAAAGTTGCATATTAAATTCCAGCACAAAAGTGGGTGTCTAATACTTTGGAAATCTTTTATGGTTTGCACAGGAACACAATTTTAAACCTAACTAATACAAATGCATTAGTGCAGCGAACCACCCTTAAAGCTTTCTCTCTATTACCCCACTTGTCAAAAACAAAAAGGTTACTGTTCTCCTTTTTCTGTCCATGCTGATTTGAAAACCTACCTTAAATCACGGTAATGCTTTTGAATATCAGTGTGCCGAAGAACACCTAGACATATTTTAGCATAAAAATAAATATTTGCATACAAATACCCTTGTCTCACAGCCATGTCTGTGATTCTAATAGCTGGTGAGAAAACAGCAACAAGCTATCACGATTCACTATGTTGCACAAAATGGAGCAGCGCGAGCTGTTTGTTATGTACTGAAAACATACTAACGAACAGGGAGATACTTTAATCAAAAGTAATTCATTTTTTTCATCCCAGAAGCCATGTTAGACAGTGTGTACACGTCCGTTAGGAGATACCATGTTTTGTGCATTTTGTATGACCGCGTGCGATTTTGTATTTGCTAGTATTGCTCCTTGTTCAGGTTCATTCATAGCTTTCATGTGATGTACCCTCCTCTCCTGCCAGGACCAGCGGCCATGATGTCGACATCTACCTCGACGGCAGAGGTTCCTTAACCCACAAGGGGTTAAAGAAGGAGGGCTGTGCCATTGGTGCACATGTACTACAAGAGCATTGTACACATAAAAAGTCCACATTTGTAAAGCGCACAATCACCCGTAAGGGTCTCTAGGCGCTGGGGGGCCGTCGGGAAGATTAAGCGAGCTATTGCCCAGAGTCACATGGTGCTGGGCTAACCTGCCGCCGGAGCCGGGGATCGAACCGTGGTCCCCAGATTCCAGCGTCAGTCGCCCTGGCCGCGGCGCCACACCTCTTAATAAAACGTTTAGATATTTTTAGAAATATACATTTTATTTCAGAACAACAAAACTGTTGGGTGCCTTTGGGTCACTGGAAAGCCAATCAAACAAAGAGTGAGAACCAGTGGCTATAATGACTGGGCAACAGTGGGCATAGCTAGTTTGGCCTAGGTAGTTTAGCTAGCCTATGACTGAAGCTCAGCCAACAATTGGAGATGGTGGGGCAATTAACGTCATTAAGGGGCTGCAGCTGCGACCCCTTGTGACACCCCTTAGTCCGTGTGTCCCCTGGCCTCAGAGGTAGCTAAATCAGGGCTAAGTCTCTTTGATAACAACTTTTTTAATACCAATAGCACCCCGTGCAGTCTGCCTTGCCTTTGCAGTCACACGTACACAAAGTGTCTCTGTTTGAGACACAATTACTCAGAGCGTACTAGGGCGGGTCTGATAATGTCACGTTTAAACACGTTTTTGTCTCCACATCTGTTATTAAAGTCACACCCCTTAACACTTGCCATAGATGTTGGTCCTCATTTTAGAAAGTGAGAATCTTGCTTTGGCAGTACATGTTAAATATTGCCACAGGTGAGATACACAGCACTGAAGGAGAGGAACATCCTATCTTCAATTTTCCATTGCCAATTGTGGTTTCCATTCCCTCCTTTTATTCTGTTTGTTTTTCTAAAGTGCTCCAACAAGTAATGTCTAGGCAGCACAATAAAAAAGTAATGACATCAATTATTGCTAATATCAAATCCGGAAATAGACAATGAAAACCCTAGTGGAGTCAGTCAAGAGAAAACGGGTTGGGCATTTGTTGTGCCTTCTGTTTACTACCAGAGAGGTATCCATGATGGAAGTTAGTTTCAGCTGCTCTGAGCTGATCCTTGGGAACAAGATGAGAGAACAGCCAAGTCTGATGTAAGAGATTAACTTAAGCATGTATGAGAGAAAGTCTAACACTATGGGCCACACATCAGTCCACTTATGAAGTGGATCCCATGGAAGAAATACCAAGAAAAGACATACTGTACCAGTTATTTGTAAAATACAAAAGTTGACATCAGGAAACAAGTCAATTAGCTGCAATAATTAAGAATTTATAGTGATAACATCTAGTAAAATGTATCTGAGATACTTCAAAGGCTTGTGAACCAAGTGCCACCTAGAACAGATAAACATACCATACCATGACATCTAATCATGATATCGCTATGTAAAGTCCAATGTCTAGATCTGAATACTTATTATGCCACAAAACCATTCATGTGCCGTAGTGCATTAACGTTTGCTGCACTGATCTCGCATTTTATTTTAAAGCTAAATGGGTCAATTGCGCTTTATTAAATATTGGGGTTGGTTGCTCGCCCTAAACAAAATATTCACAAATTTGTAGTTGACAATGTTATCGAACATGCACTTATGATATTCTTACTACTCTACTCCCCCTCATTTCAGGATGCTTCAGACAAGCAGTCATGATAAGGAAGAGGTGGTCCTTTTTATAATCACCCTCAACCTCTGTCTTTACTTTGGCCAGAGTTCCTGGAGGTCAAGTCGCAATTTTCTCTTTTTATTTCAAGAAAACTAGTATTGGTCTACAGCCTGCCTGGGTACCCACCTTTGGTATGCCCTTTTATATGATACTTAAATTGGATAGTCTCAAATTATTAATTCTGGAAGATTTGCATCCGTTCATTGATGACACAACTCAGAGACCTGCTGCTCCACTGCTGAAAGCAGGAACCTTCCAGACCTCATATTTAGCTGCACTCCGATATCCATCAAGAAGGCCATACTATTGATGTGATTTTGTTAACATTCTTCCTGTCTCAGGGATTAAACGTCCCCACTTTACATATTATAAATCATTTTTCAATAGTATTTTCAATCATAACCAGATATTCAGAGATAAATTATCAAACTCAATCTCAAACTTTGAGCCCAAAACAAGAAAGTCACAACCCAAACTATAGAACTCTTTCTCAAACTGAAATTTGTTAACCATGATTCCAGACAGAAGTAAAAACTGCCAGACTACTCACAGATTAATACACTGTCTGATACGAAGTATAAGTACACACATACATCATGCCTCCCAATACAATGGTAATGTAAAAACAAGTTAGTCTCGGGGAAGGTACCCGCATTGATGTTCGCGGACGATACCCTCTTACTGGCAAAATCACCAACGGGTATTCAGCGTATTCTTGATGGTTTCGCTCATTTTTGTAACATGAGTGGTTTGGAGATCAACCTAACAAATACCAAATATATCGTCTTCAACCCTGCCCATCCCCCCCCCACCACCCTCCCGGGGACCCGCCCAAATCCCTCCCTTAATGGTACACTCTTGGAAAGGGTGAGGACTTTTGATTATTTGGGGGTTACACTATCAGAGCACTTTGAGTGGGGACCTCAGTTGGCTAAAGCAAGCCTCAAGTTAACCCAGAACATGGGTGGGATTATGAAAATGCACATCACTTCAGCATTCAAGCCAGCAGCCCCGGTTGTGGAAATTTGTAAAGCCCAAGCAAGGGGGGCCACATTATACGGGGCAGAATTGTGGGGGTATTGCTCCACCTCCAATCTGGTGAAGGTGGAGAACAACTTTATGAGGCACCTACTTCCTCGTAGCCCCCTCCTAGTACCTCTTCGCATGGACCTGGGCATGAGGCCCATTGACAAAGAGATCGCCCTTAGACCTTTTACATTCTGGCGCCGGGTATGGGTGACCCCGGAGTTGTCCTTCTACAAAGCCAAGCTTAAGGAGATCTTGTTAAATACTGTTTGAAAATACAGTGGCTGTGTCACATAAGGGATCTCGTCTCAAGGTTAGGCAGGTTGGACCTCTGGAAAACCCCTGAGTTTTCATGCCTAACGTTATCTAGGTCGGAACTAGTGCAACCTACAGGCATGTGAATATTCTGGCCATACAGGGAAGTCCCACTGGAGGTCGGATGACAACAGAGTTCCTACAAGTAAAAGATGTATTTAGAAAGGAACCCTTCCTAGATGTGATCCATCCCCCATTGGCCAGGAAACTCTATGTGCAGTTTAGATTAGGAAATCTTCCACTATCTACACATACAAGCAAATGAGCCAAAGAGAACATGGTTGAGTGTCCTGCCTGTAATTACAAGCTTGAGTCCGAAGTACACATACTGTTCTACTGCCCTGCATTCCAACTGCCCTGCAAACGCTTTTTGATCCAAATTTGCAAAAATGTAGGCCTTGTGAGCTATATAGAGACTTACAGAGTTCTAAAATATGACATGCACCCCCCAATCCTGTTTGCCGTGTCACGCTTCTTAAACCATATGTGACACATATAGCGGGGTTTGATTAAGAACCATACTGGGTAGACCTATGTGTAAGAACAGCAAAGGTCCACCTTAGTGCAAACATGATTATGGTTCTCTGTCTTAGGTTATATTTTTCTGTTTTCTCAAACCTCAGTAAATATTTTAACTCGTGTTTTTTAAATGAGCGATTTTATTCGATTTTAATAATGTATGAGGACACTTGCGTTTTAATTGTCACATCTTTGTAGAAGCTGGAGAATCCTGCTCCTAGAAGGTTACTTTGATACATGGAATATATAATTGCAAGTGCTTACACTTTTTATGTATTCTATTGTTGTTGTGATTTTCAATTATGCACTTTTATGACCCTAGTGGCCGAAATAAAGTTATTATTAAATTGAATATTTAAGTTGTAGACACCAATAAACTAGGTAGAGTAAGTACGCACCAGCAGAGATGCATAAATATAAACTGCTGCTTCATCAACATCACAAAGCCATCAACACTACCTTTAGTGGCAGAATAAAATCACCTCTGTCCATTAAACCATCAAGTAAACTAAGGGAAAACATGTAAGGCATAGGATCACAGTTCTTTGAAGCCAGAGGATGTTTTTATTTATTGTATTTATTTTTAAAGTTTTCTATAGCGCGAACCAAGACCCAAGAGTAGGGTAACAGAGCGCTTTACAAAGTGAGCAAGGAATGAAAAGTACATTTGATAACAATAAAACAAACAGTACCAACGCAAAATAAGACATAAAAAAAAAAACATAAAAAAGTTTGGGGGATAAAGGTAGGGTGGATAACCGCTCCACGATAAGGAGTCAATTAGAGCTTGTGCAAGTCTTATCTTTAAGGAAGAGTATAGACTAGTTAGAAGTTGAAGCTGGCATGGTGTTTATAAGGATTTTATGGGAGGAATTTGCTCATCTGGAACGCTTTTGCTTCCTTTTTGAAGAGGGGCGTTGAGGCGATTTTTCTGATGAATGGCGGAAGAGAGTTCCAAATTCTTGGCGCCGCTTCCGAAAATGCTCTGTTGGAGGTTTTAGTTTTGTTGAGCCTTGCGGGATTCAGGAGTAGATTATCTGTGCTCCTAGAATGTCTGTTTCCTCCAGATAGTGTGAGTTTTTGGGCTAAGAACTGTGGAGTGTTTTGGTGTAGCACCTTGTGAGTAATGCAAGCAATCTTTAAGTGAATACGAGCTTCATAGGGTAGCCAGTTGAGTGCCTTCAGGTGTGGCGAAATGTGGTCAAATTTCCTTGATCCTGTCTTCAATGTGTCGTATTGTCCAGCCTGCCAACTGCATCACATGATCACAAGCTTCATCTAGTCACCTTCTTCATTTGCTACAGCTGCAAAACCGAAATAAACCCACCAAGTCTTTCCTCGATCTGCTTTTAAGATTGATGTGGTCATTAGCTTTCGGCCAAAGTTTGTGTCACTTTAAATGCATCAGTGAAAGAGTAGTATGTGTTTATGGCACTGAAAAAACACAACTACACTCCTGAACAAAACAAAAGAGAACCCCACCTGGCTTAAGTCAAAAGTTACTACCAAGTTGCCGGCCACTCATTGATGAGCAAACAGATGGGGAAATAAGTGTAGCTCATCCTTTAGAGCTTCTTGACTTCTAAACCCCAAAAGAAGACAAGATTTAGACCAAGTCACAGGACAAAATATTCTCTGCTGGAAATTTGGAATGATCTGCTGAGGACAACTGATGATGGCCCCCCAGATATGATGATCGCTGCTGACGTTTATACAGTGACCCAACCATATTGAGTGCCAAAACTAGTTTGTTTATTATGTCAACTATGGCACCACTGGTTTGCTTTTGCTCTCTGCAAACAGTCACACTGACAAACGGTTGTGTGCATTAAAACTACTTAGTGACACCCACAAGGTGAAGGAAACGCTTTTGCAAAGGTTGCCCAATAAGGGTATATCGCATGTCCACTAATGTAATATCAGCTTAGAGTAATGAGCTTGCCTCGTCTGTGTTTGTTGTTGGGCTGGCGGCGGGTCGAGAGACGCGGCGTCTTACTGAGGCCAGTGAAGAAGCAACTCTTTCAATATGTGAGTGTCACATATCACAGTGAACACCAGTGATTTGAAGGACGTCATACAGTTCGAGAATTTTAAGTATTGAAAGCAACTGTGGACTTTTCCGTTTAAAGTGTGTGTCAAATTGGATATTATCTGGGATAATTACTATTGGTACGGAGGCGAGACCATTCTCTACACAAAGTTCAAAACATGACCTGGTATATTAGAGATCACCTTAACATTGGTGGACTTAGTTCAATGCCCTGAGGAAGCCCCATTGGGGCGAAATGCGCTGGCTGAATTGCGGCTGTTGTGCTTGACCATCTTATATCGTGAATGTCTCAAGGATTCATTAAAGAGATCATATTTCACATCATTGAAGGATGTTGTTGCCTAGTTTGTATTTAAGCATTCTTGTAAAAAATGTATGTTGCCTCTCCAAGTGCTTTTTTGTCAGCTTAGAGTAAACCTAGGTGGTCAGAAAACAATCATAACCAAAAGGCATCTAAAACCGTGAATACAGATCTGACATGGATTCCCAAGACCATTACAATATATGTAGGTTATGTATTGTGTGTGTTAAATACTATGCTCTGTAAATGGTTTCACAAAAAAAAGTAAGAATACTGGTCACCTAAAACTGACGTGGTCATGTTTCTTGATATGCATCTCTTACAATAAGGCATGTTTCCTAGAACACACTGTTTTCCCTGCTTGAATGTAGGCAAGAAGGATGCACAAGAAATTACACACTGTACCTTTGCATTCGAGCTAATGTTTAAACTTGTATTAGGATTACTACTAGCATAATGGAAAGGTTTATAGTTAACACAAGGTTTAGAGTTAGATTAGATTAAAGTTACAAGTAAAGCAAGGTAAATAGTAGAAGTAAGGTTAGAATGCAGTACAAGATCCTCAATTAGTAACTAGGGGAACAAGGTATGAACTTCTGCAAAGTTAATAAGCTAGTGTCCAGTTAAGTAAATAAAGTGTCAATGAGAAAACCTGATTTTACCGATTGTAGTTATATCCTAAAGCATCAGGCGAGGATGTGGCTTAACGGCTAGGGCGGTCGATCTCAAATCTGGGGAACAGGGTTCAAGTCTTGGCAATGAAGCTCAACATCCTGTGATTCTGGGCAAATCAGTTAATCGCCCCGTGCCTAACAAAAATGAATGAGTCGTTGTGTAACGCAATAGGTGTTCAGGTAAATCGCTCTAATACCTTATACCTGCCGGTCAAGTTTGCGCTGTATAAAACTCCAGAAAAAAAAATATATGCAACACTAAAACAAGAGTAAAGTGAAGAAACTAATCAGTAAAATGATAAACAAATTTAGTGAAAAAAGAAAAATGCAATCCACAAAACACAATAAAGACAACAATAATGTGATAAAACTATCATGAGACATACGTTATTGAAGAAAGTATCAAAAGCCACCAATAAGAACAGTTGGTATGTAAAAGTCAGTATTTGTCTGTGTGAATATCAAAAGCAGCCACTGTCGGTCATTTGCACGAAACTCAAGAAAAGAGACAAAAATTAGCACCAGCAAACTGGTCTGCTTTACAAAGGTCGGGAAAAGTGACATATTGCTTGGCAGGAACACTCAAAGACTTCCAGTGCTCCAGTCTATTCTAGCCACAAATCCAAGAGGGAGGCATACCATTGTATTACTGCTTCTTTAGGGCCACATCCAATCTCCAATTCTTCTGATCTGCTGAGTACGTTTTCAAAGGTGCCCTCTTGTGCAAGACCCTCCTGTGTCCTTAGGGCTACAGACGAGTACCAATTTCTTCAGATGCTGCCTTTCTTCCCACTGGTCGGTCTTAAAGCTCTCACTACTAGGGACACTATGGACAAGTTCACAGACAACAGTGCAGGGCAAGCCATCCACTCACCACAGTGAGGGTTCCAGGACAGGTTCCAGTGCCCACTGGTCAGTCCCTCCTTTATGGACGTGAGATGAATGGAGCCGGTTGGTTGGACCCTTGAGAAGCATGTCCAGTTCCTTCTTTTGTGCAAGATTGAGCAGTTCATGCGTTTGCCTCTTTCAGGCAGATACAACAGCAAGTTCTATCTCTGCATCCAAGTCTAGTAGTGTTCTGAGGTGCTGGTGGTAGGAAGCCTTTCGTATAGGTGATCAATAATCAGTGATTATTGATAATTTGTAACCGAATCCCAACAGAGCTCTCCTAGTTAAACCTTTTTTCTTCAGAATTGCTTTCTGTTGCTTTATTGCAGAAAAGCTCAGGAACCCTGTTCCAAAGGTCTTCCGATATGGTAGGACAACAGTAATAGCCTGAATCCTCACCCAAGGGTTTGACCTGAGGCCATACCTTTTCTGTGGTGATAGGAGATGGCCTGTTTGGAAGCAGACCACCATCAAAGCTCTTTTTCCTGGTTTCAACTTGGTCCGTGGAATTACCATCCACTGTGTTTGTTCACACCCCTCTCCACCATTACAAGATAACTATTTGTCTCTTGGCCTGTTGTCAGGTCTTTCCAGGAATGTGCTAACCAAGTCTATTGTGTAATGCGGAGACTATTCACACCCCTTTAAAGAGTTTATTACTGCTACTGGAGGAGGGAGAGAACGGAAGAACTGAATGAATAACTATCTAGACTTTCCGGTAGATAAAACCAGGCAGATTGTAGCAAACTCATCTTTGCAGTACACTTAACAAAACGCTGTGCCCACCACTGAATTAGGTTTTTGATAGATAATAACAGTGCATGGAGGCTTTCTGTAGCTGTTTAAGAAGCCTTCGAATAAAAAAATGTGAAAAGACTTATTAGCAAGTAGGCGTTTACCATAAGGAGCAGCAATCACAACCGATGAAGTGACATATAGTGATTTTGTATCCTGACATATCAAGCTCAGTATTAGACTTGCCTCACGGTTGTATATTATGCACCCACACAGACACTGCTGGCTTCAGGGAACTACTTATAGATGGCTTAACTAATGCCAAAAGTAAGTGTTTCGGCATGTTAAAAGCAGGTTCTTGGTTGCAGTTTTGTATAGTTATTCAGTCCTGAAGCCATGCTTTCAAATGCACACATCTATGTAGTGTTAGATTACACTGCAGTCGCCCACCTCTGATATCTTAATTTAATGCCATAGGTGCACCAGCTGGTGGTTGCATATCTGCAATGTGTCCCCACCTCTGCCAGGACTGCCCTCTCTCTTTACCTCGACTAGTTCTCGAGATAAGTGATTGCAGGAAGTTAAGGTACAGATATTAACGTAGCATTGAACAATTAACATTGTGCCATTAGCTGTCCTAAGGCGCTAATTGGACAATTGCACTCCACCCAATTTAAGAATAATCACAAAGGTGACATCACCTAGTGACAATAATTGACACTATAAGTATCAGGGTATTAAGAGGTCACACATAAAATACAAAGTATTAGTGAATCTATGAATGGTTACAGTGACAAAGTAGCTCTTTGCACTTAGTAACTGTACATAGTAACTGTATTTCTGGAATTCATCTCAAGAAGTTCCACTTACGCGACGACCTACCAGCAGACATTCAAGGAGCAGTCATTTAAAAGAGACACATACATAAGTAACCCTTTCATGTAGTTCAAGTGCTTGGGTTGTGACTCATGTCGGTGTGGCATACAGCTCTCGTCTACGTCTCCACACTACATTTGCAGCAGTCAGTGAGAGACAGAATTACAATGTGTAGTCAGAAAAGGACAGAGACGCTGTTCTTGCACAGCGTGGCACTATGATCTTCAAATGGATTATTCCAGAAGTTCATGCCGGCAATATCCCAAGATACTGAAAATAGTGTATTATGCCATTACTCAAACAGTTTTAGTTCAAAGACCTTAAAAGTCCAATGTATTGACTGGTGGCCGCCTACCTTCAAATCAAGCCATAAGCCATCTGCAAGGCTGAGGCCGCTGCACTCTTCTGAGAAAATCCAATAACAGTAGACTACAAAAAACTTTCTTGAAAAACACAGTACAAAGGAATTCTTTTTATGTTAAGGTTGAAGCAACTAACTCACAGAAGTGATACTGTGTAATGCATGTTACCCATACATTTACGGAACAAGTCAGGATTATCGTTAAATGCAATGAGCTAGAATAGGGCCACCCGAGCTGCTACAACCCTCCTCGAAGTTCTAAGATGTAGAAATTCCCTTCCCCATTTTGGCCTCAATTTAACTTATTCTAGACCATACTTCACCAAAGAAACAAACAGCCCTGTGCAAAATGTTCAAACAGTCCTTTAGAACTGAAGAATGTATTTGGAAAACACGTTTGAAATTATGCCCCCGAAAAATTAATAATTTTAAAATTCACAGCTTGCCTGGTGTATCCAGAGGTGGAACATGCTGCATTTCTACAATCTACGAAATGTTTATTAACTACTCAGTTACAACCATCAAGGGTTGCTAGATGTTCATTTAAAAAGACGACGCACAGTCTTGGCTCAGCAGTACTAAATACAGAAAGGACATCAGTGCATTAATATTCATCAGCTCACCTATTCCTGGCAGCAGGTAAAAACATGTATGATTTTTACACAAAAAAGGACAGCATAGCTTGCTTGACAGCGAAAAAACCTTTACAAAGATTTAAACACGGGCAAAAATTAAATATGTGTCACCGTAACTTTTCTCAGTCCACCCTTTTCAGACTTCTTCCTACTGCTTTGCCTTTTTTTAAAAACATTTTAGGTTCATTTATAGAAGAATTGAAGGCAAGTGAAAGCATGATTGTCGCTGTAGTACAGAATATGACATTTCCTGCCCACCCTCAGCCTGGGGGCAACATTTACTGCTTGTAGTGAGAAGTCACTTTGCAGATATTGCCATAAGTTTTGCCTCACCCTAGATCTAGAGTTATGTGTACTACAACCTTTAAGTGCAAACAGTCTTAAAGTACTACACAAACACCCTACAATTGTCCTAATATAGCCTGGAGCCCTCCTATGATTAACATATTGGCGGTAATCATTTAGAGAGCAGCAAAAGATTACTCTCGGCTCCACGAAAAACTAAATGGTGCACCCAAAAAGAATAAAACTCCATTGGCAAATATGAGTAGGAGAGACAATAGTCTCAACTTTAAAAGTAGAGGCTGACTTTTGTTTTTCTCCATCACCTCTAATCAAGTCCTACCACTCCCCATGTGTACTCTACATGCCAACACTACACTAATGTTGCACAGGACAGCACGCATTCCCCAAGTAAGAATGGCTTTGGTTTAGGGCTGTTCATCGGAGGATTACATAAGTACATAAACAAAGAGGAAAAGGCAGGCTAAAAGACGTAGAAGATCACCAACAACCTTAAAAAAAAATGTTGCCACACAGAACATAGAAGCAAAAGGTCTCTGATGGGAGCAAGTTATGGGGCCACGGAGTAGGAGATGTCAAAGTGGGGAGTCATGGAAACATAGCTACAAACATAAACCACTGACTCCCTAGTACTCCCAACAGCTCATGGATAACAAGCACATCTTGCAGAAGGAAAAAGGAAACTGAAGAAAATGGAAGAACGGCAAATCCCCAGTTGACTTATTCTCGGATAGAGTGTTTGCTCTCTATAGGGGTCCCTCATCATGTCAGTCAAAACCATCAATGAAGCACTATGCAGAAAGGAACACTCTGCAATACAATAAAATACTACCAGATTCACCCCTCAACATCCAACCAACAAGTGTAACAGTCAACTCCTCCTTCATCTAAAGTATTTATAAACGATTGGCAGCACCACACCTACATCCACTCCACCCCTCATTTGTCAATGCAGAATCTGCCAAATGCCATCTTTCAACCATACCCACTCTCAGAACTCACCTACTTCCTCCACCTTCCTCCCAGTAGCTACTGCACCCCTGAGATAGCTAATAAAGAAATCCTGCCTCCCAATACTCATGGACATTTGCATTGCTTTGAACACAACTGGCCACCCAACACTCATACACGCTCTATCAACAGGAATGTGATTGGAAGGAGGGGGACTGGTGTAGGACATTGTTAAAAGAGAGCACCACCTCATTTGAGATGGGCACCTCAAAATCTCAGGCGCTCACAGTCACCCTCAGAGCTATCCCTTCATTTTCAAGCGATACACGGAATGCTTTCGAACTCTAGTAGTGTCAGAAACATCGAAATTCACCAACAGGTTGAAAATATCTGAATGTCTCAACAACTCTCATCACTTACTGGCTAAAACAGTGTCTGCACCTGATTCAATCCTAGATATTCAACATCTAAAGCTCAACCCAATCAAGACCAAATTCCTCTTAGACAACACCCAACACCAATTCCAATGTGAGCTCATTATAAATCTGGACGGCTTCAAAGCACAACTGACAGCCAATGCAAAGACTCTTGGCTTTACCTTAACATGAAAATCTCCGTCAAGGGCACATATTGTATAGATATCAAGATGGCATGGTACCAGCTCTCCCTCCTGAAAATAATGGAACCTTTCCTAAACTCCTACTCTCTCATCCAGTAAACCCTCTGCTCCACGGCATTCACAACACCATACTAGCTCCAATGAAAGGCATCTCAATAAACTGAGCCCTTAACAAATTTGACCATGGGAAGCCTATTTCAGGAGCCATAGTCCAGTAGCAACTTAGGAAGTGCCATCTGAATTTAGGTACATGCAATGGCAGATAGCCTCTTTAGATGGGCAAACATGAAAAAGCTAGTGTACGATTCTTCAAATGTTTCAAAGATAATGTAAATCTAGCTGTGATCAAAGTTGGAAATGAGAGTGAAATTGGACAAATAAATGACAACACTCCTATTTAAGTTAATAAACAATGCAAAGTTTGACACTCAATGGCATATAAAAAATAATTGTTAAGTAGATACACAGGGCAGGGCTTTTTCAATATTATGTTTGCTGTGTTTAATATATCTTGCTAAAAATGTCGGATTCTATGTCACTTACTTCATTAGCATGGGACTCTTAACACAGTTAATTTGATTAATTATTTCAGTGTTAACGGAATGATATACCGTGCTGTTGCTCTAGTACTTGTATTATTATAACTAAGGATTCTAAGAGAACTAGCCCAAGTTCTAGATTAATGGCAGTGAGGCTCTAAACATATGCCCCAATAAATATTTATCACTGGGAGGTGCCAACAGTATCTAGCTCAAAGAATATACAGTGCTGGAGACAACCAAATGCATGTGCACATGGGCTATAGTTGTGTTAGACGGGGACCTGGAGGGTCGGCCGAGCACAGTGTTCGCACAGACAGGTAACTTCCCCCCCACAGATGGACACCACACAAAGCTTATGGTAACACCTTTTATAGGCACTTCGGGTAGTAGAGTGGTACGATACAGGGCGATCAGGACACGATGATCCTCTCAATTCTAGTCTCTAGTAAGGGAAGGGGGTAGCGGGACAGTCTTGGTACCCACGGGTACGGGTGCGTAACGGTGATAGCTCACAATCCTCGAGCTCGGTGTTCGGAGGGGCCAGACCGCGGCAGCGCCGGCAGGTCCCGAAGAGGTCGTAGGTGGCACGGGCCGCGGCAGCGCCAGCAGGTCCCAACGAGGATGAAGGTTACAACGGGCCGCGGCAGCGCCAGCAGGTCCCACGAGAATGCAGGTTGCAACGGGCCGCGGCAGCGCCAGCAGGTCCCACGAGGATGAAGGTTACAACGGGCCGCGGCAGCGCCAGCAGGTCCCACGAGAATGCAGGGTGCAGAGGGCCGCGGCAGCGCCAGCAGGTCCCACGAGGATGAAGGTTGCAGAGGGCCGCGGCAGCGCCAGCAGGTCCCACGAGGATGAAGGTTGCAGAGGGCCGCGGCAGCGCCAGCAGGCAGGACAATAGTTCACAAGGCAGGGCTGTGGCAGCGCCAACAGTCCGTCAAGGATGAGTTCGTCGCGGTGTCTCTCGACTCCAGGATACAACTCCCTTCCTGTCCTGGGGCTGCCTCAGTTATAGGTCTGGCGCCCTTTGATGTCCGGACCCTCGCTCTTGGAGGTCGGGAGGTCTGGGATGAGGGAGTCCAGACACCCAGCAGGGGGGTGGAGCCAGCGCCCGAGGAGGCTGGGGGTGCTCGGCACCTGGCGGGGGAGAGCCATCGACACTTCGTACTCCCATTGACCTGCCAAGTGGGCCGTTCACCTCCTGGGTGGAGGGTGGTGCCGGGATGTCGGGGCCTGGCCAGGCCCAGGGTTGGGGTCGGGCTGAGGCCGCGCGGCCGCGTGGTGCCGTGTCCAAGATGGCGGCTGGGCCGGGCAATGGTGCTGACGGTGGCCCGGGCCCTGTCCTGCGGGGAGGGAGCGAGCCCTTCATGTGGCCTGTCCAACATGCGTCCCCCCCAGCTGAAGGCGGGGAGAGTCACCCATCTTCTTGGGGACTTTCCTCGTCGAGGCGGAAAAAGCGGGACAGGCCATCCGCGTTGGCGTGGTCTTGGCCGGGTCGATGTTCCACAGTGAAGTCCATCCCCTGCAGGGAGATGGACCAACGTAGTAGTTTCGGGTTTTCCCCCCGCATCTGCATGAGCCATTGCAGGGGTCGATGATCGGTCTGGACCCGGAAGTGGGTGCCGAAGAGATAAGGCCGGAGCTTTTTGAGGGCCCACACCACGGCGAAGGCCTCCCTCTCGATGGTGCTCCAGCGTCGTTCTCGGGCCAGGAGCCGTCTGCTGATGAAAGCCACTGGCTGGTCAAGTCCTTCGGGGTTCAGCTGGGAAAGGACTGCCCCAACGCCATGGTCGGAGGCATCTGTTTGGACGATAAATTCCCGACTGTAGTCGGGGGCCTGGAGCACCGGGGCGGAGCACATGGCGGCCTTCAGCTTCTCGAAGGCCGCTTGACAGTCTGGGGTCCAGTTGACCGTCTTTGGTTGGTTTTTGGAGGTGAGTTCCGTGAGGGGCCCTACGATGCTGCCATAGTCCCTCACGAACCGTCGGTAGTAGCCCGTGAGTCCCAAGAAGGCGCGGACCTCGGTCTGGGTGATGGGGGACTGCCACGACTGGATGGCCGCGATCTTGAGTTGCAGAGGGGCCACCAGACCGCTTCCCACCTGGTGCCCGAGATAGGTCACGGACCCCTGTCCAATTTGGCATTTGCTGGCCTTGATCGTGAGGCCAGCTCGTTGGAGGGCCTGTAGCACCTCTCGGAGGTGGTGGAGGTGGTCGGACCAGTGGTGGCTGTACACAGCGATATCGTCCAGGTAGGCGGCGCTGAATCCTTCGAGTCCTGCCAGGACCTGGTTAACTAGCCGCTGAAAGGTTGCTGGGGCATTCTTCATGCCGAATGGCATGACCTTGAAGTGATAGTGGCCATCCGGGGTAGAGAATGCAGATCGTTCTTGGGCCCGGGGTGTGAGACCGATCTGCCAGTAGCCCGCTGTCAGGTCGAAGATGCTGAGGTAGCGGGCAGCTCCCATGCGGTCGATTAGTTCATCGGCTCGGGGGATGGGGTGTGCGTCTGTTCTGGTGACCGCATTCAAGCCCCGGTAGTCGACGCAGAACCGGAGCTCTGGCGTGGCGCCGGGGGCGGCCGCTTTGGGGACCAGTACTACCGGGCTGGCCCAGGGGCTGTCTGAGGGCTCGATGATCCCGAGTGTGAGCATCTTGGCCACCTCCTCTTGGATGCAGGCCCGTACCCGATCTGGTACGCGGTAGGCCCGATGGCGGATAGGGGGACTGTCTCCAGTGTCCACGTCGTGTAAGCACCAGGGGGTGACCCCTGGGGTGAGGGAGAACAGGGTGGAGAACTGGAGCAGGAGGATTCGGCAGTCTTGGCGCTGTTCCAGGGTGAGGGCCTCCGAGAGTCGGACCCCGTCCACGGAGCCGTCCTTCTCCCGTGACCGTAGGAGGTCCGGAAGGGGTTCGGAGTCCTCCTCGGTTCCATTGTCGGTTGCCATCAGGAGACTGAGTTCGGAGCGTACAAAGTGGGGTTTCAGTCTATTAGCGTGGAGGACCCGGAGAGGGTTTCGGGAAGATTCCATATCGATGAGATAGGTGACAGGGCTCTTGCGCTCGATTACTTTGAAGGGCCCCGTCCATTTGTCTTGCAGGGCGCATGGTTCGGTGGGAGACATTACCCACACTTGTTGACCGGGTTCAAATTCGATGGAGGATGCATTTCTATCGTACCACCTTTTCATGTCCTCCTGACTGGCCTCCAGGTTTGCTTTTGCCATCTCTCTGAACCGTCTGGTCTGGTTGCGGAGGGTTAGGAGGTACTTGAAAACATCTGGAGGGTTCTTTAGAGGGGGCATTTCCCAGCCTTCTTTGACTAGGCTGAGCGGGCCTCGCACCGGGTGTCCATACAAGAGTTCGAAAGGGCTGAAGCCGAGGGACTTCTGGGGGACTTCTCGGTAGGCAAAGAGAAGGCATGGTAGTAGCACATCCCACTGGCGACGGAGGGGCTCTTCCAACCCCCCAATCATCCCTTTGAGCGTGCGGTTGAACCGCTCAACCAGTCCGTTCCCTTGAGGGTGATAGGGGGTCGTGAATCGGTAGGTGACCCCACACTGTTGCCAGAGGGACTTCATGTATTTTGAGATAAAGTTCGTACCCCTGTCGCTGACGACTTCTCGGGGGAAGCCCACTCGAGAGAAGATCCCCATCAAGGCTCGACCCACTACTGGGGCTGTTATCGTACGAAGGGGGACCGCCTCAGGATAGCGGGTAGCGTGATCCACCAGGACCAGGATGAAGCGATGTCCCTGTGCTGTTCGGGGGTCCAGGGGCCCCACAATGTCTATTCCCACCCTTTCGAACGGGGTGGTCACCACGGGGAATGGTTGTAGGGGTGCCTTGAGTTTGCGGCCGTTCTTCCCACTGGCCTGGCAGGTCGGGCAGGACCGGCAATGGTTGGATACGTCGTTCCTCATTTTGGGCCAAAAAAAGTGAGTCACCAGGCGGTGGTAGGTCTTGTCTTGGCCCAGGTGCCCGGCCAGGGGGACATCGTGGGCTAGGTTCAACAGGAAGTCTCTGAAGTGGAGGGGCACCACCAGCACTCGCCCGGCCCCCAGTTCTGCGATTTTCTGTTCGCTGTACAAGAGATCATTGTCCCAATAAACCCAGTGGGCCCCGGTGGTGTCTCCTTGGCTCTGGGCGAGCGCTTGCTGTCGCAATCCCTCGAGGGAGGGGCAGGTCTTTTGCTCCTGCCGGAATTGTTCCTGGGTGGGCCCCCCTTCTTGACGCCACTGAGCCAGGTCGGGAAGCTCGGGGGGCTGTGTGGACCCCTCTGGGGTGGGGTCCGGGTGGTCGGTCTGGAGGAAGTCTTCTTCTGGGGTGATCGAGGGCGGAGGTGCTGCCCATTCTGGTTCTTCTGGTCTAGGGATGGTGCGGGTGGCCATGGACCGGGTGGTTACGCATGCCCAGTCCGGGAGACCCAACATCCCCAGGTGCTCTCTTCTTTCCACAGCGGCCCACGGGGAGCTCTCGAGATCGTTCCCCAGGAGGCAGTCTACGGGGGCATCGTCACGGACAGTTACTTTCAGCATGCCGGACACTCCTCCCCATTCGAAGGGGACGCAGGCCATCCGACACAGGCTCTCCGAGTTGTCTGCCGATCGGACGGGGCAAAGTACGTTTGGTAGGATTTGTTCTGGGGTCACCAGGTGACAGCGGACGGCCGTCACACTGGCCCCGGTGTCACGCAGGGCCTCGGCTTTGCGCCCATTGATGCTCACCCATTGGCTGTACTTCCGAGTGTTGGCGGGCAGGGGAGTCCGCGGGACCATGTCTCTTCCTCCCAGGCATGCCAGGGTCATGGCGGCGGGTTCCCACTCGAACTGCTCCGACTCATAGGTCTCCGTGTCTTCGGAGATTTGTTCTTCTCCCAGGGCGGCGGCCGCCATCTGGCGGGGCCCGGGGACCTGGTTCTTCGGGCAGGTCGGGTCACTGGCATAGTGGCCGACTCGCTGGCATCGATGACACGTCACGTTAGCTCGGAACCCCGGGCGCATCGGGGGGTTTCCCCGGCCTGCTGGGGCCGGGGTGGCGTTAGTGGGTGCGGCCGGGGCGGCGTCTCTGCCCCGGCCCGGGCCTCCTCCTCCTCCTCGGGGACGATGGTGACCTTGGTTGGTTCTGTTCTGCTCATTCGGCCCACTCCGGGCCACTCGGGTGCTCTCCCACCGGTCAGCCTCGGTGGCGAGCTGCCGGGGTTCAGTCAATTTACTGTCGAGGAGGTGCTGCCTGAGCTCGACAAAGCAGTTGTTGGAGAGGTGCTCCCATACAATGAGATTGAAGAGTTGTTCGTAAGTGGTTACGTTGTTACCCTTGATCCACCCCTCGAAGGCTCGGCTGAAATAGTTCACGTACTCCAACCATGTCGTACCTGGGATCCGGGTGCAGTTGCGGAACCTCTGGCGGTACATTTCGGGTGTAAGTCCATATCGACTGAGGAGGGCGGCCTTCATATGGTCGTAGGACGTCATTTGATGGTCCGGAAGCTGCAGCAGGGCATCACGACCCTCGTTGACGAATCTCCCCCATAGACCGGCTCCCCAGTCACTTCGAGCGACCCGGTGGGCGGTCATGGCAATCTCATAGGCTTTGAACCACTGCTGTATGTCGTCGTTCCGGTGATATTCCCGGACCACATCCTTGGGGATGTGGACCTTCTGCTCGGTAGGACCCGGGGAGTGCGGTTGCTCGGGCACCCCTAGGTTTTTGTTCAGTTTGCGTATTTCTATCTCCGCTAGTTTGCACTCGTGCTCGTATGCCAGTCTTTTTTCTTCGAGGTCTCTCTGTCTCTGTTTTTCCTCTCGCTCTTCTCTGAGCCGTAAGTGTTCTAAGTTTATTTTTTGTTCCGCCAGTTTCAATTCTCCGTCTAATCTGAGTCGTGCCAAGTCTAACTCGTGTAATCTATTTTTTTCCCGCTCCTGGATCTCTTCATGGGAGGGGCCTGGTCTCCGTTCCTCCGTCCGGGTGGTGTTGACTTCCGGGGCTGCGGGGTCCCGGGGGGTTGCGGTATTTGTCTCTGTCCAGGCCTCTAGGGCGTTCTTGAAGTCTTCTTTTGTGCTTAGCCCGGTGGTAGCAATGCCTAAGTCCATGCAAAATTGTTTGAGCTCTCGGTGGTTGTATTCTTCCATCTTTTCCATCTGGAACTTCTCCGCCGATCCGCTCTCTTTGGTCGTCATTGTGGTTTTAGTCGTAGGGTGAGTTACTGTCTGTACGGTACGCGTTGGTTCGGATCGCGCCGCTAGCCACCAATGTTAGACGGGGACCTGGAGGGTCGGCCGAGCACAGTGTTCGCACAGACAGGTAACTTCCCCCCCACAGATGGACACCACACAAAGCTTATGGTAACACCTTTTATAGGCACTTCGGGTAGTAGAGTGGTACGATACAGGGCGATCAGGACACGATGATCCTCTCAATTCTAGTCTCTAGTAAGGGAAGGGGGTAGCGGGACAGTCTTGGTACCCACGGGTACGGGTGCGTAACGGTGATAGCTCACAATCCTCGAGCTCGGTGTTCGGAGGGGCCAGACCGCGGCAGCGCCGGCAGGTCCCGAAGAGGTCGTAGGTGGCACGGGCCGCGGCAGCGCCAGCAGGTCCCAACGAGGATGAAGGTTACAACGGGCCGCGGCAGCGCCAGCAGGTCCCACGAGAATGCAGGTTGCAACGGGCCGCGGCAGCGCCAGCAGGTCCCACGAGGATGAAGGTTACAACGGGCCGCGGCAGCGCCAGCAGGTCCCACGAGAATGCAGGGTGCAGAGGGCCGCGGCAGCGCCAGCAGGTCCCACGAGGATGAAGGTTGCAGAGGGCCGCGGCAGCGCCAGCAGGTCCCACGAGGATGAAGGTTGCAGAGGGCCGCGGCAGCGCCAGCAGGCAGGACAATAGTTCACAAGGCAGGGCTGTGGCAGCGCCAACAGTCCGTCAAGGATGAGTTCGTCGCGGTGTCTCTCGACTCCAGGATACAACTCCCTTCCTGTCCTGGGGCTGCCTCAGTTATAGGTCTGGCGCCCTTTGATGTCCGGACCCTCGCTCTTGGAGGTCGGGAGGTCTGGGATGAGGGAGTCCAGACACCCAGCAGGGGGGTGGAGCCAGCGCCCGAGGAGGCTGGGGGTGCTCGGCACCTGGCGGGGGAGAGCCATCGACACTTCGTACTCCCATTGACCTGCCAAGTGGGCCGTTCACCTCCTGGGTGGAGGGTGGTGCCGGGATGTCGGGGCCTGGCCAGGCCCAGGGTTGGGGTCGGGCTGAGGCCGCGCGGCCGCGTGGTGCCGTGTCCAAGATGGCGGCTGGGCCGGGCAATGGTGCTGACGGTGGCCCGGGCCCTGTCCTGCGGGGAGGGAGCGAGCCCTTCATGTGGCCTGTCCAACAAGTTGGAAATGATTGTCTTTTCTATGTGGCATTCCCCAAGAGGATCAAACCATAATTGGTTTAGGAGGTGGACACAGGCTTGCATTCCAACCACAGGCTGGCTCTGACCAGAAACAATAGACCCTACAGACCTCACCTCAGAACACTCCTGGACCTGTGAAGATCAGAAGGACTGCCTGATGTCTGAAATCAAAAGGAAGAGTGGACCTGCTTGCCTTGTACCCAGGACCCCAGAAGTGATCTCCAGGGTGCATTGGCTGACCTCCATTGTGAGCAATAGGAACACAAACTATTTCCAGAGGACTTTGGACCTGCACTGGACCCTGCTGGTGGCCTTTGTTGGAGTGAGGTAAAACGCCAGTGGTGCCCCCCCTCCCCTCCCCCCCACCACCCAGGTCCTGAATCCTTGGTTGGCTAGGGCTAGATTTACTTCTCCTGTCCCCAAACTGCAAGAGCTGGAAGAATTGTTGGACACCAGGACCACTGTGGAAGCCACAGCCATTGAATAGAAGGTGGTGCTCAGCTTGCTGTTTGCCACACTGCAGAAGATCTGACTTCCAGAAAAGGTTCCAAGTCAAAAATGTAGAGGGCTTCATCAGGACCAACACCAAGCAGCAACCCGTTGGCGTCAATGCCTTCCTGAGCACAGACTTCAGACTTTGCCTGTTCGGAGCTTTCCTGCCTTAATCAATGACCGCACTAGAATCCCACTCTTCAGCAACCAGCTGTCGTCGAACCCTACTTCAGATCCAGCATGCCCCACCGATGACTCGTCGACAACCACTTTTTCTCCATAAAATTCATAAGTCAGAAGGCAAACTTTTCACCGGAACAAACATGATCCCTGTTTCTAGCCAGTACTCCATTTAGGTCGGCCTTAACTTTTGACATAGACCTAGTCTCCCAAGACCAGATAAGCACGGTTGGAGCTTTGTGCTTTTTGGTGCTATTTTTAATTTAAACTTAAAAAATGCACATCTCTGGTTCTACTTGGATTTGTATCGTTTTGGTGTCATTGAATTTAGTCAAATGTACTTTATTGTTCTCAATTAATTTGGGATTTCTCGTGTGTTGTGTTTTAACTTTATTACTGTTTGAGTGCTGCAGAAATACTTTACACATTGCCACTAAGTTATGCCTAACTGCATTGAGACAAGCTACCAGAGGTTTAAGCACAGGTTAATTTAGTGACTTTGGTGGCTCACACTGACCAGAATTGTGATTATTATTTGAAGTGGGTCCTCACCTCCTTCAAATAATGCTTCCATTACTTACAGTTACACAACACTCAAGGTGCCAAATTTCGAAGAATGACAAGACCGCCCCCACACCAGGAACTGTTACATAAACTGCTAAGTGCTACCGTAAAAAGCCTCTCATATGGTATTTGGGAATAGAACAGTGAGGCATTACTTAGGCTTTGGCTGAGATTTCACAGTTCCACGCACCTTTATCACCAAGGTTCTACAGAGGCAAACCAAGGTCCACTAAAAGTATCCTTGACTCATCTTATATCAGTACAGTTGCAGCTAAAATCCTATTCTTATCAGACAACTGAGAATATGCAAGGATAAGCAATGCGCACAGCAAGGCATTGAAAATAAATAATAAATAATGTAAACGTCCAATTATAGGTCGATAAATGACACCGCAAACAAATCAGGGTACAGTAAAATCATAATATAATTGGGAAATATTTTTAGCTGCTATGGATTTGTAAAGACTATTAAGTACAAACCATAACATTTCTCAAATCTGAGCAACACCAGCCTTTTGTGTACAGTGGCATTTTGAAAATCTGGAGAAATTGGTTTCGGGCTGTTAAGCACACCTTATGGACTTCACTTCAAGAAACAAATCAACCAATGTGCCAGGAGCCATGGGTCTTTACTGTTATTTTAAATAAACACCTCTTGGCCAGTTGGTGTAATCAGCACTTTGATAGTACAATTCTGCTGTAACCAAGCGCAGATGTCTCGATGGACATGCATTGGAAAGGCCTCCTTAAAAACTGTCCCACTCAAAGAAATAGAGAGTAGTAGGTGCCTATGGTGTGTGAACAATCTTAACAATCTTAACCTATTCATGAAATATGATTTTGGAAATTAGATCGATGATAGTAATTCAGTTTCAGGAGTCAAGAGTTTTATACTACCATTAAAAAACCTGCAGTCGCCAAGAGTGAAATCTGAAAGTATAGTTTCATTTCATTTTAGATTTTAAATCACACAATAGCCTGTAAGACAAATTGCTGATCTTGTACTGGCGTGCAAAACAAGTACTCTGAGGAAAGGAGAAGGGGCACAGCTGCGCAGTGGGTGGTAGAGGCTTCAGCAGAGGTGGCCATGTGCACTTTTAATAAACACATCTAGCAAGGTACATACCAGTCAGCAAGGCCTGGGCCAGTCTGATTATTTTTACCACTGTGATCCTGGCTGAGAGGAAGTCATGGTCTATTACTCAGAAGCAAATACAGTCTTCAGTGAAGGCCCAGAGATGGGATACAATTGAGAAAAGTGCTGTTTAGGTCCTGTTTTTTGTGAGTTCAGCAACTACCTTCCTCCCCTTCCAAAAGTACAGTAAATTGATTTTTAGTAGCCAGATAATTCTGAGGCTTGGAAGACCTATGATAAGATGCGGTGTAATTATAATAAAAAAATCCTTTATTTCAAGTTTTATCTAAAGAATTTTGTAAAATAAAACAGTGTACATAACAATAATCATATTCAGATGGAATTCATCATACTTAGTTTTGGAAACTTATCGACAGAGAAGTAACAATGAGTTTGGATGTATTTGTCAGAGAGTGAAAGAAGAAAGACATGTACTTCTACGCCACAGAAAAGGAAATAAAGCTGTGCCTTTAATGGTTATAGACAGAAAAATGGTAAACAAGGGTAAAGGAAAGTCTTGGTAAAACAAGTTGCTTAACTCAAATGCGCCAGGATTCCCTCCCGGGTGACAGTGAGCTCTACAAATCTTCATAACACAAGCATTTACAATGCAATGGTTTCGCCTTTGGAAAAGTTAGACCTATTGGCATTGTAAATGACAAAATGTGTATTTATGTGTTGGTTTTGAAAACAGATAAATAAATGGCATTGTCATTTCCATTGCTATTAGCTTTATCTCTGCAGTCACTCTGCACTCCCTAGCACTCCCTAGCACTTCCTAGTCACTCTGAACTCCCTAACCCTCCCTAGTCACTCTGCACTCCCTAGCCCTCCCTAGTCACTCTGCACTCCCTAGCACTCTGCACTCCCTAGCACTCTGCACTCCCTTGTACTCCCTAGCACTCTGCACTCCCTAGCACTCTGCACTCCCTAGCACTCTGCACTCCCTAGCACTCTGCACTCCCTAGCACTCTGCACTCCCTAGCACTCTGCACTCCCTAGCACTCTGCACTCCCTTGTACTCCCTAGCACTCTGCACTGCCTAGCACTCCCTAGCACTCTGCACTACCTAGCACTCTGCACTCCCTAGCCCTCTGCACTCCCTAGCACTCTGCACTCCCTAGCACTCTGCACTCCCTTGTACTCCCTATCACTCTGCACTCCCTAGCACTCTGCACTCCCTAGCACTCTGCACTCCCTAGCACTCTGCACTCCCTAGCACTCTGCACTCCCTAGCACTCCCTAGCACTCTGCACTCCCTAGCACTCCCTAGCACTCTGCACTCCCTAGCATTCTGCAGTCACTCTGCACTCGCTAGCACTCTGCAGTCACTCTGCACTCCCCAGCACTCTGCACTCCCCAGCACTCTGCACTCCCCAGCACTCTGCACTCCCCAGCACTCTGCACTCCCCAGCACTCTGCACTCCCCAGCACTCTGCACTCCCCAGCACTCTGCACTCCCCAGCACTCTGCACTCCCTAGCACTCTGCACTCCCTAGCATTCTGCAGTCACTCTGCACTCCCTAGCACTCTGCACTCCCTAGCACTCTGCACTCCCTAGCACTCTGCACTCCCTAGCACTCTGCACTCCCTAGCACTCTGCACTCCCTAGCACTCTGCACTCCCTAGCATCCCATAGCACTCTGCACTCCCTAGCACTCCCTAGCACTCTGCACTCCCTAGCACTCTGCACTCCCTAGCACTCTGCACTCCCTAGCACTCTGCACTCCCTAGCACTCTGCACTCCCTAGCACTCTGCACTCCCTAGCATTCTGCAGTCACTCTGCACTCCCTAGCACTCTGCACTCCCTAGCACTCTGCACTCCCTAGCACTCTGCACTCCCTAGCACTCTGCACTCCCTAGCACTCTGCACTCCCTAGCATCCCCTAGCACTCTGCACTCCCTAGCACTCTGCAATCCCTAGCACTCTGCACTCCCTAGCACTCTGCACTCCCTAGCACTCTGCACTCCCTAGCACTCTGCACTCCCTAGCACTCTGCACTCCCTAGCACTCTGCACTCCCTAGCACTCTGCACTCCCTAGCACCCCCTAGCACTCTGCACTCCCTAGCACCCCCTAGCACTCTGCACTCCCTAGCACTCTGCACTCCCTAGCACTCTGCACTCCCTTGCACTCCCTAGCACTCTGCACTCCCTAGCACTCTGCACTCCCTAGCACTCTGCACTCCCTAGCACTCTGCACTCCCTAGCACTCTGCATTCCCTAGCATTCTGCACTCCCTAGCACTCTGCACTCCCTAGCACTCTGCATTCCCTAGCATTCTGCACTCCCTAGCACTCTGCACTCCCTAGCACTCTGCACTCCCTAGCACTCTGCACTCCCTAGCATTCTGCAGTCACTCTGCACTCCCTAGCACTCTGCAGTCACTCTGCACTCCCTAGCACTCTGCACTCCCTAGCACTCTGCACTCCCTAGCACTCTGCACTCCTTAGCATTCTGCAGTTACTCTGCACTCCCTAGCACTCTGCACTCCCTAGCACTCTGCACTCCCTAGCACTCTGCACTCCCTAGCACTCTGCACTCCCTAGCACTCTGCACTCCCTAGCACTCTGCACTCCCTAGCACTCTGCACTCCCTAGCACTCTGCACTCCCTAGCACTCTGCACTCCCTAGCATTCTGCAGTCACTCTGCACTCCCTAGCACTCTGTAGTCACTCTGCACTCCCTAGCACTCTGCACTCCCTAGCACTCTGCACTCCCTAGCACTCTGCACTCCCTAGCACTCTGCACTCCTTAGCATTCTGCAGTTACTCTGCACTCCCTAGCACTCTGCACTCCCTAGCACTCTGCACTCCCTAGCACTCTGCACTCCCTAGCACTCTGCACTCCCTAGCACTCTGCACTCCCTTGCACTCCCTAGCACTCTGCACTCCCTACCACTCTGCGCTCCCTAGCATTCCCTAGCACTCTGCACTCCCTAGCACTCTGCACTCCCTAGCACTCTGCACTCCCTAGCACTCTGCACTCCCTAGCACTCTGCACTCCCTAGCACTCTGCACTCCCTAGCACTCTGCACTCCCTAGCACTATGCACTCCCTAGCACTCTGCACTCCCTAGCACTTGACACTCCCTAGCACTCCCTAGCACTCTGCACTCCCTAGAACTCTGCACTCCCTAGCAATCCCTAGCACTCTGCACTCCCTAGCACTCTGCACTCCCTAGCACTCTGCACTCCATAGCACTCTGCACTCCCTAGCATTCTGCAGTCACTCTGCACTCCCTAGCACTCTGCACTCCCTAGCACTCTACACTCCCTAGCACTCTGCACTCCCTAGCACTCTGCACTCCCTAGCACTCTGCACTCCCTAGCACTCTGCACTCCCTAGCATTCTGCAGTCACTCTGCACTCCCTAGCACTCTGCACTCCCTAGCACTCTGCACTCCCTAGCACTCCCTTGCACTCCCTAGCACTCTGCACTCCCTAGCACTCTGCACTCCCTAGCACTCTGCACTCCCTAGCACTCTGCACTCCCTTGCACTCCCTAGCACTTTGCACTCCCTAGCGCTCTGCACTTCCTTGCACTCCCTAGCACTCTGCACTCCCTACTCCCTAGCACTCTGCACCCCCTAGCACTCTGCACCCCCTAGCACTCTGCACTCCCTAGCACTCTGCACTCCCTAGCACTCTGCACTCCCTAGCACTCTGCACTCCCTTGTACTCCCTAGCACTCTGCACTCCCTAGCACTCTGCACTCCCTAGCACTCTGCACTCCCTAGCACTCTGCACTCCCTAGCACTCTGCACTCCCTAGCACTCTGCACTCCCTAGCATTCTGCACTCCCTAGCACTCTGCACTCCCTAGCACTCTGCACTCCCTTGTACTCCCTAGCACTCTGCACTGCCTAGCACTCCCTAGCACTCTGCACTCCCTAGCACTCTGCACTCCCTAGCACTCTGCACTCCCTAGCACTCTGCACTCCCTTGTACTCCCTAGCACCCTGCACTCCCTAGCACTCTGCACTCCCTAGCACTCTGCACTCCCTAGCACTCTGCACTCCCTAGCACTCTGCACTCCCTAGCACTCTGCACTCCCTAGCATTCTGCAGTCACTCTGCACTCGCTAGCACTCTGCAGTCACTCTGCACTCCCTAGCACTCCCCAGCACTCTGCACTCCCCAGCACTCTGCACTCCCTAGCACTCTGCACTCCCTAGCACTCTGCACTCCCTAGCACTCTGCACTCCCTAGCATTCTGCAGTCACTCTGCACTCCCTAGCACTCTGCACTCCCTAGCACTCTGCACTCCCTAGCACTCCCTAGCACTCTGCACTCCCTAGCACTCTGCACTCCCTAGCACTCTGCACTCCCTAGCACTCTGCACTCCCTAGCACTCTGCACTCCCTAGCATCCCCTAGCACTCTGCACTCCCTAGCACTCTGCACTCCCTAGCATCCCCTAGCACTCTGCACTCCCTAGCACTCCCTAGCACCCTGCACTCCCTAGCACTCTGCACTCCCTAGCACTCTGCACTCCCTAGCACTCTGCACTCCCTATCACTCTGCACTCCCTAGCACTCTGCACTCCCTAGCACTCTGCACTCCCTAGCACCCCCTAGCACTCTGCACTCCCTAGCACTCTGCACTCCCTAGCACTCTGCACTCCCTAGCACTCTGGCACTCCCTAGCACTCTGCACTCCCTAGCACTCTGCACTCCCTAGCATTCTGCAGTCACTCTGCACTCCGCACTCCCTAGCACTCTGCACTCCCTAGCACTCTGCACTCCCTAGCACTCTGCACTCCCTAGCATTCTGCACTCCCTAGCACTCTGCACTCCCTAGCACTCTGCACTCCCTAGCATTCTGCAGTCACTCTGCACTCCCTAGCACTCTGCACTCCCTAGCACTCTGCACTCCCTAGCACTCCCTAGCACTCTGCACTCCCTAGCACTCTGCACTCCCTAGCACTCTGCACTCCCTAGCACTCTGCACTCCCTAGCATTCCCTAGCACTCTGCATTCCCTAGCACTCTGCACTCCCTAGCACTCCCTAGCACTCTGCACTCCCTAACACTTTGCACTCCCTTGTACTCCCTCACACTCCCTAGCACTCTGCACTCCCTAGCACTCTGCACTCCCTAGCACTCTGCATTCCCTAGCATTCTGCACTCCCTAGCACTCTGCACTCCCTAGCACTCTGCACTCCCTAGCACTCTGCACTCCCTAGCATTCTGCAGTCACTCTGCACTCCCTAGCACTCTGCAGTCACTCTGCACTCCCTAGCACTCTGCACTCCCTAGCACTCTGCACTCCCTAGCATCTGCACTCCCTAGCACTCTGCACTCCCTAGCACTCTGCACTCCTTAGCATTCTGCAGTTACTCTGCACTCCCTAGCACTCTGCACTCCCTAGCACTCTGCACTCCCTAGCACTCTGCACTCCCTAGCACTCTGCACTCTCTAGCACCCCCTAGCACTCTGCACTCCCTAGCACTCTGCACTCCCTAGCACTCTGCACTCCCTAGCACTCTGCACTCCCTTGCACTCCCTAGCACTCTGCACTCCCTAGCACTCTGCACTCCCTAGCATTCCCTAGCACTCTGCACTCCCTAGCACTCTGCACTCCCTAGCACTCTGCACTCCCTAGCACTCTGCACTCCCTAGCACTCTGCACTCCCTAGCACTCTGCACTCCCTAGCACTCTGCACTCCCTAGCACTCTGCACTCCCTAGCACTATGCACTCCCTAGCACTATGCACTCCCTAGCACTCTGCACTCCCTAGCACTTGGCACTCCCTAGCACTCTGCACTCCCTAGCAATCCCTAGCACTCTGCACTCCCTAGCACTCTGCACTCCCTAGCACTCTGCACTCCCTAGCAATCCCTAGCACTCTGCACTCCCTAGCACTCTGCACTCCCTAGCACTCTGCACTCCCTAGCATTCTGCAGTCACTCTGCACTCCCTAGCACTCTGCACTCCCTAGCACTCTGCACTCCCTAGCACTCTACACTCCCTAGCACTCTGCACTCCCTAGCACTCTGCACTCCCTAGCACTCTGCACTCCCTAGCATTCTGCAGTCACTCTGCACTCCCTAGCACTCTGCACTCCCTAGCACTCTGCACTCCCTAGCACTCCCTTGCACTCCCTAGCACTCTGCACTCCCTAGCACTCTGCACTCCCTAGCACTCTGCACTCCCTTGCACTCCCTAGCACTCTGCACTCCCTAGCACTCTGCACTCCCTTGCACTCCCTAGCACTCTGCACTCCCTAGCACTCTGCACTCCCTAGCACTCTGCACTCCCTAGCACTCTTCACTCCCTAGCACTCTGCACCCCCTAGCACTCTGCACCCCCTAGCACTCTGCACCCCCTAGAACTCTGCACCCCCTAGCACTCTGCACCCCCTAGCACTCTGCACCCCCTAGCACTCTACACTCCCTAGCACTCTGCACTCCCTAGCACTCTGCACTCCCTAGCACTCTGCACTCCCTAGCACTCTGCACTCCCTAGCATTCTGCAGTCACTCTGCACTCCCTAGCACTCTGCACTCCCTAGCACTCTGCACTCCCTAGCACTCCCTTGCACTCCCTAGCACTCTGCACTCCCTAGCACTCTGCACTCCCTAGCACTCTGCACTCCCTTGCACTCCCTAGCACTCTGCACTCCCTAGCACTCTGCACTCCCTTGCACTCCCTAGCACTCTGCACTCCCTAGCACTCCCTACTCCCTAGCACTCCCTAGCACTCTGCACTCCCTAGCACTCTGCACTCCCTAGCACTCTGCACTCCCTAGCACTCTGCACTCCCTAGCACTCTGCACTCCCTAGCACTCTGCACCCCCTAGCACTCTGCACCCCCTAGCACTCTGCACCCCTAGCACTCTGCACCCCCTAGCACTCTGCACCCCCTAGCACTCTGCACTCCCTAGCACTCTGCACTCCCTAGCACTCTGCACTCCCTAGCACTCTGCACTCCCTAGCACTCTGCACTCCCTAGCACTCTGCACTCCCTTGTACTCCCTCCCTAGCACTCTGCACTCCCTAGCACTCTGCACTTCCTAGCACTCTGCACTCCCTAGCACTCTGCACTCCCTAGCATTCTGCACTCCCTAGCACTCTGCACTCCCTAGCACTCTGCACTCCCTAGCACTCCCTAGCATTCTGCAGTGACTCTGCACTCCCTAGAACTCTGCACTCCCTAGCACTCTGCACCCCCTAGCACTCTGCACTCCCTAGCACTCCCTAGCACTCTGCACTCCCTAGCACTCTGCACTCCCTAGCACTCCCTAGCACTCTGCACTCCCTAGCACTCTGCACTCCCTAGCACTCTGCACCCCCTAGCACTCTGCACTCCCTTGCACTCCCTAGCACTCTGCACTCCCTAGCACTCTGCACTCCCTAGCACTCTGCACTCCCTAGCACTCTGCACTCCCTAGCACTCTGCACTCCCTAGCACTCTGCACTCCCTAGCATTCTGCAGTCACTCTGCACTCCCTAGCACTCTGCACTCCCTAGCACTCTGCACTCCCTAGCACTCTGCACTCCCTAGCACTCTGCACTCCCTAGCACTCCCTAGCACTCTGCAGTCACTCTGCACTCCCTAGCACTCTGCAGTCACTCTGCACTCCCTAGCACTCTGCACTCCCTAGCACTCTGCACTCCCTAGCACTCCCTAGCACTCTGCACTCCCTAGCACTCTGCACTCCCTAGCACTCTGCACTCCCTTGCACTCCCTAGCACTCTGCACTCCCTAGCACTCCCTACTCCCTAGCACTCCCTAGCACTCTGCACTCCCTAGCATTCTGCACTCCCTAGCACTCTGCACCCCCTAGCACTCTGCACCCCCTAGCACTCTGCACCCCCTAGCACTCTGCACCCCCTAGCACTCTGCACTCCCTAGCACTCTGCACTCCCTAGCACTCTGCACTCCCTAGCACTCTGCACTCCCTTGTACTCTCTAGCACTCTGCACTCCCTAGCACTCTGCACTCCCTAGCACTCCCTAGCACTCTGCACTCCCTAGCACTCTGCGCTCCCTAGCACTCTGCGCTCCCTAGCACTTTGCAATCCCTAGCACTCTGCACTCCCTAGCACTCTGCACTCCCTAGCACTCTGCACTCCCTAGCACTCTGCACTCCCTTGTACTCCCTCCCTAGCACTCTGCACTCCCTAGCACTCTGCACTTCCTAGCACTCTGCACTTCCTAGCACTCTGCACTCCCTAGCACTCCCTAGCACTCTGCACTCCCTAGCATTCTGCACTCCCTAGCACTCCCTAGCACTCTGCACTCCCTAGCACTCCACACTCCCTAGCATTCTGCAGTCACTCTGCACTCCCTAGCACTCTGCACTCCCTAGCACTCTGCACTCCCTAGCACTCTGCACTCCCTAGCACTCCCTAGCCTTCTGCAGTGACTCTGCACTCCCTAGAACCCTGCACTCCCTAGCACTCTGCACTCCCTATCACTCTGCACTCCCTAGCACTCTGCACTCCCTAGCACTCTGCACTCCCTAGCACTCTGCACTCCCTAGCATTCCCTAGCACTCTGCACTCCCTAGCACTCTGCACTCCCTAGCACTCTGCACTCCCTAGCACTCTGCACTCCCTAGCACTCTGCACTCCCTAGCACTCCCTAGCACTCTGCACTCCCTAGCACTCTGCACTCCCTAGCACTCTGCACTCCCTAGCACTCCCTAGCACTCTGCACTCCCTAGCACTATGCACTCCCTAGCACTATGCACTCCCTAGCACTATGCACTCCCTAGCACTCTGCACTCCCTAGCACTTGGCACTCCCTAGCACTCCCTAGCACTCTGCACTCCCTAGCAATCCCTAGCACTCTGCACTCCCTAGCACTCTGCACTCCCTAGCACTCTGCACTCCCTAGCACTCTGCACTCCCTAGCATTCTGCAGTCACTCTGCACTCCCTAGCACTCTGCACTCCCTAGCACTCTGCACTCCCTAGCACTCTGCACTCCCTAGCACTCTACACTCCCTAGCACTCTGCACTCCCTAGCACTCTGCACTCCCTAGCATTCTGCAGTCACTCTGCACTCCCTAGCACTCTGCACTCCCTAGCACTCTGCACTCCCTAGCACTCTGCACTCCCTAGCACTCTGCACTCCCTTGCACTCTGCACTCCCTTGCACTCCCTAGCACTCTGCACTCCCTAGCACTCTGCACTCCCTTGCACTCCCTAGCACTCTGCACTCCCTAGCACTCCCTACTCCCTAGCACTCCCTAGCACTCTGCACTCCCTAGCACTCTGCACTCCCTAGCACTCTGCACTCCCTAGCACTCTGCACCCCCTAGCACTCTGCACCCCCTAGCACTCTGCACCCCCTAGCACTCTGCACCCCCTAGCACTCTTCACTCCCTATCACTCTGCACTCCCTAGCACTCCGCACTCCCTAGCACTATGCACTCCCTAGCACTATGCACTCCCTAGCACTCTGCACTCCCTAGCATCTGCACTCCCTAGCACTCTGCACTCCCTAGCACTCTGCACTCCTTAGCATTCTGCAGTTACTCTGCACTCCCTAGCACTCTGCACTCCCTAGCACTCTGCACTCCCTAGCACTCTGCACTCTCTAGCACTCCCTAGCACTCTGCACTCCCTAGCACTCTGCACTCCCTATCACTCTGCACTCCCTAGCACTCTGCACTCCCTTGCACTCCCTAGCACTCTGCACTCCCTAGCACTCTGCACTCCCTAGCATTCCCTAGCACTCTGCACTCCCTAGCACTCTGCACTCCCTAGCACTCTGCACTCCCTAGCACTCTGCACTCCCTAGCACTCTGCACTCCCTAGCACTCTGCACTCCCTAGCACTCCCTAGCACTCTGCACTCCCTAGCACTCTGCACTCCCTAGCACTATGCACTCCCTAGCACTATGCACTCCCTAGCACTCTGCACTCCCTAGCACTCTGCACTCCCTAGCACTTGGCACTCCCTAGCACTCTGCACTCCCTAGCACTCTGCACTCCCTAGCAATCCCTAGCACTCTGCACTCCCTAGCACTCTGCACTCCCTAGCACTCTGCACTCCCTAGCACTCTGCACTCCCTAGCATTCTGCAGTCACTCTGCACTCCCTAGCACTCTGCACTCCCTAGCACTCTGCACTCCCTAGCACTCTACACTCCCTAGCACTCTGCACTCCCTAGCACTCTGCACTCCCTAGCATTCTGCAGTCACTCTGCACTCCCTAGCACTCTGCACTCCCTAGCACTCTGCACTCCCTAGCACTCCCTTGCACTCCCTAGCACTCTGCACTCCCTAGCACTCTGCACTCCCTAGCACTCTGCACTCCCTTGCACTCCCTAGCACTCTGCACTCCCTAGCACTCTGCACTCCCTTGCACTCCCTAGCACTCTGCACTCCCTAGCACTCCCTACTCCCTAGCACTCCCTAGCACTCTGCACTCCCTAGCACTCTGCACTCCCTAGCACTCTGCACTCCCTAGCACTCTGCACTCCCTAGCACTCTGCACCCCCTAGCACTCTGCACCCCCTAGCACTCTGCACCCCCTAGCACTCTGCACTCCCTAGCACTCTACACTCCCTAGCACTCTGCACTCCCTAGCACTCTGCACTCCCTAGCACTCTGCACTCCCTAGCATTCTGCAGTCACTCTGCACTCCCTAGCACTCTGCACTCCCTAGCACTCTGCACTCCCTAGCACTCCCTAGCACTCTGCACTCCCTAGCACTCTGCACTCCCTAGCACTCTGCACTCCCTTGCACTCCCTAGCACTCTGCACTCCCTAGCACTCTGCACTCCCTTGCACTCCCTAGCACTCTGCACTCCCTAGCACTCCCTACTCCCTAGCACTCCCTAGCACTCTGCACTCCCTAGCACTCTGCACTCCCTAGCACTCTGCACTCCCTAGCACTCTGCACCCCCTAGCACTCTGCACCCCCTAGCACTCTGCACCTCCTAGCACTCTGCACCCCCTAGCACTCTGCACCCCCTAGCACTCTGCACTCCCTATCACTCTGCACTCCCTAGCACTCCGCACTCCCTAGCACTCTGCACTCCCTAGCACTCCCTAGCACTCTGCACTCCCTAGCACTCTGCACCCCCTAGCACTCTGCACCCCCTAGCACTCTGCACCCCCTAGCACTCTGCACTCCCTAGCACTCTGCACTCCCTAGCACTCTGCACTCCCTAGCACTCTGCACTCCCTAGCACTCTGCACTCCCTAGCACTCTGCACTCCCTAGCACTCTGCACTCCCTTGTACTCCCTCCCTAGCACTCTGCACTCCCTAGCACTCTGCACTTCCTAGCACTCTGCACTCCCTAGCACTCTGCACTCCCTAGCATTCTGCACTCCCTAGCACTCTGCACTCCCTAGCACTCTGCACTCCCTAGCACTCCCTAGCATTCTGCAGTGACTCTGCACTCCCTAGAACTCTGCACTCCCTAGCACTCTGCACTCCCTAGCACTCTGCACTCCCTAGCACTCTGCACTCCCTAGCACTCTGCACTCCCTAGCACTCCCTAGCACTCTGCACTCCCTAGCACTCCCTAGCACTCTGCACTCCCTAGCACTCTGCACCCCCTAGCACTCTGCACTCCCTTGCACTCCCTAGCACTCTGCACTCCCTAGCACTCTGCACTCCCTAGCACTCTGCACTCCCTAGCACTCTGCACTCCCTAGCACTCTGCACTCCCTAGCATTCTGCAGTCACTCTGCACTCCCTAGCACTCTGCACTCCCTAGCACTCTGCACTTTCTAGCACTCTGCACTCCCTAGCACTCCCTAGCACTCTGCAGTCACTCTGCACTCCCTAGCACTCTGCACTCCCTAGCACTCCCTAGCACTCTGCACTCCCTAGCACTCTGCACTCCCTAGCACTCCCTAGCACTCTGCACTCCCTAGCACTCTGCACTCCCTAGCACTCCCTTGCACTCCCTAGCACTCTGCACTCCCTACTCCCTAGCACTCTGCACTCCCTAGCACTCTGCACTCCCTAGCATTCTGCACTCCCTAGCACTCTGCACCCCCTAGCACTCTGCACCCCCTAGCACTCTGCACCCCCTAGCACTCTGCACTCCCTAGCACTCTGCACTCCCTAGCACTCTGCACTCCCTAGCACTCTGCACTCCCTTGTACTCTCTAGCACTCTGCACTCCCTAGCACTCTGCACTCCCTAGCACTCCCTAGCACTCTGCACTCCCTAGCACTCTGCGCTCCCTAGCACTCTGCGCTCCCTAGCACTCCCTAGCACTTTGCACTCCCTAGCACTCTGCACTCCCTAGCACTCTGCACTCCCTAGCACTCTGCACTCCCTAGCACTCTGCACTCCCTTGTACTCCCTCCCTAGCACTCTGCACTCCCTAGCACTCTGCACTTCCTAGCACTCTGCACTTCCTAGCACTCTGCACTCCCTAGCACTCCCTAGCACTCTGCACTCCCTAGCATTCTGCACTCCCTAGCACTCCCTAGCACTCTGCACTCCCTAGCACTCTGCACTCCCTAGCACTCCCTAGCACTCTGCACTCCCTAGCATTCTGCAGTCACTCTGCACTCCCTAGCACTCTGCACTCCCTAGCACTCTGCACTCCCTAGCACTCTGCACTCCCTAGCACTCCCTAGCATTCTGCAGTGACTCTGCACTCCCTAGAACCCTGCACTCCCTAGCACTCTGCACTCCCTATCACTCTGCACTCCCTAGCACTCTGCACTCCCTAGCACTCCCTAGCACTCTGCACTCCCTAGCACTCTGCACTCCCTAGCATTCCCTAGCACTCTGCACTCCCTAGCACTCTGCACTCCCTAGCACTCTGCACTCCCTAGCACTCTGCACTCCCTAGCACTCTGCACTCCCTAGCACTCTGCACTCCCTAGCACTCCCTAGCACTCTGCACTCCCTAGCACTATGCACTCCCTAGCACTATGCACTCCCTAGCACTATGCACTCCCTAGCACTATGCACTCCCTAGCACTTGGCACTCCCTAGCACTCCCTAGCACTCTGCACTCCCTAGCACTCTGCACTCCCTAGCAATCCCTAGCACTCTGCACTCCCTAGCACTCTGCACTCCCTAGCACTCTGCACTCCCTAGCACTCTGCACTCCCTAGCATTCTGCAGTCACTCTGCACTCCCTAGCACTCTGCACTCCCTAGCACTCTGCACTCCCTAGCACTCTGCACTCCCTAGCACTCTACACTCCCTAGCACTCTACACTCCCTAGCACTCTACACTCCCTAGCATTCTGCAGTCACTCTGCACTCCCTAGCATCTGCACTCCCTAGCACTCTGCACTCCCTAGCACTCTGCACTCCTTAGCATTCTGCAGTTACTCTGCACTCCCTAGCACTCTGCACTCCCTAGCACTCTGCACTCCCTAGCACTCTGCACTCCCTAGCACTCTGCACTCCCTAGCACTCTGCACTCCCTAGCACTCTGCACTCCCTAGCACTCTGCACTCCCTATCACTCTGCACTCCCTATCACTCTGCACTCCCTAGCACTCTGCACTCCCTTGCACTCCCTAGCACTCTGCACTCCCTAGCACTCTGCACTCCCTAGCATTCCCTAGCACTCTGCACTCCCTAGCACTCTGCACTCCCTAGCACTCTGCACTCCCTAGCACTCTGCACTCCCTAGCACTCTGCACTCCCTAGCACTCTGCACTCCCTTGCACTCTGCACTCCCTAGCACTCCCTAGCACTCTGCACTCCCTAGCACTCTGCACTCCCTAGCACTATGCACTCCCTAGCACTATGCACTCCCTAGCACTCTGCACTCCCTAGCACTTGGCACTCCCTAGCACTCTGCACTCCCTAGCACTCTGCACTCCCTAGCAATCCCTAGCACTCTGCACTCCCTAGCACTCTGCACTCCCTAGCACTCTGCACTCCCTAGCACTCTGCACTCCCTAGCATTCTGCAGTCACTCTGCACTCCCTAGCACTCTGCACTCCCTAGCACTCTGCACTCCCTAGCACTCTACACTCCCTAGCACTCTACACTCCCTAGCACTCTGCACTCCCTAGCACTCTGCACTCCCTAGCATTCTGCAGTCACTCTGCACTCCCTAGCACTCTGCACTCCCTAGCACTCTGCACTCCCTTGCACTCCCTAGCACTCTGCACTCCCTAGCACTCTGCACTCCCTAGCACTCTGCACTCCCTTGCACTCCCTAGCACTCTGCACTCCCTAGCACTCTGCACTCCCTTGCACTCCCTAGCACTCTGCACTCCCTAGCACTCCCTAGCACTCTGCACTCCCTAGCACTCTGCACTCCCTAGCACTCTGCACTCCCTAGCACTCTGCACTCCCTAGCACTCTGCACTCCCTAGCACTCTGCACTCCCTAGCACTCTGCCCTCCCTTGTACTCCCTCCCTAGCACTCTGCACTCCCTAGCACTCTGCACTCCCTAGCACTCTGCACTCCCTAGCACTCCCTAGCACTCTGCACTCCCTAGCACTCTGCACTCCCTAGCATTCCCTAGCACTCTGCACTCCCTAGCACTCTGCACTCCCTAGCACTCTGCACTCCCTAGCACTCTGCACTCCCTAGCACTCTGCACTCCCTAGCACTCTGCACTCCCTAGCACTCTGCACTCCCTAGCACTCCCTAGCACTCTGCACTCCCTAGCACTATGCACTCCCTAGCACTATGCACTCCCTAGCACTATGCACTCCCTAGCACTATGCACTCCCTAGCACTTGGCACTCCCTAGCACTCCCTAGCACTCTGCACTCCCTAGCACTCTGCACTCCCTAGCAATCCCTAGCACTCTGCACTCCCTAGCACTCTGCACTCCCTAGCACTCTGCACTCCCTAGCACTCTGCACTCCCTAGCATTCTGCAGTCACTCTGCACTCCCTAGCACTCTGCACTCCCTAGCACTCTGCACTCCCTAGCACTCCGCACTCCCTAGCACTCTACACTCCCTAGCACTCTACACTCCCTAGCACTCTACACTCCCTAGCATTCTGCAGTCACTCTGCACTCCCTAGCATCTGCACTCCCTAGCACTCTGCACTCCCTAGCACTCTGCACTCCTTAGCATTCTGCAGTTACTCTGCACTCCCTAGCACTCTGCACTCCCTAGCACTCTGCACTCCCTAGCACTCTGCACTCCCTAGCACTCTGCACTCCCTAGCACTCTGCACTCCCTAGCACTCTGCACTCCCTAGCACTCTGCACTCCCTAGCACTCTGCACTCCCTAGCACTCTGCACTCCCTTGCACTCCCTAGCACTCTGCACTCCCTAGCACTCTGCACTCCCTAGCATTCCCTAGCACTCTGCACTCCCTAGCACTCTGCACTCCCTAGCACTCTGCACTCCCTAGCACTCTGCACTCCCTAGCACTCTGCACTCCCTAGCACTCTGCACTCCCTAGCACTCTGCACTCCCTAGCACTCTGCACTCCCTAGCACTCTGCACTCCCTAGCACTCCCTAGCACTCTGCACTCCCTAGCACTCTGCACTCCCTAGCACTATGCACTCCCTAGCACTATGCACTCCCTAGCACTCTGCACTCCCTAGCACTTGGCACTCCCTAGCACTCTGCACTCCCTAGCACTCTGCACTCCCTAGCAATCCCTAGCACTCTGCACTCCCTAGCACTCTGCACTCCCTAGCACTCTGCACTCCCTAGCACTCTGCACTCCCTAGCATTCTGCAGTCACTCTGCACTCCCTAGCACTCTGCACTCCCTAGCACTCTGCACTCCCTAGCACTCTGCACTCCCTAGCACTCTGCACTCCCTAGCACTCTGCACTCCCTAGCATTCTGCAGTCACTCTGCACTCCCTAGCACTCTGCACTCCCTAGCACTCTGCACTCCCTTGCACTCCCTAGCACTCTGCACTCCCTAGCACTCTGCACTCCCTAGCACTCTGCACTCCCTTGCACTCCCTAGCACTCTGCACTCCCTAGCACTCTGCACTCCCTTGCACTCCCTAGCACTCTGCACTCCCTAGCACTCCCTACTCCCTAGCACTCCCTAGCACTCTGCACTCCCTAGCACTCTGCACTCCCTAGCACTCTGCACTCCCTAGCACTCTGCACTCCCTAGCACTCTGCACTCCCTAGCACTCTGCACTCCCTTGTACTCCCTCCCTAGCACTCTGCACTCCCTAGCACTCTGCACTCCCTAGCACTCTGCACTCCCTAGCACTCTGCACTCCCTAGCACTCTGCACTCCCTAGCACTCTGCACCCCCTAGCACTCTGCACCCCCTAGCACTCTGCACCCCCTAGCACTCTGCACCCCCTAGCACTCTACACTCCCTAGCACTCTGCACTCCCTAGCACTCTGCACTCCCTAGCACTCTGCACTCCCTAGCATTCTGCAGTCACTCTGCACTCCCTAGCACTCTGCACTCCCTAGCACTCTGCACTCCCTAGCACTCCCTAGCACTCTGCACTCCCTAGCACTATGCACTCCCTAGCACTATGCACTCCCTAGCACTCTGCACTCCCTAGCACTTGGCACTCCCTAGCACTCTGCACTCCCTAGCACTCTGCACTCCCTAGCAATCCCTAGCACTCTGCACTCCCTAGCACTCTGCACTCCCTAGCACTCTGCACTCCCTAGCACTCTGCACTCCCTAGCATTCTGCAGTCACTCTGCACTCCCTAGCACTCTGCACTCCCTAGCACTCTGCACTCCCTAGCACTCTACACTCCCTAGCACTCTGCACTCCCTAGCACTCTGCACTCCCTAGCACTCTGCACTCCCTAGCATTCTGCAGTCACTCTGCACTCCCTAGCACTCTGCACTCCCTAGCACTCTGCACTCCCTTGCACTCCCTAGCACTCTGCACTCCCTAGCACTCTGCACTCCCTAGCACTCTGCACTCCCTTGCACTCCCTAGCACTCTGCACTCCCTAGCACTCTGCACTCCCTTGCACTCCCTAGCACTCTGCACTCCCTAGCACTCCCTACTCCCTAGCACTCCCTAGCACTCTGCACTCCCTAGCACTCTGCACTCCCTAGCACTCTGCACTCCCTAGCACTCTGCACTCCCTAGCACTCTGCACTCCCTAGCACTCTGCACTCCCTAGCACTCTGCACTCCCTTGTACTCCCTCCCTAGCACTCTGCACTCCCTAGCACTCTGCACTCCCTAGCACTCTGCACTCCCTAGCACTCTGCACTCCCTAGCACTCTGCACTCCCTAGCACTCTGCACCCCCTAGCACTCTGCACCCCCTAGCACTCTGCACCCCCTAGCACTCTGCACTCCCTAGCACTCTGCACTCCCTAGCACTCTGCACTCCCTAGCACTCTGCACTCCCTAGCACTCTGCACTCCCTAGCATTCTGCAGTCACTCTGCACTCCCTAGCACTCTGCACTCCCTAGCACTCTGCACTCCCTAGCACTCCCTTGCACTCCCTAGCACTCTGCACTCCCTAGCACTCTGCACTCCCTAGCACTCTGCACTCCCTTGCACTCCCTAGCACTCTGCACTCCCTAGCACTCTGCACTCCCTTGCACTCCCTAGCACTCTGCACTCCCTAGCACTCCCTACTCCCTAGCACTCTGCACTCCCTAGCACTCTGCACTCCCTAGCACTCTGCACTCCCTAGCACTCTGCACTCCCTAGCACTCTGCACTCCCTAGCACTCTGCACCCCCTAGCACTCTGCACCCCCTAGCACTCTGCACCCCCTAGCACTCTGCACTCCCTATCACTCTGCACTCCCTAGCACTCCGCACTCCCTAGCACTCTGCACTCCCTAGCACTCCCTAGCACTCTGCACTCCCTAGCACTCTGCACCCCCTAGCACTCTGCACCCCCTAGCACTCTGCACCCCCTAGCACTCTGCACCCCCTAGCACTCTGCACTCCCTAGCACTCTGCACTCCCTAGCACTCTGCACTCCCTAGCACTCTGCACTCCCTAGCACTCTGCACTCCCTAGCACTCTGCACTCCCTTGTACTCCCTCCCTAGCACTCTGCACTCCCTAGCACTCTGCACTTCCTAGCACTCTGCACTCCCTAGCACTCTGCACTCCCTAGCATTCTGCACTCCCTAGCACTCTGCACTCCCTAGCACTCTGCACTCCCTAGCACTCCCTAGCATTCTGCAGTGACTCTGCACTCCCTAGAACTCTGCACTCCCTAGCACTCTGCACTCCCTAGCACTCTGCACTCCCTAGCACTCCCTAGCACTCTGCACTCCCTAGCACTCTGCACTCCCTAGCACTCCCTAGCACTCTGCACTCCCTAGCACTCCCTAGCACTCTGCACTCCCTAGCACTCTGCACCCCCTAGCACTCTGCACTCCCTTGCACTCCCTAGCACTCTGCACTCCCTAGCACTCTGCACTCCCTAGCACTCTGCACTCCCTAGCACTCTGCACTCCCTAGCACTCTGCACTCCCTAGCACTCTGCACTCCCTAGCACTCTGCACTCTCTAGCACTCCCTAGCACTCTGCACTCCCTAGCACTCTGCACTCCCTAGCACTCTGCACTCCCTAGCACTCTGCACTCCCTAGCACTCTGCACTCCCTTGCACTCCCTAGCACTCTGCACTCCCTAGCACTCTGCACTCCCTAGCATTCCCTAGCACTCTGCACTCCCTAGCACTCTGCACTCCCTAGCACTCTGCACTCCCTAGCACTCTGCACTCCCTAGCACTCTGCACTCCCTAGCACTCTGCACTCCCTAGCACTCCCTAGCACTCTGCACTCCCTAGCACTCTGCACTCCCTAGCACTATGCACTCCCTAGCACTATGCACTCCCTAGCACTCTGCACTCCCTAGCACTTGGCACTCCCTAGCACTCTGCACTCCCTAGCACTCTGCACTCCCTAGCAATCCCTAGCACTCTGCACTCCCTAGCACTCTGCACTCCCTAGCACTCTGCACTCCCTAGCACTCTGCACTCCCTAGCATTCTGCAGTCACTCTGCACTCCCTAGCACTCTGCACTCCCTAGCACTCTGCACTCCCTAGCACTCTACACTCCCTAGCACTCTGCACTCCCTAGCACTCTGCACTCCCTAGCACTCTGCACTCCCTAGCATTCTGCAGTCACTCTGCACTCCCTAGCACTCTGCACTCCCTAGCACTCTGCACTCCCTAGCACTCCCTTGCACTCCCTAGCACTCTGCACTCCCTAGCACTCTGCACTCCCTAGCACTCTGCACTCCCTTGCACTCCCTAGCACTCTGCACTCCCTAGCACTCTGCACTCCCTTGCACTCCCTAGCACTCTGCACTCCCTAGCACTCCCTACTCCCTAGCACTCCCTAGCACTCTGCACTCCCTAGCACTCTGCACTCCCTAGCACTCTGCACTCCCTAGCACTCTGCACTCCCTAGCACTCTGCACCCCCTAGCACTCTGCACCCCCTAGCACTCTGCACCCCCTAGCACTCTGCACCCCCTAGCACTCTGCACTCCCTAGCACTCTACACTCCCTAGCACTCTGCACTCCCTAGCACTCTGCACTCCCTAGCACTCTGCACTCCCTAGCATTCTGCAGTCACTCTGCACTCCCTAGCACTCTGCACTCCCTAGCACTCTGCACTCCCTAGCACTCCCTTGCACTCCCTAGCACTCTGCACTCCCTAGCACTCTGCACTCCCTAGCACTCTGCACTCCCTAGCACTCTGCACTCCCTTGCACTCCCTAGCACTCTGCACTCCCTAGCACTCTGCACTCCCTTGCACTCCCTAGCACTCTGCACTCCCTAGCACTCCCTACTCCCTAGCACTCCCTAGCACTCTGCACTCCCTAGCACTCTGCACTCCCTAGCACTCTGCACTCCCTAGCACTCTGCACTCCCTAGCACTCTGCACTCCGCACCCCCTAGCACTCTGCACCCCCTAGCACTCTGCACCCCCTAGCACTCTGCACCCCCTAGCACTCTGCACTCCCTATCACTCTGCACTCCCTAGCACTCCGCACTCCCTAGCACTCTGCACTCCCTAGCACTCTGCACCCCCTAGCACTCTGCACCCCCTAGCACTCTGCACCCCCTAGCACTCTGCACCCCCTAGCACTCTGCACTCCCTAGCACTCTGCACTCCCTAGCACTCTGCACTCCCTAGCACTCTGCACTCCCTAGCACTCTGCACTCCCTAGCACTCTGCACTCCCTTGTACTCCCTCCCTAGCACTCTGCACTCCCTAGCACTCTGCACTTCCTAGCACTCTGCACTCCCTAGCACTCTGCACTCCCTAGCATTCTGCACTCCCTAGCACTCTGCACTCCCTAGCACTCTGCACTCCCTAGCACTCCCTAGCATTCTGCAGTGACTCTGCACTCCCTAGAACTCTGCACTCCCTAGCACTCTGCACTCCCTAGCACTCTGCACTCCCTAGCACTCCCTAGCACTCTGCACTCCCTAGCACTCTGCACTCCCTAGCACTCTGCACTCCCTAGCACTCCCTAGCACTCTGCACTCCCTAGCACTCCCTAGCACTCTGCACTCCCTAGCACTCTGCACCCCCTAGCACTCTGCACTCCCTTGCACTCCCTAGCACTCTGCACTCCCTAGCACTCTGCACTCCCTAGCACTCTGCACTCCCTAGCACTCTGCACTCCCTAGCACTCTGCACTCCCTAGCATTCTGCAGTCACTCTGCACTCCCTAGCACTCTGCACTCCCTAGCACTCTGCACTCCCTAGCACTCCCTAGCACTCTGCAGTCACTCTGCACTCCCTAGCACTCTGCACTCCCTAGCACTCCCTAGCACTCTGCACTCCCTAGCACTCTGCACTCCCTAGCACTCCCTAGCACTCTGCACTCCCTAGCACTCTGCACTCCCTAGCACTCTGCACTCCCTTGCACTCCCTAGCACTCTGCACTCCCTAGCACTCCCTACTCCCTAGCACTCCCTAGCACTCTGCACTCCCTAGCACTCTGCACTCCCTAGCATTCTGCACTCCCTAGCACTCTGCACCCCCTAGCACTCTGCACCCCCAAGGCACTCTGCACCCCCTAGCACTCTGCACTCCCTAGCACTCTGCACTCCCTAGCACTCTGCACTCCCTAGCACTCTGCACTCCCTTGTACTCTCTAGCACTCTGCACTCCCTAGCACTCTGCACTCCCTAGCACTCCCTAGCACTCTGCACTCCCTAGCACTCTGCGCTCCCTAGCACTCTGCGCTCCCTAGCACTCCCTAGCACTTTGCACTCCCTAGCACTCTGCACTCCCTAGCACTCTGCACTCCCTAGCACTCTGCACTCCCTAGCACTCTGCACTCCCTTGTACTCCCTCCCTAGCACTCTGCACTCCCTAGCACTCTGCACTTCCTAGCACTCTGCACTTCCTAGCACTCTGCACTCCCTAGCACTCCCTAGCACTCTGCACTCCCTAGCATTCTGCACTCCCTAGCACTCCCTAGCACTCTGCACTCCCTAGCACTCTGCACTCCCTAGCACTCCCTAGCACTCTGCACTCCCTAGCATTCTGCAGTCACTCTGCACTCCCTAGCACTCTGCACTCCCTAGCACTCTGCACTCCCTAGCACTCTGCACTCCCTAGCACTCCCTAGCATTCTGCAGTGACTCTGCACTCCCTAGAACCCTGCACTCCCTATCACTCTGCACTCCCTATCACTCTGCACTCCCTAGCACTCTGCACTCCCTAGCACTCCCTAGCACTCTACACTCCCTAGCACTCTGCACTCCCTAGCATTCCCTAGCACTCTGCACTCCCTAGCACTCTGCACTCCCTAGCACTCTGCACTCCCTAGCACTCTGCACTCCCTAGCACTCTGCACTCCCTAGCACTCCCTAGCACTCTGCACTCCCTAGCACTCTGCACTCCCTAGCACTCTGCACTCCCTAGCACTCCCTAGCACTCTGCACTCCCTAGCACTATGCACTCCCTAGCACTATGCACTCCCTAGCACTCTGCACTCCCTAGCACTCTGCACTCCCTAGCACTTGGCACTCCCTAGCACTCCCTAGCACTCTGCACTCCCTAGCACTCTGCACTCCCTAGCAATCCCTAGCACTCTGCACTCCCTAGCACTCTGCACTCCCTAGCACTCTGCACTCCCTAGCACTCTGCACTCCCTAGCATTCTGCAGTCACTCTGCACTCCCTAGCACTCTGCACTCCCTAGCACTCTGCACTCCCTAGCACTCTGCACTCCCTAGCACTCTACACTCCCTAGCACTCTGCACTCCCTAGCACTCTGCACTCCCTAGCATTCTGCAGTCACTCTGCACTCCCTAGCACTCTGCACTCCCTAGCACTCTGCACTCCCTAGCACTCTGCACTCCCTTGCACTCTGCACTCCCTTGCACTCCCTAGCACTCTGCACTCCCTAGCACTCTGCACTCCCTTGCACTCCCTAGCACTCCCTACTCCCTAGCACTCCCTAGCACTCTGCACTCCCTAGCACTCTGCACTCCCTAGCACTCTGCACTCCCTAGCACTCTGCACTCCCTAGCACTCTGCACCCCCTAGCACTCTGCACCCCTAGCACTCTGCACCCCCTAGCACTCTGCACTCCCTAGCACTCCCTAGCACTCTGCACTCCCTAGCACTCTGCACTCCCTAGCACTCTGCACTCCCTAGCACTCCCTAGCACTCTGCACTCCCTAGCACTCTGCACTCCCTAGCACTCCCTAGCACTCTGCACTCCCTAGCACTCTGCACTCCCTAGCACTCTGCACTCCCTAGCACTCCCTAGCACTCTGCACTCCCTAGCACTCTGCACTCCCTTGCACTCCCTAGCACTCTGCACTCCCTAGCACTCTGCACTCCCTAGCACTCTGCACTCCCTTGCACTCCCTAGCACTCTGCACTCCCTAGCACTCCCTACTCCCTAGCACTCCCTAGCACTCTGCACTCCCTAGCACTCTGCACTCCCTAGCACTCTGCACTCCCTAGCACTCTGCACTCCCTAGCACTCTGCACCCCCTAGCACTCTGCACCCCCTAGCACTCTGCACCCCCTAGCACTCTGCACCCCCTAGCACTCTGCACTCCCTAGCACTCTACACTCCCTAGCACTCTGCACTCCCTAGCACTCTGCACTCCCTAGCACTCTGCACTCCCTAGCATTCTGCAGTCACTCTGCACTCCCTAGCACTCTGCACTCCCTAGCACTCTGCACTCCCTAGCACTCCCTTGCACTCCCTAGCACTCTGCACTCCCTAGCACTCTGCACTCCCTAGCACTCTGCACTCCCTAGCACTCTGCACTCCCTAGCACTCTGCACTCCCTAGCACTCTGCACTCCCTAGCACTCTGCACTCCCTAGCACTCTGCACTCCCTAGCACTCTGCACTCCCTAGCACTCCCTAGCATTCTGCAGTGACTCTGCACTCCCTAGAACCCTGCACTCCCTATCACTCTGCACTCCCTATCACTCTGCACTCCCTAGCACTCTGCACTCCCTAGCACTCCCTAGCACTCTACACTCCCTAGCACTCTGCACTCCCTAGCATTCCCTAGCACTCTGCACTCCCTAGCACTCTGCACTCCCTAGCACTCTGCACTCCCTAGCACTCTGCACTCCCTAGCACTCTGCACTCCCTAGCACTCCCTAGCACTCTGCACTCCCTAGCACTCTGCACTCCCTAGCACTCTGCACTCCCTAGCACTCCCTAGCACTCTGCACTCCCTAGCACTATGCACTCCCTAGCACTATGCACTCCCTAGCACTCTGCACTCCCTAGCACTCTGCACTCCCTAGCACTTGGCACTCCCTAGCACTCCCTAGCACTCTGCACTCCCTAGCACTCTGCACTCCCTAGCAATCCCTAGCACTCTGCACTCCCTAGCACTCTGCACTCCCTAGCACTCTGCACTCCCTAGCACTCTGCACTCCCTAGCATTCTGCAGTCACTCTGCACTCCCTAGCACTCTGCACTCCCTAGCACTCTGCACTCCCTAGCACTCTGCACTCCCTAGCACTCTACACTCCCTAGCACTCTGCACTCCCTAGCACTCTGCACTCCCTAGCATTCTGCAGTCACTCTGCACTCCCTAGCACTCTGCACTCCCTAGCACTCTGCACTCCCTAGCACTCTGCACTCCCTTGCACTCTGCACTCCCTTGCACTCCCTAGCACTCTGCACTCCCTAGCACTCTGCACTCCCTTGCACTCCCTAGCACTCCCTACTCCCTAGCACTCCCTAGCACTCTGCACTCCCTAGCACTCTGCACTCCCTAGCACTCTGCACTCCCTAGCACTCTGCACTCCCTAGCACTCTGCACCCCCTAGCACTCTGCACCCCTAGCACTCTGCACCCCCTAGCACTCTGCACTCCCTAGCACTCCCTAGCACTCTGCACTCCCTAGCACTCTGCACTCCCTAGCACTCTGCACTCCCTAGCACTCCCTAGCACTCTGCACTCCCTAGCACTCTGCACTCCCTAGCACTCCCTAGCACTCTGCACTCCCTAGAACTCTGCACTCCCTAGCACTCTGCACTCCCTAGCACTCTGCACTCCCTAGCACTCCCTAGCACTCTGCACTCCCTAGCACTCTGCACTCCCTTGCACTCCCTAGCACTCTGCACTCCCTAGCACTCTGCACTCCCTAGCACTCTGCACTCCCTTGCACTCCCTAGCACTCTGCACTCCCTAGCACTCCCTACTCCCTAGCACTCCCTAGCACTCTGCACTCCCTAGCACTCTGCACTCCCTAGCACTCTGCACTCCCTAGCACTCTGCACTCCCTAGCACTCTGCACCCCCTAGCACTCTGCACCCCCTAGCACTCTGCACCCCCTAGCACTCTGCACCCCCTAGCACTCTGCACTCCCTAGCACTCTACACTCCCTAGCACTCTGCACTCCCTAGCACTCTGCACTCCCTAGCACTCTGCACTCCCTAGCATTCTGCAGTCACTCTGCACTCCCTAGCACTCTGCACTCCCTAGCACTCCCTTGCACTCCCTAGCACTCTGCACTCCCTAGCACTCTGCACTCCCTAGCACTCTGCACTCCCTAGCACTCTGCACTCCCTTGCACTCCCTAGCACTCTGCACTCCCTAGCACTCTGCACTCCCTTGCACTCCCTAGCACTCTGCACTCCCTAGCACTCCCTACTCCCTAGCACTCCCTAGCACTCTGCACTCCCTAGCACTCTGCACTCCCTAGCACTCTGCACTCCATAGCACTCTGCACTCCCTAGCACTCTGCACTCCGCACCCCCTAGCACTCTGCACCCCCTAGCACTCTGCACCCCCTAGCACTCTGCACCCCCTAGCACTCTGCACTCCCTATCACTCTGCACTCCCTAGCACTCCGCACTCCCTAGCACTCTGCACTCCCTAGCACTCTGCACCCCCTAGCACTCTGCACCCCCTAGCACTCTGCACCCCCTAGCACTCTGCACCCCCTAGCACTCTGCACTCCCTAGCACTCTGCACTCCCTAGCACTCTGCACTCCCTAGCACACTGCACTCCCTAGCACTCTGCACTCCCTAGCACTCTGCACTCCCTTGTACTCCCTCCCTAGCACTCTGCACTCCCTAGCACTCTGCACTTCCTAGCACTCTGCACTCCCTAGCACTCTGCACTCCCTAGCATTCTGCACTCCCTAGCACTCTGCACTCCCTAGCACTCTGCACTCCCTAGCACTCCCTAGCATTCTGCAGTGACTCTGCACTCCCTAGAACTCTGCACTCCCTAGCACTCTGCACTCCCTAGCACTCTGCACTCCCTAGCACTCCCTAGCACTCTGCACTCCCTAGCACTCTGCACTCCCTAGCACTCTGCACTCCCTAGCACTCCCTAGCACTCTGCACTCCCTAGCACTCCCTAGCACTCTGCACTCCCTAGCACTCTGCACCCCCTAGCACTCTGCACTCCCTTGCACTCCCTAGCACTCTGCACTCCCTAGCACTCTGCACTCCCTAGCACTCTGCACTCCCTAGCACTCTGCACTCCCTAGCACTCTGCACTCCCTAGCATTCTGCAGTCACTCTGCACTCCCTAGCACTCTGCACTCCCTAGCACTCTGCACTCCCTAGCACTCCCTAGCACTCTGCAGTCACTCTGCACTCCCTAGCACTCTGCACTCCCTAGCACTCCCTAGCACTCTGCACTCCCTAGCACTCTGCACTCCCTAGCACTCCCTAGCACTCTGCACTCCCTAGCACTCTGCACTCCCTAGCACTCTGCACTCCCTTGCACTCCCTAGCACTCTGCACTCCCTAGCACTCCCTACTCCCTAGCACTCCCTAGCACTCTGCACTCCCTAGCACTCTGCACTCCCTAGCATTCTGCACTCCCTAGCACTCTGCACCCCCTAGCACTCTGCACCCCCAAGGCACTCTGCACCCCCTAGCACTCTGCACTCCCTAGCACTCTGCACTCCCTAGCACTCTGCACTCCCTAGCACTCTGCACTCCCTTGTACTCTCTAGCACTCTGCACTCCCTAGCACTCTGCACTCCCTAGCACTCCCTAGCACTCTGCACTCCCTAGCACTCTGCGCTCCCTAGCACTCTGCGCTCCCTAGCACTCCCTAGCACTTTGCACTCCCTAGCACTCTGCACTCCCTAGCACTCTGCACTCCCTAGCACTCTGCACTCCCTAGCACTCTGCACTCCCTTGTACTCCCTCCCTAGCACTCTGCACTCCCTAGCACTCTGCACTTCCTAGCACTCTGCACTTCCTAGCACTCTGCACTCCCTAGCACTCCCTAGCACTCTGCACTCCCTAGCATTCTGCACTCCCTAGCACTCCCTAGCACTCTGCACTCCCTAGCACTCTGCACTCCCTAGCACTCCCTAGCACTCTGCACTCCCTAGCATTCTGCAGTCACTCTGCACTCCCTAGCACTCTGCACTCCCTAGCACTCTGCACTCCCTAGCACTCTGCACTCCCTAGCACTCCCTAGCATTCTGCAGTGACTCTGCACTCCCTAGAACCCTGCACTCCCTATCACTCTGCACTCCCTATCACTCTGCACTCCCTAGCACTCTGCACTCCCTAGCACTCCCTAGCACTCTACACTCCCTAGCACTCTGCACTCCCTAGCATTCCCTAGCACTCTGCACTCCCTAGCACTCTGCACTCCCTAGCACTCTGCACTCCCTAGCACTCTGCACTCCCTAGCACTCTGCACTCCCTAGCACTCCCTAGCACTCTGCACTCCCTAGCACTCTGCACTCCCTAGCACTCTGCACTCCCTAGCACTCCCTAGCACTCTGCACTCCCTAGCACTATGCACTCCCTAGCACTATGCACTCCCTAGCACTCTGCACTCCCTAGCACTCTGCACTCCCTAGCACTTGGCACTCCCTAGCACTCCCTAGCACTCTGCACTCCCTAGCACTCTGCACTCCCTAGCAATCCCTAGCACTCTGCACTCCCTAGCACTCAGCACTCCCTAGCACTCTGCACTCCCTAGCACTCTGCACTCCCTAGCACTCTGCACTCCCTAGCATTCTGCAGTCACTCTGCACTCCCTAGCACTCTGCACTCCCTAGCACTCTGCACTCCCTAGCACTCTGCACTCCCTAGCACTCTACACTCCCTAGCACTCTGCACTCCCTAGCACTCTGCACTCCCTAGCATTCTGCAGTCACTCTGCACTCCCTAGCACTCTGCACTCCCTAGCACTCTGCACTCCCTAGCACTCTGCACTCCCTTGCACTCTGCACTCCCTTGCACTCCCTAGCACTCTGCACTCCCTAGCACTCTGCACTCCCTTGCACTCCCTAGCACTCCCTACTCCCTAGCACTCCCTAGCACTCTGCACTCCCTAGCACTCTGCACTCCCTAGCACTCTGCACTCCCTAGCACTCTGCACTCCCTAGCACTCTGCACCCCCTAGCACTCTGCACCCCTAGCACTCTGCACCCCCTAGCACTCTGCACCCCCTAGCACTCTGCACTCCCTAGCACTCTGCACTCCCTAGCACTCCGCACTCCCTAGCACTCCGCACTCCCTAGCACTCTGCACTCCCTAGCACTCTGCACCCCCTAGCACTCTGCACCCCCTAGCACTCTGCACCCCCTAGCACTCTGCACCCCCTAGCACTCTGCACCCCCTAGCACTCTGCACCCCCTAGCACTCTGCACCCCCTAGCACTCTGCACCCCCTAGCACTCTGCACTCCCTAGCACTCTGTACTCCCTAGCACTCTGCACTCCCTAGCACTCTGCACTCCCTAGCACTCTGCACTCCCTAGCACTCTGCACTCCCTAGCACTCTGCACTCCCTTGTACTCCCTCCCTAGCACTCTGCACTCCCTAGCACTCTGCACTCCCAAGCATTCTGCACTCCCTAGCACTCTGCACTCCCTAGCACTCCCTAGCATTCTGCAGTGACTCTGCACTCCCTAGAACTCTGCACTCCCTAGCACTCTGCACTCCCTAGCACTCTGCACTCCCTAGCACTCCCTAGCACTCTGCACTCCCTAGCACTCTGCACTCCCTAGCACTCCGCACTCCCTAGCACTCCCTAGCACTCTGCACTCCCTAGCACTCTGCACTCCCTAGCACTCTGCACTCCCTAGCACTCTGCACTCCCTAGCACTCTGCACTCCCTAGCACTCTGCACTCCCTAGCACTCTGCACTCCCTAGCATTCTGCAGTCACTCTGCACTCCCTAGCACTCTGCACTCCCTAGCACTCTGCACTCCCTAGCACTCTGCACTCCCTAGCACTCTGCACTCCCTAGCACTCCCTAGCACTCTGCAGTCACTCTGCAGTCACTCTGCAGTCACTCTGCACTCCCTAGCACTCCCTAGCACTCTGCACTCCCTAGCACTCTGCACTCCCTAGCACTCCCTAGCACTCTGCACTCCCTAGCACTCTGCACTCCCTAGCACTCTGCACTCCCTTGCACTCCCTAGCACTCCCTACTCCCTAGCACTCCCTACTCCCTAGCACTCCCTAGCACTCTGCACTCCCTAGCACTCTGCACTCCCTAGCACTCTGCACCCCCTAGCACTCTGCACCCCCTAGCACTCTGCACCCCCTAGCACTCTGCACCCCCTAGCACTCTGCACTCCCTAGCACTTTGCACTCCCTAGCACTCTGCACTCTCTAGCACTCTGCACTCCCTTGTACTCTCTAGCACTCTGCACTCCCTAGCACTCTGCACTCCCTAGCACTCCCTAGCACTCTGCACTCCCTAGCACTCTGCGCTCCCTAGCACTCTGCGCTCCCTAGCACTCCCTAGCACTTTGCACTCCCTAGCACTCTGCACTCCCTAGCACTCTGCACTCCCTAGCACTCTGCACTCCCTAGCACTCTGCACTCCCTTGTACTCCCTCCCTAGCACTCTGCACTCCCTAGCACTCTGCACTTCCTAGCACTCTGCACTTCCTAGCACTCTGCACTCCCTAGCACTCCCTAGCACTCTGCACTCCCTAGCATTCTGCACTCCCTAGCACTCCCTAGCACTCTGCACTCCCTAGCACTCTGCACTCCCTAGCACTCCCTAGCACTCTGCACTCCCTAGCATTCTGCAGTCACTCTGCACTCCCTAGCACTCTGCACTCCCTAGCACTCTGCACTCCCTAGCACTCTGCACTCCCTAGCACTCCCTAGCATTCTGCAGTGACTCTGCACTCCCTAGAACTCTGCACTCCCTAGCACTCTGCACTCCCTAGCACTCTGCACTCCCTAGCACTCCCTAGCACTCTGCACTCCCTAGCACTCTGCACTCCCTAGCACTCTGCACTCCCTAGCACTCCCTAGCACTCTGCACTCCCTAGCACTCTGCACTCCCTAGCACTCCCTAGCACTCTGCACTCCCTAGAACTCTGCACTCCCTAGCACTCTGCACTCCCTAGCACTCTGCACTCCCTAGCACTCCCTAGCACTCTGCACTCCCTAGCACTCTGCACTCCCTTGCACTCCCTAGCACTCTGCACTCCCTAGCACTCTGCACTCCCTAGCACTCTGCACTCCCTAGCACTCCCTACTCCCTAGCACTCTGCACTCCCTAGCACTCCCTAGCACTCTGCACTCCCTAGCACTCTGCACTCCCTAGCACTCTGCACTCCCTATGTTGGACTTGGCCCGTCTGGCAGGTCCGCCCCTGAGGTTTTGTGCTTATTATATGTGACCGGGGGATGGTGATTACCCTTCTGAGTGTGTGTGTGGTGAGAGAGACCTGCCGCCCACAGGAATGCATGGGGGATGTATGTGGCTCTGGTAGTTCCTGATGCGTGGGGCGTGCCGGGCCGCGTTTGGTATGTGTGCGCTCGTGAGGTTGAATGCTACAAGATGATGTATGCGGCATGCGTGTGGCTAGAAGGGAAGGGCCACTTCTAGACCTTGGTGTGTGTGTGCAGTAGGTGTGCTGGCGCCTGATTGGCTGAAGCCGGCTGGGCCTTCCCCCACCAGGCTGGCCCCACCCCTAGGGGGTGCGTCCAGTGTCCCTGGCCTGGCCAGGACCAAGAAATTCCTTAGAACCAGTTCCAGCTGGTTCTCTCCCTGCCTGCCCCTTTTGGAGACAAAGGGAGCTCCTGTATAAAAGGAGGGTGGGCCCTTTTCTCGCTCTCTTCTCTCTTCCTGCTTGTCCTGAATGGAGCCCTGCCAGGGGCTGCTGCTGCGTGGGCTCAGGGTTGGCTGGCCTCCCTGGGCCCTGCCCTGCTCCTGAACTGCTGTTGGCCCTCTGCCCCTCCTAGGAGCGGCTGTACTCCTCCTGAGGTCCTGGACTCTCCCATGGACCTTGCGATCCCTCATCTAGCGCTTGGGAGCGTTTTCCTCCGACCCCTAGCGCTTGGAGCGCTTCACTCTGTCCCCGAGCGCTTTGGAGCGCTTTGCCCGTGTTTCTAAGCGCTGGGAGCGCTTCCTTCCACCAGCCGGTGCCACCCGGCCTTTGCCCTGTTCTGCGGGGTTCTACACCCCCAGCGAGTGCCTACCTCGCTACTGCCCCATTCCCGAGGGGGCCTGACCCTCGTCAATTCCCCCCAAGTCACCGCCGCCGGCCCGGGACCCCTCCGTGAAGCCCTCCCCCGGGCCGCGCTGTGATTGGATGGCGGCCCGGGCTTGGCTCCTGACGTCTCCCCGGGCCGCGCTGTGATTGGACGTCGGCCCGGGGAGCTGTGGAGGCGAGGAAAGAAGAGCCGAGTAATGCAGGGGGCAGCGGGAGCCTACTCCGCGCCCCTGCTTGACCCAAGGACTGCCGCGACTTCCCCCCGGGGCCCCCAGGAGCGAGAGGGAGCCCCGGAGAGTGGAGAGAGACCGGCGCGCTCGCCGACCGGTGAGTGATGCCGGAGGGGAGGCGGGGCAGCGGGCCACATTGCCGGTGGCCGCCCCTCCCCTCCAGCGCGAGCCCGAATGTGCTCAGAGGCCCCCGGGGCCCCCATTGATGCCGGGTCCCCCGAGGGGGGGCCCCGCCTGCCCGCAGCTTGTCTCTCTGAGCCCGAGAGGCTCCCTCATGGCCCGTTGGGCCACCATTGATGCCGGGTCCCCCGAGGGGGGCCCCGCCTGCCCGCAGCTTTGTCCTGAGCCCCGAGAGGCTCCACCACGTGGCCCCCCTGTCTACCTGAGCCCCGAGAGGCTTCACCACGTGCCCCCCTGTCTTCCTGAGCCCGGGAGGCTCCAGCTGTAATCCCCGAGCCCCGAGAGGCTCCACCACGTGTCCCTGACCCTGCGGAGCCTGCGAGAAGCTCCACCATCGCCCCCCTGCCCCCCTGAGCCGGCAAGGCTCCGTCCAAGTCCCTCAGCGGCCCAGCACTTCGTGGGCCGCTGCCACGTGTAGGTTTGCCCCGGGCCCCTTTCAGGCCTCTTTGGACACCGAGACTCTAAGGCGCCCCTGCCCCAGGACGGTCATCTGGCCTAGGGGGTGCTACTGACTAATATCAATGTGAGGCTGAGAATTATTATGTGTTGCCCTGCTGATGGGGCCTCTGTTGTGTTATGTACCTTGTCCCTTCCCCCCTGAGTACCCGATGTCTCCTGTATGTGATCCCTGGTCAGAGCGAGTTCTACTGCTAGTTCTAGGAGGCTCCCAGGAGATATGTGTTCTAACGCCAGTTCCAACTTGGTTGTGTATGCGGGGCCCCGCTGATACATCCCCTGGTGAGGCACACCAATTTGGATCACACACAAGTGCTTCTTTAGTATTGTATTCTTCGTTTATTTCATTTCAGTAATTTATATTCATTTTGATCATAGATGACTTGAATATTAAACAGCATATCCAACAGTCGTTATCCATAACATTTAAACATTGGCCTCCAATGCATTTCGGGCTTGAGGGCCCTTGGTCACGGAGAGCTGAGGAGGAAGCACAGGGGGGGGCGGTAGTGAGAAACTATATCACAATAAAGAGAGTAAGGGGGTCTACTAGGGTGATAAGGTGTCTGGGCTCATTCGTTGTCTCTAGTGCACGAGGCTGTAGTGAGGGGTGGGGAATGTGAGGGGAAATTACCGTCGGTGAGTCAAACTAAAGCAAACATGTTAAAAGTGGTGAAGACAAAGCGTCTTTGCATCTTACTTTAAAGTTACGCGTAGCGTCTGCAGACGTTCTCCATCGGTCATCCGTTCGCTGTTCCTAACGCGTGTAGGACAGCCTGCTAAATATTTACATGAACAGTGATGACGGACTAGCGCCCGATGGTTACGGGGGCCATCTTGGAATGGTGTGTTTAAAGAAAAGATGCTAGAAAGGCAGGGGCCATCTATGAATGGTAGATGCTGAGGGAAAGTGTCAAGGGGAAAGCCACAGTGTGCTATGTATATGAGAGGGTACAATTAATAGACAATAAAGACAAACATGTGTGGTTCAGACAGGAATAGAGAGGCAGGTGAAGCAGCAACATGGTATGATACAAATGGTCCTACAGGTAACAGCTAAATTCTGTCCGATCATTGAGCCCGTGGGGCTTAAGAGTTTGCAGAAGGTAGGTCCATTCAAGTTCTCTCTTGAGTAGCAGTTTAGAGTTGTCTATGCCTTCTTTTTTGGACACTATCTCTAGGACCAAAAATTTTAATTGGGCGATGGTGTGGCGTGCTTCCACGAAGTGACAGGCAATGTTGGATTTCTCACTTTTTAGTCTAATGTTAGACTTATGTTCGTTTAGTCTGGTTTTGATCTTTCGTTCGGTCTTCCCTATGTATAGCTTGCCACATGGGCATTTGATGGCATAAATCAGATTGGTAGAATCGCAGGTGGCATCTACGTGGAGTTTGATGTTGTGTCCTTTCATAGGATGTTGTATTTCATTGCCCCTGATTACACTGTTGCAGTGACCGCAATTCAGGCAAGGTTGAGTGCCACGGTGTCGTTTGGTTAGCTCAGTGGGTTTAGCTAGTATTTCCTTAATGTTTCGGCTCCTGGTGTGAGCGAAAATTGGCGGCTCGTTGAAGATGCCTTGGAAGTCGGGTTCATTTTGTAGTATAGGCCAATGCTTCCAGATAATTCTTTTGTATGTTGCACTGGCGGTAGAGAATTTAGACACAAGGACCATTCGTTGTTCTGTGTTCTTATGTGTCTTTGTTAGACAGTCCTGTCTTGATGTGTTGGCGACGCGGGATTGCGCGTCTTGTAAAATGGTCTCAGGGTAGCCACGTGCTCGAAATCTGTTTGACATTTCCAACATTCTTTTGTCAACCATTGTTTCATCTGATACAATGCGCTTGACGCGCAGCATTTGGGAGTACGGGAGGTGTTTTTTCAGGGAACCTTGATGAAAGCTGGTAAAGTGGAGAGCATTATTCCGGTCTGTACTCTTTCTGTGGAGATCTGTGACGATTCCGTCAGTTGTGTTCTTGATGTGCACATCTAAGAAGGCGATGTCCGTTTCGCTAATTTGCCACGTGAGTTTGATCCGTGGGTCTTTTGTGTTAGTCTCCATGAGGAGATTGTGTAAGGATTCTTTTGTGTCTGCCCACAAGAAGAATAGGTCATCAATGTACCGTAAGAATAGTTTCGTGTGTCTTATGAAACTTGGATGAGTGTATAAATATTTAGTTTCGAAATTCTCCATGTAGGTATTGGCGTAGGACGGGGCAGCGCAGTTTCCCATAGCCATTCCTGAAAGTTGCAAAAACCATTGATTATTGACTGTGAAGTAACTATGATATAAGGTGAAAATCATTAGTTCCATGAGGAACGTTTGCATATCAGGGTGGATGGTGCTTTTGAGCAAGGCCTGTTCTATAGCTTCAATACCTCCCGCGTGGGGTATTGATGTATATAGAGAGCTCACATCGGCTGTACAAAACACTAGAGGCTCATTACTGGAAGTTTGAATGTGTGATAATTTGGTGAGAAACTCTGTTGTATCTCTGATATAACTACATGATTGGGTGACCAGTGGTTGTAGATATTTGTCGAGGAATTTGCCGATGGTTTCATGGATTGACCGTTTGGTGGATACGATTGGTCTGAATGGGGGGTCCATTAGGTTTTTATGGATTTTCGGGCACATATGGATCGTGGGACTTTTTGGATATTCCACTATCAGGTATTTCTTGGTACGTTCTTCTATGATTCCTGATTGGTATGCTTTGTTTACAATCTCTTTGAGTTGGTTGTGATACTCATTGGTAGGGTTGTAATCCAACGCCATGTACGTGTCATTGTCTTGGATATGTTCCAACAGTTTGTTCGTGTACATTTCGTGTACATTTCACTATCCAGTATAACCAGGGCTCCACCTTTGTCTGCTTAGTTAGTTAGTTGTGCACCCCTCCTTCTCCACTATTTTGTTCTAACGCCAGTTCCATCAGATGCGTATCACTGGCAGTGGTCCCTTGGCCCTGCCCTGTCCCTTTTCCCTGGTAACCCCTGCCGTGCCTTGGGCACCTTGTAAAGTGTATGTTCCTATGTGTCCTGTCTAATACAAAGACTATTTTCATATATACTTCGTGTGGAGTTCCTTTTGTGGGAGGCCAGGGATGTTGCTGTTGGTGGGTGCGTGCTCAAATGCTTCACATATGTCCTCCGAGATAGGCCTGACTGCCCGCGCCGCGTTACCTAGAGGGCGAGCAGGGGTCGACTTTATATAGGAGTGGCGGTCTCTGACTGGCTGTGGCGCAAGCCCTGGCCGGCCGGGGGTCCCATTTCCTACACTGGTGGCAGCGGTGGGATCCGGACTTGTGTTTGCGCAGTACCACAACGATAACTGGCCTCCCTACAAAAACTCTATTGTGACTGGTCGCAAAGAAAGGAGATTATTGTTTTTAGGAGGTTACTTAAATGTCCGTTCTGTGAAAAATGTGTTCTGGTTAGGTGACCCTAGCCCGGGAGGGTAGATCAACCCCCCTAGTGCAATGTGTTTTCTGGACTCACCAGAAGGGTGGGATCCAGTGGTGGCAGCGTAATTGTGTTCAATGTGTATGGTACCTGTCCCTTCCCTGGAGTAATGATACCTGCGCCACATGGGGTCAGGTCAGGTTGCTAAAAATGTCTGCTCTATGGAAATGTTTAATGATCAATAGAAATACCTGTTCTGTGGAAAGTTTTAAAGGTTACTTAAATGTCTGTTCTGTGGAAAAAGTGTGCGTGTACCCTGTTAGTTAGTTGCCCCTAGCTTGGGAGGGTAAATCATCTCCCTAGTACAATATGGTTTTCTGGATTCACCAGAAGGGTGGGATCCAGTGGTGTCTGCGTAGTTGTGTTCAAATGTGTATGGTCCTTGTCCCTCCCCTAGAGTAATGGTACCTGTGCCACAAGGGTCAGGTTGAGGAATCTGGGCGGTAGAAAACTGTCTTACCAGTCTAGGGGACGATGTGTGGATGAATGTTGAGGTGTGCTGAGTAATGGGGTGTAAGTTCTCTGGGATGGGGAGCTTGCTGAATCAACGATAATCCTGTCCTTCCGTACCCCGCTGAATGTGTTGGATGCATCAGGTTCCCTTACCCCGCTGGTTGTGTTTTAGGCGTCAGGTGTCGCCCTGGCTGAATTTATGTTGAGCTGTATTGAGACCTGCTGGCGCTGCCGCGGCTCATCTTGTGGTGGTTTAGGTGTCAGGTGTCGCCCTGGCTGAATTTATGTTGAGTTGTACTGAGACCTGCTGGCGCTGCCGCGGCTCATCTTGTGGTGTTCTAGGTGTCAGGTGTCGCCCTGGCTGAATTTATGTTGAGTTGTACTGAGACCTGCTGGCGCTGCCGCGGCTCATCTTGTGGTGCTTTAGGTGTCAGGTGTCGCCCTGGCTGAATTTATGTTGCGTTGTACTGAGACCTGCTGGCGCTGCCGCGGCTCATTTTGTGGTGTTTTAGGTGTCAGGTGTCGCCCTGGCTGAATTTATGTTGAGTTGTACTGAGACCTGCTGGCGCTGCCGCGGCTCATCTTGTTGTGTTCTAGGCGTCAGGTGTCGCCCTGGCTGAGTTTATGTTGAGTTGTACTGAGACCTGCTGGCGCTGCCGCGGCTCATCTTGTGGTGTTTTAGGTGTCAGGTGTCGCCCTGGCTGAATTTATGTTAAGTTGTATCCCGGGCAAGGAAGACCTGCTGGCTCGGCCGCGGCTTGCCTTGGGGAAAGCTGAACGCTTAGTTCCCAGGTGGAAGACCAGTGGAGGGAGGAAGTCCCAAGACTGGTAGGAAAGTGTGTTCTGAGGGTGTTTCTCCTGGGAGAACGCGGAACCTCAGAAGTAGAGGTAGGGTGGGGCATTCTTACCCGTGACCTCTGGCAAGCCTGAGGGTGCGGACCCTAGGTGGAAAGAACAGTGGTAGTCGTGGCTACACTGAGAAAGGGAGTGGAGAATGGCTATTGTGGGCCAGGGGTACCGCCCCCCACTTCGGATTAGCAGGGACCAGTGGTATCTGGATGGCTTAGGGCCTGGTCCTAGTCATGGACAACTAAGGAGTACCAGGTGGGTAGCCTGGTTGGGCCTATGTCTTCATTTTTTATTTTTTTTTATTTTTTTGTTTTAACTTTTATTATTTTTTAATCTGGGTATGTCTATTGGTCCGGCAGTGCGGGCCGCGTTCACTTCCTATCGCCCTGCCGCAGGGAAGTCCATCACGGTAGTGATTGGTCTGCCCTGCGTCTGGGCTGGGAGGGGCACGTGTTGGACTTGGCCCGTCTGGCAGGTCCGCCCCTGAGGTTTTGTGCTTATTATATGTGACCGGGGGATGGTGATTCCCCTTCTGAGTGTGTGTGTGGTGAGAGAGACCTGCCGCCCATAGGAATGCATGGGGGATGTATGTGGCTCTGGTAGTTCCTGATGCGTGGGGCGTGCCGGGCCGTGTTTGGTATGTGTGCGCTCGTGAGGTTGAATGCTACAAGATGATGTATGCGGCATGCGTGTGGCTAGAAGGGAAGGGCCACTTCTAGACCTTGGTGTGTGTGTGCAGTAGGTGTGCTGGCGCCTGATTGGCTGAAGCCGGCTGGGCCTTCCCCCACCAGGCTGGCCCCACCCCTAGGGGGTGCGTCCAGTGTCCCTGGCCTGGCCAGGACCAAGAAATTCCTTAGAACCAGTTCCAGCTGGTTCTCTCCCTGCCTGCCCCTTTTGGAGACAAAGGGAGCTCCTGTATATAAGGAGGGTGGGCCCTTTTCTCGCTCTCTTCTCTCTTCCTGCTTGTCCTGACTGGAGCCCTGCCAGGGGCTGCTGCTGCGTGGGCTCAGGGTTGGCTGGCCTCCCTGGGCCCTGCCCTGCTCCTGAACTGCTGTTGGCCCTCTGCCCCTCCTAGGAGCGGCTGTACTCCTCCTGAGGTCCTGGACTCTCCCATGGACCTTGCGATCCCTCATCTAGCGCTTGGGAGCGTTTTCCTCCGACCCCTAGCGCTTGGAGCGCTTCACTCTGTCCCCGAGCGCTTTGGAGCGCTTTGCCCGTGTTTCTAAGCGTTGGGAGCGCTTCCTTCCACCAGCCGGTGCCACCCGGCCTTTGCCCTGTTCTGCGGGGTTCTACACCCCCAGCGAGTGCCTACCTCGCTACTGCCCCATTCCCGAGGGGGCCTGACCCTCGTCAATTCCCCCCAAGTCACCGCCGCCGGCCCGGGACCCCTCCGTGAAGCCCTCCCCCGGGCCGCGCTGTGATTGGATGGCGGCCCGGGCTTGGCTCCTGACGTCTCCCCGGGCCGCGCTGTGTTTGGACGTCGGCCCGGGGAGCTGTGGAGGCGAGGAAAGAAGAGCCGAGTAATGCAGGGGGCAGCGGGAGCCTACTCCGCGCCCCTGCTTGACCCAAGGACTGCCGCGACTTCCCCCCGGGGCCCCCAGGAGCGAGAGGGAGCCCCGGAGAGCGGAGAGAGACCGGCGCGCTCGCCGACCGGTGAGTGATGCCGGAGGGGAGGCGGGGCAGCGGGCCACATTGCCGGTGGCCGCCCCTCCCCTCCAGCGCGAGCCCGAATCTGCTCAGAGGCCCCCGGGGCCCCCATTGATGCCGGGTCCCCCGAGGGGGGGCCCGCCTGCCCGCAGCTTGTCTCTCTGAGCCCGAGAGGCTCCCTCATGGCCCGTGGGGCCACCATTGATGCCGGGTCCCCCGAGGGGGGCCCCGCCTGCCCGCAGCTTTGTCCTGAGCCCCGAGAGGCTCCACCACGTGGCCCCCCTGTCTACCTGAGCCCCGAGAGGCTCCACCACGTGCCCCCCTGTCTTCCTGAGCCCGGGAGGCTCCAGCTGTAATCCCCGAGCCCCGAGAGGCTCCACCACGGGTCCCTGACCCTGCGGAGCCTGCGAGAAGCTCCACCATCGCCCCCCTGTCCCCCTGAGCCGGCAAGGCACCGTCCAAGTCCCTCAGCGGCCCAGCACTTCGTGGGCCGCTGCCACGTGTAGGTTTGCCCCGGGCCCCTTTCAGGCCTCTTTGGACACCGAGACTCTAAGGCGCCCCTGCCCCAGGACGGTCATCTGGCCTAGGGGGTGCTACTGACTAATATCAATGTGAGGCTGAGAATTATTATGTGTTGCCCTGCTGATGGGGCCGCTGTTGTGTTATGTACCTTGTCCCTTCCCCCCTGAGTACCCGATGTCTCCTGTATGTGATCCCTGGTCAGAGCGAGTTCTACTGCTAGTTCTAGGAGGCTCCCAGGAGATATGTGTTCTAACGCCAGTTCCATCAGATGCGTATCACTGGCAGTGGTCCCTTGGCCCTGCCCTGTCCCTTTTCCCTGGTAACCCCTGCCGTGCCTTGGGCACCTTGTAAAGTGTATGTTCCTATGTGTCCTGTCTAATACAAAGACTATTTTCATATATACTTCGTGTGGAGTTCCTTTTGTGGGAGGCCTGGGATGTTGCTGTTGGTGGGTGCGTGCGCAAATGCTTCACACATGTCCTCCGAGATAGGCCTGACTGCCCGCGCCGCGTTACCTAGAGGGCGAGCAGGGGTCGACTTTATATAGGAGTGGCGGTCTCTGACTGGCTGTGGCGCAAGCCCTGGCCGGCCGGGGGTCCCATTTCCTACACCCTAGCACTCTGCACTCCCTAGCACTCTGCACCCCCTAGCACTCTGCACCCCCTAGCACTCTGCACCCCCTAGCACTCTGCACTCCCTAGCACTCTGCACTCCCTAGCACTCTGCACTCCCTAGCACTCTGCACTCCCTAGCACTCTGCACTCCCTAGCACTCTGCACTCCCTTGTACTCCCTAGCACTCTGCACTCCCTAGCACTCCCTAGCACTCTGCACTCCCTAGCACTCTGCACTCCCTAGCACTCTGCACTCCCTAGCACTCTGCACTCCCTTGTACTCCCTCCCTAGCACTCTGCACTCCCTAGCACTCTGCTCTTCCTAGCACTCTGCACTCCCTAGCACTCCCTAGCACTCTGCACTCCCTAGCATTCTGCACTCCCTAGCACTCCCTAGCACTCTGCACTCCCTAGCACTCCCTAGCACTCTGCACTCCCTAGCATTCTGCAGTCACTCTGCACTCCCTAGCACTCTGCACTCCCTAGCACTCTGCACTCCCTAGCACTCTACACTCCCTAGCACTACCTAGCATTCTGCAGTGACTCTGCACTCCCTAGAACTCTGCACTCCCTAGCACTCTGCACTCCCTAACACTCTGCACTCCCTAGCACTCCCTAGCACTCTGCACTCCCTAGCACTCTGCACTCCCTAGCACTCCCTAGCACTCTGCACTCCCTAGCACTCCCTAGCACTCTGCACTCCCTAGCACTCCCTAGCACTCTGCACTCCCTAGCACTCTGCACTCCCTAGCACTCTGCACTCCCTAGCACTCTGCACTCCCTAGCACTCTGCACTCCCTAGCACTCCCTGCCACTCTGCACTCCCTAGCACTCTGCACTCCCTAGCACTCTGCACTCCCTAGCATTCTGCACTCCCTTGCACTCTGCACTCCCTTGCACTCTGCACTCCCTTGCACTCTGCACTCTCTACTCTGCACTCTCTACTCTGCACTCTCTACTCTGCACTCTCTACTCTGCACTCTCTACTCAGCACTCTCTACTCTGCTTGCTCACTCTGCACTCACTACTCTGCACACTCACTTTGCACTCTGCACTGCAATTACAGACTTAGGCAGCTGTATAAATTCATCTGGTCAATCCTGAATTAAGATCCTTTATATTAACAGGCAGAAATCACTTTTCTTCGCCAAACTCCACGGAGTTAAAACACAGCTCAGCAGAATAGGCAATGCGGCTCCAGTGCCTACTCTCATGGAGGAAGTGAAGAAAAACAAACGCATTCAGAATTGTTAAAATGCCTGGAATTAGGCCATGTGATCTTTATTATATTAAGTAGTCCAACGGCCACTTCCCGAATGGCTTTTAAGGGGGTTTCCAGTCTGTCCATAAGGCAGAAAAATATTTAACTGAGCCTAAATCTGAAAGGAAGTTAGTTTAAAGCATACGAGACACGACCTGAAATTTAAAGATGCTTACACCAAGCACTGTTTGCGTTCGCAATTGAGCTCAAACCCCCGCTTCAATATAGAAAAGCTAAGTCGCTGTGTGTCCGTCAGCAAAAATAAGGTGCCACAGGGATAAAAGGAAAGGAGTGACGTCGCTCAGTGTTCGGTTGCACAGAGTATTCAACTGTGCTGAACAGCTTAACATGCTTAAAGAGTCTAAAACAACGTCTACGCCACCACCTACTGTCATCAAAGTCCACACAGCCTCTAGGAAATCAGTCTGGCTCTGCATTACGGGCTGTGCAGGGCAAAAAAGCACGGCCGCTAACCCATCACATCTTTTCAAATGAAAGGTAAAATTAGAGGACTTCCGTTCGCACAATCAACCTAAAACGCCCTCCCTCATCTTCCGCGTATGTCACAGTACCCAACAGGGTTACAGGAGTGCCACAAACTAACACTATTCACAAAATCATGTCTTTTTTCGCAGACTACGACAAGGATAAAACATAATAAAATAAGGGCATCTCTGGACAGAACAAGTCTCCAGCTGTTGGGCAAGACAGACGAGCAGACCACCCTTGATGTTTCAGGATGTAGGATCGACCCGTCCGCCCCAGCTGCACGAAAAAATGGCGGCCGCATTGCCGAGAAAAAAATAAAAATAAACACGCGCACCGCCGCATGACGTAGGCAAAAGGGAAAAATTCTACGGAACGCCCACCAATCGCCGCGGTGAATGACAGACGCCTCTCTCTTCCAATGGCTAGCCTCCATTTATGGAGCTAGCCAATGGAAGAAAGAGGCTGAACTAAAGCACACAGTGTAACTCAAAAGATTTCGACCTGCGCCGAAAAGCTGCGCGGCGCAGCTTTTCGCCAGGTCGAAACCTAACAAAAAATGGGTATTCCCCAACATAAATGAGGCAAGATGAGCTCACAAGACACAATAAATACCTTCTTTGGGATCTACGACGTGAAAGCACATAGTGCCATAAAAATGGAAATGTTGTCATAGCTGTCGTGTCCTCCCCAGCTCTTAAAAAAGCAAATGACAAAGCCACACAACGAGCTCTCTAACACATGCCTCAGTCTATATTGATAGCAGCAATTATCTGCTCAATGGATGAAGCTGCAGGTGGGCTAGACTTTACTATGATATTGACATACTTGTCAGCCACTTTAGACATTGCACTTTGATGCTGTAATGGAACTTGTGAGAAGTAATCTGCGGGGGTTTTGATCCTTTTTCAGCTTATACACAAAAGTGTAATCACACTCTTGCAATCGCAACGCTCCCCCTAAATACAAGGGGGCATCTTGGCTTTAGGATTTCCTGAAATGGTGAGCAACACCTGGTCAGTGACAAGGACTAAATGATATCTGTACAGAAACACAGAAACACATAAAAATGTTCACAAGACCACACTACAGCCATGTTCTCTTTATCTGGCTGAGAATAGACACGTTCAGTCGGCGATACACTTAAGATAGGGAAGTCCACAATATGTCTCTGATCATTTGGATGTCCACTGTGTAGAGCAAAGATTGCGACCAACCCCAGTGGGGTTGCTTCTTCTATGATCTCAATATTTAACTTTGGATCAAGAAGGGCCATTCAGAGGACCACTGAAAGGAAATATTCTTCTTTGCCAATTCTCTTAATGGGGCACTCACAGTGGAAAAGTCACAAATGTATCTGGAGCAATAGCTGACCTTATCTAAGAAGGATTGCAGCATGGTTACACCTTGCAGGGGACAAATGGATAGGAGTCATTCACCCTTCAGACAAAATATGACAAAATAATTCGAGTTTGGTTTTGGGAAATTTAGGGCCTGATTACGAGTTTGGCGGTCTTACCACTGTACCGCCACGGTGGTGGTTCCAGAAAGACTGCGGCGGTCTCCCGCCTGCCGTACTACTATGTTCCTGCTGGCCCAGGTGTGGTGTTTCTGACAGCAGGGAATATTTCTTTTATATGTGTCCATGCTGGTGTGTATATTTTGACTGCACAAGTGTTGAATGTACACATATGCATGACATATCTGAAAAATTACCTACTAACAGTACTTTCCCACTGCTGGAGTCTGGACCATGTGTGTCCAGTCAATGGGTAAACAGTAAAAAACTGACTTTCCCGGATTTTGGTGCCAACATGGTCGTTTTCTTCGGGATCAAGAAGCTGTAGTGAAGGGGGCCCTGAAGGAAGGGATGCATGTTGGAGACTGAAGGGAAGAAAGGGAAATGGGTGAGTATGCAACCCAAATCCTTCAATTTCACCGACTCGAAGCAGGCAGTCTTGCCACCACGGTCGGCTCAACGGAAAGCCGATTTGTAATTAGGACGGCGGTGAACTTGTCTGTACCACCCTCTGAGAGCTGCTTTTTCCCAACCACTGTCGAGGCAGTCTGCGGGTGGCTGGCCGAGGTGGCAGTGATTCGGCAGTCTTTCCTTCCACAAACTGCCAACATCGTAACACGGCGGGAGGACCACCTATTCGGCGGGCAGTGAATCCGATGCAACGGCAGTTGAAAGAAAACAAAAGTCATAATCAAGCCCTTACTCTCTTCTGCATTTAAAGTGAGACATGCATCAGCGAGCAGACGGCATACTTGCATAAGAGCTTTGTCATGCTCCCTTTGTGTGGCCCTAAACACTAGTTTATCATCACTGTACTTAAAAGCATGTGCGGCAGGTTGAATTATTCTGCAAATTGTAGCTCGAAAGATTTCTGTAGCCGATGACACATCAAAGCAGAGTCTTTTGTGCCTGAACAAAACAACGGGAGTTTAAAAAGTAGCAATATATCTACAGTTCTCTTCCAGCTCGAGTTGATGTGTAATCATGACGGTTATGTGTGAATCTTGGTGTCTTTCCCTCTCAATTGCTTTTTTGGCCAGGCGCATATCAACACACATGAAAACTGCACCTCCACTGTCCTTTTTTTGGCACTACCACAATGGGTGAAACCCATGGTATCAGACAGTAGAACGCTCAATGATGTCATGCTTTAATAATGCTTCTAGTTCTTTCTTAAAAGCCTCCTGTAGATGAAAAGCAATCGCACGGTGTCGCTGAGCCACAGGATGAAAGTCCTCATTTACGCACACTTTCACTGTCTTGAGTTTCTCTAGTCCATGAAACAACAACAGGAATGGACTTACTATTTCAGAATGTGCACTGAGGTTGTATTTGATGGAAATCAGTCCCATGTCAGCAGCAGTGCTGATACTGAGTAGACATGTACTTGATGAAGTACCTTGGAGGACATGAATTGGTGCTTGCACTGATGTTTTCTTGTGCCTCATGGTCTTTACGAATGACCCTTGATTTTGAATTGGCATAGAAGTAGCCCATGTGTACACCTTTGTTTTCGATAGCATTAGACCTGGCACCGGGGATGGTTTGTTGTATTTTTCTGCCAGCATGATATTGATTGATGCACCACTGTCTATACTAAAAGCTGTAGGGCAGTGTGATCCAGCCCCACGGGACACCCGACCCCGAGACACCCCCTCACCTCTGTTGCCCTATCGACCCACAGCATGTCCGGGTAGACGCGAGACCTCCCCAACAACAGCGTCCATGACGACCGGAATCCCGCCCCTCTCTCCTTTGCAGGGTCCAATCGGGTGTAACGAAGGACCGGAAGGGCTACCCCGCGACCCCGGAAGTCCCGCCTCCCTACGGACGACCGGATACAGAAAAGACGGAAGAGAAGAGACACTCGGAGTCGAAGGATCGTGGCAGGAGCTTTCGGCTGGAGCGGTGACGGACGGAGAGATCGGGAACGGAGACAGCGAGGAGTGGTCCGAAGAGTGGTGGAGTCCCACGGAGGTGGCTGAAGAGCGGCCGTAACTCGGAGGAGAGTTACGGCGGAGCGTGTGAGTACCAGTTCCCTTCTTGCGCACATTAGGTGCACTGTGTACATATCAGTAAAACCCCTCCCCTTGTATAATTGTTCCCGCTATCCTAGGCACGTCACCTGTAGGCACTAGGCATCTTGTAAATACACACTTGACACTGTATAAAGAGCACCCCTCTCCCCACCACCCTGTGCACGTCTTCTTTACTTCCCCTTCCTCGACTCTTACCCATACCCTCCTCTGCCCGTACCTGACCCCAGCACTCCCCTTTCCTTTCCTCACACTACCGGGTAACGGTGATGGGATCGGATCTTTAGTCCAAGTGTGACTAACGGCTCCCTTTCTCTCTTATTGCCCTCCGAGGTGTTCTCCGACCCTACCGAGGCAGCTACACCCAAGACCCGGACACCCGTCGGACCTTCGTCAGAACAGGACGACTAAAGAAGAAGAACACCTTTTCCTGAGTGTTGAACCTGAACTCTCCTCTTGTCCCCGTAACCCGCTGTATAATAACGTAATAAAACACTATCGCCCACTATATCCGGCCTCCTCGCCTGACTTACCAGTCCGCCGACCGCCCACGGTCACAGGCAGCCATTCACCTTTAGTGACCAATGAGTTTGGTCACGGGTGATCTCTCTATGACTTGTGTTCTTTGCAGGCAGCCAATCCTACATGAGCACATCTTTCTGTGATTGACATCACCATTGCGCATCCATCTTCTTCACTGTCACTGGATAATGACACGAAAGAGACTTTGGAAGATGAGTTTGATGACGACTGGCTTTGTTTAGCCTTCACTTGCTTGAATTGATGTTGCCGTTTTGCCTTCTGGGCTTGGCTAGAATGCTTCTGGCACCCATTTTCTCTCATATTGTGACGCACTCAGTTTCTCTTTCGCTTTGGAGACAGTTATGAAATGGTTCTCTTTCCCACAGCCTTTGCATATCTGTCCAATGGCAGGATTTTACCTTTGTGTGGAAATGAGAATCCATTTTCTTCTGAGACATCATCTTATGAGCCTCCAATTTGTGCTTTTGCTTACTTTTCATTATCAACACTGATTTATTCTGGGATTTTCCAGCTTCCATATCAGCAGCCTGTCGATCTGCACATTTCTCAGCTCCCGCAGCCATGAGTACCTTTTCTAGACTGAATGTCTCTCTCAGCATGCATCATCTGAACGAATCAGAGAGGCAACTATCGACGACTCTGAGATGCATGGCTTCTTCATCATTGAAAATACTGAACTTGCAGTGCTTGATGAGGGTATCAAGTCTTTCGACAAACCCATCCATCATTTCACCAGCTTGCCTGGTTGAAAATGTACCTTTCATTGTCGACATTCGGCATCAGATTGAACTTGGCTTCCAACGTTTCTTCGATTTGACGGTACGATATATCATCAGCTTGAGCTATTTTCTTTATCACTTCATGACCTGCAAGGTTCTTCAAATATTTGACAATCTTGTTGTCATCTACTTCTTCTAGAGGATCGATGAAGTCATTGAACAATTTGATCCATGCAGTCCATCTGGAGCCACTATTCTGCTTCTTGGCGGTTTCGAATGGCAGTTTCAAAAACACAGCAGCAACATAACTCGTGTTGGGACTTACTCAGAGTATATGCTGTCCTGACAACGGTTGCTACTCACTTGGACCTGCACTTTCTGTCAGCATCAGCTGTGTGCTTACATCTGGGTCGTCGCTCCCAGGTTGATGTTATACAGTGCCATCTTCTTTCTTAATGGTGAGTAACAGTTTTGTCCCTTGCACATGTTCATCACCGCTCACATTTTTGAGCATCGTACATGGTTGTCGTTGCTCCATCATCTCCACATTTTGGGCTTTCATGCACCTGGTTGTCGCTGCCTTTAGCTCTTCTTCATATCTGGCTGTTGCTGCCTTTTGAGTTTCTGCTTTACATGGACAATGGTTCTGTGTTACACTGTGGCGCAATAGCTCTTCTCTGTAGGGCCTTCACCTTCTTTGAGGGCCTTGAGCGGCACTTTGACTCCACATCTGCCAACCGTGGATTGCTTCTTGGAGCTCGCGTGGCACACATGAGCAGATTGCAGGACCCCGGCAAACTCTCAGGGAGAGCCGTTTCTTCGTGGCACGTATCCCCTATTCATCAACAGTTGCGCGTCCTCCCCAGCTCTGGAGCACACACATAGCTGTTACACACGCCTTTATTCTACGGCATGCAACCTTTAACTGAACGCACTGCATCATAAACATTATTGACCACACCCAGACACACCCACATACCTCCAAACTGATTACGTAACTTTGTAAGGAATCTGCTGATGACCACAAGGGCCCTATTGCACATGATCACAGTACACTACAATAGCCATTTGGCATGCCTGTGTCTGTTGCATACAATACAAGGTTAAACAGAACAGAACAGATGAAGGCCAGGCAGACTCAGTGGGGTTAGGAGGGGTGTTGAAGGAGTGCAATCTGAGATGCACCACTCAGGAGGTGTTCGTAAATGAATTCGAAAAGAGGAAACAACCCTACTGCCATGGAGGTGGCCTCATTTGCAATGTCTCATCCAGGTTCTCTAGTTTGGCCATCTACAATTAAGATTTACACACCCTGATGGGAAGCACATTTTATCTGTGCCCTTCTGGTATGTTATTATTTACAAACATTTTGTTATCACGGTTTTAAAATAGAATTTTATTTACCAGCAGTAAGACCACACTCAAAAATAATCAATGTGTAATTATTTTGACCACATTTGGTGTCTTTTGTATCGTCCCTCAGAAATATCAGGACAAATCAGCTCATTGTAGCTAAATAAAACTAAACATTCTTAACTATTATGTGGTAGTGATAAGAGCTGCACTGGGGATGCTTTCTCCGTCAATCGGCGTCCAATCGTTCCCGACTTCACAGCCATCAAACTAAAACAGTTTTCAGTTTCTTGCCAAACATTATGACTCTAATTTGACATATATATGCTTGGATGTGCAAATCAGACGACAGATTTCTGTGCTGAAATAGGTGCTGGATTAATCATTTCGTTCATTTTACAATTGTTATCAAAATTACCATTGCATATATTTTCCTATGCTAACTAAACATTTCCTAAATTAGACTGCACAGCTCCCTTTTCTGTGCCATTGTGTGCTCTTTGTTCTTTGGGATGTCAGCCAGAGCCTTCTGTTGGCGAACTAGAACCCAACAGAGCAAATGAAGCACCCAAGGGACGATTACCCAGCACATAGTGTAGCACTAAATAACCATTGGACGTCACACTTATAAAGCTCTGAAAATAAAATGGAAATGGCAGCAGGGTCTCCAATAAAAAGTAATAGCATTATGAGTGGGGCAATATTTGTTTTCTTAATTAAAATCTACGAAGCAAAGCAGGGAGGAATATTCGGTGAAGTTCCAGTAGGGGCAGAGCAAAGTCTAAACCAACAAGGAGAGCTAAAATAAAATGTTGTGAAAAATCCTGGAATAAAATTGCAATCTTACAGAAGGAATCATGTTGATAGAGAAAGAGCTAGGGGTGTACATAAGTTGAACAATTTGCTTTCACGTAACACTGACATTTTTTGTTAGATCACACAAAATTATGCAAAATTACGTGAAATAAAAATCCTTCGTGTAGCGATATACGTTAGTATGAAATAGAACCTAGCTTCAATTTTTGACGAGAGGGTGCGTTTCGCGGAAAACAATACTGTGTAAAACAAATGATATAATCTCATGTCCTGATTGACTATCAGCCAGATTCATGAAGGAAAAATCGGCTCGCAAAGGGCCCGATTCTGCGAAATCTGGCCCTTTGCGAGTGCTTTTTTTGCATTTGGGATTCATCATCCCAAATGCCAAAATCGCAAAATCTGAAATCGCTAAATTGCGAAGAATTGCATTTAAGGAATCTCTATGATTCCTTAAATGCAATTCATGAACCATTTTAGAATTGCGAATCCACAAAATGTTTGGCCGCTGTTTACCGCGAAGTCTGACTTCGTGGTAAATAGCGAAAACTTAGAAAAATGCACTTTAGTGCATTTTTTTAAGTTGGATGTGACACAAACACACATGTCCTTTGGACATGTGAGTGCGCAACACCAGTGTAACTCCCCATTTCAGGGGTGCTACAGGGTGTCCTTTGGACACCCTGGCACCCTTGAAATCGCTTCCTTATTTGCGATTCGCTAATTGCTAATCGCAAATAAGGAATGACTCCCCATTCATTCCTATGGGCCTATTTCTACATCGTCCTTATTTGCGATTTGCTTGTAGAAATCGCTATAAATTTTGCGATTTCTACATGCATCCCGTTTTGCAAGTCTTTAATAGCGATTCCTTAATAATCGCTATAAAGGACTTGCAAAAGAGGAGCATGATGAATCTGGGGGTAAGTTCCGTGCTCCTGCGCCGCAAATGGCAGCGTAATCACACGACGTGGTGTAGCAATGCAATTCCAGGAATTTCAAATCAAAAGCGTAAAACAAAATTCCTTACTTACGTAACTTACATTTTGCCTTGGCCTAGCTAGAGATATAGTCTGAAAAAGCAAAAAGAATTTGAACCACATAAAATGTCAGCCTAAACAAAATAGCATAACTATGTTTATGAGAAGTTGAACATAAGTTTAAAATAATAATTAAGAAGAAATGATGTAATATAAAGCGGCAGAATGTTTAATTTTAAAATCTGCAAATGATTAGAAAATATCTATAACAATATGAGCAAATAATAACTTCAAGAAAAACCCCACTAAAAGCTCAAGACTGAAAGGTGAGCATTTGGCCAGTGAGTAAGAAAAATATAGTCTCACTTTTCTCTGATTGAGCTGTCAAACCTCTTTAGAGTACAATGTAAATATGTGCATTTTATGGCAAACTTTAGACAGCTGGGAAAACGACATATAAATAAGAAATGGAATAATGTGTGACAGTGAAACAGCCCTATGTATATTTGATAGCAACTGAAAATGTTAGGATTTAGAAATGCGAAGCAATCTGAACCTATGAAAGAAACTAAAGCTGGCGTGCAACTTTTTGACAAAAAAAACTTAGAAAATCTTAAAGAAGTCGCCTTATCAATTTTTTTTATTTTTCATTTTTATTTTACGGAGTTTTATATAGCGCAAACTTGTCCCGAAGGTATCAGAGCGCTTTACCTAGAACCAGTTGCGTTACATGAGGACACATTCATTTTTTGTTAGGCACGGGGAGATTAAGTGACTCGAACCCAGTTCCCCAGATTCGAGGACGACCGTCATAGCCGTTAGGCAAACACCCTTTCCCCAATCAATGGAGGTGAGTACAAGAAGATATTTTTGCAGTGAGGAGCTCTCCTGCACCTTTGGTTTCCCGTAGCTCCCCTTTTGTGACGACTGAGAGAGAACTTGTGCAACCTCATTTACTTAGGACGAGCCACTCTGCAATGAAAAAATGGAAGGATGAAGCACATGTGCATGGTTAATTAAGCTACCCATGGGAGCAGAGGGGCATATGTAGTGTTTATCTTAATGAATCAGAATTCCTCTTATTTAGATTGAAGCAGATCCCGAAGTGAAATATACAAGGAAGAATAAAAACAGGATTTTACAACAAAAGACATAATACTTAAAGGTTTCACAGGTGTTTTCAACAAAAAAACAATGGATATTCGACAAATACACGGACAGTTGTAAGTCTCAGATCAATCCGTTCCCAAATCTAAATTATTCAAATGCAAAAAAAGCGCAAAAATTGTTTTAAGTATGTTTTAAAATGTGTTTGTTGTACAAACATAACGATTTAATTTTCTGAATTAGAAACAGTGGACGTCTATGTTCACTACAATTGGAATGGTATTATTCCTTGAAAAGAAATAAAAGCAGTTATGCTATTGTTAAAAAAAACGTAAAAATATTACAATGACCCACGAGGTCATATATACCAGAAGGAAATTAACAGTTCTCATTTTCCATTATACAGTGCCACTTATAAACTTCACACGTGCCTTTCACCTTGGTTCCGATTTATAGTGAACCAACAAATAAGAGCTGATAAATCATACCTACCAGTTCAACAAAATGGAATAAACGCAGTTTCAGAACACAAGAAACATTACCAAGTGAAAACCCAGAAAACACTAGTGACAGTCAGTTATGTGTAGAAACATATTGCATTGTATCAATATGTACTGGATCCAAAATTGGACGCGGACATGGTATTCGTCCAAATCAGGATTCCAGGCAACAGTTTGTTCAAGTAAGCAAAGTCAAGCGCACACAACCCAAGTTACTTCCTAGGTAAGGTTTTGTATCAATCAATGAAAGGATAAGATCAAACTCCAATGTTGTTATCTTATTCGGTATTTATTTTGTCCGGTGTGAGTATTTGTTTCACAAAGAACCAGCCGACACGTGTTTCATCAATAACGGGGTAGACCCGTGACTCTTCAGGGCTGTCGAAGTAAGGCTGAAGGCAGTATCATCGGAACGGTGATAATTCCAACCCGGTCCTAATCGGTGTGAATAGTAACAGACGCGAAAGAGAGTGCTTCCAAAGCATCAAGGAAATATAATAGGGGTAGAAAGGTCCGCCGCCGGATGCGCGGTCGGTCCACACAGGCAAGCCAATCTGCTTGCCGTTGTTCGTAGGCTTTTTGCCGTTTCGAGCGGATGGGATGTATTCCGTGGGTTCTCTGGGTTTGTGAGTGCTTGACTTTGCTTACATATATACAGAAGGTGGAGCTCTACTCCCCCTTCCTTTCTCAGAGACCAGGGTTATCTCTGACCAAGAAGCACCAACCACCTAAACCTTACAATTACCCTCTAACCACTACCTGTAGAGCGCCATCATATTTCTGAACACTCCCATAACCCTTCGCTGAACTTTGTAGTTTGTTCAAGTAGCCCTCAGTAAATTGGTTTACAAACAGGCAAATGCTCTGCTCAAGTCAATTCCCTTTCTTTGTATGCAAAATTCCCCTTAAACGAGAAAATACTTACTCGCCAGGATAAACTGACCCAATTCAACCTGCATTGTTGCATGCAATAAATAGGATGTTCATCGATAAAAAGTATTTTAGTGTTTGGATCCCATTAAAATGATTGACAGATGGTACACCATAAGTGTAGCGTCTTCCTAGCCTGGGTCAGTGCTCCAATGACCACGCCACCACGTAGCTTAGTATTACACATCTTTATTCTGCTGCGTATAAGTGCAAACTCAACATTCTAAAACAAGCTTTCTTGGCATTACGCTCTGACACCTACGTCACAGCTCTACAGAGTCCGTTAGGAGCAAAAAGAGTACCAATAAAATATCGCAAGATACTACATCTCCCCCTCTGTTAAATAAAAAATTACACATTTTTACAAATCAACAAATATATATTTATGCAATCACATTTCTTCAATCAACCTTCATGGCGCTTTAATTATTCGGCCTGATCTGGTTACTGGAGGCTGGGAGCTGTCATCTTCACTGTCAGAGATCTTCGAAGATGGTGAAGAAGTAACAGCAGTCACTGGGTTCTCAGGCTCAGTCTTTCTTTCACGATCTTGATCAGAAGACCAATGAATCAAATGCCGAAAGTGAGAAGAGTCTCTGTTAACATACTTTCCAGGGCGCTAGGCAGTCACTATATGTCCTTAAGGTGGACACAACATGGAGAGGTGCAGAATCATATTAAGCATCAGATTTTCTTCTTTGCAGTTGGTGAGCGATCACTACATCTCCTGTTTTAAACGTAATATTCTCTTGCATGTTGCCTCTTGTCAGCATAGGCTTGCATTTCTTCTTTATTAACCAAGTCATTCATTCGAGTTGTATTATTACCTCCTTCTCTCAATCAGTCAATCAGATAATTGTAAGCGTGCTTCTTACCCATGAGGGTCTCAAGGCGCCGGGGGGTGGGAGGGGGGGTCCGCAGATCTGTTTATCTCTTCTCTCTGTTGGTCCATTGAGGTAACTTGGATATCATTGCTCTCCCGAAAATCAAAGTTGCAGGACTTTCGCCCGTGGTCGAGAGAGGTGCTGCACGATAGGCTCGTAGGGTGGAATTCAACATAGTTTGCAAATTGAGCCTCTCAAGAGTTGAACGCTGTACTGTTTTCTTTAGCGTACTCACAACGCGCTCAACAAGTCCATCGGCCAGTGGCCACAAAGGTGTACTCTTCTGATGCTTTTCATTCAGATGCTCCAGAAAATCCTTGAATTATCTAGTGTTGAACGGCGGACCATTATCAGACTTCAAAATAGCTAGAACGCCCCATATTACAAAAATGACTCAATCATGAGTTGCGTATAAGAGATACTCTTTAATGGAAATCAAAAGTACTCATCCCCAATTACCATCAAATGTGTCGAGTGGACCAAAGAAATCGATGGCTATTCTCTCCCATGCATGCTTTAGGAGTTCTTAATATGCAAAGGAGGGGGCCCCTGGATATGATGTAGGGCAGACCAGCAGGGGAAACACAATATCCATATATTTTGCTCTCATCATTTTATTTTCATATATATTTTTGTTGAAAATATACTTGTATAAGTATATTTTCAACAAAAATATATATGAAAATAAAATGATGTATTTTTGTATTCTGTGTCTGAACTCTCAGTGAATGGCCCCTATCTAAAAGTGAGCTCAGAGTTGTGTTCATTGAACAAAATATATGGACTCTATAAGAGCCTTTAATTTAAATATATAGGGCAGCTCTCCGTTTCTTGATATTGGATATTGTGCTTTAGGAGTTCTGACATGGTGAGAGTATGTTGAGCAATGTTCGTAGACAGGCAGTTACATAGATAACATGCCTTGAGCTACATTTCAATCCCCTTATTTAAATATGGAAACCAGAGTTGATCTCCGAGAGCTCTCTTGGGGGTAACAATACCACAATGTCCTTCGTGAACCACTTTATTTATTTTCTGTCTAACATTCTCCGGAATTAGGATTCTCGACCCTCGCAGTATAACTCTTTTCTGAGTTACAGACAGTTAATCTTTAACGTTTTAGTATTTTTGGTATTCACCATCACTGGTGAGAGGTCGAGGATGTCAGTTCCATGACTGATGTGCAATATTAACTTTCAACTTCAGCATGTCACTATCATGGCTAATGACAGAGATGATCTGGGCTAACGATATAGCAGCAGGCGTGTTTGACTTTACAATTAAATTAATGTAGGTTTCAGTCTTCTTGGATGGAATACCTAGACCTTGTATAGGCACTCTGGAAAAGTAGTCAGAGGGGTTTTAATCCATCCCTAGACGATGCTCAATGTGTAATCATACTCTTTTAATCCGTGCCTCCCCCATTCAATGAGAGGAAGCATCTTGGCTTTTGGATTGCCAAAGAGAGTCAATAAAGCTTGATGATCAGTTACAAGAGAAAAAGGCTTTCAATACAGGAATACATGGAAATATTCACAAGTCGATACCACTGCAAAACTTAGGGCAGTCTATTTGGGACAAACTTCTACAGGCGTAGATCACAATATGCCTTTGAGCATGGGAGGGTCTGCTGCGCAGTGCCAGCATAACCCCTAACCCAGAGGTGCTAGCGTAAACAACAACCTCTATATGAAGCTTAGGATTGAAATAGGCCATTTCAGTAGCAGTTTCAATGGCTTGTTTGAAACATCTCTCCCATTCATGTGACCACTTGAATACAACATTTTGCTTCGTTAACTCTAGTAAGGAAACACGGTTACAAAGTCTCATATGTATCTTGAACATTAATTGGCCATGCCAAGTAATGAATGCATCATAGAAACATATTGACAGCGCTTGTACTTTAGCAGGATCAGGTGTCCTGCCTCCATCAGAAAAGATATGGCCAAAGAATTTTAACGTGGTCTCGTGGAACTCACACTTGTCTGCATTCAACGTCAAGCCTGCATCAGTCAATACGCAACATACTTGGGTGAGCTCTTTATAATGTTCCTTTTGTGTAGCTCCAAAAATCAATATGTCATCGTTATAGTTTCATTTTTTCCCACCCAGATGTATGACAAATTGAATGACGCCTTGGAAAGGTTCTGCAGCCGACATGTGTAGAAAAGGTTGTAATATACCTGCAATATTTATTGAATTCCTACTGATGATAACCTTTATTTAAATTAAGGTTAGAGAAAATCTTTGCAACATTTAATTGAATTATCATATCAGCAATATGTGGACCTGAATGTCGTTCTTGTTCAACTGCCTTGTTTGCTTGGCGCATATCAACACATCTGCGTACGGCTCCTTCGGTGTCCTTTTTGGGCACTACCACTTTGGGAGGAACTCATGGCGTTGGACCAGTTGAATGCTCAATTACTGTTATGCTTACGCATTAATTAATTCAAGTTCTTTTTCAACAGCTTCTTATAAATGAAAAGCAACTTGTCTATGTCTCTGAGCAACAGGACAGACATCATTAATGTGCATCTTTACTTTCATAGTATTTTGCTTTCCCAAACCATGAAACAATTAAGCAAACTGACTTATTATTTCAATGTGAGCATTCAGGTTGCAATAGATAGAATCATATAATCAGCGGTACTGAAACTGAGCAGACAGGCACTAGCTGCTGTACCTTGGAGCACATAGATGTGCGCTTACACCTTAGTTTTCTTGTGTTTCAATGTCACAGTGAGCACGAGATCCAAGTCTGGGCATACCCTTCCCACTTAGGGCGACAAAAACAACAAATCATGAGTGGCTGGGTCCAAACTGGGGTGATATGGCAAGCAAAATAATGATGGATTAAATCCAGATCTGTGACTGGGGCTGAGAGTTTGAAAAGTTTCAACACTCCGTCCACCATTTTATTTTATGATATTGCTATGTGCACCCTAAGTATCTAAAGGTATATCCAAATGGGGGTCCGTTGCTTGCTGCTCCACTGGATTCAAACTAGCCTGGCTGATGAGTGGTGATACCCCAAAACCGGTCCCAGGATGCTTGTTTCTGGTCCAGGGAGGACCTGGCCCGGCAGTTCGGGGTGGACCATTCCCATGAGGAGCAGGGTCAAGACTGATTTGCATATGGCTGGCTCCCAACTATGGTGACGTGGTGAGCAATATAATGATGGATTAAACCCAGATCTGTGACTGGGGTGAATGTTTGATTTGTTCAGCATTCTAGTCATCATTTTTGCCTGCATTTACAGTAGCTTTTCCCCCCCAGAAGCCAACAAATGCTCTGGTAGGATTACCGGCTATCACATCAGCAGGCTGTATACCACTATGATCCCCAAGTACTTAAAAAATTTGCAGCCAAAAGTTTCGTTCATGTGTTTCAATTGGGCTAAAAATCAGTGAGAATAGGTCAGTCAGCAGAAAGAGAATTTGTTTTTATCCTATTGACCGTCGGTGTTGAAGACTTTGCAAATTTCTCTAATTTTGCCAACTCCGGCAACAGCCCAGCTTAAAAGCCCCACGTATGAAGCAGAATGTCAACATATAAATAGATTACCTGATTGGTCCTGCATGTCTAGATCATGTTGTCCTCCGTCTCAGAGCAGATGGTTAGCCAAAGGCTCCATGGCAAAGGTAAACAATAGTAGGGACAACAGACACCCTTGTCTGGTACCCGATGCACTGCACAGGGCTCCAACACTACTGTTCCCAGCTTAACTCAATCTGTGTGGTTTGAGTATAACACTCGGATCCATGTGAGAATCTCTTCTTCAAAGTGCATCTTTCAAAGGACACTACACAAGTACCGTCAATTAAGCAAGTCCAGGTCTATGTAGGTTACATCTACGTGCATGTGGTTGGCCAGTATGCATATGCCATCCAGCACATGGAATGGTCTATTAATGTTTGGTGAGGTGTTTCTCCCTAGGACAAACCTGCTCTGGTCTCTGTGTAATAAATGTGGAAGTATTTTCTGTATCCTGTTTAATAATATTACCTTTGCCTGTATGTTACAATCTAAATTCAACATCGGCAATGGTCGATATAATGCACGGGGGTCAGAGGGTTTAGGTCAGCTTTCATTAACACTTGGATTATCGCCTCGCAGGTCCTGGGAGAAGTGTACCTCTCTCTTGGGCTATGTTATACATGGTTAATAAGTGTTTTGACAGTAGGCTCGGGTATATCATATAGAGTTAAAGCAGTTGACAGACTGTCGCTTCCAGGAGTTTTCCCAGGTCCCAGATGCTTACCAGTCAAGTTAATCTCATCTAGTTAGATCAATATTCCAATATAGGCTTTTGCTCTAGTGTCCACATGTGCATATTAACAGATTGGATAAATACATGAAGAAACAAGTTGTCTGTCCTCGTTACAATGTCATCTCAGGTCTCTATTTGGCTTCAAGAAAAACGAATACTCCCTTGAACTCACTTAAAGACAAATGAGCAGAAGATGAGGGGGCAAGCATCAAGGAAAGAGATTGGGTGCTGGATGGGTCCCAAAGGTCTGTAGGAAATAAGTTTAAATTGATCCATTTTTACTTCATTCACAGGGCATATCTCGTGCCAGGTGAGATCAATAAATTCTTCTCACATGCCAAGGATACATGCCCCAGAAGGTGTAATGTGAGGGCAGAGATGTTCCACATTGTTTGGCAATGCTCATATCTTACTGATACTGGGCAGACGTTATTGCCTCTCTTAATGACAACACACATCGCAATATAGTACTGTCCCCTAGGAAAGTGTCTGCTGAGACTGAATCCATACCCGGGTAGAAATAAACTTGCATCCAAATTCATTGATCTGGCTGTGATCCTTGTACAACGACAAATTACTCCTAAATGTGAAAGAGGAGGAGTTCGCAGTTGGAAAGGTGGAAGAGGGAGCTTATCAGATGGGATGAATATGAAAGCATCACCTTCTTTAGGGAAGCTAAAAAAGACAGTCTCCCCTGAAAATGCAGAGGCATGGGAGGGATTACTGGAGGCAATGAGGGCTGATGAGATCAGTAACTCCCCACCCAATAGTTGTCTGCAAACATAAAATGGTTGCAATAAGCAAGAGTGTTTGAGTTATGTGTAGATATCTCCCGTCATAGTATACAAAATAACAGGAGTAAACCACTAAGTGACTACCCCATAATCCCTGGACACCTCAATCATGGACATACTTGAGACCCCCAGTGCAGATCTGTTACACTTGAATCAATGAGTATTTAATGCAGTACACCATGTTGGACATGGGGAGGGGGTAGTACAGTTTTTTTTAGCTTACACTATGTCTAATTCTGGTTGTCAATAAGGATAATACTTGCATAAACAACTTACTAACATTTTATGCAACAAAATCTGGTCAACAAAACCTGAACTATTTCGTACCACTCTGTTACGTCAGTACTCATGAATGATCCCAATACGCCATTACTACCATCTTCATGTATGTTTTGTCTATAGCGCTAGTATGTACGATATTTTCTATGCATATCAAAATAAAAAATGTATTTTAAGAAAGAAAATAAAGTTGTCTGCCCTCGCTGGCTAGCTGTATAATTGTTTTTGTTATTAGGCAATTAGCTAATTTATGTCTATCTTCGAATACAAAAGAGGTGTGACCTTCTGGGTGCCCCAAAGCTGTTATGGCAGTATATTGTGTGGGCTAGTCAGGCCAGCAATCATCCTAACCTATCGCTCTCTGAGAGCCTCTGGGCCAGATAGTTTCTATAGAGTCCTTGCTTGTTGTGCAGGACACAAAGTCGCTCTTAGCTATAAACCACTCTCTACAAATGTGTGTTCAATATCCAATTCTTCAGAAGAGAACTGTGTATATACAAATTAATTAAATTAATCTGTTTCTAACTATAGTTTATGTAAGCAAACCACGGTATTTCAGTCTTTAATGGATACATTGATAACCGAAGATATACAAACATGTGAACATGCAATCAGCTTGATGCAAAATATTTCTCTTTGACTTAATTTCTGAGTACATTTTTAAAAATCTATACAAAAGGAAGGTAGATGAATGTTGAAGCTAAAACAGAATAAGAGTCCTCTTGACAGAACCTTACATTCTGGAATTTAAAGAATCCAATTGTTTTCTTTAACCTTTGGGACATCCATAGACTTGCTGAGAAGGGGACTCTGTTAATGGAAATGTCGTGCTGCCTTGTGAACACTGTATTTAAGCACATCCCTCCTTGCCACAAGTCATCTCGACTGATGGTAGACCACTACAAAATGATTTATATTATTTGCTGTTCCTCACGAGCATCACTTAAAGCTAAATGGGGCCAGAACACTGGCTCCTCCAATAGTGTGTACACCCTGCTGATTCTTCCCATTTGTCTACAAACTGGGTTTGATCTGCTATCAATGACTTTAAATTCTGGAGACAGTATGCACCTTTAGCTATGAATTCTGTTATTTTTAGGAATACCCAGTGAAGGTAGACTGCAAGCACCAGCCTTTAATGCCAAGATGACTGTATTGTATTTGTAATTGTAACACAAAGGATAGACAGGACATCCTCTCAGTCTGGAAACTTGTGACTGAAATGTGTTCCTTTTTTAAAAAGGAACTTATTGTTCAAATGTTTCGGTTTAATTTATAGTTGTTTTATTGATTTCCAGGGAATATATCAAATATATTTAAAATGCAAATGTCTTCTCCCTGTTATGTCAGGCCCTTTCTTGGTTTAGAGTGCTCCCCCACCACCAGGATTGCCCTTTGGGGTTGCCTGTGCCACTTTACAAATCATCTTTAGTCCAAATAAAACCTTGTTCAGTAATAATTTTTTCTATTTCATGAATTTACGTTACTGTATTTAAAAAATATGGTCAGTACACAAATAAGACAGTATTTCGTTTAAGAAAACAAAACTATCTTACATGCCGTAATCAATACAATAATTAAATATCATTGCAAATAATGTTTCAGACAAAGATGTTTAAACACACTAAAAGGAGAAATCAAGTTTACATTGTGAATGTCCTAGAATGACTGGCACTACCATCACTATCAGAAACAAACTAGTGAACACAAAAGGAAAAGGAAGGACACAAAATAGAATCAACCCCACAACAAATGTCTGTTTTTTTACTAATATTTGCATAATTAAATCTCACAACCTGAATAAGTACTATTTTAAATACTAAATATAATCTGTAGTTTTTGCTTTCTGTGCCTGTCTTGCCCAAATCACAACAAGAAGCTTATAACCTGCTGAATTATGTGAAGGTCTAACTTCTCAAGAACAATCACTCTCCCGCCTACCACAACCTACTGAAGCAAAACAGAAGCCTCTCCTAGATGTGTTCAAGAAAAGAAAAAAACAAAATAAACCTAAAGTAAAAACACGATTGTTAAATTATAGAGTACCAGAAGGACAGGATGCTGGCACGAACACTATTAAAAGGAAAAGACGCAGTACCTGAATCAACGTTGGGCAATAAGGAATATAGGGTTAGATGGTAGAGCCATAGAGTAAGCCAACAAAGTCAATAGATGTCAAGGAGGTACATGACCTGCAAATAACACAATTTCCTCAAGTTTTCTATTATACTAGATGTGGGATTTCTGAAAATTGTATACTTTGAGGGATAAATGGATGAATCATTGTGGTAAATGTTTTCATACCATAGGTGTTCATCCTCATCAGCAAATGACTAGAAAAACATGACTGTATTCTCAACATAAACATAGGAATAGATAAAACTATAAAACATTGATAGTCTAGTAAAATTATAACACTCCACAGGATGTGTTAAGGCATGCTAGAGAGAGAAACATGGCCAAAGTAGTAGATGTTCACACAAGAAAAGGATATCCAACTGAAAGATCATTGAGAAACTGGAGCGTCCTTGAAATCACTGGCTCACATCGTCCCCAGTATTTAAGGTTTGTAACACTAGAAAAAGAAAAAAGAATAATAACAACACTAATCCACCATACCGACAACAAGATCAACAGAATGGAAAAGACTTGTTTTTGTAAGGTTTGCAGACTCACAACATTACTGTTTTATAAACACCAACGATACATTGAAAAATCAGGTTAAACAAATGTTTATTATGCAAATAAAAAGGGGTTCCCCTGCTAACGAATCTAGTTCCTACAGCAGGGATAATCTACTCAAGTGCTAAATAATCTTGGGTAACTCTTCTTTCATAACAAATACAATACAACATAACAACATAAAGGGCACATCATACAATGGCCAAAGGGACAAGTGTGTAAATGTCAAATTTTGATACATTTATTATGCAAACGTTTAATTTAGAGAATATACCATGAAAATTAATGAATATCTCATATTTCTTCTAAAACACAATTTCAACATCACAAATTATTGTTATACAAATCCTATAGTCTCTCATTCCCTCCCATCCATCCTCGACGCACAACAACACACCAACACGCAATTCTTTTTGATGACAAAGCTCATGTTAAAATCATGATAAATGCATACGAGATGCAATGTATGAAAAAAATCCAGCAGTATTTCTCAAGAAAAATATCTAATTTATTAGCCACTGTTTTGTAATTTTTTTTATTAATAATGTATTGTTCTTATTTTTTTTTTTAAAGAAATACTGGTGGATATTTTTCATACATTGCATCGTGGTGAGGGTGAAGAGGTATTAGCCCAAGCTCAGACCAGCAGCAGATTTAAAAAGTTGGTAAATGACAGTTTGGCCGGCATTCCAAGAAGGGCTCCCAGGATTCTACAAGCTGATTGGTAACTGGCAGCGAAAGCGACAAACTGCACATTCACCCCGTTCACTGACTGACTGGCATTTACCTGAGGAAAAAAATACAAAAGTAATTTCTCCAAACAAAAACAGCAATAGGAAGAAATCAGAAAATAATGTTGATTAAAGTGAAAAATGTTGATTGAAAACACAGTTGTGTTCTAGGTCCTACTCAACCGGTTGGAAACCTGAACTGCAGTAACACTATTTTTCCAGTGCTCATTAAGTCGGCCTTGGACACACAATGTAAAAGGAGCATCCACCCATTCCTGTGCAATATTTAACTGCTTTTTTATGAATTCTCATTTTTGAAAAATGATTTCTGGGGCTAAAGGGAAAACAACAATTTTAGAAGTGAAAGAAAATCTGGACATAAGAAAGTGGGTGTTTTTAGAGGTTTGACCTCACAGTCTGGATTTATTCTATGGTTATGAATGTATTATAAGGTTACGAAACTGAGACAGAGCCCCAGCTGGATAAGTGAAGATTACTCCTAGGCTTCCAATTCATGGGAAATATTATTTTCTTTACAAAATAATCCTTATGATCTAAAGTGAACTGTGTTGGTCAATATCTTTCTTCTTTCGGAGGGCATAAACGACAGTAAGAGCAGAAATGTTTAAAGTGAGAAATAATCCAACTACTTATTGCATGCCTGACAACAGCAAGCACAAATGAATAGAGGATGGACCCACGGGAATTTGGATGGGTGAGAAGCCAGGCTGTGTCGAAGAAGATTCGTAACCACAGTGATGAAGAACAACGGAGAGTAATAGGGGCATCATTATCCCCCCGTCTGTCTTCCTAATCACAGGTCATACTATGATGAAATACCAAACATACCTGGCCGCGTCCCAATATAGAAAACATTAACCATAGGGCTGAACTTGCCGCAAAATGTGTAGAAAAATGTTATGTTAGGTTATAATGCATTTGTAGCGCAAACAGAGATACTCAGGAGTGTCCTGACGCGGGAAACCAACGTGAAAACAGAGAATCTGAGATTAGTACACTTAGTTAAATAGTAAAGTCTTTAAGCTGCTTCGTGAACAACCTGATATCGTGAATGTTCCGTAATTCCAAAGGAAGAGAATTCCAAGCTTCCGCTGCCTTAACGGATAAAGAGCTGCTCCCCAATCGAGTGCGGCAGAAACGAGGGACCACTGCTGGCCGCTGCCCAGCAGAGCGCAGATGTCTGCGAGGGACATAGAAGGCGAATCGTCTCCCAAGGTAGATTGGCCCTGTTCCGTGCAGAGTTCCATGAGCCAGAGTGAGGGCCTTGAACTGGACTCGTCGGACCACGGGGAGCCAGTGAAGGTTCCGCAAATGCTGTTTCACACTCTATATTCCTGGAATTCCCAGCAGAACCCTGGCTGCCACATTCTGTATTGTCTGGAGTTTTTTTAACTGGTAGCCAGGCAGGCCAATGTTCAAAGCATTGGCATAGTCAATGTGCGACATGATAAGAGCACGGATCACCATTTCCTTGGCTGGCCTGGGTAACAGAGGAAGAAACTTTCTAAGAGATTTCAGCGTACCAAAGAAAACCCCAGCAAGTTTTTTTAGCTGCATAGAGAACCTAAGGTCCTCAATGAACCAAACCCCCAAGTTCTTGACAGGATTACCAGCTGAGTTGGGCTGAGGATAGTCTGAGGGCCACAGAGCCTCTCTGAAGAGCGGGGGGAAAGGATCCATACAAGAGGACCTCAGACTTGTCCTCATTGCATTTAAGCTGCGCCAATGCAAGCCATTTGAAGACGACATAAAGACAATTCTTAGCTTTAGTTGGGAACAGGTCGTTTTCCCTCCAGGTGAAAAGGAGCTGGGTATTATCCATCTGTGCAATGATCTTCGCTCCCAACTCTGCTAAGAAAATCAAGGGAGTAATATAAATATTAAAAAGCAGGGGGCTCAAAGTAGATTCTTGTGGGACTCCCATGGACACCCTTCTGGGGGCCGAAGAGAATGGTAGCAACCAAACCTATTGGGTCTGATCCTCTAGAAAGGATATGATCCAATTCCAAGCACATCCAACTACGCCAATGTTTGAGAGACGACAGAGTAGTTGATGGTGTGGCACAGTATCAAAGGCGGCAGAGAGGTCTAGTAAGACCAGAGCCGCTCTGCCGCCTTAGTGCAGGCAGTCCCTTATTGCCTAAGACATCTCAACAAGAGCCGTTTCTGTGCTATAGGACACCCTGAATCCTGATTGAGGAGGATGGAGGGCGCCAGATGACTCAACAAAGGTGGACAGCTGTCTGAAGACTGCTTTCGCGCACACCTTTGTTACGTCCAGAAGAAGAGAGATTGGTCGGTAGCTGGCAAGTATCCCAGGGTCTAGAGAGGGCTTTTTCAGTAACAGTAGTAATTTAGCCTGCTTCCATTCTGGTGGAACAGTGGCGGACAGGAGGGACAGGTTAGGGATGGTATTCACCTCCAGATTAACTACCTCTGCAGCCCCTCCTAGCAGCCTAGTCTGGCAAGGATCAGTGGGAAAGCCTGATTTCAGCGATTTAAGAATGGACAGTGAGTCTGGCAGGGCAATGGGAGAGAACAGAAGAAACAGGAATGTTCGAGAGGAGGGACTCAGCCCAACCAGGGAGACTATTCCCTAAGCTGTCCTGGATCACCTGAATGTTATCAATGAAAAAGCATGATAACTTCTCACAGCATTCCACAGAAGCAGGTAAGACAGTGCGCTCGGCTTTAGGTGTTAAGAAACTCTGTGCAATGGCACAAATGTCCTTAGAGTTGTTTTTTGACATGGCAAAGCTGCTTTTAACCTCCCTTATAGCAGCATAGTAGTCTCTCTGAGCCTTTCTTAGTGCTGTTTTAGCCAGGGGGCAGTATACCTGTCTCCAGCTGCGCTCTAATTTTTTGCAGAACTGTTTTAGTTCCTTAAGCTTGCTGGAGTACCAGTGTTTAGAAGTGGCGTCTCTTGCTCGTCTGTTAGAGAGGGGCGGGGATAAAGATTCAATTGCCTAAGAAATCCAATTAGTGAGGCTCTCTAATGCTCCATCTAAATCAGTAGCAGCGATAGGACGTGTGTCTAACAGAGCCCTGCAGAAGGCAAAGGTATCTATTCTTTGTGACGGTCTGTCTTGAGGGGAGTCCTTAGAGAAGAAAGGCTTAGTAATGGTCCAGGAGAACTGGATCAAAAAGTGGTCTGACCAAGACACTTAAAGTGGTTCCCTGGTGGATAAAGAAAAATTTGAACAGACCGGGTCTAAAGTATGCCCCCCACTATGAGACTGAGAGCTAATCCATTGGGTGAGTTGCGCCAAATTAAGAGAATCATTCAGTTCCCTGCTGTTACTGGCCTGTGCGCAACCCAGATGGATATTAATATCACCCAGGAGTAAAAGGTTTGAGAAGCGCAAAGCCCTAGGGACAATTACAGCAGAGAAATGTGCAGCACAGAAATATGCCTGCTCTGACACAGGCACAGGGAATTCGTCTTCAGGGTATGTGTCAAACACATCGGTATTCTACAGGACAATGAGGAGGCATTTCTGTCTTCCTCAACTACTTTATAGACCTTTTTATGTGCTGTCTTGAGATAAAATCAGTTGTAGGCGTCAGGACCAACTTTAATGGAGAAGGGCTGATTCTGGTGTTAAAGAAGGTGGATTGAAGATCGGCAAAGTGAAAACCGACTTGGGCATTCTAATATTAAGGAGCTAGTGATGCCAAGGCTGCAATGGAGTCAACCTGTTAGAGTGGTACCTATGGGACCAGTAGTGACTCTGGGAAAGGTATAAGAGGGGCTCTGGGAAAAGATCAACAGGAGATGTAAACTCACCTGAGGAATGGCCAGTAATACTTTTACCTTGGAAGAGAAAACCAACCACTCCTGAGGGGAGACAACCTTTACTATGCGGGAGTTTCACCGCGGTAGGTTTACAACGCGGGCTTTACAACGAAAGTTGTTTCAACGACTTGTGCTGGATGGCGCTGTAAGCTAAGGAATAGTACGATTTACTATTCCAACACCTTCCCTACTGTACGTAGGCTGGTGTTGGAATAGTATATCATACTATCCATAAGTCCAGCACCCTCCAGCGCAAGTCGTTGAAACGACTTTCGTTGTAAGGCCTGCGTTGTAACATACCGCAAGCAACATGATCGCGTAGTATCATCATACATTCTTCCTGAGACCCAATACTTCTCTTTTTATTCCTCTGCAAGAAAGAACAGCGCTGTTTGTGGCATTTCGTATGAAGTTGTTTTGTGGAACAGCTTCTGAAAGTTAATCAAGATTTAGAAGGGATCCTCAACTCCTCTTCACACACAGTGTGGTCAGTTTGTCTTTGATTAACAGATATCCTACGGATGCATTCATAAGCAGAAGTCACATGAATAACCAAGACAGCATAAGTCTGCAACAGACAACTGCCTCTGGAAGCCCGAAAACTTGAGGAGAGACATGTATCACGATACGCAGTTCAGACTGGACTATTCCCATGGGGAGCAGGGTCAAAACTAATTTGCATTGGGCTGGGTCCAAAGTGGAGTGTCATGGTGAGCAGAAAAACGATAGATTTAACCCAGATCTGTGACTGGGGGTGAATGTTTGACATTTTTTAGCATTCCGTTCATCTTTTTGTGTTGCTATAGTTTTTCTAAGTGGGCAGGGTATGCCCACACGTGGGTCCCGTGCCCACTGTGCCACTGGATTCAAGCTAGCCTGGCTGATAAGGAGTGATACCAAGAAGTCAGTCCCAGAATGCTTGTTTTCCGGTCCAGGGAGGACCTAGCTTGGCAGTTCGGGCTGGACTGTTCCCATGGGGCACATGGTCAAGACTGATTTGCATATGGCTGGGTCCAAACTGGGGTGGCATGGTGAGCATAAAAACAACGGATTTAACCCTGATCTGTGACTGGGGTGAATGTTTGACATTGTTCTGCATTTCATCCATCTTCTTTTTTTTATTTAAATGTTTGTGTTGTTAAAGGCTTTAGATTCCGCATATTGTGAGGTGTGGGAAAAAATAGGAACCCACACCTGTAGCTCCTGTGGCCTCTGACATAGACTATCAGCACTGGTGACATGCAATGGCTGAAATTATTTCTGAATCCAGTCTAGCACATTAGAAGAATGCTCATCCAACGAATCTGCAGTAGTGAGTAGTCAATACATGTGGCATGTTCCCAACCCAGGAGTTTTCTTGAGCTTTGATTTCACCCAAGATGGACTGACAGAGTAACCCATGCCTTTGCTGCATATGACTGGCCATCTGACCAGACAGAGATTTGTGGGTACACGAGAAATGCAAGCATAACTGACCCGTTACAACCTTTATTCGTGTCACATAAGAAAGGATGATTTGACACCTCATACCTGCGTCTGTTATGCGGAAACGGGAAGAACTACAGTGTGATCTGGCTTAGTCCTGTATTTCTGGCAAATGCTGCAATGTGCATGATCTCTTCAATAACAGGATGCATGTGCTAGGTAGCGATGCAGGACATTTCAAACATTCGAAATTCACTTTTCTTAAGAGTTCACCTATGGAGTAGAATATCTGTGTCCAGAACTTGCAGTGTTGGCGGCTTCCAGCAAAGAGAGAATTTGGCATTCATGATCTTGTATAACAACTCGTGATACCTGGAACTTAATGCCACATCAGCTCCCCAGTGGCTTGCAGCATTCTCCAAAACAGCATAAAAAACACACCGCTGTCAGCAGCAGCAGCAAGGAAAATCAGTTTCCCAACAAAAGAACTGTTTAGTGAATTTATTCAGGATGCAGCACTGTGTGCTTTGGAAGCAGGCAGGGCTGGCCTGATATTCACCAATGTGTGAGTGAGACAGGCGCTTTGACGTCAGCGACTAGGCTCCTAATTTCGACTTGGACTGTCCTGCCATCCTACAAGTATCTGCTCCGCCCATCGTCAGTGGCTGCCACGGGTGACCCCCATAGATCTGCGCATAGCTCAGGCAGGCCTCCTGATGTGAGTCTCACATGTATTAGGGAATCATATTATGTGATTCAAACTTCCAGCCATGTCCCCAAGCACATGTGTGCACTGTACAATGGTCGCCATTAAGCACAAACATTCACACCAGCAAAGCAACAGACCAGTCATGTTCGGCTCAACAAAGCCCTTGGCTGCTTAAGACGTCCCAAAAAATTCATTTGAATGGAGAGGGCTTTTTATATAAATGAAATATTGCTTAAAATCGTCAAGAACGCGTGCTCCTGCTCCTTTCAGTAGGACTGCCAGCTCTACCAGGCGGCTCTGGAGAGACAGGTACATCTTTAGTGCACTAAAAGCGAAGACATACCTTAAAGACAGCAGATGCTAAATTGCAGCCTGTAAGAAAACAATTATGGCCAAAGAACTCTGGGCATAAACCTTTAAATCATATTTTCTGTCAGCAGCGCAGAGTGCATCCGTGGATTGATGGAAACGCGCTGTCTGTAGGATAACAGAAGGCTCCCAGGACTCGCATAGCTCACCGCCGTTTTAGCGGATTCGCTTCATCTCCACAACCTTCATGGCTTTTATTTTCCCATTAATTACACGAAGAGAGCGTCTCCTGCGCAAAATGAACGGGAAAAGACGTACTTCGTTGACGGAAATCCGTCCTCTCCTTTCAATGCTGGTCTCCCAGAGTGCACATATACATCTGTTGCACATTCACCAACTAGCGGCGCATTCCAATTAGCTCCGCGCAGGGAGGGGGCGGCGGTAAAATGGCGGAAATCGAGTGCTTTGTTTCAGCTCTTGAACAGTTGAGTTGTTCGGTGAACGTTATATGGAAAAGGACGCTCTTGGTGGCTGAACTAAACAGAGCATACAGTAAATCCAGCTACTTGTGTCCTGTTCTTCAACACATGGCTAAATGGCCAGGGTACCAGCATCCTTTTCTTCGCGCTATGGAGGCACACAAGCCTTCACATGGGCTTGCTGCTTCACTGGCCAGTTAAAGGCCGCAGTTTGTCAGGCGTCACCTGGAGTGTGTGCTACCACAGCGTCCAGGGAGAATCTATGCTCCTGCTGTGTTCAATCACAGTAGAATGTTGGCCAATATGCCCAAATGAACAGGGTTTTGCTGCATGATTTGTGTAGGGCTCCAAGGTAGGCTGAGCTAGGGGGGGGGAATAATACAAGCCATCCCTGGAAGAGTTGCAAATCGTGTGTCCAGCCAGATGGCACCTGTTCCTGCTGTTGTGTCGCAGATGGCACTTGCTGTTAGCCTGGAGCGTGTGTGCCCCAGAGCATTTACCCATACACGCAAACCGGGAGTGGCAAGCCTGGCCCTCCAAGAACAAAAAGAGGAAATATTCAGCTTTTGTATCGGGATACTGAGCAGTGGCGTAAAGCACAAGTTACTACTTGTGTAATGATATATCTGTAAGAGACATTAGTTAGTGATAGATCCCTTACCTTAGAATGTCCCCTGGCGTCAGACTGGATCAGGAAAATTTTGCTTAGCAGTACCCCTGCGCGCCAGTAGGTGGCGTCCTGCGGCACCGCGACCGTCGTATACGCCGAGATGACGTCACGGAGACTACTTAGCAGGGGTGTAACACAGGCCCACGCAGCCCCCGCGGTGAGTGGTGGCCCCTAGCTCCGAGGGGCCCCCTCGGCACTGCACTCCTGGCCAGAGAGCTCCTGATTGAGCCCGGAGGGGGCCCCCTCTAAGGACCGTGCAGGGAGGCCCCCTCACTTTTCATTATGCCAGTGCTACTTAGGCACCACAGATGTGCGCTGGCGTCAGTTCTATACATGACTTTCCGCACCAGGAACGCAGAGCCATGCAAGATACTGACCACTGGTGCATTGAAAACTAGGGCCCTAAAAGGGATGACCTTAAACCTAGTAATCAGTTCGCAGGACGGGGAGGATGGGTGGGGCAGTAAGGAATCGATCACTAACTAATGTCTATGACAGATATATCGTTACACAAGTAGTAACTTGTGCATCTGAAAGAGACACGTTAGTGATAGATTCCTTACCTTAGAATAGATACCCCAGCAATACCAACCCCGGTGGTGGGTCTGCGAATAAGAGTGCACCAGAAAGTCACGGAGAACAGAATAGCCAAAGAAGCCGTCTCTCCGGACTTGACTGTCAAGGCAGTAATGCTTGATAAACGTGTGCAGCGAGGCCCACGTAGCTGCCTGACAAATGTCCTGCAAGGGAACGCCGCGTCCCAAGGCAGTAGTGGCTGCCGTTGCCCTGGTGGAATGGGCACGCAGCCCCACAGGAGGCTCCTTCTTAGCCAACGAGTAACAGGCCTTGATGCAGAGAACGACCCACCGAGAGATGGTTCGTTTGTGCACAGCCCGACCTTTTTTGACGCCCACGTAGCCAACAAAGAGCTGGCCATCCACCCGGGACTGTTGCGTGCGCTTCAGATAGAAAGAGAGCGCACGTTTTGGGTCCAGACAGTTTAGCCTCTCTTGCTCTTTTTAAGGATGCGGACGCGGAAATAAGGTGGGCAAAGTGATGGTCTGCCCGATGTGGAAGGGTGTGACAACCTTTGGAAAGAAAGAAGGACGTGTCCTCAGAACCACCTTGTCCGGATAAACAGAAAGGAAAGGAGGTTTAGTAGAAAGAGCCTAGAGCTCACTCACTCTTCTGGCAGAAGTGATAGCTACCAGGAAAGCCATCTTGAGAGTGAGAAGATGCAAAGGCCAGTTATGAAAGGGCTCGAAGGGAGCGCACATCAGAAACGTCAAGACAAGGTTCAAGTCCCATTGAAGCATGATGAACGGCACAGGAGGGAACGTGTGCGTAATACCTTTCAGAAAATGGTTAACAAACGGGGACTTAAAAAGAGAAGGCTGATCAGGAAGATAGTGCCCCCAGAGCAGAGCCCTGCTGGGCCAAAGAAAGGAACAAAAGAACCCCCGAAAGAGGGGCAGAAAGGGAATCCACTGCCTTTGCTGTGCACCATGCCACAAACTTGTTCCACCTGCAGGCATATACCGTTTTTGTGGAGGAATGCCTGGCTGCCAGAATGACATCACAGACTTCAGGAGGAAGATCGAAAGATGTCAACTGACGCAGCTCAATCTTCACGCATGGAGGTGGAGGCTGTACAGGTACGGGTGGAGGACCCTCCCCTGCTGCTGCGACAGAAGATCCTCCCGAAGAGGCAGCCGGATCGGGGGATCGATCGCCATGCTGAGTAACTCGCGATACCAGTATCTTCGTGCCCAATCCGGAGCCACAAGAATGACTTGGGCCCGGTGACGCCAAATCTTCTTCAGCACTCTGGGCAGAAGTGGTATAGGCGGAAAAGCATTGACCCAATCGCGATTCGTGAGCCACCACTGCAAGTGTCGTGGAGTGCCCTCCGAGATCTGGACATGATCGGACAGGTTGCCCTGATGCTGTGCCCACTGGAACTACAGGTTTCACTGCAGAGCCCGCATATGCCATGTGGCATGTCGCACTAGCAGGATGCAGGAGGCCATCAGGCCCAGGAGCCGGAGGGTCATCCTGACTGAAACCCGGGATAGAGGCTGAAAGATCGGAATCATAGCCTGAATGTCGCGGACTCGCTGCTCAGGAGGATAAACCCGAAACTGCGTAGAATCCAGAACCGCTCCGATGAAGGGGAGCTTCTGAGAGGGACTCAGGTGCGACTTCAGCACATTAATGGAGAACCCCAGCAAGTGCAGGAGGTCGGCTGTAGTCTGAAGGTGGGTGACGACTGCTTGGGGCGAGCCCGCCTTGAACAACCAGTCATCGAGGTAGGGGAAGACTGACACCCCCCTTGCGCAAGTGAGCTGCGACCACCGCCATCACTTTCGTAAACACCCAAGGGGAGCTGGGTAAGGCCGAAGGGGAGCACGGCAAACTGAAAATGCTCCTGGCCTACCGTGAACTGCAGGTAACGCCAGTGGGCCGGCAGGACGGGGATATGAAAATATACATCCTGCAATTCCAACGCTTCCATCTAGTCTCTAGGGTCGAGGGCAGCCAAGACCTGAGCCAGAATCAACATCTTGAACTTCTCTTTCCAGAGATACCGATTGACGTACCTGAGGTCCAAGATGGGATGCAAGCCCCCTTTGTCCTTCTTGGGACCAGAAAGTAGTGAGAATAACAACCACATCCTACTTCTGGCCCAGGAACGCGCTTGATGGCCCCCTTGGCCAAGAGGGCCATAACTTCCTGTTGGAGAAGCACAAAGTGATCCCCCGACATGCGGTGGAACTGAGGTGGCATGGCTGGGGGGGTAGACTCAAAGGGGAGGGAGTAACCCCTCCGGACGAGTTGCAGCACCCACTTGTCGGAAGTGACAGAACACCAGTGGGGAAGGTGATGTCGAATCCTGCCACCCACCGGCGTGGTGTGCGACCTGAAGCTCAGACTAGGAAGGTTTCGAGGTGTATGTCACGGGGGCGGAAATGGGCTTACCCTCACTCTGGCCCCCAGAGCCACCCCGGCGGCCTCCACGCCCACGGGCGCGCTTAGTTTGGTTCTGCGTAGGCTTTTTCCAGGGGCGCCTCTGCCATGGCCAAGAAAGGAATGAAAGGTAGACATGGCCGGGTGCGTGGTGGAAAGGCTCAAGGACTTGGCCGTAGCTCGAGCGTCCTTAAAACGCTCCAGTGCAGTGTCGGCCTTATCACCAAACAGGCGAGTGCCGTCAAAAGGCATGTCCATGAGCGAGCTCTGGACGTCCAGGGAGAACCCGGTGGACCTCAACCAGGCGTGGCAACGAAGCGCCATGGTCGTGGAAATTGCACTACCGAAGGAGTCCTTGGTGTCCAAGCCACAACGAATGGTGAACCTAACCGCGTCCTTACCCTCACCACAGCCTGAGACAGCACAGTCTGGAACTCCTCCGGACACCGAGGCAACACCTCAGCTACGGAATCCCACACCGCATGGGAATAGCGGCCCAGAAGGCATGCAGTGTTCACTGACCGCAGTCCTAAGCGGCCGAAGAGAACAACCGCTTGCCAAACTGCTCCAATTTCTTAGAGTCCTACTCCGGCGGAGCCGTGGGAAAGGCACTCTGAGACGTAGAAGCTTGAATGACCAGACATTCGAGTGTAGGATGAGTGGTCAGAAAGGCAGGGTCACCCGGCACTGGACGTCGACGCCTGGTGACGTTCTAGCAAGCGGGTCCTCAAACCCTTCCCAGTCATCCTCCTCCGCCGGCGCCATAGGCACAGGCCTCGGCGGCGGGGTAGGGACAGGTGAAGGAATAAACGGCGCCGGGAATGGCACCGGCCGGGGCCGGTTCTCAATTCTGATCCTAGGCGGGGACAAATCCCTCTGGGAAGAGGGGCAGAGGCGGAACCAGTGGTATCCACTGCGGCGCCGCCGGCGGAGCCAACGGCGGCGCCAGGGCCGGAGCTGGCAGCATGGGACCTCTTGGCGCAAAGGCTGGTGCCAGGAGCTTAGGATCCTGCGGTGCCGGAGCCACTGGCAGAGCCAGGGCTGGATCCGCTGAAGGAGTCGACGGACCAGCAGGATCCAGACACGGGACAGCGGGGCCTGAAGGCACACCGGCGGGAGCCCGAGACCTAAACAGGCAGTCCATGGCAGCAAGGAATTCTTGCATTTGTGCGGGAGTCGCTGATGGACCCGGATAAGGCGGGTACACTGCGGGACTCCCAGGCTCCAAAGGAGCCGCAGGGGCAGAGCTCCTGTCCCCCTCGTCAACATCTGGGGACCGACAGGGGGACGTCGAAGAGCGAAAACGCTTCTTCGACTTCTTTTTGTGCCATTTCATACCCGAATCTGAAGGGGAAGAGGAGTGGTGGTGACGACTCCGTGAACGGTCACGGGAACGACCCTTGGATCTCAAACGGCGCGGGGACGAGTGCCAAACTTCAAATAACTTCAGGCGCCGTTCCCTCAGGGCCTTCGGGCCATAGCCCTACAGTCCAGACAGGACCGGGAGTCATGGTTGCGCACCAGGCAGTAGAGACAGACGTCATGAGGGTCTGCCACCGACATATTACGACGGCAGGTCCCACAAGACTTAAAACCAGGCATCCCTACTAGCACCAGAGAAAACCAACACGAGACAAAAGTCTAAAAAAAAATGACTAGGGTATGTGTTCTAACCGGATCTGCGCTTACTGGCGCAGCAAAAGAAAGAACTGACGCCAGCGCGCTGGGTGGCGCCTAAGTATGTCTCCGTGACATCATCTTGGCACATACGACGCCAGCGACGGACTCTGAGCTGCAGGACGCCACCTACTGGCACGCAGGGGTACTGCTAAGCAAAATTTTCCAGATCCAGTCTGACGCCTGGGGATATTCTAAGGGAAGGACTCTATCACCAGCGTGTCTCTTTCAGATAGCCCCCACAGCTACTGCAGTGCAGGGGGCATAGCTCCAGGATGTCCCCTCCAGCAATGTGCACGGGTAGACCTGAGTGCTCCGTACTGGGTCCAGGGTGTGCAAGCCGCTCCATGTACTTTGCATGGGGGCCCATCAAGTTTTGTTACGCCACTATTACTGAGAATGTCACCAGAGGGCCCGTGTGCTGCCTGCCTAACCAACACCGGAGCCTCGGACTGGGGCCCACAGCAGCACTGGTAGCAGGGATAAAAAAGGTGAGATGTACAGTTTCAAAAAAACATAGAAATCTATGTACAATCAGGTATCACATTATTTTCACAAGCCTAGCATGGCTGAATGCAGGCCTAAATTAGATACTGAGTGAAGGAGAGTCCTTCAGTCTTATCGCAGGTGCCCTCACACCTTTTCTTCTTATCCTTTACTTCTCTAATAACATATCTACTTCCCTTAGCACACTGAGTGTGAAAGAATCACTTGATGTAACAGTTTACTGTACCACGTTCTTTCCATTTCTTGAGATTCTCAAGTTTTGTGTAAAGATTTGTTTCAATTATGTTACTACTTTCAGGATAGCTGCCTGTGAAAAAGCCCTTTCGAACTTTACTAATGGCTCCAGCTCAAAAGGCATTGTTTAATGTTCCTTTTACAGGAAGACTTAGGAGCTACATAATTCTTCCACCTATTTTCTCTGCATTTTGTGTCTTCTTTATGTCACTTGATCCACATTCTACATGAACTAATAAACTGAGTGGTCAGATCAAATTAGTTGACAAAAGGAGGTTTCATCCCCGGAAATACTAAGAATATAATATTGCCTGATGAGAAAGATTTGAAAAGGAATTGAATTCATTTTTGGAGAGCGACTCTCCAGCTGATCGTGATGATGGATAGCTGCTGTTCTGCATGCAACCTAATTACAAACAGACGGAAGAGAATTGCTGTACTTTTTGATGTGAACTCAACTGACTTCCTTTCCTAATTGGCTCATAGGCTACTTGCGCTCAGTGGTCCCTTCCTTCTGGGACCACTAGAACTGGTATTCCACATCCTTTCCTGAACTTTAGGTATTTTTCTGTTTTATTAAATGTCTATTTTTTATGATGCACTTATTCTGATAACAATTTGATAAACTAAAATATATTAACTACATTTGACTCAGGTTTGATTTATCCATTTAAAGTGAATGAGCATTCTCAATTTAAATTTTACCAATGACTAAAGGTGATAGGATTAGAGAGATTTCAGGACACCAAATACTAATACTGCTATTTTGTATTGTTTTATCTGAACTCTTAGTATGTGTGATTTTGACTCACATACGTTTAGGAGATTTGGGCCTGTAGTATTAATCTTATATCTTTATATAACATTGTGTTGAGAGTAATTTCGATGAATTTTAAATTTGTAATCCAGTCGTCCAATTCCTGGTCCTTACTGGATGACTGTTGACACCCTTTGTATCCAACCCCTCTGGGTAAACAGCAAGGGCCATCGGAGGACCAAGAGAGTAGAAATGATTAAAAGTTTCAGAGAATTACAGACTTCAATGTAGTTTTATTTGTTAAGGGCCCAGTAAACGCAAAAGTAACATCGGCACACGAGTAATAGTAATCTCAGGAGCAGCATTGGAGACCTTGAACTCTAGATGAATACTGTGACCCTTCCACTCAGTAAGTGTTTATGACCAGGAGCCATGAATTGGCGCATGAGCTATGAATGATGAGGATGTTCTTGCAAACTTGAACACATTTTTTCTTTCCCAAGAGATTATTTAGTCGGGTAGTCCAGGTCACACCATGTGTGTGGTGGACACAAAATGACAGGTGAAAGGAATTGAATGTATAGGAATGTGGCCAAACCACACGCTATCTCTTGTATTTCATTTTTTAAAAAAAATATTACGGTGCATTCACAAGAAGTACTAAGGAGCAATTGGTATGCTGATTCACATTTAATCAAGAGGCACACTTATTGACACAGCAACTGTTTATTAGTGATACATTGTTTTGATTCCTTTCAGATGCATCCAGCTCATGCCAAGGTTATAAGAGACTTGAGGATGATCTCAATGCACATTTGGCTCACCATTTTGAGATTGAAAAGCTTCGCAGAGTACAAGATCGTAAAATATTGAACAGGTCTCATGAACGTAAGCGAGAACCACTGATGGGGGATGTCAAGGAATTACCTTTGTGGGTGTAAAATGGACAGTAATGTTGATGGACTGTGTGAAATCTAAAATTGGGGATGTTTGGCACCACCAACGGAATGCCAAATCCCTCCTAAGGCGGTTATGGAAAAACAGTACTGGACACTCATGCTCCAGAGGGAGAAGCAGAATGTGGCAGGTAGCTCACTAATGGGGTCTTTTGTGATGTTTAAGTCAGTGTACAGTCTTGAGAAATAATGGGACTTGATCACTGTGCCTCTTGACAGGAGGCTGTAGCATAAATTCAGAGAAGGGACACTACCTTTCAATTCATTTACTCTTAAATGGGCGGGTTCTGTTGCCACATGTGCTGTTTGTATATTCAGCCATGCCCTGCCGTGCTCCGCTTGTTTGGCACTTGTGTGCAGACAACTGGGCCCCTCTAGTCATTCCACCGCTCTGATGCTACTGAGATCGAACCCTATCACACTCTATGCATGTGCAGTAGAAACATTTTGGGGGCTGATGTGGGCAAAGAAAAGATCTGCTCTAACATGATCATGATTTATACCTTGATTTTATGATTAGGATGCATTAGCTTGGTTTTATTATGTTGACTTTATGGCATTTCAACATATAGTTTGTGTATATGCCAGTCAACCTAGATTTGAAATAATTTTAGGGGTTTGTGATATTGCCTCATTACCAATGTATTATGTACTGTATACTTTTATTTCATTTATATTTGCATTGTATTTTATTCACTTTTATGGCACTGCCGAAATAAGGTTTTGTTGACTGACTGACTAAAATTGGGCTGGAGATTTAATGTGTCTTTATCTGAATGTTATAAAAATAACCTTGTATTGTAAGAAAACAGGGAATTGCTTTTTACAAAACATTTATCTCACCATTTTTTTTGTTAGTGAGTTTATAAAAATATTTATGCTATCACTTTTTTACCAAGCTGATGTATAAAAAATAACGAAGGCCTTTATGCATAAAGAAATAGTGGCAGCATGTTGAATAAAGTCTGCATGCAGCCAGAGTAGACTGAGCAAGGTACAATTTATGGTGAGAGAAAGTGTTCTTTCGTTCTTGATAGTATCCCAGCCAACACCCATACCAGGTGAACGTTGGTGCCCACCCAGGGCACCCACAACATATTGCAATGTTGGAGGCAACAGGGGAACCGCAAGACCCCCACTGCCCCTACTGGCTCCCCAACCAGCCCCTATCCCTTATGAGGCAGAAGCCAGCTTCATTTCTTTGCTCCCACCAGGAACAGCTTATGTATGTGCTCCCACCGGGGTGGGAGCAGATTATTTCTGTGTTACACTCAGGTGGGAGCAACGTTGTGTTTCCTGCTCAGGAGAGTGTGGGAAGGGAATAAAGTTGATACTACCTGCCCGGGCAGGGAACATCAGTGTCCCAAAGATTGGGGTGCTCAGGACACTCCGACAGTCATTAAATAAGTGCAATGGGGTACTGGGAGCCAATGTACGACTTGGAAAAGTGCACCGCATGAATCCTTTCCCCAAACTGAAAAATCTGCCCTAAGGAGTGGGGCCGAAAAAGGCTCAGGGAGGGGGCCACATGCCACTTTCCTAATTTTTTAAAAAGCAACCCTGGGCAATGGGGTGCCCAGAACCTCAAAAAGGACAGTCACGCGTCACCTCCCCATTTAATGGAAAGCGTCCACAGGGATGGCCATGACAGAGGCCGCCCTTTGTAAATATGAGCCCCCCCCCGTCAAGCTCACCATTTTTGGCCTCCGACTGCATCCCCCTGTGATCTACCTCACCCACACCAGGCCCAGGGGGCCTGCCCTGCCCCATTTATGTTTTTTGGAACCCATTTGTAGGACAGGGGAGAGAGTCCATGAGCCCTAAAATGGCTGCCGCGGATCGTCCATGGCATGATATATACAAATATTTGTAACCTTATTTTGGGAACTCTCCCTTTTTCCCGGCCTCTGCTTGATGAATCAACCCTAAACTTTGCGGGAAGGAGCTGAAGTGGATTAGACTGTTTTTTGGAAAGTTTATTGAAAATTCGTCAACGGCACCAAAGTGTAAGGGAACAAAAAAATAAAATCTATGGCAACGTGATAGTAACTATCACAACCACAACTCAGATGCGCGCACGCATGCACACACGAACATACGTGCACACAAACAGACACACACACTGAAACAATAGAAAGATTACAGGTAAGTTATAGTTAGGAAATTGAATTTAAAAAAACTTAGAAATTCACAAAAAGTGACACACGTTTTAGTTAGGTTCAGATTTTACATACACAAAACCATAGACATTCAGCAGTTATAGTTCCCTAAAGCAACTATAACTCGTGGTCTAAGGTAATTACAACTCATCCCCCAGCAGTGCACAGTTTTCTCATCAATAATTTCACTGCAAATGTTGCAGTGATATTATCTTATCAATGATGTCATAGAAGATGTCATGAGTGATCTAATGTGTGGGGAAATTAGTAGTGCATTGCGAGGGTGACCGAGTAATAGTTACCTTAGGGCACAAGTTATAGACACTTAAGATAACTATAACTGCAGAATTTCTATGGTTTTGTGTGTGTAAAATCTGAACCTAACTATAACGTCCCCGTGACCTTAGTTTTTTTTGGGGGGCTGAATGAGAATTTGCCTAGCCTTGGTGCTGGTAAGTTCCAATTCTATTAAGGACTCTGAGGCGAGGATTATGCCTTTCTTTCTTCACTTTATTGCAAAACACAGCAGCAAGAAAAAACATCAAATACTACATTTCCCATGAACAGTAGGGAAAACAAGAGTCTCAATGGCAGTCCTTCGTCGCTCTCCGCACCCCAGCACCTCCCATCATGCCTTGCAGCTGCTTCCTCTTCCTTCGCGCGAAGCCCATGCTCCAGCAACTTTACGCATCTTGTTTGGTACCGTCGTTCCCTGCAAACTACGCAGCATCAGATAGCGACCATCTACGCAATTCAGCGTCAGATACAAGGTGAGAGAGCATTACAATCCATAGCATACATAGCCAAAAGGAACTGCAAAACCAAATTACTTACATTCCATACGGGGAGGGTCCACTTCCATGAAGTCATTGGGGGGGATAATCCTCGCCTCCGAGTCCTTAATAGAATTGGAACTTACCAGCACCAAGGCTAGGCAAATTCTCATTCTATGGCAGGACCGGAGGCTTCGGATTATGCCAGTTCAAAGCTTGTCGACAACCAGCCGAGCTACTTCCAACACTGGCTTAAAATAAAACCTTTTAAAGGTGGAGTCCGAGGACCAGTCGGCCGCTCTCAATAAATCCTCCAACCTAGCCCCAAAGCTCCTCTTGCCGAGTGTGCGCCAAATTGTTTGGCATCAATCCCCGCCTCCTGCATCACCCAACGCACCCATCGGGCGATAGTTGGGGAAGAAACAGACTTGTACGGTTTACGTAGGGCAATGAGCAATTGTCTCTCGCCCGGAGGGCGAGTATCTTCTGTTAAATCTTCATAGGCACGGAGGCACTGCACAACACACAGCTTAGGGGAATCTGGGAAAGCTGGGTAAGAGATCACCCTCGACAGGGACTTAGTCTGCCTATTTACAGTGAATGACACCCCATCCAGGGAGAAAACTCTAGCAGTGATGTCTAATGCACAAACGTCAGAAACACGCCTGCAAGACACCAGGCACAACAGCATAGCCAACTTAGCTGTGAGCTCCTTGCGAGATAGACACCTATTCGGTTGCCAAGACAAAAACAAGTTTAGAACTCTGTTTACATCTCAAAGGACGGAATAGTGCGGCTCCGGAGGCAAGGAGAGACGAATCCCTCTCAGGAGCCTGCACACCAAAGGGTGCTCCCCAATTGGGGAACCCTGCACCAGATCGTGTCCGGCAGAAATAGCGGAGCGGAAGGTGTTGATGGACCGGTAGGCCAAGCCGTCCTCCGCCAATCCAGCCAAAAAATTAAGGACATGAACTACATCTGCCCCCACGGGATCGAAACCCCGTCGCACACACCAGCGACGCCATCTAAGCCAGGCTGACCGGTACCTCCTGGTCATGCTATCCGCCCATGCCTTGGAGCGCAGGTCCTCTGCCTTTCCCGAAAGGCCTGGGAGCGTCCAGCGATGTCGGAGATCCGCCATGCCATCAATCGCAGCGATCCCTCCTGGACTAGCCTGCGAGGAGACCCATCCAGACTGAGCAGAATGCGAGGAGAGTGGGGGAGTAGGATTGGAGAATCCCAAGAAAGTTCCAGAAGAACTGGAAACCAAACTTGAGACCTCCACCATGGAGAGATCAGGACCACTTCCACCGACTGACGGCGAAGCAACGCCAACACTCGCGTTATCATGGAAAACGGGGGGAATGCATACCCCTGCTCGCCCGACCAATCCTGTAGGAACGCGTCCGTCGCCTCTGCCAACGGATCCGGGCGCCAGCTGAAGAACCTGAGAAGCTGATGATTCAGACCGGACGCGAACAGGTCCACTGTAAAGGGACCCCATTTGTCCGCTAGCTGTAAGAACACCTGAGGATCCAACTTCCAGACACTGGCGTCCAACAGATGCCGGGAGTGCCAATCGGCCACCTCGTTCTGACGTCCCGGCAGGTACTCCGCCGTGACTGACACTTGCCGATCCAAGCAAAAATGCCAAAAGTCCTTGGCAAGATCCGCTAGCACCTTCGATCTAGTCCCTCCCAGATGGTTGATATAGCGAACCGCCGACATGTTGTCCATCCGAAGAAGGACGCATGACTGAACCCTGTTCTTCGTCCAACACTGGACCACAAAGGAACCCGCTAGTAACTCCAAACAGTTGATATGTAAGGATTGCTCGTGGGCCGACCAGGCCCCTCCTGTGGAAAACTCCCAGCACCTGGCTCCCCAGCCAGAACGGCTGGCGTCCAATTCTATAATCACGTCCGGGGCAGAGCCGAAAATGGCACGGCCATTCCAGGCCTCCATGTGCGTCAGCCACCACCTCATCTCCTCTCTCACTTCCTCTGACAACGGAATCATCTGAGAGTATGTCAGGCCCTTCCTGAGATGGTACGTTTTCAGGCGCTGCATGGCCCGGTAATGGAGGGGGCCCGGGAAAATGGCCTGAATGGAAGAGGACAGGAGGCCCACCAAGCGCGCCAAGTGGCGCAGTGACGTGAGCAGCTTCGCCAGAGTCTGACGTAACTTGTGCCGGATCTTCGCCATTTTCCTGGTGGGAAGACTCAGCGTTGAAGCCACCGAGTCTATATTGAACCCCAAAAAGGTTGCACACTGAGTGGGGATTAGAAGGGACTTCTTCTCGTTGATGACAAAGCCCAGGCCCTGAAGTAGGTTGACCGCCACCTGAAGTTGGGCCGTCAGCTTTACCGGGCATTGGTCCATGAAGAGCATGTCGTAAACTATCATTCTGATACCTCGCGCTCGCAAAGCCTCCACCGCTGGACGTAACACCTTTGTGAAACACCACGGCGCTGAGGAGAGCCCGAAAGGAAGCGTGGTGAATTCGTAAACCTGCCCGTCCCACCTGAACTGAAGGAAACTACGGTGAGGAGGGAAAACCGGCACCGCCAAGTTGGCGTCTTTTAAGTCGAGCCTGACCATCCAATCGGAAGGGCGTAAAACATCCCTCAGGAGATGGATCCCTTCCATTTTGAAATGGCGATACACCAACCATTCGTTGAATTCTTTCAGGTTGATGACCGGTCGCCGGCCCCCGTCGACCTTGTCGACTAGAAAAAGGCTGCTGAGAAAACCCCCGGGGTGCTCCTGCGCGCAACAAATCGCCCCTTTGTGGAGGAGGGCAGACACCTCTTCGCGCACCAAATTTGCATCACGCTGGGAAAAGGTAATGGGACGGAGACGTTGTAGCTGGCATGGACGGCCATGAAACTCCATCTGGAAGCCCTGGACCGTCTGCAGCACCCCAGCGTCGCTTGTGAGGGAAACCCATGCTGGGAAAAACTGCGACAAGCGCCCCCTCTACCCGCAAAGTCGCTGAGGGCAGCACACTCACCTCTTCCAGCACCTTGTTGCTGTCCACCGCGGTCACAGCGGCCTCTGAACCGTTGACCCCGGGTGGGGTAAAAGTTGTTGAAGCGGGAGTTATCCTGTGCTTGTCCGTGGCCGGAGCCTTGCCCCCGATCGGAGCTGCCGCCACGACCGAACGAGCGGCCCCTGCCACGTCCGGTCTTGTCAAAAACCCGTTGGGGAAAAACGTTTTTAATGTTGGACTGAGCCCTGTCCAAAGAGGTAAACGTGGCGACAAATTTACCAAGTTCTTTAATGAAGCGGTCCCCGAACAAGCCCCCTTGTGCCACTGCGCCGGCCTCCGAAGAAGCGAGGTCTCCCAACTTAGGGTCTATCTTAATTAACAGCGACCTCCTTCTCTCAGTAGAGAGGGCACAATTTGCGTTTCCGAGGAAGACAATGGCTCGCTGGGCCCAATTGGACAGGACCTCCGGTGATATAGGATCCCCGGAGACCTTGGCCTCCTCGGCCATGTCCAAAATTTTGGTCATGGGTCCTATGGCGTCAAGTAGCTTGTCCTGGCACGTACGCCAGGACCTATCAATACCCTTCCTAGGGTCCCTGACGAATTTCGCCAAGAACGTCGCCATCTTAGGGTCGATGTCAGGAGTCAGCGCCACCTTACCCCCCAGAGTGGGCCGAGGACACTCCGCCCGAAGGCGGTTACGGGCGTCCTTTTCCACCTGTTTGCGCAAGCGGTTTGCGACATACTGGGCCACCTTATCTCCGGGAACCCAATCCGAGGATCGGGGGTGGACGATCTCGTCAGGGTCCAACATGTCAGAAGGACTGGCGGAGGTGGTAGCCTGGGACGGGAGCCACGATCTTGAGGAGCAGCCCTCCTCGTCCGTGTCCTCGTCCGTGTCCGGGGATTCCCCTTCATCTTGGGGCTCTGGAGACACAGTGAGCGAAGTCAGAGGGGGTACCTCCACAGGGTTAGGAAAGGACTGGGACTCCTCATGTGCCATAAAGGCTCTTTTGATCCAGGCAAAAGCCTCCGAATCCACCCCTCCAGCACAAGGCTTTTTAGGTGGAGGAGGGGTGGGCGAAGGAGTAGGGTCAGGGACCGGGGCCGGCGTAGGAATCAGGAAAGCCAACTTAGAGTACGCCTCGTCCAACTGAGCCGTGAGGCGTTGCTCCAGTGGCACCATAGCCTGATCGACTGCCCTATATATAGAATCATCTACTGCTTGATAAAAGTCCTCATCCCAAGAGGCATAACTGAGAGGGTCTTCCTCCGTGTATTGACCACCTCCCCCTTGCATCTCGAGGTAAATCAGGATCTGCTAAGGAGGGAACTGCGGCACCAGCAATAATAAATGCCCTAACAGGCACTAAATGCACACTGGGAGGGAGCCCAGATTATGTGGGGGAACACAAAGGCACCCAATTGACGGGGACTGGCCCCTGGGAACGCTGCAGCCCTTTGAGATCACAGGGCGCCCACCCGGCAAAGCGTCCCCCGCGCCAGCTCTGACGCAAATTACGACCCCTCAGGGTGTCAGGAAGCACATATACAACCCACAACGGGCGTTCACAGCCTGGGGAAAAGACAACCTAACTTGCAACCCCGCAGGGTGTCAGGCCGGGGGGCAAGAGGCACCTGAAACAGCCTAAGGCCACTGAAAAAACGCGCTGAAAATGCTTCAAAAGCGCCCCTCAGGTGCGCTAGCCAGCAATATGAGGTCACCCCCTAGCGGAGAAAAGTGCACACTGCGCCTCTAAGGGGATCAGGATCGCGTGAGGAGCTCTGAAAAGCATCCCGCGATCACTAGGGGACTCTGTAGGGAATAAACAGGTCAGCGCTTGCCAGCAACAGAAAACGCTACCCACACAGACCCCAAACACCAGGGAGAAAAACGAAAAACCACTTAACTTGCTGCTGAGCAGCAGCGAAGAAAGAGGAAGAGTAAGCAGCTGCAAGGCATGATGGGAGCTGCTGGGGTGCGGAGAGCGACGAAGGAGACTGCCATTGAGACTCTTTTGTTTTCCCTACTGTTCATGGGAAATGTAGTATTTGATGTTTTTTCTTGCTGCTGTGTTTTGCAATAAAGTGAAGAAAGAAAGGCATAATCCGAAGCCTGAGGTCCTGCCACGGAATTTCGGAGGTTTCTTTAATTCTATTTCCTAACTATAACGTCCCTTAACCATTGTTTTTTTCAATGAATTTCTGTTTTTTAATGCTATTTCCTAACTATAACATCTCTGTAACCTTTGTTTTTTTGGTGAATTTCTATGTTTTCTTAATGCTATTTCCTAATTATACATTCCCTATATCATGGGAGTGTCAGTGGGTATGCGAGTGGTTGTGTGGGTGTATCACTGCATGTGACTGGTAGTGTGGATTTGTTCGTGTGAGTTATTGCATGGGTCAGTAAGTGGATGTTTGAGTGCTTCTGTGGGTCTGGGAGGAGGTGTATGAGTGGGGTTGTGAGAATGTGTGTGTGGTTGTGTGGGGGAGTAAGTGGGTGTATGAGTGGGTAGGTGAGAGCATTTGTGACTGACTGTTATAGTTAGGCTCAGATTTCACTCATACAAAACAAGTGAAATTCAGTTGTTATAGTTACCTGTGCTAACTATAACGTACTCCCCTGCAACGCACTGCTTATGACCTCACACATTCCATCACTCATAACATGCTCAGTGACATCAATACTCGTTTCCGACCTTTATTCCTCCTCTTTCTGCCCCCTTCTGACCTTTATTTGCCTCTTTCTGATTGTTTCTCAACTTTATTTTGCCCCTTTCTGCTTGTTGCTGACCTGTATTTTGCCTCTTTCTGCTAATTTCTCACCTTCATTTTGACTCTTGCTGCTGGTTTCTGACCTCTATATTTTGAATCTTTCTGCTCATTTCTCACCTTTAACCTTTTTCTGCTCCTTTTTCACCTTTCTTTGCCTCTTGCTGCTCGTTTCTGATCTTTAATCTTGTTTTTCTGCTAGTTGCTGGCCTTCATTTTGCCTCTTTCTCCTGGTTTCTCACTTTTATTTTTCCTCTTGCTGCTCGTTGCTGACCTTTATTCTGCCTCTTTCTGCTCATTTCTCACCTTTATTTTGCCTCTTGCTGTTCATTGCTGAGCTTTATTCTGACTTTTCCTGCTCAATTCTCACATTTATCCTGCCTTTTCCTACTCATTTCTCACCTTTATTTTGCCTCTTTCTGCACGTTGCTGATCTTTATTTTGCCTCTTTCGGCTAGTTTCTCACCTATATTTTGCCTCTTTCTACTCTTTGCTGACTTTTATTTTGCCTGTTGCTGATCTTTAATCTGCCTCTTTCTGCTAGTTTCTGATCTTTGTTCTGCCTCTTTGAAGCTTATTTCGGATGTTTATTCTGCCTCCTTCTACTTCCTTCTGACCTTTGTTCCGCCTCTAACATGCTACTATACCCTACTAGTTTCCATCCCAAATATCTCACAGCCAGCATCCCATATGGGGAAATGTTACAGGCAAATCAACATTTTAGCCTAAATACTGATGTAACAGCTTGTCAGAACGAAAGACAAATGGCGCAAACAAAGAGGATATAGTGGCAGAGCACTAAAAGAAACACAAAAAAGAATTAATGCACTAACCACCAGGAAGAATATCCTCTTTAACCCTAATGGCACACAGATAGAAAAGGGAAATGTGATACTTATTACTAACTACAATAACCAATGTCCGGAATTAAGGGCGTTGATCAGGACAAATTGACATACCATTCATTCTGACCCACAAATAGAGGCACTGGTGCCCAAAACTCACAATTCGCATACCGCAGAGCCATATCGATGACGGACACAATAGTCAAAACAAGCCCTGAAATCACCAGGCCCAGGAATGGACTGTCTGGCTTAACAAGAAGCAAAGGCTTCCATAAATGTTTTAAATGCAAGGCATGCACCACTGACAGAAATACCAATGAATATTACACACCCTTCAGTTTAATAGCAGTAAAAATCAGAGGCATCTTCACCTACAAAACAGACCATGCACTGAGTGTTTTAACATGGCAAGATATGTGGGCAGCACAGTGTTTCAGGCTTATAAATGCATAATGCAACACACGCTGGCTATCACAAAGGTAGATAACACGTATCCCGTTGCTAGACACTGCGCATTGGTCCATAACAGTGATGTATCACAAATTACACACTATTCAGTTCCATTCAATAAAAGGGGTGGTGACTAGTGAGGAAGCTTAGACAATTGGAAACTGTATATATTAAATTTGGATTCTAAGTTCCTAAATGAATTAAACAGCGAGGAAGACTTACAACATTTCTTATAAGCTGTGAATATCACAACCATATATGAACATTAATAAGAGTAAGTTAATCATGTAAGTAGTGTAGAGGATCTAAAAATAATGAAATGTACTCTGTTCAACTAAAATAGAGACCCCATCTCTTCCCGATATACCTGTGCATAACAATGCCAACAAGAAGACATAGCTATGAACCGTTGGCCCGCTAGGGGCTCAATTATGATGACTGGGAGTACATGTCTGAGAATAATTTTCACAAGTTTTTTAACACACATATACAGTACAAGGATTGGATTTTCCAATTAGTTATTTTAATAATCCGGTAATTGTTGAGGACAATTTACCAGGAATGGTTCTCCCAGACCGAGATTGGTGAGAGAAATGAATTCATCTGAAATGTTATGAAGTAATAAAATAATAAACATAGGTGAACAAATTGCTTTGGTCTATGAGTAAATGACAGGGTGTACTAATGAAAAATGAGTGTTTACAATCCTAAATTAATTTACCAGTGTATATAGGCATCATACTGAATCATGCACATACCTTTTGACTTTCTATGAAGTTGTGCAGTATACAACAGGCAAGATGGCGCCATAGCATCTGTGTGAACAAGGCCGTGGGTAGGGGCATAAACATGTTACGGCACTCATGGAACTACAATACATTTTCTTTGGAGCCTTATTTAAAGAGGCTGTATCACTATACATATATACATACATACATATATATATATATATATATATATATACACACATATATATACACATATATATATATATATCCAAAAACAACAGTTGCCTGTTGAAGGAGAGCCTCACGCAGGTACTTTTTCGTAGGCAAACTTTATTGATAGAGGAAAGCTGAGTCCAAATAGCAGCTGCGCTGTGCTGAAATAAAACGTCCTTCCCAACGCGTTTCATGCTTTGCCAGCATTTCTTCAGGGGCTCAGGACAGTTCGCAATGAAAGCTTGGCAATTTGTGATTTGCGGCAATTAAAGTACTTCACTCCGCCCCAGTGGGCGTGGCCACCCCGTGGCCTTTTGGGAGTTGTAGTGCCATGTTTTCCTCTAGTGAGTTGCCAGGCTGTCACAACATTTTGTGCTTGTGTTTCCCAAGTGGGTTGCGCTGCTGACAACTGCTGCTTGTCCAGCTACTCACATCCTCGATCTGCAGTACTTGCCCCAAAGCTCCAGCGTTGTGTAACGCCAAAGCAGGACTGCAAAGCAGCGGTGCTCTTCCCGTGACTCAGGCTGCGCCACAAATATCCAAAAACAACAGTTGCCTGTTGAAGGAGAGCTTCACGCAGGTACTTTTTCGTAGGCAAATTTTATTGATAGAGGAAAGCTGAGTCCAAATAGCAGCTGCGCTGTGCTGAAATAAAACGTCCTTCCCAACGCGTTTCATGCTTTGCCAGCATTTCTTCAGGGGCTCAGGACAGTTCGCAATGAAAGCTTGGCAATTTGTGATTTGCGGCAATTAAAGTACTTCACTCCGCCCCAGTGGGCGTGGCCACCCCGTGGCCTTTTGGGAGTTGTAGTGCCATGTTTTCCTCTAGTGAGTTGCCAGGCTGTCACGAAATTTTGTGCTTGTGTTTCCCAAGTGGGTTGCGCTGCTGACAACTGCTGCTTGTCCAGCTACTCACATCCTCGATCTGCAGTACTTGCCCCAAAGCTCCAGCGTTGTGTAACGCCAAAGCAGGACTGCAAAGCAGCGGTGCTCTTCCCGTGACTCAGGCTGCGCCACAAATATCCAAAAACAACAGTTGCCTGTTGAAGGAGAGCCTCACGCAGGTACTTTTTCGTAGGCAAACTTTATTGATAGAGGAAAGCTGAGTCCAAATAGCAGCTGCGCTGTGCTGAAATAAAACGTCCTTCCCAACGCGTTTCATGCTTTGCCAGCATTTCTTCAGGGGCTCAGGACAGTTCGCAATGAAAGCTTGGCAATTTGTGATTTGCGGCAATTAAAGTACTTCACTCCGCCCCAGTGGGCGTGGCCACCCCGTGGCCTTTTGGGAGTTGTAGTGCCATGTTTTCCTCTAGTGAGTTGCCAGGCTGTCACGAAATTTTGTGCTTGTGTTTCCCAAGTGGGTTGCGCTGCTGACAACTGCTGCTTGTCCAGCTACTCACATCCTCGATCTGCAGTACTTGCCCCAAAGCTCCAGCGTTGTGTAACGCCAAAGCAGGACTGCAAAGCAGCGGTGCTCTTCCCGTGACTCAGGCTGCGCCACAAATATCCAAAAACAACAGTTGCCTGTTGAAGGAGAGCCTCACGCAGGTACTTTTTCGTAGGCAAACTTTATTGATAGAGGAAAGCTGAGTCCAAATAGCAGCTGCGCTGTGCTGAAATAAAACGTCCTTCCCAACGCGTTTCATGCTTTGCCAGCATTTCTTCAGGGGCTCAGGACAGTTCGCAATGAAAGCTTGGCAATTTGTGATTTGCGGCAATTAAAGTACTTCACTCCGCCCCAGTGGGCGTGGCCACCCCGTGGCCTTTTGGGAGTTGTAGTGCCATGTTTTCCTCTAGTGAGTTGCCAGGCTGTCACGAAATTTTGTGCTTGTGTTTCCCAAGTGGGTTGCGCTGCTGACAACTGCTGCTTGTCCAGCTACTCACATCCTCGATCTGCAGTACTTGCCCCAAAGCTCCAGCGTTGTGTAACGCCAAAGCAGGACTGCAAAGCAGCGGTGCTCTTCCCGTGACTCAGGCTGCGCCACAAATATCCAAAAACAACAGTTGCCTGTTGAAGGAGAGCCTCACGCAGGTACTTTTTCGTAGGCAAACTTTATTGATAGAGGAAAGCTGAGTCCAAATAGCAGCTGCGCTGTGCTGAAATAAAAAGTCCTTCCCAACGCGTTTCATGCTTTGCCAGCATTTCTTCAGGGGCTCAGGACAGTTCGCAATGAAAGCTTGGCAATTTGTGATTTGCGGCAATTAAAGTACTTCACTCCGCCCCAGTGGGCGTGGCCACCCCGTGGCCTTTTGGGAGTTGTAGTGCCATGTTTTCCTCTAGTGAGTTGCCAGGCTGTCACGAAATTTTGTGCTTGTGTTTCCCAAGTGGGTTGCGCTGCTGACAACTGCTGCTTGTCCAGCTACTCACATCCTCGATCTGCAGTACTTGCCCCAAAGCTCCAGCGTTGTGTAACGCCAAAGCAGGACTGCAAAGCAGCGGTGCTCTTCCCGTGACTCAGGCTGCGCCACAAATATCCAAAAACAACAGTTGCCTGTTGAAGGAGAGCCTCACGCAGGTACTTTTTCGTAGGCAAACTTTATTTAAAGTACTTCACTGGGGCGGAGTGAAGTACTTTAATTGCCGCAAATCACAAATTGCCAAGCTTTCATTGCGAACTGTCCTGAGCCCCTGAAGAAATGCTGGCAAAGCATGAAACGCGTTGGGAAGGACGTTTTATTTCAGCACAGCGCAGCTGCTATTTGGACTCAGCTTTCCTCTATCAATAAAGTTTGCCTACGAAAAAGTACCTGCGTGAGGCTCTCCTTCAACAGGCAACTGTTGTTTTTGGATATATATATATATATATATATATATATATATATATATATATATATATATATATATATATATATATACATATATCAGGAAGTTATAGTTAGGTCAGATATTCCATAGGAAAATAATTTTTTGTCTTACGTATAACTTTGGCCCGTTCAACGAATCTCCACAAAACTTTCCAAAAAAGGTGCTACTTTTTGACTAGTCTGTACAAGGAAAGTCTTGGGGTGATCATCAAGTGGTGCTGGGCAAAAAGGACGGGGGCCTCATACACAAAATCCCCAATGCATTTTCCATAGACTTCTTTAGGCGGGACTACATCAAAAACTGCTGAATAGAAATACATCAAATGTGTCAGGAGCTAGATCTTAGTCCGCAGATTGTGCTCTTTAATAATTTGGTGTACATCCTATCAGTAGTTTGTGAGAAATTAAGGTTAAAAAATAATTGCTTATCTGGGCAGTTGCCATAGGGTTGAGCAAGTCTCTCAGGAGCGCAGATTTAAAACTAAAGCACTCTGATTGGTCCAAGGAGCTTTTTTGCTTTTTTCCTCTTGGGCTATCTCACAGAAGTCATATTTAAAGCGCTCTGATTGGCTGCCCACAACATGAGAAAAATGTTACTGGCAGTCATTAAAGGACTCAGGGACTCAGTCCCCAGTCCTGAAGTAAAAAAAAAAAAAAAAACACTCAAGGCTCTATAAGGGGGACCTGCAGCATTAAAATAAAATAAAAAAGAAAATGGTGACCCTGAGGCAGCAATGTTTACTTATGGGGAGGGGGCATGTGGCCCTGTAATGCTATGAGGAAAGATACATTGATCATCTATTTTGTATAACTGAATATTTTCTGTGCTCTCACACAGTTGTAGGGTGGGGAAGGGATGTTTTTGTTCTTTACCTGTTTTTGCTCTTCATCGTGCTGAGTAAACTAGAACATACTGTGTGGGATGAGCTCTTCGTACCATTCACAGGGTTCAGATTGTTTTTGCCAGAGAAATGTGCAGAATGTACAGCTCTGCTTCGAAGCAAACAAGAGGGCCTGGCCAGTTTCTGTGAGTGAACTCGACGCAGACCGGTACGGCCGGCCTTGTATTTGCAACAGAAGGAAAGGGGAGAGGTTTCTAGAAATCTCTCCTTGGGTTGAGTAAAAGGTATTAAAGATGGGGAATCTTGGCTCTCAGACAGGGACTCGCTGTGGAACAGATATGTTACCACAGAAATTTTGGTGGTCCTGATCGAGACTTCTGACTGACTGACTGTGAGGGCTCCCCAGTCGTGCTGGACTGAATGTTGAAAGACACTCTTTTGGTGATATATTTCTATTACTTACTTGGAGTATATATACTATAAGTTGCATTGCTCTGTGTCTATATTACATATTTTCTGCTTTGTACACCTGCTCTTTATATTTGGGTTCCTTTTTGCCGCGAAGACACCCAGCTCCACATGGGAAGATCCCCCTATAATAGGCATACAAAGGGGACTGAACATAGAAAGGAAAAGAGGACTGAACTAGTAAAGGAAAAGCGGCGGCCATCTTAGAACGGTGTTTATAAAAAGAAAGAGGACAGACTTAAGCCACCAACAAATAGCTGAAAGCAGGAGAGCAGGAAGCAGTGAAGGTGTAAGGAAATAAAGAAATACAGACAAAAGTGATAGGGTAAAGAAAAGAGTGAAAGAAGGAAGAAAAGTGATAAGAAGAAGAGAGAGGAAAAGAGAAAATAAATAAATAAAATGGAAATAAGCTTACAGCTATCAGGTTGTCAAGCCTTCACCATCTCCTACCCCCCCAATCTATCTAAAAACGCAGCCAAGAAGTATAAACACAGATTACTGAATTCTCACCCGGAGACACTGATATCAGACCACTATTTTTGCACCAACAAGGGCAAAATATCGAATGACCTCATCTTCCACACCAAAAAACGTGCACTGTGGAGGAACACCCTCTACTCCTTGCTTTGAATCTCAAATACCAAAAAACCCCTCATGCCCTCAAACTGACGGTTATAGCTTTGGACTTCTGCGAATGCCACCATATCCATATACAATAATGGTAATATCCTCATACAAGTTTCTGATAGTAATCTAGCACTCATAGACGAGATCTTTCCTACTCTTAAAAGAGCAGCGAACAGCAAGATAAAATTCTCTCCCTTACACAACTCCTCACGTTTTTCCGGAAGACACGCAACCTCTGCGACTTAATCCACTAACGACTCCAAGGAACCCTATATCTCGCCAAACCCCCAACGACCCCTACAAGTCCCTAACAACTCACTCAACCACACCAGGGCCCACAGGTTCCGCTCGGACAGCCATAAGCATAGATAACAAGTACCACTCCCCCTATGATCCCTACATGTCCCTCACAACTGACTCAACCACACCAGGGCCCCCGGGTCCAGCTAGGACATTCACAAGCATAGATAACGTGCACCACACCCCCAATGATCCCTGCACGTCCCTCACAACTGACTCAACCACAACAGGGCCCACGGGTCCAACTCGGACAGTCATAAGCTCTGTTAACGACCTCCACAATGCATGCACTCATCTGAGTCACCGGCTGACCAATGGAAAAAGCAACAACCGAAACTACACCCCTGACATTCCAACTTCCCAACTAGCAGGTGAGTTATCTGACAAATCGCCTCTTGATCCGACACTTACATTGATCCCCCGTCAACCCCTAACACCTTCGATGCCTTACCCGCTCACCCAAACTCCACGCGCAGCGACAATACCCCCTTCATATACAGCACCCCCTCATGTTAGCACCTCTTAAGACCATCCCTCACATCTACTCTGACCCACCTACTACCCTCCTTACTCAACTAACCTCGTCAAAAACTAATAATGATATCCCCACCCAATTTGATATCCAGATTTCAATGCTACCAGGCCAGAATGGAAGTACTACCACTATAAGGGAACACACACCCACACACTTAACTAACCATGACTGAACCGCTCGATTCAATGAGTTAACCCTAGGTCTAGCCCAGATCAAGGATGAAATGCAAAATCTATCATCAATCACCAATGAACTCCTAAACTCCAATAAAGCCACTAGCGCCACAGTGAACCGAATTAGTCAGCACACCAGCAGGTACTTCACCACAAATCCACACCCAGACAATACAACACAGAGTAAAATACCCTCCCCCAATGACCCAGTTCGTCCTACCAAGACAATGGATAGTCTATCTGACAATACATGACCTTCTCATTTCATACACAAGCCCTAATGACAGCAGCAAGACTCTAGATGGCACTATCCAATCCATCCGACCCAACAACTACAGAGAACCCACTCACAACTACAGATCCATAATTAGGGAAAACCTCACAAAAGTCAACATAATGCAATCTACCCTCACTCACCCGACTAGCAAATTAACGTGTGCAATAATCAATTGCAGATCGGCTAACAAACATGCTACGGTCATTTATGATCTAATTCTCTCGAATGATCTGGACATCATCCTCCTCACCAAAACATGGCTAAAGAGTTCCTCTGCTCCCATCCTTGACCTACTAGTCATGATATATTTTGCATGGATAGAACTGAAAAACCCTGAGGGGGGTTAGCCTGCATCTATCGAAACACAATCACAGTTAATCAAGCAGACTCCATCTCCTTATCCTCCTGTGAATATCTCTGCACCATCTTGGACGATAAGGGCATCGTCTGCCAACTTCACATAATATATCACCCCCCGGGTGACAATCTGAAGTTCATTGCTGAGCTAATGGAAGTCATTACAGCCAACGCCAACTCACAAGTGCCGCAGATCTTTCACTGTCATTAGACCTCATCATAGCAAAAAGAAACACTATATCACTAGAATCCATCTCCCCATGTGACTGGACTGATCACTACAGCACCTTCTTCTCCATCAATAGTGAGGTAACTCCAAAACGAAACCAACAAAAACTAAACAATGGAAAAGGAATATCCAGAATATCAATCCCAACGCCTTGATATCCCAATGCAATTCCGCCCTGATCAGCAGACATACCTGACGTCCATGATTTCAAGGACTTCTACAATGCCACAATGCTTGAAATCATTAATACCACATCGCCCCTTCAAGAAAAAAATGTCTCCACCAAAATCTCCAAACCATGGTTCAATGAGAATCTTAACTCGTACCGGCTCAAGTTAAGACTAGCTGAGCGAGCATGGAAATCAGCACCCTTCACTGATCATCTATACCAACGTAGGGCACTGAGAAACACTTACAACAGAAAAATCTAAAAAGCTAAAGCAGACTTTTTCAAAACACAGCTGAACCAAACCATTATCCGTCCCAAAAAACTATTGGAAATCGTAAAACAACAATGGCGTAACTCTACAAACGTAGTGGAGCTAAGCAACCCGGCTACCCCTAACTGCGACGAGCTTGCCAAATTCTTCCTAGAAAAGACTAGAACCGTTGAAAATTACATTCAATCCAAGAAAGAACCCCAACTATCTACTGACCATGAGTCTACTCTTTACTCACAGATCGAGGACCTTTTCAGCCTGACGATCGAAGTAAAAAAAAAAAATGCCAACCGGCACTTCTTCTCACCCATCCCTGAACACGAAATCTATAGCACACTGCTAGCGTTCAACCCTGCCATTCATTTCTCCGATCCCCTACCCACATCTCTATTCAAAATTATAAAGCCCTCTATTCTGCCAATATGGGCAAAAATTGTCATCGCCTCTCTGGGGAAAGGTTCCATACCGAACTGCCTTAAAGCACAAGTTACTTACCTTCGGTAACGATATATCTGTAAGAAACATTAGTTAGTGTTAGATTCCTAATCTTTGAATATTCCCAGGCGTCAGACTGGATCCGGAAAGTTTTTGTCAGCAGTAGCCCTGAGCGTCGCTAGGCGTCGTCTGCGGCTCCGCGTCCGTCGTCGGCGTCGTGATCGCAGGGATGGCGTCGGAGTACTTAGACGCCGCCCTTGCGCGCTGACGTCAGTTCTGTACATAGCTTTCTGCGCCAGTAACGCAGAGCCATGATAGAAACCGACACTGGTGCCATCAAACTAGGGCCCTGAAAGGGATGTCCTTAACCCTAGATATTGGTTCGCAGAACGGGGAGGATGGGTGGGGGGGTAAGGAATCTAACACTAACTAATGTATCTTACAGATATATCGTTACCGAAGGTAAGCAACTTGTGCATCTGAAAGAAACACGTTAGTGTTAGATTCCTTACCTTAGAATAGATACCCCAGCAATACCAACCCCAGTGGTGGGTCTGCGAACCAAGATCACACCAGAAAGTCCTGGAGAACAGAACGCCCGAAAAAGCCATCTCTCCGGACTTGGCTGTCCAGGCAGTTATGCCTAGCAAACGTGTGCAGCGAGGCCCATGTAGCTGCCTGACAGATGTCCTGCAAGGGGACTCCCCGACCCAGGGCAGTAGTAGCCACCATGGCCCGAGTGGAAAGGGCACGCAGCCCAACAGGAGGCTCCTTTTTCGCCAAGAAGTAGCAAACCTTGATGCACAAGACGACCCACCGAGAGATGGTACGCTTGTGCACCGCCCGTCCCTTCTTAGCGCCCACGTAACCAACAAAGAGCTGGTCGTCCACCCAGAACTGGCGTGTACGATCTAAATAGAAGGAGAGCGCACATTTTTGATCCAGACGGTGGAGCCTCTCTTCCTCCTTCAAAGGATGCGGAGGCGGAAAGAAGGTGGGCAAGGTAATGGACTGCCCGATGTGAAAGGTTGTGACTACCTTGGGCAGGAAAGAAGAACGAGTCCTCAGAACAACTTTGTCCGGATGGACAGAGAGGAAGGGAGGTTTTGAAGATAGAGCCTGGAGCTCACTCACTCTCCTGGCAGAGGTGATGGCAGCCAGGAATGCAGTTTTAAGAGTCAGAAGACGAAGAGGACAGTTATGAAGTGGCTCAAAGGGAGCGCACATCAGAAAAGTCAGAACAAGGTTCAAGTCCCACTGAGGCATCACGAAGGGAACAGGAGGGAACATGTGTGTGATACCTTTCAAGAATCTATTTACAACAGGGGACTTGAAAAGAGAAGGCTGATCAGGAAGCCTTAAGAAGCCTGAAACGGCCGAGAGGTAACCCTTGATAGTGCCCAGAGTAGAGCCCTGCTGGTCAAGAGACAGAAAGAAGAGGAGAACCTCTGAAAGGGGGGCAGAGAGTGGATCCACCACCTTTGCTGTGCACCATGCCACAAATTTATTCCACCTGCAGGCGTATACCGTTTTTGTCGAGGGACGCCTGGCTGCCAGAATCACATCACAGACTTCAGGAGGCAAGTCAAATGGCCTCACCTCTCGCCGCTCAATCTCTACGCATGTAGGTGGAGACTGGACAGGTTCGGGTGGAGGACTGTCCCCTGCTGCTGCGACAGAAGGTCCTCCTGAAGAGGCAGACAAATCGAGGGATCGACTGACATGCTGAGTAGCTCAGGATACCAGTATCGTCGTGCCCAGTCCAGAGCCACAAGGATGACTTGGGCCCGGTCTCGCCTGATCTTCTTCAGCACTCTGGGCAGATGTGGTATAGGCGGAAAGGCGTACAACAGACCGCAGCTCCACTCACGACGAAAAGCGTCTCTGAGCGAGTGCCGCCTTGGAAATTCCAATGCGCAGAACTGATGACATTGTGCGTTCTCTTTGTGGCGAATAGATCTAACCAAGGCTCTCCCCACTGCTGAAAGAGACCTTGCACCACGTCCGAATTCAGACGCCATTCGTGATCCATCATGCACCTGCGGTTGAGTTCGTCCGCCCTGGCGTTCAGGGAACTGGTCGGGTGTTGGACCACCAGGGTGACACCCTGGTGTTCCAGCCATATCCAGAGGTGCAGAGCCTCCTGACAGAGGGTCCACAATCCCACTCTGCCCTGTTTGTTGCAGTACCACATGGCGGTGGTGTTGTCCGTGAACACCTGCACTACACTTCCCGGGACAGAGGGAAGGAATGCCTTAAGGGCAAGATGGATCACCCGCAGCTCCAGAAGGTTGATATGGAGCCGGGACTCCGCCGGAGACCAGAGGCCTCTGATCTCCCTCTCTCCCATGTGGCCCCCCCATCCCAGGAGGGACGCATCTGTCACCACTATGTGCTCCGGTTGGGGAAGGGAGAGAGATCTGCCGCTGACCCAATCACGGTTCGTGAGCCACCACTGCAACTGGTTCGCAGTACCTTCCGAGATCAGGACGTGGTCGGACAGGTTGCCCTGATGCTGTGCCCACTGAAACTTCAGGTCCCACTGCAGAGCCCACATCCACCACCTGGCGTGATGCACCAGAAGGATGCAGGAGGCCATTAGCCCCAGGAGCCGCAGCGTCAACCTGACCGAGACCCGGGATAAAGGCTGAAAGATCGGAATCAGAGCCTGAATATCCTGCATCTGCTGTTCGGGGGGATAAACCCGAAACTGCGCTGAGTCCAGAACCGCTCTGATGAATAGGAGCTTCTGAGAGCGGCACGTTGATGGAGAACCCCAGCGAGTGCAGGAGGTCGGCCGTAGTCTGGAGGTGGGAGATGACTGTCTGGGGCGAGCCAGCCTTCAACAACCAATCGTCGAGTTAGGGGAAGACTGATATCCGTAATCTGCGCAGATGAGCTGCGACCACCGCCATCACTTTCGTGAACACCCGTGGGGTACTGGTAAGGCAGAAGGGGAGCACGGTAAACTGAAAGTGCTTGTGGCCTAACGTGAACCGCAGGTAACGCCGGTGGGCCGGCAGGACTGGGATGTGGAAATACGCATCCTGCAAGTCCAACACTAGCATCCAGTCTTCTGGGTCCAGGGCGTCTAGGACCTGAGCCAAAGTCAGCATCTTGAACTTCTCCATCCAGAGGAAGCCGTTGACGCTCCGTAAGTCCAAGATAGGGCGTAGGCCTCCTTTGCCCTTCTTGGGTACCAGAAAGTAGTGGGAATAGCAACCACGTCCTACTTCTGGCCAAGGAACGTGCTCGATGGACCGTAACTTCCCCCTGCAGAAGTTGCAAGTGATCCCCCAACATGCGGTGGCATGGCTGGAGGGGTCGCCTTAAAGGGGAGGGAGTAGTCCCTTTGGACGATTTGCAGCACCCACCTGCCCGACGTGATGGTACCCAAGTGGGGGAGGTGATGGCGGACCCTGCCCCCCACTGGCGACTAATGGGCCTGAAATGCCGGACTAGGAAGGCGTAGAGGCAGATGCTGCAGGGGCGGGTGTGGACTGACCCTGCCGGTGTCCCCCGGTACCGCCACGGCGGTAACCATGTCCGCGACCGCTTTGAGCCTGGGTCTGTGGTCTGTGGCTGGCTGGACGTGTGGGGGCACCCCTTCCTTGGCCACGAAAGTAGTGAAAAGCGGAAGTTTGCTGGCTTTGGCCTAGACCCAAGGACTTGCTTGTAGCCCTGGAGTCCTTGAAACATTCCAGCGCACTATCCGCCTTGTCGCCAAAGAGGCGACGGGCCATCAAAGGGCATGTCCATGAGGGTGGCCTGGTCATCCCCCGAAAAGTTGGTGGACCTCAGCCAGGCATGGCGGCTAACTGCCATTGTCGTTGCAATGGAATAGGGTTTGGGCGAACTTTGCCCGGATCTCCTCCGGGCACTGTGGCAGCACCTCCGCAACCGTATCCCACAGAGAGTGGGTGTAACAGCCCAAAAGGCAGGCGGTGTTGACAGACCGCAGCCCCAAACTCAAAGAGGAGAACAGTTTCTTCCCAAACTGATCGTACCTTTTGGATTCCCGATCCAGAGGAGCGGTCGGGAATGCGGTCTGGGATGTAGAGGCCTGGATCACCAGGCTCTCGGGGTGAGGTGAACGTACAGGAAGCTTGGGGCGCCCGGAGCCGGGCTGTGGCGTCGGGCCACGTTCCGATCCACAGGGAGGCCTGTGGAGGGCTTGGACCAGGTGCTCAACAGAACATCGGTGAGAGCTTCGCTGAACGGCAGTAGAGGCTCCGAGGAGCTTGCCTGCGGTTTGAGCACCTCAGTGAGGAGGTTAGTCCACACGGCCGCGACAGGAGCTCAAGAGCCAAGGTCTTGGCCGCCCTGTTCAACACCATGCTGTAAGCAGCCCCCTCCTCCGTAACCACGGAAGGAGGAGAGACGAATCCAGTGTTGGGAGAAGTGTCCAGACCACTGACCTCCCCTAGCACGTCTGCCCAGTCCTGGCTCAACTGGCACTGCGGTGCCAGAGGGTCCTCAGACCCCTCCCAGTCCCCCTCATCATCCATCTCCTGTTAGTCAGGGAAAAATTACGGAGCCGAGTCGTAGGTGAATTGCTCACCTCTTGGTGCCGGAGATGGCGCCGGGCGGCGCCGGTCCGACACAGAACGCGGACCAGGGCTGGGGACGGCGTCGTGGGCGACACCCTCGGGGTCGGTGCCAGCAGAGGAGTCGGAAGGTCGACTGGCGACGACCCAGATCCAGGCCTGAATCCTACAGGGCCCTGTGGTGCGGGCCGGGGACGGAGCCGCCGGCCCGCTAGGGCTCCCAGACGGACCCGTGGACCTGAAGGCACCTCGGCAGGGTCTGTCGGAGGGAAATGAGTCCTCATGGCCACGAGGTAGTCACGCATCTCCTCCGGCGTCGCGAGCAGCCCAGGGACCGTTGGGTGTGGAGCTGGACGCAGCGCTTGCGGCTCCGGCGGAGCCGCGTGGGTGGTGTCGCCCAAACCCCGGCCTCATCGCGCGTGCGTCGGGAGTCAGAAGAGCGATAATGCCTCTTCGACTTCTTTTTCGAGTGCCTCGACTTACCTGAGGACTTGGAGCCCGACGAGTGGTGGTGACTCGTCGACCGGCGATGACTGCGGCTCCGCAACCGGTCCCTCGACTTCCTCCACAACCGGGACCTCGAACGGCACGGAGCCGACTGCCGGAGGTCGAGCGGCTTACGGGACCGCTCCCGTCTAACCTTCGAGGTCAAGGCCCGGCAGTCGGGGCACGACTTGTCATCGTGGTCGGCCCGAGACAGTAAAGGCACCGACGGTGGGGGTCGGTCACCGACATCAAGAGGTGACAGTCCTCGCTAGGTTTAAAACCAGGCATCCCTACCGGCACCGCAAGTTGAAGGTCGACTCGAGAAGTGAACAAAAGTGATTAAAAAAGTTAGTCAAAAAATGACTACGAGTACTGCTCTTCCCGGATCTGCGCTTGCTGGAGCGGAAAAAAGAAGAACTGACGTCAGCGCGCGAGGGCGGCGTCTAAGTACTCCGACGACGTCATCCCGGCGATCACGATGACGGACGCGGAGCCACAGACGACGCCTAGTGACGCGCAGGGGTACTGCTGACGAAAACTTTTCGGATCCAGTCTGACGCCTGGGGATATTCTAAGGTAAGGAATATAACACTAACATGTTTCTTTCAGATATAGGGCAGATCACACCTATTCTAAAGAAAGCCAACTCCCTCTCCACAGACCTCAACAACTATCGCCCTATATCCAGCATCCCCACTCTAGCAAAGTTATTGGAAAAATGTGTACAAATTCAACTTTGCAACCACATCGAGAACTTCAATCTGCTATTTAAACACCAATCCGGCTTCCATCAAGGTCACAGTACTGAATCAGCACTTACCCATATAATGGATGACATTTTAAAAATGTTAGATCATAACGAATCGTGCCTATTGATACTTCTTGACCTATCTTCCGCTTTCGACACAGTTAAACACGACAATCTACTGTCCCTACTTAAACGAAGCATGGGCCTAACCGATCCAGTGTTACAATGGTTCACCTCCTTCCTAAGCAACAGAATCCAAAGAATCAAGTTGAAGCAATCATTCTCACCTTCCATGGTCACACTGGTAGTTCCACAGGGATCAGCATTATCACCAATCCTTTTTAATCTACTTATGGAACCCCTTGCTAATGCGCTTAGTTCTGCAAACATTCTATTTCACCTATACGCGGACGACACTCAACTATATATGAAAATCTCCTCACCAGATGACTTTATCTCCCTCAACGCCATTCTTCATAATACCCAAAGTTGGCTCAATGGCAACCACCTCATGCTCAATACCAAGAAAACTGAGATCCTCCCATCCCAATCACACACCCAAGATAGACTTATGACTCAAGCATCTTACTTTCTTTGATTGCATCCCACACATCATTGACTCCGCAGAATCCCTGGGAGTTACCCTTGACAAACATTCAAATATGCAGGAACAAATCTACAATGCCACCAAGGAAGCCAACTTTCAGTTGAGTATCTTAAGGAAACTTAAACCCTTCCTCCCACAGACTGCTCTAAAAATGGCGGTTCAAGCTCTAGTACTACCAAGACTGGACTATGGAAGCACCCCTCTATGCGTTCTTCCAAAATACAAGCTAGCACCGATCAGGTCATCGCTTAACGCTGCGGCCAGGCTGGTCTCCAGAATAAAAAGAAATAACCAAATCACCCCAGCCCTGAAAGCTTTGAACTGGTTACCCTACGAGTCGAGAATACAACTAAAGATCGCCTGCATGACACATAAAGCCCTACATAGCAACACCTCCAGCTATTTAGCACAAAAGCTAGAGCAGTTGGGAGGTTGCAGACATTCGCAAAGCGCGAGCTCACTACTACCAAAACCTCAATCCTGCCACAAAAAGAGAACTGGGTGCAGAGCTTTCTCAGGTATCGGACCGAAGATTTGAAACAACCTTCCCTCAGACGTACGCAGAATCTTTTCTCTTACTGCCTTCAAAAAAGAAGCGAAAATGTTTCTAAAGAACAAATTAACATCCTAAACCTTTAATTCTCTGATGCCTACTTGCCACCGATTAACTCCAAACAGCAATGTCTACCTCATTTGTATTAGATGCGATTCCCGATTGTATGTATAACATGTGATAATTATGTACTGTAAAGCGCTCTGATACCCCCATGGGTTATGTTCGGTCTATATAAAACTTTATAAAGAAATAAATATTTGACTTCTTTCATTTGACATCTGAGAAGGTGCATTGCTTAGTATAGTTTGTCTTCCTTCTAAAAGTGCTGTATTAATAAGCACACGTTTTCTATTAAGAGCACCTTGATCAGTTTGTTTACCTCATTTTGAGCGTGCAGAGTTCCTTCTCTACGTGTGTCATTTAAAGGTGCCGCAATACATATGTTTGCATCATTTTGAGAGTGCTGAGATTAAGTGTGTTCTATTGTTTCATGTCTAAAGGACAGGCTCCCTTCCCCGTATTTGGCACCGGGGACCCTTCTCCCAGAGTCTAACTAAATAAATATGGGGAAGAGTAATGAGGGCCCCCTCATATCGAGCCTTTAAAAGGCCATGGAGACCCCATCCCCCAGGGCCTGCACTATAGTTTAAAGGAAGGGGGGCCTCACCATTTATAGTTAGCAGAGCTAACCACAACATGCGCCGCAGCCGCACTGCTCATGACCTCACATATTACATCACAAATGTTCTATGACATCATTTTGGACATCACTGATGACATCATCCAAGTTTCTTTTGCACACATTACTCTATAAATTAGTATGGCATTAGAGGTCTGTAAGTAAGAACAAACGAGACAGAATATTATAAAAAAGCATCTTTAATGCCTCATGGTGGAGGATAATTCCGTATGATGTTTACGATCAGTCACTAGTACACCCTAAGGAAAATATACGTTTGGAGGAACAACACTGTTGAGAGTCTCACTGCTATTTTTATGTTACACCTTTCTGTTCCTATATATCCCTTCCACTCGCTTTGATTTTGTATGCATCTTTAATGCCATCACAGACACCACACCCTTATGCGTAGCAAGCATATGATATGTGCAACACTGACCCTATACCATAAACTTCACTGGTAACCTACTTTACATTAACAATCAAACACAGACATATGGGAAACCCTCATTGCACACAGTTTTCAATATGCATACAACTGTTCAGAGACAGCCAAGTGACTCAAGATACTCAAAGTTCGTCCCAAATTTAATGACCTACTAAGGACTGATTTTTTTCTGTATCAAACCTCTCACAGTCACCTAACATACATTGAGAAATTAAGTTGATATGTGATTAGAAAAATGGGTATTATAAACAGGGGTTACTATATGGAGAGAATTTACTCTTTATCACACTGTCTGCAGACAGTGAAACTCTCATGAAAAATACATCACAGGGTATTAAAAAGTGTCTACTAAAAACAGTGTACTCTATGCAACATCTGTCAAAATAGACACTATTAGCTTAAAAATAACCAAGGTCTGAAGATGCTAAAGATTTTATTTCCTGCAGCCTTCATACTTTGGTGAAAACTTTACAGGTAGCCCATCTTCTGAAGCTAAAGGAGTACATGTACATAGGTTAATACCTGGTGAAGAGTCTTCTATGTTATGTAGAAACGGTGATGCTGTAACAATCTTGTCTAGTAACTCAAGGCTGCTTACAATACTTAGTATGCAGCATGTAAACTTGTGTGGAACATGCTAAACACAAGTCATCAACTGCATAGAGTTCCTCTTCAATGCAAAAATGTATAACCTGTTCAATACTTCTACACAACTCCGATCCTTTAGGAGCACGTTTTTTGTAAGCACTTACACCTATCAGCTGGACGTAGGCTGTCCAAAATGAGATAGAAAAGTAATATGGTAGCTACTTACTACTAAGTAAACTATAAAACAAACTATCACATTCATTGGATGATGTCATCAGTGATGTCATCAATGATATCATTTGAGATGTCATCAGTGTTGTCATAAATGAGGTCATAGAACATTTCATGAGTTATGTAATATGTGAGGTCATAAGAAGTGCATGGCAGAGGAGCAAGTTCCAGTTAGCTTGCTCTGCTAACTGTAACTAGTGAATTTCTGTGGTGTTTTTTATTGTTGTTCTAAACGTTAATATTACCACAGACCAACAGGCCCAACAACTGTAAAAAATGTAGGGCTCCATTTGCTGATTTTGCTCACCTTTCCTGGACATGTCCTAAAATACACCAATACTGGTTCTTGGTCCACACCGCAGTAGGTAACATACTTTCCATGCAGCTAGTACCCACCCCTGAGATCGCACTGCTGGGTTACGTGGCCAATTTCCCTCGGACAGTCAGGAAACTGGCAGCACTGGGCTTCCTGTTGGCTAAACGGGAGATTGCTCTATTATGGGGCAGCAAGAGATCCCCAAACTGCAGGCATGGCTCAGAAGTTTGGCATTTTGTAGCGTAAATTGCGAAGAATACTCCACTCTGATCCCTAGCTCATCGCGACCAGTGGACATTTGGGGCCCGTATAGGGATTACATTGCCAAGAAGCAATCTGATCAACACTCACAGACAGCAAGCGGTATTGTTCCTGAGGGGGTCGGCTAGACGCGAGCTTTGGAACATATGTCTGTATGGTCGATCAACCTTTGCTAGCTGCCGCTACCGTTGGGGTGTTATCTATGATGTTTCCGTTTATGTGGAAGTTATTGTCTCCTAGTGTTGAAAATCTCTTTATTGATCGCTTTTGATTTCTGTCATTGAATTTTGCCCATAATGCACAGTCCATTTACATCAATAACTGCAAGAATTTCTTGCTTGATTTTATATGCATGTTTTATTTTACTGCTGCCAATGCTATACTCTGCAGTGCAATGATCATTTTATTCCTGCATGAAAAACTGGGAAAAATAAAGCTTTAAAAAAAAAAAAACAGCAGATGAGGCCCTAAAGTAGGTGAAATAAAGCAAATCAAGAGATCGAAAGACTACAGGCAAGCCTTAAAAATGCCTTCTAAATCAAATACAGTATAATATTGCCACGGACATTCACCTCACTATAACGCTACTCTAACCTTTGTTTTTTCAGAGAACACACAAACAAAACACACACACACTTCAATCAGGCCCACTCTGAGGTGAAAACTGGTGTTCATTTCGTCATAAAATAAACAACAGTTTTCACAGTGGAGGGGTGCCGGATTGGCTTTCTTTATCTTGCGCATGTTCCAGGTTCCACAGCCCATGAATGGCACTGGCATCGTTTGTCGGAATAGATCGGCCGGAACTGTGGGAGGTATAACTTTTAAATATATAGGTAACTATAACTCTTGCCCTAAGGTAACTATACCTTGCACCCTTCATCATGCACATTACATCACTCATGACGTTCAATGACTGCATTGATATAACTCCTAATGACATTTCAAATTGCATCATTGATAATACTGTGCATGACGAAGGCACAAGTTATAGTTATGTTCTCCTTTTTACTTTAGGGAATGAGTTAACTTTACTGGAGATAACAATATTTGGTGAATTGTATTGGTTTTGTTAATTTTAAACAGTATGTTTTAACTGAAATTGTCATCAAACTATAACGCTCCTTTAACCATAGTTTTTTTCAGTGAATTTCTAAAGTTTTATTAGTATTAAAAAGGATATTATTAAAATTTTCGAACTATAATGTCACTTTAACCTTTGTTTAGTTCAGCAAATTATTATATATCAGTAATCTGCTCACAACAGAATGAACCACTAGGCACCACTAGTGTCACAGATGAAATGCTTTGTCTTGGTGTTATTGTACACCACTCTTGCTAAATAAAGGAATTCATTTTTTTGACAGTGCAGGTCTGTTTGTTTTGTAGTTGGCAGATTAGTTAAATTTGAATATGCGGGACATCACCCCACATTCCGCGCACCCACTGCGTTATGAATGCTGCCTTGTAATTAATATTAATAATAATATTAATATATAATATATTAATATATATCTCAATCATATCATGAGTAGCAATCATTACTTGCATGCTATTACATCAAGTTATTACATCACACTAAGTAAAATAATAAAACTACATAAAATGTAATTTAATTTAAATGCAATTAATAATCATTCCTAATAGATGTAGTTAACATAAATCAATTTTACATTCTTATTCCATGATCCCTGACCCTAAATGCTCCTTACTGCCTCTATACACTATCCATCCCTAAAATCTAACCAATCCATAAACCTCCTAAACACTAACCAGACCTGAACCGCAAAAAATCTTTACACCCCCAAAAATACTAACCCATCACTGTACCCTAAAAAATCCTAACTACCTGTAAGCATTATGCATTTTTGACCCCCCACAAAATTATTACCCCTATACACTACCCATTCCAGAACAGTAAAGAAACAGAAAAAAATACGTAGATGTAGACTATCCATCCCCAAATCCTAAAACCTCATTAGTACCCCTTAACACTACTTATCCATTAACTTTATAAACTCCTTACCACCCATTAACACTACTTATACCTGAACTCTAACCCTCCCTTCCAACACCTAATAACTACCCATCCAGAACCGAAAACCTGTCTTAGTACCCAGAAATAAATCCTAACCACAACACTAAATACTGCTTAAGATCCCTATACACTACACAGCCCTGAACCATAAGAGCCCATAACTAACCCGTTGCAAACCCTAAAACTGTTTACCACTGCTAAGCACTGCTCATCCAAGAGGCCTAAAAACTGCTGATTTCTAAGAGCCCATACACCCCCTTAAAATCATAGAAAACATAAAAAGCAAATACCCATACATTAAATGATATTACAAATAAATAAATTAAAATGTATGAATATTAACCAATTCTAATTCTAATTCTTAATATTATCTTAAATGTAATCAATTAAAATGAAACTATTTTCATCTAAATAATTCTGGTAATATAGGGCATATTACACTTGCTCCCAGTTATGTATTTTTATATTATATGTTTATATTGGGGTAGTTGAAAATAGTGAAATACTAGACAATGCTGTCGGCTGTGTGCAGTAAAAACAAGAGGATAATAATTATGTAATTAATACTGTCGAATTTTTCCATACACATCATTTGCATTGCAGAGTGATTTCTCTGTGAGGGGAGAGCTTTTTAAAGTTGTTGTTATCTAGAGGCATCTAGTGGGCAATGGTTTGACTTAGAATGTTAACGTTTTGTTTACCTATCACAGATATATTGTTGATAACAAATTGGTGAAAAATGTCCAAGTGTCAGCTAAACATGCTGTTTATAGCTCAAACAGATCAAAATAATACTGTTAGAGAATGTGCCGCACAATGCTACATACTTTTCTTGACACCTACTCATTGACAAATAATCCTAGCAGTCCTGACAGTGATTAAGCTCTGCTGAGTAGTTTTGGGGGCTGTCAATATCATGATGAAACCCATATTTTAAAGACTTCAGTGAACTACTTCCCATATTGCACAGGTCCCTCTAAAATGTGTGTGTCAATACCACTTACCGTTGTGCAATAACACTGGAACGTGCGATATGTATGTGTGTGTGTGTGTGTGTGTGTATATATATATATATATATATTACCACCAACCAAACTTTCATCATCAAAAGAGGCGCTGACTCCGTGTATCTCAGTTCAAGGGTTTTATTTGTTACAACAGCTTCTGCTCAGACGCGTTTCGGCGGCTCTTCCCGCCTTGCTCATATATATCACTGCACGTTCCTCCTCTCATCCGTTGTTTGGGAAAGAATACGGCTGGCACTCTGGTATCCGTTTCAAAAATGTATTATACCAAACCCCCCTCACCCCAAACAGACGCGTTTCGCCTTTACAGGCTTCGTCAGTGTTACGTTTGTGCCACATATGAGTCACCATTTTAAACCTTTAGCCAGTCTGACATTATCATGGACATAGAAGACGGCTACTGACATTCACAAAGATGGTGGCCATCTTGTAACATGCAAATTGCATTGAAATATACATGGCTTTGAAAGGTGACATTAAATAAAGTGCATAGTGCTCATTTAAAAACATGTAACACAAAACTTTCATATATATATATATATATATACACACACACACACATATGTTATATATATATATATATATATATATATATATATATATGTATATATATATATATATATACGCACACACACAAAAATACATAGCTACAATTTAGGTACATACAATGACAGAATTCGAAATATGTGTAATGGATAAACCCATCTGATGCTTAGTTTCAGCCACAACAGAAGGTACTAGTTTTATCTTTAAGAATATTGTTGTAGTTGTATGGCAGATGCAAAGAGATCGCAACATTTGCAAGTTAAGAAGTATATAATATCAATTCAAAATTCACACACAAACTTACATTTTTGCCATAAATGTTTCTAGAACTTGATTGTCATCTGTTATGCCTAATACTTCCGACATTCTGGTATATACCTGAGGAGAAGAAAAATAGCATGTATTTGAAAAGTTGTAGACATAAATGAAATATCTGTTTACACAGTTAATAATTGTATGTTATTAGAAAACAAACAATCATGTTAAGTAACAACAAAGACAAATAAAAAATATATGGTATTGTGAAGGATAATCTACATATATAAAATACATTACTATGTCACTTAAGAATACTGCTAGAAACTGTTGGTTCTCTATGGTTTTCTGACAACATGAACTGCATATACTTTGTTTTATTACATTTGACTTGTGACACTATACTAAACTGTTTCTTGGGCAAGAATATTAACTGATACATCAACATAAAAGCACGTGTGATAATGAAATGTAATAAGCACAGGCTGGTGTCTGGAGTCATCCTAAAACATATATAAAGGCTACTATGAACACCTCACTCCAGGTCAATAAGGACAGTTATGTCGCCAGTTATGAATTCACATCTAAGGGTCATTGGTTTCAGGTGTACCTGTTTCAGTAATTCAATATAAACAAAACAAGAGACTACAACCACCATAATACAGTCGGTAGTCTCAAGTGTAGTCTAAATAAATTTGTTGTCACTGTAGCCATATACTTTGATCTTTGAACCAACAACAATTGTGCTTTACTGTATCATATGGAATTATTTGCACATACTGGAAGTATGCAAGCTGAAAATTCAGCAGACCACCACAAAAAAAACTGGTCTATTCAGGTCTAACATTCATGACATTGCTACGGGACCTACCACTACCGCATGATTCTGGTGAAGAAAAAGAAAAGATTCCCCTCAACAACTTTAATGGAAAAAGGATGTGTTGGCAACTGTCCAGAAACCTAAACTCTGTGCTGTTTGTTTTATAATGGGAAGAACTTTCCAACATACAAAACTCTGAGTATATACCCTGACCACCATTATGTCACTACTATGCCAACAACATATTGTGGAAACCTCTTGATAAGGTCGTGCATAACTTCCTGAAACCTCTAACAGAAGGGAAAGACATACACACATGAAACATAGATCCGTTAAACACCTAACATTTACAGGACAGCTACCAATATTGCACCAAAATGTTTACTGCACAGTTGTTAGTTACCACATAATAATCAGTCGGAAAACACATGTGGATACTTTGGATAATATATTCTTATTTGAATCTTAAAATCTATTGGTTATTTCAATTCGATTTCACTGGCTAAAATCAGGTCGAATTAGAAGAAATTTAGAAATTAAACCCAAACATGAGAAGCACGGTTGAGTTCATTGAACACCTTCAAACAAGCATCAACCCCAGGTCACTAGAATTATGGGATTCTGCGTATAAAGCGTTTTCAGCACAATTAGAACCATGGAATGTTGGGAGCTCCATTGCAGACAATGGAGTGCTCCCTGCTTCTACGGGCCGGTAAAGGCCGGCAGAGCAACATTCCAATGTTCTACAAAGGCTTCTCGAAGCTCGAGGGGATTTATATCCCCTCGAGCTTCGAGAACCCTTTGTTTAATTTGTTAGAACATTCTGCCCTCTAGTGGCAGAATGTTCTCATAGCCTTATAGCCCTTCGTAGCAGGGCTATCCCGGCTATTAAAGTCCCGCTGTTTCGTTAAAGTCCCTCGCCTTCGGCTCGGGCCTTTAACGATTCAGCGGGCCTTTAATAGCCGGTATAGCCCGCTACGGCGGGCTATAAGGCTATAGTATGGGTGAGCCACATCTGTCACACTATCATCTGATGCAGAATTTCCAGATTAAAAAAAAAAAAAATTGCCACGACCTCAATCGGATTAACACTTATTAAAAAACGCTGCAACAAGTTACCATGATGTGAAAGGCCCTTTACAAAGGTTGGCTGGTACCTTTAAATTGTTAATTGTTCTAGTTGGGTGTTAAAGCAGTACTAACGAGGTGAAACCTTTGTCCTGGCAGCGTTAACTTGTAAAAATAACAACATAATTTAGTACTCCTATCACAAAATATGCTGCATAACACCATGTAATATGCAGCATATTTTGGTCAACCTTGACACATAATCTAGTCCTCCCCTTTTGCATAATTTCAATGGCCTTCCAAATTCCTTATGTTCTTGCTTAATACGGGTATATACACAGGAAAAAACACACTATGTATCGGCCTGCTTAACACAAAATGCACAAACTTGGAATGCAAGGTTAATTGCTTAATTAGGCAATATGAACAAGTGACTGAAGCACTCATCAGATGAACAGTACTACTTCAACCAGACAAGGAGAATTATTTTAATCCTGACCTCTTCAAATTTAAGACACGAATAATTCAACTTCGAGTCCCCTGTAACACTTTTGCAAAACATGACTCTAAAGCACTGCTTTTAAATTAAATACCTTTATCTCTTAAAATGTCGAGTTTTTTGCCTGGTGAATCACATTCCAAGAAAGCAGCTAATGCAAACATTAATTTCAAGAACGGAAGATAATTAACGGTGGTGGTTCTTTTGAAAATAAAGAGAAGAGCTCCTTGCGCCTAGTATGCGAATAAGGCGCTGAGGGACAGATGTAAGTGATTTAGCTCCTCACCAAAAACCTTTATGATTCTAGCGCTAATAGAATGGTGCCTGGATGTCTGCATGTGAATTACAGATGTAATGAATAAGAAAAGCTCCTGGGCATCTCGGCACTTTTTCAGTCTGTTTAATACATATTCATTAGAACTTTAAACTGGTGGACTGGAGTTATGAGAGTCTGAGCTGCTCGAAGAGGGTGCTAGTTAAAGAGCTGGTGGAAGATCGGCCCGTGGTCAATCACAGACAGGCAGGGACTTGTGCATTCTTTCATTGCAAAATTGTATTTTCACAAACTGAAGATTAATTGTAATGGGGTTCTATGAACAGATACCTAATGTCTGAGCTCAACCTTAGAGATTTGGGAGCAGTGAAAAACCAGGTTTTTAATTATTTCAGGAATCTAGCTCGTTGGAGATAGTTCTCAGTTTGGTTCGAGAGTTTGGCTCCTAGGAGTGCACAAGAGTGGCCTCCTTTCTGATTTAGATGATCTTCAAGGAGAAGCAGGTAGCCAGAATGTCCCAAAGGTATTTAGTGATCGCTTTTTATGACTCTTCATGTGACAAACAGATCCATCGTCGGGCGTGAAGTATTGAAGTTATTTCAGTGCAGAATAATAGCTTACTGACCAGATTAAATAGTAGGCACTGCAACGTTTCACTTACACCTTTCCTAATATGTCTTGAGCTCAACTGCACTCCAATATTGCAAAGACACTACTTACACTGGTAATCGGATCAAGAGCTTGGTTCGCCTTGTTAAAAACAGTCCCTGACCTAGTGATAAACCTTGCTGTAAAAGCCATCTGACTTTAGCATTTATGTCAGTGACTGAGATTGTATGTAATATTTCTGCAACTTATAACATAAATTGGTAGGAATAATGTAAAAATAGAATAATTGTAGGAATCACAAGAGTTGAAATTTTACTAGCCTGTGTGCGGTGCCCAACACCAGACTTCTTTCGCCGCCAAAGATAGCCAGCTTAATATGAAAGCTGAATCACCATATCTTGGATCCTTAAAATTTCTTTGAAAATGTTACTTTCAAAAGAGATATGAGAATGAAATAAAGCACCATATTTCTTTTACTTTTTCAACAAAAGCAGTTAGTGCCAACAGAAAAACATCTCCTTAAAATCATTTGTCATGCCGCACCGCAATACTGCCCTTAATTTGCGTCGACTTTATGGGGTCTTGGGCCGTGCCATAACAATTCAGGAGCCGGCGGCGCTGGTGTCCCTAGATGCCACAATGGCATCCGATAGAGTAGAATGGACCTACCTTTTTGCTGTCCTTGAGAAAATTGGCATTGGACCAGATTTTATTGACTGGGTGCGCCTTTTGTACTCGGCCCCATTGGCCTGTGTAGTGGTGAACAATCGCAAGTCTCCCGATTTTGCTTTAAGCAGGGGGCCAGACAGGGATGCCCCCTGTCTCCACTTTTATTCGCGTTGGCCTTGGAGCCATTGGCGGCATGGGTCCGACAGGACCTTTAAATACGTCGGATGAGATGGTCCTTGGAGTAGAGGATAAAATGTCACTCTAAGCTGACGATATCCTTCTTTACCTCACCAACCCGAAGTGGTCCCTGAGCTGTTTCTTGGATGTGCTGGCTATATTCGGACGATACTCGGGCTTTGCCATTAATTGGTCTAAGTCGGTCTTCTTTGTCCTTACCGTTGACCCGCCAGATGTTCCGAGCGCCTGTCTGATAGAGGTCGCCACGGAGGGTTTCATGTATCTTGGGATCTATATTACCTTAGATCCTAAACTCCGTTATGCCCGGAACCTGACTCCCCCGCTCATTCGATTCAGAAATGATGTGGCGCGATGCAAGGCGCTCCCACTCTCCCTTCTCGGGAGGGCAATGCTCTTTAAAATGTTGGCCTTGCCCCGGGTCTTGTATGCACTGCAAAATGCTATGGACCCCGTTCCAGCGCTAATTTCAGGGAGATAGAATCCCTTCAAAGGCATTTACTCTGGGATGGTATACACCGCATTGCGTTTCGTAAACTTACCCTTTCCTGATATGACGGGGGCATAGGCTTGCCAGATCTCAGGAAATACTACTGGGCCTCACAGCTAGCGGCAGTAAACCACGGGATATATGGCATCTTGAATGACCCTTGATACGCCATGGACCGCTGGTTAATGCCAGGAGGTGACTACACTAGGGCACTCTATACTAAACCCCACAGATTCCCCATCACGGGGCCTACAACGCATGCCGTCCAGGTATGGCATGCAGCTAACGGGCACCTTAAATGGGAAGGGAGGCTTACGGTCACCACTCCATTATGGAGCTCAGAGAAGTTGGGTAGCTTGTGGAAGTCGAAAGGCTTTGACAAGTGGGACCTTATTGGAATTACACATGTGCGGGACGTCTGAGGGGAAGGCGCGATACTCCCGTTTGGGGGAACATCCTTTACCACAAATCTTTTACAACGCGGTACCGTTACCACGCAGGTTTTCCAACGAAAGTCGTTACAATGACTTGCGCTGGAGGGTGCTGTAGGATAGGGAATAGTTTAATTTACTATCCAACACCTTCCCAACTATCCACGGGGACTGGAGTTGGAATAGTAAATTAAACTATTCCACTATCCAGCGCCCCCCAACCTGCGTTGTAACGGTACGCGTGGTAATACCACGCATTGTAACGACATACATCCCCCGTTTGCTTCCCTTAAGCTACAGTATCATCTGAGTGACGGGGAATATTTCCGCTATTTACAGGTACGGCATGCATTGCTTACTCACGTCCCTGGGGGCACGGCACTGCCGGAGGCCTCTCCCCTTGAAGACAGTGTTAGACCGCCATCTCCCTGAGAGGGCTATCTCCTTGATATACAAGAAGCTTGAAAATAATATGGAAAACCATCTGGTAGATCTAAGGCGGTGCTGGCAGGACGATGGGCTGGAGCTTGATGTGAGGATTGGCAGGAGGCAGTGTCGTCCCCAAGGGTTGTGGCAATTCAGAAGCGGCTCTGACTGGTGCAACTAAAGATCTTACATAGATCGTACGTCACTGGTCCCCGATTGATCCATATGGGCCACTCAGATGCCGGGGAATGCAGAAGGGTGTGTGGGGAACTGGGGACCTTTATGCATATCCTGTGGCATTGTACGAGAGTGCAGGAGTATTGGGGTAAGGTCCATAGCACGTTGCGCACAGTCCTAGGCACGGAAATGCAGTTGGAAGCCTGCGGGTGTATTCTGAATATATGGGCACCAACCAATCTTAATTCGTACAAGGAGCAATGGGCGACACTGGCATTCATGATTGCGAAGCACAATATCGTGCAACTATGGAGGGCTCGCCAGCCGCCTGGGGTGGAAAAGTTGAAGGAGGATTTCGACTGGTGTATGTTCAGGGAAAGGGCAGTGTATTCCACCAGGGGCTGCCAGGGAAAGTGGTGTAAGATCGGAGGGTCCTGGAATCACTATAGAGGGGATATCTGTACCCTCCCCCGACAGGGCCAGAGGAAATTGAAGAGCACATGTCCCCTTGATCCATTCAATGTTATATCCGTACAATATTTTGATGGTATGTAATGTCTGTTAATGTCCGATATTACTTTGAACTGTGTCCCTTCATGTCTCTTCTTTTTCTGTTGCTTTTGATTTAATAAAAAGAGATTAAAAAATAATAATAATTTGTCCTTCAAATAATGAAAATTATGAAAATTAAGCTAAAAAAATTCTCCTTGCTTTTGGGAACAGTGAAAAAATTGTAACTGGGGTTGAAACTGCACCAAGCCTCCAAAGGGCATACAGAAAACGTGTGATCTTCTTGAGTGGCTTGAAGAAGGGATCTGAATTTCTGCATCAAATGCCAACAGACCAGCTGCTTGTTCTGACCTAAAAGTCATGTTTCCCTTTAAAGAGATCAACACTATCTACTTTGGAAGTATCATGGGATGCTTCTCTCTGGTTGTTAACTACTTTGATGAGAAAGATCCAGATTGGCTCCAAAATCTACACTCCTTGCTGGCTCAGTGGACCTACTAGAGTGTTTATGAACTTTTCCTAAATCTTTAGCTCAACCTCAACATCTGCTGACAACTGGGATCTCTGACGATAATCTTTGGGTCCTAACTCTGTTGGTGTACCTCAGCAGCAGAACAACTTACCCATGGGATCTTCATGACGAGAGAAATATAACTGACCCACCAAGATTATTAACTGTTGTAATGTGACTTATTTTTCCCTTTAGGCAGAGGGCAATTATTTTGTGAAAAGCACTAACTTTATCATCAGGCAAAGACCATGACATTTGGTCAAGCCTAGCTCAATTCCAAAGAAAAATAGTTTGGGTAATTAGACACATGTTGCTGAAGGAAACCCTACATTTTCCATTTGTACCATGGGAACCCTCAGATGATTTCTGCATAAGGTTTGGTCCATGGTAAACCCCCAAAAGGTGGCTATCTTCAGACTGCCACAATATATGTGTGGACATATAAGCAGTCACTACCCCACTTGAGGTAGCGGACATACTTGAAGTAGGAGAAATGCATGTTTACTTAGCAGCAACACTGTCATAGGTGCTGCTATGTGTGCTGGAAAGTCTAACAGGAAGTAGGCCTGTGTTAAGGTTTTCTGAGGATAGATTAATACATTTAAGATGGTGGTTGAGGTTGCTGTATGTTAATCACAGAAAAGGAGTACCCTAGGATGTCACCTTGTGCAAGTGAGTCCAGGTCTTTCGGATACACCAACTGCGAGGAATAGAGGCAGGTGAGCAGGCTAAACATGTGCAATACAAGTCAACATTTTGGGATTTCTCCCAGAACTCTTTACTTCGATCTCTACTGTAACACCCCAAAAGTAAGGACTCTTATCAACAACATAAAATAATGACAAATTCTACAATACCAAACGCAAAGATGGAATTCGGACTCTTCTCATAAATGGAGAGGAGCCATACATACCTCATATAGAACAATGGATGCCGGAGCCAACTTTCTGCTTTTAGAAAACATATTTCCCATCCACACAATGGACAGGCTGACCACTTAGGAACCCTGGTCGCTAAAATGGATTAGCATCATAATACATACAAAGAGATAAGAGAATTCTAGGCAATCCAAGTCAGAGCAATCTGACTGGGAATGTGAAACAAGAGCCAGGCAGAGCAGCCATCTGCTCCGCTAAAGCTCAGCTGCGGCTATACTCAGACTGCACCATGTTTATTACGGTCTGCCAACCTTTAAGAGCCTTCTTGTAAAGCTCCAACCTCTCAATGCAAAAAACACATAAACATCAACCATGGCATCGGGAAAATGGCTTTGAAACACAGTTACTAACATAGTGCCAACAAAGGTCACCCTTAACAATAACTGAGCTTTTCAAAACAGCAGGTATATATCAACTGCATGGTAGAATAGCAGATAAGGCCATTGAATCAGGTTATGGATCACAAAAACCTACTTCTGTGGTGTCAGCATCTGTTGATTTCAGACTACACTATGAATTACACTGAGCAGAATGTGAGCCCATAATGAGATTCCTAGCGCAAACAAATCAGATTATGTTATGCCCGTCAAAGGGATTTTCAGCGCGTTGTGAGGTTGCAAAACAGTGACGTTCACTCAGTGCATTACTAAGGAAGCTTGCAAGACTAGTCTTCTAAATATGGCAAAAGGGAGTAGGAGTAGTTTATGTCCTGTAACTTCAGTTCTGTAGTAGGGGTATCTCTGTTATAGTCATAATCTAGTGAATCGTCCCGCCCATGTGCGTGGACCCCGGAGCAATCAAAAGTAATCTCTTAAATTGTCAAAAAATGCATAACTGCACAGACACTTAAGAGAGAATTTAAAGACAGATAATGCAGCCTATATCCACAGGCTACACTGTTCAGTACTTCAACTAGAAATTCCACCAAAAATACACAAACAGCACTGCCTGTACAGGTTTTTCCACATAGAAAAACTTGCTTTTCCCAGCAAAACCCTCAGGAATGATAGAGAGGAAGAAGTGGACAGACAAGCCCCATAGGCTGCCATTATGTGGCTCAGAACAGGATACTGTGCCTTTAAGAGAACCTTCCAGGACACTCTCAGTATCCCAGAATGCACTGCAGGTCCCTTTTACTTTCAGTTCTTTTTGAAGGCGTAACACGCCAGACCTGTAGCATTCCTTACATGAACATATATATCTCTCTCCACCGGGGAGGAGGACGGGCGCTTATGACTATAACAGAGATACCCCTACTACAGAACTGGAGTTACAGGACAGAAACTACTCCTTCTGTAGTAGGGGATCTCTGTGTATAGTCATAATCTAGTGAATAGAATGGCAAGCCCATCCCCACACCAAAGCGGCGGTCGAGAGAAAGGAAATAACACCACTACTGTGCGAACAGATTTTGCAGCGAAGCCTGCCCAACCTGAGCGTCTGCCCTGGAATCAGTGTCCCGACAGTAATGCTTAGCAAAGGTATGGACCGACTTCCAAGTGGCCGCCTTGCAGATTTCTGCAATTGGAACATTACGTAGCAAAGCAGTCGTGGCAGCTTTGCCCCTGGTGGAATGAGCCTTAGGTTTACCCCCTAAGGTCTTATTAGCCTTCTGGTAACACAATTGTATACAGGACACAATCCACCTAGAAATGGACTGTTTTGAGGTAGCAAGACCGGTCCTGACTGATCCATAATTGATAAACAATTGGTCTGACCTACGGATATCCTTAGTTTTATCCAGATAACATTTCAACACCCTCCTGACATCCAGTGAATGCAGAGACCTTTCCGCTGGAGAGGAAGGATTCTGAAAAAACGTAGGTAAAGTTATGGTCTGTTTAACATGGAAATCAGAGATAACCTATGGAAGAAATTTGGGGTGAGTACACAAAACAACCTTAGCAGCATGAAATACAGTATAAGGTTCTTGGCAACACAACGCCTGAATTTCAGTCACCCTGCGGGCCGATGTAATGGCCACGAGGAACGCCGCCTTCCAGGACAGGTGCTGCAACGAAGCCTTATGAATAGGTTCAAAAGGCTCCTTCATCAATCTGGACAGCACCACGTTCAATTCCCATGAAGGCGAAGGAAGCCGGACAGGAGGGAACACTTTCTTCAAGCCTTACAAGAAATCTTTGATCACAGGGATCTGGAAGAAGGAAGTCTAAGAAGGGCATTTCCGGTAGGCAGTCAGCACAGCGAGATGAACCTTAATGGAATGGACATTAAGGCCAGACTGCGCCAAATGTAGAAGATACGGAAGGATGACATCTTCCTTACACGTCGGTGGGTCATAGTTCTTGGACTTGCACCAGATGCAAAATCTCTTCCACTTGTAAGCATAGGAGGTCCTAGTGGAAGGCCGCTTAGCCTCCTTCAGTATGTCCATACAATCTTCTGGTAGATTCAAATGCCCATATTGCACTATCTCAGGAGCCATGCCATAAACTCAAAGACGAGAGGTTGGGGTGTACCATCTGCCCCCCGAACTTCGTGAGAAGGTCCGGCCGGCACGGCAGCCGTATGCGAGGAAGGAGAGACCGGTGAAGCAGGTCCGTGAACCACCACTGCCTGGGCCATTCCGGAGCAATCAGGATCATCCACGCCCTGGACTGGGACAGCTTGATGAGCACTGCCGGAATCAGGGGAATGGGTGGAAAAGCGTACAGAAAGCTGTTCGACCAGTTGATCCATAACGCATTCCCCAACGTCCCCTGCTGGTAGTACCTGAAGGCGAAGTCTCGGCATTTGCTGTTTTCGGCGGTGGCGAACAGATCTACGTCTGGAGTCCCCCACATTGCGAAGACTTCTCCTAGTACTTTGTTGTTTATGACCCATTCATGGTTTTCCTGAATCAGTCTGCTCAGTGCGTCTGCCTGAACATTCTGCACACCTGGCAGATGGGTAGCCGTTATCATCAGTCATCTGGCTAGAAGCCAGCGCCAGATCGCCTGCGCCTCCTGCAACAGAGTGTGCGATCTCGAGCCCCCCTGCTTGTTGAGGTAATACATCGTGGTCGTATTGTCCGTCTGTACAAGCAGAGAGTTGGTCTGGAAGGACGGATGAAAGGCCTTCAATGCCAAGTGAACAGCTCTGAGCTCCAGGAAATTGATGTGATACGTGGACTCCGTCGGGGACCACGTTCCTTGTATCTGTAAGTCTCCGGAGTGCGCCCCCCAGCTGCGGAGAGACGCATCCGTCACGATAGTCTGTGTGGGAATGTCCTTGTGGAAGGGAACCCCTCTGAGGAGATTCTCCGCTGAACACCACCACTTCAGAGACTGAAGAGCATGCAGAGACAGTCGTATCTTGTCGTCCCAAGATCCTTTCCTCTGATCCCACTGATCCTCCAAGCAGTCCTGCAATGGTCTCATGTGCAGCTGTGCGTGTGGCGTGAGGAAGATACAAGAGGCCATCGACCCCAGTAGAGAAGACACCGTCCTCGCTGTTGTAGATGTAGCGGTCATAAGAGCCTGAGCCTTCCAAAGGAGTGATAATCGTCTCTCCTCCAAAGGAGACACGCTTGCTGACAGCGTATTGATGGAGGCTCCCAAGTACTGTATGCACTGGACCGGAGTCGGGACAGACTTGGACATGTTGATGTGCAACCCCAGCTTGTTCAAGAGAACGCACGTCTTCTGGAAGTGCGCTTGAGCTTCAGAGAAGGAGGAGGCCTTGATCAACCAATCGTCCAGGTACGGGTAGACAAACACCTTGTTTTTCCTCAGGTGTGCGGCTACCACTGCCATGCACTTCGAGAACGTCCTGGGCGCAGATTTCAGCCCGAATGGCAGTACTATGTACTGATAATGATTGGCACCGACTTGGAATCGCAGGAACTTCCTGTGTTTGTGTGCAATGGGCACATGGAAGTACGCATCCTGTAGGTCTATAGCACATAGCCAATCTCCCTGTTGCAGTTGAGGGTAAATCTGATGCAACGACAGCATGCAAAACTTCTCTCTGCGAATCCACTTGTTTGCTTGTCGCAAATCCAGAATGGGCCTGAACTCGTTCTTGTCCTTGTGAACCAGAAAGAACCGAGAGTACAGACCTCTTCCCCTTTGAGACAGAGGTACGTCTTCTATCGCCCTTTTCCTTTTAACAGGGTATCGGCCTCCGCCTGGAGCTCGCGCAGCTGAAACTGCGAGCTTACCGGTGGAATTGATGGAGGCGGGCTGGTGAACCGAAGACTGTATCCATTGCAAACAATATTCAGCACCCACTTGTCCTGAGTAATTTTTCTCCACTCTGCCAGAAAAAATTGAACGTTTCCCCACACCGGAGCGGGTAACGGATGTAGGGGAAGTAACCGCTCAGGGTCGAGACCCAGCTGGGCCTTTGTTCGCTGCTGCGGACTGCTGGCCGCCTCTGCCCTTCTGGCGCTTCTGGAAGGGCCTCCGAAACTGCTGCTGCTGTTGTTGCTGCTGTCCCGAAGTCTGTCCATGCCCTCTGCCCTGCGCCCCAAACCGTCTCTGGAATGGGCAGTAGGTCTTTTTCTCCTTGGGCTTCTCCAACCCGACAGCCGTCAGGGTCTCGGCCTCTGCCTTCATGCGGGCCATCTCGTCATCCGCGAATTGCTGGAGGGACTCCCATAGGGCACGATCGTATCGCCCTAGCAACGCCGCAGCACTAGCCGTCTTCATTGCAGTAGATGCCGTCCCACAGACCTTACTGCCTGCCGAGTCTATCCATCGGCTCTCCTTATCAGGAGGTACGGTTGAAGACGGGGAGGTGGCATGGTGCTTCCTAGCCGCCGTCACTATGACAGAGTCCGGTGTCGGATCCATCCGAAGAAAAGCCGGGTCAGAATCCGGGGCCCGGTACTTCTTAAGGAGCCTGGAAGTAGCAGCCTTCATCACCGCGGGAGTGAGGAACTAGAGGCAGTAATGGGCGAGACAGGTGCTTTTTATGGAGCGTCTCGAAAATCACTGACGTCGCGGGAGTAGGCACTGTCACCGTGATGCCCAACTTAGCTGCACTTCTCAGTAGAACATCCTGGAACGTGCCGATGTCGTCCACCGGCGGCACTCTCGTCCCAGGGGATTCCGACAAAGTCGGTGAGTAGGTTCTGGTCCCAGAAGTCGTGTGGGAACGTGATCTGCGCCTCCTGTGGCGTCTTCTTGATCTCGTTGACGACCTGTGACGACTCCGCGATCTCCCCCTCCGACCGGAACGAGAGCGCGATCTCCTTGGTTCCGGACGCTCCACTGGCCTCACCGGAGCAGGCGACCGTGGCCTGACTGGGGGCCTCGGCTGCGGAGTCCCCTTAGGCGGAGTCGGGTATCGCGGCAGCGACACTGACCTCGGAGGAACCACAGGAGGTTCGTCAGTTGGAAGTTGAGGAAGAGGCTGAGGCTGAGGCAGAGGATGAGGATGAGGTTGATGAGGAGGTGGAAACGGAGGCGGGGCGGCATCCGCCGAGGGGTTCCTTGGGCAAGGGGGGAGGAGGTGGAGTCGACCTCGGCTTAGGAGGTTTATATACCTCAGAGTACACCGAGCCTGGTGACTCTCCCTTCTTCTCAGGAGAGGGGATGTCCCTTACCGGCACCTGTCGCCGGCTACAATGACTCCTGGCGCCAGAACTCCTTCTGCTCCTCTTCGGGGTCGAAGAACAACGCCCCGACGGTGACCGCCTGTCCCTCGATGGCGAACGCCCCCTTCTCGACGGCGAACGCCTCCTTCTCGACGGCGAACGCCTCCTTCTCGACGGCGAACGCCTCCTTCTTGACGGCGAGCGTCCCGTTCTCGACGGTGAACGCCTTCGCCTCGACGTTGATCGCCTGTGCCTCGACGGCAACCGTCTTCGCCTCGACGACGAGCGGCTCCTCGATGCCGAACGTCTGCGAGACATCGACGTCATCCTTAACGTCATGGATCCCCTCGACGTCGACCTCCTCTTCTTCGCCAACGGCGGTGTCGCCTGGACGGCGAACGCCGACGCAGGGCCACCTCTCGACGACGAAAACTCGACGACGATGAGATCGTCACTGGAGGTCTATTCAGTTCCCTCGACGCCGAGCGTCGACGCCGCTTCTACCCAGAGCCCTGGGGAGACGGGGTACAGACTGTAGTCATCCCTCTCGACGCCGTCACCTGTGTTATCGACGCCAACGGAGAATGGGGACGCTTGCTGGTCTTCCTGCCCTGGGGAGCCCCCCAGAGGCCTCAGCATGGGTAGTTGAAGTCTGCCCAGACCCACCTTGTGCTTTCAGTCTTCTGTCTTCCAGGCCTTGGAGCCTGATCTTCATCCTATCCCTCAGGGTTCTGGAAGAGAATCCCTGGCAAATGTCACACTCCTCTGGGACATGAGATGAGGGAAGGCAGATGATGCACACCTTGTGTGGGTCAGACTTGGCCTTCTTCCTAGAACACTCTGGGCATTTGTCAAACAAAGCAGGCATTTTGACAAATAAAAGAGTGCTCAGAACACACACAAGTAAGAAAGTACCAAAGTACTTCAAATGAAAGCACTCAAATCTTGAAAATGTGAAAAAATCACCAAATAAACCCTTGAAAAGGGAGAGCTCAATGCTCCAGGGTCCTGCTAGCGGGAGCTGGAAAAAAGAACTGAAAGTAAAAGGGACCTTCAGTGCATTCTGGGATACTGAGAGAGTTCTGGAAGGTTCTCTTAAAGGCACAGTATCCTGTTCTGAGCCACATAATGGCAGCCTATGGGGCTTGTCTGTCCACTTCTTCCTCTCTATCATTCCTGAGGGTTTTGCTGGGAAAAGCAAGTTGTTCTATGTGGAAAAACCTGGACAGGCTGTGCTGTTTGTGGATTTTTGGTGGAATTTCTAGTTGAAGTACTGGATAGTGTAGCCTGTGGATATAGGCTGCATTATCTGTCTTTAAATTCTCTCTTAAGTGTCTGTGCAGTTCTGCATTTTTTGACAATTTAAGAGATTATTTTTGATTGCTCCGGGGTCCGCGCACATGGGCGGGACTATTCACTAGATTATGACTATAACAGAGATTCCCTACTACAGAAGGATAGCATTCACACATCCACTTTCATTTCAGTTTAATTTACAGCACTAGCAATGCCCATACAGGCACCGCAGACGGCATGCAAGATGGAATGATTTCTGCAGAATTTTCTTTTATAGGTTTTTAAAAGAAGTTGCTAGGTTGGGCAATACTATTCGTCGATGCTCATTGTGGCATATCATCCAAAATGTCTATCACTGGTGAGGCCCAACGTAGCGGAAACTGGAAAGCGGTTGCTTGTTTTCCCATTCATAGGGGTCATAAACTGGCAGTTTAGGCTGTACCGTTCACACTGGAGCAGGCTCATGTAAAAGTTTCATAGGGTTGCTCCTATTATGGAGTAGCACAGTGGGAAAGAAAAAAATTATGGACTGGAATGTCGTCCCTGCGATTGCGGTGGATGAGAGTTTTGCAATCATTCCCTCCACTATTGTTTGTTTTGTGCAAACAAAGACCATATATGTAGGAAGCCACAGTAGGCTTTGGCAAAATAAAAAAACTTTGGCAAATATGATACAGTTTCTAGTCTTGCATCGCTATTGCTCTGACTTCCAGTGCTAACATTTTGCTGATTCCATCACTAGCTCAAACCTCCCTTACCTAGTTCCCCCTGGGTAATCATCCTGCCCCAACAGCGTCAATCAGTTATGGGCTCCTACTTCCCCTGTTCCCCATATTGTACCGGAAACCATAAGTCATAATCTAACTTTTACTCAACTTCTAAAGATCTGCAGAACTCAATTGTGGTACGAAGATTCTCGACTCGGCCAATGATGTTAGGTGCTCAATAAGTTGTAAGTTCAAGGGCCAGGGTCTGCCAAAGGTAGCGAATCTGCTGTACAAGTCAGTACTTCTATAATTTTCCTTTTTTAATTTTTTTTTATTTCCATCACAAAAAGAAAACCAAAGTACATTACTTCCAGCTTTTCCTTACAGCACCCCCTTCTCCCCCCACCCTGACACCATTCAATATTTTCCAATTTCCTTCTACAATTCACAGTGGAATAATAATTATACTTTAACAATCTTTGAGAAAGGGATGAGGAGTAATAAAGATAGTAGGAATAAGAGGAGAGAAAAAATAACATTCAAATCCAGAGTTGGATGATCAAGCAACAACTTAAACATTTACCCCGTCTAGCCACTTAACTACCGGTTCCCAAACCTCCAGTCCTCTTTTTTTCCCATGTCTACCTTTTTTAGCATAGATAGCGCTCTCTAGTTTACAAGTGGCCAGTAGACTGGCCTGCCATTGTGCGAATGAGGGGGAGTTCGGATCTTTCCAATGTGCGGCCACACAGATCCTACATATAGTCATGGCAACGAATATCAGAGCGCCTCCAGCCATATTAATACCATCCAACCCAGCATGACAACTGAAGGGGTTAATTGTATATCTTGTCCCAATACTACTGCCAGAAATTGTTGAATATGTTCTAGAAGCGGTTTTAAATTTGGCCAAGTAGCAAACATGTGGATGTGGTCAGCTGAAAACTCTGAGCACCTGGGACATAAGGTTCCCCTTCCATTTCCCCATTTTGCTATTTTATTAGGTGTAATGTAAAGAAAGAATCCTGTTGTATAAAACTGGGCCTGTAGTTTAGTTGATAAGTATTTGAGGGCTAGCTTTAGGGCTGTATGGAAGGTGTTTTGACTGGTATTCAACTTTGTTTGCCACTTTTTGTCAATTCTCTCCAGATCAACTGGCATTTTGGAATTTAAGATAGAATAAATTCCTCCCATCCGGAGTATTTTACCTTCCTGCATTTTATCTATAAACTCCAATCTGTCAAAACCAGCTGGGCCCCCAGTTTTAGACTCTAAAAAATTCTTAACTGCGTGATAAAGTAAGATCTGGTTCTCCCTTAACTCGAACTGTTTCTAAAGTTCATCAAACAGCCGGATCCCATCTAGCGTAACCAAGTCCCCCAGTTTAGTTATTCCTGCTCTATACCATTTCTGTAAGTATGAGTTTCCAAATATTAATGGCAAATTTGGGTTATTTTTGATAGGGGTATAATGATTTAGTCTGCCCTGACCAAAAATTCTTCGGACGTTGGTAAAAACCCGATAGGCGTTTCTTAAAGTCTTAAATCGAACGTGTTTATAGTATCCGTATTCAAGCTGCCTCCATAAACACCCCTTGCTGCTTTCCCCTAATAATACTATGTATGGAGAAGGTAGCCCTGTGAGTACCTGATCCTTGGTTTTGTGTAGAAGAAACGGGTTGTACTGTAGGACAGTTGCCCAATAATATAACTTTATGTTTGGCAGCGCCCAACCTCCTCTTTCCTTGGGTAAAGAGAGTAGTTTGTATGATCTCTTTGTATTTGAATAAGCCGAAATAAATTGGCAGACAATTTGTTCAAATAGGTGAAGGATTGCTTTATTGAATTCCATGGGGATTGTTCTAAAGAAGTATAATAGCTTTGGGAGAAAAGTCATCTTTATGACATTACTACGGCCGAATATAGCTAAGTGCAGATTATCAATTTTCTTAAGAGATTTTTTTATGTCTATTGATAGCGGAATCAGATTTTCCTCCACGATTAAGTCTGTATTAGCCACTAGGTTTACCCCCAAGTACTTAGCTTTGGGGACAAGTAGGCTATCGGTCCAAGTGATATTTTCATTCAGTAATATCTGAGTCTTCATTTTATTAAGGGCATACCCAGATAATTTCCTAAATTTCTGAGCTTCACTTTCCAGAGCCTTAATGGCGGTTTTGGAGTCAGGAGTGACTACCGCCAAATCATCAGCATAGGCCATGATCTTGGTGCTTATGCCATGTCTGCTGACTGCCGCTATTTCTGGGTTTGATTTGATTTTGCTAATAAGTGGGTTGATAAAAAGGGCAAAAAGAAGCGGGGAGCAGGGGCACCCCTGCCTTGTCCCACGTGAGATCTCAATTGGTTCGGTTAGCTGTCCGTTAATCATAATTCTGGCTCTAGGGGTCTTATAGAGAGCTTGAATCGCTTGCATCATCTTAGGACCGAAACCCGACCTCCTCAGAACCTCCCAGAGGAAAGACCAGGAGACCCGATCGAAGGCCTTTTCGGCGTCTAGCAATATTAAAGCGATCGGTTCTCTTGCTATCTTTTCTGCGTCAAACAGCATAATTGTCCCTCGGACATGCTCTGTTGTTCCCTTTTTAGGGATAAACCCATGCTGCCAGCCTGATATTACACCCTCTATTTCATGGGAGATTCTAGTAGCCAATATTTTTGAGAATATCTTTGAATCCGTGTTTATCAAAGTTATTGGTCTGTAGGATGACATTTCCAGTGGGGACTTATCTTTTTGGGGAAAAATCATCATTTTTGCATGAGACCATGAGGGAGGGGGTGCAGCACCATTAAAGATTGAGATGACCACCGGTGTAAAAACGTCCTTAATTTGAAGTAGAAAAGACTTATAAAATTCTACAGGGATACTGTCCATGCCGGTTGCCTTGCCATCCGGCAGGCTTACTAGAGCTATAGCTATCTCTTCCCATGTGGGGAGGTGCTCCATCTGCTCTTGCTCCTCTAAGCTAAGTTTAGCCATTGATATGGGATCTAGATACTCTGCAATATCTGCGCTCCTGGTCTCTAAGGGTCTAGTATCCTCCTCCGTATAGTGTTCTCTGTTAAACTCTGTAAAGGCTTTATGAATTTTTCCCGGGTCCTTTATTACCCCCTCCGTGTTAGTATGAATTAAAGTTATTGTATTTGCAGTTGACGGCTGCCTTACTGCTAATGCTAGTTGGTGTCCTATTTGCTCCCCGCACTCATAAATTTTCCCTCGGGTAGAAGCCAATCTCGCTGCTGTTCTTTCTGCAAAGATTGACCCTATCTCTACTTTAACTGCGGCAAGCACATGTTGTATTGCCTCTACTCGCCCTCCTGCTTTAATTGTTTGTGCTAGTCTCATTTCTTCTGCTATCAGTTTATCTTGCAACTGCTTCACCTGCTCTTTTTCAATTTTATTCCTCCTCATTGAAAAGTGAAGAGTCTCCCCCCTAACCCCAGCTTTAACCGTGTCCCACACAATCATGAGAGGTGCTGAACCCAGATTTATCTTAAAAAGACTCCTGTATCCACCCCTGCATATATTCCTTATATTTAATATCATACAAGAGTGCTTTTTCAAAAGTCCAATTTGAATTTGATCTTTCCGGCCCTAGACCACCCAGAGTTAGAGTCAATGGATTGTGATCAGACATAAACCTGTGTGATATTTCGATATGGGAGGAGTTGACCAGGGAAGAAGAAATTAAAAAATAATCTAATTGTGCAAGTGACGCATGAGGTGCTGAGAAAAAAGTAAAGCCATCTTGTTCTGGTCTCAATTCTGCCCAGACATCAGCTAATCCTTGTGTATTGATTAGATTTAACATGGCTTGAAACACCTTTGGCTTTCTACCTCTATATTTCCAGTTAACATCTGACCGCCAGCAGCTTGGTAAATTTAAATTCAGGTCCCCACAGAGTATAATAGGGAGTTAGTGTCAAAAGAAAAAAGTCCCAATCACAAATGGACAACAGAGGATATGTCCAGGTTCAGTATTCTTACTGAGGGTATCTAACTAAAAGCAGCATGCCAGATTAATAGGCGGGAAAGGCAAAGATACAATTAAACATTATGGGGACAGTTGTACAAAAATTCACAAATTGCTTCAGGCTATAAAAATCATCTGAGACTTATCGCAACACATGTTTGGTTAAACTCTTGTTTAAAATTTATTAACACAATCAATAAACACAATCAATTATAGTTCATATAAGCATTAAAAAACAATTAAAAAACCAAGTTCAATTGAACAAATGTACTTCATAAAAATGTTCTTTCGCTTTCGGAATTTCGACCGGACGAGACGCACTGCCAGGAGAAAGGAGCAGGGAGGCCGACTGAAACAAATAAGAGAACTACAGAATTACGAGATTATCCCCAGTTGAGTGATCTATTACCTGCTGATTTTAGATCGGATTAAAAGAGGATTAAGGCAGCAGCGGAGTTTCAATCTAACTTATCTGGTAAAGAACCGTCCAAGTGGTATTGAACACGGTGGCTCCTCCTGGCAGTAATATCCAGCAAGAACATAGCAGACCCACAGGTCCATAGATATATCCTGAAGCCCGCTTATAAATGCAGATGGCTACTAAATGAACATTGGCCTAATCCCTAAATCAAAGAGAATCAGTCCTGAAGAAGGTGTACTAAGAGAAAAAACCGAAACGCCGCGTCGACTTTTGTGATTCTTTCTGTTTTTAATTATGTTGTATAAAAGACAATTTTTTTTTTATATTTTTTCATTTTTATGAAGTACATTTGTTCAATTGAACTTGGTTTTTTAATTGTTTTTTAATGCTTATATGAACTATAATTGATTGTGTTTATTGATTGTGTTAATAAATTTTAAACAAGAGTTTAACCAAACATGTGTTGCGATAAGTCTCAGATGATTTTTATAGCCTGAAGCAATTTGTGAATTTTTGTACAACTGTCCCCATAATGTTTAATTGTATCTTTGCCTTTCCCGCCTATTAATCTGGCATGCTGCTTTTAGTTAGATACCCTCAGTAAGAATACTGAACCTGGACATATCCTCTGTTGTCCATTTGTGATTGGGACTTTTTTCTTTTGACACTAACTTTCCCCCAGTCCCTTACAAGCCTGTGTGGGGTCCTCCTCCCTTTTTTATAGATATAATAGGGAGTTGCCAATGCGCCAGCTTCTCATTTACCCAGTTAATTACCCCTGGGTTGTCTACATTGCTCCCATAGATAGAGCAGATTGTGAACGTGCAATTTAGTGCCTGAGAACAACCCACAATTACCCATCTCCCAAGACCGTCGGATTTAACCCTATTTACTTTTAGAGGGAATCTTAGATTTGCTAAAACTCCTACTCCTTTCACCCTTGCCCTTGTGTTGTAGCTCCTATTACCTTATATCCTAGTGTGTTGAAAAGATGTTTTTGAGCTCCTTCAACAAGTGTCTGTTGGAGACAGATCAAATCGGGACCCAATGTCCGCAACCCCTGTGCAACTTTCTGTCTCTTTGCTGAATCGTTAAGCCCACAGATATTCCCAGAAACAATTTTAATTTTATTTGTACCGCTCATTATAGATTAGGGGATTTCTATGCGTAGTTCTTTCTCGTTTACTTCTCCCCATCCCTTCTTCTTCCAACAAAAAAACCCCTGTGTTCTACTAAATATTTCATTCAGAGCCTCCGTGTCCACCCCACTGCAAACTTTTGGTGTCCCCTCCCCCCCCCCTTTATTGAGCAGTCAGGATTACCTTGTATGATGGATGTCATGTGTGAGTTCCAGCCACCAGGCCACCATATTGTAAAAACCTTCAGGCTCAAAAATCTATGTACTTTTAACAACTAGCTCATTGGTCAGTTCACCCTCTTCCGTTCTGTAATTTCCTTTAGAAGTTCTCCTGCTTTGACTTCTGAGAGGAAGACTCAGGTTTTTCCGTCGTAGAGGACCTTCAGCCTGGCCAGATTCATTAAGAAGACTTGTGCCCCTTGTTGTTGGAATGGGGATATTAACTGGCGAAGTCTCCATCTCCGTTCTACGGTTGCGTGGCAAAAGTCCGGTTTTGCAAAAAATTTGATTCCATTCACTTCTTTCTGCGAGGTTGGTCTCGCCTTATCGTAGATCAGCTGTCTTAACAGGAAGTTCCTAAAAAAGACCAAAAACACCCTGGGCTTTTCATTAGTGCGGTTCTCTCCCTGCCTCAGCTTGATATTGAAGGGATATCGATGGGCCCTTTGCTCTTCTAGATTCCAATTCCAGTTGGTTTCTGCGGGGAATGCGGCTTGCAATAGTTTGACTATGTACCCTCGAGGGTCTTCTCCTTCAACCCCCTCCGGGATGCCCAATAATCGCAGGTTGTTACGGCGTTGCCTATTATCCTGGTCCTCAAGTTTAGTCATTAGGTCCACTAGGCAAGCCTCGTGAGCTCCCCCCTGCTCTTTAGCCTTCGCGACCTCTTCTTCCAGTATCTCGGTTCTGGCTTCAACCATTGCTGCCCGGTCTCCGATATCTGTGCAAACCTTATTCAGTTTCCTCATGCCACTTTGCAGTTTTTTAGCGGCAGTTTTGGCTGAGAGTCTATCTGAACGAACTTACTCCTGGAATAATTTGATAAAATTCAAGATTGAAGACAGAGAAGGCACCTCCGCATCACTCGTACTTTCTGCCGGGGGCTTCGGAGCTGCCTGTAGCCGTTGCGCACTAGGGGCGTTTCCAGGGGAGAGTAGACTAGGTGTATCAGAATAGTCCCACTTTAACTGGTTACGTTTCCTCATAGTTTGTTTTTTCCGTAAAACTGTGTTAGCGGCTTTGTTGTGATCAGTTTCTGCCTCACTAATGTCCTCCTCCGGTAAAACTTCCTCAGTTGAGAAGCAATCCTCATTGCCAGTATCCGTTAAGGATCCGTCTGAGACAGAATAAAAGTTTTCGCCGCTAGGATCAGGTGTCTGAGGTGGCAGAGTCTCAGAATTAATCGGGGCTTTCGGGATCTCTCCCTGTTTTCGGTGACTTCCCTAGTCTCAATAGGCATCACTGTCTGGAGTTCATTGCCCCCATCCATATCGTTTTGCCACACATCTATCTCTGTCTCTTGAAAGTCAGGTAAGGGGTGAGGCAACAAACCTACAGGGGGAGCTTTCTCTGGTAAAGCAAGCACCTCAGGTGTATTTTGCGGGAAGTTACCTTGAGGATTAATGCTGGAGGTTTTCTTATTACCCATGCTGCCCTCATTAGACGCCGTTGAAACGAATTTCAAAACAGGAAAATGTTTGCTAATTGAGGGGGAGCTCCCAGTGTTATCCGGGGCAGCTTCCTTCATCAAGTTGGATTTGGTAACAGTTTTTTAAATAGCCCCCAAGTCCCTTTTACCTTTCACAGGTTCGTCTGTTTTCTCTCCTTCCCCCTGTGCCGAGGTCAGCCTTGCCTTTAGACCTTTCTGCCCACTCGTAGTCATGCTCCTCTTCTCGGTTTGTTGCCTGCTCCGAGCTGCTTGCCAAAGCCGGAGCCTCGAGGATAATCCCCTTTGGATGCAATGACCCACTGAAACAGCCGCCGATACCGTCAGAATGAGTGCCTCCGCACTCCTCCTAGCACACGCAGAGTAGACGACAAAGCTATACGCAGCACAGAACTCCGCTTGTTTCCGCGAAGTTCTTCCGAGAGCCGCTGCGGTTGATACGGGCATGGACATGGGCTGAAAACACCGTGCTCAGCAGCGTCCGGCTTCAGGGTAACGGGAGGATTGCCGAGCCTCAAACTCCTCCCAGCATGCAACAGCGGCGAGGTGGCTGGATCGCGGCTCCTCCTCACACAGGCTCCATCCCTGCTCCTCCCTGAACTTCTATATTTTTCCAGTGAGGGCAAAGATTTGCTTGGCTGTTCTCAACATGAGGAAGAGCTTAATTTCCTGCGTCTTTTGTTGTTTTACTGCAACATTCTGTATGCGACAGCTATGCGAAGTCATGGGTCTCTTGCTCACTGAACTCTATGATTCAAGCTGCACCTCACTGTCGAGGCTCGACAAGGATGGATCTGCTCAAGTACACTATCAGAGTGGACGGGCCTGGCCCTGTTGGGTGGACTGGTCTGTTAAAGCAGGGCTAAGACCAATCTGCGTTTGGCTGTTTTCTGTTGCAGTGGCACAGTGGGCAAAAAAACAGTAGGACTGCAATGTGGCCACCAAGCAACTGCCATTAATTAACACTTTTGCAACCATTCCACCCATCACCTTCTATTGTTTTCATCAATGAGGTGCCACTTGAGTCCTATAGCACAGCGAGCCTGGGACCCATGGCTCACTCGCACGGACTAGTAGCCCCTGCCACTGGGTTTTAAAACCACAAATAATTTAGGGTGTTCATCTAATTGTAATAATACATGAGTCTTCAACTGTTTCCATAAGTACAATAGTCAATTAATAGACACCTCTTCATTTTTGGTTTCAATATTCAACACCATCAGGAGTAGATTTAAATGTGACTCCCTGGGGCGGCTCCTCCGTTTGAGTGGAGGAGCGTCGCCCTACTAAGAAAGGCCCCAGGCCAAAACTGAAAAACAAAATGGTACTAAAGTTGATTTATTACCATTTTATTTTTCAGCAACCTGTCCCGAACTACATGTCAGGACGGGGTGAAGCCAGTAATGCAGTGTAGCAGCAGCAGCGAGCTGCGCGCTTTAAAATGCACAAGTCCCTTTGTCCGGCCATCTTGCGATGGCCAGCCAGACATACACATTTTAAAGTTCTCTGACCTAGCTGTCCCGCGCCCCACCCGCCATACATGGTAGCCACTAATGGTGTCTGCCAATGCATTTTACATAATGGCGTTTAAAAATCTATCAGGTCTTAGATTTCCTCTGTGCTATTCTACTCTAAAATCACAAGATTTGCTTACCAGAAATTATGAAATTACTGGAAATAAAGGCCGATGATTAGAAACATGTAAAGGAAAGGGAAACAGTAATGGTCTCTGTTACCCCTGAGCTGAGTTGTCAAAGCAGCAAATCACCGCATTAGAGATTAACAAACAGAATACCGTAACAGCAGCTAATGTTGACAATCTGCGGCCCTTTAATCCACAATTATACTTGTAGCTCTCACTACCCCTTTTATCCTCCATTAGCTTTGATTCCCATTATCCCATCATGAACCGTGTCAATGCCTCCCACCCCGGGGATTTCCTTAAACTACTCGGATCTGACAGCCGAGCTGGAGTGCTAAACGCGATTAGTACCTCTTAAACCCACTTACCCGACCCACTGAATAGTAAACTGAAAAGCTCATTAACAGCAACAACAAAAAATAGGACTGCTTCGCGTGGTGGTAAGACCCTTTAAAACAAGAGGAGAATGAAGTCTTTGTTTGAGTATATTTTAAAAGATACGCTAAAATAACAGTGCGAAACACAAAGGCAAAAAGGGCTAGCACTTAACCGTTCAACTGTGAACTATGTATGGTATATTCTGTTAGATTTTCAATATTATTACATGTACACTGAAGTCGGTGATGCAACACACAGCAGACAAATAAAACAAAAGCATCTTCTAGAAGGATTTAACATGTAAAATGTAAGTCTTTAAGTATTTTCGAAAAGTAAAGAAGGGTGTAAGTTCCAAAGAGAGGCAGTTCTATGCCCATGCCTGCACACTTAAAATTAGATACGTACTTAAAGCTACGTTCATTTTTACTTATTATCTAAATTACGTGACAAATATGAACAATGTATATATTTTTTAATAAAGGACAGGGCAAGATAAAATGAACAATGCGCCCGTGTAAAAAACGGGACTACATGTGGCTTTATAGCCTTTAAACTCTCCTGTGTTACAGGGGAAAAGGCAGCAAACGGTTACAGTCCACGTAACATACACGATTCACACCAGCAAAAAAAATAAAAAAAAATATATATATATATATATACATATATATGATACATCCTTCGTTTATAAATCTGTTTTCTTGTGTAACAGAGTTGTTGTAAACAAAAACGGACTATCAACGTATATATTAAAAAAAAAGATGTTTCACTATTTATGCTGTTTTTATTATGATAAATTAAAAAACCATGTTTACAATGTAATTTAAAATTTAGCATTTTTAAAAGTGCCGAAAATGGTATTTGTTTCATTCCCCGTTAGGTAATGAAAGCAATAACTGGGCACATTCATTCAGTTTGATGCTTCTGCCCTAATGCCAAGATGTTCATGTAGCATTTAATAACACAAACAGTGAATCCCAGCAATGAGCCGTCAATCTTATCTATCTTTGCTATGACTCAGGGCATTTTTTTTTACTTTATCGAAGTGTTGAGTATTTTTTACCCAGGTTTCCTATGGCTCCGATATTTTCTATTTTACATATAGGTCCGACCACTAGTTGTTGAAGAACCTGTAATGGACGACTGCAGGAGCTCCTCTCAGCCAAACATTCGGTTCGTGGGCACTCAAAAGTTAAATCATTGAAATGTTCTCAAAGCTTAGGAGATATATATATATATATATCTATATATATATCTAGATATATATATATATATTATGTTTAGTTGCTGAAAAAAACACACACACAGAATATGATTTGTTCAGTCTACAGGCCACATTTGGTGTTATTTTTGGAGATACCACTATGCAAGAACTTACAGGAATTTGATGGAGAAAAACAACTTTTGGAATCCCTCTCTATATAGCTCCCTACAGATCACCGATGACTGCTCGATATGAAATGCTCACAAAATCAACTGTAGGTGCACATCAATATGTCCACGTATGCGATAGGGTTACCGCCTTTCCCACAGAAAAATAACAGCCATTTGTTTCCCTTTTTAAGATTTTGCAAAGGCCAGGGAATTGAACACAAATAGAACTTTATATAAAATCGTTGGTTCATTTTTCTGTGTTTGTTTACTTCATATATCAGTCAGGTATCAACAGGGCTGCTCTACACAAACATTGTAAGTGCTTTTACCTCATATTTACTGTTTAATGTATGTAGGGATAAGGGGAAAAATAGCAGCTAAAGGTTATCTTCCTAACTTTTGTACAAGCATTGCAATACTTGTCACGCTAGTATAAAATCGGCCAGGTGCCAACCTTCGCATACTACATGCACATTGCACAGGCTCCAATTTTGCACCATAAATAATTCTGACTCCTCCGGTTAACCATTGTGAACCAAACTAAGCCTGCCACATTTGACGGCAGAGTATTCAAACGGGTCAAAAGTTATAATGAGGAGCCGCAGATCTAGTGACTTTTGGAAATAAAAAGGAAAATATAATTTGCAACTTTCTGCACGAAGAAATTCCATGAACTGCTGAACAAAACTGCACCAAATTTTGCAGGGAAATTATGCTTGTTTGGCTCTATTTGGTGATGTTTCTTGGTTTGTTGAGTTATCTTTCAACCATTTCCAAATTATTCAGTCAAACAACAGAACGTAAGAACTATGCAGATCTGTAGAATTGGTGCATGCATGTTTTTACACTTATTTTAAGGGTATCGAACCTTTTACTGGTTGTAAAAATTAGTAATAAAACTTTGAAGAAACTCAGCGCACACTGGAGGGCACAACTGTCACACACACCACGTAGAAGTGCAGGTCACAATTTGTGCTGAATTAAAGACAATATCAGAGATTACAGCTATTATGAATACACACATATTGCGTATGAATGGGATGCAATATTTCTATATCAAATGTGTTAGCACTGATGCAGTAGTCAATTATTATCATACAATGGCACAGAAGCAGTGAGTCACAACATACAATACGACATAACCAATACTTTACTACACAAGTGCAATTACCATTTAACTTCAGTGCAACTCCAGCTACTTAGTGACACAGTCATACATACTCTAATACACTCCTTAACAATCAGTTTGTCACATTTTATTTCCACTATTCACAAGTGATGGGAGTTCAGTTTTAAGATCAACCTTAGCTTCTTCCTATATTTACAGACATACTGGTAGAGTTATTTTCATAGACAAAGCAGTCCACTCCTAAAACTTAATCACAATTGACTGGCCTGAACACTACCTCATCCTTTTCTATATCTTTCTACCCCACACACCCATCCTCAACAAGGTCTGCCCATCTGCCATAATGAAACGATCCTTGTGGGAAATGCTTCCACCCATTTGGAGAACAAACAGATAATTACCTAGATATATTTCAATCCACTGAAATGTGTCATATCAATAAAATCTGCTTCCAGTCTAGTAAATGGCCTTCGGATTTGCCAGCGTGACATGATTGTGTCAGTTTTCATACCCTGATTATTCAAATGGCATATCAAACAATGACTATACACATTTTCAACAATAAGTACAAATCTTGCATTTTCCTCGCACTTTTTGTAACTAAACTAAATCTTCCTGTAAGAGTCTGATTCTGCAAATATTTACACATGGCTGGAACATGGATTCCAGCAAGATATATTTCTGACATACAAATGCTGATAATTCCTTTTATAGCCTAACTTCTCCCATTTTTTTTCTCAGTGTCGGGAGAATCTCCCTGCTTTCAATTTGCTCAAAGGCGTTTGCATTGAATCAATGAAGAAACAATTCACATTATTTAATTTCTGTGTTGCATCAATTTCAAATCCACCTGTTTCATTTCACTGTACAACTGACTCATCCTGCGAGCTGCAATATTTTGCCATTTGGTCCGAATATCTGTTACTAAGGGTTATCCTATCCTTGCCAGTCTTATGGGCTGCAAACTTAACAAAGGCTGCCTCTCTTGGTTTCTGAATGGCTCCCAATAAATCCAATATGGACATTCTATTTTAATAGGAGCTCCTGAGGATGTCATAAACACTTGCTGTGACCATAGTGACCAAATTTACATTTGGCAAAGGAGACCCTTCTAAGGTCACTGACACTGAACTTACTGATTAGGCAGCCTTCAATGCTCCACACTGGTCTCTAAAATAAAATCCAATTACAAATAACGTTAGTTTAGCTATTACCAAAGGAACTTTTATGTCTGATCGTAGTTTTGTGCATAACTCAGTAACTTCTAAGAAATCATGATCCAAATGTATTTTATTGAGTTTTGTAATAATTATCAGTTTCATCCTCTGTCATTGCAACTAGTATGACATTGGAAGAGTGTTGCTGGATTTAAAACATCACAGGTCTGATTAGAAATGTTCTCTGCCACAAGTAGTGTCTGTTCACATCAAGTCAGTCTACTGTTTGTTATATTATGAGTCCTTGTTAAAAGGATCTTGGCTGAGTGAGTGACACAGTAATTAAAGATTGGCCCATCACAATTCCTTTTTTTAGTTCATTTCCAGGCGAACAGCTGCAACAGATTTCAAATAACCTGGAAGACTTACAGCTATTGGATCCAACACTGCAGAAAGATTTGCCACTGGGTACCTTAATCGTCCACGTTTCTGGGTGATAATGGAAAGTGCACATCCATCTCTTACATGGCAGAACAGAAAAATCATCATATTGTAATACGACATTCCAAGTGCGTCCTCATGACACTCACTATCTTAGAAGTTCTTAAATGCATCAATAAATTCATCACCAATTGGTACCAGATCTTGGACATCATTATATGTCAACCATACTAAAGGCTTTGCAATCAAAGAAAACATTGGAATCCACTGATGACAGTTCCCAACAATTCCAAGAAACATCAGAACCTCCCTCTGAGTGGTTGGCTGGCTCAATTTCAGAATTGCAGAAACATGTTTTTTGGAGACTTTTTTAACACTCCTTTCAATATGCTGTCCGGGTTAGATGACTTCTTTTTTTTACAAGTCTGCATTTTAGTTGAGACAGCTTATGCCCATTCTCAGGTAAATGATTTAACAAGGCAATTTTATCCAGTTTACAGTCCACTTTTGTCCTATATTGATGATGTACTGATCGCATCTATTGCAACAAGACTGAGTCTAAATCCTTCTCCTTTAATTGCAGGAAGATTGAAAGACTTTCAATATATCCTGTGGGATCTTACACCACATGAGAACTTTATTTAAAATTGAAACGCAAAAAGAAATTGTCATTCATCATAAAGAGGTACTGAGAAGAAGTCAGTGACTATATCTCATTCTGCTTCTGATGGAATTTGAAATAAAATCACTGCCTGGTTCTGTTCAACTGGACAACAAGCAATTTAGTTTATCTTCCGGAGATCTTGTATGATTCTCCATTTGCATTTCGGTTTTTTAATTCCCAGAACAGGAGAATCCAATGACTACTAAGCGCTTCCTGAATAATCCTCTGTTCAACCATTTTTTCAATCGCTGATTAAATTCTCTCTTCTGAATCCTTTTAAAGTCTGTATTGCCTCATTCTAGGAATAGGTGATCGAAATAGAGCTCTTATAAAATGCGTATATTTTAACTCTAGATCATTTTCCGAACACTGCATAGAGGTATGGGATATCATTAATAGCCTAAAGCCTGATTTAGTATGTATTACGTAAACATGGCTTATTGACCATACTATGCCGGACCTATCGGTGGCCATACCTACTAGGTATAAAATACTGAAATGTGACAGAGTGGGAAGGTCAGGGAGGGGGTGTCGCAATTGTATATAAAGACATTTTTGAGTGCGCACTGGTGAATGAGGACTATAAGGGTGGCTGTGACTGCGAAATATTGATTTTTCATATCTCTGTGAACAAAAGGATAGTACTTGAAGGGGCTGTTGTAGACAAGGCCCTTGGATACAACTCACTGTTCACATGTAATCAGGCCAATTAGTTGTCTTCATTTGTACTGAAGTTCCAATATTTCCTTCTTGTGGGGGATTTAAATTTACCTTTTGAAGACCAGTCAAATAGTCTGGATAATGAGATGAAGGTCCTACAGTTAAAACAATGGATTGTGGGTCCAACACAAGGCAGGGCACACATTAGATTAACTTTGCTCTATTTAAAATCTGGTAAAAATCCAATCAGTAGAGCACATCATATGGCCAGACCACTTTACTGTACAACTCTCTTTTTGCTTACAAGAGAACAGGATGATGAATCCAAATCCCACTCATGCTAGTAGGCTATCATGGAGGAAAGTGAGCCCTGATCTTTTTATCAACAATTTAAATCCAGCTACAATTGGGAGGAATGTTCCATAGGCTGGGGAGTTGGGAAATGTAATGTCTGCAGCTATAGACATCTGTGCCCGGTAAGGAACAGTAATCCCACAAACAGACATCTAGCTGGAAAGTGGTATACAGGAAAGTTAAGATAACAAAAAAGGGATTAATAAATTCTCAAACGCAGGAGGCGGTGCACTTAAGGGTTGGAGGATTAAGTGATCTATAAAAATGCATTTATAGCTTATTACAAACTATTGAGAAAGGCCAAAATGCAATACTTTGTACAAAGACTGGAAGAAAACAGTAGCTCATCTAGAGAACTGTTTACAATACTTAAGGAACTAGCTCACCCAAAAATGCTGAATCAAACAATTGAAGCTTCTGCATCCTTTAGTGAGGGCTTGCCCACATTCTTCAATAATAAAATCCTGTCCATTTATTCAACATTTGGGGTCAACCACCCTTGGAGAGGGAACTAGTTAAGAATACTAAAGCACACCGTGAAGCAATTTCCAATTGGGGAGGAGTTTGCAGACTTAGCAGTTGAAATGTTGGCGAGGATGATAGGAGCTGTGAGGTCTGGATCAGCACTCAATCCGTGTCTCGACTATGTTTGTTCTCTCTTAATTCCTGCAATTGCAGCACAGGGAACACTTCTCCTAAACAAATACTTTAAGGAGGCAGAATTTCAAACAGTTTGGAAGCAGGCCTTAGTGGTGCCATTGGCAAAGAAAGAAGGGATGGACGCTTCCATACTCTCTAACTACCATCCCATTTCACTGACACCCTAATTGGCCAAAGTATTGGAACGATTTGTTAATAATCTATTAATTCAATACTTAGAGAGCAATAACCTTTTGAATCTTGCTCAAACAGGATTCAGGGCAAAAAATAGTACAGAAACTACCTTACTTGAGGTGAAACAGTACTAGGTCATTAGCAGATCAAGGGAAATGGGCAGTATTAATCATTTCAGACCTGTCAGCAGCTTTTGATACTGTGTCTCACCAGTATTTACTTCAAAGACTACATGAAATTGGTCCACACTTAGCCACATTGGTTCGATTCTTTATTAAATAATAGCTCTCAATCGGTACATTTACAGCCTTTTAGACCCAGCCCCAAAAACTTGCTCTGTGCAGGCCCTCAGGGTTCTTGTCTGAGCCCACATTGTTTAATGTTTATCTGGCACCACTGTTAAATATTGGGTAAAAAAAAAAGAGAATTTGAGATCGTTATGTATGGTGATGACACTCAGCTAATTATCTCTATTGATGACAAGTACGATGAGACAAAGGATAATTTGGTTGAGTGCCTTTCTGAGGTAGCTGAATGGGTGCATATTCATTGCCTAAAACTAGATGCAGAAAAAACAGACATTCTGCAGTTTGAATTTCGGAGTGATTTGAGGTGGTCAACACTGATAGGCATTGCACCATAACCTAAGAAAGTAGTAAAAAATGTGGGCTTTCTTTTTTACAATGCCCTGTCCCTGCAAAGAACAAGTAACCAGGGTTCCGGCTGCTAAGTATCCTTCAGAAATTATTCAGATGGATTCCAGTAATATGGAGAAAAAACTTAGTCCAAGCCTTAATTGTGAGTAGGCTGGATTATGGAAATGCACTGCATGTGGGCATGGCTGAGTACTTGTTTACACGGCTCCAGACTATTCAGAATACAGCTGCAAAACGTATTTGTGATAAAAGAAACAGGAGCGCAGCATCGGTCTCCCTCGACCGCACCATTTGCTGCCGGTCCGTAAACAAGTTTACGGACCGGCAGCAAGTTAATGTGCCATATGCACAGAGCACTTTACAGAAACGGCCCAACATTACTGCTGAATAGAGTCAACCTTCACAAACCATATGGAACCTTAGATCAGCCACTAAGGCTCTAATATCTTGCAGAAGAATACAAAAATCTCAGATAGGTGGCCATGCTTTTAACTTTTTGGCTTCCACTCACTGGAACAAGCTACCCCAGAATCTACGTGCAGTTTCAAATCTAGTGTCATTTTGGAAAAAAATGAATAAATGGTTATACCCACTCTAGGTTCACGATCAGAACTGGTAATAAGATCTAGCACCGGAATATCCCTTTGAGGATCAGTTGTGTGCTCTATCCAATACAAATACAAATATTGTATCTGGTTTAATCTTTATTTTGACTGGGTTGCTCCTCTAGTCAATCCAATCTCTTTACCACTATAGTCCCATGCCTATTCTCTAACAGAATGCTTTAAATCTAGAGGTACATCTTCTTACGTCATAATTGGAACAAGTCAACTGTTGAATCTTCTGAACTGAGTTTAAAGACTGAATCCTAATCTTGCGTTTCAACTGCAACAACAACCGGTGTACAGTAAATTATGCAATGCATCTTAGGAAGAAATCTCTTCTGAGTAAAATCACAGGACTCAAATCACATATTATGAACTAATATTTATTCTCCATCTGACCAATTTTAACTGGAACATGGAACATCTCCTGTCACCTGATTAACAGTGTGTCTATTACTAATGCTTCCAACATGGGTTTTTCTTTTCCAATTGAGGTAGGTTGGGAACTTTCACAGAACTAACTGTAGAATGGGTAGCCTCCACATCAATTAAAAACTAAACGAGATGGCCATTGACTTCTCTGTCAATATAAGGACCACTTTGGTCTACTTCTCTGACTGCTCCAAGCAAGCAATCTTCCCCATCCCTCAGGCACCGTCATTGTGAACTACCCCCTGCCACCTCATCATTCAGAGTCATTGTATTATTTTTTTTTTTTTTTGTTCCTCATCTCAACCATGGCTGGCCCATCAGTATCGGAGGCTCGAACAGAGTGTGACCTGGAGAAAAAAGACTTGCTGTCTCAGTACAGGACTGGTAGAGGTCAATCGTTATGGAGGAGTGCCAGGACCCTACAGCCTAGTCTGTTTCACGCTTAGTCACAGGCCTTTAAGTACTCTTAAGACGGAACTTGCCATTAGCCAAATTACACCACTGCTTATACCACAAATTGACCTTAATTATGAAGGACAGACATGAATAAGCGAAAGGAGTACGACATGGACAGAATCATTGTATTCTGTTGATATCCTGATTTATGGGGTATTTTAGTTCTCATATTTTTCTCCATTACTGGAGCTGTTTGCATAGGCTCTCGAAACGACTTCTGATTCTGCACTGTACTCTGCATTTTCAACATCAGTTTATTTCTCTGTATCTGTGGCATTTGTTCTAAAACACTTGGATTCTATTAGAATTCAGTCAACACTTCCTTTTCCAATGCCTGATCGTTCCCCAAAAATGCCACTCTATATTCTTTTTCAACATTCATGTTCATTCCATCACCTTTACCACCTTGCATTATCTGATTTTCTCCACTTTGTGCAAAATTCATATTTAAAATCGTTTGATTCTGGGACCTTTTCTAAAACTGCCTTGTCAGAGCAATCATCAGCTTTTCCTTAAGCGTATTCTTCTTTGCCTCAACATCACCAACATCAAGATCTCATCTATGTCCTCCATCTGCCAGCACAATTTATTCTGGTGAATACGATTATTCATTTTTGTCCTCAATTCATTCACAAAAGCAGAAATTAAACCACTAACTCCATCCTTCTCAAGATTTTTGACTCCGGTTTATTTCTTATAAATGTGAATCATGCTTTCCTAAAAGGAATGCACGGACGCCTTTGGCTCTTGTATGGCTCTCAACATTTTATGTCAATTTATGCCTTTCTCAGGATCTTTTTTTTCAAATATTTAGTTACCTTATTTTTGTCTGCTATCTCTGTAGCCGGTTAGTAGAACTAACTGGTTATTGTGTCCGTCAACCAATAACAACCTTAAAATGTAAACCATAAATCTTCAGCAAACACAATATCCAATAACACATTTAAATCAACCCATATCAAAGACATGTGTGCCAATTTATGTATTTCATCATACCACTTTCCAGCGCCCTCTTGCAACTTTGGAAAATGATGCGCAAAAGCGTACAAATCAGTCCTTTTCCACAGGACACACTCAAAATTTCTCTGTGAAAACCAAGCTTATCCTTACTTCAGAATCCCTTGTGACATTTCTTGCTTTTCCCTCAACACTTTTTCATTTTCATTCTCTTTTTATTTGCTGTCCCTTTTTTCCATGTTCCTCAATATTTCTACAAATCACTGCAGTCCTGTGATTTCTCAATGAAGTCTTAATATGAGCTCTTAAGGTAATTAAGTCCATCTTTCTGAATTCATCATGGGGTAATTCAATTTTATAATGTTGCTTCATATTTATCTTGTGCTTCATTGACATACCTAGAAACGTCTTTTATTAAATATCTAATTTCATCAGCATTGTAAGTCAATAGTCTATTGCAATTCACTTGCAGCTTTTTGACAAATTCAATTGTCAGATCACCAATACTAAGCAAACAACCACCAATTGCAGTGCAGCTCTGTCAAAGGTCAACCTATCACAGTGTGGCTTCTTTCAGTAGTCAATCAATGAGAGCACTGCTTTGTGACGACATATCACCAATCCTGGCGTAGTTCCCTGGCTGTTTTTAATTAATCACAACAAGGTTTATTATCTAGGCAACGGGGATCGCAAAACTTCTTTCAAAATACATTACTAACTAAAACTCTTCTGTTTACCCTAGAAAGAAAAATCAAGTATCAAACTGAACCTTTTAAATGAATGCTCATACTAAGAACACAAAACCACAACCTTATTTAAACGGTTATTCACAGCAAGTAGACTCCTGCCAAGCAATTGTCTACTTCAATCAGTGTGCGTGCTCCAGTGCACTGAAGAACAAAATACACTAAGTAGTCAGTAGATCTTGCGATCTTGGATTTACAAGGAATTCGATAACCAATTCCATTCAATCCAATAAAGAAACAGAACTTCAAATCGAATTACAAATATGATTAGTACATCACCACAATAGTCATCAATCTACCAATTGAGCCCAAAATCATCATCACAAACCCAAACAACTCAATACAGAAACAAAAATCCATCACCACAAACTCAATATTTAATGCACATCCACAAATTTAGTTTCTCATACACTCAAATATCGCTCAAGAATGCACAGAGAATACAGCTAGATCTGACATTGGAATATTGGCAACATTTTGACAATTCCTTTCTCCCTTGGACTAGCATTAAAGACTTAAAAAACACTGGAAACTTTTGGGGACTTCTTAAAGAGGAGGTATTCTTGCGATAACCACCCGCTGCTACCAAACTGGGAGGAAGCCGACTCCCAAATATTCACTGAACCCCAATAATCTAAATAACCCAGATTTGTACCTCAGGCAGTTTGGCTCCACAGTTTCTGTTGATTTACCAGCAACAGAGACCCCCCTCCACAGCACTGAACAACTAGTTAGCAGAGTAAAAATCAAACAGCGACTGGGACCATTCAAAAATTGAGCGCTAGTTCGAAAATAGGTTTAAAAAGGTTTATTACAAAATTCTTAATATAAGCGATACTGAAATGCAATATATGCCATTAAGGCCTGGATACAGAGTACAACATCAGAATAATAATACCCTTTTAAGCAGATGAATATCTCCAGATTCTAATTACCAAACTCATAGGATTACTGACAGCATTCTAAGCAAGAAGAAAAAGGTCTTGGACAGAGTCTTGGAAGGAAAATGGGAAGTTACCACTAAGCTTCAATACTAGGCATTTTTATAAACATTTTACACATAGACAATTAGCAAAACTATAGATACAGCATGACATGGTCATGGTCCTTCTGCAAACCTTGATCAGAACTTCCAGTGGAAGTCCTTCAAAATGATACACAGAGGAAAGTTTCATTCACAATCCACATTTTCTAAAATCAGGTGCCACCTACGTCCACAGCACCCTGTGGTCCTACAGAAACTGTGGGAAGAGAAGACTTGCAGCAGGCCACTGAATGGGTGGAGAAATAAGCAGCATCAAGATGAGCAGAACACCAGAAATGGCATGCTAGAAATTGGGGTTTCTGGTTTTCAGAGTATGCACCCTGTAAAAGCAGGAACCACAAGTTTAGTCAGGGTAAGTTGGATACACACTAAAGATGACCTATGCTCACAGTCTGGTAGTTTGGCACAGAGCAGTCAGGCTTATCTAAAGAGGCAATGTGTTAATTATTTGTGCAACACGCACACCATACAGTGACACAATGAAAACACCACAAAAATAATCCACCCAGGTTTACAAAAATAGGTTATTATATTCTCATCAAAACAAGACCAAAAAAAAACATCCAATAAGTACAAGTCGAGATATGAATTTGAAAGAACAGATGTAAAAATATCACTTAGAATCAATAATGCTTTAGGGGTTACTTGAGGTTGCCCTGAACCAGGGCAGAGTGAACAGTTCAGGCTGACCAAGATGAAGTGCATGACGGGGATAATAGCCACTAGGGCCTGGGGAACAGAGAACCTTGATCATGATCGCAACAGCGAGATGCAGAGTATAGAAGAGCGATCCGTCAATGTAGGCCCTGCAGTCAGGGTGATGTGTCGATTTTCTTCACGCAGTGAAGTCCATTGAGCCAAGCACTGGTCCCGAGTGTGATGGTTATGAGGATGCTGGGCCAGGATAACCCATGCAGGTGGGACAATGCATCGATCTTCTCCACGCAGTGGCGGCAATGTGTTGGTTCCAATGTGGTGGTTCTGGACGTGATGCAGCCAGAGCCACACACACGCCCACAGCCACACACACACACACACACCCAGAGCCACACACACACACACCCAGAGCCACACACACACACACCCAGAGCCACACACACACACACACACACACACACACACCCAGAGCCACACACACACATACACACCCAGAGCCACACACACCCACCTAGAGCCACACACACCCACCCAGAGCCACACACACACTCAGGGGGTAGGGAAGCAAGCACAGCGAGGGGGCAGGGAAGAAAGCACAGCGAGGGGGCAGGGAAGCAAGCACAGCGAGGGGGCATGGAAGCAAGCACAGCGAGGTGGCAGGGAAGCAAGCACAGCGAGGGGGCAGGGAAGCAAGCACAGCGAGGGGGCAGGGAAGGAAGCACAGCGAGGGGGCAGGGAAGGAAGCACAGCGAGGGGGCAGGGAAGGAAGCACAGCGAGGGGGCAGGGAAGGAAGCACAGCGAGGGGGCAGGGAAGCAAGCACAGCGAGGGGGCATGGAAGCAAGCACAGCGAGGTGGCAGGGAAGCAAGCACAGCGAGGGGGCAGGGAAGCAAGCACAGAGAGGGGGCAGGGAAGGAAGCACAGCGAGGGGGCAGGGAAGGAAGCACAGCGAGGGGGCAGGGAAGGAAGCACAGCGAGGGGGCAGGGAAGCAAGCACAGCGAGGGGGCAGGGAAGCAAGCACAGCGAGGGGGCAGGGAAGCAAGCACAGCCAGGTGGCAGGGAAGCAAGCACAGCCAGGTTGCAGGGGAGCAAGCACAGCCAGGGGGCGGGGAAGCAAGCACAGCAAGGGGTCAGGGAAGCAAGCACGGGCAGGGAAGCAAGCACAGCCAGGGGGCAGGGAAGCAAGCACAGCCAGGGGGCAGGGAAGCAAGCATAGCCATGTTTCCAGTGCTTGGCTATTCTAAACAAACCATTGGTATCCGGCCTGCCACTCAAACGTAAACAACTCCCAGAATACCTTAAATAGCTAAATGAAACCTCAGAAGTAGAAACATTATGTCCTGACTACACGAGAGAGGCTGCAATTGTAACTGCGAGGGACAAATACCACCTGAACCACACAGCGCGGATCCCCTACAAAACGACAACGTTAAATTGCCCCTGTCCAACTACCTTGCCAAGTAGCGATAATATTTGCTTAAAATGTTGAAAGTGACTTTGCATGTCAGAGTGTATTGCTAAATATCTAAATATAAAAAAATACAAGCACACAGATGTAAGCACATAGACTCTGGGCAATAGCTCGCTTAATCTTCGTGATGGCGCCTTGACAGCGCAACAGACCTCCACGGCTACTACTTACACACAGGTACTACTCACAGGACACGTGGTCCCAGTACCTGTGCCTCACAGCGCAACTTCACCTCCACGGCGACTACTTACTCACGGGCACTACTCACAAGACATGTGGTCCCAGTACCTGTGGCTCACAGCACGGGCGCTCTCAGCTCCTACTCACGGTGCGTGCATTTGCACAACCACTGCAGAGAGCCGACAGCACCGGCCACAGTACGCGCTGAGCCCACACAGACACTTCTTACAGCCCCGACACTGGCTTCAGCACGCAAGCACAGCTGCCGCTCCCAGCTAAAAAGTGCAGATACTCAGTACAGGTCCATTTAAAGCATTGGTTGTAGTCTTAGTTAAGTTTAATTGAATTGGACAAACACACCTGAACTGCTGCATAAGTAAACTGAAAACTTGGTAGGTATGAAAGCGGAGTTGAACAAGAGTTAAAAAAAAGTCCCCTATGTCATATGCCCTATTCAGACTGCCCGGGCTTTTAACCAACAGCAAGCTCTTTATGTTGGGCTTTTACAAGTCCCAGAATGCAAAATACTGATAACTTAAAGAACAGCGCAGTCGCTGACGGGATCACACACGTCAATGGAGTGCATGCACGCATCATATATTCAAAAATAGTAAGTCAGAACAATGTATTCTAATTACACTTTTTCTAATAAAGGCGCATGCCGTAAATTAACACGGAACCTTTAGCCACTGCAACATTAACATCTAAATATTTTTAAAAAATCACACAGACCAAAATATGGCATTAAGCATTTGCACGTAATTTCCTTATTATGCCAAAAACTGCGCCGAGGCTGCCACCATACTTCGAGCAGTAGTCTGTCTACTCACCTGCCAGCCGCTCCCTCCCCTGCTGTGGCTGTACAGCGGTACTCCGCTACTAGCCGCCAAGCATATCAGCGACAGCCCGCTCCGCTTTCCTCCATTCTATCAATGTGTTCTCCTGCAAAACCTCGCTGCCATCTTGCAAACGCAGAGCTTGCCGGGAAGGGCGGGACGCCGTGTCTAAGCAACGCAGAGCAGCCAGCTGGGAGCGGCTCGGGGGCTGTTGGAACTCGAAGACAAATCCTCGAGACCGACCTCAAAATTAATTAAAACGTAACCAACTCCCACTCAGCCAGCCAGCTTTGTGCTACTGTACACACTTAGCAGTATGCGGTATGCTTCCTAGCGTACAGGTTGAAAATGAGGGTAATTAAGAAATATTTCTTTTGTTGAGGTAATTGGACGGGAGGCCGTGTGGGTGGGTAGTAGGTGCGTGAGCTATAAAAGGCAAAACGAGACACGCAAAGACGTAAAACAAACAGGGAGACGACATAAGACGGGGTACAGACACGCAAAGACTTTAAACAAACAGGGAGACGACATAAGACGGGGTACACATACAAACAGGGAGACGACATGAGACGGGGTAAACGTACAAAGGGAAAAGAAAATTATAAATAAAATGCTGCTTACCTGATCGCATCCTGGCAACTTAAATCTCGCAGCCCACTCCTGCAAAAGCCACAATGAAATTAACAAAACATGGCGTCCCCAAAAAAAAAAAAAACATCCGCCCACCGCCGCATGACGTTTTAAAAAGGGGCGGAGAGGGAAAAACAAAATCGCCGGAACGCCCACGAATCGCCTTGCACAATGACGGACGCCTCTCTCTTCCAATGACTAGCCTCCATTTATGGAGCTAGCCAATGGAAGACAGAGGCGGGACAAAGCCACATACTATTCTCAAAAGATTTCGCCTGCGCGAACGCTGCTGCGCAGCGGATCGCCAGGCGAAACCTAAAAATCAGGTCCTCCAGGTCAGCAGTCCATTTCTAAAATAGTACTGTTAAATCCAACTTTACCGGTAAACAAGATTTATCATTGCCATTCCAAAGATATAAAACATGATGCAGCTTTTCCTTTCTAACCAGGAATTACAGCTTAAAAGTGTATTAAGGAATTCCAAATGCTAACCTATGAGAGGAGTAGGCGTCACAGTAGTGAAAACAAAGTTGGGTGTTCTTACTACTAGGACATGCAAAACTTGCCGGTACCTGTCCTACCTTTTCCTCACATAGCACCCTGCCCTATGGGCTACCTAGAGCCTATCTTAGGGGTGACTAGTGTTTAATAAAAGGGGGGTTTAAGGCTTGGCATGTAGTTCTAAATGCCACGTCGAAGTGGCAGCAATCTGTATACACTGGCCCTGCAATGGCAGAACTGAAAGAGGTCTGAAAGGCTACTTGTGTGGGTGGCACAATCAGTGCTGCAGGTTCACTAGAAGCATTGAGGTTACAGGCCCTGGGTATATGGTATACCACTTTGCAAGGGACTTAAAAGTAACCTAGGTATGCCAATTGTGTATACGCCAATGTTACCATGTTTAGGGGAGAAGCATATGCCCTTAAGCACTGGTCAGCAGTGGTAAAGTGCTCAAAGTCCTAAGGCCAACAAAAAGAAGGTCACAAAAATAGGAGGAAGGCAAAACGTTTGGGTGACCCTTCAGAGAGGGCCATTTTCAAACATAATCCATTTGAATAAAATGTGTCTCGCATGAAAATATGGCATATTTATACTACATTATTAATCACTCTTTTAAGATTCTTTACTGACCTACCTATTCTACCAGCTATGTGAATGGGTTTCTAGGGATTGGGCTGCTTTTCAGGGTTTTAATTTTACACAACAGTGGTCATTGTTCTTCAGGGCTTCGTGCTCCTGGCGTGGAAAGTCACGAAAAGAAACTAGTGGCAGACACTGGGGTGGCACCTATATAAGCACAGTGCACGTCACTTCCAGCGCGGATGACGCAAGCGAAGACACGTGAGTTAGATCTGGGGGTCTCTAGTTGGCAATGGTATTCACTTTTGTCCAAATAGGGACCCTTACTTCTACGTCAGGATAAGGGGATTATACTCCTTAATAACCCCTGCTCACCCCCTTGGTAGCTTGGCACGAGAAGACAGGCTTCTCTCAGAGGCAGAGTGTTAAGCATTTGTGAATATACACAGTAATACAGTGAAAACACTACAGATGGACACCACACAGGTTTTATAAAAATAAGTATTCTTTATATAGACTTAACACAAGACCACAAACAAGAAAAATCCACAATAATATACTTAATGTTGTCTTAAAGATGATAAACGTTGCTTAGTTCAAGTTGATGATAAATGCAACACAGTTCTCAACAATACCTGGATGCGTAATGCAAAGTGAACAAAAGGCTTGCAAAAGGGGAGATGCGTCGGTTCCGTGATCCGGGGAAAATGATGTGTTGTGCCTCAATGATTGCGCAGAGTAGGGGATGCGTCGTGATCCTTACCAGTGCTGGATTGATGCGTAGATTCTCGGCCTGCGGGCCCGTTGCGATGCGCAAGATGGCGCCTTGATGCGATGATCCGGTTGCGATGTGAGAAGATGGTGCCCTTGACGCGGCGATGCGATGACAATGCGTAGACGCCCTGGCAGCCTTGCGACGACTCTGTACTTTGGAGCCGCAACAGGCCCTGCAACACGCTTCTCCGGTGATGCGATGGCGACTCTCTCGATGGCATCACGCTTCTCCGGTGATGCGACAGCAGGCAGCTTTGACGAAGACATGCTTTCTGGGAGATGCGGCGGTGGCACGCTTCTCCGGCGGTGTGACGATTTCAGCTGCGTCGGCGACACGCTCCTCGATGCGTCGCGCTTCTAGCTCCCAGCGACACGCAAATGTCTGTAGATAGAATTCCCAGCAAGGAAATTCAGAGGGGAGCTGGAGATGAAGTCTTTTGTCCCTGAGACTTCAGCAGGAGGCAAGCACAGTTCAAGCTCATGGAGAATATTCTGTAGATGATGAAAGTCCTTAAAAAGTTCCTTCTCATTTCCTTGGCAATGAAGCAACCACTGCAGGCCAACCCAGCAAACAGCACACTGGCAGAGGGGAAGTAAAACTCCTGCAGCTTCCTTGGTTCTTCTCCTTGGCAAAAGGTTTCTTGTTCCAGAAGTGATCTAAAGCTCTTGGGACTGGGTCCCAATATTTATACCCCAAAATCCTTTGTTCTCTGAAGGCAGAGAGGCCTCTGCCTTGTCTAAAACAGTTCCTGAGCACTTTGTTTACATGACACCATCCTTCCTTTCACAGTGCAGGTGCAGAAACATTAGCCGCCCCACAGGAGGTGGAGCCAGCACAGGGGAGGGAAGGCACAGCTCTGGAGCACTTTGTTGACAAGATTCCGTCTCTCCTTTCACAGTGCAGGGCAGAGACATTAGACAAGACACAGGAGGTGGAGCCAGCATTGTAGAGGGAAGGCCCAGCCTTATTCAGGCCCCAGGTGCAACTCCTCCCTCCCATCTAGATGCAGATCTCTCTATTCCCCACTTGGCTGCCCCAGCCTCTCTCCTGGAATTCCCCAGCCCTGTCACTCACAAACGCCAGACAAGGAATACACAACCTAGCAGAGGCAGACCTGGACAATTAGGCAAGAAAATACCTACTTTGTAGAAGTGGTATTTTCAAACACAGAATATTAAAACCAACTTTACTAAAAGATGTATTTTATCATTCTGAGTTCAGGCATACTAAATTTGAATTTCTACCATGTTCCCTGAGTCAGTTAGGATTATAAGAATGTAATAATCTAACTGCCCATTCTAGACTATGGAGAACACGTAGCCTTGCAATAGTGAAACACGAAAATGGCTGTAATTCACTATTAGGACATGCTACACAAACATCAGAGCAGGTCCTAGGATATATGACGTTAAAACGCATGTTTTTACAACGCATACCGTTACAACGGGACTTTTACAACGCCAATACTATTACCACGCATGTATTTACAACGCATTTTTTTACAACGCAGGTACCTTTACAACGCATACCATTACAACGTAAGTATTGGTAAGTATATATATTTTTTTTAATTGTATATTATTTAAAATTAATATAATGTAATGTAATTGTATTTAATTTAATTTAATTTAATTTCATTTAATTAATTTAATTTAAATTTAATTTAATTTTATTTTTACCCTGTATCCCTTTACCCAAAAACCCAAAACTGACCCTGAACCCTAAAAATACCCCTTTACCCAAAAACCCAAAACTGACCCTGAACCCTAAAAATACCCCTTTACCCAAAAACCCAAAACTGACCCTAAACCCTAAAAATACCCCTTTACCCAAAAACTGAAAACTGACCCTAAACCCTAAAAATACCCCTTTACCCAAAAACTGAAAACTGACCCTGAACCCTAAAAATACCCCTTTACCCAAAAACTGAAAACTGACCCTGAACCCTAAAAATACCCCTTTACCCAAAAAACTGAAAACTGACCCTGAACCCTAAAAATACCCCTTTACCCAAAAACCCAAAACTGACCCTAAACCCTAAAAATACCCCTTTACCCAAAAACTGAAAACTGACCCTAAACCCTAAAAATACCCCTTTACCCAAAAACTGAAAACTGACCCTGAACCCTAAAAATACCCCTTTACCCAAAAACTGAAAACTGACCCTGAACCCTAAAAATACCCCTTTACCCAAAAAACTGAAAATTGACCCTGAACCCTAAAAATAACCCTTTACCAAAAAACTGAAAACTGACCCTGAACCCTAAAAATACCCCTTTACCCAAAAACTGAAAACTGACCCTGAACCCTAAAAATACCCCTTTACCCAAAAACCCAAAACTGACCCTGAACCCTAAAAATACCCCATTACCCAAAAACCCAAAACTGACCCTGAACCCTAAAAATACCCCTTTACCCAAAAACCTAAAACTGACCCTGAACCCTAAAAATACCCCTTTAAAAAAAACCTAACATATAACATTTTAAATATAATTATATACTTACCAATACTTACGTTGTAATGGTATGCGTTGTAAAAGTACCTGCGTTGTAAAAACATGCGTTGTAAATAAATGCGTTGTAATGGTATTTGCGTTGTAAAAGTTCCGTTGTAATGGTAGTGCGTTGTAAAAAATGCGTTGTAATGTGTGTTTACCCAGGTCCTACCTTATACTTACAATGCACCCTGCCCTTGGGCCTACCATAGGGGTGTCTAATATGAAGCAAAGGGATGGTTTAGGGACTGGCAAGTGGGTGCACTTGCCAAGTCGACATGGCAGTCACAAACTGCACACAGGCCTTGCAATGGCAGACCTAAGAGACACTTTACAAGCTGCTTCTGTGGGTGGCACAACCAGTGTTGCAAGCCCACCAACAGCATTTGATTTACAAGGCACACATGGCGCACTGTACTAGGGGCTGACAGTTAAATCAAATAACACAATCATGGAATCACTAATTAGTATATCAATTTAACAAAGGGAGCACTTGCACTGTGGCACTGAATAGCAGTGGCACAGTGCCCAAAGCATATAACCAGCAAAAACATATCAAAACAGAGGAGGCAATCAGTAAAAATGGAAGGGAGACTCACGCTAATGATGCCAGGTCTAACAATGTGAACGCGAACAATGCCACCTATCTGCGCGCAGTGGTACTGATCGCGAAAAATCTCCAGATCTAGTGCGACGCCCAGGGATAATTCTAAGGTAAGAAATCTGCAGCTAGATGGAGTCTCTATCATATAAGGCATTACCGAAGGTAAGTAGCTTGTTCATCTGATAGAGACTTCTAGCCGCTGATACCTTGCCTTAGAATAGATACCTAAGCAATATCTCCATGGAAATTGGTCTGCAAAACATATGCACACCAAAAAGTCCTGCAGTCCAGGCAGTAGTGTTTAGTGAACGTGTGCAGACAGGCTCACGTTGCTGCCTGTCAAATGTCTAGGACTAGGACTCCATGTTCTAAGGCAGTGTTAGCACCATATGCTTTGGTGGAATAAGTACAAAAACCCTTTGGGGGGGTTGGTTCTTGGCCAATGCGTAGCAGATTATAATGTAGAGCACAATCCATCGGAAGATGGTTTGTTTCTGCACGTCCTTTGCCTTCTTGGCCCGACAAACCCCATGAAGAGTTAATCGTCCACTAAGAATGGTTTTGTGCAGTCAAGGTGCAAAAAAGCTCTTTTGGGTGCAGCCGGTGGAGTCTCCCCTCCTCTTCCTCAGAGGGATAAATCGGAGCGTAAAAGGTAGGCAATGTGATGGAGTACCCTACGTGGAATGGGGTACTACCTTAAGCAAGAAGGATGCTCAAGTTCAAAGGACCAGCTTGTTGGGGAAAAATGAGATGTAAGGATGCTGAGAAGACAGACCCTGTAACTCACTGACCCACCTGGTAGATGAGATGTAACTGTCACCAGAAAGGCTGCCTTGATGGTGAAGAGCCAAAGAGGACAAGAATGACGAGGCTCAAAGGGAGTGCACATTAAGAAAGTAAGAACTATGTTAAGGTGCCAATCCCGGTTCGTTAACCACCGCTGCAGATCTTTTGCAGTGCCCTCTGAGATCTGGACCATGTCGGAGAAATTCCCCTGTGCTGCGCCCTCTGGAACTTCAGGTCCCACGGCAGAGCCCACATATGCCAGCGGGCATGGGTCACAAGCAGGATGTTGGAGGCCATGAGGCCCAACAACATCAGAGTCAGTCTCACGAAACATTAGTATTATAGCCCGAATATCCTGGACTCATAATTCGGGAGAATAAGCCTGATACTGCACTGTGTCCAGAATATCTCAGATGAAAGGGACTGTCTGAGAAGTAGTAAGGCACATTTATAATGAACCCCCGTAAATGAAGGAGGCCCGCCATAGTTTGGAGATGGAAGACAACGGCCTGGGATGATCGTGCCTTCAACAGCCAGTCGTCAAGATAGGGGAAAACTAGCAACCCTAATGTCCGTAGATGAACTGCAACCACTGCCATCACCTAGGTAAATACCCGGGGACACTGGTGATGGCAAAAGGGAGCACGGTGACCCGAAAATGCTTGTGGCCTACTGTGAACCACAGGTAATGTTTGGGGGCAGGCAGCACAGAGATGTGGAAGCATGTGTCCTGCAAGCTCAACGCCACCATTCAGTCTACTGGATCCAGGGCAGACAGTACTTGAGCAAGCGTGAGCATTTTATATTTCTCCTTTTTCAAAAAGAAATTGAGAGGGTGCACGTCTATGATAGGACGAAGGCCTTCTTCTTTTTGGGCACCAGAAAGTGGCGTGAATAGTAACCACAACCTACTTTTGCTGCTAGCACCTTGTCTATGGCTCACTTGGCCAAGGGGAAAAAAGCCCTCCCTCCAGGAAAGATGGTCTTCTGTCAGCCTGTTGCAAGTTAGTGGCATGGGTAGAGGGATTTTCACAAAGGGAAGGAAGTAGCTTGTTCTGACAATCTGGAGAACTCAGCGTTCGGGAGTTATCGACCTCAAAAGGTGCAGGTTTTGGCGTATCCTGCCTCCAATTGGGGCCTATGATTATCAGAGGGCAAACTAAACAGGTTTGGAGGCTGCGGCTACTGGGGGGAGGGTGCAGGGGGAGACAGGTCTAACCTCTGGCTGCCTGACCGACAGGGTCTGTGGGTACCACATCCTCAGTCGTGCAGGGCTGGGAAGCGTATGTGCCGTGGTGGATAGTCAGGTAGAGACACGGTTGAAAGCCCCATCCATGGCCACGAAAGGCAGACCGGGGTTGGCGAGGGGTCATGGAAAGGCCAAAGTACCTGGCCATAGCTCTGCTATTCTTGAAGCACTCAAAGAGACAGGAGACATCAAAGGGCATGCCCATGAGCGAAGCCTGGACATCTTGCCAAAAGCCAGTCATCCTTAGCCAGCAGTGGCACTGTAAGGCCACCAATGAAGAAACTACTCTGCCTAGGAAGTCGATCGTATCCAGCCCACATCAGATTGTGAACTTAGCTGCATCTCTTCATCAGCAGTAGCTTGGGAGAGTAGGTGCCGGACCTTTGCCGGGACCATAAGCAGCACCAGCACAACCGAATCCTAGAGTGATTGGGAGTAACGGCCCAAAAGGCCCACAGTGTTCACTGACAGCAGTGACAGGCTGGTTGAAGAAAACATTTTCTTGCCCAAAGTGTCCAGCCTTTTGGATTCCCTAGTCGGTGGGTTGGTAAGGAATACACCAGTATTTACTTGGGAAATGAAGGTTTGGACCAACAAGTTCTCCAGGGTGTGCTGCCGTTTGAGGAATTTGGGGTCCCTTAGGGCTGGGCGATTGTGCTGTGCAATTGCTTTATTCCCTGTGAAAGGTTTGGACCATGCCAGAGTAGGACATCCGTGAGGGCTTCTTTAAACAGGAGAAGCGGTTCCGAGGGGGTGACTCCCAGTTGAAGCACCTCAGTAAAGAAAGTTGTCCTGATAGTCACGGAGAGCAGCTGAAGGTGCAGGACCTGGCCATCCTCCTCACCACCATAGCAAATGAGGCTCCCTCTACAGTAAAGGAGAGAAGAACAAGTTACTTACCTTCGGTAAAGATGCATCTGGTAGAGACTCTGTCTAGCTGCAGATTCCTTAACTTAGAATATCCCCAGGTGTCAGACTGGATCTGGAAAAAATTTCCTAGCAATACCTCTGCGCGCTGACATTAGTTTTCTTCAGAGAAACTTTTCCGCGCCACAACGGAGAGCCACTACCAAAAAAGAGTATGGGAACAGTGGGCCAGAAAGAGATGAAAAACCATTGCAACAATGACAAAAAAGAACCGAATGGTGAGGTACATCACCATAAATTAAACTGAAAAATCACTGTATGCAAAACGTAATGGAAAGGTAAGAGCAGAGCATCGCTCTGAGTAACAACCCGCAAAAGCCAAGACTATGCCCTCCCATGGGGCAAAATCAGTATATGAAAAGGATGACCTTCAGACAACAGGAAGGCTGCAACCAGAAATTGTAACGGTGAAGGCCAACAAGGCCGGAACAACAGTATTCACAACAATCTACCACAGGACGCTAACAACAGGAAATGTTACCCACCCTGTACGAGACCTATTGACTGAGGCACAGTCAGGAGGACCCCAAACCAATTGACTGTAGGAGAGTCAAGAGCCAAAAACAACAATTATTGATGTGTTGACGTGGTCTACAACCCGTCTATGAAATGTGTGGATTGTGCAGAGTGAAAAGACCCCAAGCCATGGACAGAATAGGAAGAAGAATAAGCCCCACATTGGAGGAACCAGGGTGTAGGGCGTAGAAGAGTATATGAACCCATCATCCCAATCACAATAACGGATGGAGAAGAAACATTAAAACAGAATGAATCATTCTGCCCAGGTGGGAGGTGAAGAGGCCACCCAACCTGAAAAGGCCTTTCGCAGAGCGGGGAGGATGGGTGGGCGTTAAGGAATCTGCGGATAGACAGAGTCTCTACTAGATGCATCGTTACCGAAGGTAAGTAATTTGTTCATCTGATAGAGACATCATCTAGCCGCAGATTCCTTAACTTAGAATAGATACCAAAGCCATACCCCCAATGAGGAGGGTCTGCGCCTGAAACCCACCATGTTCCAAAGAGAACTTAGTTGTCAACAAGCAACTAAAGCACAATGGGGGCAGCCATGCCAGCGTGGCCGACCCCAGACTATCAAGCTCTTTTAGGAACGGAAAATAACGGGGGCAAAGGCACCACACTCGGTCAATGGTCGGCGCCAAAAACTGTCTTGTGAAGACAGTGATAAAAGGAAGCACAGAAACAGAATGGTAGTGCGGAATGTAAGAACCCAGAACCTTCAGCAGAAGAAGGTGAATTGAGCAGAGGATCTGATGGATCCGCAAAATAGAAGACCCAAAACGATGACAAGATGGTATGACCGAGACAAGCACACCGGTCAAGCAAGAACAGCAGTGGAGGAAGCACTGCTGAAATCGTAACAATTAGAAAATATGTGACAGCAAGGCAAAGAAGCTGACTCATGTGTGGGTAGTGCTTGTGGCACTAGAGACACAAGACTCACCATTGCGCAACCACTTCTGCACAAAAAGGGTGGAAACAGAAGTACATATGAGCAGACAGTGTGAGCTGTGAGAGCCACACCGCATATATGTGAGTGCCCCAAGAATGCAGTGTGAATCGCACAGATGCAAAAAATGCATCACTAAGAGGGCAATCGGCGAAGGGTGGGGAGGACCCAGCAAGCCGGACACACCCCCAAGGCACGCTCCCATGAGAAGGCTGGGGCAAGAGATCACGACACGGCAGCAAGGAAAAACCATGTCTTCGTGAAGTATACATCACGACCATTCCATAGGTACGAACAGTACGGGTGAAATCATAGTCAGAAAGAAAAATGTCCAGACACGCAAGCGACATCAGCGCCCGTCCGGGAGGAGAAACGCTGACGTAGAAAACAGGAGAGCCGATAGAGAGACATACACCAGATTTCAGAAGCACAGTGAGTATCCTGAAGAAAACACTGACAACGGCAACAACAGCAGGTGCCGGTAGTAGAAATGTGTGAACTCCTGCGTGGTAACTAGCAAGGGAACTGGAAACTCCTGTCAGGAAAGTGCCTAGGAAAGTAGGGCACATGGCACGTACAGCAATGACGTGTATGGCAGAGATGCCACCAGCCATAGAGAAAGGCCATACAGGGTCAGAACCACAAGAAAGTACGTCCCACCACAGAGAGAGGAGATAGAAACAGCCATCTGAGAAGCGCAAGGGATATTGAGAGTACCCCGTGACAGTGAACATACCAGGGTGCACCCATATGAGGTGCATAGAACACCTAAGAACCATGTTGCGTCAGCCCTGCACACCTGGGGCAGTACCACAAGGCTCTGCCCTGACATTGACCATGGAGATGAGGTCAGCAACGCAGGAACTGTACCGGAACGGAACAGAACAAGACGGCAAAAAAGAACATATGCTGACAGCAAGGAATGGCAATAGGAGCACAGTGAATCTGAGAAAAAACAAGCTGGGGTGAGGCTGGCATGGCAGAACCCCAAGAACACCTACAAGAAGGCAGCAGCCACAGATGCAGGGGTGTACTACAGACGAACCGCAAGCTATAAGGCATAAGTATGAGAAGAGAACGACCCCATCCTGTGGGTCGTCACAAGGGATAGGAAGGGGGGCCTAGAAGCAGGAAGAGACCACAGTCTCAGACATAGGACAACCCCTTACAAGGGGACTCCGCAGGAGCCTACAAGGCTTTCCGTATAAGGAAGGCTAGCTATACAATAGCAAACAAGTATCCCACATAGCGTAAGCCTCAAACCTCTTGAGACGGACTCCTAGACAGAGGACGTCAAACAAAAAGGGAAAGTAGAACCAGCCGGTCAGCTGTACTAAACTGAACAAAATCGGCTGAACATCAATTGGGCATTAACATCATGAACCCAGCGATGGGTACCAGAACAAGCAGAAACAACACTGCACATGAAAATAAACGTCCGCAGAAGGAATAGAAGCGCATCCCGTAATCATGAAGCAGATGATCCAGGTCAGAACGGGGACCCTCAGGAATAGACAGGAGAAGACGCTCGCCCGAGTCCCAAAGGGCAAAAGTGGCCTGTGCAAACACGCAAGACGTGTTCAGAGCACGGAGGGCCCAACTAGTGGATGCAAAAATATGGCGACCACAGGACTCCAACCAGCGAGACTCCCTAGTGGAAGGAAACAGCGGAGGAGGAGAGGAAGGCAGCGAGGCGAAAGCCGTCTGGACTACCAGTCCCTGAGCCCCTGGATGAAGGGACAAACCGACAGGGTCACCTGGTGCCAGGCTATGACGATGTCCAATGGCCCGATCCACAGGGTCTCCAGAAGAGGACCGCGCCCATGTCCCAAGAAGGGATTCAAATAACGACCTTCCAAAAGGTAGCAAGGGTTCCGCCTCCATAGTATTCTGGTGGAGGAGATCCAAAAATGGATCAGAAGGCATAGAGACTGAGGGAGGCTGCATGTGTAAACTATCTGCAGCCCTGTGAACAGTCCTCGCAAAAGCTGCACTAGCCTCCGTGGCCGTTCGAGGGGGGGGAATCAATAACCCATCTGTAGGGGACGGTTGAAGGCTAACTCGCCCAGAAAGGAGAGATGCCATAGCCTGAGGTCGAAGAAAGGACCATTGTCCCATGGGCCCCTGTCCAGGAGAGTATGGAAACAACTCAGGGTACCCAGGGTCTTCATCCTCTCCAAACAGAGGAATAGCAGGGGCCGGCACCGGCATCGACTGATGTTGAGACGGAGTTGGAGCGACGTCGACAACCACCAAGGGTGACTCGTCCACTCGCCATCGGACCGACGTCGACTCGACCTCCACTGCGATGGGAAGCTGCGGAGGGGGACCATGCCGAGCCAGAGTCGATCTCTGTGCATCAGCCGTACCCGGCGTCGATGCAGGGAGCCCCGCAGGGCTATGCAGAGACTCCATAGGAGGGCTTTATGTCCGACTGGGATGCCCCTTCGGGCCGTGTCCCGACGTCGCTGCAACTCCGCGACCGGAGTCGAGGCACTTAATCAGCGCCGAGGGAGAACCTGCCGGCAAAGACCAGATCTGAGGGGCCCGACGGGGCGCCAGGGATAGGGGGTGAAGAGCCCGGGAATAGACATCCATCTGGGTACGAGTCGCCCCAACACCTGGAAATGATGGGGAGCGTCTTCTGGGCACCCGTGTCCGGTAAAGACCGGGAGCAGTGGGCCCCGCCGTCATGTTTATGCGAGGTCGGCGACCTCTGTGACTTGTGTTTGCGCTTACTTAAGTCAGGGGACGGCGTCAGGGGGACGACGTCCGCAGGAACAACTATGTGACCTAACCCGATCAGAAGCCGCACTCCTCAGAGTCGTGGTGCACTCCCACATACAGATCGCGTGCAGATCCATCGCTGACATCTGCAGCGTACAGGTCTCACACGCCTTGAAGCCCGAAGGCATCGCACACTGTTCCCGGACGCCGAAGGCATCGAGAAGGCCTGAAAATACAGGGCAGAGGACTTGCTACTTCTGGATCCGCGTTGGGATGCGGAAAAGAAGGAAACTGACATCAGCGCATCAGGAGGGACTTATATGGCTTCACTGACATGTCCGAGGACGAAGTCAGGGCGGAGCCATGCTGCGCCGTCCCCCGGCGCGCAGATGTACTGCTGGGAAAAAAATTCCAGATCCAGTCTGACGCCTGGTGATATTCTAAGTTAAGGAATCTGCGGCTAGATGTCTCTATCAGATCACACCAATATCTGGGGAGGTTTCCAGTCCACTGGCATCTGCCAAATCCTCACATCAGGTGTCATCATTGGGGTCTAGGGGCTGGTGTTCATAATTGTCCAGTGGCACCTCTCAATCTTCCTGCAGTCTTAGTAGATAGAAATAGGGCTCACGCTCTGACCTGGATGGAATAATTCCTGTCAGCGCTGGAGTCTGCATCAGATAACGCCCATCCGGCTCTGTGTAGGAGTCAGGGATAAGAAGGGGGGCAGTGGCACTGGAAGTGTCGGGGCCAGTGTCAAGGAAATTCAAGATCCGTTTGTGGATACAAGAAGCCCAAATGGGGCAGAGGCGAATGAGCAGGCAGAAGACCAGTACGGGCCCTCCTGCATCTATGGAGCCCAAAGGCGCTCCAGCAAGGATACGCTACTCAGGTATGAGGTGCACAGCCTCATAAAATTCCCGAAGTTGGGCGGGGGTCGCTTTGGCTCCCGGAAACTTGGGGAGGCATGGAGATGGCCATGGTGGAGGCTCAACCATTGAGCTAGGCCTCGAGTGTCAATGTTTCCTCGTCTCGTCGGATGACTTCGACAGACGAGCCAAAGACCTCTTCAACTTCTTGCTCTTCTTTTTATAGTGGGACTTAACCAAATGGGACGACTTTGATGAAGATTGGTGGCTTTGTGACCAAATCCTGGGACCTTCCTCTCAACCGGGATTGAGACCGACACAGTGTCACATGTTTAACGGCAAGGAACTGGAGGGATCGCTCCCTCAAGGCCTTAGGGTGATTGGCGCAACAATTGACGCAAGTTTTGTTGTGGTGATCGTGCTCAAGGCACCAGAGACAGACATGGTACCGGTTCATTACCACCGTTTGTCACTGACAGGCACTGCAGGGCTAGAATCCAGCCTTCCTTGTGGACATCCCTATCACACCAAAGACTAGTCTCACAAAAAGCTTCGAAAATAAGTTGAAAAAGACAGCCAAAACATGACAGAGGATAGCTTTCTCCAGATCTGCTCTGGCTGCTGCAGAAGTAAAAAAAACTGCCATGAGCGCGTTGCGGTGGCGCCTATACAGGCACTACACACGTCACTTCCAGCAGGGCCGCTGCTGCAATGTGGAACCAATCAACGCCACCTACCAGCGAGCAGGGGTACTGCTCAAGTAAAATGCTTCTTGAATAGTCCCATTAGGCCCTTGGTTTGGCTAAGCTCATACCTGCACAACACCAGTATGCCCTCTCCGGTGATAGTGCGCTCTACAAATTAACATAACGTAAAATAATATAAAAGGACATGGGCAAAGCTTCTCAATCTGTGAAGAGCAGACAAAACATTAGGCCAAGTCCATAACAGTAAGACTTCTGGAGAGCTGCTCTGAATTATTGGTCGAGACGATGGAATGATGTTAGTATCAACATCCACTATATCTGATTCACAACGAACAGTACAGATGGGAAACTCAGCTTACACACTTTCGAAAGTGGAAGTGTATCCATAGGAGACAATCTCATTAATAACTGAAGCAGTTACGAAAGTACCTGATTCACTTACTAATGAGATAATCTAAGATAATTTCAGTTTAATTAAATCTTTGGGTTGAGGACATGTGTGAGGCATACTTGTCTACAGATATAAAAAGCTAGGGAGGACGTAAAAATCTAAAGTACTATAGAAGGGTTGAGATCCTGATCTTTGATTGGGAAGCAGGTGGGTAGCCTAGCAAGCATGAGCTTTGAGCAGTAACTGATCTTTTCCCAGACAATGTGCTGAAGAACACTATCAAAATGAATGTCAATGCTATTACTGTGATCAGAGCATTTTTATGGCAATAGGGTGGTTTGAATAATTCCTGTCCTACAGGACTCATTGTTTGAGTTTTGTTTCCTGCATGCTGTACGAGCACAATTCTACCTTCATCAGGTAAAGAACATGATGTGCATTGAAAGAATCATGAAGCTGTTTGATGGACCTGATTCTGGATGCCACTGCAGCCTGTCTCCATATTTTGCTCTGTGGCAACTGAAAAAAACACTTTTATGTTCAGTCAGGAGAGTGAAGAAGTAAGGTCCTTTGAGATATCTGGAGCAATCCCGAAAAGGAAACCTTGATGGAGGGACAGGTGGGATGTTTCTTGAAGAATAAGGATAGGCTAATACCATCTTTTCCTCACTTTAGCAACTCCAGATCATTTGTTTGTATATACCAAAACTGACTGCATATCAACTGGGTCTGTGGGTGACTATTTTGCAATGTTGGTGTGCTGCCGGACACGGAAACTAAGGAAAAATTAAGGAACAGAGCAAGTATGACTTTCAGCAGAGCCTCTGGAGGTGGTCTTAGAAGAGCTGATAGAATCTGAGGAGGGTGTTCACCTTCATACTTAAGACAAAGAGTGCACTGGTCTGATGCCTGCAATACCCCAACTATTCAAGTGATGGCTTTGTACTGTTAAACTAAAAGACAGAATGACTAGGAAATCTAGGTTTAGGATGACCACTTCCATCTTTCTTTCCTTCTCTCGTTATCCTTTTTCTTATTAACAGTAGTCTGATCGACCTCGCATTGAAATGGGATAGTTTGTGGACTATCAGTAAAATATATTGACCAAGACTTCAACAGACAAAATTGGCAGAGAATGTAACAACATGAAGAGCAATGGTTATCAAATACAACAATATAATTGAGAAAGAATAGGGCTACACCTCAGTCATTATCCAGGTGGTAAATGGGGTCAGCCAAAGACTGAGGTAGCATTTTCAATGGGGACCCTTGGTAACTCTCACTTCTGTGTTGCTCTGAAGAGCAGGACTACAGCGCACATACTAACGCTTGCCTGGCGGAGTCAGGACTTTGACCCACAAGGAGTCATATAACAATATCGGGAACCCACAGCATGGGACACTTGGTAACTTTCATTGTCAATGTTGTTTTGAAGGGCAGGAAGACAATGTGCATACTCCAGATTGCCTGAAGTAGTTGGGACCTTAACCCACAATGGGCCATATAATGATCCCGAGAAGTTCGTGGGACATGCCCAGGGCACGTGCCTGGGCGAAGACTGGGCCAAAAGTGGTTTTATCTGGGCCCATCTAAGGCTGGGCTGGGCCATCCCCCCCTGGCTTCCCAATGTTGAACCTAATCAGCCTTCAGGTATTTAAAGAGCCTGTTCTCCTGCCTTTGCCGGTCTCCTTGTTTACCTAGAATGTGGTTCTCAAGTTAACATTCTGATAAGCAATTCATTAGGTACTTTTATACCCTGACTGATTGTCCCTTTTGCTACATCCCTACCTTACAAACTATTGTTATCTAACTTTCAAGATTTTTTTAATATAAATAAAGACATAGAAAGAGGAGAGGCCCTAACACGAAAGTTGCGATGGAACCTCATAGCGAAACCCTAGATACATTTTTAGAACGGGCTGCTGAGGTTACCAGCAAACAAATTGACTTGGAAAAAAGACATTTATCACTGTACATAGGTGACTTGCCTCTTCCTTGTACCTCTGCCGATTTCAGCCCAAATGAGCAGCAGGGCTCAGTAGTCAACATGAATAATGTGGTAAACCCTGATCCTATAGGCGACACCTGACTCCTACGCAGGAGCCACCAGGGCAGAAGAGCGTGCACTCTTACAGTCCAGCACACAAACGTTGAAGGGTGTCAAAGTGTGTCTCTCAAAATTCATAACTAAAAAATAAGGTTGGCCATTGGCTTATAAAGGTCACAGACTTTAACATTCAGGATTATGGTAATAGGCTTTTTTGTGCGGGGAGTTAATTGGGGTGCTTCAACAGTGAAGCTATTTCACAGTGACTGTGTTGTTATCAACGTTAGACATCCAGGCTTACCAAGATGTCTATTTTCTCAATAGTCACGAGGATGGCCGAGGGGGAGAACAATGACCTTATGCTCTTGTTTTTTTAATTTATTTTTTACAGATACCTAATAATCAGACAAGTTACAACTAATCATGCCCGGTCATCAGCCTGCGCTGCTCAAAGGGGGGACCAACTTTCTCATTAATAATCACTTTGAACCTTTAACAGAATTTAATGAAAAGGAGTGACTGCAACAGTCTTCGGAGCCCCCAATAAGAGCTTCTCGACCAGCTGGGCAGGTTATCACCATGGTGCAACCTCTCAATATGGATAGTGTTGTTATCCCCACTGTCCCGGGTTTATTTGTTAACGCAACTCACCCTGAAACTGAAGCTTTTGCCATCATTGATCCAATTAGTATCACCATCGAAAGAAAGTATTGGGCTTTCTCCAACATTGGTTTGCCATATAAAAAATATTTGATTTTTTTCTTGCTACACAAATCTGGTCGTTGGACACTATAACTTGGGATGGCTTCCAGAGTTTTTGTGCCCCAGAATGTAGGTCAGAAAAGGGTAGAGCCAGAGGTGGATTGTTAATTTTAGCCCATGTCTCTAGTGATTTTGTGACCATTCCAGTGCAGACCACCCATTCAGAAATTTAAATTCTATTGATTGTGTAGCATTGTGTGAGTTAGCAATGACAGAACTCTTTTGGCTCCTGGTGGACTCCTTGGAACTCTGACGTAAGTTTTAGACTGTAGTAAAGTGAATGCAGGTCTAGAATGTTGAGTTCAAGGTTACACGCAGACTAATAAAGTTGTGTTATACTTAGCGCTGTGTGTGGTGGTAGTGATTAGTGGGTACTCAGGCTGGAGAGGACAATACAACTGGCGACAAGATAGGGGATAAGTAACTGAAGATCCACAATGCTCTCCCAGAGAGTTTGCCGTGGCCCAGCAAACTGCTCAAGTGTGCCCCGTGTGCCTCAGTTGAAGTGCCAAATATATGCTTGGTGTATTATTAGTTAAAGTGCAACTCCAGCCTACGTAAAGCATTTGAAGACAACGAAAGCTTCACTACGAAGTCTACACATCATTGGCCAAGAGCCTGCTGGGAAGGCTATAAAGAGAGATACTGCGCTACTATGCAACCGAAAGCTATTCATTATATGGAGTGATAACATTGAAGGGGGATACAACCAGGTTTTAAGAGAGCAGCAAATAGCGACAGCGAATTGCAAGATAATGATGCGATCAGAAGCTCTGCGAGGGAGACAGTACAAAGAGACGCCTAACAGCAAAGCGATTCAGATACAAGAAATGGTCATTTGCTTACCAGAACTGAGTAAAGACAGCCATACTACAACAGAATTGGGGGAAGAGGCCCCAGAAGAAGTGCCTGGGGTTGTGTTTATGGAGCCATCCATACACCACAGCTGCTGAGTCAGTCTCAGAACAACTCCAGAGGTCTTCGAAGATCAGAAAGCCGAGAGCAGTGATCGGAAGAGTGAAAGATTGTTTTTCCCCACGTAACCAAGAAAGAGGCCACGTTTCCTGTAATTATCAAAGAGGACCCAGAGGCCAGCACGTCACAAGGCCTCAGGGATGGTTTGAATACATGTTAGAGCAGAATGAAGTGAATGCAGTTTCAGAATGTAGAGTTTGTGGTTACATGCAGATGAATAAAGGCATCTTATACTAAGCTCTATTTGTGGCCTTGTCCTTAGCGGGTAACCAGGCTGGAAAGGACGCTACACATTGTTTGTACTGCAAAAGTTTTTTTTATTGTGAACTTTTATAAATCCAGTTTCGCCAATTAAAAAGGGATGTAATGTCGATGCTCTATTTTTTGTCATACTGTGTCTATGGGATAGGTACTCTTCAGTATTAAAATCTTACAATGTTTTTATGGAGTGGGGAGGGGGACGTTAATGCCAAATTGCGTTCTGACCCTTTAATGCAGCTCCGTTTGGCACTTTGCCCTAGAACGTTGGGGGAAAAAAAACATTATATGTATTTGACCAAATTTGGCTTAGTTAAAGTAATAGAAATGCTGGGCAATATTAATGCCCCGCCCCCTACATTTACTGGATGGGGCAGTGTACAACTATTAATTACATGTTTGTTTCCCCCTCAATCAGTGAATTAGTGCCATCCGCTACTATCTCGCTTAGCGCCTACAGTGATCACAACCCTATGGAATTGGCTTGATTTCCTTCCTATCACTGTATAATCCCCTACAGTAGAACTCCCAAGAAATTTAACAACGGTAGACGGAATGCTAAGGCTAAGATGGCGCTAAGCGAATATCCCTTTACTACTGGTCACAGGGGTTCAATCTAACCTAGTCCTGTTTTATAATTATCTTTTTCTTTGTGGCAGCCTAGCGATTGATTGTTGATGCCTTTGTAATGTTGAATGAAGAAAATAAAAGCTGAATTAAACACCCTGCAAGAGCTAGCAAATAACCCAACCCAGAATGGTTCATCAAGGATGTAGGGTGGCCAACAAAAGGTTACAGGAGGCCTTTAATTGTTCCCCAAGTGGCTACTAATTACTAGCAGCAAGGAGGGCTAATTATAAAGCCTTCATCAGATCCAGTCAGCTAGAAACTAAAAACGAGTTGCAACACTGACTTATAAAAACAACACAAGCCAAAGGCACCAAAGGATTTTAGAAAATTATTAACCAGCCAAATCAGCTTGAAGGTCAGATGAATGTTCTAGGGACTAATATTAGTGGTGGTCAGTGGACTGAGCATTTTACCTCCATCTATTTCTAAGCGCGTCATACTATTAATAACCCTCCTGAAATCAAATCTGTGTTTCTGTGGAAAATCAGATTTAGAGACAATGAGGTGATACAGGCAATTAGTGGCCGTCCATTGCACAAAGCCCATGGGTCCTTATGAACCTTTACAAGGAGGACCTAGACGAGTTTTGGGCCCCTATAACCACCAAGGTTATAAACTGTGCTACTAGCAGTAGGCTAGACAACTTATGGCATTCTGCTGTAATTATTTCTGTGTTCAAAAAAGTACCACAATGTTATAGACTAGTCACGCTTTTAATTCTACAGTTAAAATCATAGGGAGAATTGTGTTGGTCAGGGCTGAGAATTGGGCCAAGCAGGGCAATGTCATTTATACCATTCAATATGGCTTCAGAGAAGGGCATGGCACTTTATCTGATTATCAATAAGTACACAATCTCAAAATGGGGGGGGGGGGGATAATACCTCTCCTTTATGGACCTGAGCAGTGCCTTTGACAAGGTAAGCCAGAGTAAACTCTGGAACATTCTGTTAGAACTATGGTTAGACCTATGTTTGGTTGATTTCTTGAGGGCCCGGCACTGTGGTGGTAGTGCCTCTGTAAGGTTCGGATCAGGGGTGAAGGTTCATATTCCTTTGTCCTGGAGAGGAGTGTGCAGCAAGACTGTGTTCTCAGTTGCAGCTTGTACCTGCCAGCGTGGGGTAAAGCTTGTTCTTCTAGTAAAACCCAGTGAATTTCGGAACGCGCATTTTTTTAAACGGGAATTCTTTTAATCAGGGGGGTAACGGATTGTTTTAAACTTACTGTTTGCACATTGTTCTTTGCACTCCCGGTTCCCGTCCACCACAGCTGATGGTAACAGATCGCTGATTGAAGCAGAGGGACCCGGCTCCTCCCCCTGCCTCTCCTCTCTTCCAGGCTGACTCCCCTCATTAGAGGCTGAACAGAACACGCGCTAGTCAGTTGCAGCGGGTACCTGCCAGCGTGGGGTAAAGCTTGTTCTTTAAGTAAAACCCAGTGAACTTCGAAACACCCATATTTTTAAACAGGAATTCTTTTAATCAGGGGGGTAACAGATTGTTTTAAACTTACTGTTTGCACATTGTTCTTTGCACTCCCGGTCCCCGGTCCGCCACAGCTGATCTTAGCAGATCGCTGATTGAAGCGGAGGCACCCGGCTCCTCCCCATGCCTCTCCTCACTTCTGGGCTTACTCCCCTTATTCAGGATGCCGAACCGGACGCGTGCAGCGGGCGCGCCGCTGGTGCGCCAAAGGCAAGCCCGTCTGCACCCGGCCAGGTCCAGGGGCCAAAACCCCTGCTCCCTGCACCGGCCAGCGGAGGCAGTACAGCCCGGGAGAACTAGGCTGCCTAGCAGGGGGAAATGCAAACATTCCATCTCACCCTCTAGTGACCTTTATAAATGCTCACACTGTAGATTTCACTTAACAATAGACCCTCACCCCTCCCCCACCAACTCACAGAAATATAAATTGTTTTTGCTAAACTGTAGATCACTGCCTAAACACACAGCAGAAATGTCCATCCTTCTTTAAGAAGAATCGCCCGACATATTGTTCCCCACAGAGACATGGCTTACCCCCAGCTCCGACCCTGATCTTGTTCAGGCTCTTCCAAGGCTATTCCATCCTGAGGCTTGACCGTACCATAGGGAAAGGGGGCGGGATAGCCATTATCTACAAACACAGTTTAACCTGCCGATTGACTGGTAGCCCTGTCCCAGACTAAGAGAATGCTGCCTTCTCTATTGAGTTCTCTCCAGCCCTCACTTTTTCAGGTATTTTAATATACCGAACCCCAGGTCCCTCAGTGGAATTCTGTAATTCCTTACCAGACCTGGCTGCAAGTCTAGCTAGCTCATTGGCTAACGTCACCCTATTGGGGGACTTCAATCTTCATTTTGATGACCCCCCTTCAGGTATCGGCAACTGAACTCACCAAGGACCTAGCAGCCTTCCAACTCATACAAAAAATTAGTGAGCCAACCCATATAATGGGTCATCTATTAGACCCTATCTTTTCAAACTCTGAGGCCTTATTAGAAGGGAGACCCATCCCTGTCCCGTGGTCAGACCATTTTCTTATACCGCTTACTTGGTCACCACCCCATACAGCCCCACGTAAGATCCCCATGTATTCAAAAACGTGCCCTTGGTCCAAACTCTCAACTGAACACTGGACCAAATTATTAGAAGAACCTAAACCTGCATCTTCCTTAGATGCGGTCACGGACAATGATAATTTCAACAAGTGGCTCCAAAAATCTCTAGATGTCCTCATTCCCGTAAAAAGCATCAACATCAAAATAGGAAATACTCAAAAACGTTGATGCTCAGCTATATTACGGGGCCTAAAACAAAACTGCAAAAAACTTGAGAGAGACTGGAGAAAAAGTTTCTCAAAGGATAAGAAAAAAAATATAGAGACAGCATCTATCTTTACAAAGCTGAAATCAGGGCAGCACAGGCAGCCTACTATGAAAATAAAATTTTAGCAGCATCCAATTCTACTCGTGAGAGCTTTAGCATTGCCAAAACTCTTTCCAGAGTCCCCCTCCCCCACCTGCTAGCCTGGATACCTCGGGAGCACAGTGTGACAAACTAGACCATCCAAAACTGGGCTGCAAGACTCTTATTGGGCATCCCTAAACATCATTCAGCCAAACCTGCCCTTAAATCACTCCACTGGCTGCCAGTCCAGGAGAGAGTTAAATTCAAGTACCTGTGTATTGTCCATAAATCTCTATTCAAAACAGGTACCCCCATTCTACATAGCATCATCCAGTCTTATGAGCCCAATAGATGCCTTTGCTCTAAAACCATGAACCTTGCCCACTATCCCTAGGATTAGGAAGGCCAGAAGTGGAGGCCGGCAATTTTCGTTTAATGCGGCCAGACTCTGGAATTCCCTCGCCCCCCCCCCACCTGCGAGCAGAACCCAACCACCTCTCTTTTTGCAGATCCCTAAAAACATTACTTTTTCCCTAATTGGCTGAACACCTCATTGCTGCTACTGACTGCGCTGGGATGCCTCCGGGTAGCCATGCGCGATACAAATGCTATTTCAATTCAATTCAATTCTTGTACCCATCTTATTTTTACTCAAAATTATTGGGTTAAGTACTTGTTTGCAAAGGTCCGGAACGGGCCTGCCAAAGTTTAATTCTGTCACAGTTCTGGCCTTGCTCTATGCGAATGACGCTGCCTTGCTCTCATGCACTCCTAATGGTCTGAAAGTTTTAGTTGAAAGCTTTGAGCAAATCATGCGACTTGAGTCAAGTATTTCAAAACTAAGTTTATGGTTTGTGGACCTAAAACAAGTAAAGCAGGACTCATGCGAATCAAAGGAAGGCCCATTGAGAAGGTTAACAACTTACCATATCTGTGAATAATTTTTGATTCCATGAGCACCTGGTCTGTATTCTTGATAGATGTTAGCGCTTTAGCCAACCAGTGAAGGCGTTGTTTGGCAATGAACCGATTCAGCCCATTATTAAAGTCTACAAGCACAAATGCCTTACGGTTCAGATTTATAGGGCAGGGGACTGGGGTTAGTGGGATGTGTCCAATCTGCTAGTCGAAAAGAATACATTCTGCCACCAAATATTAGACATCCCACCACTGACCCCCATTTCTCCTCACATGAGGATTTGGGCATACCAAATGGGATGGATCTAATCAAAGTAGCCCATCTGTTACTCTGGTCTTCTATCTAGGCAGACAAACACACAGGCTTGAATCCGGCCAATTTTTTTTATTTTTCTGGCCTGTGATAAGGGATATACAATTCCCTGGTTTTAGTTTATTGAGCCTTCCACTAAAGTGCTAGGTAAACAAGATTTGTTTATGTCCCTTCACCTGTTAACTGAGGCGGATATAATTAGGGTTAAGAAATTATCTTTAACATTTTGTAAGGCATCCAGCAAAAAGGAGGAATTGAAGAAACCAATGGTGCAGGACTATGCTATTGTCCAAACTTCACCCAATCTCGAGCCGTATTTGGCATGGACGAAAATACCTAAGGAAAGACATATTTTATTAATGTTTTCAGTTGGGGACCATAAGATCCCTCCTTTGTTTTCCACTCAGACAATATGATGCTGTGTCAGTTTTAATTTGCACTTCAGACAAGACTTCAGCGCAAATGCTAAAGCACTTTGTCTTCTTTTGTACCTCCCTGACTAGGAACTTTTTAGAACCAGTTCTTAAATTGTATGGATTTTATCAGTATAAACCAGCCTTGTACTTTCTGTGTATGCTTCCAAATCAACTTGCCTGTTTCAATGTAGGAAGTTTTTTAAAACAACTACACATAAGTGAACCTTGATGTGTGTGTGGGGGGGGGTGTAAGAGTAAAATCTGACCCTAACTATAACGTCTCTGTAACCTTTGTTTATTTTTAGTGAATGTCTAAGGATTTTTTTATTTCTATTTGCTAACTATAACGTCCTCATAACCTTTGGGTTTTTTCAGTGAATATATATATATTAAACAATGTTTTTATCTATTTATGAATCATTTTACGATTGTTTTTAATAATTGAATAAAGCTGATGATGAAGAAGAATGGAACAGTGCAACACCCATTTACTACACAAGCAGATCACAACTTCATTTCCGGTGACCGTCTACCTCCTGTTTCCCAAAAGGTACGAATGAAAAGGAAATTATCCACACAGTAGACACAGATTGGAATTTTAAGGTAATACCACATTCATTGTTGTATTGTAGCACACTGCAAAATTGATTTAATTTAATATTTACTAAAATACAACTGTTGTCATGAGTAAGAGAGCAATATCCAATGTAAAGGCTGCCATATAGGAAACCAAGCTTGCCTGACAATTTCCGGTGAACTTTTCTTCATGTATACTTTTAAAGAACGCATGGCAATAAACCACGCAGCACTGTACAAAATGAAAGTGGATATGTTCCATGCTAATAAAATCACTGGCGCTTATTTGTCTTGTTTTTGTTTATAGATCAGAAGTTTGAACCCCGAAGAATCTAATTATATCAATGCCTGAATTTCTGGCTGATTATAGAACTGGGAGGCCTAGCATATTAGTTTCTAAAGGTTGTAGGGAGAGATAATAACAGTTCCAAAAATTCAATAACAACGCCATATGAAATGTACTTGGAAGCACCGCATGAAACAAATTAAACGGCTAACTGCATCTCTCACGCTGTGCAGAGAAGCACATATCTTTTCTTCATGTGTACCTAAAGCTGCTTTGATTAATTTGGAATATTAACGTTATATTTGGTAATGAATCTTCGAGAAATTGCAGAACACTCCTAACCTATAGCTGAAAGGTAAATGTTTAATGGTGGGGATTTCGAATGCTTGTGAAATATATTCCTGGATATTTGTGCCGAGGATTTGACGGTGAGCACACTATCATATCATTTCATTGCGCGACACTTCGGCGATTAAGAGAAGGCATCAGCACGGTACAATGCCTAGACCACATTTACACAAATATGACAAAGATAGACATCCATATCCAAACTTATTTTTACAATTCAAGCTGAGCATCGATGATTCTCAAGAGCTCTGGCAAAGGACAGATGATGTGCAGATCACAATTCGTTCAAAGATCATACATTTAATTAACATATAAAATAAGTAGATCATTTTATTAGAGTGCGCACACGCCCACCTGCCAATCGTTACCTACGCTCTTTCTTTAATAAAAAAATAATATAAAAACTAATGAGGGAAATCTGCTCCTTTCATGGCAGGCATGACACACTGTCTGGTAAATTAGAAGAGCATGTCTGCAGACATTCTAATTTGAGCTATCTAACATACAGCATATTTGTTAAGGGTAAGCTGAAATGCTAATTGGATAAGTGCACTGGAACATAGTAGCAAACAAAACATTTTTTTTTCATATTCTTCAGATCCGGAAAGGCAACACTGTCTACAAAATGTATGGGCAAACACATTTTTTAAAATGTATTTGTGCTCATTGTAATGGCTACTGATAGCTTTGTATTTTATTTACATGAATGCACAATACACAGAGGCGCAAGCGCAGACAAGGGGATGCCTGGGTATGTGGGTGGAAGGAATGATGTGTGTGCGGGTACAAAAAAATAAAGCTTTGGTTAGAGCAGGTTGCGAAAGGGACCTAAATCACATTTGAAATCTAACACCAGTGACTGACCATCATCCATAAAAAGATAGCGTTCATAGCACTGTTAAATCAAATCAGGCCTGGCCCCTAAATACACAAAACGTATTTCCATAATAATGGCAGGAGTAAATGGATTAAACACCTCAGCAGAGAAAAAGTTTAAAATGAAACTATAACATCTCCCCAAAAAATCTCTTAATAGCTGTAAGGATGAAAGCCAATGGCACACTGTACAGCTATGCCACCCGGCATTTAAAAAAAAAAAAATCCCTGAAATTTCTCCTCTCTTTTAATGTTTGTCAACAGTTTGAAATTGTGAGTGACATCAAAAACTGCAGCCTGGTGCACCTTAGGGTCACACCTTTTTGCTGTCCAAAGTTTGACACACCAGGAATCCTGAGGGATACCAAAAACTGCATAATGACTCTCCTCATGGGTGCCCTCTTTGTGAGGCTGCAGAGATGCGAGACCTCCATTGGTCTCCTCACTTTGTATTCCCAAGGGGGCAGCTCTTCTTCGCACCCTCTGCTCGAGCCATGGTTGGTGGCTGTTTATTCATTGTTTTTCATATGCATTAGGACCCTCAAAGGAAGGGTGCTTTCTGGCAATTTCATTTACAAAGGCCTGGGGAGGACAGGGTCAACACTTTGCATATGTAAGCATGGCATATTTATATTGCATGACCGTCAGTCATAAGTTTGAATGCCAGAGTGGAATCGAAGGTCGATAAACGAAAGCTAAGTTATTGTATCCCTTAATATAACAGAACTTCAATGCAGGAGGAATATGAATGCAGCACGATAGAAAGAGCTAGTGGCTATAAGACAAACACTGCTTCATGTATGCTCTACAAGATAAGTGGAGCAGATGCCAACATGATGCTTTCAATCCGTCAAGCCATTTCGTAACAGTAAACAATGATAAAACATTCTACACATTCAAAGATGGCGCCCTGGCATGTTCAAGCCCAGGCAGCCAACTTTAAATGCTTTTAAAATACTTTATTAACAATAAAGAATAAGAAAGGCCATTCTAAAATGTCCACCGTCGCGAAGACAAACATCTGTAAAGGCAACAACTCTATTTACAGCCATCAAATGCCAGATCCATTGGCTTTGCCAATTGTTCCATTTTGCACTTCGAATTTCGAAAACAGATGTCTTATATTGTGTGGTTCTTATGTATGAGGACATATGATTGGGTTCTGTTGCTGTATTCTTTCTCATGTTTTATTTATTTACCTACAGGAAAAGTTGTAATCTGCCCATCCAAGTTGTTATCTCCTTTTCCTTTTACTAAAATGGGGTCCTACTGCTTAATGGCTCTATCAGAACATAAACAGGGTATGATGCAGACATCTTAATGATTCATAGCCCTGTGTACCTGCTCCTGTTATTGGTGCTTTCTCCTCTTTACTAGCAGCATATCCCCTAGACCCACGAGTAGCTCTGTGTCAAGGTATTAGCCCTCCACCTACATACCAGAGTCGAGGGCATGTGCAGCAGTTCTGAAGTCACTGTCAGAGAGGAATGTTTCATTTGTTTCAAAATGGAGAGCTGGTATAATGCAGAGTGACCGAGTGCTCCATCATTGGTTGAACGTTGGGGGTGAAAGCCATCAACGTTTTGAATGAGGTGGTGCAAGTGCTTGAGTCACTAATGACAAAAGCATAGGTGACTCCTGTAAAGTTGTGTGTGGCCTGCATAGTGATGGCTTCTGTAAGTGAGTAAATTCTAAGGTCTTAAACCTACAGGGGCAGAATGGCGCCCCGGTGGTGGTGACAAGTGACTGGGAGTTTATGGGATCTTGAGTTTATCCATTTGGATGAGCTGGTATTGGTTAGATAGGTAGAGCAGGAAGACAACCAGTGATTGGCATTGCTTCTGAATCACATTCAAGAAGTGATGGTGTGCATGGGTGTAGGATGCAGAACCATGTTGAAAGCAAACTAAGCGGTCTAGATTATTAGGAGGCAGCAATCATTCTTGTTTGTGCCCAAGGCAAGTTGTTGTTAGCTGGCCCTTTTGTGGTGGTGCTAGTGGCATGCTGGATATCTGGACTGGCTAGTATTGTTCCCTCTAGTGACAGAAAGCTCTGGTCAGGCAGTTAGTTGCTAGTCCAGTGGTGGTGTTAGCAGGCCCTGTCATTATGGTGCTAGATTCTACTATCCCATTATTCATTTAAGTCCAGATTGTACAGCGGATATCATATTTCACCAAAGTTCACAGAATATTAACATATGATAGCCACGCAACATCATGTTTCATATCAAAAAGTTAATCACAATACACATCTGATAGCAAAATTCATTCCACATTAAGACAGCGGCCGCGCCACTGGCACTCCGAAGGCGCGCCAAAGGCATGCCCGTCTGCGCCCGTCCGCGCCTGGATCGCGCCCAGCGCCAGAACCTCTGGACCCCGCGAACGCCACAACACCAGACTCCGCTACGACGCCAGCACCCTCTACGCACTCAACGCCGGACGAAACCACACCTGCTTCCAGGCCGCCCGAAACGGACTCACGGTCCTTTGTCCTGCCACACCTGCAGCTTCACCTGCGACAGAGCCACCAAACCTCCAAGGACTGGACCCAACCACCTCCGCTGCATACTCCTCAAGACCCGCTCCGCATGCAAACACGCCGTCGAGCTCTGGGATCTGCTCGACACCTCCGCCCCAGACATGGCCTTCCTGACCGAGACCTGGTTGAACGACTCCTCGGCGCCCGACATCGCCATAGCCATCCCGGATAGCTACAGGATCACCCGCAGGGATCGCGCCAACGGAATCAGAGGAGGAATAGCCATCGTCCACAAGTCTACCCTCAAGGTCGCCACCCACGCAGACGACACCCTCAACACCGCCGAACACCTGCACTTCCGGATCCACACCGGCCCCAACACCACCCTCAGAGGAACACTCATCTACAGACCCCCCGGACCCCGAGCTCAGTTCAGCAACTCCATCACCGACCTCGCCAGCACCCACGCACTCGCCTCCACGGACTACATCCTCCTCGAGGACCTGAACTTCCACCTCGAGAACATCAACGACGCCAACTCCGCCACCCTGATCGACAACCTCGACAACCTCGGCCTCAGACAACTCGTCACCACACCCACCCACGCCGCCGGCCACAAGCTGGACCCTGTATTCTCCACAGGCAACCACGTCGCCTTCAACCACACCACTGAACTCCACTGGACCGACCACCGCTGCATCCATTTCACCTTCAAGAAACCAACCACGCACCACCGCATCCAACAGCTACCTCGCCGCTGCTGGAGCAAAGTCACCGAAGACCAGCTGATCACCACCCTCGCCCAGAACCCACCCACCGACCCAGAAACCGCAGCCCGCAACTTCAGACAGTGGATCGACTACTGCGCCAACACCCTCGCCCCGCTGAAGAAACCCTCCAACAACCACGCCAGCAAAAGAGCCACCTGGTTCACCTACGAGCTTCAGACCTCCAAACGCGCATGCCGGAAACTGGAGAAGATATGGCTTCATGAACACACACCGGACAACCACGCAGCCCAAAAGGACGCCACCCGCAGACATCACCACCTCATCAGATTAGCCAAAAGATCCTCCTTCAAAGACCGCCTGGTAACAATGCACACAACAGCATAAAGCTCTTCAGCATCGTAAAGGAACTCTCCAACCCCAGCGCCAACGACATACCGCTCTCACAAGAACTGTGCGACTCACTAGCTATCTTCCAGCCCATCTCCCTGCTCCTGTCCCCTTCCGATCCGAAGCCACCGACATCATCTGCGGCGTCCCCCAGGGCTCATCCTTCAGCCCGACGCTGTTCAACGTCTACATGGCCCCCCACACACAAGTGGCCTGCCAACACGATCTCAACATCATCTCCTACGCTGACGACACCCAGCTCATCCTCTCCCTCACCAACCACCCGCACATTGCCAAAACCAAAGTTCACGAGGGAATGAAGGCCGTCGCCGACTGGATAAGTAACAGCCGTCTGAAGCTAAACTCGGACAAGTCAGAGGTACTCATCCTCGGACCCACCCCCTCAGCCTGGGACGACTTCTGGTGGTCGACCACACTGGGAACAGCACCAACACCCACCGACCATGCACGCAACCTAGGATTTATCCTCGACTCCTCACTCTCCATTTCTAAACAGGTCAACGCCGCCTCCTCCTCCTGCTACAACACCCTCCGCATGCTCAGCAGGATCTACAAGTGGATCCCGACCGAAACAAGAAGAACGGTGACACAGGCCCTCGTCAGCAGCAGACTGGACTATGGCAACGCACTTTACACAGGAATCCCAGCCAAACAACTACAACGCATCCAAAATGCCTCCGCCTGACTGATCGTCAATGTCCCCCGCTGCAGCCACATCACCCCCCACCTGAGAGACCTACACTGGCTCCCCGTCAACAATAGGATCACCTTCAAGCTCCTCACCCACGCACACAAAGCACTCCACAACGCCAGACCAGCCTATCTGAACAGCAGACTCAGCTTCTACACCCCCACCCGCCAGCTCTGCTCCGCCAGCCTCGCCCTCGCCGCTGACCCCCGCATCCAACGAACAACCTCCGGCGGCCGATCCTTCTCCTACCTCGCCGCCAAGACCTGGAACACCCTCCCTACCCACCTACGGCAGACCCAAGACCTACTCGCCTTCAAAAGACTCCTCAAGACCTGGCTCTTCGAGCAGTAGCGGCACCCCCTCCCCTCAGCGCCTTGAGACCCTCACAAGTAAGTAGCGCTCTTTACAAGTACTCTGATTGATTGATTGATTGAAGACAGAACAATAAAAAACCTAACCAAGCATACTGCTCGTTCACATTATGTCTTAATGTGAAATTACGTTTACTATATGATGTGTTTTGTAATACATTTTTGATATATTCTGAATACATAATGTTATATAGAAGATGTGTTTAAGAATCTTTCAGTAAAAGATGTAATTACCTATAGTGAATCTACTGGTCAGTGCAAATGTAGGTGTCTGTGGTGTGATTGGATGAGATCACAGATAATAGTTTTAGAAAAGAATTTAATTATTGCTCAGCTAATTTGAAATTCACTATTTTTTGGATACTGGAAGGACATCATATTAATCATAATAATGCATTGTATACATAATTGAAAGCTAAAATCTAGTTTTGTTTTATAAAGTAAGACAGGATATGTTGTGCACTTAAGGATGGGCTTCCTTAGCATTTAATGTCATCTAAACTTCAGGTACGATTAAACCTAAAAGAATGGGTTTCACAAATCAAAATTCCAATTGAAAAATATAGTTATTAAACTTAACAGTCATGGGATAGATTAACTGATTGCTTGAGGTGTGATTCTTGAAATAAACAAGTATGAAGAAAACATGTTCATATATATTTTTAGAATCACTTTTATCGTTACACGTTGTTTTAAAGTTGTATTAATTTGGTGTTACAAAACAATACATGCCAGAAAGCTGTAATATATGGAAGAAAAAATAGAAGAAAAAAAATCAATCAAACATGCAGGTGACCTCCCACCCTTTCTCAATAAATATGGTATGCATGGTCATTTAGGTGTTAATATGTACTGGTGTGGTTCTCCAAACTTTGAGGCGAATACATTCCTTAAACCAGGATAGTGCCCAATCACACCAAAGCCGTCCCTTCATCTTTTTCAGTTGCACCCTCTACCCTTTTTTATTTCCACTCTCTTGCACTTACTGTGTTCTGTTTACTTCCACCACTTGCGTGCATCAGTCCACTTTCATCATTCATTTGGCCTTTGTTTGACGCTGAATGTGAACCAGTTCATAATCGGTTCTGATTACTGCCCATCCATTATTAATCCATTCAGAAGTACAGGCACACAGTGAACTGGGTCCCTAAGGTATATGAGAGTATCAACCAGGTGTAACAATACCATGTGGTTGGCAGAACTCAGACTGATGCCCCGCTATTATACAGTAACTCCAGGAGACTAGTTGGCTGATCCAGTACTACCACGAACAAGGGTAACAGAGGGCAACTCTGTCTGGTTCCCCTTTTGATGGGTTAAACTCTCTGACACTACTCTACCCATCTCAACCCTGTTGATGGGCATTGCGTATAACAGTTTGACTCAATTTGGATATGTTTACCCTACACCCACATGCTTCAGCACTTCCAATATATATGTCCACCTAGCAGTGTCAAATGCCTTTTTAATAACCAAAAAGCTACAGCAAATAATTAGCCATCCATCCATTCCAGACTGTGAAGCATATTTTTAGAGGTCCAATTATACATAATGTGCTTCTCTCTGGTATAAGCCCACATCGATTTCCAAACACCACCCGCTGAATGACTTTTAAGAGTCTTTTGCCTAAAGGTTTACTCCGAATCTTTGTGTCCACTGATCATGGATAATGGCCGGTAAACGTTTACATTGGTGGGGTCTTTCACGAGTTTTGATATAAGAACTATCAAAGCTTCCCTCATGGATGCCACCAATAACCCAGTTTCTTAGGGCTCTACTTTCACCTCCAGCAATTTGTAGCCCTGAGCATGTGTGGTAGATTTCAATGGGGAAGCCATAGTTTTTCCAGTCTGCATTTTACCTATGGCACTAATCAATTCAGCCCGTGTGACCGAGTCCAGTCCATAAGTTTGTTCTTTCGTGAGACGTGTTAAAGGCATATCAGATCCTAGTCATCTACTCGGCCACGCGGCTCATAGATTTCTGCTAAATGAGAATGAAAGGCCACACTGATACCTGCTTGAGTTATGATGTAATTTCCCTTGCCATCCTTCGGATGTACTATGGGAGTATGGAGTTTTTCCCTATTTAACAGTCAGACTTGGAGCCTAATATCTTATTACTCTCCATGTAGAGCCTCTGCCTCTAAATATTTGTGTGTATTATGCAGCCCATCTATGGGGTCAACCACCTTTCTTAAAATTTTTACCATATTCGACATACAGTTGGGGTGGAGAGGCAGCACCCTCTCCAAGGTGACCGAGTCTCATCCTGGCCTTTTGCTGTGTCTTTGAGCTGCAACTTGATTCTATATCTTTTTGTCATGCGTTCTCCATGGAGCACCACCTTGAGTGACATTCATTCTGTCGCTCTGCTAATGGTGGTACCCCAATTACGCTTGAAAGAGTGCATGAGGATTTTCATCAGCCAGCTCACAAACCCCCAGCTGACAGTGCTTCTGCCCTGAGCTGCCAAGTTGGGATCCTAGTTCCATACCTCGATCCGTCCTAAGGTACTACTCAAGCGGAGTGACCGGAAAAGAATCTCACTAGGAACGTAGCCCTGCTACAGTAAAAGAAGCCATTCTTTTTTCATCTGGATCTAGTCTAATCACTAGAAGTTCAACACATGGGACGGTAACAGCAGTAGAGTTTATCTTTTGGGTGTTGTGGCCTCGATATATGTATCAGGTCAATAACCTTCATTATTTCTGTCAGGGAGATCACCATAACAAGTTTGGTGGTAGCTTTGGGTGGATGCTCATCTAGATTGCAGTTCACCAAACAGTTGAGGCACCCCACTCCCATCAGCTCAATGTTTATGTATGTCATTTTTACCTCCAAGAAGCTCCAAAAGAAACTTTTGACTTTCACATTTGCTGCATAAATGTTTCCCGGGCATAAGTCTGGTCTGTACAGCATGCTATACACTAGGAAGTATCTACACTCCGCATCTGTCTTTTATTCCTTCATCTGGAATGAACCACCTGCTGCCACAGAGGAAATTAGAGCAGGCTGCCACAAAGATTTCCCCTCAATTTTGTGCAGATCTTTCCTATGTCCATTTGGAATGAATTCTATAACATTTCATGTAGTTATTTAGGCCTCCTACATTCCACATTACAATTTTACAGCTGCTCTCCATCAGAACAGTGTCTAATAGAACATGAGCTGAGATGCAATGGTGGTAACAATGTGAAGCTGTCAGAGAACAAAATGGACCCCCCACTACCTAAGTAAAAAGGCATGGTAGTGCTCTTCCAGTCAAGTCAGCAGGTGTCCTGATTCATCCTTCGTCCACTAAGAACTCCAAAGTTCAAGAGGGGACGTATATAGTGTGTGCTGGGGATGAAGGAGACTAGTCAGTTAGTTTGGCCACTCCCCAGGCACAACAGTGTTACATAATTAGAGCAAAGGTTAATATCTTCTGTGCAAACACAGCAGCTAATGGGTGGGAACTACTCAATAGCATCGGTGCTGCCCGGGGCTTTGTCTGCACCCGGAAAGGGCCGCAGCACAAGCCCCAATGCCAAAAAGCATGTTTGTAAGTATCCCTGCACCTTGTGGCAGGCACCGTAACACATGGGGCATGGATGTTTGTGGGCCCTCCTGGCCTCATAGCGGAGGCATGGGTGTCCTGCTAGGAGCCCCCAAAGTCTGTTTCCGACACCCAAAGGCTGTCGGAAAGGGCCAGTGTAATCCTTACGGCGCCAAGACACCTCCGGGTATTCATGCGCTCAATACATTTTCTTAACATAACATAACATTGTTGGTATTACATTCCGACCGCAGCGTTGTAATGTGGTGGTCTGACCACTGCTTCAGATGTGGGTGGGACCGTCGGTGTCAGTCTTACCGACATCATAATTAGCCCCTTACTTTCTTCTTACCTCTTCTATAACCCATAGGCGCTAACAAAATAACAAAAACCAAAAACAAGCAGTATGCACGCATGATGTCCTCTGTATCGTATGTACAGAAATAGCTGTGTAACTACAATATACTAGGAATTTCACCATACAAAACTGCAGCAGCATATTTATTTTTGTAAAAAGAAACGTGAATTAAAAAATATAGTTCGTCAGATCAGGAATTATTCTAATTATTTCTTGTTGATCAGAAAGAAACGATCAAAGTCCTCAAACTGAAAATTTGACGTTAAACAACGCCGAATTTTTCATTTCACTTGCATCCATTGATGGTATAGGCTGTATTATTCAAATTTACATATAAATCCTACTCTGTTATGTTTTTCAGCAACTGGAATGTAAACTCAATAAACAGCCAAAAATAATTATCTAACTCAAAGGTGGAGTTTTTGAACTCACTTTCTGGTCCCGTGCGGACTCTCTGCCGCCTCCTTTTCACAAACTTTTGGTAAAAAAATAACTCCCAATAGGGAGAACTACAGTCTGAAATATTTTAAAGATAACAATGAAATGCGCTTATTTTTAATACTAAGGCATTTTCCAGAACTTCAATGCAAAACAATGTATCAGAAAGGAAAGGAGAAAAAGAAAACCACAACATAGGGACATATGTTTTTTTTATTTAAGTTCTAGATGAAAGTATTATTTTGCCATTGGCCCCAAGATGGCAGGCGTTAAATTCAGCGTAGCAAATAGTAGCGATTTGAAGAGCACTCTTGGGCACGCCAACCAGGAGATAATTGTGCAACACAGACAGACTCTTCTGAAATATTGGCAGCAGTGCCTGTAATTATAGACATCTGTCACTGCAAGCCACTCAGTAGTAACCCTGACATCAATATACAACTCTAACACTAAACCGCCTCCAGGCACAGCAATGGAGACCAGATACGAGAGATGGCAATCATCTGCTTAAGCCAAACGATCTGTTCAAGGTTTCAGACCACAAATGGCTCTTAGGTTGTGTTCCTTCGGTATAATATGATACATTTTCCTAGATAGAATATTTACAGTCTACGCCATAGTTCGTAATAAAGGATCAAGGCCTGTGGCTAGCGGCGGATCCTATTTCATGCTTTTCAGGGGCATAGCGCGTGTCGCATTTACATTGCTTGAAGAGGTTAGTGATGCACGGGATCCAGCTACTGAATTTTTTTTATACTAAATACATTTATTGTAGCTTAAAATAAAGCAAATATGTGGTCTGATAGTTGTAGAATATCACACTGTAATCATTTAATTAGCAGTGCTGTGAGGAATCGACACTGGCGTTATTTAAAGCTTCAAAGCGCCCATACACATAAACAAACATTTATTCATAATTTTGTTCTGAAAAAGGACTACGTATTTCTGTCGCATTATAAAGTGAATTAATATAATGCTGAAGCCTGGCTGCACTTTATGATCAACTAAGCTTGCTCTGTGGAGTGGGAAGGCAGAGATAGATAGACAGCATTTTGAATACAGACATGTGTTGAATTGAAGCATTTCAAATGAAAAACCCAGCTGCATTTGTCCCATTTAATTATTTATATAAACAAATTATTGATAAAGGTTATAAATCTCTTGAAGTTTACATGCCTCAAAAGTATTATTCTAATTTGTTTCTGACAAAACTAACATTTCTTTCAACTACCACAACAGCCTGTTCTGGAAAGAGCCTATTAATTACCAGACAGACAGTCAGATCACAAGTGAGCTGCATTTTAAGAACCTCCTTTAAAATACAATTGCTAAATGCCTTACAGTGCTGTAATGCGAGACGGGTTCAAATCTTATTACTTCGCTGAAATTAAAACCTAAGTTTTAATACTGTTCAAGTCTTACAATGATTCCACACTTTATTGCTTTTGAAATCCCCCGATGATCATAGGAAAAAATGCCCGCGAGAAAACAGACTCTGTTTTCGATAAACAGAAAATACAGTTTGCACTCTTCGCCTCTTTGTCATCACAAAAAAGGATTTAATGCCAAATCCTAAAAAAAAAAGACTTTAACACAAAATGTGCACCCAGTGTGCTATTTGTAAAATCAGTTCACTTTCTCTTATTTATTACTGAGACGCGGCAAAGCAATAAAGCAAGTACCAATAGCTAATAAATTACACGTCTTTTAAAACAACTCTCTTGCTACAAAAACATGCAGCTACAAAACCTTGCATATACATTGTACATCATAGGAAATGCCAATATACTTGTCTTATTAGCCAAACTGCTAACGTGGCAGATGATTATCGGATATTATAGAACTATAAAGAATTAGGTAAGAGGACATCCAGTATTTATTTAATGTATTTATAACGTATTTCATACAGCTATTAGCCACGTTAAGGCGCTTTTAATGTGAGGGCTGGAAAACTCCAGTCACAGGAATAGTACTTAAGGTAAGGGGGAAATTGTAATACTCTAGTATGAAATACTGGGGAAACCTTGTACAGAATTAAGAAATGCTGGCTTCGAATGACTACTGGTGGATCTGGTCTTGGGCATCTGACCAGCCCGAGGTCAAAAGCATGGTCACAGAGGGTGCAGCACTGAACGGAAGTACTGAATGTAGACTAAACGGAAGAGGAAAGTCATCAGACCACTGGCAGGTTGTTCCACAATGAAGATTTCATGCACATGAAGAGAACTCAACATCAAGGATAGCGAGGAAGTCGGTGAAATTGGTCTCTTGTGTTTAAATTTAGGCACGTTCTGGAGTAACTTGCCTTATAATGTAGCAGGTCTCCCTGACACCTGGTCCTTTTTAGTCTCCATTTTTCACTTTCCTTTCTCACATGCCTCATGCGACTCAAACGTTCTCAACATATGTCTAACCTACTCTGCAACAGTCCTTGTAACTCATACATCCCATACTGTCACTCTCTTTGGCTTATCCTTGACTCCGTAATTCACTCCCTGCCTTAAATGCAATGATACCTCTATCTTACTGTCACTTTCCGTGTCCGCATTCTTGCAACTCACTGTCATTATTAGGGTCGAGCATGCCACTCGCTTGCAAGACACTATGGTTACCAAAAAAGGCTTGGAGCCCACCAATGCTTACCATTTGTTGGCTTGCGTGGCACTCTTCTTTACAGCCTCGTAACTCATCAAGACAGGCCTATCATCATAAGTTCTGTTCCTCTCTGTGGAGCAGGGACCAAGCACTGATTGATTCAACTTCATGTGTGACCATCCGCTGCTTCCAAAGTGACTGAGGTACTATTTTGTTCTGTTTACCTTTTAGTGCCCTGCAAACTGAAAGTGTGTGACTGCCAAAACGCGCCTAGCAGGACAAACAAAATTGCAAAGATTTATTTTCTATAGTTAACTGGCTTTTTTTTTTTACCAAGTGCTCTTTTCTCACTTAGCACTCATGTTTTATTTTGTTTTTCCTCGTGGGTGTTGTTCTCAAAAGATGAGGATTATTTTATTGCAAAGCGACATTGTTTCTTCCGTGTAATTTCGGAAATTATGCTTTAACACACAATCGTGCAGTACACCCCAATCCACCCACTTCACCCACACAAATTCCCCCACTCAAATCAAATAAAAACAAAGAATCTTTATTCGGTGATTGAAAATCACCATAAAAGCACATACGTAATAAATAAGTAAAAAATCATTAAACATTTTCAAGATCCTGATACAAAAATATTAATATTAACATGGAACACAAACAAGAGAGAATATAGCACTTTGGGAACAATAAAGTCGGGAACACATCATTCGTCACCCCTAGTTAGCCTTAAACGGACCGCTACCTTGATAAAGTTCATTATGCAACACAGTGTAAACGGGTCCGATGCTTTTTGTAAAAAGACTAATGCCTCCCTGGCATGTTGCAGTTTAGCTTGTTTTAAAACTTTTACAAGAAATCTGCGCCTGGGCATTATAAAAAAAGGGCAGAGTAAAATAAAGTGAAGGGAATCCTGCGGAGACCTATTGTCGCAGCCGCAGGATCCCTTCTGTTCTATTGATGTTACAAACCCTGCTGGTGATGCCAACATGAATGGGAGTAGGTTCAATCTAAACCGACACATCAAGAATCTATCCTATGCATTGTACATGAGGTACAGATATGGCTCCATTCCCTCCACGCTCTTCACCAGGTTGTGGGCCCTCACTGTCTTTTTAAACCCTTCAGCCTCAGCTCTGCGTTGACATTTCAACTCTAGAAAGATTTTCTTTACTTGCATTTTATGCTGGGCTACAATTGTTGTAGGGTTAGTGAAGAGATTCCCAAAGCCTAGTTCCTCTAGGGTGTTCTTTACATAATTGAGCCAGGGAATTCGCATACTTTTATCCCTCTCTAAACAATCCAATAAGATTTCTCTGCTTAGAGACGCATTAGGATTTACCCAGATTTTTAACCAGGCCATGATTGGCCTGAGTTTTACCAAGTCATCTAGATGTGGCCTCCCTAATTCCCTGTGGGCTATGGAGCCAGCAGTACTTGGGGGTACCCTCAGGATGGATTTTAAGTATTTGTTTTCCTCCCGTTCGATTCTTGTGGTGTTAACAAAGCCCCATACTTCTGCCCCATAAATTACTTTAGAGCATGATACGGAGCTGTACAGGTTCATCACCTGTTCCGGGCACCATCTGCCTAACCTCCTGCCATAGCTTGCTATTGCCCCATTAGAAGCGATCATTTTACAGCAACGCTCCTCCACCAGGGATTTAAACTGTAAGGCACCATCAAAAGTCACACCTAGGTAAGGAAACGTTTTGACCTCTTCTACTATGTGACTTCCTATTGTGTAAGTGAATTTTGAGGGAGTTTTTTTACCAGCCAGAAGCACATAGGATTTTCCCAGATTAACAGAGAGATCTAGGGCACCCATGAACTTAACAAATCCATCAATCAAGATTTGTAACTCCTGGGTGTGCGTGCAATCAGGACCGCGTCATCTGCATAAAGCAGAACAGGAATATGACGCGACCCCACCCTTGGGCAATCTGTCTTTAAACCTAACAGATACTGCTCCAAATTATTGATATAAAGGGAAAACAAAAAAGGGGCAAGAATACAGCCTTGCCGGACACCACTCATACAGGGAAAAGAGTCAGTCAGCCCCCCCTCTCTGTTAAAACGAACCCTGGCCGAGGTGTCACTATGCAGTTCCCTAAGTATATTGATTAAGCCACTTTCTAACCCCATGTGGGTCATCATGTCCCACAGTTTCTCCCTGTTGACGTGATCAAATGCCGCTGCCAGATCCATGAATCCCATATAGATCAGTTCATCACTAGCCCTGGTGTATTTGGCAGTCAGCATGTAAAGATTCAGGCATTGATCACTGGTGGACCTCCCTGTCCTAAATCCATATTGAGTGTCCGAGAAGATATTATTTTCTACGGTCCACTCGGACAGTCTATTGAGGATCGCCCTACCCAGGAGTTTAGCCGATACGTCAATCAGGGATATAGGACGATAGCACTTCGGATCGTCCCTTTTGCCCTTCTTGAAAATCGGTACAATTATAGCTTTGGACCAGGACGGTGGCAAACCACAGATAATAGCAGTGTTTATAACCCTGGTCATTAAAGGGGCCCAAAGTTCTACGCTGCTCAGGAACAGGTCGGGAGGGATTCCGTCAGGGCCAGGGGCTTTGTTTCTAGTCAAACCCTCTATCCCAGCAGTGATCTCCTTGACAGTGAATACAACCATTGAAACCTAAGTTGGAATTTCAGGTGGTTTTACGGGGGTACCTGACTCATGGTTATACAGACCCCTATAATGGGTGACCCACTGTTCTGGCAGGATGTTGGACCCTATCTCAGGGGTATCGTTTTCCTGGAAGGTGGGTTTGTTGATGATTCTCCAAAAACCCGCTAAATCCTTTCTTTCCCCTGCTTCTCTTAAATCTGCCCACGCTTCTCCCTGCAGGGCGAGTTTCCTCCTCTTTGTCTCTTTCTTATATTTCTCCCTGGACGCCTTGATTTTTTGGAAGTCCCTTGGTTTACATTTAAGGCTGCTTTTAAGCTCCCTCAATGCTTTTGAGCAGTCCTTATCAAACCATCGAGGGTTGCCATGGTTCCTTATGGGCGCAGTAGTTTTTAATAAGCCATCCACCAGGTTAGCAATCTGACCGAATGCTTCCAATAGCCTTGATCCGTTGACGTCTGTATCTAGACAGTCATTAATAGCAGATTTACCAGCATCCGCCAGGGCCTTATAGAACTTTTCCCCATCTATTTTGGCCCACTTTAATCTCCTACCTTAATCTGTTACCCTCTCCGTGATTGTGCGGTGGTCTCTACTTTTTGAACCCACCCTATACATCAGCTCCAAAACAAGTGGGTTATGGTCACTGAAACTACTCCATTCTATCCCTACTCTAGTTATCTTATTTTGCAGGGATCTTGAGACCAGGATGTAGTCTATAACGGATGAGCATCCTCTGCCCTTAAATGTGGGTGGGAGTGTTCCATCCTTCTGTGTGCTTATCATGTTAATAGTGTGCTCAAGGTCATACTTGAGCCGGAGTATACTAAAAGCTGACCCTGTCGGCGTGTGGGAGAAGTGCGGCCCCTTCTCCATAGGGCATTGGGACCAGTCCTTAATAGTGTGCTCAAGGTCATACTTGAGCCGGAGTATACTAAAAGCTGACCCTGTCGGCGTGTGGGAGAAGTGCGGCCCCTTCTCCATAGGGCATTGGGACCAGTCCCCCACTCAATCCAATCCACCCCACTCCAACCTGCCCCACTCCAATCCAAAGTAATCTGCCCCACTCCAATCCAAAATAATCTGCCCCACTCCAATCCAAAACAATCGGCCCCACTCCAATCCAAAACAAAAGTGCTCCACTCCAATCCAAAACCAATTGCCCCACTCCAATCCAAAACAAAATGCTCCACTCAATACAAAACAAAGTGGCCCACTTCAATCCAAAATAATCTGCCCCAATCCAAACCTATCTGTCCACTTCAATCAACTCCACTCCAATATGCCCCACCCAAACCAACACAGTCTGCCCCACTCCAATCCAAAAAACTGCCCTACTCTAAAAGTGCTGCACTCCAATCCAATCCACCTCACCCTAATTCGCCCACTCCATCCCAATTCACCCCACTTCAATCCACCACAATCCACCCCACCCCACGCCAATCCAATCCACCCCACACCAATCAAATCCACCCCAATCCAGCCCAATTTTCCCCACTCCAATCCACCACAATCCAATTCACCCACTCCAATCCAATCCAGCCCAATCCAATCCACTTCATTCCAATCCAATCCACCCTGCTCTTCCCCAATCCACCTGACTAATTCAATCCACCAAAATTCACCCCACTCCAATCTGCCCCACTTAATCAAAAACAATCCGCCTCACTCCAATCCAAAACAATCCGCCCCACTCCAATCCAAAACAATCTGCCCCACTCCAATCCAAAACAATCTGCCCCACTCCAATCCAAAACAATCCGCCCCACTCCAATCCAAAACAATCCGCCCCACTCCAATCCAAAACAATCCGCGCCACTCCAATCCAAAACAATCCGCCCCACTCCAATCCAAAACATTCTGCCCCGCTCCAATCCAAAACAATCCGTCCCCCTCCAATACAAAACAATCTGCCCACTCCAATACAAAACAATATTCCCCACTCAAATCCAAAACAATCCGCCACCCTCCAACCTGCCCCATCCACCCCAATCTAATCCAATCCAATCCACCTCACCTCACTCCAATCCATTCCACCTCACCTCACCCCGATACAATCCAATCCAATCCACCCCACTTCAATCCAATCCACCCCCCACCAATCCACCACAATCCATCTACATCCAATCTACTCCACTCCATTCCGCCCCACTCAATTCCAATCAACCTCACCCCAATCCACCCACTCCAGCCCAATTCTCCCCACTCCAATCCACATAATCTACCCCACCCCAATCTATTCCACTCCATTCCAATCCACTTTACACCAATTCGGTCCACCCCACCCCCTCCCCAATCCACTCCACCACAATCCACCCCAATACCAAAACAATTTCCCCCACTCTAATCCAAAATAACCTGCCTCAATCCAAAACAATCTGCCCCACTCCAATCCAAAACAATCTACCCCACTCCAATCATCTCCACCCCAATTCAAAATGTTATGCCCCAACCCAATCCAATCCACCTCACCCCAATCCAGTCCACCTCACCCCAATCCAATCCAATCCAATCCAATCCAATCCAATCCACCCCACTCCAATCCAATCTACACCAATTCAATCCACCCCACCCCACACCAATCCAATGAAATCCAATCTACTCCACTCCAATACACGCCACCCCAACCCAATCCAATCTACCACAATCCAAACCACCCCACCCAATCAAATTCACCTCAGTCCAATCCACCCTACTTAAATCCAATCCAATCCACTTCAACCCACTTCAGTCCACCCCATCTCACTTCAGTCCAATTCAATAAACCCCATTGAGTCAACTCCATTCCAGCCCACCCTACTCCAGTCCATCCTACTCCAATCCACACCCCACTCCACTGCAGTCCAATCAACTCCACTCTACCCTAATCCAGTCCACCCCACCCCAGTTCAGCCCACTACACTCATTCCAATCCATCCAGCCCACCACACTCCAATCCAACCCACTCCAATCCAATCTATACCACTCCTGTCCAATTCACCCCACTCCAATCCACCACATCCCAATTCACCACACTCCAATACAATCCATCCCCTCCAGTGTAGTCCAATCCACCACCTCCACTCCACTTTAATTCACCACACTTCAAACCGCCAGTCTAATCCAATCCACCCCACTCCACCCCAAACTAATCTAATCCACCCTACTCCAATCCACCGTACTCAAATTTACCCCAATCCACCTCATCCCATTTCAATCAAGCCCACCCCACCCCAAATCAGTCCAATCCACCCCATTCAGTCCAGTCACTCCACTCCAATACACCCCATTCCACTCAATCCAACCCACTCTACCCCAATCCAATCCACCCCAATATACTCCAATTCAATCCACTCCAACCCACTCCACGAAACTGCACTCTATGACACTGTATTGTACGATCTACAACACTCTCTGCCACTGAACCACTGAACTCTACTCTCCTCTGCTCAACTCTACGACACTCTTCTCCCCCCTACTCCACTCTAGGAAACTCCACCCCACTAACTTTTAGTCATGCTGAACAGCAGCCACACTGGTGTACAACATGGCAAAACCACATTGCCAATAGCCCTTTAATAGGCAAGCCCTATTGGCTTGGCCAATGCTTATTTTTCTGTTGCTTTCAGCTACACACTAGAGTCATGCTTGTTAAACATTTTTCTGTATGACACTCTTCCGCCTCTTAATATGCAGAGCAGATGTCCATACTCTAACGGACAAAAGTTACTTCTTATTCTTCTTCCCTTTGTATTACACAGTGCAGTCTATTCCTAACGATGTGGTACAAAAGGCAACCACCATGGCCATCTTATTCTTATGTCTCCTTTGAGGGTATGACTTCCTTCCTAGTCTCCTGCCATGTGAGTGGGTGTCTGACAGAAGATAACAGCGAGGATGCATAATTCACTACCCCTAGTTGGGGTCTATACGAGAACACAGAATGTGCGTTCAATAATAAAGTAAACATCTCTTAAGTATGAGCTGGATGGAATGTTCTCCTTTCAAATAAGACTTTATTCTAGCGTCCCATTGGATGAGGGCAGTCACCATGATGCCAGAGCTGTCTCAACCATCGACTCGACTGGATCCACTCCTTCCTCACCGGCAGAACCCAAAGAGTCAGACTGCCGCCCTTCCTCTCCGAACCCACAGAAACCAACTGCGGAGTACCCCAAGGATCGTCTCTCAGCCCCACGCTCTTCAACATCTACATGGCAACCCTCGCCGCCATCGTCAGACAGCATGGACTCAGCATAGTATCCTACGCCGACGACACCCAGCTCATCCTTTCCCTCACCAAGGACCCCATCACCACCAGACTCCACTTCCGGGAAGGAATGAAGGACGTTGCATCCTGGATGAGCAATAGCTGCCTGAAGCTCAACTCGGAGAAGACAGAGATCCTCATCCTCAGACCCTCCCCCTCTGTGTGGGACAACACCTGGGGGCCCACTGTCCTCTGCAGCTCCCCAACCCCACGGACCACGCCCAAAACCTCGGCATCATACTTGACTCCACCCTCTCCATGACCCGACAGGTCAAAATCGTCAGCTCCAGCTGCTTCAACACCCTCCACATCCTCTGAAAGACCTTCAAATGGATCCCCTGAATCAAGGAAGACCGTTCGTACACTCCAGACCATACAGAACACAACAGCCCGACTCGTCCTCGGCATCCCTCGACACGAACACATCACCCAACACCTTCAGAACCTCCACTGGCTTTCCGTTGAGAAGAGAGAAACTTTTAAGGTACTCACCCACGAGAGAATCTCCTTCCACATACCCAAGAGAAACCTCCGCACCGCCGACCTCACCGAAACCCTGCGCATCCGCAGAGCCAGAACAGGTGAAAGAGCCTTCTCCTACATCGCGGCCATCACCTGGAACGAGCTATCGATCAACATCAGACTTGCCCCCTCGCTGCAAATCTTCAGGAAGACACTCAAGACCTGGCTCTTTGACTGAACGGAGTACCCCCCCCCCCCCAGCGCCTTGAGACTCTCACTGGTGAGTAGCGCACTTTACAATACCCTGATTGGTTGATTGATTGAACCAGCTCTCTATCTCAACAGGCCACTAACGGGTTGTTAGTGAGAATCAGCAAATCAGGTTGGTGTTCCAGGTTCTATGGATGTCCCACCACCTGAAGCCATTGACAGCGATCGGCTATTGATAAGCTGAGGGGCCCTATCATTCTCATGATTTGACTTCTCTGTGGAGCAACACTTTCAGAAATATGCCTCATTCAATCATAGATTTCCATCTATCAAATGCCAAAGAGGACAGACAGAAACAGGCATGTGTACTCTTCTGCATGCAAGTCACACCACCTACTGTGGCTGATTTCAGAACTGAGCTGGTTCCACATTTTTCCATCCAGCAGTTTGGAAAAATCAAGCATACAAGCTTAGGGGAAAATCAAGGACAATTTTCACAAAAAGAAAAAGCTTTTCTAGTTAACTTGCTCTTTTTTACCACAATGTTCTCCATCCGGGCTTCATCTCAAAAGTTAGAAATGAAAGGAGTGGAACACACCGGGGTTCAGCTTTCATAAATAGGTGGTTTAAGACAGAAGACACATTTTACACGAGTGCAATGCCAGAATGAACCAGGATTACTGGTTTGGAGCTCTAGATAAATCTGAGACGAAGGCAGGAATAAGAAATTACGCTACTGCCCTGCTCACTGAAATCAGACTGATCCCTTCAACCACTTAATTCAAAAAAGAAGTCAATCTGCTTTTAAGGAACCAATCTCTACCCTGAACCCACGGACTCATTATCTGGATACTGATATGAGGTTGTTCTCCAACCAGGGCTTGCACTCGCCATCTAAGTCCTGGTTTATAACTCACTCTCCCACTCCTGATTTGCAACGGACAGTGTCAGCGTTTATGTTTCTTGGTTATCTATTTTCTACTTATTAAACTATTTGCAAAGCGCTCTGATACACTTCTAGGGTCAAATGTGCGCTATATAAAACGTTATAAATAAATAAATAAATACTGGCCTCTCCCTTGATGAAAAACACTGTAGGCTTTCAGTTCAATGTGTTCCACTAATTAACAACAAGGCGGATTTAAAGCTAAAATGGGCAGAAATGGAAGTTTTAAGAAACAGCCACAGCTGTTCAATTTGAGGCTACCAACTGATAAGAATCAGGATAACTGAAAGAAAAAATATGCAAATAAAGTTTTGTTGTAAATGGAAATATCATTTGATCCTCAAACCTTATTATTCTGAAATCTTGTTCCACAATAATACACAATGATTCATACTGTGTTAAACTCTGCCACCTTTTCAGTAGGTGCACTTGTAACGTATAAAGACAGTTGCTAAATGAGCTTGAATTACGTCCCTTAACTTAACAATGCTGATGATGTGCTCTCTTTCATTAGCACCTTAATTGTGCCCTGTAGCTATGTTCATTTGCAACTTGTTGTTCTACTCCGTTGTTCATATTTAAAATCCATCTGTCAGCATTTGTAGTCATATCAAGAAGCTCTTCTGCTTCTATGTCTGGTATATCTTTAATGATATTTTCAAAATGATTAGATAATGCAAACAGAAAACACATTCTAAATTATCCGCTTAACAATACTCTATAATTTAAAAAGTCTCAAAATGTTACCGCAGTTTGTTACTCCACTTTTCAAACCTAATACTGCCACATCTTTCAAATGCATAAAAGTTAGACACACCAATATTTCACACACTCTAAATTATATACCCACCCAACCTGCTTCTTAAAAGCAACACACACCCTGCCACCAATGGCTGCCAATAACACACAGACTTTTTTTAAAATGATTTTTATTGATTTTCCGCAACATAATATTATTAGCATCTACCTGACCTGGTCAGTCCGGTCGCTCCTCCTGCCGCGTGGCCACCCCGAGTGTCCCCGATCTCCTCCCGCTGCCGCCGCTGCTGCCGAGTCAAGACTGCCCCTGTCTTGGTTTGGCCCCTGTCCCTGACTGTCCCTGTGCCTGCTTGTTTTTCTCGTTGTAAGCTGTATTATTTTGCTGCCGTTTTCTCGTTTTTCTCGTGTTTGCCTTGTACGTTTTTGTCCCATTGTCCATCGTTGTTCCCTGCCCCACCCCGCTCCCTGCCGCTGCTCCCCCGTGGCCCCACCCCCGCTCCCTCCAGCATCTCCGCACGCTCCCCCCCACTCGCTACCCCGCTCCCGCCTCCCAGCTGCTCCTCCTTCCCACAAAGGTACATAAGGAGAGGCTCACGGGGCAAGGAGCTGTGACCTGACCTGACCTGGTCAGTCCGGTTGCTCCTCCTGCCGCGTGGCCACCCAGAGTGTGCCCGATCTCCTCCCGCTGCCGCCGCCGCTGCCGAGTCAAGACTGCCCCTGTCTTGGTTTGGCCCCTGTCCCTAACTGTCCCTGTGCCTGCTTGTTTTTCTCGTTGTAAGCTGCATTATTTTGCTGTCGTTTTCTCGTTTTTCTCGTGTTTGCCCTGTAAGTTTTTGTCCCATTGTCCATCGTTATTCCCTGCCCCACACGCTCCCTGCCGCTGCTCCCCCGCGGCCCCACCCCCGCTCCCTCCAGCATCTCCGCACGCTCCCCCCCACTCGCCACCCCGCTCCCGCCTCCCAGCTGCTCCTCCCTCGCCCCCCCCCCAATCTCCATTTATGGCAGAGGGTATGCGTGCGCGCAGCGTTGACGCGCAGCGGGCGTGCCAATTGTGCGCTGAAGGCGCGCCAAAGGTAAGCCCGTCTGCGCCTGGTCCGCGCCCAGTGCCAGAACCCCTGGCCCCCGCAGATGCCAGCCCACCCGCCGGACCTACGACGCAGCCACCCTCAATGCACTCAACACCGGCCGGACCCCCGGCTGCCACCGAGCCACCCCAGGACGCACCCACGGACCCTTCACCTGCCAATCCTGCAAGTTCTCCTGCATCCGGACCTGCACCGCACCCGTCAAGCCGAGCACCAGCAGCAACCACCTGAAGTGCATCCTGCTCAACACCCGCTCCGTCCACAGACACGCCGTCAAACTCTGGAACCTCCTCGACTCCACATCCCCAGACGTCGCCTTCCTCAAGGAAACCTGGATGAACGCCTCCTCAGCGCCCGACATCGCCATCGCCATCCCGGAGGGATACAAGATCACCCGGAGGGACCGCGTCAACCAGACAGGAGGAGGCATCGCCATCGTCCACAAGAACACCATCCGCATCACAACCAACGCCGACGACACCCTCAAAGCCGCCGAACACCTGCACTGCCAGATACACACCGACCCCAAGACCACCCTCAGAGGCACCCTCATCTACAGACCCCCGGAACCACGCACACAATTCAGCGAAGACATCGCCGACTTCATCAGCCCGCACGCCCTCCCCTCCGCTGACTACATCCTCCTAGGAGACCTCAACTTCCACCTGGAGAACAACAGCGACCGCAACACCACCACCCTGCTGGGCAACCTCGCCAACCTCGGACTCAAGCAACTGGTGACCACCCCCACCCACTACGCCGGCCACACGCTTGACCCCGTCTTCTCCTCCAGCAAGGACATCTCCTTCAGCCACGCCACCGGACTCCACTGGACAGACCACAGCTGCGTCCACTTCAGCTTCAGAAGGACCACGCTCCATCTCAACCCGCAACAGGTTCCCCGCAGAAGCTGGAACAAGATCACACCCGACCAGCTCGCCACATCCCTGAGCCAGAACCCTCCCGCCAGCTCAGCGAATTCCAACCAAGCCGCCAACAACCTCACAAGGTGGATCAGCAACTGCGCAGACGACCTCGCTCTACTGAAGACCCCCCCGTCAGACCCGGCAACAAGAAAGCATCCTGGTTCACCGACGAACTCAAGAGCTCTAAGAAGAACTACCGAGCCCTCGAGAAAGCCTGGCGCAGAGACCTGACACCAGACAACATGACCACCCTCAAGCTCGCCACTCGAAAACACCACCAGCTGATCCACACCACCAAGAAAACCGCATTCAAGGAACGACTAGACAACAACGCCCACAACAGCAAGGAACTCTTCAACATCGTCAAAGAGCTCTCGAACCCTAGCGCCAGAAACAACGACATCACCCCATCGCAAGACCTCTGCAACTCGCTCGCCTCGTTCTTCCACAGCAAGATCGCATATATACACACAGTTTCAGCACACAGCCGACGCACCCTACGACCACACCAACGCCCCCCACCACCACCCTCCGCGCCTGGACCCCGATCAACACCGAAGACACCATCCGCACAATGAACTCCATCCACTCCGGATCACCAACCGACCCCTGCCCTCACCACGTCTTCAACAAGGCCGACTCCATCATCGCACCCCATCTCCGGGACATCATCAACACCTCCTTCGACACCGCCACCTTCCCAGAGAGTGCCCTAATGAAGAAACCATCAGCGGACCCCACCGACCTCAAAAACTACTGCCCCATCTCGCTCCTTCCTTTTCCTGCCAAAGTCATCGAGAAGACCGTCAACAGACAGCTGGCCGCCTTCCTCGAGACGAATGGATCCCTCGACCACTCGCAGTCCGGTTTCAGAGCCAACCACAGCACCGAGACCGCCCTCATCGCAGCCACAGACGACATCCGAGCCCTGCTCGACAACGGGGAAATAGCGGCATTCATCCTCCTGGACCTCTCTGCGGCGTTCGACACGGTCTGCCACCGCGCCCTAGTGCAGCGCCTCAGCAACATCGGAATCCAGGAGAAGGCACTGGAGTGGATCATCTCCTTCCTCGCCGGAAGAACCCAGAGAGTCCGCCTCCCCCCGTTCAGATCAGAGGCCACCGAAGTCATCTGCGGCGTACCACAAGGATCATCGCTCAGCCCCACGCTGTTCAACATCTACATGAGCCCCCTCGCGGCCATCGCACGCCAACACAACCTCAACATCATCTCCTACGCCGACGACACCCAGCTGATCTTCTCCCTCACCAACGACCCAGCAACCGCCAGAACCAACCTACACAAAGGGATGAAAGACGTAGCCGAGTGGATGATGAACAGCTGACTGAAACTGAACTCAGATAAGACGGAAGTCCTCATCCTGGGATCATCACCCTCCGCCTGGGACGACTCCTGGTGGCCCCCTGCCCTGGGCAGCGCACCCAAACCAACGGACCACGCACGCAACCTGGGCTTCATCCTGGACTCCTCCCTCTCGATGACCAGACAAGTCAACGCCGTCTCCTCGTCATGCTTCAACATCCTACGCATGCTACGGAAGATCTTCCGGTGGATCCCCACCGAAACCAGGAAGACGGTCACCCAGGTGCTCGTCACCAGCCGACTGGACTACGGAAACTCACTCTACGCCGGAACCACAGCCAAACTTCAGAAAAGACTCCAGCGCATTCAGAACGCCTCAGCACGACTCATCCTGGACATCCCCCGACACAGCCACATCTCCGGACACCTGAGAGACCTGCACTGGCTCCCCGTCAGCAAGAGAATCATGTTCCGACTCCTCACCCACGCACACAAATCTCTTCACAACCAAGGCCCCAGATACCTCAACGACCGCCTGACCTTCTACACTCCAACCCGCCAGCTACGATCGACCAGCCACGCCCTCGCCACCGTTCCCCCATCCGAAGAGCCACAACGGGAGGAAGATCCTTCTCCTACCTGGCGGCCAAGACGTGGAACTCCCTCCCCATCCACCTCCGCCTGACCCAAGACCACCTCTCCTTCAGGAAGCAACTCAAGACCTGGCTGTTCGAGCAGTAGCGGACCCTCCCCCCCCCCCCCCCCCAAGTGCCTTGAGACCCTCCGGGTGAGTAGCGCGCTATACAAATGCCTTGATTGATTGATTGATTGACATTACAACATATTTCAATACTGACATTACAATAATAGTGGTTTAAATGGCTTGGGCGGGATGTCCTGAGATTTCCAGGCATCGTCAAGGAAGGTCCATCTAGTACTCTGTGCCGCCATACATGTCCATAGTAGAGTACCTTTACATACATTACATACAGTAAGTACTTCAGGAGGATCCGTCTTCAAAACACAAATCAATTACGCCATAATATCACATGCGGGAATCAATACAAAATAACATGTAAAGAAAAAGAACTATAAGTCGATTTCTGCATGTGGGTACAGAAAAAAGTGTACCTGTCAACGTTGCATGTCAGTGGGTATCACACATGTGGATGGTCACGCATGGAGGGCCACCCAATGTGGGTACGCCAAGGGAGATGGCAACGGGGGAGAGAGGGGGAGTGGTAGGAGGAGAGAAGGAGGAAGGAAGGAAGTGGGGAGAGGGGGGGCCGTCGTCTACGAAGGGGGGCCCGTCTCGGCCAGTTTGGTCTCGATTAGTGACAGGTAATCCCTCCATTGAGTAAGGTGCTGTCTCAGGGGCATTTATCTGACATTGATCTACATTCTGTCCATCAACTGTGTTTTTTGTAATTTTCACCCCGAGTGGGCTGGGTATGCTCAGACGTGAGTCCCAGGCTCTCCACACCACTGGAGTCAAGCTATCCAGGCTGAATGAAGGCTGATAGCCAGAAACCGGTCCTTGGATGCTTGATTCCGGTCTGGGAAAGACAGGGCTTGGCAGTTCGGACTGGACTTTTCCCATGAGGCAAAGGGTCAGAGCTGATTTGCATATAGCCAGTGTCTAACCAGGGGTGGTGTGGAGTGAAAAAAACGATGGATTTAGGCCCAGATCCTTGTACTGGGGTGAATGTATGACATTGATCTACATTCTGTCCATCAACTGTGTTTTTTGTAATTTTCACCCCGAGTGGGCTGGGTATGCTCAGACGTGAGTCCCAGGCTCTCCACACCACTGGAGTCAAGCTATCCAGGCTGAATGAAGGCTGATAGCCAGAAACCGGTCCTTGGATGCTTGATTCCGGTCTGGGAAAGACAGGGCTTGGCATTTCGGACTGGACTTTCCCATGAGGCAAAGGGTCAGAGCTGATTTGCATATAGCCAGTGTCTAACCCAGGGTGGTGTGGAGTGAAAAAAACGATGGATTTAGGCCCAGATCCTTGTACTGGGGTGAATGTATGACATTGATCTACATTCTGTCCATCAACTGTGTTTTTTGTAATTTTCACCCCGAGTGGGCTGGGTATGCTCAGACGTGAGTCCCAGGCTCTCCACACCACTGGAGTCAAGCTATCCAGGCTGAATGAAGGCTGATAGCCAGAAACCGGTCCTTGGATGCTTGATTCCGGTCTGGGAAAGACAGGGCTTGGCAGTTCGGACTGGACTTTTCCCATGAGGCAAAGGGTCAGAGCTGATTTGCATATAGCCAGTGTCTAACCCAGGGTGGTGTGGAGTGAAAAAAACGATGGATTTAGGCCCAGATCCTTGTACTGGGGTGAATGTATGACATTGATCTACATTCTGTCCATCAACTGTGTTTTTTGTAATTTTCACCCCGAGTGGGCTGGGTATGCTCAGACGTGAGTCCCAGGCTCTCCACACCACTGGAGTCAAGCTATCCAGGCTGAATGAAGGCTGATAGCCAGAAACCGGTCCTTGGATGCTTGATTCCGGTCTGGGAAAGACAGGGCTTGGCAGTTCGGACTGGACTTTTCCCATGAGGCAAAGGGTCAGAGCTGATTTGCATATAGCCAGTGTCTAACCCAGGGTGGTGTGGAGTGAAAAAAACGATGGATTTAGGCCCAGATCCTTGTACTGGGGTGAATGTATGACATTGATCTACATTCTGTCCATCAACTGTGTTTTTTGTAAGTCTCAGGGGCGCTAGCGTCCGTTAAGTCTGTGCTAGCTGGTTCGTATGTTCCGATACCAGTGCCCTTCGGAGATACAGCAGCCAAGAGTGCACGCTGGGACCCGTCTGGGCTTTCCATGTCATGGCTATTTTGTGTTTGGCGAGGCCTAGGGCTAGGTCTAGAAACGTATTCAGACCTTTACGCGAAGCGGAACGTTTTGTAGCACCCAGCAGGAAATGGGCGGGCTGCACTATCACCTGTGTTTAGCTGCTTCTGTAAGTACATCAGCTATATTGTTCTACTACCTTTGAATGCTTGTGCATGTCCATACCATATGTGTGAATGTGGCCCTCCGGGTCACGGCATCTAGGGCATTTGTCAGGAGATGTTGGGTACATGTGTGCTAGCCTGTGGGGCGTGAGGTACGTGTGGTGCAGGTAATTGAATTGGGTGCATTTCAACCTAACGCTGGTTGAAACTGTTTTGGGTGACCGAGACATTGTGTCCAATGCTTATCTGAAATAGTGATTGACAACTCAGTTTCCCAGTACGCACGCAGGGTTACCCGCCCAGGTGCATCATCCAGCCTGAAGGAGTTGTATATGGCCGTTATTGAATGTCTGCCCCTTCTATGTGTCAGTAATGTCTGCAGGAGCTGCAATGTGGGGGGTTCAGCTTGGTCATTGCCCCACTTCGTAGGAAGTGGCGTGTAAGTAGGGCATGTAGGAGGAAGGAGCCCTGTTGTACCTCATAAGTGTCTACTAACTCTTCAAGCGTTTGTAGTTGTGAGTCGGCATACATGTCTCCCCATGTGTCCAACCCCCTCTCCGGGAGCCCAACTCCAAGCGTCAGTGACAGGTATGTGTCGGGGAGTACTACCAGTGGTATGCCTGGGGCATCCGGGGCCATCTGGCCCTTGGAGAGTCCATATCTAGACCATCTACGCCTAGCCGCCGTCATTAGTATGTTGCCACGTCGGTTCTGGGTCAGTGTAGTGGCTCCCGCCATCCACTCCTCTTTTGTCAGGCAATCCCAGGTTACGGCCTCTGCTATCAATTCAGTATGGTTACTCTTACCTAGCCATCTCATTGGCCATATCAATTGTGCTGCAGCATAATAAAGCTTGTAATTCGGAGCACCCAGACTGCCCTCCGATAATGGTAGATACAATTGATGTAAAGCCACTCTAGTCCTAGAGTGTACCCAGATGAGGGAGACCAAAAGAGATTCCAGACCTTTAAAGAGTTTCCGCGGAAGGCGAATAACACACAGACTTAGGATGGTATTTGGAGTTTGGCGAGTCAGCATCGGCCAAACAGTGGTGGTCGGCCAGTCTTCCATATTAAGGGTACCACTGACACTACGTAATTATTATTTAGCAGATGCCCCACACCCGCCCAAGAATGGCCACTGAGTACGAATTCACGAGGAAAGGGCAACTCTTGGTTTCCCAGTCTGTGGATGGAGAGCTCGATGTCAGATATACAAAGGACAGCCAATATAGGATTCACAAGAATATTAACTACAGTATTAATGACCAGATGAAGAGTAACTCATAAAACAACTCATGTAATCACTTGATTTTAAAGCACTGAAGATTCTGAACATGATGAGAAAAGCAGAGGAAACTTGTCAATATTTATATACAGAGGCATCATAAATAGGAACAAAAATGACAAATATTTTAAGATTGAATATGCTTATTCCTTAATCTACAGTTCAGTTTTTTTACAAACTTCTTCGAAAATGAAAACAATAGAAGTATGTTGCTTACAACCAGAGAATAATTGAATATTTCCCTGTCCTACATGACTTCTGTTTACGGATTGGGTTTACCAAGGAGGGTAACATCCGTGCAGAAAATATGTGCAGCAGTTTAATCAACATCAGGCACACTACTCGTCTTATTTTATGCACTTTGTGTTTTTGTAAGGTGTTGCATACCATACACGTGCCACCACAAAAGAGGAAGCAAGCTGACTAACCATGAAACTAATTCAAAATATGCTTTATGTCCACAGACAATCAATGAAAATGTTCCACAATCAAGGGTCATGGTGTATTCTTCATTGAGGAGCCCAGGTCGTGGAATGTTTCAATAGTGTTCTGCTGCTCTTGCACTTTACTGTTGCACAAAGTGTGGCCGTACTGCTCATTAGTGGGGGTGGACGGCAATTCAGGTCCGGGGGTGGACGGCAATTCAGGTCCAAGGGTGGAGCCTTTGTGGAGTTTGAAATTTACCGGGCTGACGCCTGGACTGGCCACTTGACCTGCCAGGCTTCTACTTCACAGCACACACCGACACAGAGCAGTGGCAGTGTTTCATCAACTGTGCTCTGCTTCACTTGCACTTTACTCCCAAACAGGTTGTAGAGATTCCAAAATGACTGGAATTTAGCCTGTACTCCTGAAATGTTCTTGCACAAAGAATAGTTGTCGCCTTTGCACCAAGTTAAAATTGTCTCCAAATGACAAAACATGTATGTCTACATTGGACGTTTGCAGCGCTTTGTTAATATATGTATCGAATCTTATGAGGACACCAGAAATCTGAGCAAATTGCCTGAAAAGCCCACCTTGAAAAACTGATTCTGAAAAGCTCAATGTCAGGATGCACTTTATTAAGAATCAAATACATTTATTAATGGAAACAAAACATACTTAAGGGAGAAGGAATAATGACAGAATTTGGAGTTATTCTCCAACCCTGTCAAAAGAAATGGTATTGTAGGATGACATATGGGTTTAAATCCAGGTCGGAATCTAAAAGAGCTCCTCAAAGTGCCAAACCTGAATAATCAACTTTGAACACGTATATTGAATTGTAAATTCAGTTAAGATCACATACTTTTGGATTGGGCTTGTTTATTTTTTTTAACTAACTTCCCGCTGTGACCCAGTTTTTAATATATATATGGTATTGATTCTCATGCATTCAGCTTTGGCGCTCCTCGACAACATAAAGGATTTAGAAATAGCAACTGCTCTGGGAGCCTTTTTCGGTAATATAAAGAACGTGATTCTTTCCTAATTGTAAATGAACATGTTTACTCTTTTTCTTTACTGTTATTATTGCTGGATGCTCTTCGGAGGTTTGCCACTAAAAACAACTCTATTTGAATTGGAATTCTGGAATCATGAGCATCAAAGGATGGGGCACTGTATGGATATGAAAAAGACTCAGTCTGAGGGCAGATCCTTCAGGCCACTACAAGACATGCTGGTAGTATCAAAGAAGGATGTGTCGGGTTTTGCTAGCGATTCCTGTTGCGAGGAAGGATATTAAAGCAAGTTCCTCTTAATCTGGCATAATTAGTTCGTTGATTAAGTACTATTTGTAGTCAAAGGTATAAAAAGCTTCTGAAAAGATCAGCAATATTCAGTCACAGGAATGACTATTACCTCCAGCATTCAGAAGATCTTCTATGAATCTGCGGGGGTGCATTTAGTACAGTAATGCGAGTGGTAGACAGGCTGGAGGTACTTTATTAATATATGGTTGTCCTATTTTTTCGAGGAGAGGGGGGGTGTAGGCATGTTTCAGGTTTTATGAGTCTTCTCCAATAACAAGCATTGATGAAACAGCTAATTATTGCTGCTAATGAATGAAGGCATATGTTAAAATAATGTGTATTGCAGGTCTCTGTTGAGGGGCTATTTTTTTTTATGATAATGATGGGATTGTGGATATTTCCGGCTCTTTCAGAGTGTAATATCAACAAAAGGAAGTGGAAAGTTGAATTTGGTGTGACATGTAAGGAACTGGTTGGATCCCATGTGCCTATGTTGGTATCAGGATGTACATTTTGTGTTTGAAAAAGGACATCAGGTTAGCAAAGATCTCTTTAGAGGGAAGAGGCAAGAGTGATAAGTGACTGCAACCTTCTTGTAGACATAAAAGAAGTTCTACTGAGGAGTTTTAAGCATCAGTAATCCGGACTGGATGTGAAACGTATTAGCCTATTTAGAGAGCACCCTTCCTGTCCTATAATTAGTTTCACGTTGATCTGCTTCAACTTATTCAGGGTGTAAACCCAAAGACATTATGTTGCCCAAGGGATCGAACATATTCTACTGCTCTGTACTCCATATTAAAAATTGCGGGTTGAATGCCATCAAAACCTTTCAAAACCGTGTAGTTATTAGGCATGTGCATCTCAAAAACAAAGCAGAGACTAACTTATTTCTTCATTATAATTTTCTTTTCTTCACTAGACCAGAATTTGCACATCTTTAGGATTCCAACATCAGCAACATGGCAGGCGTGAGGGAAGCAGAGAGGTGAAGGAAAAAGGAAGACAAGTGGGAAGTAACCTTAAAAATTATAAACTGCCCTTTTCACTTTCCATTTTTCCCTCAAAAAGTCTAACATGCATGTGAATGTTCTAGTTCTACCAACCAGGGAGGAGTTTAACGGTCAGATATAAACCCAGCTTTCCCCAGTCAGGTTGAGAACTGATATTTATTTTTTAATTGTGTCATTGTGGACTTTAGCCTTTAGAGGTAGATATTTCAAAAGAGCATCTCTGGAAAAAGCAGGATATGCAAAGCAAAACGTTTGGTTTAAAAATATTTCTTAGATTCAAAACGAAATGCATAATATAAAATAATCATAAAAAATCATAATATTTTAAATTCTAAAATGTAACAGCTAAGATTGCTGTTTTCACTACCTAGATAATCACATTTAAAAGGGCAATATTAGATGCCAACAAGCGTCTACAACTGTGAGTTATTTGAAACTAAAAGGTTTAGTGTTTTTACGCAATCAAAGATTAAATGAATAGCTTTTAATCTGAAAAGCCAAAACACACAATGCATGCACATCGGTGTGTTAGTTGCAAAGTGGCTAAATGATTATTAAGGCTAACAAAGCAATATGCAATTAACCACATTTGACGAATAGCCCTTAATGGTAGCCATCCTCCATGGAGGAGAGAACATCAGCATTCCGCTTATTATTTCTTTTTGACATGATTTATCGCCCTCTATTCCTTAAACTTGATAAAGCAAATTAATCTTTGATTGCAGGAGCCACTAGAGGTTGCCATTCATCATGTAACTTGGTAAGGCTGCATGCGTTTCATTTACCAGTCACACCGAAATGAGAGCCCAGAAGCGACCAAGGCCGCTTTCACGTCTATTCTGATCCACCAATCAGAAAGCAGTTCAATATAGTACAGTATTTAAAATTACAACTTGATTTTTTTTTTACAAAAAAATGAAAAAATACGACCCTCGCTTTCACAGCCGCCATAAAGAGCGAGATGCCAATTACTAGCACGGAATTCTTCGAATTTGTGGAAATAAAACTCAACGTAAAATAATTTAAATATGAATCACAGAGACTTAAAAGTGTATATGTATATTATATCACAGTTCAAACATCTGCAGCTTTGCTTATAAGAAAAACTTAAAAATGAAGAGACGAATATGCTACATAAAAATCAATTCTACCTATTAATGAAGACTGGACAGGGGAAATGGGGCTACCCTGGTGAATTACATTGTTCGTGAAAGTAATATTTGGCTAATTATTGCATTCTTCATAACTAAATCCAGGCAAAGCATGTAACATATGCTGTAGGGCAAATAATATATGAACTGATAAATGAAAATTCCTGTGCACACTAGATCATCCAGGAGGACGGGATGCAGTACTGAGAGGACATTTTTGTTAGTCTCAGAATCTATCAAGTTCAGTTTGGATTCTGGTCTAAATGTCACTCTGGTGCTGTTGGACCCGTCAGCTGCATTTGATACCACAGACCATAATATCTTGCCGCGCAGGTTAGAACATCTAGGGGTGATGGGCTCGGCCTTAAGCTAGTTGAGTTATTTCCTGGAGTGTTGAGAAACAGTAAGGTAGATGAAACCTTATGCCTCTGGTGCAAAAACGTTGAAGTGGGAGGTGCCGCAGGCCTCCCTACTAAGTCCTACACTCTTCAACATCTATATGACTCCCCTAGGCATATTTGGTTGAATCATTCAAGATCAAGATCATATCATACGCGGATGATATGACGCTCCTGCTCACGTATGATGAGGATATGTTGCATGAAAGCCCTGCTTGAATGGTTGAGAAACAATAAACAGCAGTGCAACCCAGACAAAATGGAGATCTTATTATTTGGGTTGAACCCCCCTCCCAGGATGGGCAGGATCATGGCCTAACAGTGTTCCCCCTCCATCAGAGGTGGGCAAAAATCTGGACGTTATGTTTGACTCAACTATTTTTCAGTGTAGAGGGGTCAGCAGTTGTGAAGGCTTGCTTTTGAATCTGTTGCATGCTGAGGAAGTTTCTCAACTTCATTTTGCATAATGCTCAATTCACGGTGGTCAGAGCTTTGATACTTTCTAGGTTGGACATTAAATACCACCCTAATTCTTTGAACTGGGTTTGCATCACAAAAGTAACACACTGTGCAATTCGTTAGCAAACCTGGGCCTGAGTGTCTGTAGGTATGAGTGATTATGAGTGAGATTAAGAGTGAAAGCAAGTAGAGGCTGCGGCCTCCCTGGTTCCTTCTACCATATCCTGTGGGAGTGCCATGTGATCCAGCAATTTTGGGACAGGGCGACCCGCAAAATGACGGACGCGGTGGGAAAACCCATGCCTCTCTCCCCTAAGGAGGGGATTCTCAACGTGTGGGGTGCCACTGACCTCACCGAGGTGGAGCTGCGGTGGGTGGCCTTGGGTTTCTTGTTGGTGAAACGAGCTGTGGCAATGCATTAGGGTGCCCCCCGAAAGCCTCTCCTGGTGGGTTGGGTGGCTGAAATGGATAGATGCATGTTGGCTGAAAAATCTGTATTTAAAATCAGGGGGTGCCCAGGGAAATGGGACAAGAAATGGGGACACTGGAATGTCTACAGAGGCGAGATTTATACTTCCCCCACAGTGGATATGGCTATGGATAAGGCTGGACCTCGACGAGGTAATGCTCCATAATGTACTTCTGTATATTGCCCCTTCATTTGATTCTGAATTGTAATTGATTGTCTTATTGTATGTTGACTCTGCTTTGCTTTGTTTTTGTTTCTTTCTAAATAAACTATTAAATCAACAAAAAAAAGAGTGAAAGCAAGTGAGAGAATGAATAAGAATGGGAGTATGGGGTTGTAAGTGAGTGTGAGGTTAGGGTCATGTGACATACCTTACTGAAAAAAATCTGGGTTCAGGGTCATATGATGTCACTTCCCGTGATGGCATTAACCCCTTCCATGCTCATGACGAGCTCAGCTCGTCATGGCATATAACTCTCAGGTGCTCATGACGAGCTGAGCTTGTCATGACCACACCCGTTTTCGTTGTTGTCCAGCACAGCAGGGGAAACTACCAAGCAGCCATATGGTTAAGGTCACATGGTACGTGATGTTACTTCCTATACCCCTGGCATTTTTGTGAACTGGTGCCAATGGACACCATCCACCCTTTTGAGGCTGGGTTGGCCACAAGACCTACTCAGAGAGGAGCTGGGTGTGGGAAGAAAATACACTCACAAGAATGAAGAATGTATGGTCTAACCCAAGTTAGCAAAATGAGAGTAAAAACAGGTTGTCATTTCAATGAATGTAAATGGAGACAATCAATAGCACGGTTTGAAATAAAATTTATTGAATGATAATGAAAAAGAGTAGAAAGAAAACATGGTCAAAGGCAATCCATCTCTAGAGTGCACACCGCTGGATATGGATGCATGGCTGGGCCAGGTCGATAAACTTGCTTTTAGACTTAGAGGGTCATTGAGAACTCCTGCCATGCCAAACTTGCAATTCTCCTGTCCCATTTAGAGGTGGGAAAACCACTGTGTCTGGTGCAGAGCCTTAGTCGGCTCTGTTGGTGGAAAGTATTGACTTAGCGGCCCGTCTGCCATGGGGCCGCCGTTTCATAGCGATGGTCTTCCTACGCTTTTTAGGATGGGGATACTCAGTAGATTTTCCTAACCAAGAACTGCTGTATGAGGCATAGTGTTCCCAAGTGAAGGAAATAGTTCAATGTCCCCATACAAAGGGAGATGATTTCTTGTGCATCAGGGTTATGGTTTTTTTCCAGATACAAACCTACACTTTGTGGTTTGTCCTGGACAAAAAAAAGTCTGCAAAAGCGCTAAACAAAATTCACCCATGTGAAGGCTTTAAATATTCTGGCACTCAAGGATGTTTAAATAGGCTGGGCCAGGAGACTAGTGGCCATAGTCTCTGTTGGTCTAGTGCCGCCCGTCAGGAAGGAGCCCTCAAGTATCTTCTCTTTAGAAAACATTTCATTAGTATTAAGGATTGCAGGGCAACATCTAGTAAGTACTCCAAGTGGCCGGACGCACTGATAGGAACTGTAAAGAAGTTGTATACACTGTACCTGGTGTATGGATCCTCTCAGAAACTGACGTGAGTTTAGCAGTTACTTAGACCGCTTTCATATAAACACTTCTTTTTGATGAGAGTTCAGGAACTTTTTCTATCTCTGCCAAGGTAGCTTCAGGGAGGTGTCTTGGATGTGACCCCCACTAAATAAATGCATTATTTGTTTTTTAGCTGGATCTTGGGGCCCTAAGTTAGATCTGCTATGTCTGTGTCCGTTTTTCTCGCTGTGCGCCAAGAACAAAAGGCAAATCAGTGGCCTTTGATGTGAAACATGGGAAGGAGAAACAGAGCTATACATCTGGTGACTAAATTTCAGAATGTCAAACCAGATAACCTGGAATCCATACCGGCCTCCCAGCTTTTCCAAATTGTATGATGCCAGGCAAATATTTGATTTCAGAGCCTCCTTTTTATTTATTGTCACATATGAGACCACTTTTAAATACTTGAGGTTAGGATGTGCTCTGTACAAGCAACTCTTATGTTTGATAGAATAGACTATAATGTTGCTCCATATATAATAAGAATCTAGCCACGTTTAGGGTTTACATAACTACTAACTTGCCTCTTCGTTCTCTAATGGCATTGTAGGAGGGTGTGATCCATTAATGTTTCTACGTTTATGCTTAAAAAACGATCACTCACTATAAACGTCTGTCTATGCAGTGATATAATCTGATGTACAATTTTTTTATTCTGAAGAGGCAATCATATTATTAGAAGATATTTGCTGCACAATTTATATGGTAAGCATTTTCATGGCTTGGGCTGTGCAAAAACTCTCAGAGCCAAGCCGGATCCGTGGCTTGGTTCTGGCTAACCCTATTATTTTGCTAGCACACCCACCTCTATTTACAACTTGGCTTAGTACATGGGGTAGTCAGTCACATGATAAAAGGATTTTTAAAAGGTGAGGGTTGGAAACATGGAGCCCTTCCTACATGTAGTGATCTGACAACTCTACCATCAAGGAAGAGACGAGGAAGAGTATGTGCAGTAAAAATACATTTTTAAAATCAGCAATCCCAGGGCAAGTACTGCAGGCCCTTATGTTGTACATGATAAAAATCATGGGTTCACAGGAAGTACTACACAGCGCAGGTGGGACTGACAGGGGAGCCGCTTCAGGGTTTGAGTGGGTGTGACATTCCCCAAATGTATTCTTGGCTTGGTAGTTAGATCTGGGCGCCAAGAGTCTGGTATGCTATGTGCGTGTCAGTATTTTTTGTCGTTCTCATTTCATTATGGGTTTTAACTTGTTAATTTGCAAGAGCAGAAGAACAAGTTACTTACCTTTGGTAATGATATATCTGTACGAAACGTAGGTTAGTTGTAGATTCATTACCTTAGAATTACCCCCAGCAGTCAGGCTGGATTCGTAAAGTTTTTCATCAGCAGTACCCCTGCGCGTCAAAAGGTGGCTTTGGTCGACTCAGCATTCATCGTCGTGGTCGCCGGGATGACGTAGAGGTAGCTACATAGACGCCGCCATTGTGCGCTGACGTCAGTTCTGTACACGACTTCCACGCCAGAAGCGCAGAGCCATGCAAGACACTGACCACTGGTGCAATAAACTAGGGCCCTGAAAGGAAGTCCTTAAACCTAGAAGTCAGTTCACAGAACGGGGAGGATGGGTGGGGGGGTAAGGAATCTATAACTAACCGACTTACAGATATATCGTTACTGAAGGTAAGTAGCTTGTTCATCTGAAAGAAACAGTTAGCTATAGATTCCTTACCTTACGATAGATATCCCAGCAATACCAGCCCCGGAGGTGGGTCTGCGAACTAAGTTCACACCAGAAAGTCCTGGAGAACAGATCAGCCGAAGAAGCCATCTCTCCAGACTTGACTGTTCAGGCACTAGCGTTTGGTGAACGTGTGAAGCGATGCAGCAAAATAGAGGGACTCCTCGTCCCAAAGCAGTAGTAGCTGCCGTAGCCCTGGTGGAATGGACGCACAGCCCCACTGGAGGTTCCTTCTTTGCCAAAGAATAGCAGGCTTTGATGCACAGAACGACTTACCTGGAGATGGTCCGTTTGTGCACGGCCTGACCTTTCTTAGCGCCCACGTAACCAATAAAAAGCTGGTCGTCCACCCAGAATTGTTTGGTGCTATCCAAGTAGAAGGAAAGCGCACGTTTTGGATCCAGACGGTGGAGCCTCTCTTCCTCTTTCGAAGGATGCGGAGGCGGAAAGAAGGTGGGCAAGGTGATTGTTTGGCCAATGTGGAAAGAAGTACCCACCTTGGGAAGAAAGTACGGTCTAGTTCTAAGCATGACCTTGTCCGGATGGACAGCTAGAAAGGGAGGCTTGAATGAAAGAGCTTTTAGCTCACTCACCCTGTGTGCAGAGGTGATGGCCACCAGAAAGGCAATTTTCAGAGTGAAAAATCTGAGAGGACAGTTATGTAGAGGCTCATAGGGAGCGCACATAAGATAGGTCAGAACCAAGTTCAAGTCCCACTGAGGCATTACGTAGGGAACCGGAGGAAAAAGATGAGTAATGCCCTTAAGGAATCTATTTACAACAGGGGACTTAAAAAGATAAGGCTGATCAGGAAGTCTAAGGAAGGCTGAAATGGCTGAGAGGTAGCCCTTAAGAGTGCCCAGAGTAAAGCCCTGCTGGGCCAAAGAAGAGAGGACCAAGAGAACCTCAGAAACAGGGGCGGAAAGGGGATCCACAATCTTTGCTGTGCACCATGCCACAAATTTGTTCCATCTGCAGGCGTATACCGTCTTAGTGGAGGGACGCCTGGCAGCCAAGATATTTTCACAGACTTCGGGAGGCAGGTCAAAAGACGTCAACTGCCGCCGCTCAATCTCCACGCAAGGAGGTGGAGGCTGGACAGGTTCAGGCGGAGGACCGTCCCCTGCTGGTGGGACAGAAGATCCCCCTGAAGAGGCTGTTGGATCTGAGGATCGACATCCACGTTGAGCAGCTCGCGATACCAGACTCTTCGTGCCCAATCCGGAGCCACAAGAATGACCGGTCGCACTTGATCTTCTTCAGCACTCTGGGCAAAAGTGGTATAGGCGGAACGGCGTATAGAAGACCACAAGTCCACTTGCGTCAAAAAGTGCTGCCTAGCGATTGCCGCCTTGGAAATTCCAACGCGCAGAATAGCTGACATTGCGCATTCGCTTCGGTGGCGAACCGATATAACCAAGGCTCGCCCCACTGTTGAAAGAGACCTTGCACCACCTCGGAGTGAAGACGCCATTCGTGATCCATCATGCACCTGTGGCTGAGTTCGTCTGCCCTGGCGTTCAGTGAACCTGCCAGGTGATGCACCACCAGGGATATGCCCTGATGTTCCAGCCATGTCCAGAGGCAGAGGGCGTCTTGACAAAGGGTCCACAACCCCAGCCCGCCCTGTTTGTTGCATTACCACATGGCGGTGGTGTTGTCCGAGAACACCTGCACTACTCTTCCCCTGACAGAGGGAGGAATGCTTTGACTGCAAGACGAATTGCCCGAAGCTCTGGAAGGTTGATGTGGAGCCCGGACTCCGCCGGAGAACAGAGGCCTCTGATCTCTGCCTCCCCCATGTGGCCGCCCCATCCCAGAAGTGATGCATCGGTCACCACTAAGAATTGTGGTTGGGGAAGGGATCTGCCTTTGACCCAATCCTGGTTCGTGAGCCACCACTTCTGTTGGCGTGCAGTGCCCTCCGAGATCTGATTGCAAACTGACAGGTTCCTCTGAAGCTGTTGCCACTGGAACTTCATGTCCCACTGCAGAGCCCGTATATGCCATCTGGCATGATCCACCAGCAGGATGCAGGAGGCCATCAGGCCCAGTAGCCTGAGGGTCATCCTGACCAAAACCCGGGATAGAGGCTGAAAGATTGGAATCATAGCATGAACATTCCGGACTCGCTCTTTGGGAGGATAGACCCGAAACTGCGTCGTGTCCAGAGCCACTCCGATGAAGAGGAGCTTCTGAGATGGAGTCAGGTGTGACTTCAGATGGAGAACCCCAGCGAATGCAGGAGGTCAGCTGTAGTTTGGAGGTGGGAGACGACTGCCTGGGGCGAGCCCGCCTTCAACAACCAGTCATCAAGATAGGGGAAGACTGAAACCCCTGATCTACGCAGATGAGCTGCAACCACCGCCATCACTTTCGTGAACACTCGAGGGGCGCTGGTAAGGCCAAAGGGGAGCACAGTAAACTGAAAATGCTTGTGGCCTACCATGAACCGCAGGTAAAGCCGGTGGGGCGGCAGGACGAGGATGTGAAAATAAGCATCCTGCAAGTCCAACGCTATCATCCAGTCTCCAGGGTCAGGGGCAGACAGGACCTGAGCCAGGGTCAACATTTTGAACTTCTCCTTCCGGAGGAAGCGGTTGATGTTACTGAGATCTAAGATACGACGCAGGTACTGGTCCTTCTTGGGCACGAGAAAGTAATGGGAATAGCAACCACAACCTACTTTTGGGGCAGGAACTCGTTCGATGGCTCCCTTGGCCAAGAGAGCCATAACTTCCTGTTGGAGAACGGCCAGATGATCCCCCGACATGCAATGGTGTTGAGGGAGTAGTCTCGAAGGGGAGGGAGTAGCCCCTTCGGACTATCTGCAAAACCCACCTGTCCAATGTGATGGTACCCCAGAGGGGGAGATGATGGTGAATCCTGCCACCCACTGGCGTGTGATGGGCCTGAAAGGTCGGACTAGGAGGGTTTAGAGGCTGCTGCAGAGGGGGCGGTGGTGGACTGGCATGCCTGCTGGCCCCCAGAACCATGGTGGTGGTTCCCACATCCCCGGCCGAACTGTGTCTGAACAGCTTGCGCTGGCCTGTGGCCCTGGAGGGAGCGTGGTGGGGAACCCAAAAGCAGACTGTGCAGGGCGTGTGGTGGAAAGGCCCAAGGACTTGGCTGTAGCCCGAGAGTCCATGAAATGCTCTAGCGAACTGCCTGCTTTGTTGTCGCACAGCGACAGCCTTCAAAGGGCATGTCCATCAGGGGGTTCTGGACATCTCCAGAAAAGCCAGTCGACCTAAGCCAGACGTAGCATTGAAGGGCTACTGATGTTGAAATTGTCCTACCCAGCGAATCAGCGGTATCCAGTCCACAGCGGATGGTAAACTTCACTGCGTCTCTCCCTTCGGCAACTGCACGGGAGAGCACGGCCCTGGCCTCCTCCGGACACTGGGGCAGCACTTGCCCTCACCCTATCCCACACAGAGTGGGACTAATGGCCCTACAGACATGTGGTGTTTACCGACCGCAATCACCAAACTAGAGGAAGAAACAATCTTCTTCCTACGTTGGGCCAGCTTTTTGGATTCCCTATCAGGTGGAGCGTTAGGGAATGCGCCTTGAGACGTAGTGGCTTGGACCACAAAGCTCTCAGGGGTGGGGTGTTAGGGGAGGAAAGTGCTGTCGCCCAGGCCGGGCAGTGGCTTAGGGCAATCATCCTATCCCAGGGCGCCCTTGTGTTGGGCCTGGACCAAGTACCCAAAAGGATGTCGGTAAGAGCTTCATTGAACGGCAGCAGGGGCTCCAAAGAGCTCGCTGACGGTTGAAGCACCTCTGTCAGGAGGTTAGTCCTGACTGCCACCATAGGTAGCTCGAGGTGGAGAGCCTCGGCCGCCCTATGCAACACCACTGTGTATGATGCTCCCTCCACCGAAGCCACAGTAGGAGGAGATAACATGCCACGGTCTGGGGAGGTATCCAGACCACTGGCGTCCCCCCGTTCCTCTCTCCAGTACGGATCATAATCCAACTGGTCAGTCAAAGGGTCTCCAGACCCCTCCCAGCCTCCTTCCTCACCCTCCTTTGGCTGTCACTCTGGCTGAAAAGGGCCAGGGTGGCACACAGGCACAAAAGTACTCATCGGCACCGGATCAGGCATCGGTTGACGCCAGTCCAGCTCGGGGTCCATGTCGGGGCGGAAGCCGGGGTTGACGTCGGCTGGGGGTCCAGCCGGAGCCGGCTGCGGAGCCAGTGGAATCGACGCCGGGGGAAGCATAATCAGGTCGACCGACGCCGATCCGGATCCAGGCATGGATCCAAGGGGGCCCTGCGCTGCCAGGGCCAGAGCAGAAGGCCTAGGGCCCCCAGCCGAGTCCGCAGGCCCAAAGGTGCGCCGGCAGAGTCGGGCTGCTCAAAGATGGCATGCATTGCTTCATAGAACTGACAAAGCTGGGCAGGGGTCGCTGCCGGTAGGCCAGAGTCGGATCCTGTAGGCTCCGCACGCGGAGCCATGGGAGGGGCACCACCCACACCCTTTGTCACGTCGACAGACGGACGAGGGAAAGCCAAAGAGCGACAATGCTTCTTCGACGTCTTCTTGTGCTTCAACTTACCTGACCCCGAGTGCGAAGACTTGGAAGAGGAATGATGATGGCTCCGCGACCGGTCCCTCGCCCTCCCACAGGACAGGGACCTCGGGCGGCGTGGAGCCAACTCTCGGGCCTCAAGTAGCTTTCGGAACCGCTCCCGCAAAGACTTCGGGGCCATGGTCCGGCAGTCAGAGCACGACTTGGGGTCATAGTCGTGCTCCAGGCAGTAGAGACACACGCGGTGCAGATCCGTCACCGAAATCAGTCGGTTACAGGAACCGCAGGCCTTGAAGCCGGGCATCCCAAGTGCAACCAGGAGACAATGGACTCAAAAAACGATGTCGACAAAAGTCAAGAAAAAAATCTGGCAAAAATTGACTGGAGGTACCGCTCTCTCCGGATCTGCACTTGCTGGCGTGGAAAAAGAAGAACTGATGTCAGCGCGCGAGGGCGGCATTTATGTAGCTACCGCGATGTCATCCCGATGACCACAACACCGAGGACGAACGCGGAGTCGACTGACGCCACCTTCTGAGGCGCAGGGGTTCTGCTGATGGAAAACTTTCCAGAGCTAGTCTGACGCCTGGGGTAATTCTAAGGTAAGGAATCTAAAACTAACTGTTTCATATACTTTAATATATATATATATAGTGACTGGTTTATCCAAACAGTAGTAAACCTGTACCCACAGAAGTAATCCTTGAATTGGTGTAAATGTGATATGTTTGGAATTCACAAACAATGGCATTAGTATTCTTGGATAGCTGCCACAGTTTCAGGTTTCTTCTAGTGGCAATCAAACACCTAAAAGGCAATGGGATGGGATGAATGCCTGCAAATAGTCTGGCCAGTGGTAGTCACTCAGGGTAGCATCCCAACCCATTGTTTTTTTACCCACTGTGCCATTCTAGACAGAGGCCTGCCTAATGTAAATCAGTAATGACCCTATTACTCATGGAAAAACTCAACCTCAAACTTTGCTCATCTCACACTCCACCCTGTAGCCCACTTATTTTTTTAGCTGAGTTGGAAATTAGAGATGCACACCCCCTGAATTGCACTGACTAAACTAAGCCCTGTGCAGGCAGCACTGACAGTTAGAGGTTGGACATGACTCCATGACCTTGTATAGAGCTAGAGGGAGCTTGCTGTGGTAAGATTCAGTACCACCAACAAGGTTGTGGCAACAGTTGAAAGGGTCCACCTTCTCCAGTTTGATGTAGGCGCTCATATATATTTTTTTAACTACAGAGAAGCATCAGAAAATCTACAGTCGGCATTTCCAGGACGTAGATTCGTGCAAATCAAGTAAAGTTACTCTGTTCTCCAGTATATAGCCAGGCACCAAGGTGACAGAATAAAGACAAAGCTTATAGGAGTGCCCAGCCCATTCTATGGCTTGTCCGTTCCCATTGAGCTTCCATAGCTATCTTGGACCGAATGGCTTAGATAATTCAAAGGGGTCTCCTTTCTTAAGAGTCGAACATTAGTGACACTGGAATGGTTTAGGTAGAGTTCAAATGCTTACGTGCCTACCCTTTCGGTGACTCCTAGGAATGCATAGACCCACTGACTATCTGGGTCCTCGGTGGTTACAAGGCAACCTAAATAAACAGCGTAATAGTTTTAGCTGAATTTTCATTGTGTTATACAAAATGTAAATCAAAGTATGTTAAAGCCCAAATCAAAGGCTTTGTAATAGGGAAAGTAAGAATATGTGCATATTTGTGGTAACATCCGGACATGCTGAATGATGGTGAAAAACGTATACTCTATTCTTGAGTTTATGGTAACACCCTATGAGTAAGCCAAAAAGGCCTAACGTTTTAAAACTGTGCATCCAAAGTTTGCTATAGGCATATGGAGTGGCACTGCATTTTTTGAGGTTATATCTTAGGTTTGTTATAGGTACATCTAAGGCTACTATGGTTTTAGCGGTTAGAGTCTGCTGGTGCCCGAAACTGTTAAAGGTTGCTCAGACCTACTGGAGTTTAGTCCACATTTAGTGGATTATTCGAGTACAGTTACTTTTCCTTAATGGGTGCCCCCTCTACTGTGCAATATCATTTAGAGATTATTCTCATTGGGTTTACCATAGGGTGACCAGGTGTCCTGTTTTTTTACCCAGCTGTCCCGCTAGATTTCTGCAACTTTTGCACAGACCCCGGTTTTCAGAAAGGTTCGACTGTAAGTAGAGGAGGCAGATTTTTATGTTTCCTTAGGTGGTTTGAGCTAGCAGCACTTAAAACAATACAAGTTAATTAACACACACAAGGCTGGATTTAAAAGTAGCCTTTTTATTTAGTCCCTCGTCTGTTTTTTTGTGTTGATGAGCTCTGTAATTTAAGTCATTCGGTGCTGATGCAAAATTCGGTCCTTCCATGTTTGACAAAGTCCAGGTTTTTGTTTAGTTTTCCACCTCCCATCTTGTATATACTTGCAATTTTGTGTGTAGTATTTTGTATTGAGTGTATAAACATACTTTTTCTTTTCTGAAATAAAAAAAGTACTGTCTGAACATGGATCTAAGTATTATTTGTTTTGTTGTGGAGTTCTGAGTTTCAAGTTTATAGCCCCTCCCACAGAAAGAATTGGGCTGCTTTCCCTCCTTATCCTGAGATTCAAATTCAAAACAAGCATTTGCAATGAACTAGGTCTTGCATTCAAGCGACTGAGCTATTGGCACTGTAAATGTCAATGGATTAAATTCTTGCAAATGCGAGACCTATTGAATTCCAAATATTGTTTCCAAGAGCCCATTCCGCGCTTGCACTTAATAGAGGCCACACCCCATTATTTAGACGAGCGGCGTCTAAAGAAAGGGGTGTGGCCTCTATTAGAGTTTAAGCTATTGTCATTTATAATACCAATAGCTCAAACTTCCTAAATGCGAGACCTTTGGCATTGTTCCGAGTTGCTTGGAAAGTGACAGCGCGCAAGGCGCTCTGAACATCATGCCTGCAGTAAGACAAAATTCACTAAAGAAATAGTACTAAATAGCACAGACGGTGTAACAACAGAAGTAAAAGGGTCTGCCCTCACAAGAGGTTACACATGAAGAAAAAGTGGTACTTAGGAGGGACTAACACACTGATTACCTAATCAGAAGCCAGCATTTGCCAAGCGCGAGTCTAAAGGAGTGCGCACTTAGGACCCGGCCCCCCGGGCCCGCCTCCCGGTCACGAAGGTAGGGGGCGGTCGGTTCGCCCAATGGGCGCCCGGCCGTCAAGTGCTTCCGGGTCAGGGGGAGTGACGCACATCCGGTGCAGCAGGGGGCGGAGACCTTTGGCCTATTTAGGGTCAAGTGCCCGTGGCCTCGACCTCTTTTCCCTCTGCTGCACCGGGACCGGCTGACCTCGCCTTAGATGCTCCACCCCCCGTTGCTTACCCTAGTTCTTTGTTAACTTCCCAGCTGTGGGTATTTTCTGGAGCGGGGACCTGAGGATTTGGGAGCGGCGGCGAGACAACAAGGCTGAGCCCGGTGGAGAGACGACAAGGATGAGCGCGTGGGACTCGGAGACCGTCCATCTCGCCAGGTAGGGAGCCGGGTGCTCGGGGGGCCTGCTGGCGGCCGCCGATGACGGGAGGGGGTCGGTGGTGTAAATTAGGTGTGTGACTGCTCCGGTGGTCTGCGGCCGCCGGTTGGACTCCGGGGTGCGGTCTCCTTCGGGGGCGACATGGGCGGTCTTCATATGGGTTCGGGGTAGCTAGGCATCCTAGGGCCTCTAGCAGCCTTAATGGGAGCAGCGGCACATAGGCGCGAGGCAGAGACGGGCTTGGATCCACGTGGTCGGGGGCCATTAGGATCAATTGATAGACAGCGTACCTCGGGGCTGGACATGGGCGATGGGTACGCCGACTGCATTGTTAGTTGTGGGGGTTAATGCCCATTCGTGGAGTGAGTACTAGTGTTTGGTCCCCGAAGGTTTTCATGGCGGCACTATGGCATGTAGAAATCTTTCGCGCTGCTCGCTCGCTAGGGAGGATCGCAGCGGGGGGGGGGTCTGCCCAGGGCAAGCTGTGGCTGCTATGCGCGTAGTGTGGTGCGCAGGGGCCGACCGGATTGGCGGCCAGGGAAGGCAGGGAGCTTGGGGCCCGGCGGGGGCAGTACTTGAGGTCGGGTAACGGCATCGGTGATTGGGCAGCAGGGCGTCGAGGGCTCGGCGCGGGCGATGGTGCCACAGTGTGTGTTTAGCTGCGGAGGAAGGGTGTATTTACTGTTTTCTCCCATGCGCCGCAGTGTGTGTTTAGCGGCGAAGGAAGGGTGTATTTCCTTTTTTCTCCCATGGGAATAAAGCAAGTGGACACACTTTGGGGTTATCGTAGGATCACAGCCCAGTATAAGACAGGAATTAATTGCAGTTCGTGGGTGGGATATGGGACCCTCAGATGAAAGGAGGTAAAGCTGGTGTTGTCGTAATAGACGGAGTCCAAGGAAGGCTGTGTAGTTGAGCAGGTGGGGATGCGGGGTGTGCTGCGTTACCAATTCCTGCTCAAGCTGGGTTACCCTCGTCTTTCATTATGTGGTCTCTGTGATGGGTAAGTGAGATGATGCCGAGATGCAGCTCTGGGCTGATGACGGCCCCGGTGACCGGCAGTAGCGGTCAAGAAGTAGAAGATCTTCAATGGTGAAGTACATGTCTTCATGGCTAGCAACACGGAATATTAGACTCGTGTGACAGTAGGCCAAGCGCGAGTCTAAAAGAGCGTGCACTTCGGACCCTGGGCCAGGAATATTAGCGGTGTTGTTCGCTCCAGTGGTATTAGCAGTGTTGCTCGGTAGAACAGGCGGCGGTAACATGGTTCTGATCAGAGCTAGAGGTATTAGTGTGACCAGGGCCCGGGTGTATTTTGGAAGCTTGAGTTAGATGCGACTTGCACTTCCCGCAGTCAGTCAAGATGGTTGCTTTATATCGTGGATGTAGGTATCCCGAATTTACGCGGAAAGACACCACGGGTTACTTCTGGGCCTGGGGGGAGCGGCACAGTGCGTTTGTTTCTGTCCCTACGAAAGTGCAAAGGTATAGTTGTTGAGGCGCGGGGTAACAGGCTGCGATCATCTAGGAGTTTTTGTTACTCCATCTGTGGCACTTCGGAATAGGTTATGTCATCACCGCCTCCCGGGGGTTGGATTGTGCACGACGATATGGGTCACGCACAGTTCGGGCACTTAATGGTGGAGCGGTCTCACGCAGTAATCTATACTTTGGCAGCTTTGTACTCGGCCCTCCGTGGTCGAACCGGATCCGCTAGGGTTCATTGAAACACGTCGGTATCGTCATGCAGCGTGTCTGTTGATTAGTGTCCCGGCCGCGGGCAGGCGCAGTTCGCGTTCCGGCCTGTCGCAGTGCTGAATGTTCTACGTCATAATGGCCTGTGTAGGTTAGCCGACGCGGTCATCTCATTCGCCTCCCCCCTAAGACTCGGTTAAGAGCCATGACCAAATCAGCGGTCTTCTTATTTAATGTAGATAGCGTCATGGGATACAGTCGCTTCACGTGTCACTGCCTTTCGGATATATGTAATAACGCACATATGGTATGTACACTAGGCAAGGTGTAGCCGACAGGCGGCATATTATTTGAGTTCAAGGAACGGTATTGTTGGATGTTCCCTTCTCCAGAGGTCTCCACTCTGTTCAAATACCTTGTTCTGAAGAGGCGGGGGGCATTTTTGTCAGATTTCAATATGTCCGACTTCCACGGTGGGCAGGGAGTGATAGTCTTGCTGCTTGTTGGCTCAGTGGGTTAATGCATCCGCGGTGGTGGTCTATGTTGGATGGAGCAGAACCCCTAACAATTTTGACGCGGGTGCTCGCACAAAGGTGGGTAATGTAATATTACACTTAGGAGAGACATTTAGGGTCGGCGGATCCTTACCCTAAGGTGCCAGAGCGCGTTCGCATTAAGAACAGTAATGATGCCCAAGGATGGGGAAGGAATTCAAGGGCACACTAATGATGAATGCAATCGTTAATTTACATAAGGAAAATGTGACACTTGTGAGCAACCGAAAAACCAGATGGACCAAATGGTACATTACAAAGGAAAAAATGATATGTGTGCTGGTTACAAAAGCGTGCAAAGTACAAGTAGGGATAATGCTGGTTAGTACACGCGAACCCGGCCTGGTTACATGGGCCCAAGTCTCGAGCACGAGGCGTAACATTGGTGCGTCTGGGCTAATCACTTAAACTTCCCCTGGTTTCGGGGAACATAGCGGGTGCTACAACAAATGTATGAGAGACCTCTTCGGATATTATTCAGTTGACAGGACAGCCGGTTGTTGCCATACTCACATCTGCCCTAATACTAAGCCGGCCTGGGTGCGAAATATGCATTAGAAAAGGGAGAGCCCCGTAGCGATAAAGTGTGTGGGTGCTCGTCATTACCTTGGCAGGCCGGGGTGTTTGCTGCTTCCTGCCTAGGACAGTCCGCGGGGCCAGATTTTGTGTACCTCCAAAGACGCTGTTTGGTATCCCGTGGGGTAGGGAAGGGACAGAGCGGATTGATAATGCAGTTTATCTACAAACTCTCTGCCACTTAAGCCACGTGGTCTTACCAAGGGCTGGCATTCCACAGTTATAAGCAACCATGGGTGACCTTCTAGTGAAGATCATAGCTAGAGTGTGGACCAACGCCTCAGGCATGTGTGTCCTGGTTCGGGGAACTTGTTTAGCAAGGGGTCCCCTTCAGGAAACAATTAGCCACTGTTAAGCTACAACGGCACATAATCTGTGGCAGGGGGTGTGTCAAGGGCGGAGCCCTATTCATTATCCAACGTGTCTGACAATTACACACAGCCACACTATTACAAGGTGGCTACAAACTGTTTAATCAGTGCCGGTGTCGGGAACCCCCTATATTAAAGGGAGATGGAGCTCCCAGGATGCGTAAGTCGCATACTTCAGATCCAACACGTCAGGGCTCCTAGCCCGTGCTTTGTTTGAGAACCCTTGGCCTTTGTACTAGTTAAGTAAATCCTGCCTTCCTGACACCAGGTTGAACTAACCCGAAGCTAGCATACCGCTAGCCCAGCAATCAGGTTTTTTAGGTAATCAATGGGGGTCCTCCAGCCCAACTAAGTCTCTAGCTAGTGGTCACTACTCTGACTACTCAGAGAATTGGATCTACCATTACTACTTTTACCCTTCCTCTAGTATGACATACCTACAGTGCAGCTAGTGATTAGGAAAGGGCGGATCAGTTGCATATCAGTTAGGTTGCATACAGCTAGTTGTATAGTATTGCGGATAGCTCACTGATCTGTAGACTGAATAGCTCACTGATCTGTAGACTGAATGATTCCTAGCTAATGGATCATTCTAATCAACCCATTAGTTAGTGGATCCCCTTGTTGATTAACTAGGTGGAGCTTTTCTCCAGTTACTAGTCTGGGTCTCTCACTACGCCAGTCACAGATATGGCGAGTAGATTGAAGGAACTGACTCATCCGGTAGATGATCATGTTAGGGGATGTGTAAGTCTTAAATCAGCAGATAGCTTGTGCTAGGAACCGATGGCCTCAGTTGAGTGGTCTAGAATTAGGGCAGCTGCCTTAACAGCAAGGGCAGGCTCACCATCTAACACTGTCAAGAAAATAGGATACTGGTGGTCGGCGTGTTTTTGCCGTCCTATCAAGTCTGTGTGGCTGGGGAATGAGGTTTGCAACGTGGTCATGACTATGCCTGACTTTTCCATTTCTCTCCTGTTCAGTAGGGTGCCCTGCCACGGTGGTACAGTACTGGGGCACTCTTCCCCGACGGTCGGGGAGGTCGGCCAAAATGGTCGGCCTGGAATGTCTCGGTGAGGCGGCTCAAAGAGGAATGGGCGGGGCTGTGCTCAGTAAGGGGCCGCTCACGTCACATTTCACACTGGCCGGTTATCGGTAAGGTGAGGTATCACAACGATCGCAGTCGCCGACAGAATCGGCGTGGTTATGGGAATTCCCATTGGCCAGAATCGCCTGGTATGCCAGGATTTCATGCTGAGTGTTGGTCCCCGGAGTCCGGGCGAGATCCTTGAACCTGGCAGTGAGGCGGTGTGAGAAGTTGGCCTGATGTGCAGTGCTCACTATTCTAGTGATCACTATATATCAGTCCAAACAACCCTTATTGATGATTGGTTGTAAGTCAACCTTATAGACCAGCTATCCTAGTAGCATGGATACGAGCAGTCTAAGGCTAAGACTCTAGAGGGCGTGTTAAGCCAGCTGTTTTACGATCACATTACCCCTTGAACACCCAGTGAAAGGACACCACACAAGTTGTTATGAAAATAAACAGTGTATTTATTTATAACAAGACTACCCTGGCTCTTTATGAGACAGGGAGCTAAGCACACAACAAAACTCTTACGAAAATACTTTAAGTTAGCACGTTATACACAAATGCCCGAGGGGCACGAAAAACCATATACTTTAAAAGTGGAATGCGAATTACTAGCAGGTAAGTAACAGTTCTAATAGGCTTTGGAATCGCTAGGACTGGACTAGGGAATCGTTAGATTATTACTAGGAGGCCCAGGGGACTCGGGTGCAGAGTGTGCACTCTCACGCGGGATGCGGGACAAAGTCTATGGAAGCTAGAATTCACAAAGTTAGTGTTCACGGGCGAACCCGACCTGGTAGGGAGAAAACGACAGTGGATCCTGACCCTTGGATAGTGAGGCTATGCTGGGACACCGGAGTGCCGAAGTTACCTAGCCCAGGGGCTGCAGCTGCATAGGTCTGAAAAGACGTCGGGGATCTCGTTGCCGGACCAGGAGCCTGGAAGGAAGGAGTTGCTGGCAGGCGACCAGTGAGGAAAAGTTCGATGGATCCAAGCCTGGATCAAGGAAGAAGAAACCTGAAAGCAGAGGGGACCAAGTTCTTGAATCACTAGCCAGTGATTAAGTGGGCACCAGGATGGCACCGGGCGAAGTCACCGCAGTCAGGTGAGTGGGCGCTGCTGGGCTCTGCAGTCTCTCGGACCAGGAGGCGTTGTCGGCGACCAGGATGGAGGTGCGAGCTGTCCCACGAAGGATGAAGTCGTCGGCGTCGAAGTTACCCAGCAGTGGGCAACAAGCCTTGGCTAATTCAAGCCCACGCGGTGGACTCAAAATGGCGTCTTGAGTGGACCAGGAGGGTCCGGGGTGCTCCTCTTCTGGAAGGGAGCAAGGGCCAGTCTGGAGCAACCAGACCAGCAGCAGAAATGTCGTCGGGCGTCGTCAGGAAGGCCACAAGCCAACGGGCTAGTAGCCAAACAACGCGGTGAGCAGCGGAAAGCAGAAGGGCCCCACGCAGATCGTGGAGATGCTGGGGGGCTGCTCTTCGGTGCTGGAGCTGCTCAGGGTGGGGGCTTCTCGGACCCCAAAGCACTCACCAGGAATTCACTCGGCGGGCTTGCTGGAAAGAAGTCGTGCAGTCTTGCAGATGGCCGGTCCCTTGAGGTCTCGTCGCACCCACGGTTCTCAGCTGGGCTGTAGAGGTGGGTAGAGGTCAGAGGTGCCAGGGAAGCCGGTTCTCGTCGAGCTGGGCAGTCGGATTCCGGAGGAAGGACTTGCAGCAGACCGCAGTGTTCTTAGATGGTGCCTGCGGATGCAGGGTGACTACTCCTTAGTCACAAGGGAGAAATCTTAGGAAGAAGTCTTGAGTTCCTTTCGCAGAAAGTAGTTTCAGGATTCAAAGATGATCTGATTTGGAAGGGGGCCAGTCTCTACCTTTATCCTGTAAAAGGGGGCTGGCACGCGACTAGGTCCTGCCCTATGGGTGGGACCAGGAGGGGGGTGGTTACACCCACTTCCTTGGCGGGCTTTTCCCCAGCACAGGGTCTGGAGTGACCCTGGAACTGGTTCCAGCCAGCCTATGCAGTGAGCACCGGGGTGCCACGTGCAGTCACCTTCCTCTAAAGCCCTGCCTACCTACAATACACAAAACCCTGTCTGGGACGGTGCTGGCACCGCCCCTGGCAGGAAACCCTTTGTCCTTATCTCCTGCTCTGGGAGGACTCCCAGCAGCAGGAGGGCAGACTTGTGTCTCGGTGGCAGCATCCATTTTGTGGATGCTAAGGCTCTGTCTGACTTTTAACCGGGTTATAGGTTACAGGCATGTCGTGTCCCTCTAGAAGGGTGGAATGCTAACCCCGTCGCCAGAATTGGCGAGGGGTCAGTATTCCAATTCGTATGACACCTTACTCGACATGTTTTGATAAAGCGATACCAGAGTTGGCACATAACCGCGAGGATTATAATGCACTTAAGAGTATATGGTATGCGATATCATGGAAACGGCTAAGGGATGGATCCCGAAAGCCGCAGACAGGCTCAGCTCATGCTAGAGCACCATCTCACACGATTCCAAGCACTCTGCCTTCAGGATTGTTAAGGCCTGCTATAGGAGTGACTGATAGGAGATCTGTGTGTCCATTTTTAGGGTTAGATATAGGTATACTATATCTAAAGCAAAGGGTGAGTACACCACCTTGCCCCAGCTGTCGTGCAGCCAGTTGTGTCAGTTTTAGTTAGTCAATCCAGGGGTGGCATAATACATGCTTCAGCCCCTGGGAGACTTCTGGGTGCACCTCAGCCCTGGGTACAGGGACTTGGAGAGGGCCCAGTGCCAATTCAGTACCTGAGTACAATTTGGATAGAGAGAACAGCTAGGCTGTGGGTCTGATTAGCAGGCCCACAGCCAGGGAAAGTCGTAAACCAGTGCAGCAAAAAGCAAAAATCTGGGAGATCATAGGATTGCAGACCCTACTCTCCTACATGACCCCCCCCCAAACTTTGGGACAATAAGCTAACCTTGACCAGGTGAGTCTTCTTGCTCTAAGTGGAAATACCTGGAGAGCCCATCAGCATTGCTGTGATCAGTCCCAGGTCTATGCTCCACTGTAAAATCCATCCCCTGTAGGGAAATGGACCACCTAAGCAGTTTGGGGTTTTCACCCTTCATCTGATTTAGCCACAAGAGGGGCTTATGGTCTGTCTGAATGGTGAAGTGAGTGCCAAACAAGTAGGCCCTCAGCTTCTTCAGGGCCCAGACCACAGCAAAGGCCTCCCTCTCAATAGCTGACCAATTTTTCTCTCTGGGTGTCAACCTTCTACTAATGAAAGCAATAGGCTGATCATTACCATCAAAATTCAGTTGAGACAGAACAGCTCCCACACCCAACTCAGAAGCATGTGTTTGGACAATGAATGGCTTGGAGTAATCTGGACTCTTGAGGATAGGTGCTGTGCACATGGCCTGCTTTAGGTCATTGAATGCTTTCTGACAGCTTGCTGTCCACTGAACTTTCTTTGGCATCTTCTTGCTTGTCAGGTCATTAAGGGGGGTCACTATGGACCCATAATTTCTGACAAACTTCCTATAGTACCCAGTCAGGCCCAAGAAAGCTCGAACCTGAGTCTGGGTGATTGGAGGAGTCCAGTCCTTGATGGCCTGTATCTTACTCTCCAGTGGCTGAACCTGGCCTCCACCTACAAGGTGGCCCAGGTATACAACCTGTGACTGCCCTATCTGGCACTTTGTGGCCTTGATAGTGAGGCCTGCCTTTTGCAGGGCCTCTAACACTTTCCTCAGGTGGACCAGGTGATCCTCCCAGGTGGAGCTAAAGACAGCAATATCGTCAAGATAAGCTGCACAGAAGTCATCCAGCCCAGTGAGGACTTGATTCACCAACCTTTGGAAGGTGGCAGGTGCATTTTTCAGTCCAAAGGGCATTACCACAAATTGATAATGCCCTCCAGGGGTAGAAAATGCTGTCTTGGGTTTGGCTTCCTCAGCTAACCTGATTTGCCAATACCCAGCTGTCAAATCAAATGTGCTTAAGAAGTTGGCAGAAGCCAATCTATCTATAAGCTCATCTGCTCTTGGGATTGGGTGGGCATCAGTCTTAGTGACTGCATTGAGGCCTCTGTAGTCTACGCAACACCTCATCTCTCTCTTACCACCCTGGGTGTGAGGCTTTGGCACTAGAACTACTGGGCTAGCCCAAGGGCTATCTGAGGGCTCAATGACTCCCAGTTCCAACATTTTCTGCACTTCAGTTTTGATGCAGTCTCTAACATGATCAGGCTGTCTGTAGATTTTACTCTTGACAGGCAGACTGTCTCCAGTGTCAACATCATGGGTACACCAATCAGTTTGGCTGGGTGTCAGAGAGAACATATGTCGAAAGGATTGCAGAACTTGCCTGCAATCCTGTTGCTGATGTTCAGTGAGGCTGCCACAAAAGACAACACCATCAACTGACCCATCATCAGGATTCTGAGTGAGCAGGTCTGGGAGAGGGTCACTCTCTTCCTCCTGTCCCTCATCTGTGGCCATGAGCAAGCTCATGTCCTTCCTGTCAACATATGCCTTGAGCCTGTTAACATGGAGCACTCTGAGAGGGCTCCTGGGAGTTCCAAGGTCCACCAAGTAGGTAACCTCTCCCTTTTGCTCAATGATGGTGTGGGGCCCAGACCATTTGTCTTTCAGAGCTGCTGGGGCCACTGGCTCCAGCACCCACACCTTCTGTCCTGGCTGGTACACAGTCAGTACAGCCTTTTGGTCATGCCAAGCTTTTTAAAGTTCCTGGCTGGCCTCAAGGTTTTTAGATGCCTTCTCCATATACTCAGCCATCCTGGAGCGGAGACCAAGTACATAGTCCACTATGTTGGTTGCAGGCTTTTTGAGAGGTCTCTCCCATCCTTCCTTCACCAAACACAGGGGTCCTCTTACAGGATGCCCATACAGAAGCTCAAAAGGGCTGTAGCCAACCCCCTTCTGTGGGACCTCTCTGTAAGCAAACAAGAGGCAGGGGATCAGGACATCCCATCTTCTCCTAAGAGTTTCAGGTAGTCCATGAATCATCCCTTTATGGGTCCTGTTGAATCTCTCAACAAGCCCATTGCATTGTGGATGGTAGGGTGTGGTGAACTTGTAGTTCACACCACACTCCTTCCACATTGCAGTCAGATATCCTGACATGAAGTTTGTACCTCTGTCAGAAACGACCTCCTTAGGGAAACCCACTCTGGAGAACACTCCAACTAGGGCTCTTGCCACTACAGGGGCTGTAGTGGTCCTAAGGGGAATAGCCTCAGGATACCTGGTGGCATGGTCCACCACCACCAGTATAAACTTGTGTCCTGATGCTGTCTGGGGTTCCATTGGACCAACAATGTCAATCCCCACTCTTTCAAAGGGAACCCCCACCACACTTAGTGGTATGAGGGGGGCCTTTGTTGTGCCACCTGACTTACCACTGGCTTGGCAAGTGACACATGAGCGACAAAACTCCTTGGTATTCTCATTCATATGGGGCCAGTGAAAGTGTGAGACAAGCCTGTCCCAAGTCTTTGTCTGACCTAAATGACCTGCAAGGGGAATCTCATGGGCCAAGGTGAGAAGGAAACCTCTCAGAGACAAGGGGATGACCAGCCTCCTGGTTGCACCAGGCTTGGGGTCTCTTGACTCAGAGTACAGGAGTCCATCTTCCCAGTATACCCTGTGGGCACCTGTGGCATTCCCTGCAGCCTCAGCAGCAGCCTGCTGTCTGAGGGGTTCAAGGGAAGGGCAGCTCAACTGTTCCTTCCCCAGGTCTGCTCTGGAGGGTCCCCCTGAGCCCAGAAACTCAACTTGATCAAGTTCAAGCTCTTTAGGCTCAGTTTCCCTCAGCTCTTCTAGATCAGCCTCCTCGGAGACTTGATCCTCAACCTGGGGCAAGGGGGAAGGCAAAGCCTTACCCTTACTGCTCTTCTTCTTGGGAGGTGTCTGGTCCATAATTTCAGGATCCAGCACCTGTTCAGTGGGGCATCTTCTGGCCTGTGACCTAGTCACAGCAAGCACATGGGCTGGCAAGCCTAACATCTCCATGTGAGTCCTCTGCTCCACTTCTGACCATTGTGATGACTCCAAATCATTGCCCAACAAACAATCAACTGGGAGGTCTGAACTGACTACAACTTTCTTTTGTCCCTTCACTCCACCCCAGGAGAAAGCTACAATTGCCACACTATGACTAGTAGTGACATTGCTGGCATTGGTCACCAGGAAATCAGTACCTGGCATGATCTGTCCAGGGTCCACAAAGTTAGGTGTCACCATGGTGACACTGGCACAAGTGTCCCTATAGGCCTGAGCCATCTTGCCATTAATCAAAGGTGTCTGCCTGTATTTGCCCAAAGTATTGGGACTTATTTCAGGGGACATATCCATATCCCCTGTACAGACAAGGACAGCCTGAGTGAGTGTGCCAACTAAGTTGTCAGACCCCTCAGTACCCAAGGTTAACCCAACTAATGCCTTGGGAGTGACACTACCACTACTGACTGTACTAGGGGGTGCAGTTGCTTTAGGAGCTGTAGTGGCAGGAGTTTGTCCTCCTCTTTTGGTGCACTCACTAAACCAGTGAGATTTACTTTTGCAGTACTGGCACCACCTTTTTGACTGGCCTTCTTGAGTCTTCTTCTTCTGGGAAGCCTGACCCCCACCCTCTTTGGTTTGTTGGGGACCTGGTGAAGACTTCTGGTCATTTTGCTCATTCTTAACATTACCCTTCTGGTCTGCTTTCTTCTGACCACCCTGGTTCTGGTTCTGGTTCTGCTTGATCCTTGTCCTGACCCATTTGTCTGCCTTCTTTCCCAATTCTTGGGGAGAGGTCAGATCTGAATCAACAAGGTGCTGGTGCAGCAACTGGTTCTGACAATTGTTCAAAATTTGTGCTCTCATCATTAGATTATACAATCCTGTGTAATCTGTAACCTTGCTACCCAGCAACCAGCCCTCCAAAGCCTTAGTGGCACAATCCACAAAATCAGACCAGTCCTGAGACTGAGTTTTCTGGGTGTCTCTGAACAGCAACCTGTACTGCTCAGTGGTTAAACCAAACCCATCAACCAGTGTATTCTTCAGGACCTGGTAATTGTTAGCATCCTCCACTCTTGTAGTGAGGAGCTTATCTCTACATTTACCATCAAAGGAGAGCCACAGTATAGCTGCCCACTGACTCTGGGGAATGCCCTGCACAGTGCAGGCCCTCTCCAGAGCAGCCATCCATTTCTGGATGTCATCCCCTTGCTTAAAGGGGGGCACTATTTTAGTCAGGTGTTTAGTATCTAAACCCTTCTCTCTATCTCTTGGGAGATTGCTGCCACCAGTGGGAGCTAGCCCACTCATCTGCTGCTCTCTTGCCAGGGCAAGCTTCTCTTTGGCCAGGGCAATTTCTTCCCTTTCAATCCTCAGTTCAGCTTGTCTCATCCTAGCTTCATGCTCCTTTCTCTGAGGGGAAGTAAATCTCCTCTGTGGAGGATTCCTTCTCCCCTGAGAAGAGGCATTAGAGTGCAGAGATCTATTGGAGTCCCTAGAAAGAGATCTATCTCTCCTAACTCCAAGGTTAGGCCCACTTCGGGTCAGTACTGGGGGGCCCCCAGATCCTAGCCCAAGTAAGTCTAAGTTGGTCCTAGTTAGCCTTCTGACTACCTCAAGACCCTTGTCTACCTCATCCCCAGAGAGTACCTCCTGATCCTCCTCCTCAACTGCTGAATCAGTGTTGTGGAGATCTGGATCCCCAGAGGTTCCCTCTAAGGCTGGCATGTTCTCATGTAACTGAGAAAGCTTTCTGGCATCATATGTCTCTAAGAGACCTATCAGAAAGGAAGTGGTGGGGTTAGACCCCTGCTTCAGTTTTCTGAAGACACAGATCTGTCTCATCTCATGGAAACTGAGAGCTGCATATCTTGAAGTGACCTGTGGAGGGTCAACACTGACCAGGGGAGTCTCAGTAGAGTCCTCCTGAGTCGACATGCTTTTCTAGTGAGGTGTAAGTGGTGCACTTACCTACACTATATGTTTGCCTACTGATCCCTTGCTAGAGTTGTAGTTTAGGGTGTGCTAGGCCCTAGGAGCTACAACAGCTGGTTCAGTAGAACTCAGAGTATTCTAAGCTAAGTTATATGTACCTTTAGTACTTATGTGATCTTTCACAAGATATTCTTAGGATATGTGTGGTAAAACAACAGCAAGCTCAAATCCCAACCGCTGCTCACCAATGTGAGAAGTTGGCCTGATGTGCAGTGCTCACTATTCTAGTGATCACTATATATCAGTCCAAACAACCCTTATTGATGATTGGTTGTAAGTCAACCTTATAGACCAGCTATCCTAGTAGCATGGATACGAGCAGTCTAAGGCTAAGACTCTAGAGGGCGTGTTAAGCCAGCTGTTTTACCATCACATTACCCCTTGAACAACCAGTGAAAGGACACCACACAAGTTGTTATGAAAATAAACAGTGTATTTATTTATAACAAGACTACCCTGGCTCTTTATGAGACAGGGAGCTAAGCACACAACAAAACTCTTACGAAAATACTTTAAGTTAGCACGTTATACACAAATGCCCGAGGGGCACGAAAAACCATATACTTTAAAAGTGGAATGCGAATTACTAGCAGGTAAGTAACAGTTCTAATAGGCTTTGGAATCGCTAGGACTGGACTAGGGAATCGTTAGATTATTACTAGGAGGCCCAGGGGACTCGGGTGCAGAGTGTGCACTCTCACGCGGGATGCGGGACAAAGTCTATGGAAGCTAGAATTCACAAAGTTAGTGTTCACGGGCGAACCCGACCTGGTAGGGAGAAAACGACAGTGGATCCTGACCCTTGGATAGTGAGGCTATGCTGGGACACCGGAGTGCCGAAGTTACCTAGCCCAGGGGCTGCAGCTGCATAGGTCTGAAAAGACGTCGGGGATCTCGTTGCCGGACCAGGAGCCTGGAAGGAAGGAGTTGCTGGCAGGCGACCAGTGAGGAAAAGTTCGATGGATCCAAGCCTGGATCAAGGAAGAAGAAACCTGAAAGCAGAGGGGACCAAGTTCTTGAATCACTAGCCAGTGATTAAGTGGGCACCAGGATGGCACCGGGCGAAGTCACCGCAGTCAGGTGAGTGGGCGCTGCTGGGCTCTGCAGTCTCTCGGACCAGGAGGCGTTGTCGGCGACCAGGATGGAGGTGCGAGCTGTCCCACGAAGGATGAAGTCGTCGGCGTCGAAGTTACCCAGCAGTGGGCAACAAGCCTTGGCTAATTCAAGCCCACGCGGTGGACTCAAAATGGCGTCTTGAGTGGACCAGGAGGGTCCGGGGTGCTCCTCTTCTGGAAGGGAGCAAGGGCCAGTCTGGAGCAACCAGACCAGCAGCAGAAATGTCGTCGGGCGTTGTCAGGAAGGCCACAAGCCAACGGGCTAGTAGCCAAACAACGCGGTGAGCAGCGGAAAGCAGAAGGGCCCCACGCAGATCGTGGAGATGCTGGGGGGCTGCTCTTCGGTGCTGGAGCTGCTCAGGGTGGGGGCTTCTCGGACCCCAAAGCACTCACCAGGAATTCACTCGGCGGGCTTGCTGGAAAGAAGTCGTGCAGTCTTGCAGATGGCCGGTCCCTTGAGGTCTCGTCGCACCCACGGTTCTCAGCTGGGCTGTAGAGGTGGGTAGAGGTCAGAGGTGCCAGGGAAGCCGGTTCTCGTCGAGCTGGGCAGTCGGATTCCGGAGGAAGGACTTGCAGCAGACCGCAGTGTTCTTAGATGGTGCCTGCGGATGCAGGGTGACTACTCCTTAGTCACAAGGGAGAAATCTTAGGAAGAAGTCTTGAGTTCCTTTCGCAGAAAGTAGTTTCAGGATTCAAAGATGATCTGATTTGGAAGGGGGCCAGTCTCTACCTTTATCCTGTAAAAGGGGGCTGGCACGCGACTAGGTCCTGCCCTATGGGTGGGACCAGGAGGGGGGTGGTTACACCCACTTCCTTGGCGGGCTTTTCCCCAGCACAGGGTCTGGAGTGACCCTGGAACTGGTTCCAGCCAGCCTATGCACAGTGAGCACCGGGGTGCCACGTGCAGTCACCTTCCTCTAAAGCCCTGCCTACCTACAATACACAAAACCCTGTCTGGGACGGTGCTGGCACCGCCCCTGGCAGGAAACCCTTTGTCCTTATCTCCTGCTCTGGGAGGACTCCCAGCAGCAGGAGGGCAGACTTGTGTCTCGGTGGCAGCATCCATTTTGTGGATGCTAAGGCTCTGTCTGACTTTTAACCGGGTTATAGGTTACAGGCATGTCGTGTCCCTCTAGAAGGGTGGAATGCTAACCCCGTCGCCAGAATTGGCGAGGGGTTAGTATTCCAATTCGTATGACACCTTACTCGACATGTTTTGATAAAGCGATACCAGAGTTGGCACATAACCGCGAGGATTATAATGCACTTAAGAGTATATGGTATGCGATATCATGGAAACGGCTAAGGGATGGATCCCGAAAGCCGCAGACAGGCTCAGCTCATGCTAGAGCACCATCTCACACGATTCCAAGCACTCTGCCTTCAGGATTGTTAAGGCCTGCTATAGGAGTGACTGATAGGAGATCTGTGTGTCCATTTTTAGGGTTAGATATAGGTATACTATATCTAAAGCAAAGGGTGAGTACACCACCTTGCCCCAGCTGTCGTGCAGCCAGTTGTGTCAGTTTTAGTTAGTCAATCCAGGGGTGGCATAATACATGCTTCAGCCCCTGGGAGACTTCTGGGTGCACCTCAGCCCTGGGTACAGGGACTTGGAGAGGGCCCAGTGCCAATTCAGTACCTGAGTACAATTTGGATAGAGAGAACAGCTAGGCTGTGGGTCTGATTAGCAGGCCCACAGCCAGGGAAAGTCGTAAACCAGTGCAGCAAAAAGCAAAAATCTGGGTGATCATAGGATTGCAGACCCTACTCTCCTACAGGCGGCTTAACGGGGAGTTGGCAAGGTTGCGCTCAGCGACGGGCTGCCTATGTCATATCCCACACAGAATGATCTCTGGGGATGCAATGTAGCATCACAATGGAGTGCAGTGCCCTGGCTTCGGCATGGATACATAGATCAAGGGACCGTGGTCTCTTTTTTCATGCAGAATGCAGGTGGGGAGGGTGGCAGACCCAAAGGCCTTGGCCACCCTTGTGGCGGTAAAAAGACCTGCGAACAGGGACATTGACTTACAGAATGGAGGGGAGTCCGCCTTGCGGACTACCGAGGCCAGCACTGAGGGGAGAGACGGTAAGCTCGCCCGAGGATAAGTGACCACCGGCTGGGGAGGCTAGGGCGACAGATTACGAGCCTCCTGGGTTCCTGGGCAGCCTGGTGGTCGGGGGGTGGGCCCCGGTAATGGCGGACAAGGATCAGAGGTGGGGGCCCACCGCCCAAGGACGCAGGCGCGGTGCACCTGCGTGGAAAACTCAGTTTTGAGTGGTGCGAGCCAGGAGGCCCCTTGGTGCTGGGGGGATAATAATCTTGCAAATCATGAAAGTTAATATTAAAAGTGTATTGTGATTTTGAAGTATGAAGTTGATTTGCCTTGTCATGTTTATGAATTGTTGATATTAAACATGGCCGTTTTAAACCCACACAACTCTCTTTGGTTGATTTAACTGTGGGGTACGTTATGCTTGAAGAGGGAGGTGGGACAATGCTGGGGGATCCGGGTCCTATGCCAAGCGCGAGTCTAAAGGAGCGCGCACTTAGGACCCGGCCCCCCGGGACCGCCTCCCGGTCACGAAGGTAGGGGGCGGTCGGTTCGCCCAATGGGCGCCCGGCCGTCAAGTGCTTCCGGGTCAGGGGGAGTGACGCACATCCGGTGCAGCAGGGGGCGGAGACCTTTGGCCTATTTAGGGTCAAGTGCCCGTGGCCTCGACCCCTTTTCCCTCTGCTGCACCGGGACCGGCTGACCTCGCCTTAGATGCTCCACCCCCCGTTGCTTACCCTAGTTCTTTGTTAACTCCCACCCACCCGTCCCATAGTTTAGGGTTTTGAGGGGGCGTGTTGCGGTAAAAAGACCTGCGAACAGGGACATTGACTTACAGAATGGAGGGGAGTCCGCTTTGCGGACTACCGAGGCCAGCACTGAGGGGAGAGACGGTAAGCTCGCCCAAGGATAAGTGACCACCGGCTGGGGAGGCTAGGGCAACAGATTACGAGCCTCCTGGGTCCCTGGGCAGCCTGGTGGTCGGGGGGTGGGCCCCGGTAATGGCGGACAAGGATCAGAGGTGGGGGCCCACCGCCCAAGGACGCAGGCGCGGTGCACCTGCGTGGAAAACTCAGTTTTGAGTGGTGCGAGCCAGGAGGCCCCTTGGTGCTGGGGGGATAATAATCTTGCAAATCATGAAAGTTAATATTAAAAGTGTATTGTGATTTTGAAGTATGAAGTTGATTTGCCTTGTCATGTTTATGAATTGTTGATATTAAACATGGCCGTTTTAAACCCACACAAATCTCTTTGGTTGATTTAACTGTGGGGTACGTTATGCTTGAAGAGGGAGGTGGGACAATGCTGGGGGATCCGGGTCCTATACAAAGACAAAGACACAAGCCAATGAAAAATATGGGCGGAGAGTGGACGGAGCTACAAATGCAATACTCTAATACAGCATGCGCTGCCCATGCTGGACCTAAAAAGGTAAACTTGATTCCCAGTTTAGAAGTACCAGCAGCAAAAGTTCCCAGCTGTCTCGATTGGGGCAAAGTAACTTTTGATTCCCTGGGACCCTCCCACACAGTTTTCTCACACTGAATAATGTCCTAGGTATTTCACTACAATACAAAAAATAAAATTACACCTAAAACTGACGAGGCCTTAAAAAAGTACCTTAAATCGTGTCTTCAGAACTTAAGAGTCCTCGAGACACAGCTCAGAGAGGTCCAGTAAGTGCAGCGTGCACCAGGGAAATATGCAAAGCAAATCCCACCTGCAGCTCCGCTCCCAGCCACTGTTAACATCACCGCCGTGAATGACAGCATACAAATCGCAGGGCACATTTCAATAACCTTGTAAATCTGCGTAAACAAACCTGAAACCACTGGGCTGGAAATTGGAATTGTCTATTAGAAAACGGCGCGTTTCCTTTCTTGCAATGGAGTGTTACAAGATGTGATTAAATGGTAATAACACGCGAGAAAACGGATGGCGCGAAAACCCGGTGCTGCGGCGAACGGAACGACGACGAATTACGCAGCAATGCTGTGGTTTCGTGCCGAGAAACAATGACGTGAAAGTCGACTGCGCCATAAAATGCGAATAAAGGAGCCATGGCGGGAGGGCCCTCCAATAACGAGCCGCTACCAGATTCACTCTAGATGATGGAAACACTCTGGAAAAACTCTGCTTCGCTCGCTTCGATGATCGTATGTTTATTTAAAATGCAATTCAATGCAAATTCCACCCCAGCAATATGCCAGTCACTATAAACAACACTTGACGCTCACTCCATCTAGAAACAATATACATTACAGCCCTGGAACAACAGACAAAAAAAAAACACAACACGTTTTCCTCATCTGGGTTATTCTCCGATTAATAGAGATGAATGACACAACATAACATGCAGCTACTCTGCAATTTAATCTTTGCATCTGAACTATAGGAGGCACTTAATTACTCTCATTTACTAGGCCGAATCTAATGAAGGGGCATTAGCCAAATGAAAAGAAGGCAGCACAAACAAACAAAATACTTATCCGATCATTAGAACCACCCTCTGCCAGCGCAGGTGACAAGAAACGCAGGATACATTACGATAATGCCCTAACTGCTGAGCTGTCAGTTTACTAATGCAGTGATCAGATGCCCTGGGATGTTAGCACTCGAGCTGTCGAGGCAGCGGCCATCAATCACCGCGCTGCGCCGCGCTGCTCATTATTACAGCTCTCCGAGACATTAGTTTACACACCTTTCAACAGAGTTCCAAGCAAGATGAGGCAACGCGTTTCCTGGCACATTGCACGGCGTCCTGCTTCCTAACGCGTTATTCTGCTTAATCGGCTGCAAACAGGTTTAGTAACTACTTTGTGTTTACTTCGACTGACCATGTCAATTTTAAAAGAAATAATGCGAAATATATATTAATTTATGTTTAAAGTGCCGTCTGCAATGCCACACACAAACCACATATATGAGTGCGCACGCGCACATCCACCCAACATAGATGGTTATTTTAAGGCGTACGCATATTACTAATTGGCGTGCAAGTCAATTAATGCAAAGTTCCAACAGTCAAGATCTGGGTCTGTAGACCTGAGACTTTGTCAAATGTGAGTCCAGAGGACATCTAAACACGGGTTGTCTGATGGGTACAGGTGGTGGTGGAGTATTAGAAGCACGGATAAAACAGAAAAAAATATTTTTGTTCAGATCCAAAACAGCTTCCATGTAGCATGTACTCCAATATAGGGCACCAATTTCTCTTAAACCAAACCGATATCCTTGCACACAGCTCGTAAGAAACGAGAACCTGGTGGATGATGCTGGAGGTATAAGCTACATATTGCTTACAAGCTTGCCCCATCCACCAATGGTCCATAAAGGGGCACACACCTTAACTTTGACTTATCGCTAGTGACATTCTGTTGCTTCACACCCCAAAAAACTATTTTTTTGCATGCATATTGAGTTTTGAAGTTACAAATTGAAAGCACCTTCATTTTGTCTGCATAGATATGGAGAAAATATTGCGTTTGATGTTCCCTAGGGATTCACTCAACTTAAATGATAAATCATAGCAGGGGCAAAAAAAGACACCTGAAGAACTTTAAGGAGTTTTTTTGTGGAAATATGAGTCAAAATGATCTTATTTTTTTACATAGCCATTATAATCAAATGTAGTCAGTGTGAATAAGGGCCCCATTCATTGGCTTCTGTTTTGGGAAAAAACAGCTAGATTGTTGCATTCAACCTGTAAGGCATGAATGTGTTTGTAAAAAATGATTACGCCAATAGAACTGGAACTATTAAGTGAACAAGGTAGTGGATGCTTATCTGCACTCATAGATACTAACGTTCTAGGACTCACATTTTTACCAATCCTCAGATAGCATGGATAAACAAAAAGTGAAGGTCAACTTTAATTGTGTGGCCAGTGCGTGTAATAACTAACAACAAAAATGAAGTTAAGAAAACAAGAACTTTCAAAACCTGTTGTACAACAATATTAGGGGATTGAAAGGCAGCGTTATTTAGAAGTACAGCCGGTGTGAGTAAGGTTAGTGCTGTGGAAGTGCCATTGTTATGGGGCCCCATTGAGAATAACTGTAGGACCGTAACGAAGGAGATTGGAAAACTCAGAGCCAAAGGCACTTATTATTATTTTTATTCTTCAGCATTTGTAGAGTGCATAGCTACCCTAGGACATCCCAGCGCTAGCGGCCGAACAGGAGGGGAAGTGATAGATTATAAGGCAAGGGTGTTGAAATAACCAAGTTTTAAGAAGTTTTCGAAAGGGGAAATGGTGGGATTCCAAACGAAGGTGTGGGGGCAGAGTGTTCCATAGTTTAGCTACGTTATAGGAAAAAGATCTTCCTCCGCTTCTTACCCTCCTGTTTTTGGGGTGACTGCGAGGATAAGATTGGCCGATCAACGGCATTTTCTGGGGCGGTAGAAGGTAATGAGGGAGCTGTTAATTGCTGGGCCATTTTCCCATAGGGTCTTTTGGGCTATGCACAGAGCTTTGAATTTTACTCTTTCCAGAATTGGCAACCAGTATAGGGTCTTCATGGCGGGCTTGGCCGACTGAGTTTTCGGGATCCCAAGCAACAGCCTAGCAGTGCAATTCTGCACGACTTGGAGCGTCCTTATCGTTGACTTAGGTTGTCCTAGGTAAAGAGAATTGCCATAGTCCAGGCCCAATAGGACCAGGGCCTGGATCAGGATTCTCCTTGCAACCATCAGAGGAAGAGGAAGAACTTTCTGGGCAGTCTGAGAATGCCAAAGAAGGCCCCTGCCAGTTTCACTCCTTGGTGGTCAAACTTAAAAGAGTTATCCAACCAAACGCCCAGGCTTTTGATCCTAGTCTTGGGGGATGGAGCGGGGCAAGGCAAGTAGGCCATGTCTGTTTAAGATCCATGCCAGAGGCGTTGCCACGGAGCATTAGTTCTGTTATTCCTCCGTTTAGTCTAAGGCAGGAAGCCACTTTCTCCAGACAGGTTTCAAAATCTAAGGGAAAGTTACGAGGACCATTGAGGGTAATTACCAGCTGAGTGTCGTCCGATAGGTGACGATTTTAATTCTGTGAGGCAAGATGATATCAGCAAGTGGTCTCATTTACATATTAAATAATGTGGGGCTCGGCGACAAGCCCTGTGGGACTCCACAGCTGAGCGCTAGGCTTCTAGATGTAGACTCCACTGAGAAGACCTGGAAAGTTCTACTGTCTAGGTAAGATTGGACCCAGGTAAACGCACTATCTAAGACACCCATCCTCCTAAGTCTCTCTAGTAGGATGTCAAAATAAACCGTGTCAAATGATGAGCTCAGATTAAGGATTTTCTTATATTCTTAGACCATTGCAAGAAGGGCCGTTTCGGTTCCATGCTGAGGGCGAAAACCGGTCTGGGAATAGTGCAGGAGATCATGAGTTTCTGAAAAGTCAGACAGTGTCGAGTCCACATGCTTTTCCAGGATCTTAGCAATCGCCGAAAGCAGCGAGATGGGACAGTAGTTGCCAAAGTCATCTGGGTCTAAGCTCGGTTTTTTGAGTAAAGCCTTCACCATGGCATGTTTCCATGGTGAAGGGACTAGGCCGGTGGAGATGGACAGATTTACTACCCCAAAAATGGTAGAGAGTATCACGTCTCCGGCTTTAAATAGGAAGTGGAGGGGCTGGATCTAGGGGGAGCCTGATTTTATTTGGGAACATATTTCTGACAAATTATCCAGATTTAAGGTTGGAGGTTCCTTAAGTACGTGCTCCCTATGAGCTGGGGGCTTGTCCGTTAGTAGGAGTTCACTAGGGCAGAGTGAACCGGGAAATGTAGTGTATATATTTTTAATTTTTCCTCGAAAAAAATCTGCCAGTTCATTGCACTGCTCTGGGGAGGCCTCGTGAGATATTCATGATCTATGAAGATCTAGGAGATCCTTTGCAACGTGGAAAATTTCCTTAGGGGGTTAGCTGCCGAGTTGATAATACCTTCATAATAGGTTGCCTGCGCAATTTTTATTTTCGTTAGGTAGAGTTTTATAGATTCTCTATATTTCTGTTTACTCAAACCGTTGTAGTTTTTTCTCCACTTCCTCTTCAATCTTTTGCAAGTCTGTTTAAGTGATCAAAGCTTGTGGGAGTACCATGGTGACATTTTCTCTCTCACTTTATGGCTGGGTTTAACAGGAGCAACTATGTCCAGTGAGGTCTCGATCAAAGAGTAGATTTTTCCGAGGCTAAGATAGGATTTTGATCTATTTTAGGTTTGAGATTTTCAAGAGATGAGATCCAGGAATCTACTGGGAGTTTAGACCAAGGCTGGACTCTCCTGATAATGACTTTAGTGACATAGAAAGTTACAGCAATAAGGTGAAATGAGAAGTGGTGGCGAAGTTGCTAATAAAGTACAGACCAGATGTGGTACTATTACAAGAAACATATCGGGGGGTGGAATAATGGTTGAGGGGTAGAGGAAAATGGCAATTTCAGGCTTCACAACACAGTCAAGCGGAGTATCGAGTATGGCTAAGAGCTCTGTACCCAGAGTGGGCCATAAGACACGGAGAGAAACCCAAAGGTGTTATTTTGTCATAGCCGGGAACTTGACTTGGGATCCTATGATGGTTATCATGGAGTATTTGCCCCTCTGGATTCCGGCAGAAAGTTCTACATGAAGTGAGTGTGCTAATTATAGAGCATCCCAAGCAGATAGTTAATCTTAAGGGTGACTGCAATTTGATGATGGATAGAGTAAGTGACCGATTACCTTTTGCACAAATAATGCACAGGAAACCCCCTAGGTGGAAAGACTGGGCAGATTCCATGGAGCTGCTCGAAGTATGACGGGCCAGACATGAGAGGGAATAGCGTTGATCATATTGTTCAGGAGCTCACAGGTCCTATACATGACTAGATTACTTTTTTATTCCATGGGCTGATTATCCGATAGATGCACAGATATTGAATATTTAGCAAAAGGTGACTTCGATAATGCATTTTTGCTGATGACGACAGGCACACGGATAGGAACACATACAGAGGGATGGAGTTGGAAGGGCGGAATCTTCAAACCTCAAATGTAGTACTTAATTTGAGCCGGTGGTTGCCACCAACACTTATTTTTGTGGACTGGCACATATTTTTCCAGACCAGATATTTCCAAAGGGCAAGAGACAGAACCCCCCCACCCCGAAAGATAAGGAAGAGAAAGACAGGAAAAAAAGTTGCGAAGAGGAAAAGCAGGAGTCTGCATGAGTGAGATAAAGGGGAAGCGGTGACTGGTCTCAGATTAAAGAGGCAACAGGCGGTTTTAAAGCTACACAGCCTTGATATTCTGTGCTAACCTTTAATCGCACTGGCTGCAATCTTCTGAATAGAGTTTAAGGCACTGGCATGCATTATTTTACAAATTAAACATTGATCAAAAGTGAAATGTTTAATAGAGACCTCCGAACAATTGTTCTTGAAGAATACTATTACAATGCAGCTTGAATTCCACTCTGTAAGAAGCACATAAGACAATATGGAGGGGATGGGCAATAGCAGTAATCTGGGGGAAAAGAGATAAAATCAAAAGAAATAGAGAGTTGGAGGGAAAGTTAAATCATATGGAGAAAAACCTACACGGGTAAGGTAAGGACACAGAGGTGAAGCGTGAAGAGTATAAACACTTAACGCTATTAAGCTAAAGCACACTCTATAACTGTGCAGAGAGGCATTTAGAAATAGCTAATGAGGTGGGAAGGCTTCTGTAGGAGTTGTGAAGGAAACGCTTGGAGGACAGATTGACAACGGGGGTGACCAGTGAAAAGAGGAAAAATAGTGAGTTGCAATACAGATATGGCTGAGGTATTTGTTATTTCCAAGATTTGTATGACTCTCCAAGATATACAAATATGGATTTGTTTTATTATTTCGAAAACTACTAAAAAGATTTAAACAATTTCACAAAAGGTCGCTTTCTGGACTAACAGCTACCTTTCTGCAAATTTGGTGCAATATCATTCAGCAGTTCAAGAGTAGTTGTGTTTAGAATCCGTATGGGAATTTGCATGGGGAAAATACGTTTTGGGATCCCATCCCCTCACCCCCCCTCCTGCTCATCCCCGCCCGACGAACCACCCTGAAACTTTCCACACAACAGCGGAACAGACTGTCATAGTAAATTGGAACATTGTGTGAAGACTCGTCAAGCGATGCCAAAGTTATAGGCAAAAAAAATGCATTTACTATGGAAACTAGTTCTTAACTATATACTGGCAACCACCAGCAGGATAAGGACAAGGATATGTATAATATATATATATATATATATTCACTGAAAAAACCATAGGTTATAGACCATATATAGTTAGGAATTAGCATTTAGAAAACCTTATTTTACTCACACAAAACCATTGAAATTCCATATATAGTTAGTTGCACTAACTATATATCGCGCACCCGCAATCCACTGCTGATGATGTCACATATTACATCATTCATGACATGGTCAGTGACATCACTGATGACATCACTGATGACATCTCAAATGACATCACTGATGACATCATCTAGTGTCTGTGTGTTTTTGTAAAGTTTAAATACGTTTTACATATTGAAGAATGACTGGATGTATGGAAGACTGAGTGTGTGTGTGGCTGGCTGGGAGGTGTGTGACTCTGTGCATATCAATGTGTACTTGTATCAGTGATTGTATAAGAGAGTAAGTATGTGTTAGTATATGTGTGAAAAGTATGGTGTTCTGTGTTTAACTATAGATGAGGAAATGGAAGTGTGATTGATTCTTCACAGGACTGACTAGGTGTATGAGTGCATATGATAGTGTTCTAATAATAAGTGACTGTATGTATGAGTAATTGTATGGGTGAATGAGTGAATGTGTGTGTAGACGTACGAATCAGTGAGTGTGTATGTAGTAACTGGTATTGGTGTGTCATGATGTCATCAGTGATGTCATTTGAGATGTCATCAGTGATGTCATTTCAGATGTCATTAGTGATGTCATCAGTGATGTCACTGAAGTATGGTGTTCTGTGTTTAACTGTATAGATGAAGAAATGGAAGTGTGATTGATTCTTTACAGGACTGGCTTGGTGTGTGAGTAACTCCATGGATGAGTGGCAGTGTGTGACTGTCTGCATAGGTGTATGAGTGCATATGATAGTATTGTAATAATAAGTGACTGTATGTATGAGTGATTGTATGGGTGAATGAGTGAATGTGTGTGTAGACGTAGGAATCAGTGAGTGCTTATGTAAGTAACTGGTATTGGTGTGTCATGATGTCATCAGTGATGTCATTTGAGATGTCATCAGTGATGTCATTTGAGATGTCATCAGTGATGTCATCAGTGATGTCACTGACCATGTCATGAATGATGTAATATGTGACATCATCAGCAGTGGATTGCGGGTGCGCGATATATAGTTAGTGCAACTAACTATATATGGAATTTCAATGGTTTTGTGTGAGTAAAATAAGGTTTTCTAAATGCTAATTCCTAACTATATATGGTCTATAACCTATGGTTTTTTCAGTGAATTTTCAAGGTTTTGTAAATGCTAATTCCTAACTATATATGGTCTATAACCTATGGTTTTTTCTGTGAATTTCATTGGTTTTTTAACAGCTAATATCTGTAGCTGTAAAATGTATTCTTCTTTAAATCCAAAAAGATATTTTATATGTTTATGAATAATTTTTTTTTTAAATATTTTTTTTTCTTCGTTCCCGCTTCGCGAATCGGGAAGCTTTCCGTTAGCTGACCTTGATGCCGCGAAATAGACCGCGAGCCGGTAAACGTTTCTTTACCGCAAGTGCCGCGTTAGAAAACAACATCGTGACGCCTCCCGTCCGCATGACGTTTCACGTTGTCGCGTGATACGTCATATGACGTACAACGTTAGCGAACTGGTACGCGAAGCGAGTCGCAAAGCGCAGGTTTCTGGAAGCAAACCGGGAGGCCCTGCAAAGCGCTTAACGTAAACACAGCAAGTCATGTGACTTGGTAATAACACTTTTCATTGGTTCATTTCACTTTTGGTTTCCTAATGATGTAAGACTAGGTCATATAATCTAAAATGAACACTTTTGATTGGTTGAGAACTCTTGTTTTTCCCAAATGATGAAAATCCCTCCTTCTTTCCTCACTCTGACTTTCATCATTGTGAGAGAAAGACCCTTTGTGATCACTGAGCAATGGCTTCTTTAGTAGCTTCAGCTGGTGCTTCCCCACCACCTCCACCACATCCAAGGAAGAGTGGACCACCTGCTCAAGTTATAATTCAACAAGGAGAGGAAGAAGAGGAACAGGAGGACGAGCACGAAGAGAGGCAGTTTTTGCCTGAGCAGCCCAGGACGTCTCACCGGAAAGAAAACTTCATTTGGCAATTTTTTAAAATTCCCAAAGGTCAGAAAAAAGTAAATGCAAGATACGTAACTTGCCTTATATGTCAAGATAGACTGTCCAGAGGGACCGACAAAAAATACAGTTTCGGAAACTACACAATGCATCGCCATGTGACTAGGTGGCATCCTAACAACTACAGTGCTGCACAGTTTCAGAACGACCTAGATAATCTCCCTATTATGGCCAGAAGATCTGTTGTACCGGAAGTAACGGGACCAGAGGGCAGGGAGATGGTGCCAAATATACAAATGAGATTTGGTGATGTAAAACACATCTGCGTATTTTGCGATGGATTCATTTCCTACGGAGAAAAAAGCATCACTCTGATCAACAGAGCTATTGACTATCATATGCAAGTTTGTACGAAACGCCCAAAATAATAAATACTTCTTTTTTTTGTTTTGTTGCTCCTGTTGAGCCCTTTACAATGAATCGTTTTCATTGCCCCCTCCAAGAAAAACCCCAAAAAATATAAAACTGTTCAGAAAAATTCAAAAAAAGTAAAAAAATGTTCTGAAAAAAAAAAAAAAAGTTCTTTTCAGAACTACCTCCCCGTTATTAAAAAATTGGTACAATATTTGGAACTGTGCCAACCTCTATTTCTCTTAGTTCGCTTCCCAGTTCGCTCCCCGGTACGCGAACCGGAAGCGAACCAAAAACAGTAAGTATAAGGGAAGGAAACAGACACTTATGTTAAAAGAAAGACAGCTATAGGGGAGTAAACTAGAGATACTATTACCCGTAATCCACTGCTGATGATGTCACATATTACATCATTCATGACATGCTCAGTGACATCATCAGCAGAGGATTGCGGGTTTTTTGGCAACGTGCCTTATCCACGGTTTAATAACGCTGCCTTTTGCTTTATATAAGTTTTCAAATTGTATGAAATATATACCAATACGTCGTTATGAACCTTTAGGTAGTGCTTTTCTTCATGAGGTCTGGTCGCTTCCATACACATACAGATGTTTCAAAGATGATCAAGAAGTTTATCTGAATGGAGAGGAATGCACTGAGACGCCAGATCATTCACTAATGTGTAGGCACATACAGTTACACGGTTCATGCAACAAACACCGACCAAATATGGCTTGCGTGTTGCAAGGCACGCCAGTTCCTGCTATCATGCCCACGTTCAAGTTGTTGGAAAATGGTAGTTATTTGATGCTCAATAATGAAGATTGTTCTGAGTTAATTAAAAGTATTCCTTTTATCGTAACAGTAAGTGAACGGGTTATTTGCTGCAGAAATGTTCTATTTCCTCCCACACATGAACATAGGGAGTTTTCAATCTGGCCACAAATACCAACCTTGGGACAGATTTCAACGGCATGGCAAGAATAAGAGCTCTTTTGTCTCAGAGAGAGGTGGCCTTGAGTTCGGCCCGTGAAACTTTCGTGCTTCACATAGCGAACACCCGTACAGAGGTGCACACACTTTTCAATTCAGATTTGCCTTTCAAATTCAGCAAGATGGTTCCGACTATCTTTAACGCATCCTCCGCAAAGTCCCTGGCGCACTTTTTTAAAGTTGTTACCAGTGGTCTCGTGACTTCATTTGAGAAAATCTTTGGACTCATCCCTGCTTCCTTTCATTCTATTTTCTCCACTCTGGTTCGTGGATTGGCATTTTTACTTGCATTACCAGCGGACGCTCTTGTGCTTTTTTACATTTTTAAATATGGATGTCCCTCCTATGCAACCTCCCACCCTGCAGCTGCTGACACTGTTCCGCAATCGCATGCTAGAATATTATGGCACAATGCCGTTGGCGATATTAAGCACGGCATATGGATTATCTTTTCGATTCTCCTACTTCACCTGTGTCCAGCCTGTATTTCACTGCCTGACCTGTGATTTCGATTGGGCCATTGATTTGTGTCTCTGCGGACCGGTTTCTCCTGACGTCGACTTTAATCAGCTGATGACTCCTATCATTACTCACGAGTTGGTTTGTCCTGGCGAAAGGATTATGGCTGTGGCATTGATGCATGGACTACTTGGTCCCTGGAATTTACTGGCGGCAGCACAGTCTTTCTTGGAACAGAGCTTTCTTGAAAACCCACCGAGCTGTCCTCTGATGGTGATAGAGGATCCGGTGCTGGGAGAGCACGTATGTTCTTTTCCGCTTTTAAATTGGATGGCTGAACTGTTTTCGGATGAAGACGGTGACTTCCTATTGGAGGCTGTTGCAGCTTATTTTGCATACACAGTTATGTCATAGACCTTTTTCATGTTTGATATGCTGAGTACTAGCATTTCATTGACAATTCATTGACTTATTTGTCAAGTTTTTATTATTTACCTTGCCTATTGGCTTAAGACTCGATAAAGTACTTGGCTGTTTTATTTTTCTTTAGCATTAAATTTTCCTAGTTTTTAATGCTTTACCTTGCGGACCGTCCACATATAAACTTGCAATCTGCTCTCATGAGATGGCACTTCTATTATCTTATTCAGTTCGTTTCCGGATCATGGGGAGGTGTCATCTAGGTCCTGGATATCTTTACACCGTGTTAAGTTAGCATGGGCTCATTACCGGTTTAAACGCCATTTTTCCTTTTTTGCAACTTCTGCACACGACACTTAGTTGTTGCTTTAGCTTTCCACCTAGTAGTTCATCGTGGTTTACATGAGAATAATATGTTATTGCTCTACTATCTGCTTTGCTTGTTAAACTATATCTGTACAGCGAGTGCTAAAGTTTCAAGAACAACACGATACAGAATTGTTATGAGGTCTGATCTCCACGACTTCATACTCATAACATAAGTGCAACTTCTGCCAATTCTGGGCATGAGGCGGGTTTTATATTGCTTTGCCGAACACACATACACAACAGTTGATGCGGCTCACATGAAGAGAGAGCTGGTGTATGCTGATGTGATTCCTTCAAATCTAAGACACTAAAGTATGGGCACGCCCTAAACCAACACAAAGAGACCTTCTTAGCAAATAATATAATATGTGTATTAGGGAGGGTGAGATATAAGCAGCCGCGGGCCGTGGAGGGAGTTACGGTGAGGCAGGGAGGCGGGGAGGGGGAGAAGCAGGGTGGAGCCCTCTCTACCTTGCCCCTCCCCCTCCCCGCCTCCCTGCCCCACCGTAACTCCCTCCACGGCCCGCGGCTGCTTATAAGTGTTGCTAACTCTTATTCATTTACAGCATGTTAACATACTATCACCATTCGCTTTTTATGTACTAGTAACTATGCTGGTAATTTTGCTACTGATAATATGTGTACTTGTATTATCTAAGATACTACGCCTGTGAAGACGGCATTAGTAAATAAACATTTCAAATACACATGTTTTCTTCTTAACTCCATGTTCTGGTTTCTAAGAAATATATAACGACCGACTGTTCATGAGTTCCACGTATCCTGAGGTACTATAAGTTCATATTCTGGATTGTCTAAACATTGAGAGTTTGTTATATCCAATGTGACACTGTACCTAGCTTGCTAAGGAGTTTTTGATTACTAACGTGAGTTTTGGGACACCCTAATTCGCCGAGGTTCCAATCCTCTGTCCACAGTTCTGTGTGAGAACAGAAACCCTGCGACAGGGGCACCCCCGACCCTTGCTGGAGCTTCATCACACTTGCGATACAACTCCAGCAATGCGCCACCTTTACGGCACAGATACATCACGCATCTGTGCTGTTTTTGCCCCATGATGCGCCGCATTGTAAATGCAGCACACCATAGGTGACGGAACAGCGGCACAGAATGACTAACACATCCCTGGTGATGCGCCAGTCATCATAAATGTATCCCTATGCTTCTTATCTTGTTAGAGATGAACCGCCATATGTATCATCAAAGTTTTTTGCATTTCCTAAATAGCGAACTTTAAGGAATAAATAGCGATTCTTTACCATTCCTAGTTTGCGATGAGCTATTTGCTAATTACAAATTACCCATTCATTTCCTTCATTTCCATAGGGCGGTTGGACTCACTTTTAGCTCGAACGGCTGAATGGATTTCCACGAAACTTGGCAAAATTGTAGGGACTGGTAGCCCGATGTGCCTTTGCTATGTCTCAAGATATATGCTCCAGTGGTTTTTACGAAAATTAACTTTGAAAAATATATATTGGGCTACATTGGCCTATATATATGTTGGAGCCCAAATGTAGCCCAATGTAGCCCAAAGATGGCCGCCAGACACACAAAAAAACAAATGTAGCCCAAATATCAGCCAGATGTAGCCCAACTATAGCCCAGTGACAGAATGACCAATCAGCTTCGCAAACCTCCGTTACGCGAAGCGGAGCGCTGTTACAGATATATATCTTTTTTTGAACGTTAATTTCTTAAAATCCACTGGAGCACATATATTGAGACCTAGCAAAGGCACATCGGGCTACCAGTCCCTAATATTTTGCCAAGTTTCGTGCAAATCCATTCAGCCGTTCGATTATTATTATTATTATTTTTTTTTGCCCCGCGGGGCCCTTTTAAAACCTCCACATCAAACCTAGGGGGTCAGCGAGGATCTACTATGCCCCCTTATAGTTATTTCCCCCTTTGTTTTGACCTCCTCTTGTCTCTCGATCCTACCGAGAGACAAGATGGCGGCCGCTACGGACTGTTTGGAATGTTGACAGACGCCGGAGAACCAATCAGCTTCGCTTCACAAAGCTCCGTTGCGCGAAAAGTACGCGTCCTGGGCCGCTGCCCAGTCCGCTGTTACAGATATATATCTTTTTTTAAACGTTAATTTCTCAAAATCCACTGGAGCACATATATTGAGACCTACAAAAGGCACATCGGGCTACCAGTCCCTACAATTTTGCCAAGTTTCGTGCAAATCCATTCAGCCGTTCGGGCTAAAAGTGAGGCCAACCGCCCTATGGAAATTAACATGGGAAAAACGCGTTTTGGGACCCCCCTTTTTTCTCGGCCCCCCCTTGACGAACCCCCCCAAAATTTTCAGGGGCTGCTCAGAAACAAAATGTGCCATTTTCCTGAAAATTTCAGCCAATTCCGTCCACAAACGCCAAAGTTATTAGACATAGAATTTTCAAAAATCCCATAGAGAAAAAATCCTAACTATATATACATACTGGCGACCGCCAGTAGGTAATATATATATATATATATATATATATATATATATATATATATATATCTGAAGAGATGCACAAAAGCATCTAAACGCGTCAGGCCTAAGGATTAAATAACTGGAAGGGAAACATTGTGCTTGAAAAATAAAGGTTTGTTACCTAACTTTCAGCGGTGTGCGGCTTCAATTTCTGGGCAACTTGTTTGGACATGTTACACGGCGGCCCCGGCCGTGGAAGCGACGCACCTCCAATTGATCGAAGACAGGACCGGCAGGGGGGTAACGTCCCGCCTGCATCGGCGCAGGAAGTTTCATGAACGAAGCACATTAATTTTCCATCTGGGGCCCACTGGAGGGCTATAAAAATACATCCTGGATTGTGGCATGGGGACGGGACCCACTGGAGGGTCAAAAGCGCCTGAAAGAAACTCCATTCCCCAGCATGCAGTATCTAAAAGTAACGTGATATTATCAGCACACCTGAGGCTAATTGAAATAATAGAAAGCATTGCAGAAGGAGTGGAGCGGCGAAAGAATCTTTCCCTGTGCCGGCCTCTGAAGAGATGCACAAAAGCATCGAAACGCGTCAGGCCTAAGGATTAAATAACTGGAAGGGAAACATTGTGCTTGAAAAATAAAGGTTTGTTACCTAACTTTCAGCGGTGTGCGACTTCAATTTCTGGGCAACTTGTTTGGACATATATATATATATATATATATATATATCCAAAGAAGTTGCCCAAAGGCAAAGTGGTGCACTCTTCAAGACAGGCAAATGTATTCACAGACACCAGCCTTGGTAGTTGCACAAGCAAAGCAGTACAGTGCATGACACACTTCAGAATCCATTTCCTGTCTCAAAGGCAGCACGCATCAAACACAGCAACAATTGCGTTCGAATTTATCACCTTTAAAACAACATTCTCAAGTGAGTAAAAGCCAGTGCTATGGATTTTGGGATTCGTAGTTCCTGTATTACCCATGTGGGTTTGCCAAGGTCCTGCATGCGAAAAACTACTTCTCCTGGCAGTGCAACTGCCACCAAAAATCGCCCCCTATCATTGGCACTCTATCGATCCGCATATCGCTGCCCACATAAGGATTCTGCGGTTGTGCACTTCACAGCCGGGCCGGTCATAGTAATGAAATCCAAAAATAGTTGCCCTCAGGCGAAGTACACTCTTTAAGACAGGCAAATGTATTCACAGAGAGCGGCCTTGGTACGTTGCACAAACAACGAAGTACAATGCCTGAGGTATTTAGGAATCCATTTCTTTTCTCAAAGGCAGCACGCATCAAACACAGCAACCATTGCCTTTTAATTTATCGCCGTTTAAAACAACATTGTTCTCAGATGAGTAAAAGCCAGTGCTATGCATTATGGGATTGGTAGTTTCTATATTCCCCATGTGGGTTTGCCATGATTCTGCGTGCCCAAATCAATTTCTCCTGCCAGTGCAACTGCTACCAAAATTTGCCACCAATCACTGGTGCCCTGTCAATCCTCATATCGCTGCCAAATAAACGCGCACAACCAGCTTTGTTTGTGCAACTTACCAAGGGCGGTCTCTGTGAATACAGAAAATTTTGCCTGTCTTGAAAAAGGCAGGCAGGCAGGCACGCACACAGGCACGCACACAGACACACACACACTCTACTTAAGCTCCAAACCATGACTACTGAACTCACGATTATATTGACTATTTTTAGAGGTGAACACACAAACGTCCTACTTGATTCAACACAACTGAAGCGATTCAAATATAACTGACAGTTGTATAAAAGGTTACAGTTAAGGATCCTGGCTACGCCGAACCGCTCACTAAAGCAAAACTGATTTGACTGAAACTGGAAAAACTCGACACGCTGTTGAAATGCGGTAAAGGGGCTTTTAAATGCTGCTACGAACACTGAACTTTATTAATACAGCGTTAAAAATGTGATAATTAGATTAGTAAATGCATCGATATATTTGAATTGTTCCCCACCAAGATAACGTGTAATATAACTGCATATTTTGCTCTTCATTGTTCTCTAAAACACAATAATTATAGGTTCACTGCAAAAAGCAACGAGGCTTTCTGGCCTTTCTATAAATTGACTCTGACTGTAATTGATAACCTAAGCTATTTTACTTCTCTTACAAATTCAGGTTCAAAAGGTTAATTACGGCCTGGCCAAAGGCTCATCCGGAAACATGAAACTGATTGCTGTATGCCTAGCTAATGAAGATGTACAGCACCTATTACAGAAACACTGGAACAGAGGCCTGGGACCTCTAACATCAAAGTAACCAGCATTAGCCTCCGATCTGTCAGTTTCACAGCAGGGCTGGAGTTTTATAGCCTTTACCTGGTCCATTACTGCCACAGATTAACGTATGCAACACAAGCAGTTATTTGTTATTTTTATTTCAGGAATCAATAAACACCAGCGTAAAAACAATTAAATATCTGGTATCGTTTTCCCTGAAAACGCATTTCGGTTAGTCTGTCAATAAATGTCAGTCTTTGGGAGGTGCATTAAGGAATGTGACAAAATATGTGACATGTTAATAGGTTCAGTAGTTGCAACAGAGGCAGTACCTAATGCGGAAGGTGTCTGTATATTATTTCAAAATATATGGGTAGATCAATATGTGCCCTATTCGTAACAGCTATTAATTAATGGAAGGCAATAATAACAGAGCCCTTACGAGAAAGCACAATATAATATCACTTGTAATTAATGGCATTGACCTCTGTATCCATTTGCTTGTTTGTGCCCCAGATTGAAAGATCAAGTTTAAGTATAGGTGTTTCCTTGGCAGCAACCATGTTCCCTGCCAGAAACTTCGAAGCGCTATACTACTGTTAGATTACTCCAGTAGAGACGTATTGCAGTGTTTTACAATTGAATATCAGAGGAAACGTTTATTATTAAAAGAAAATCATTTCCTCTGACCTCTCCAGAACCAATGCTTAAGAAGTTAGTTAAGGAGTTTTTGGGTGGGGGTGAGGGATACAGTGAATACCTTAAGTCACGCTGAGAATTGAGACAAGATTTAAACTTAGCATTTGGTCTGTCTGTCTTTTTAGGTCTCACGTAGTGTTGCAGCGCAACGCTCTGCGAGACCTCTTGTGAGCAAGGAGATTTCAGTAGGGGACTTGAAGCCCCGCCCCTCATTTTTATTGGCTGGCATCACCGTTTATGCTAAAAGGTGGCCTTCCTATGGAAATGAGGTTTTTTGGTTGCCGTCTTTTCGTCCGGCCGATCCAACAGGGTCGTCTGCTTTGCAGCTGTCGCAAAGCAATTTCTTATCTTTAGGGGGGCCATTTGTTTTCACTCAGTTGTGTGTTTATTTTTGCATCGCGCTTTCACTTAAAGTGAAAGTGACAGCATAGTCCAGATAATTGTTAATCACTCCAGCAACTTCAATGACATCCCCTTTTGAACAGCGAGAGATAACCGAAAAAATATTAGACCGAATACATAAATATACCGAAGCAACTAATGGTCAGCAGATGGCGCTCTTTGCACAGTAATCCCGCGCCCTCCGTCCGCCGCTTGCTCCCAGGCTCTGCTACTTCGGGCCTCCTGTGCCATCCGGCTGCAGCCTACTCTAGTGATGCTTTTGTTTAACCCACAGCGCATTGCATTCTGGACCTTGTAGTTTTGTTCTTTAAGAGATGGTTAGCAGGACTTGATAAAGTTATCTGTATCAGAGTCGTCTCAGGATGTACAAACACGTGATATCATTAAAGGTTAAGACAAGCAGCCGAGCTAAGGGGTTGGAGGCAGGTACTCAAACTATTGAACCGTTTGGATTTCACCAACACAGACCCGAGTTTATGACCTCTGCAGGCGCCTCCATTTCACAAACGAACGTGTTTGGGAAAATAGGAATGTACTTTTATTCAACAAGCACATATGCAAGACATTTATTATTTCAGCACAAAAACACAACCCGGTGAAGTTAACAAGGACAGTTTATAGTTGGCAGTGACATGGTAGCTCGTCGGGTTAACCGCAGCCGCAGGACACGGTCACTGGATAACAACGACGTTGAGTTTGACCTGCTTGCAGGTGAGATAGTTTGGGGTAGACACAGGCAACAATGACGGTGTATGTAGATGGCAGATCATGGGGTCACTGGGTGAAGTGGTTACATATGTACAGTGCTCGTTATATGGTGCTGATCACGTCTCCTGGTGTGACTGCAGCAGGTTAAGCAAAGCCTGGACACAGCAGGGCAGCCACACCTGTGTCACTTGTGCACCGAGGCTTTGCACATCAGCTTGTCGCATTATCTGCCTGAAGTACAAGCTAATATCCTTGGGACATAGAAGGGGGTCGGCCTGTAGCTTCAGGCTAAGAAAGTAAAACAAGCATTTGCCATGCAATAGGTCTCGCAATTACGCAAGTTTGAGCTATTGGCATTCTAAATGACAATGCCTTTTTTGTTTTGTTTTTTAAAACATAAATAAAAGGCATTGTCATTTACTATGCCAATAGCTTAAACTCTCACACATGCTAGACTTATTGCATTGCAAATGGTTGTTTTAAATCAGTGCTTGTTGCGGTCTCCGATTTTGTACAGTTGCAGTTCAATTTCAGCCAGGAAATTAGGTTATCCAAACATCTTGCTTTCTTCACCTGCTACTTACCTGAATCTACTTGTGTAAAGTATCCCACTAATTGTAGCCCATTACAGTAACATTTTGTTGTTTGGAGGTGGTTTGCATGAGTCTGGGTGTAAAATGTGTCTAGTGCCATTGGCGAGGGGGCATTATCTCTGATTTTCGACTGTTGTTGTGGCATTAATTTAGTCTAAATCTCAGGGTAGCGTTGCAACTGGGCTACACCCTAATACTTCCAATAGACCAGGGGCCCTATTATATAGAGAAAGCACTTTTCTTGTTTGCACCACGGTGCATCGTCAAACAGGTGCGGCGTGCACAAACAGGTAAAGTTGATTGTGCTGCCCTCAGGTCAGTCGCAAACTCATGCTGCCCGGGGGCTGCGCATTCAAGTGAAATATGGAACAGCTGCTTCAAAGCCACACTGTGTTTCACTGTGCTGGCAGCAACCTGCCTGCATTTCAAAGAGGGATTAGAGATCCCCTTGTAGGTGTGTACAGTTAGTGACTGCCACTTCCTGCAAGGGATTGTTTGGGTGGTACATAGGATCCCTTTCCCCACTCCAGAATGCTGCCATCAGGGAGCGTACTGACAGCAAGCCTCTTTTTAGAGGCACACTGTCAGTGGACCTCCTGACAGCTTCTTTAACTTTGTGCCCGCATCTACTGTACCGCGTAGGCGCAGAGGTAAAAAGAGTCCCACATTTGCAAGAGGGCCCCCTCCCTCAGGCAAATGAGGAAACGCCCTCTTGAAATAGTGCTGATGCTATATGTGCTCCAGTACCGTCTGTATTACAGAAGGGGTTGCACAATCGTCTGCGGCCCCTTCTGTAATACCAAACTGCCCCGGGCGCACCTGTCCGTTACGGCCCCGGGGCTCTTCCTAGAATACGGCCCTAGGTATGTAATTGATCTCTGATTTGTGTGCTCTGGTGTCTACATTCAGAATGGGGCCTGTGTAATTGCCTTTCACTCAGGAAAATTTTAGTCTGAGCCATAAGCTGGAAAGTGTTTGTGATAACATTGGAAATGCTGAGGCTGTCACCAGACACCTGGATGGAATTTGACAGGTTTTCCTGGTGCTTGGCCTACTGAGAATTCATATCCCATTCCTGAACTCATAGCTCCAGAAAAAGGCCTGAAAGGGCAGTTTTCAAGACTGCTCAAGGATAGGGAGCCTCTGCAAAGCAATCAGGTGTGACTTCGGCAGGTTGACTGAGAATCACAATATTGTCAAGAGGTTCGCCGTCATCCTGAGGTGGTCTTCGAATGACTGTTGCAAGTCTGCCTTCAAGAGCCAGTCATCAAGGTAAGGGAAGAGTGGTCCCCCTGGCCTCTGAAGATGGGCAGCGAGCACTGCCATCACCTTTGTAATCATCCATAGGGCACCTTGTACCGCAGGTAGTGCTAGTGGGTTTGCAAGACTGGGATGTGAAAACAGGCATCCTACAGGTAAAATGTCGCCATCCAATCTCCGGAAATCAAGGCAGATAGAACCTGGGACTGGATGTCCACGGAGAAGCCTATGAATCACATTCATGCTTGGTGCCAGATACATCCAGATCTTGGCGAGTGCTCGTAAGACTAATTAGGCCAGGAGTCGTACACGATGATAGGTTGTGGATCCCTCTGACTGTGTTCATACTGTCATTGACGTCTTAAGGACCGGCACAGATTTAAGCTGTAGTCCCAAACTCAGCACTGACGCAGGTGCATATCACAAAGTAGGCTCAAGGGGCATAGATGGTTCCAAGGACTAAGGACTCTGAGGAGCCTTGGGGCCCAAAGACATGGCAGAAGGAGCTGGAATCATATCAAAGATGCAAAGCTTGGCCCCCTGAAAGGTTTTGACCTGCTTTGACATTGCCAACGGACCCAGAAACTCAAGAGCATCAGGACCAAAGTTGGAATCGGTTCCTCCTTGGAATGTGTGAGAGACCTGAGACCTGGGACGGGGACGCTCTTGTACCTTCTCTGGAGAAGGAGAATAGCAAGAAGGAGCAGAGTCCCACCTGGACTTCTTATGTTACTTCTTGGACTTACCCGTAGCCTGTGAAGAAGTTATGCTGCAAGAGGGGGAAGTAGGTAACACTCAACTGAAGCGAGATCTGCATGGAATCTTGCACTGTAATCATAAGGTTTTCAGAATCATCTGGGTACCATCACTGTAACCTTGGAGTCCTGCTCTGAAAATAAACGCCAGAGGCACACCTTGTAGGGTTCAGCGGCATACATCTGTTTGCGACAGTCCCTACAAGGTTTAAGTCCTGTAGTTTTACGGGTTTACATGTTCCATTGCACACATGAAGAATTTAGAAGTGAAAATTATAGTAAAAAATCTTTTCACAGAAAGAAGAAGTGCTTTGCACCGGATCCGCAACTAAAGGCACAGAAAGAAACAAACTGGTGTCAGCGCACAAAGGTGGAGCTTATTAGCATCTCTGCTTGTCACTTCCGGAGTGGAACAGAGTTTCTGGATCCAGCTGGCGCCTGAGGATATTCACATGGTGAGGAATCTCCAGTTAGATGTATTCATCAGCATACACAATTTGTAATAGAATACATATGTTTCTTATTCAGGTTTATCAAATTGGACTGAACTTTTGTTGTTGTTTTCTTTAATTCTACACTTACACTTTCCAGGATACTGGACTCTTATAGTGGTTAGCATTAACATTTACTAGGCACTTAATTACTTTTAAGAAATTCAATATTTTCTGTAATGCGCTATATTTTAGTTTGTGATTTCCCTTGTTGCCCTGAATTTTGAGATTTCTGTCTTGTCAATAGAATAATTCAGAAGTGTAGTGTCACGGATGTGACACTGCAAATAATTTAATTATGGATTGCTTACTGAAATGGCAATTCCACCCAGTGGCCATGATGCCACCCTGCACTTAATAGTACACATGAAAGGTGTCAAGTGTCTCCCGAAGAGGATTCCAGTTAGGAGGGAAAAGTCACAAAGATAAAAACCCCACTTGCAATCTAATCTTGTAGCTCTTGATTTAAGAAGATTATGCAGAAGTATTAAGCAGATCACCAAATTCTCCCTGACATCATGGAAGAGAAAAGAGCCAGTCTAAGACGACAAGTAGAAGATCTACAGGGAATTCAGACTGCAAAGAGCCAAATTCAGAGACAAAAGTAAGAAGCAAGTGGGCAATGAGCAGGATACAAAATAAGTGAACAAATACTACAATGCATCTATCACTCCTTAATGCCTCCTTTACATATGACTCACACAGGAACTTTCATCACAAGACTCAACTGAATCTTGAACTGGGAACAACAGGAACAAAACTCTCTGAAGCAACAATCATCTCTTGAAAAGGGCAATTCACATGGTTTGCCAAAAGTTACATCATGCTGAGTAAGCATGCCAAGAAGAAACTCAGGTTTTGACACTTTTCATCTGATGAACTTTAAAGTCTCTCAGCCACCCTTCCTGTTAAATGCTTCTCGCAGGTCACATAGAACCCCGCCAGATGACCATTAGGCAGAAACGTCAGAGCTATCAAGGCTGAGGGGATACCCAGCCCATCCTTGAGTACAGTGTTCTGCAAAGAGCTGACTGCGCAAACCATCTTCCTCCAAAAGCTCGCCGCCTCTAGTAAGTTATCAGCTTCGTTGGAACATTGGGATATGGTGATTTAAAATGTAAGTTTTTACACATTGACCCGAGTAGGCCTCTGGACGTCCCACAGGAATGCACTGAATACATTTTCATTAAACTATAGCAGGCCCAATCTCTTTCTTAAGAATTATTACATTCTATATGATACCATACCCACTGTGCAGAGAACAGCCGACGTTTCTGTAGCACATTTCCTCTACAGATGGAAAAAAAGAGTTTTCAAAGACTATCCACTTGGCAACTCAATCAACTACCTTCTGAGGCGAGTGGATTTGTCAGGTCCCTGCGTACCATATGAGCTTGACTCTGGTGCTCTCAGTTTTCCATAGTTTCTGAAGGATAAAACAAATGTATCCAGTAGATCTGCATTTCTCTGCTGATACCGGCTTTAGGGCACGGGCAAACAACAGCAACTTTAATGATTAAAAAGAATCAAGCTCCGGCTCCAAAAGATGTCTTAGATCAACCAAGAGTTAGATTGAGGCAGTAGTGCAAGGCACCAACAATATCAGACGCAAGCTAGAACACTGCAGAGCACGGGGCATTCTTCCTTCTTCCAACTCCTGGAGCTGGCAGGACCACAAATGTGTGTGGGGCAGACTGCTTGCAACATCGTTGACATGCTCCTGTAGAATAATATACCAAAGAAGCATATCTCTTGGGAAACATATTTACCTAAAAGAAAGAAAAGCTAAAGGACAATGGGTGGCTAGGGTGAATCGTGAAACAGCTTTTGATTTCTGGAGAACTGAGGCAAGTTGCGAAGTGTATAATTCTAAGGTAAAATCACCTCACCAGCTTACTAAGGACTAGGCACTCAGCTTGCAAGAAATTGGAATATGAAGCCTGTCATTCAGTTGGCACTGGGCAAGCTTGACTGACAAGGATGTGCAATTTTATTGACAAAAACCAACCTAGATTCCAACTATTTGTCTCTTACGATTTGTGGTTTACCAGAGCTTCCACTGCAATAAAGCTTTGGTTTTGGAGAACAGTCCAGCTATACATTTGCTAACCCTATAGCACAATCCCCATACCACAGAAAGTATAAGCAGATTTTTAATGAACATCTTCATTAGAAAAACCATATGTTTAGTAAGGGCAAAAAAGGTTTCAAACCCAAGGCATTAACATACTGTAGGTGTAAAGCTAAGCCATTTACTACACACCTCAGTTCTACTCATAGCTGTTGTTTCACTCAAGATGTGGCAAATTATAAGAAGGGATGAAAGGTGAGTTCTCAAAATACTCTGGAACAACATAACCATAGGAATTAAGTTTATAGCTCCCCGTGCCGTTTTTTAAAGTTCATATCCACCTCTTCATGCAATATGCGGTGGGGCTGGGTTGTTTCGTTAGATGACGACAAGGATAAATTAATTAATTAATCAATTTTCCCTCGTTGTCGTCTGTCGAATCCCCCCCAACGAGGTCCCACCGCCCCTACCTGCACGGGCCGCTCCCGAATTGTGCTTACTATTATGGATGAAAGCTGCAATACTTAAGCTCCTTCTCCAGGAGACATTGGAACGCAATGACTATGTTAATGAAGACCTTTAATAGCACAAGTAAGGCAATATTTCTCAATCATTTGTAGCCAGTGCAAAGATTTAATACAGCCAAATGATTTCTCCCATTGCAATAAAATGTCATCATAGCACTGTTACCGCGTTAAAAATAAAACAAAACAAACCATCAAATTTCAATTCATACACATATCACTGACGAAGCAGTCTTATAGTAACTATTGTAGTCACGTGACTGGTTTCAAAAACCAAGGATACAGTGATTTGGTACAGAGAAGCTAGGGCAAAGAGCAAAAATAGTCTGTGATAGGTTTTTGGGGAGGAAGAACTGGCAGGGCGGGGGCAGGAGGGGGAGAAAGCAGATTATCTAAGAGTCACACATATTTTCCGGACCTTGCAAACACTTGGATATCTGGGGAAGTAAAGTAGAGAGCAGATGCCCCCAACATGGACTGATGCCCCTTTTTAAATACAAGAGTTTTAAAAGAAGTCTTCTGGGAGGGTCAAAGGTGGGACAACAGCACAGAAGATGCAGCCATGATTCAGACCTGTAATTGCACGGTCTGCAAGCCCCCTCCTCACTAGTTGGAGCCCATTGGTTGAAGGCAGTGGAGCGCAAACCTAGGAGACGCATTAACATAATATTTTTATGGGCCAATGCGTTCAGACTATCCAGAAGGTAAGGTTGAAGTAGCCCAGAGAGATATGAGTCGTTCAAGGGGAGCAGGATGATGATGTTTTTAGGGCCAGAATATCCATCTGGTAGGAAATTTGTCTGACCTGCTTGTTGATAGCCCTTTTCCAGGCTGTGTAAGGAATAGAGTCTGCCATTAGTAATGTTTCATCAATATGTAGCGTTCTTATGGCTTTTACAATTTAACGGTTCCATGGGTTCCTGGCACTGGCAAATGTTTCTTTTAACCGGGCTTTAAGCGTGTTATCTACGGCTTTTACTGCCCTTGTGTAGTACTTCAGGATGTCAGCCTCACAGAAAATCGATTGTCTTTGAAGGCCCAGCTCCAGTCGTTGTCTTGCCCTGTGGATGTAATTCGAGAGACAGATTTTTTTATAAATGGTAACCTGGGCGTGGTAGAGACTGACCGAGCATGCGCCAGGAAAGGCCTGGTGCCTTTAACTTAGGGCAGGAAGAAGGGTAGCTTTAATCACCTTCAGAATGGGTTCAGCAGAAGGACTACTCAGGCTGATGACTTCTCATCCTTGCCTATCACATACTCACTCTTTCCAGACCCTGTCAATGGACATTGATCCAGTGATGGGGTTTGTGTGTGCACCCACTTCCTCTGAAGTGACTCTGAAAATAGAGTGTGCCTCTTGTCTTTTAGAGTTCATAACGATAAGCACAGGAAAGTCTGTCAAATTAGAACGTTCATTCACTCACCATGCGCACCGAGCTTGTCAATGTAATTCCAAGTCTAGTCTCAGTTACTTTACTTATACATTTAGCAGAATTATGTAGCACGACCTGCAAACCTATTCTCTTCTAGTCGAAAATGGAACAAGAACAGAACAATCTGAAGGATGACAGACGGTTTAAGGCAGACACACCTAGCACCTATGGAAAAAACTATTTAAAATAGATATGTGAGCACCTTTTCAGCAACTGGCAACAATGTGCGCGGTAGTATTCTGTGGATGTTTATGGGTAATAACCTGATTTTCTGAGAGGTTCTGGTGAAGGACATTAGAAAGCGCAGTCTGAATTGAATGTGAGAAGCAGCAAACAGCCATGAGAGATGAAGTGAATGAAAGGAATCAGATCACAAATAATGAAAAATCCTCTTCTTAAAGTAGCAGTGATATGTGTATACATCCTTATGCAACACCTCTCGGGGAACACATCTGTTTTTTACACTGCTGAAGAATGTAATCCATTTGGTGCAATAGTCACTTTGTACTGACTGCTGGTGACTTAAGAAGGTCCATGGAGCTCAGGGCCAAGACTTTGTCTTGGAGTTGTAAAATTGTATTTTGTTTTCTTCCAATCCTTTTCTCTAAAGATCAACAGATTTTTTTTAACTATTTCTCAAAGATTCTGAATATCGGTGAGCGGGGGAAATAGTGAAAAGGAACTAAAGAAGCGTCTTGGAGAATGTAAGAAGTGGCAGGGAAGGCAGAGGATAGTAGTCAGTCAAGAAGCTTTTATTCGATATGCAAGATATCTTATAAGCGTACACAAAATACAGTCAATACAAAGATAAAAAGACATTATTATTAAAAAAAGTATTTAGATGTACTTTAAAAGGGATAAAAGGACATGTGATGCCAAGATAAATTAACTAAAAATGAATTAAACCGCAATTGACAATCTCTTGCATCGGATCAGCCAAGACTGCTTTAAAAATTTAGCTACACCACAAACAATGGGGGGGGAGGTGTCCGTCATTAGGATGCGCAGGGCTACTAGATAGCTTCTCGTGCCCATGTTGCGACAAAGGGGTTTAAGCCAAAAACTCCTAGATTTAGCATAATCGGGACACTCGAACAGGATATGCGTAATGGATTCTATCCTGGTGGGACAGCATGCACAAAAAGGAGACGTGTGAACACATGATTTCCACTTAGACACCAGTGCACCGACTGGGAGGGAGCCTACTCTAAATTTAAAATACAATGCTCGATCAAATGGGAGGGTAATAAGGTCCAGATAGGGCTCGTAAACCACAGTATCTTTTACTGTTAGAAAGGCAACTGTGGATTTACAATGTCCAGAGTTTGTAAGTAGCTGGTCCTTAACCCAATTCCAGTACAGTCTTTTCAGGACCTCTTTTGGTGGAGCCGATCTAGATAGCCAACAATTCCCCAGTCCCAGATCCTCCAAAAGTTTTTTGATGTCTCTCAGCCACTTGATTTTTGCCCAACCACCCAAGCTCATTATCTCAGCCAACCCTTCAGCATACGATTTTAAGTCTTCGCCCCTCCAGATGCGTGCCCATAAAAGGAGTGGGCGAAGGCGGGCTTGGTCTTTTATGTTCTTACATCCTGTATCCAACAGCACAGGCACTGTTGGCGTACTTGATGGGATGGCGATTAGAGATTTCAAGAGCTTACTCTCTGCTGAGGCCAAGGAGTCCAGACAGCAATGTCCCCACAGTTCGGCCCCATACAAGGCTGATGTTACTACCTTAGCCTTGTAGATGTCAATTACTGGGGCAAGCGATCTCCTGGGTGATGCCCGGAATTCCCTCAGGAGGGCACCTCCTACTCTCTTATGGTTCAATACCATCTTAGCAATGTGGGGCATCCAGTTCATCCTGTCCGTCATCCGAATTCCAAGGTAGTCAAATTCGGATACTTTTTCCAAGGGGACACAATTAAGAGTGGGAGGGCGGCCCAGTTTCCTTGGGGGATTTAGAACTAGGAACTTAGTTTTGTCCACGTTAATTACTAAGCCTTTTGCACCGCAGAAGTCCTGAAAGCGTGTTAGCAGTTTCTGCAGGCCTTGCGGAGTCTTTGATATCAAGAGCGTGTCATCCGCAAAGAGCAGGGTTGGGATCCTCACTCCTCCGAGACAGGGGGCGTCGGCTGGTTCTTGCTGGAGATATTCCACCACCCCATTCACATATAGGGAGAAAAGGGTGGGGGCCAAAACGCAACCCTGTCTCACACCCCTAGACACTGGGATTTTCTCTGTTAGCTCTCCATTTCTTCCCCAGCGGACCTGAGCAAAAGTATGAGCATGAAGGCTTATAAGGAGGGACAGGATGTAAGGAGGCAATCCCAGCCCATGTAGCACCCTCCATAACTCCTCCCGGGGAACTAGGTCAAAGGCAGTCCTCAGGTCTATAAAAGCCAGGTACAGACCTGAGGACTAGTTCCACCACCTTCCACCCAAGGAGTGCCAACCTAAACGCCTGCTCAATCGTCCCCATTCCTGCCCGGAAGCCTGCCTGAAAGTCTGATAATATTTTATTTTCCTCCACCCAATGCAGGATCCTCCCAAGTATGGCTTTTCCTGCTATCTTTTGGGTGGAGTCTATAAGGCTTATGGGGCGGTAGTTTCGGGGATTTCTCTGCATCCTTTTTTATAAATCGGGACCACCACCGCCCCCTTCCAGGAATCAGGCACTGGCCCTCCCATCATAATGTCATTGAGGAGTGCTGCAATGACCCTTCCCCATACCACTGGATTTGCCCGCATAAGATCCCCCGGTAGACCATCTGGACCTGCTGCCTTGAGGGGGGCTACCGACCCTATTACCTTTTCAATCTCTAAAGGTGTAAAGAGGTTATAGGTATGGGGTCCAGATACCACTGGGAAGGTTGCCCTGTCGCTTAGTTCCCCATCCGCCGGGAGGTATAAAGCCCCAAAATGGTTTACCCAGCTTTGGGGGGGAATACTACATGGCCTCATAGTTTCCTTTGGCCTGTTCCGGGAGCCTACTAGGTTCCAAAAGCCCCTAGAGTCTTTACTTTTGCTAGCAAGGAGTAGGTCCTCCCAGAATTTCTCTTCCCACTCCATCCTAGCACTTTTAAGGGAACTATTGTAAGCCTTCCTTGCTTCCAGTATAGCACTGTGGGATTTATGTTTCACTGCCTCTACGAGCATTGTTTTGTGTACCCTACATGTTTGCGTGTACCAACCATTACCCTGCCCTTTTCCTCGTTTGTTTCCTAACTTAGCAGAGGGGATAGTAAACACATTGGTCAGGGCCTCTACTAGGGAGACAAAGACCCCACTAGCCATACCCACCCCTATCGGGAAAGACCCCAGATTTAACTCAGCTTGATTTAAAAGGGTTAAGATTTCTCCAACTCTTTCCTCAGAGAGGACCAGTTTAGCCCATTTTAGGCGCCTACCACAGAGAGAGACCACAGACTCATCAGGTGGAACTACTGCGGGATTAAGGGGACCCTTTTTAAGAGCACACCACCACTGGGCCAAGGTCAAGGAAAGTGGGTTGTGGTCACTATCAATCGTTGGGACCACCACCATATCCCTCACTTGGCTCCAGAGACACACCTCTAGTAAGATATAATCTATTCTGGAGGTGTGTCCTGGTCTATTGTATGTATGTGCCCCAACCCTATCTGAAGACGTCCTTCCGTTCACTGCTCTTAGATTTGATTCAAGGGTCAGGGAATATAATTGTAACGCCACTTCTGTCCATCTCCTGATGGGTAGAATCTCTAAAGTTGGGATCCCTAGTCTAGCATCCTCCTCGTCCAAGTCTAGGGCGACATCCGAGCCAAGAGGCTCGAACGTGCAGTTCATGTCTCCCGCGACTAGGATACATGACTTGTGTGGGGTTATGTTCAATAGGGACTCCAGTAGAGATAATACAGAGGACTTCCTCCCGCCCTTAGTTCCTCTAGCGTAGACATTGTAGACATTCAGTATAATTCGTCCCCTAGGGTCTCTTAAAATAATATTTTGGATGTCCGGGGAACCTGTCTGTGTTTCCTCTATTTTACAGTCTAGGGAAGCTGCTACCCATATGAGCAGACCACCCGAAGGGCGTTCTCTCCCTGATTCAGAGGATAGGGCAGGCACACAATGGGAAGAGAATCCCACCCTATGTACCGGGTCCAAACTCCAGGTCTCTTGGAAAATGCATAAGGAATGCTCATCCACCAAGGCATTCCAATCTGGAAGGGCCAACTTTCTTGCGATCCCTGCGATATTCCAGCTGAGAACCTTAAAGACCTGGTCCGTCACAGTTGGTGTATCGCCGGTCGCAAGAACACTACTGGCCGGAGACCTCACAGAAGGAACATGCGAATTACAATCAAGATGAGTCGGCAGAGAGACTACCGACCCACTGTGGCTTACTAATGAGGGAAAAGCTGTGCGTGGTGGTGACCCTACCCTAGGGCCTATTCTATTAGCTGATACCTAGTAGGCAGTCCATGTTAAGTAGTTTGTTGAAGCAGAACATAAATTGTGTCAAGTGAACCAATCACAACAAAGTGAGAGTGGAAGCATACGAAGAGGGTCAAAGCACACTGCATACCCTTCCTCATCTCTGATTGTAACTCTGCCTCCTCTTGCCTTTTGTGTTAGAAGCACACAGCATGTGGATACAGGGGCGACTCCTTCGTTGGAGCGGAGGAGCGTTGTCCCACTTAAATGCCCTTGAGCCCTGAAATGAAAAATAAAATGGTAATTCATTAGCATTTTATTTTTCAGGCTCCCGAACTGAGAGTCAGGAGGGGGTGGGGCTTAGTGGGAGCAGCAGCAGGGAGTAGGGTGGGCTGTATGTGCACTTTTCACAGTGTGCACGTCCTTTTGACTGGCAATCTTGCGACGGCCAGCCAGACATGAGCACTTTGAAACCTCTCACCCAGATGCCTTAGGACAGCTGTGTTAGTGGTAGTGCAGGTCTTCAGAGCGCCGAGACAGGCCACTCCCTCCAATCAGGGCACTGCTCTCATGCAGGTGAAAGCAGTGCAAGGATTAGTCAAGACAGTTGCTGGGGCCTGCACTGCAGTTGTGACGAGGCCCGGAGCGAGGAGGTCCTGTAGTGAGGCAAGTGTTTTTTATACACTTTAATTTTATTTGCACACACGGCCATTTTTAAAGAAATTTTTGCACATGTGTGTGCCTTCGCTTCCCCTCCTCGGAGATGTCAGCCGCCACTGTCGGAACTAAGGCAAGGCAAAGTGGTCTAGGGCGAATGGCACACCATGAAGGGTGGAGTGTCACCACAAAGGCTGTCACAGCATATCTTTCTAGTAAATTATTTAAAGGAGATATCTGCACATCTGTCTGTTGGGCTAGCTGAGCATGGCTGCCACACTGAGATAACCCATGCCTTCAAGCTGGATCTAGGAAAATGTGCCATGACATGCATGTTATAGACATGCAAAAGCTGTATCTACACTCTTCAATGACAGCAGGCAGCCTTTAGTATAAAGAAGCAGAAAAAGACACATGAAAACCACTACTCAGATCTAATTTCCTCATATCACGAGGAAGACAATACAGTCAGGGACTCATTTCATCTCACTGAGACAACTGGGATCGCCTAATATAAAGGGCAATCATACACCTTGTTTGGTGGTTCCTTTTCAACTCCTCTGTAAAAATATGATGCATACTCATGCACGACGTCATCAGGCCACTCATCTAACATGCAAGTTTAAACAGGCATTGGCATAGCCAATAGGTCTCGCCTTTGGGACCTTATAAGTGTTTAGCCATGCAGCACATTATCCTGAGTGCTGTGCCGACAGGGATTGAAGAGCTATATAATTACTACAGACTGGGTTATGCAGCCTTATTTAGGAATGCATGCTTGCCTCAGGAAACATTTATGCGGACATTCCACAGCTTTTTAACGCACAGACAGAAAGACAAGTGCCTTGATGCAAGTCAACAGCACTATAACATTTCAGCACCATGTAAAGGAGGTTCTCATTGTCTAAAGTGCCTATTGCAGCTAACTAGGTAGGAAGATTTACTATTATGGGGGAATCTCTGTAAACTTTAAATGCCCCGGATCCCGACTCTTAAATGCCAAGAACCAGTAATTAAAATAGAATCCTCAACATCTTACTCATGATTTTACCCAAAACAAGAATCGTGTGACTAAGTAAAATATTTTATATGGTCTGTCTTGTGCCCTTACCCCTGGTACAGACAATGCTGCTTGCCAGGGAAGTTTGTTACCATCACAAACAAAGTGAACATCACCTAACAGATACATCAGCCAAAGCAAGCTTCTTGCCAATATCCTATATGCACTAGCAAAGCCAATAGACCTGGTATAAGCCTGCCATCCTTTCGGCTTTGTGAATGCTTATTTTGAGGTACTTTTTCTAAAACCTTATTGTTGAGGAGCTGTCCTGATCCATACAAAAAAATAACACTGGCTACAAATATTTTCTTGCTCTCAAAGAGCAGACATTGCCAATAACTAGTCCATGGCGCGGAAAGGACAGATGGGTGAGTCGGTGTGCTCCTTGCAAAATAGTAGAATGCCGTCCCTTACAATTAAAGTAGTCTATGGCTGAAGTGGGATGAGCCAGTGCATCAGGTTGTGAACTGTAACTGTATTTATATAGTGCTTACTGTAATGGGCAAAAGAAAAATGTGAACAACAACAATAGATCAGTGGATGAAAAGGGCCAAATGAAAGCCCCTACAGGAATACATAATATTAGTATTTTCAAAAGGTCCTGGATAACATTGTAAAAAGGGGGAAAGGGCCATAGGAACCCAGTATTTATATGATTACACCCACTCCTTGATAGCGATGTAAAGCATTTACAGGAATCACTGACACCAGGATAAGACAACTCTTGTTCAGTCATGTAAAGTCACCCCTAACCCAAAACTCAGAAAGGTGCCTCTCAGGAAATGATGCTGCCGAGCCCACAAGCCCCCCTCTGCTAGAAGAACAAGTCTCACTCACAAAAACACACCAAGACATTCAAGACTGTTATAAAGGCCTCTGTTGTGCATAACCCATCAGTTTAGTATTTGTGTAAAGCACTGGCCAGATTTTGAGTCTGGATCCAATGGTTTGTAGCAAAGTTAGGGACTGATCCAGTTTGCCACATGCTTAGCTGCAGATCGCTGCTTCAGACCTTGAGCCGCGTCATACAAGTCCCATACACACATGTACATCCAGGGAATGTTGCTACCAAAATCACAAAGCACAGGTTATCACAGTTAAGGTCAAAGTCTATAACAGAATGCTTATGAAAGTGTGTGCACCTAAATTATATCTATCATTTGCTAAAGAGAGCAGTGACAATACTGAGCAATGGTGGAACAATATGTGTTGTTCCTTTATGTTTCCACAGTTATGGACGATAGAAACAGGTAATCACTTCGTACTAAGGAAGATCTAACAGAAAATGACCCGTAGCACATATAAAACGAATCATACTACGTTATCCTAAACACCTATCCTATCTATAGAGTCTCTACAAGGTCTGTGAAGCTGCCGGGCTGCGGTCTTTGCATTAGCCAGTGCTATGTTTAATACGACAGTCAGCACGGAGATACAGAGGACGCTGGCCGAGACGGTCTCGCTCAAACAGTTGCTTTGAATAGGGTTTGAATGGGGTTTGAGCGGGGTCTTCGTGCTGATGAATTGGATTACAGCAAAACAGAGGCGCGCGCGCGCACACACACAGCTTGACATGGGTGCAGTACAGCTAGTAACAGCTCCATGTTAGGAAGCCATAATATATCCAGTTCGGGGTCTCTCTTTTACAAAACACGGATCTTGGAAGTATTCTTCTAATTGTTTCGGATGAAGTAAAGACCAAGTCCGATTCGTGAAATTAGAAGGCGGCAGTAAACATAGAGTGCCCTCCTGACATGGCGCGAAAGAGCAGCTCTTGGTTTGAACAGCCAAGTAGCAGATACCAGTGTAAGGCTGAGGTCATGGCCTTGGCACATAACGTGCCACATCTGTAGAACGCCGCAGGGAAGACTCCAGCATGTACAGATGAAAGCGCGACCCCGGCGTTACCTCGTTTACAACACTGACCCTGGGCTCAGGTTTCTGGCCTGGTTACCTTCAGCAGCTTTCCACCGAGGGCCTGGGGTCATATACTAGACAGTGTGTCCACTTTGACAATTTGTTGGATGTTTGTTGGAGAGTGAAAGGATAGGCATGTGTGCGAGATTGGGTATGTGTAAGAGAGGGAGTGCATGTATGAGTGGGATGTGTGAGACTGAGAGCGAGAGGGGCCAGACTGTGTATGAGACTGCGTGTTTATGAGAGAGGGGGCTTGCATCTGGGAGAGGCTGTGTGTGTGAGAGAAAGGTGCGTGTGAGTGTGTGAGCACGAGAAATTGGTTTTGAGTGTGTGTGAGAAACTGTGCCCAGGTGATGGAGGGGTGTGCATGTGTAAGAGAGTATGTGAGAGCGAGAGTATGTGAGAGCGAGAGTATGTTCATAGTTGTGTATATGCGGTGCGTTTGAGCATTGCTTGTGAGATATAACACTGTCAGCTCATTTAATTAATGCACAGTTTGATCCTGTGCAAAGCTTCTTGGACGTCTCGTTTACTGCGTGACCTGGCTCCTTTTGGGCCTTTAGATGAGGCAGTCGTAGTGTGAGCGCTTTAATCACACTAGACTGATAGATGGAAAGAAAAGTAAGTGGCAATTGTTCGAGCCTTGTGTTTGACTTATGGTATGTATGCCGCTGGTAGCTGTGCAATCAGACGTTTGCTGGTAACAAGTATTTGAGTTTAGAATGTGCCCTTGGCTGTTAAACATTCCTTTTTTCTAAGTCAGGCCAGCGCCCTTTTTTCCATTAAGAGTTTGGCTTTATGACCTGAGCTTAGAAGCAGACCCAGCCACCCTCTCCCTTCAAAGGGATGTGCCAGAGTGTCCTCTGCCCGGTTTATGGCGCTTTGTAACATCTCAGGAGAGCTCCTTTCATGTTCCCAGTTTGGGTTTCCTTCAGATCACGGAGGAGCCGCGGACGAAGTCATGAGGAGTGCACATGAGCGGGGCAGCCTGTCTGTTAAGTGGACCTTTGAACTTGTTACAATTAAAGAAAAAAAACATGAGTGAGTGTTCCTGCCCCGAAACAAATGAACAACAAGTGGGAGGGGTGGGAAGAGTGCACAGAATAGAAGAGACGTCCTGGAAATCCTTCCGAATACGGGCGTGAAGCAGCAGCTGTTTGCTCTTTCGCGAAGCACATACTCGTGCTTGTGGCGCGCCTCTGCTCGCTCCCACAAGGTGAATGCCGCCACAAGCACGAGTATGTGCTTCGAAAAAAAGCAGAACGACGGCTAAAGGTCCTCCTATTCAGCGTATGCGCGCTGCGTAAGCGAGACCTAATAAAAGTCATGCTTAGAGTTATACAAATGACTACATGAATCTTCGGGTGACTAGTGAGAAAAACGTGTGCTCCCCTAAAGCATTAGTGTCTCTGCAAGTGGTTTTATCACAAGTATCCCAGGTACAACATCCCTCAAAGAAAGGATGAGCCCGGTTAAATGCTCAAAATTCAGACTTGACCGTTTACAAGTGTACAAAGCAGCACTATACCAGCTACGTAGTGTGGTCTGAGGTGCTAAACTCGCAGCCCTCCCCCCTCTACCCCCCAGACTTTGCCTTGGAACAGGCCTGGTGAGTGAAATCAGTGTCATTCACCCACAAGACGAAGAAAGAGCCTACACGGGGGAAAGGAATAAGGACACACCCAAGGCAAGGATAGCCAGAAACAAAACCGAACCAGATCTCTAGTTAGCTGCAAAGTGAGCCAGATCACTATATCCCATCCAGTAGTGCCTGCCTCCAAAGTGAGATAAACAAAAGAAGAGGGTTTGGATTAAGGAGTCGGCATGAGTACATTAATCATAGGCGAAGGTATTACAATTTATTTTCCATTTTTGCAGGGAAATGGGGGCACTTATTTTGTAAAGTATAAATATTCATCTGCTTTATGTAAGAGCAATGAATATTAAGGCAGTCTCCTGACAATTTGGCATTTTTAAGTCAAACAGGGGAGGGGGAATATAAAGTGGTCAACGTGACTTTTTAGGGCTCACTTGGCAATGCAGCTGTCTGCAAGACACACTGTTAGCAATGTTATAACTTATACATACAAAGGGCTTTGGTTCCGCCCACTGGAGTACTACTTACATGCCAGTGGCTGTTTGGTGTATTATTCCACTTACGATGGAGTGCTTGCATTGCAGTACACGAGGGCCTATTTTACTTTGCTAAATTATAATGAATCACCATGCGTTAAATTGTTTATCTCATACATATATAGTACACAGAAATACATTGTTTTTTGGTTTGTTTTTTCAATGCAAAGGATAGTACATACAGACAGACAAAAACACAATCCACACCTCACAGAAATACACACATTCACATACAGCAATGGAAGCTTTCCCCTCAATCACCGTAACACAATACAGCAAAGGTGTTCGAGGAAAAAGACAACCAGGCATCTCACTAGCTCTAAATGGTTTGCATGGGACCGCAGAGTGTGTGTAGGTCAAACACGCCTACCAATTCTGATGCCTGTAGAGTTTCTCCTTTAGGAAGAGCTGTCCCTACACCACAGTTCATTTCCACACAGCCATGCAGGGCTGCTCCTACCTTCCAGTTAACTGTAGAGAGGGATCTCCCGCTGACATCACACATGGTGCAAAGATGGTGACAAATTGCAACAAATGGCCTTTAAAAGGCTATGTTGCCCGAGGTATGGGGCGAGGAAACGGAAAAATATCATTTAGCTTGAGACACTGACAATTCTTACCACTCTTAGGAAACTAGCATTGACGAAAAAATTGCTCTGGCTTTAAAATGCTAATGCATGCAAATAGCATTGGTACATTCATATGTTTGCATTTGTTAGTATATTAAATTGAGATCTGACAGCTATGTCATGACTGTTTTTATCCCCTTAAACCCCCATCTCGTTCAACCACCTCCTTTCCGAGTCTTATTCTCCCTCCTCCTTTTCTATAGTCCTTTCTCTATCATTAACTTCTCATTCTTGCGCTTCTTCACCTCATTGAAGTATGTTGCTCAAGTTTCTTAAACCCATGCAATCCAACTGGTGGATTGGACACCTGAGTCAAGGCATTGGTCCACAGATGCAGCACTGGAAAATAGGTTTGACATCAGCATTACACATTTTGTAATGTCATGTGCCATGAACAGCATAGATATGGTCAAATAAGACAAGGAATAGAGATTGGACACAGGTGAGTTAAGAGCACAGGGTAAGGAACACTAGCTGGGCGTGCAACCATGATCTCTGTCATCTCGGGAGTGGCCAGTCAAGCAGTTTTGCCATATGCACTACAGGCAGAAGGAGCATGGGAGTCAGGTCTTAGCTGCAGAGATGCTGCATGGCTAATGTATAACTGTGGACATCAGCTCCGAACATGAGAGATTTTGCAATATCACATGCACATATAGAAAGGGCAGGGTGACAGGGGAGATGCAGAAGACAGAAAAAGCGAGAAACAAGAAAGACAGGAAGCTAGAGATAGAGAAGTAAGGCGGGGCAAGTGGATGAGGAGCGTAGAGGCAACATGATATTTGAGGGGAGATGTTACTGTATGCTGTTGTACCTACCTCATCAGACCACCGTGGTATCTGGAACACCCATGCTGCACAGCATTGTGGGGTGGATAATGATTATAATTTCCTGCTGCTCCCTGGTGCTGATAAAATACGCAATTTGAGGCTGCTTTAAGGCAATGAAGCTTAGTGGTTGCAATGGGACCATTCAATGGATTTTCTGCTGCAGAGTTTTTCCGTCACCGAGGTTCTTAAGCACAACTCTAATTCACACGTTACCAACTTTTGAATATTCCATAGTTACTCATTGTGTAAGTTTGTCCATTTTTGCTGACTTTTTCCCCGGAAAGCTAGATTTCCAAACAAATATTCCCCTAAAGGAAAATCTTAAATCCTTCTGGTCAACATCCATAAGAAGAAAAGTTGGCACATGCACAAACCAAGGATTTTGTTTGGGTAAACATAGCATAAAGCACCATAGGTGTCTGTGCCTGCATACACTTACACAAAAGTATACAGAAAAGTGATGGATGGAATGCCTGAATTAATCTCAGACACTGGTCCATCAATTTTTTAACACCATGCCACCACAGTTTGGACACTGCCACTGGAACCAAGCTATACCTGGCTGATCAACCCTAATCAAAGGGAAAACGGTCTTGGATTGTTTGTGCCAGTCCAGGGAGGACCTGGCCTGGCAGTTCGGGCTGCACTGCCCCACTGGTGCAGAATGAAGACTGATTTGCATATGGCTGGGTCCAAACTGAGGTAGCATGGTGTGCAAAATAACAATGGATTGGGATGCATGTCCGAGTAATTACCAATGGCTGAGATTAATTCAAGCATTCCATCCATCACTTTTAGTCACCCTTGATCATTAAAAAGCCTGATTTTTGATTGCAGAAGTGCAAACTTCATTTTTTTGTGATCACAGTGCGTAAAATGATTTTATTAGGGAAAAATGCTTAATATATTTTTGGCTCAGTTTGCACTACTGAAAGTGCATGTTTAATTGTTGTGCACAAGTATTTCTTTTCATTTGAAATTTAGCTACAGCCATGGTCTGTCTCTATATGTGCAAAAGTATAATTTCTTTAGCTTAATTATCTGAGGAGATGTATTTGAAACAGTATGAAGGTTACGTGGTAAACCTCCACTGCTGTTGTTGTTATGAATGTGTATCACAGTGCATCGCATTAGGTTACATAGCTCATGTTTCTGTCCAATAAAAATCATTTGCAGGTAGGGAGGTGTTTTGAAAATTAGCAGTCTGATTTGATTGGTGTGCAAGCAACATTTTAGTACCACCTTTTTCTTAAAGTCATGCCATGAAATTGTACGCTTTCTTTGGCTAAAACATTATAAAGTATCTGCAAACATTCATTCACCATGATTTTTGATTTAGACTAGACATTTTTATTTAGACAGTTTTGCTTTGCACATTTAAAAACATTTTTATTTCAGGGGAGGTATTGTTCATTTTGATTCTGTTTTGGATTAGACATTTTGCTTGATTGGTCTCCGGCTTGTATAAGTGGTTCTTTTTGTTTAGGGCTTATTATTAATTGATTATTTGCTAATGGTCTGTTATTAATTTCTTAAAGGCACTTAACATTATGCACATTTTATGATCTGGCTGAATTTTGCTTTTCTTATTGATAACTATAGTATTTGAATACATCTATAAAATTAATAACTGGAGAAGCCACCTTTTCCTTTACTGATTTTGGCAAAGTAATTAGTGGTAAATAGAGAAATCTTATAGTGGATTCTCTGTTTTCTATAAATTGTCCCTCTTAATGTTAATTGAATTGTAGCGTCAACAATGGAAGCCCATAGCCAGGTTGTAGTAGCTGTACACAATTTGATGCAAATGTGCTTACATTTGAAGAAGGGGCCATTGGGACTGTATGAGCTAGTGCATTATGGCATATCTAAAATTCCACACTGGTAAACAAATTACATCTCTCCCTGCAGCAAACCTGTTGACACTGCCAAAGCTTCTATGCTAGCTCATGCAACTATTGAAACAATAATTCAAAAATTAAAAGGCAGCTTCATTAAAAAAAAAGTCTGCTTTTTCTACCAGACAGATCCCACTGGGGGTACATCGCCATATGTGTCTCAGAGAGAACTTAAACACTTTTCCTTCGCACAAAGCAAGGTATATGAATACTACCCAAGGTAAGGGTAGGCTCAGCAGCTGGCAAAGGATTACCGAGACACTTTGAGGAAAGACTGAGGGCTGAAAGAAATTAAAGTTCAGTCTGTACACATGAACTATGGCGCCTAAGCTGATCTCACACAAAGTAGGGTGCAGCATGAGCAGTCTCATTACCAAGGTTCACCTTTCATGAGTGCCATATGTACAAAAAGCAGCACCCGGAAGCAAATGAGCTGACAGTGTCACACAAAATGGGCTCACTTACAAACACTGAAGACTGTGTGAGTCAACTTTTCAAGACATGTTACCTCCGCATTTTACAAATGAATTTTGCCTTATCAAATCACTGCGAGAAAAGATGCAATGATTGCAAATGAAGCACTGTCTTTTAGGATATAATTGATCAACAAGTAAAGGCTTTAAAATGCCAGGTTCCTTGGGATGGGTTGTAATCACTCAATATGCCCTAACACCACAACACAGTACTTTAGTTGCAAAAGATTTAACCTAGGTCACCATCTGTTCCCACAATAATTTTTTTAATTTGCTGGTGCCCTGCCTCTACCCACGACGACCCACCCTCTGCATTAACTCTCCATCCCTTTCCCAAATATAAAGAAATTACCTGCTACCCACCCTCACCACTATCTACCCTCCATGCATAAACATACAACAAACCCAAGATACCTGGGGCCCTATTATGTATAGGGCGCACTTTCCCTGTTTGCCCCAGGACACCTTAAAACAGGTGCACCGGGGGCAAGCAGGGAAAGTACACCCTATTACAAAGAATGTGCTGCCCCCACGCCAGGCGCAAACTCGCGCTGTCCCCAGGGCAGCACATTCAAGGGAAATACGGAGCGTCTTTGACGCAGCTGCTCTGTGTTTCAATGTGCAGGCGGCAAGCCGCCTGCACTTTTAAAGATTAGAGATTCCTTGCAGGCGGGTGCAGTGAGTGACTGCACCCGCCTGCAAGGGTATGTCTGGGGCGGTCCATGGGACCCCCTTTCCCCTTCCATAGGGCTGCTATCAGGTGGCACACTGTCAGTACGCCCGCAGATGGCTTCCTTGCCTTTGCGCTGGCGTCTATAATATGATGCGGGGGCAGAGGCAAAATGATTCCCTGATTTGCATGGGGCCATGCAAATGAGGGGGCACCCTCTTGAGAAAGCAGAGGTGGTCTAAGTGCGTCGGCGCTATCAGTATTACAGAAGGGGCTGCACAAGAGTCAAAGGCCCCTTAAGTAATATCAAAGTGCCTTGGGGGTGCACAAAGTGGGTGCAAAAGCCTGATGCGCCCCAGGGGCACTTAGTGTAATATGGCCCGTGGGGGCCTCCTACCCTACCACACCATGCTTTGCTCATTCCATCACCTTTCCCTTTCGCCTCTGCACAAATACCACTTTCTGGCATCCAACACCACCCTCTGCTCATTTCCTCCAACTTACAATCAAAGGCCGTACTACCTGATCTCAAACTGAGAGCGATGGGAAACTTGTCGGTGCAACCTACATTTCCCAATTAGCACGGGTAAGCAGAGACCCGGGTGGACAAGGGAGAAAGCAGCTCTTAGCACAGGATAGCCAATCCACATTCCTTCACCTCTTTCGGGTCATTAAAGATCAGAGAGAAGTGGCAGATCGCCACCAAAGAGAGCATGGGTTTCAAAATATCGAAGTTCTAAAGTGGAGTCACCAAATATAAGAAAAGTGGCTGTGCTTAGATTTTCAGTGTAGATAATGATGAATTCCATGGTATTGATGTGCATGAGCGTGCAATTAATGCACGGCCCATGTGTGGTGTGCTTACTCATGAATGACGAAAATATCCAAGAGGAAGATCATACTAGAGTAAGCAGCGGTAGAATGTTGAGGTTCTTTTAATTCAAGAAGTTAAAAAATGGTAGGCGTTTCACCTCATCTGAATTTTCACACTTAATTTTATAATCTAGACTTCTCCTGCCCTTAGCGAACAAGAGGCTCTGAGGTATTTTATCTACAAGAGATAAGATACCCACATTAGTTAAGAGGTGAACATCTCTTAAACAGATGGCCAGCATCCGGCAGCATCAGGATTCCACCCCGGGGCGGCTCCTTCGTTAAGGCGGAGGAGCGTCGCCCCACTGCTCTCAGAGCAGTGAAAAAAGGAAAAAATAAAATGATAATAACTTTGTTATTATCGTTTTATTTTTTGTAGCTGCTGGGCTGGGTTAGGGCGGGACGGAAATGGTGTCACAGGGGGAGGAGTGGTGGCACACATTACATGTTCCCCACTAGGCTGTAATGCACAGCGTGGCGGGGAGCATGCACAGGATCCCTGTTTCCGGCTAAGCGCCGAAACATGGTGCTCAGACCAATCACAACACTGCATTGCAGAGTTGTGATTGGCTTAGGGGATTCTGTGAGGCTCTGTGCTTCCTCCTTCTGGGACTCGCCTGGAAGAGGAGCGACAGAGGAGAGACGGCAGCCGGGAAAAAGGTAAATGTTTCTTTTCTAATTGGCTTTTTTTTTTTAAGTCCCCCCGCGCCGCTTCCCCCGTTCCCTGCCAGCCACCACTGATTCCACGTGCCATTGAGGCACTTCTGACTGACGACACACTCAGGCCCAAGGCTGGTCTGGATGTCACCTGAATCATTGCATCAATCTACCAAAGAGATTGTCTTGTTGTGTTGTTTCCGTTCACGCCTATAAACATATCAGTGCTGGACATTAAAGGTACAGTTTCAGAAAGACTGCTCAGCAGTGTGGGGTCCCTTTCCAGCAGGAGACATGTTAATATGAATCTAAGTAAGGGCGTATTAAGTTATGTAATCAAATTCTGTCCGGTTGGACAGTCTGCTGTTATAACAATTCGGTGCGTCTTTTATAAAAGTCAGATTGCACGAGTTTTCAGAGTTAATACTTTCTTTAGGGTACGGTGTTCAATTATATTAGACTTATTTTAAATGTATACATTAACTATTACACCTATACATATGTATTCAAACACATATGCTACGTCATTCTGCAACCTTTCTTTTTTTATATATTTAACATAAAATGTCAACTAATTCAGTCGAAGAACTTGGCTTGTATTACAATAATTCAAATGTATAGATTCTATTTGGTCCATCTAGTTTCCTTACATCTCTAAAATGCAAGAGTGGAAGCACGGATTATTTTTTTTCCCTCCCAGTATATTCTCACACACACACACTTTGGCATTTCCGTAATAATTCAGAATGTCTTCACGCAGCACTGAAAATACCAAGCACAGCTTTCCTGTTTAAATGGCAGAGAGCCACTATACATAACTATTTTGAGAATGGCGGGTTACACATTCAAAATGTCAACATGAAAAAAAGCTGAATCTAAACTATTTTGAATAGATCTCACATCTGAACTCCTCGGTATTCTTATACTTCGATTTGACGTGAGAAGGCCGGACAAGGTTAACTGAACGCATAACGGGTACAATTTCAATCGTTAAAATGGAGCAAGTCCAATTTCGATGCAGATTAATCATATTATCTATTTTGTGTACTTGGTGAAAGTCTGAGCTCTGTAACTTAGGCTCAGATTTCAAAGAAGGTTTATTGTTGCAGTTTCATAGCAACGAGCGTAACTCATGAATTAATCTATTACAAGCAATTATTGAAATGTTGGTTCGAGTCACCATACTGCAATTCACAGCCACATTTCCAGCATAAGAGTCTTTTAATTATTTTTTCCTTGTCAATTTACTTCAGTAACAATTTCTAAAGTATGATCTTATTATTTTTATTTTCTTTAATTAAGGCACATTGACCATTAGCCACAGCAGCTGAACACTGGATGTAACTTAGGGTAGCAGAAATATTTCACAAATATGCTAAGTAAACACTTAAACACTTAACTCTACATCACAGCAGACTAAACGAATGTCTGGCTTCCGACCGTGAAACTAGTGTTTTGGTGTTTACGCCTCCCAAAACAACAAACGATATGGGGAGACGTGAACTCCCCAATATTTTAGTCAATGGTCTGACATCAGCCAACCAGAAAGGTCTAACCACAAACATCCATTACAACTAGCTAATGGCAGCCAAGCAGAAGTTCTGAAAAGAGCCTGCTATATCACGAAATGTGATTTACTCCCCTCAGTCAAAATGTATCTCCTCATACATCTCTGACTGGCTGTTGATAGCCATTCAGAACAAGCATTGGCAAAGCCAACAGGTCTTGCCTATTCAAGAACTGTTGACTTTACCAGTATGTTTTAGCCATGTTGTACACCAGCGGGGCTGCTGTTCTGCATGGTTAAAAGTTTGCAGCGTAGGGAAGAGTGTTGTGGCGCAGGGTGAAGCAGAGTGTTGTAGAGTGGCATGGAGTGTTGCAAAGTAGAATGTTGTAAAGTGGGTGGCGTGGCTTAGGAGCCGATGTGTACGGTCGCGTGAGCTGAGAGCTCCGCGCCGACCCTGTAATTTCTCCTGATTTGGGAGCCTGTATTGATCCTAAAATTACCCGGGACCGGGTTGCGCTGCTCCGGGGTTGCCCGCGTCAGCTTCTAGTTGGAATAACGGCGCTGCTGTGAACCGGAGGCCAAGAATAAGTGAGAGCCTGGCAAGAGCGACATTAAAATGGCGCCAGGTGCGGACACAAAGAACCGAGCTGAAGCGGTGCGTGAGGCTGTGCCAGCAGGACCGCAGAGCGGAGAATCGCGCTGCTGAGCACCGGGAGACCAGCAGTGCGGATCCTGGAGCGCAGCCAAGATTTTGGCTGGAGCGGCGTTCCTGTGACGGCGGAGACTGAGGAAACGGATAAACCCTCCATCCCTTTCCGGCAGCGTGTAGTGATATCGAGGCAGCAGCTGCGGAGACGGAGGGGCAGCGCAGAATCTCGAAGGGGGATCTGGTGACATTTGGTAGGGACCTCGCCTGACTGGAGCTAAAGATTGAGGGGACGACAATTTGGTCCTCGGGAAGATCGAGCCGCCATCTTGGGAGGGGCAAGGTGCGGTGCGCTCGGAGACTGTGTAGCTCTTGGCACACTTGCCAGTTGGTGATGGAGGTGAGGATGGTGGCTACAGGGCCCTGGTATGTATAACCTACGGAGGACTGGTTCTGATGTTGGCGGATTTGGAGGAGGCCCCGGGACACTGATACAAGAGGCTGTGGGCTAACAGGGAACACTAAACAACAAAAGGAGAGGTAGGGAGAAAGGGACACTCTCTCAGCCCCCAGTCAATTACACGTAAACAAGAAAAGAGAGGTCAAAAACTATCTCCTGACCAATCCAGGAGAAATCGCAACAGACCACAATTCGAGGAGTCAGAACATGGTTAACAAACCCGATTTGGGTTGTAAAGAAAGCCCTCACACACTGACCTGGTCAGTGTCATGCTTCATCATCGGGCCCCACCCTCGGGGTCCGGAATTGAGGCCACAAGCAGGTTTTCCAGCGGGTCGAGAGCGCTGAGGGCGATGTGCCAGGTCGCTCCGACCCCCTCCCGAGACCCATGGTGCTAGTAGCGCCCCTTTTGAAAGTGCGGTGAAACTCCAAATTTACGGAGTATTTTTGGAATGAGTATTTTACTCTTCCCACTTTTTTACGCACTTTTTTCACTTTTATAATTTTCACTTTCACGTCCCCAGGTCAGGGTGGGTGATTAGAGCGCCCATACCGCCGGGGTATAGTCCTGACGAATGCCTTGGTAATTTCCACCCTTATGGCAGAAACATGTTGACTAGATAAATTTGAGTATTTCCTGTATTTTACCAACCCTGAACCTTGGCAATTAAATACAGACACTTAATACTCTTTGTTACGTGCCCTAGGGATCGCCTATTAAATTGTTTTTTTTGATACCCTCTTTCAGGCACTTTTAACTCTTCACTGTAAACTAGAGCACGCCCTTCACACAAAACCAGCTCCGCAGTCTTTCTGGCGTCGTAGCACACCAAAGAGGCACTCGGCCTCTTTGGTGGGGCCCGATGATGAAGCATGACACTGACCAGGTCAGTGTGTGAGGGCTTTCTTTACAACCCAAATCGGGTTTGTTAACCATGTTCTGACTCCTCGAATTGTGGTCTGTTGCGATTTCTCCTGGATTGGTCAGGAGATAGTTTTTGACCTCTCTTTTCTTGTTTACGTGTAACAGGGAACACTGCCATTGTTGAACAACGGTGGGGGCAGCAGAGCGGTGGGGGTAGGGGCTGTGGGGCAGTAAAGGGATCATCTGGTCCTAATAACTGGGCTAATCATCTGTGGTAGAAGCGCGTAGATGGACCCCGCCCCCGCCCTGTTGGTACGGTGGTAATAGCCTATTTCTCATGGGGCCAGTGAGGAGAATACCAGGAGTGGCAGTCAGAGCAGACCACGGAGGGCGCACCCTGTAGCTGGATATGGTCAGCGGACAGGGTCTGGGAGCCTGGAAAAATCCATACAGCCGGACTGCGCAGCGAGCACAGACAAGGCCCTTAACCAGGAACATTACAGTCAAGGTGGGGCTCACTGCGACCGTCGGTTCTAGTACTGGCATATAGAAGAGTAGAACCGGGAGTGCCAACACCTGTTAAATCAGGGTTGTGGGTCGGTGCATCACTGATCTGTGCCACGGACAATGATGAGGTGCCAGGGGAGTGTTTTACAAGGCCTGTGAATGGAGTGGTGGCCAACCCATACTGGGGGTTGAGGAGAGGACACCCTGTAACAGTGAACATCGCACAGAGTCTCCGATGAGCGCGAAGGACGAGCGGGAAATGTCAGAACACCAGTGGGGCTAAAACGACCTGCGGAGCGGACGAACATGAGAAAACCACTGGGCAAGCAGGAGGGTGCACCCCGGAACATGAAGACGAAGCGGCGGATCACCGGAAGCAAGAGGTACTGGAGTCGCAAATGGAGGGGAGGATGCAACACCAAGTGGAGGTGATACTTAAGGCCATCATGGAAACCAGATACGCCCTCCAACAGGATATAGCACAGGTGTCGTTGGGGTTGGGCCTCGTTCGCGCAGACCATGCAAAGCTGGCGGATCGGGTGAAACAAACAGAAGCCATGTTGAGAGTTCTGGACCCAGCACAGAAGGTGCTTGAGACACAGATGGGAGAAGTGTATCGTCGCTTACAAACTCCAGAGAAGAGGGCTGAGGATGCTGAAGGGCGGAACAGGAGGAATAATGTGCGGTGGTAGGGCTCCCTGAAGGAGTGGAAGGACCCAGTACGGTGGACTACTTGGAGCCTGGTTGAGGACGGAAGTTGCCCCTGAGGGCTTGTCCCCTTTCTACACCCTGGAGAGAGCACACAGGGTGCCGGCTCATCCGTTGTTGCCTGGGCGGCCGCCCTGACCAGTGGTGGCACGCCTGCTTCACTACAAAGACAGAGACCTGCTTCTGAATAGGGCGCGCTCCATGGGCCCCTCAATCAATCAATCAATGACACTTGTAAAGCGCGCTACATACCCGTAGGGTCTCAAGGCGCGGGGGGGGGGTGCCGCTACTGCTCGAACAGCCAGGTCTTCAGCTTCCTCCTGAAGGAGAGGTGGTCTTGGGTCAGGCGCAGGTCGGTCGGGAGGGAGTTCCAGGTCTTGGCAGCCAGGTAGGAGAAGGACCTTCCTCCTGTAGTCGCTCTTCGGATGCGGGGGACGGCGGCGAGGGCGTGGTTGGCTGATCGAAGGTGGCGTTTGGGAGCGTAGAAGTTGACTCGGCTGTTGAGGTAGCTCGGGCCTTGGTCGTGTAGGGCTTTGTGTGCGTGGGTGAGGAGGCGGAAGGTGATTCTTTTGCTGACGGGGAGCCAGTGAAGGTCTCTGAGATGTCCGGAGATGTGACTGGTTCGTGGGATGTCGAGGATGAGTCTGGCTGAGGCGTTCTGGATCCGCTGGAGTCTCTTCTGGAGCTTGGCGGTGGTACCGGCGTAGAGTGCGTTGCCGTAGTCCAGTCGGCTGGTGACGAGGGCCTGGGTGACGGTCCTCCTGGTCTCGGTGGGGATCCACCAGAAGATCTTCCGTAGCATGCGTAGGGTGTTGAAGCATGACGAGGAGACGGCGTTGACTTGTCTGGTCATGGAGAGGGAGGAGTCCAGGATGAAGCCCAGGTTGCGTGCATGGTCTGTCGGTTTGGGTGCGGTGCCCAGGGCGGGAGGCCACCAGGAGTCGTCCCAGGCGGAGGGTGAGGCCCCTTCAAGGTAACTAATGGTAGTGCGACATTATTCCCTCACTACACCTTTGAAGTGCAGCGCCAGCGAGCCTCCTTCTTGGAAGTCAAGAAAGCACTTCGTACAGAGAGATTACAGTACTCGCTGATATTTCCCTCGCGGTTGAGGGTGGCCATGGACGGTAAAACCTTCTTTTTTAGTACCCCTGAGGAGGCATGGGACTGGCTGGAATCCTACAGAGCGGGACAAGGAGAGGCTGATTGCGGCCTGGAGACTGCTGGGAAAGCATTGTGCCCTACCCGGCCGCGGCGCTCTGGAAGACGTCATCTCGGCTCGCAGAAACCAACTGTGTCTCAGAGTGAGAAGGAAAGATCGGCAGCATTAGAAGCGGTGCCGGAGATATCTCAAGAACGGGGATCGGAATCGAGGGGGGCGACCGACTCTGAGAAGGGATCAGCAGGGACGGCTTCTGAAGATTCAGATTCGGCGAGCGTCACAATGCCTCATGTTACACCTGGAACTGCTGATGAAATTACAGATGCGTAGTATAGTAAGACTTTTCCAAGGACTGGAGGGTGCTCTTGTTTAATGACAATCCCTTTCAATACTGTGGAGGGAATTGAGATGGTGTCGGCCGGGTGGGGGCTGGGGGGAGGCCTTGGGGTGGGGCTCCCTTAATCTGGGGTGCTACAGCAGAGGCTGGGGCCTTATCAGGAGTGGGGTACGGTGTGAGATGGTTGAGATATTCTGATTTGGATTAACTAGGCCCTTAGGCGCCTCCCCTACTACTGTATTTAGAGGCTCCCTGGTAGCTACCGGGGAGGCATTTTAGTTGGGAGTTTGGATGGGTGCTGGATTGTTAGGACCTGTTCTGGGGTGGGGTTGTTGGGGAATTTTGTGAGTGTTGTTTTGGGGACGTAGGGGCCACCGGTGTGTCCATGGAGAGGGTACAGAGGTTCCAAGGGTCTGTGGACCGATATGGGGACAATGATTGATTTCAAATGTATAATGTGGAATGTGAGGGGGATGCACACAATGGGGAAGCGTCACACGGTACATGCTTACTTGGTGCGTAGGGGGGTACACAAAGCCCTTCTGCAGGAAACCCATATTAATCGAGCGGACAGCTCGCGGAGGGCTGCAGCCTAGACGGCGGGGCAGGTGTATTATACAAAGTATTCAGCTTTCGCTAGGGGAACGCTAATATGGATTAGAGCTGGGGTCCCCTTCCAGATGACCCACCACTTAGCTGACCCAGAAGGGAGGTTTGTTGTAGTGGGGGGGGGGGTGACTGAATGGATTGGATGTAACGTTGTGTAGCATATTCGCCCCTAATGTTGATCAGGTGGCTTTTTTCAATCATTTATCGGGTAAACTGGCACCTTACCTGACTGGCCCTGTGATATTGGGAGGGGACTTCAATGCAATAACTGATATTAATTTGGATAGGTCGCATCCGCCACTGCCTGAAGCCCCTGTACACAGAATATCAAGAATTAGAAGGGACTGGCAGGATAGGTGGGGGCTCATAGACACGTGGCGAATGCAACATTTAGAGGACTGTGACTATTCTTTCTTCTCTGCATTACACAAACTGCATACTGTGCGCACCGGACGTACACGCAAAAGTAATACATAGTGAATATTTGGCGAGAACAATATCAGATCATAATCCGCTATTGCTGATGTTCAGCTGGGTTCAGGAGAGACCTGCGGTACCGATGTCGCGTCTACGACCAGAGGTGCTGGAGGACACTGTCTTCCGTACAGAAATAGAAACGGGAATTGCGCAATACTTTGCTGAAAATGAGGGGACATCGTCTAACTTTGCACTGGAGTGGGACGCTTTTAAGGTGGTGGTGAGGGGAATGTGCATTACCAAAATGGTGGGAGTACGGAAGACATTGCTACGTGATGTAGAATCGGCAGAACATCGACTGAGAGAGGCGTAAAGGGCGCAACCTGACAACCCCGGGGGCGCAGGAAGAAATGACAGAGGCCAGAGAGGGGGTGGCGAACCAGGTAGAGAGGTTGCGCTGCTATGATCACAGAGCTTACCTGGCAAGGGCGCACTCAGAATGGGACAAGGCAAGCACGCTGCTGGCCTGGCTAGCCAACCCGGCTCCTCGAGGTACGCCTATATTGGCATTGAATTCTTCATTAGGAACTCCGGTTCATACCCAGCGAGGGATCAACGGTTTATTTTTAAGACTATTATGATGACTTGTATAGGAGTAGGCTGAGGAATACTGACGACGCCCTAGAGGAGTTTATGGCTGTTATAACGTTGCCACAGTTGGAGGAGGAGCAGGAGGATTTATTGGGGCAAGAGATTACGTTGAGGGAAATACGGGGTGCCATTAAACACATGGCGCGCAATAAAACGCCAGGCACAGATGGCCTACCTATAGAGTTTTACTCAAGCTATATTGATTTACTAGTTCCTAAACTGTTGATGGTTTATAAGGAGGCGCGGACGGTGGGGAAGCTTCCAGCCTCCGCGCAAGAGGCTATCATTATCCCGCTTCAAAAACCTGGAAAGGATCCCTTAGACAGGTCGGCTTACCGCCCCTTATCTATTCCGACGTCCGACTACAAAATATTAAGCAGAATTTTGGTGACTTGGCTCCTCCCCTATATTGTACAATTGGTTCACCGTGACCAGGCGGGGTTTATCCCGAATACAGCCACTAATATACAACGCTTCCTCCGCATACTGGATGAGGATCATGGGGATATTCCCACTGCCGCGGTACTCTCGGTGGACATAGAGAAGGCATTCGATAGCTTGGAGTGGCCGTACCTGTTTCAAGTTATGAGCGCATACGGGCTTGGGGAGGTGTTTGTGGGATGGACGGGGTTACTTTACAGGGCAGCGAGAGTGCGGACATGGATGGTGGTCTCCTCCCCCTGCTCAATAGGTCGGTGAACATGACAGGGATGTCCACTAGCCCCACTTTTGTTTGCATTGGCCATTAAGCCGTTTGCCACGCATGCTAGACTAGGGCGGCAACTATCAGGGACTAGCCTTGCGCGGTGACATGCAGCATATATCATTGTATGCCGATCTACTTATTTTCCTGGCCAATACAGGGGAGGGGCTGGAGGGGGCGAGGAACCTGCTCCAGGTGTTTGGTGGAATATCAGGGCTGGGGGTGCACTGGGGGAAGACTTGTCTTTTCCCGATGATTCCATCGGCGGCAGGCACTGTTCAGGTGGCAGGAATTCGGTGGGAACCAGACTGCTTGCGCCATCTCGGGACGAATATATATATCATACACCTGCTGATTTGCTGGATGGAAATGTGAGCAGGGCCTTACGAGGACAGTGAGGTTGCCTGGCTTTTTTGGAGTGCTTTACCGCTCTCCGTAGCCGGCAGGGTGGCCCTCCTGAAGATGGTGGCGCTTCCCCGTCTGCTATAATACTTTAGGACATTGCCACTTTGGATACCAGGGGCAGTCTTTAGACAGCTTTGTTCCATGGTTAGTGGTTTCTTATGGGGGAACAGCAGGAGGCGGGTAGCCTTGACTACAATGATGCGACCGAGAGCAGATGGGGGCCTGGTGGTGCCAGATTTCGAACTCTATTACTTGGCAGCTCAGTTGCAATGGCTCACCCAGGAGGTGGCTCGAGAGTTTAGGGGCCGAGATGGTCCAGAGGGACGGTGGCTGCCACGCCATGTGATGTAATTTATGATACTTCAGCAACACTTGCGTCTTGGCTCACTCACTGCTGAGGAACGGACGTTGAGTCAATGTTGGAACCAGAGCCAGCATAGAGCCGGGATTATTCATCCGTACGCCCCGGAGATTCCTTTGGGCATGTGTACTGCTCTCCCGCACGGGGGGGACTGGTCTGCGCTGGCAGACTGGGAGATGATGGGTGTCCAGGTAATGGGAGATTTATATGAAGACGGGGTATTACTGCCTTTTCAGACGCTACGGGACAGGTATGACCTCTCGCGAGGGGACTACATGATGCATGCAGCCCTGATCTCGGCGATACGTCATCATTGGTAGGAAGGGTTGTCGGAACAGCGGACCTCTATGGCGTGCCAATATGTAATAATGGCAGCGGGACGTTTAAGGCTGTTACTTGTATCTACAGGCGACTGGTCACAGAAGGCCTGCAAACATTGCAAGAATTACAGAGAAAGTGGGAGGCGAATCTCGGGAAGGAAATACCTGAAAAGACATGGGCGCAACTGAATCGGAGGACCTGGAAGAGTACTAGGAATGCTAGATTTCAATTAATACACTTCTTTATATTACATAGGGCTTATTTAACCCCGGCCAAGATTAATTGTTATTTTCAAATAGATACTGCCCAGTGCCCATGCTGCAATTTAGGGGGGGGGGGGGGGCGGGTAACATCACATGGATAGATTTCTGGATCTCTGGATCTAGGCCTACTTCTGGCTGAGAGAGTTTACGGCGCAATGGAAGACAAGATGAGGGCCTAATGTAGGGAGGTGGAAATCGAAGTTACTCAAATGGGCTAAGAGTGAGAGTACTGTCAGATTGCAACAAGCTATACGGGCTAATAATGAGAAAGCGATGGAGGCAGCGAGGGCGTGGGAGACCGTAGTTATTGCATTACAGACGCCCGAAACTGACTCAGAGGCAAGCTCTGTCAGGGAGGCCCAAGTGGGATCACCTTGACTGGTAAAAAGTGCCTTGACGGTACTCGTGGTCTAGCCCTGTGGTGCATTAAAAGGATAACACAAGATGATTCAGGAACGGAAGGTATTGTCCCCCAACTATTTTGATATAGGGTGCAAAGGAACTGATAATACTACAGATATATGAGATCAGAAATTTGAACACACCGACGACAGAGGGGTGGGGGAGGGTGTTTGATTGAGTTGGCTTATTGTTATGTATATGGATCACATTAGTAAGCATTGGACATAAATAGTTAACAATATGGTCAAAATACTACACGAATGAGAATATTAGGATGCATGCAGTGAGGTGAACAATAATGGATCATTAATAAATAGAACTGTCTGACTTCACCAAAGGGGCGTGTGGGGGTAATAAGAATAATAGTAAGATGTAAGGTACAGACACTAATGATTGATATTTAACTGCCATATGTTGTTTTGTAAAATAATAAAAAACAGATTACAAAAAAAAATAGAATGTCGTAAAGTGGAGTGTTGTAGAGTGGGGTGTCAGAGTAGAGCATCATATAGAGCCCTAGGATTAAGGGACAAACAGGCAGGGTCATCTGGAGCCGGCCGATTGTGATGCGCAATAGCACGATCCAAGGGGTCACCCAATGAGGGTCTGGCTCAAGTCCCCAGAAGGACATTAACAATGACCCCCCCAAAGATCCAACAAAGGATCTGAAGTCAGGGAGACAGAGGGCGGCTGCATTTGCAAGATATCTGCATCTCTACGAACCGCCCTCGCATAGCCTTCTTGGCCATCTGAGGGGGAGACAGCAAGTCATCCATTGGGGACGGCTGCAGGCTCATCCATCCACCCAATGACAGGGATCCTGCAGAAAAATAAGCTGGCCAGAGCCCCATGGGCAGAAAAGAAGAAAAACTGACGCCAGGGAGACTTATATGGCTCCATTGACGCCACATCCGTGGACGTCGGGACGGAGACGGGGGACGCCGCTGCCCGGCGTGCAGATGTACTGCTGGGTAAAAAGTTTTTCCAGATTCAGTCTGACGCCTGGGGATATTCTAAGTTAAGGAATCTGCGGATAGATGTGTACTACAACTCCCATGATGCCTTGTCTGGGTGGGGCAAGCACCTCAATGGAGTAATGCATGTTGTGTTGTATGATTTGTGGATTGGCTAACATTATGTTATGTTTTGTACATAAAGGGAAGATGTCATACCCTGGCTGGTGCCTGCTGGAATGGAGGTGTCAATATCATCAACTCCCGCAACACTCTCTGGCTTGTGGCCACATCCTGTAATTATACCTCAACTGGGGTGTGTCATCATCAACTTGCTTCCAGAAAGCTCCGTTTCCAAAATTGCGATTTCCGAATAGCGAATGCAAATCAGTAGGAATCACTATTAGGAAATCGCAGATTATGAATATTCCAATTTGCGATTCCCAAATAATGATTTCTACTCATTCGCTATTTGGGTTTCGCAATTTCTGAATTTCATACATATGGGCCAAAGATCACTTGGAAGATAGAGGCTGACATTTGACATTGCTTTGAACGCACAGCAAATGTGACAAGAACAAAATGTAAAGGCCTGTTGTCAGAAAGCGAGCAAAAATTAAAGAATACAAGGAGCGATGTTGAACAGGCTATACTCCACAAGAGGGATGAAGACTGCTGGACAGCCTAAAATGAATAAAGCAAGGAAATACAAAGCAAGCAAATCTGAATTACAAACCACAAAGCCAATGGTAAGCAATGGGTGGAATGCAGTCCCAGGAAAGCTTTCAGAATATCCCCAAGATGTCTTTGCAAACTAGAGAGCTGGACTGCCTGGTAGGCTTCGACCTAAAATGGCTGTCCTTGTCCCCCCATCCCATAACAATCTATTCTGTTTGTGATGTGATAGATGAGCCAGAAATCTGCAAAATGTTTATAGCTTGCTGCAAGGCTATCAACAGATTTCCACTTTTTTCATCCATTAAAGGCAGAAGCTAATCAGTAAGTTTTCAGGTTTATGGAGCGTTCCACTTCTACCTCCCAAGGAATTAAAAAACATTGTTCTCTGTCCAGTCCTAGATATAACGTAGCTTGCGTTCAGAAAATGTGTTTTATCTTCCACATGAGTCCAAAATGCATATGCAACCCCAACACTTTGGAATACCCCAAACTTTCTACACAAAATGTTCGATATTAAAACTCTGTGTCAAGGAATTTAGCAGTTCTTATCCTTCTACCAGAGTCGTAGGCAATGCCCTACAAAGAGGGGGAGTGCATTTAGTGACGATCTAGTCTGAAGCAGAAAACTATTAGATAATTCACCCAATAGACAGACAGACATCAGAACATTAAGCCACAAGGCACATCTAGTCATTATCTGCTTATCCCAGTTATGTTGTTTTCAATGCAATTACCTACATTTCAATGATCTAGTACGCGTCAATGACATCCACTTCTACATCTCAAATTACAACCACCACTGTAACAAGACGTATTGTAATTGAGTTTACATTGCACATCCATATCCCTGACTAGACAGCGAAGAGCATGATGCCCACTTGGGTAGTATGTTGATGTCTTGCAAGAGGAACATTTTTGTTTTTTTATTCTGTTTTATTGATGCAGCTAAGGGTGAGTTTGAAGAGAAAGGAGTGAGAGATAGGAAGCTTCAGTGTTAGACCATGGTGTGTGGGTGGGTAGAATGTTCAGTAGTGCAGTGTGTCCTGCGTGGAAGGTGTTTCAGTGTCGTGCACTCGTGGCAGACTGCTCATACCATATCTCAACAAGCTTGTAAGCTGCACCTACACAGCAGGTATACGAGAAAAGTGAGAAAAGATGCTGCTGTACATGCATATCCCTACCAATGCAAGATTGTCTTTATCAGACACTTCAAACCACATTGAACAATGGACATAGGAATCACCCAGATGTCAAGGAGCAGGGAAGGAGCTATCGATAGGAATGAGCATTGTACAAACAGTCACACAATATACACTCTGAAAGGTGACCCATGGCTTAACAGAGAAGAAGCCATTATGTGATCAGCTAGACTTAACATATGAGGACCCCGTCCAGTTGTATTATGGTGTGAACCAAAGGACTGGAGATTAAGAAACCAACCCCCGCAAATGCTTTGAGGAGCCAACACAGGAGAAGCTGAGAAGGAACACTTGACTGATGATTCTAATCAAACCAAAAATGCTACACGGTCTGAGGGGTCACCCAGCAGTGGCACAGAAGCAGCATGTAGGAAGGAGAATTACACACCTACCACGCTATTTGAGATGTGGAGCTACCCCTCTCACCTAGCTTTGCAGTGTTGCAACCCAGGGAATTATGAGATACCTCACATACATAGTCCTTAGGAAACCACCTAAGAGCAGTGACAGAAAACACAATATAGCATGGGTGACCTTACCGACTCAGAGGATAGGGCACAAATCAGTGATTTCATATACGGAATTACTTAGGTTGCAAAAAAGAGGAAGAGACAGCTGTAAGGAAAGTAAATATGGCAGCGGTTCTGACCTAACAAGGACAAATGGGGCAGTCACAGTTAACCTTTCATCCCTTTGCCTGGACACAGGGGCAGGATGTTCTTTGGGGAGGGCTTAAGTAGCAAAGATGGAGAAAAGGGTAGGATGAGGGAGCCTTGAAACTACGACGGAGAAAGCACTACCTGCAGTGTGCAGAGCAAGCAGAAAGGATGGAAAATGGCTAACCAATAGCTCTGTGGTACAGAACCACCACTCGTGCCAGAGACATCTTACACCAGTCGCAACTAATAACACAAGACTAGTAATGAAAGCAGACACTGGCACACCAAGCATACTTTAGTGAAATACTCTTTTTTTTAAATACAAGACAGAGGGTGTGCCTCTCTTTTTTTGCAATATTATAGTTCAAACAGACCATATAGTTGGACGCAAAAGTCCGCCTAAGAAATAGAGTCACTAAGGGTCTTTTTACACTTGGGGGTAAATTTGGGAGACTGTCATGGTTCCCGCAAACGTCTTGGAGACCCATGAAGTTGAACAGAGTCTGGGCCTATGCCGGGCTGTTCAACAGGGGGAGATTTAAGACGAGGGTAATGGATATGAGAGATCAGTTCAGAAACGACTGCAAGGAGATTAAAGAGACAGCGAGGGGGGAGGGAAAGGTACACCAATGACTCAGGTAAGAAAGAATCACTGGTACTCGAGCCAAAGCGGACATCAGCTACAAGTGAACACGCCAAGGCACAGCAAGCAATACTTAACATTTTTTAAATACACAGCTAAAAGCCCTTTCTATGCTCAATTGACGATACCGCAGTTCAAACAAGCTACAGCCTGGGAACACACTCTGCCTTGCAACGAGGCAACAAGCTGACGACTTTCGAAGAGCAGATGTCCCGAAATGTAGGAGCTTAAGGGTCTAACATTTTTCAACTTATTTTCTGGGGGGTCGAGGGGGGGGGGTCGCAGAATAAAATTTATAGAAGAGGGCCTGCTCTTTGCGCTATGCTGACAGCCACCAGCGACAATCTCCTTGCTCCGCTCAGCCCTCTCCAACACGAACCGGACTCTGGGCACGAATTTGAGACAGTAAAAACTTCAGCAGGTCAAACCTGGTGACTGTAGCCGACATGGCACTCTATTGCGTTCAGCCTGAAAGTGTGACTTTGACTCGGTCCAGAGTGACCAGATATCCCTAGCTGGAGCTTTGTGCTTTAGGATGCTACTTTCACTAAAATCTTTAAAATTTTATAATTCCAGTACTACTGATTGGATGTTTGCAGTTTTGGTCTTGTTTAATTTATTAGATTTTGCTCTGTTTTTTCTACCTTGGTGTGGGATCATTTTTTGTGTGGTGTTTTTACTTTACTACTATTTGAAGAATTGCACAAATACATTACACATTGCCTCTAAATTAAGCCCGACTGCTCCGTGCCAAGCTAGCAGAGAGATAAGCACAGATTAGTTTGGTGTTGGCTTGTGACTTATCCTGGCTTGGCTAGGGCTCACAACCCAGAAAAACAACAACCTAATTACTCACACTTATCCAAAACACTGTGTCTTTCAAATAACTCTGATATTTTTAGTCTTGCATGTTTTGTCCTAAAAACAAAAAACTTAAGGTATGACAAAGTAAAAGAAAAAACAGGTATGATGTGTTACCAACATCTCATGCTGGGTAAATCCATATGCCTGAGGAATGAAGGTGGCTAGGGGAAGAAAAGAAGGAAGAAAGAGTTAGTAAGAGAAGGATGAAAAAGAGACCGATGAGAAAGTTAATGAATAGAAAAATAGATGGGTAGGGACAGGTAAAGCTGGAAGGTGCAAGGGGAAGGAACGGGAGAATGGGTCAGAAGAGCGGGAATTACAAGTTGATGTTGGTAACAGACTATATAGATAAGTTGGGAGGTACAGACTATTTAGATAAGTTGGATGTTATCTGGCTTCTTTTTGGCTGGAATAAATATCTATCTACAGAATCAATTTTCCTCTGTACCCCCCACCCTTTCCCACCCCTTCAAGTGGGAGATGCCGGCCCCAAGAGATTGGACGGTCTGGGACACATGCTGAAGAACTTGGTGTCGACCCCCTGGGCATCAGTGGTGAGGAGGAGCTAGGGTTACAAGGTTAAACAGTGCCCTGGTGCGGAAACCACCATCCGAAGCTGTGCCGCACCCATTGGTACCACAATTATTGAACTACAGGGACAGAGACCTGGTGCTTCCAGCCATCGGAGACTTGGGTGAGCTCAAATATGAATCTACACGGATTTTGATATTCCTGTATTTTACAAAAATGGTCCAAAAACGGTGGAAGACTTTTGAGTCAGTGAAACAAAAGCTGAGGGCCCTGAGTTTTAAATACACAATGATTTACCCAGCTAAAATTAAAAGTGCTTTTCCTAGTAGGGCCAACTTCTTTGACTCACTGGAGCAAGACTGGGAATGGTTGGAGGAGAACTCAAAGGGGCGACTGGAGGGGGCAGAGCCCACCCGGATGTGCCTGCTGGGAAGGTCCCGGGGAGAGGTAGGACAATTGCAGGGCACCAGACAAGGAGGAGATGCCAGGGCCAGTCAGCCATGCATAGACGGCGAAGGAGACCTGCTTTACGAGAGGGTCCTCGGTGGCCCGCTCTTTGGGCATGGACATTGGGGGCCGACTGCCTCCTGGGCCTCAATCCAATTGGGGGGGGGGGGGGTCACACAACATTGATTAATCAGTACCCTAATGTGATTCACCTGTTATGGTGCAGGGAGTAAGTGTGAGTGTTGTGGGAGCTTTTGTTACTAGTCACATGCAAAGAGTGTGTGGTCGGTTGTTAAATGGGTGTGGTGAGCCACAGACATTTCAAAAGTTTACAAAGTTAGGGTAGTAGGTAGTTTTTAGGCCCGTGTTTGGTGAACGTGGAGTAGGGGGGCTAAGTTGGGGTTCTAAGTTTATTTTTACTTTGTTTGCATAGATTGCATATCACACGTTCCCACACATTACTGTTCAATTTGGGCAATACAGCTTTGCCTTGGTCACAGCTTTCCAAACTTTTTATGTTGGGGACACACTTTTTGGAGGTGCATCATTTTTGGACACAGTAGGGCAGTGTAGCGAGCCCAAACTACCTAAGGGTGATTCTGCAGGGGGGGGGGGGTTCTCACTCACTCTGTCTGTCTCCCTCTCTCTCTCCCTTTCTGTAACTGTTTCCCTCCCCCTCTCTCTCCCTCTGTCTTTCTCTGTCTGTCTGTCTGCCTTTCTCTGTCTGTCTACCTCCCTCTGTCTCTCTCTGTCTGTCTCGCTTCCTCTGCCTCCCTCTGTCTGTTGCCCTCTGTCTCCCTTCCTCTGTCTGTTGCCCTCTGTCTCCCTCCCTCTCCCTTCCTCGGTCTCCCACTCTGTCTGTCTCCCTCCCTCTCTCTCCCTCTGTCTCCCTCCCACTCTCTACCTCTGTCTGTCTCCCTCTGTCTGTCTGTCTGTCTCCCTCTGTGTGTCTGTCTGTCTCCTGTCTGTGTCTGTCTCTCTCTGTCTGTCTCTCTCCCTCTGTCTGTCTCTCTCCCTCTGTCTGTCTCTCTGTCTCTGTCTGTCTCTCTGTCTCTGTCTGTCTCCCTCTGTCTGTTTCAGTCTGTCTGTCTCTGTCTGCCTGTCTCTGTCTGCCTGTCTCTGTCAGTCTGTCTCTGTCAGTCTGTCTGTCTCCCTCTGTCTGTCTCCCTGTCTGCATCTCTGTCTGTCCCCGTCTCTGTCCGCATCTCTGTCTGTCCCCGTCTCTGTCTGCATCTCTGTCTGTCTGTGTCTCCCTCCCTCTCTCTGTCTCCGTCCCTCTCTATCTCTCTCCCTTTATCTACCTCTCTCTCCCTCCCTCTGTCTCCCTCCCTCTCTCTCCCTATCTCCCTCTCTATCTCCCTCCCTCTCCATCTCCCTCCCTCTATCGATTTCCCTCCCTCTATCGATTTCCCTCTCTCTCCCTCTCCATCTCCCTCTCTCTCTCCATCTCCATCTCTCTCTTTCGCTCTCCCTCTCTCGCTCTCCCTCTCTCTCTATCTCCCTCTCTCTCCATCTCCCTTTCTCTTTCCATCTCCCTCTCTCTCTCTCTCTCTCCCTCTCTCTCTCTATATCTCCCTCTTTCTCTCTCTCTATCTCCCTCTCTATCTCCCTCTCTCCCTCTATCTCCCTCTCTCCCTCCCTATTTCCCTATCTCTCTCTCTCTCCCTCTCTCTCTCTCTCCATCTCTCTCTCTCTCCATCTCCCTCTCTCTCTCCATCTCCCCCTCTCCTCTCCGTCTCCCTCTCTCCAACTCCCTCTCTCTTCATTTCCCTCTCTCTCCAACTCTCTCTCTCTATCGATCTCTCTCTCTCTCTCTCTCCCTATCTCTCTATCTATCTCCCTCTCTCGATCTCCCTCCCTCTGTCTCCCTCCCTCCATCTTCCTCTCTCTGTCTCCCTCCCTCTGTCTATCTCCCTCTCTATCACCCTCTGTATCCTTCCCTCTGTATCCTTCCCTCTGTTTCAATCCCTCTGTATCCGTCCCTCTGTCTCCCTCCCTGTCTCTGTCTCCCTCTCTCTATTTTCCCTCTATCTCCCTGTCTTCCTCCCTCTATCTCACTGTCTCCCTCCCTCTGCCTGTCACCCTCTGGCACCTCACCCCAGCCTCCCGGGCATGCAGGTCTTTAAAGGACCATTTACTTGTTAATGGGGCTTTGTTGTGAATCTCCCGGCCCCCTAGAGCAGAGTGTCTCGGAGTCTGCGCTGCTGTGGCGGACTCCGAGACACTCTTTCAAAGCAATGCCTCCTAATTAGCAGTTATGTGCTAAGTGCCTCATCCTGCGACACACCCACCACTTGCAGGTGACACACTACTGTGTCGGGACACAGAGTTTGGAAAGCTCTGGCCTAGATGGTGGGGTGAATCCCTCTGCTCCATTATCCTCATAGATGGTGATGCAGGTTGATCCCCTCATGGTCCTCTCATGGAACGTAAACAGGCTGGGTTGTAAAATAAAGAAAGGGGTGGTTGCCCAGTATCTGTTCTCACTACCCTGATTTGCTACTTCTGCAGGAGACCCATCTACTTGGGAATACTTTCAAATGCCTGCAACAGGGCAGGCAAATACATGGTTCTGGCGCATGCTGGCAGCACGAGGGGCTCCAGAGGGGTAGTCATCATTACACTTGAGACTCCACCCTTTATGGTGACTAAATCCTGGGTTGATCCCGAAGGATGATATATGGTGATCGGGGGAGATGTGGTGCAGGCGGAAATTGTTGGGCATTTATGTCTATAATACTCCGTGGCTGCAGGGGAGAACGCTGGAGTTGGTGGGTCCCACTCTGATTGATGTACATTGTGACATTCATGTGGTGGAGTGGGGGACTTTCATGACGTCATGGACTGGATTCTGGACAGGCACTCACCCCCCAGACACCCCCTGCTCTCCCTTCTGATCTGTTCTGCTTTACCCAAGAGCTGGGTATCAGATATGCCTGGTGTGATATCCATCCTCATGAATGACTCCCTGTCACAACTGGATAATATCGTCATCAGGCAAGAAGAATATTGCACCATTCTCCCCTCATGGTCACTCTGGGGGATCCGGCTGGGAATAGTAACCCATATTCCTGGAGATTTAATCCCTGGGTTTTAAGGGATGAAGAGGTGGCGGAGTGCCTTACAGTGGCCTCCCAGCAATATTTGAAGAGAACGTTGGGACGGTATCTTCCCCGGTGACGTTGTGGAAGGCCTATAAAACAGTGTTCCAAGACAAGGTCCAAAACATCATAGCATTACTGAAACGTCATAGGGAAGAGGAGATGATGCTATTGGAGAGTTGTCTCCTGCACCTGGAACGGATGTGGGTGGCACGGGAGAGGAGCCCACTCGCGTGCTCTTGCAGGCAACAAATACCAGGAACTGAAATCTTGTGACACAGGTGGCATGGCAACACTACTAGGGGGTAAAACATCACCTGTACAACATGGACGACAAAGTTAGACACTTTCTTGCCTTGATGAGTAGGAGGCCTGACAAGGCGTGTTAGTAGTCTGAGATAACAACGGACTCTGGGGAGCTGGTGCGCTCCAAACCTACAAAGGTGCGACCGGGTGTGAGGTCACTGATTTTTTGGCTGAGATGCCTCTCCGGCACCTGGATAACTCAGCCAGGGCATCACTTGCAGCTGACTTAATGATCACGGAAGTGCACAAAGACATCCAGTAGATTAATTCTGGGAAAACACCAGGCGCCAATGGCCTCCCTGTAGAGCTTTGCAAACGCTACACGGCCTTGCTTCTCCGCATCTCCTGAACTTCTCTGAGGCGGAAAAAACGGAAGGCCCTGCCTCCAGATTTTAACCATGCCATTATTGTTATCCTGAAGAAGGGCTAGCCCCTCACTAGTTGCTCTTCCTATTGTAAATGTAAAATGTAAATGTAGTGCTTATATAGCGCACATATCACCCCGAAGGGGTCTCAAGGCGCTGTACACATACCGCTGTGGAAACCTTCCTGGCCTTTCCCTGTGAAGTGCCCATTCCTGGGCACCCCCAAGGTGAAGCCAGGCATCATAGCACTGTTAAGGCTATTGACCCATCTCCCCACTCAACGAACAAGCTACTTACCTTATCTGGTAAAGATTCTATCTAGCTGCAGATTCCTTACCTTAGAATTATCCCTGGGTGTCAGACAGACGTGAGACTGGATCCGTAAATTTTTCGGGAGCAGTAGCCTTAAGCACCGGTAGGTGGCATTGTTTGGTTCCACATGATGTAGTTGGCATTGTCCCCGCCAGAAATAATGTTAGGAGTGCCTATATAGGCACCACTCAGGTGCGCTGATGTCAGTTACTTTTTGTGACTTTCCACGTTAAAAGAGCAGAGTCACAACCCTGGTGTGGAAAGCTAGGGATCTGAAAGGGAAAAACCCTTTCCCTAGAAATCCGTTCAGAGAGCAGGGAGGATGGGTGGGTCAGTAAGGAATCTGCAGCTAGATAGTCTCTACCAGATAAGGCCTTACCAAAGTTAAGTAACTTGTTCATCTGAAGAGAATTCTAACCACAGATAACTTACCTTAGAATAGATACCTAAGCAATACCTCCCCAGAGGTGGGTCTGTGGACCAATTCACACAAGAAAATCTTGCAGGACCAAAAGGGCAAAATGCCCATCTCTACGGACCGGACTGGTCGGACAGTAATGTTTGGTGGACATGTGCAATGAACCCCAAGTTGATACTTGGCAGATAATCAGCACCGCAACTACTCGACCTAGCAAGTGGTTGCAGCTTTAGCTCTGGTGAAAGAGCACGCAAACCCTCAGGGGGTTGCTTCTTAGCCAGTGCATAGCAGATTTTAATGCAGAGTATGATCCATCTGGAGATGGTCTGGTTCTGCACAGCCTTGCCCTTCTTTGCACTGACAAACCCCACAAAGAGTTGGTCACCCACCGTAACTCATGTGTGCGGTCATGGTAGAACGAAAAAGTTTGTTTGAGGTTCAGACGGTGAAGACAGTACTCTTCCTTGGAGGGATGAAGCAGAGCCTAAAAAGTAGCCTGAAGGATGGTTTGGCCTACATGAAATGGAGTGACCACTTTGGAAGAACAGAAGCCCTTGTACGGAGCATCAGTTGTCAGCATAGATGAAGCCAGGGGCGCAACTAGAGCCACACTTCAAAGGGGGGCAGGGTGGGGGGGGCTAATACTTTCAGTAATGGGGCAGGAAAATCATTTCCAGAAGTAGGGTTGGCGCTATCCTCCCAGCCAACATGAGAAAAACAAGTAAACTGCAGTTTAGACATATTGGGCAAACTTGATATGTTTTTGTAGATTTGACACTGTGCCTAGACTACTCACATTGATCTTTGAAAAAAACTGATTAGTGCCTTGATAACTAAAACACAGCTTCTATACATTTGAATACAATGCACATAAGACTTGTTTTCGGTTATCTCACGCCAACATAATTTTTGCCAATTCCCCGATTCCTTCTGTGCAGGTCAATTTTCTTGTGAAATACTTTTAATTGCAAGTCCAGAAATACGCACATGCCCCACTAATGACTAAAGGTACAATTTAGTTTACCCAATTGAATGTTGAAAAATATTAATGGGTGAGGCTGCCCTTACGTACAGGTCTGAAAATGTTAGACTTGGTAGCAGAGCCTAATTTGAACCGGAGGTTGGAGGTGGAGCCCACCTGCATTCATTTTTAGGGTCCTGCACTGATTTATCCTCATCAGAATTTGTTTCAGAACATGAGCAAGAAAAACACAAAAAGGAGAAAGCGAAAGATGGACCAATGATGACAAACAGAGAAAGCAAACACGAAAAAGAACCAGCAAGAGTGAGATAAATGGGCAGGGAGTGCCTGGTGGTGTAACAAAGTGGCACACTGTACAATCACGTCTAGGCAGTCTTGGTATTCGGCTGTACCAACATTTGAAACTGCCAGGCACAGGCTCCTGAGAAAAACCTTGAGCATGGTCACTATTATTTTATAAATTAAGGACTTTTTTGTGAGTTACCACATGTTAGGTTGGGGTAGATAACTGGAGAATCACAGGTTTACCAAAACACCATTCCTTCTTCCTAAGTTAATTGTAGGCCAATGAGTTGGTAATATTACTGCATAGAAATGCACTGTCACACACCTGTGCTTCACTTAAAAAAAAATCCAACGGTTATTGTTAGCATGCCAGATTGAGCAGTTCCCATATATGGAGCAAACTGAGCCTCATCCAGGCAGGATGCACCAGACTGTTATTGAAGATCTGGCAAAAAAGTTGACTTGTAGGGCGTATAATGGGTAGAGGTGCCAGTTTCAATAGCAGAGGTCTAGTTGACTACAGATACAAAGTAATTTTTGAAGAACATTTGTCCACTTCAAAGTTCCTGTAGAGATGAACAGAATCAAGGGCAAGGCAAAGGTCAAGTAATAGACATGCCAGTACTCCATTTGAATCAACTGCAGTGTTTAAATCATCCTGTGTGGAAGTCAGTACTGGAACTACTCCTACCAATGATTACTATTGAGCTTTCGTGCCACCGCCATGCTAGAATTTGTTTTGGTAATCTAAGAGAAGGTTATTTTTTATAGATAAATGTAACTAATTTGCTTGATGCCATCTTCAATGTTTTTGCCTACAAACAGTTGGCTATTGGCTGGAAGTTAGAAGGCGCTCTTGTTTGAAGGTCTCTTTATTTTAGGGAGTTCTTTTGAGAAGAGACCTTTATCTAAAGAGTTGTTGATAGTTCTGGCTAGATTAATTGCAGAGCTATTAATGAGGATATTCTGGCATAGATGGCCATGGGTCTGCCGGGGATTTTACTGTTTCAAGGAACAGTGGTCCCTAACAAGTAAATGATGATTTTGAATAAATATAGATCAGAAATCAAAGTCTATATAAACTGTCCAGCCGGACAGGGTTTAATAACACAATTGTTGAATTTGTAAGTCAATTAAATACAATATCAAAAGTGGGACACAGCCTGTGCCCTACTACTGTATTACAGACAATTGTGACACATATAGACATGAATGAGGCAAGAACAGGCAGTCTGCATGTATTCCAAATCTTTGCAGACAAATAATTGCACAAAATACACTGTTGTGATTTAACTAGTAATCAAATCAAATCATCCACTGTGAGGTGTCGACGGCGTTTCGATCCCCTTAGGGCATAGCGGGATCATCATCAGGACATTCAAATTACATGCCTTTTCATACGTAATGGTATCAGAGGTGGCCTTAATACCGTTTGGATTTAATTTAAGCAGAACCGCAATTAAAAGTCTGCTGGGGACGGGGAACAAAATGGTCCCGAAAGATATCGCCGGTGCAGATCCACAATGGGGTTCCGGGTGACACACAGAGTCGATGCTCGTGTGAGAGGGAAGCATGGGGTCTAAAATCATTTGAAAGGTTGACGTAATGCAGGTGTTTTAGGCATACAGCAAGGGCAAGTCTAGAGGTACTGTGGTTAGAGGACCCTTTTACCTATGACCTCTTCCAGTGGGTCTGTCATTGTGATCTAGAGAGGTCCATCGTCCGTTCTCCTTGTTCTGGACACCTGTCTCATGTTTTGGTCTCGACCATGGTCTGCTCTTCAGACCACAGGTCTTCTTTCCAGGACATAGGGCAGGTTCCCTTGAAGCAAGGCAGGCATCAGAATCTTGGCTCCAGTCAGGTTTCCCTGCCATCTACTCCTAATTCTTATGCATATTCTGACTAGACAACTGTGCATTGCCTAGATTCATGTAGTCACTATAATTCACTTACTAAGATTTCAAGGACAGTCAAAGGCACAATGGGTGCAGATCAGAACTGTGTAAGATTATTGGCAATAAATGCATGAAAAGAAAGAAATGAAAACTGTGATATTGAATAAAACTGAGAGGGTTAAAAAAATAACAGTGCACTCCATCTGGGTAATGAGTTATGTCATGGCAACCCATGACATAATTTCATGCGGTATGTTGGAAATGGGATCCCCGGCTGGCCAGGGCTTTCGCCAAAGTCAGTCAGAGACCACCACCCCCAAGTCAGGGCAAGGGAGTTACACGCCAAGATAACCCCTACTCACCCTCTAGGTAACGTGGCGCGAGCAGCAAGGCTAAACTTGGAGGCGATGTAGGCTAAGTATTTGCGCATGCACCCCAGCAACAACAACCAAAGGCCCACCACAAAGGAAACTCCACACAAGGTTATATAAAAATAGCCTTTGTATTACACCAAAACACATTAGATAAAACACACACTTTACAATGTGCCAGAGGCACGGGCAGAATTTACAGGGGGGATATTTACAAGACAGGGCCACCTGGACCACTGTCAGGAATCAGAAGTAGCACTTTCAGAAATAGCACTTAGTACATAGAATATAGCACAAAATAGCACACAATATAACAATAGAGCGCACAACCAGTAATTACTGGTAACCAGGATCTCACTAGCACCACCTGTACTAGGGAGAAAACAACCACCTATGTATTACAATACCTGTAGGGGTGTAAGAGGAAAACACATGATGCAATGCATAACATTCATTCAGAGGTGTAAAGAGGAAAACACATGATGCATCACAATACATTCAGAGGTGTAAAGGCACATGACGCATAATCAATACATTCATAGGTGCAGAGAAAATACCATTGCGCCCCACTCACAAGTCACCACCTGTGACTGTCCATGTGTCCCAATGTCAGGGCCTAAACGTGGCAGTTGCCCACAAAGTGCTGGGCAACTGGAGCAGGGGAAGTTAGGGCAACGTTGGAGCCTCTCTGGGCTCGAAGAACCACCACTGTGGCACTGGTGAGCCTCTCTCAGGCTCTCTTACACAAGTAAGGGGGGGGGGCTGCTGAGCCTCTCAGGGCCCCAGCAACAAAAAGGTGCAGCCTCGCTGGGCTGCGGGGTCCCCCTCTCTGGGGACCCAAAGGGATGAAGTTTGCCAAGAGCCTCGCTGGGCCCCAACTCAACTGGTGCCCCCGGGGCCCCTCGTGACTCAACAGGAGCGCTCCCACTCGTTGGAGCCTCTCTTAGGCTCGGGACGCGGTGCCGGCAATCGAGCCTCGCAAGGCTTTGCAACAGAAAATGCCCCCAGAGCCTCTCTCAGGCTCCAAACACGTGGGCGCGAGGTCGCGCTGCCGAGGGCGGCAGGGGGGGGGCGGACACCGGCAATGTGTCCCGGCGCCCCTCCCTCCAGAACGGCCACACTCACCGGCTGGTCTCCAGCGGAGGCGGGTCTCTCCCGCTGGTCCCGGGGCTCTCCTCTTCACACGGGAGCCTCGGGGACCCGGCCGGCAGCTTCTCTCTCCCCGGCTCGTCGGAGGAGGCGGGACTTCCGGTCGGCCTTTCCTGGGCCGCGCTGCGATTGGCCGGGCGCTTTACTACTTCCGTGTCGCCGCGGGCAGCGCGGCGGCTCGCTTCTAGGCAGGCAGGCGGCTTCCCAGATGATCCGAGGAGTGGGCTCCCTCGTAGATCGATAACCACGGGCACAACAAAGCGGCGAGGAGCGGGGTGGCACCCGCGCCGCCAAAGCAAATATAAAGCGAGGTAGGCACTCGCTAGGCCACCACGAGCAGGGTGGGCACCTGCACAGCAATTGGCGCCCTCCCAAGCGCTAGGCAGATAATCACAGCGCTCCAAGCGCTATAATTCAAAATAAAGCGCTCTCAGCGCTGGGGTGAAGGCACAGCGCTCCCAAGCGCTACAAGCCAAATAAAGCGCTCTTAAGCGCTATGAGTAAAATAAAGCGCTCCCCGGTGCCCTCAGCAAGCAGGGCAGATTCCCAGCAGTCCTTGGGCAGGCAGGGGGGACAAGGCTGGGCCCAGAGCCAGCACACTGGGTCTCCAGGCAGGGAGACACCCAAAGTGGCGGTCCTCTGGCCCAGCAGCAGCAACAGCCCCCCTCAGGATCCTGGAAGAGAACAACTTCAGTGGGGACACAGCCCCATTTTTATACAGTGCATTCCTTTGTTCAAGGGTGCAGAGTGGGGGCGGAACCAGTCGCAGCTGGTTCTTGAGTACTCTGTTTACCTCAACCACCCTCTCTATTCACTGGCAGGGCTTGGGTCATTAGACACACCACAGGGGGGCGGAGCCAGCATTGTGTGGGGAAAACCCAGCCCATCCAGGACACAGGTACACTCCTCCCACACATCACTCATGCTAATCTCCCACTCACCACCGGGCAGACCCATCCAGACTTCCTGGAGCCTGGCATGCCAGCCAGCTCCAGCCAATCACACGCCAGCACCCTCACAGCACACGTACAGCCATGTCTAGAAATGGCGCTTCGCTACTAGACACATGCATGCTGCATACACCGTTGCGCAGCATTCACTCACACGAGTTCACACATACCAGACTCAAGCCTGTACACCCCACGCATCAGGAACTACCAGGGACACATACATTCCCCATGCATTCCTATGGGCGGGCAGGCCTAGCTCAGCACATGCACTCAGAGTGCGCACGCACTTTCCACTGGGACACAGTGAAAGTGCGCAGAATCCCAAAAATCAACATTGCCAGGTCACCATTTCACGCAAAAAGTCTAGGGGTGAACCTGCCCTAAGGGCCAAAGTCCAACATAACCCCCTTCCAGCCAAAACGCAGGGGAGACCAATCACCACCGTGATGGACTTCCCTGCTTGGGGCGATAGAACACGGACGCGGGCCCGCAACTGCAGGGACACCCTCCTGTTCTATGCCACGGTGAACCCATGGGATTCCTTCTCAACACACTGTCTGGACCAACTGGGCTACCCCACTGGTACTCCCAAGTTGTCCGCGGCCAGGACCAGGCCCTGGGCCACCCAGGTGCCACTGGTCCATGCCAATTCGCAGAGCGGGGGGTAGTAACCCCTGGCACATAGGAGCCATTCTCCACTCTTCCTGTCTGCAAGATAGGACTAGACTGCCACTGGTACTCCAGCCTAGGGCCTACAACCTCAGGCGGACCAGGAGTCTCAGGGAAGGCTCTCCTCCCCTTACCTCTTCTTCTAGGGTTCCTCCTCCTCCGGCGAGGGGTACACCTAGAACGCCATTCCAACCCAGGAATTATCCACTCAGGTTGCACCGGGGTCAGAGGTGGGCTCTCCCACCCTCTGCACCCCCTTCCAGAGGTCTGCCCTCTCCCACCTGGAGAAGTTCCTCTGGAAGAATAACCGGTCAGGACACTGGTTACAGTCGTCCTACCCTTCAGGTCAGGCTGACCCTGAACCTGGCCTTCCAACCTCTGGTCTAAAACCTTCGGTGGAACAATTGCCTGGCACTCCAGGACTTCTGGGGACTTACACTCCATCCCCCTGAGGCTAACAAATGTCACATCTGTTGTGTGACTGTCTGTCTGGCGCAGATCTCCCGCCCTCTGTCCACCTGACAGTGCGTGAAGATCCCCCAGACCAGAAGTGTTGTTACCATGGTCACTACACGGGAACCTAGCCCAACTGGGTAGTCCCTGACCCACTGGTCCTTCCACTGGGGAACTCCCCCAATCACTCCTCACTCTGGACTCCTGTACCCTCCCTACCGGAGCGGTACTGCCAGACTCTAGAACCACAGGAGCTCTGTTTACAGACACTCCAGGTCCTCTACTCACTAGGAGATCCTCCTCAACTGGGCTAACAGGACAGCCTAGGTCCCCAACCTGGTGTTCCCTCAAGAAACCACCCAGGTTCTGAGACAGGGCTTCGGGCCTCTGGGGGCTCTCAGCCACCCACTGACTCCTGCTCCACTGAGCCAGGCAGTCAGCCCCTACACCCTTCTCACTAACCAGGGACCTAGCTGGGCTACACTGAGCCTCTTCCACCACGCTGGGCTGGAAGATCCCTGACCCACTACTTTTGGAGTCACTCACCAATGACTCTACAGAACCTCTGGTCCCTTCCCAGCGGTCTGCTTCCTCTGCCAGCTCACATGGTTCAGACAATCCACACCCTAACAGGTGTTGGCGCAACCCTGGTGAACAACAACTGAGCAACTGCTCTCTGAGAAACATATCGAACAATAGGTCCCAATCACATTTCGTGGGCTCCCGTACCCAATCACACAGGGCTTCACAACAGTCATCCTCAAAGTCTTCCCAAGACTGATGAGACGGTTTCCTAAGGTTCCTAAACCTCAACCTATTCTCCTCCTCTGGGGAAACAGGAACCATACTCTGGGAACTGGGACTTTCTAGACTGAGATTTAAATAGCTGCCACCACTGGACCCAACCCTCCCTGGGGGATCCAGACACTCAACACTGCGTGCAGGGGATAGTCTACCCTCCAGAGCTACTTCGCCTCTGGTGGAGGCCCTCTCAGCCTCCTCTATCCTGTCCTGCGCTAAGACCCTCTCGGTCTCCAGCTGTTGCTTCTTAACCTCCAGCTGTTGCCTTCTAATGCCCAGCTGTGCCATAGCCTGGGCATGCTCCAACCTGAGCTTTTCTAAAGCCAGCTGGTGCTCCCTTTCTCTCCTCCTATCTTCCAGCTCCTCTGGGGACAGGGAAAGGGATGAGGCGCTGCCTCCTAAACTGGACCCAGCAAGGGACTCCCTATCTATGGGGTCCTCACTATCTGCTGGCGTCCCTGTGCTATCATCTTCTTCCTCCTCAGACTCTTCAGGGCTCCCCTCTGACCCACCACCCTCATGGTGTGAGACCCGGGCCCTCTCCGCACTGTGCTCACGCTCCCAGTCATCCTTCTGCCATTGGATCAGGTTACCCCTAAGTTGGGACTGGGTGTCTGACTCATTCACTGCAATGTCTCTCTCTTTGCAAAACTCTCTCAGTTCATGCAAAAACAGACCCCAGACATTAAAAGCAGACTCCATCTTGGCAAGATGCTCACAGACACGTGCAACACAGGGGACTTTAACAATCTGAAGTAAGAGTACACAATTCCAAAACTTCAACAATCTCCTTATCAAAGAGAACTCATACTCATGCGTCCAGGAAAACACACCATTCATCCACACACACCCTCCCCTCGGATCGGTAAGGCAGTTTCTACCACCCCTGACTTCTCAACCTGACCAAAAGCGACACAGGTACCAAACTCTGGAAGCAGGGCGGGGGACAAATGTACTGAACACAATCAAATGACACTCTTCAGGAGAAGAAACAATGGAATTTCAAAAACAATCCCCTAAAATGTTGTCATCTAAAATGCAGAGTTTTGTGGTGCAGCCAGCTGCTACTAAGGTACAAGGCAAACACAAATCCTTATCCCACCGCTTGCCGCCAATGTTGGAAATGGGATCCCCGGCTGGCCAGGGCTTTCGCCAAAGTCAGTCAGAGACCACCACCCCCAAGTCAGGGCAAGGGAGTTACACGCCAAGATAACCCCTACTCACCCTCTAGGTAACGTGGCGCGAGCAGCAAGGCTAAACTTGGAGGCGATGTAGGCTAAGTATTTGCGCATGCACCCCAGCAACAACAACCAAAGGCCCACCACAAAGGAAACTCCACACAAGGTTATATAAAAATAGCCTTTGTATTACACCAAAACACATTAGATAAAACACACACTTTACAATGTGCCAGAGGCACGGGCAGAATTTACAGGGGGGATATTTACAAGACAGGGCCACCTGGACCACTGTCAGGAATCAGAAGTAGCACTTTCAGAAATAGCACTTAGTACATAGAATATAGCACAAAATAGCACACAATATAACAATAGAGCGCACAACCAGTAATTACTGGTAACCAGGATCTCACTAGCACCACCTGTACTAGGGAGAAAACAACCACCTATGTATTACAATACCTGTAGGGGTGTAAGAGGAAAACACATGATGCAATGCATAACATTCATTCAGAGGTGTAAAGAGGAAAACACATGATGCATCACAATACATTCAGAGGTGTAAAGGCACATGACGCATAATCAATACATTCAGAGGTGCAGAGAAAATACCATTGCGCCCCACTCACAAGTCACCACCTGTGACTGTCCATGTGTCCCAATGTCAGGGCCTAAACGTGGCAGTTGCCCACAAAGTGCTGGGCAACTGGAGCAGGGGAAGTTAGGGCAACGTTGGAGCCTCTCTGGGCTCGAAGAACCACCACTGTGGCACTGGTGAGCCTCTCTCAGGCTCTCTTACACAAGTAAGGGGGGGGGCTGCTGAGCCTCTCAGGGCCCCAGCAACAAAAAGGTGCAGCCTCGCTGGGCTGCGGGGTCCCCCTCTCTGGGGACCCAAAGGGATGAAGTTTGCCAAGAGCCTCGCTGGGCCCCAACTCAACTGGTGCCCCCGGGGCCCCTCGTGACTCAACAGGAGCGCTCCCACTCGTTGGAGCCTCTCTTAGGCTCGGGACGCGGTGCCGGCAATCGAGCCTCGCAAGGCTTTGCAACAGAAAATGCCCCCAGAGCCTCTCTCAGGCTCCAAACACGTGGGCGCGAGGTCGCGCTGCCGAGGGCGGCAGGGGGGGGGCGGACACCGACAATGTGTCCCGGCGCCCCTCCCTCCAGAACGGCCACACTCACCGGCTGGTCTCCAGCGGAGGCGGGTCTCTCCCGCTGGTCCCGGGGCTCTCCTCTTCACACGGGAGCCTCGGGGACCCGGCCGGCAGCTTCTCTCTCCCCGGCTCGTCGGAGGAGGCGGGACTTCCGGTCGGCCTTTCCTGGGCCGCGCTGCGATTGGCCGGGCGCTTTACTACTTCCGTGTCGCCGCGGGCAGCGCGGCGGCTCGCTTCTAGGCAGGCAGGCGGCTTCCCAGATGATCCGAGGAGTGGGCTCCCTCGTAGATCGATAACCACGGGCACAACAAAGCGGCGAGGAGCGGGGTGGCACCCGCGCCGCCAAAGCAAATATAAAGCGAGGTAGGCACTCGCTAGGCCACCACGAGCAGGGTGGGCACCTGCACAGCAATTGGCGCCCTCCCAAGCGCTAGGCAGATAATCACAGCGCTCCAAGCGCTATAATTCAAAATAAAGCGCTCTCAGCGCTGGGGTGAAGGCACAGCGCTCCCAAGCGCTACAAGCCAAATAAAGCGCTCTTAAGCGCTATGAGTAAAATAAAGCGCTCCCCGGTGCCCTCAGCAAGCAGGGCAGATTCCCAGCAGTCCTTGGGCAGGCAGGGGGGACAAGGCTGGGCCCAGAGCCAGCACACTGGGTCTCCAGGCAGGGAGACACCCAAAGTGGCGGTCCTCTGGCCCAGCAGCAGCAACAGCCCCCCTCAGGATCCTGGAAGAGAACAACTTCAGTGGGGACACAGCCCCATTTTTATACAGTGCATTCCTTTGTTCAAGGGTGCAGAGTGGGGGCGGAACCAGTCGCAGCTGGTTCTTGAGTACTCTGTTTACCTCAACCACCCTCTCTATTCACTGGCAGGGCTTGGGTCATTAGACACACCACAGGGGGGCGGAGCCAGCATTGTGTGGGGAAAACCCAGCCCATCCAGGACACAGGTACACTCCTCCCACACATCACTCATGCTAATCTCCCACTCACCACCGGGCAGACCCATCCAGACTTCCTGGAGCCTGGCATGCCAGCCAGCTCCAGCCAATCACACGCCAGCACCCTCACAGCACACGTACAGCCATGTCTAGAAATGGCGCTTCGCTACTAGACACATGCATGCTGCATACACCGTTGCGCAGCATTCACTCACACGAGTTCACACATACCAGACTCAAGCCTGTACACCCCACGCATCAGGAACTACCAGGGACACATACATTCCCCATGCATTCCTATGGGCGGGCAGGCCTAGCTCAGCACATGCACTCAGAGTGCGCACGCACTTTCCACTGGGACACAGTGAAAGTGCGCAGAATCCCAAAAATCAACATTGCCAGGTCACCATTTCACGCAAAAAGTCTAGGGGTGAACCTGCCCTAAGGGCCAAAGTCCAACACGGTAGCTTAGAAAAGTTAAGATAATTGTATAGTGCTGTGATGCTCTTTTTTTTTTAAAGCACCATCACAGCACTGTACAAGTAGTTACACTATTGGAAATTAATTAATCAACTTTTAAAAAATTAATATCACAGCATCCAATTGATCTTATGAATTGCTTCACTTCTTTGGCAAATATGTTTTCATCCTGTAGCACTGCACGTTGGGATTTTCAGAAGCAACATTCAATGTAAGAAAAAAATGAAAAACATACATTCCAGAATGAACCATTGTGGTGAATGGAAAGCCAGGAATAGCTGAAGGTGTCACACAATACAACGGGCAACTATGTAAAAAGTTTAAGTTTCACTATGTGATTTTCAGCCTAAATGTTTTTATCCAATCAAAGATTAAGCAGTGAAGTGGTGAAAGCGCGAAGAAATCATGCCACATGCACCATATGCTGATGTTAGCATTCAAGGGATAACTGTCAGACCATCAAACTCCTCTAAAACACAGAATCTTGCTAAAAATTGACTCCCTACCAGAGTGACAGCTACGTGGGCTATAGGGCCAATACTATAGCATCACCTTGTACCGTTTAGTCATGCTGTGTAGCAGCAGCAACTGATTGTATCTGAAATGAGAATATGAACAGAAAACCTCAATGCTGGTGCCCGTGCTCCCCTGCAGACCCACACTTTGGTGTGCTTTCACGAGCCCAAGTCTCTCAGCTGAAATATTGTTGGTACTTGAGTCCAAGTGTCTTACAGATGCTGGCGCCGGAGTAAATAACCTCAGACAGATCTCCACTGTGGTAGCTACCTTCACAGAGCACTGCCATCATGCAGGCCAACAGGTCCAAACGCAGATCTACCTCGTGCCTTCAGCAGCAGTGAATACACCAGGCCCCTATGCAGGCCAAAGGGCACCAGGAGAAGGATTAAAAAGTACCTGTGGTGCCAGTGTTACTTCTCCCATTCACACCGCACCATCGGATTAAATTCTCCACTCTATTCCCTCACAGCCTCTGTCGTATTGCTTCATCCTTAGCCTGCTTCCCCCTTCAGCCGCTTTTGGCTGCTTTCTACTCCTGTACCAAATAACCACTTTCTCCCAGCTTATCCCCCAGCTTCACAACGGATCCTCAATCCCTCACATCCCCAAAAGCCTCCATCATTATCTCCCTCCTTTCGCCATCCCACATCCTCGGTCCATCCTTTCCTCTTGCACCGTCCACGTAGTTACATATGGAACTGACTAGGTATCTAGATCTATGGAAAGAGCAGACATTCTGCAGGTGCCTTTGTAGAAATGTGTATATTTACACAAGGTTATTTTTAGGTCTCACCTGTGACAGGGCATGCGCTGCTGGCTCATGCACTCTTGCCTGCAAGAAAAAATGTATACAACAAGGGGCTTTGCCAATACTTGTTGTATGTGCAGTATAAGAGGTGTGCTTCTGTAAGTGTTAGGTGATTGTGAATAGTGTGAGTGAAATCAGCATGAGTGGTGCGAGTGTAGGGTGAAAGGTTTGCCGATGTGAGTGCAGGGCAAGCTGCATGAGTGCAAGGTGAGAGAAAGGCCCATTAAGACTGCCGGGCGAAAGGAGTGAGTACAATGTGAAAGGAATGAATACACAGTGGGTGGTGTGAGCGGTGTAAAAGCAGCAGGGTGAGTGGTGTGCCTATGTGCGTCTTAGGTGACCAGTGTGCCTGTCTGAGTGTAGGGTGAAAGGCGAGAGTGATGGGTGTGCTATGGGAGTGAATGATGAGCACATGATGAGAGAGAAGTTAGTGTATGGCGAGTGTTGTGTGTCCATTTGAGTTCTGGAAGACGATTGTGCCAGTGTGAAAGTAGCGTAAGCTGTGTGTGTGATGGGTAAATGGAGTTAGCGTGTGAGTGCAGGCTGAGCAGTGTGCCTGTGTGAGTGCAAGGTGAGAGAAAGAGTGCAGGGTGAGTGGTGTGAGTTTAGGGTGAATGATGTGCCTGTTTGAGTGGTTTGGGTTCAGGGTGAGTGGTGGGCCCATGTGAGTGAAAGGTGAGCTGTGTGAATGAATAGAGTGCCTATGTAAGTGCAGGATGAGCGATGTGCACATGTGAAAGTAAGGTGAGAGGAGTGAGTACAGGGTGAGTGATGTGCCCATTTGAGTTTGGGTGAGGGTGAAAGTGCAGAGGAGGAAGAATGAATTGATGTTGACTGATGTGCTTGTTTGAGACTGATGTGCTTGTTTTGGATTCAGTGCAGGGTGAGTGGTGAGACTGAAGGATGAGCAGTAAGAGCGACAGGTGAGTGGAGTGCCATGCGAGTACAGGGTGAGTGGTGTGCTTGTGTGGATGCAGGGTGAACAACGCATGCAAGGTGAAAAGTGTGAGTGCATTGTGAGCGGTGTAGGTACAGTGTGATCGCGGTGAGTGCAGGGTGAGTAGTGAGACTGCAGGGTGAGATTGACAGTTAAGTGGAGTGTCATGTGAGTACAGGCTGAGTGGTGTGCTCCTGTGGGTGCAGGGTAAGAGGGGGTGAATGGTGTGAGTGGTGTAAGTATAGTGTGATTGCTGTGAGTGCAGGGTGAGTGGTGAGTGCAGGGTGAGCAGTGTGTTCATGTAAGTGCAGGATAAGAGGTGGGTAAACGGCGTGAGTGCACGTTGAGTAGTGTAAGTGCAGTATTGATGTGAGTATAAGGAGAGCATTGAGAATGATGGGTGAGTTGTCTGAATGCAGGATGCATTTCCAGACACTGAGTAACTCAGCATGTTATCCATGGTAGCGAGTGGGGTCTCAGGTTTTATTTGAACTATTTCTATTACAGCATCAACTAGGGATGGAGGGTGGAGGAAAGGAATGGTTTGCGGGTCCTGCAACAAACATTCAGACTTTTGATATGCCTTGAAATTGGAAAGGAAGTGGCATAATTGCCAGAGCTGCTGCCTTTGAATTGGGCAACCAGGTTCGAGTCTTGGCATCAACTCAACATCCTGTAATTCTGGGAAAATCACTTAATCTCCCTGTACCTACAAAAAAGAATGCGTCCTTGTACAATGTAACTGGTGCTCATGTAAATTGCCTCAATGCCTTCTGGTCGAGTTTGTGCTCTATAAAACTGCAACAAAAAAAAGCCTAATGTTACTTTTCAGGACATGCATTCTCACACTGTTGCAGCAAAAGTAATTTGCAAATGTAAGGAATAGGCAGAATGGAGTGCAGGGGTCCAGGAATGGGTTAAAAAAAGCAAAGCCTTGTTAACAAGTAAATTGCATTTTAAAGACCTGTGAAATTCTCAGCCGAGATGAGATGCCAGCTATTGTTCAGCCAGCCTACAGCATCTCAAGAACTGTGTGTGTTTCCTAGAGCTGCCTAAAACACACAACAGGGGAGGCGAAAGCCCTTTCAGCCCTATGGGAGTTGGGAGCCTGCCTGAAGCTGACTGACCCTCTGGACAGATGCTATCGCCATGAGAAAGGCTGTCTTGATGGAAAGGAGCCTGAGTGGGCAACTGCAGAAAGCTCAGTAAAGAGTCTCCGCTCAGAGAGCCTGGGACAAGGGACACAGACATACGGCTCTAACTAGCTAAGAACATGCACTAATATACATTACATTTTCTATGTTGCAACATTAATATTCTTTTTTCTTCATGTTAACCAATGAGATTTCAGCACACTCCTGGGAGCAGGCTTACTTCCCATTTCTTCACCAAAGTACAATTGTCTTTAAACTATGTGTCCTTGAATGTTGCAGTACACTCTTGTTTTCCAAAACCACCTTCCCATGAATCATCCTCCCTGTCGTCTGCATCTTTTGCGGTGAGAACCTTACTATCAGTCATCTAATACAACAAATGTATATTCCTTAACTAATAAATAGTAGCTTCTGCAGCAAAGAGGAAAAACACATTTTGCACAATGGTCGTTTGATGTGGGAAAAAAAGCCTTTCAGTATTGAGAGGGCTTTTTATTCAATCATGGTGTCCTCGTTTATGTCAAGTCAAGAATCCTTGCCTCAGTTCTATGTTACAGGCCTATAATTTTAAGTATGATTGCTTACTACAATTTTTGCATTTATCAAATTTTATTTTTCCAAATGTAAACTTCTGCACATTGTAATTTTAATAAAGCATTTTGCAAATAACTGAATTCATGTCAGCAGTGTTCTGTGGAAAAACTAAGCAACAAACCATTTCAAAGAATGTACTTGGATTTCAGCACATCGGAAGCATTCAATCCACTTACTAGTGTCAAACCAAGGATAGTACATTTCAGAAGTAGGAACCGTAGCTCAACATCAAGGCAGAAGGGGCTGTACACCCGAGTATGGTAAGCATAATTTGGATAACAAACAAAAGACCGGGGGAGAAGGAGGAATGAGAGACTAGGTCGCCCTCCAAACATTTGATGCACAAAGTGGAATCCAAAAATTGTTTTCCGAGACCTAGCTCATGTCAAGGTAACTGACCTGATTGATCAGTGGTACCTTTCAAGAAAGAAAATTTTCTTTCTAGTGTCCCCTCACTCACCGGGGTTGCCCCACGGTGACATGCTTCATCATTGGGGTCCTCCCAGTTCTCTACGAAAAGGGGCGTGCTGCGACTCACGAACTACGCAGGAGCACTTTGAAGTGAAAGACTATGTGTTGTGCAAAGCAAATAGTGGAGTGGGTGTGAGTGAGTTAAAAATACCGTGCTTAGTGGGCCTCAACAAATTTATTATGCTCCTAGGCAGGTATGTTAAAGGTGGGGTGAGAATCACTGTTTATCAACCTATAATGAGGATTGATTCAGTGAAAGGTCAACATGTTTCATGCTACCCCTAGCATTTCTTCAGGACCATGCCGGGACCAGCCCTGCATTTGCCACTCCTATGTCCCTAATTGAGGAAAGAATAGATAAAATAAATGCTTGATAATTAAAGCATGCGTTTGTATTAGAATACATACGTTTTATACTGATTTCAGACGCTGTAAAGATAAAGCACATCATTAGTAGCAATCATACCCTCCCGACAGGGAAGGGTCACATAGTCTCTTTGCATGCCGCAAAACATCCGGTGTTATGGTGGATGGTTGCACCATATTGGTGCGTGCAGGCTTCCATGCCAAGTCTGAAAAAATTGTTATATAAAGTGGTTGTGAATTCACACATAAAAACAAGACAGGACTTAATGTGACCAAAACGATAGATACAAGGAACACATAATGAGTACATAGGAAATAAGAAATATGAGAAAAATAAAAGAAAATGTCGGGAGGGTATGATTGCTACTAATGATGTGCTTTATCTTTACAGCATCTGAAATCAGTATAAAACGTATGTATTCTAATACAAACGCATGCTTTAATTATCAAGCATTTATTTGATCTATTCTTTCCTCAATTAGGGACATAGGAGTGGCAAATGCAGGGCTGGTCCCGGCATGGTCCTGAAGAAATGCTAGGGGTAGCATGAAACATGTTGACCTTTCACTGAATCAATCCTCATTATAGGTTGATAAACAGTGATTCTCACCCCACCTTTAACATACCTGCCTAGGAGCATAATAAATTTGTTGAGGCCCACTAAGCACGGTATTTTTAACTCACTCACACCCACTCCACTACTTGCTTTGCACAACACATAGTCTTTCACTTCAAAGTGCTCCTGCGTAGTTCGTGAGTCGCAGCACGCCCCTTTTCGTAGAGAACTGGGAGGACCCCAATGATGAAGCATGTCACCGTGGGGCAACCCCGGTGAGTGAGGGGACACTAGAAATAAATTTTTCTTTCTTGAAAGGTACCACTGATAAATCAGGTCAGTTACCTTGACATGAGCTAGGTCTCGGAAACCAATTTTTGGATTCTACTTTGTGAAGCATAATTTGGGTGACATGAAGGTGCACTTGGCAACCAAAAGTCAGGCTGGAAAAGTAGGGAAGGGAACTGAGAGACCAAAGAAAGTAAAGAAGGAAGATGCGCCCAGCATCTGCATGGGATATGCTGTAACCATGCAAGAAGTATGTTGCTGGTCTGGGGTATGAACTGTGTCAGACTTAGTGAACATTTGGGTGTGCCCATCTGAGCGAGAAATAGTGACAGTGTGTTTAAGAGTGTGTATGTTAATCGATGACCCTCTCAGTTCACATCTGTGTGGTGTGGGTACATGGGCCGGCTGTGCAGCCTGTTTATCTTTGCCTCTCTGCCTAACCTGCGTTTCATGGTGCTTGCCTGTTTGATTGTCTGTGGGGTTTGCAACTCTGTGTCTCTTTCTTGGTACCGGTCTGCGAGTCTATCTATACGACTATGAGTGGCTGCATGCTTGCGGTTGCCTGTGTCAGTATCCATGTTGGTGTGTGTCAGTATCCATGTTTGTGTGTGTCAGTATCCATGTTTGTGTGTGTCAGTATCCATGTTGGTGTGTGTCAGTATCCATTTTGGTGTGTTTCAGTCTGTCAGGAGTAGCCGGCACAGGTAACAGCGGTGAGGCATAGGGGCGAATGGGTGCGAAGTTGCCAGACGACGGGATAGGGAAATTAAAGTACAAAAAAAAAAACACTTACCTTGCACTTGCTGCATCCCTATCCCGACGTCTGTCCACTCCCTCCCTCCCTGCTGCCCCGTCCAGCCCCCACCCTGCCGAACTGAGGTTACCTGTGGCGGCCGCATCGACAGTCTGTATATAACTATGTGCGTTTATTGGGATATTTTGAAAAAAGGAAAACTAAATGAATCACTGCAGTATTATTGAAACTAGGTGCGCAAATCTGTGCATTTTTCAGGACAGCAGAAAACAGGCAAACGTGCCTTACCTACTCTGCACTGGAAAAATTGGACACATATCTGCAGGAGTGAATACTGCGTAACATGCACTGTGTTGTTGAAACCCTATAAAAATACATTAGTTCAGCAAAGAGGAAACTGGGAAAATATAGGAATTACTTGGGAAACATACACACTTAACAGCAATGTGATGAGATATGAATTTTATACTTTACCGTGTGAAATAGTATAAAATATTTCTAGAATATACGGAATTTAGAAAGGAACAAATGCCGTTTTGAGCACGCCATTACTTATTCAGACTAGATATTATGTTTATACTGTCCTGTTTTTTTTAATAATTTACAATCACTATTTAATAAAAAAGAAAATAAGCCCAGCCCGTGCTCTATATTGGAAAACAAAACTAGGTTTCAACATCAGATGATAAACACTTCTAAAGAGGCGTATCCTGGAGCAAACTAAAAATGCAGGTATTTTTGTTATTGGAAAAAAAGATGGCCTTCTCATAAACCCCTCCTGGAAGTGACTTAAATACTAGTTCAGATATTAACAGAGCCCTTGGGGACACCAAGAGTATTCCTATATGAGTAATTGTTTCTCCATACCTTCATTTTGTTTCTGGAACGTGCAGGTCAAAGAGCAGTACAGCACCAGACCAACACGACCATGCACAATCAGAGCTCTTAATACCCAGCACTCAACTTAATCGCTGTGAAGTCAATAAAGAAATGTGTGTAACGCTGTAAAACATATATCAAATAATACTTTCACCAAGATAGAATTTCGAACACACAGAAATATACAAACTAAAAAGCACCAAAAAGGATGATATTCTTTTTTTTTTACCTAGTACATGCAAGTATGCTGCTGGCTACGTCAATTTCCATAATTACTGAACATTTTAAAGCACAATCATTACCTTTATGCATATATTTTTTATGCTTCTTAGCGCCCGAGTGTGAGCGCTGCAGAACAGTATTGCTGCATGGCATACAACTTGAGTGCAAAAAAACGATGGATTTAGGCCCAGATCTCTGTACTGGGGTGAATGTATGACATTGTTCTGCATTCTGTCCATCAACTGTTGGTTTTGCATTTGCCATACCACTTCACCCCATCAACAGAGGTCTAATGTTCCAGCACCTGAATGTGCCGAGGTTGGACACACAGGGTGCAATTCTACCACCTGAAAAAGCTGGGTTGACACAGCATAGCCCTGCTCCCACCTTACCACCTGCTGCGTATGAGGTAGCTTGGGAGGGCCCCCATGCCAGCCTGTAGCGTGCACTCCACCTGGAAACACTCCATATACTCTTTACCCCCAGACTCATATATGCCCCTAGCTCCCATCTACACCTGCTCAGTGAAGATGGTAAATGTAAGAGGAACTGTCCCTGAAACAAATAATCTGCGTGCAAAAAAAGGACCCAGAAAATCTATATCCACATTATTCCTCTTTTGAGAAAACAACCCATAAGTGCACAGTGAAGTGCAATTACAAGCCAGAATCAGCAATTCAGGGCCCGGTAATTCAGGCATCCATTCACAGTGCAGCTCATTATCTGTCTCAAAGGCGTGACAAAAGACAGCACCAAACGTGTCCTCAAATGTAAGTTGTTAGAAATTGGGTTACTGGTTGACTGGGGTGTGAGCCCACAATCCTAGTCAGGGTATGTTACAAGCCAACACCCAAAGTAACATGGGCTCACCCTCTGGGAACTTGGCACAGAGCAGTCCGGCTTAACTTAGAGGCAATGTGTAAAGTATTTGTGCAACACTTCAAACAGAAAACAAGTGAAAAAACCACACATAAAGATCCCACACCCGGTTAGAAACAATAGATCTAAATGTAATAAATAAAACAAGACCACAGCGACAAAAATCCAATTAGCAGTATTGAAGATATAAAAGTTTTATGTTTAAAGTGAGATATAGCACCAAAAATCACAAAGCGCTATTTGGGAAATCTGGTCACGACAGACCAGGACAAAGTCCCAAGTTCAGGCCGACCACAATGGAGCGTGAGACGGCTACAGGGACGCAGTTAGGCCCGCTGAACAAAGTACTGAGCAAGGCTGCAGTGCGAGTTCCTGTTGAGTCAATGTTGAGGATCCCATCAACGGGCCTTGTGATGCAAAGTCCAGTGTCGGACATGCGATACGCAGTTGAGGCGATGCGCCGGTTTCTGAGCGGTGAAGATGCGATGCAGAGTTCCAGCATTGTCATTTAGGCTGCCGTCGAGAAATGCAAGGATCCACGCCTGGGAAAGCGTTGCAGAGTGGCGGTTCCAAGAGTAATGCATCAATCCCAAGATGCAGGTTGCAGCGGCAATGTCAGTCTTTTGCGACTGGTCCCATTCACACAGCAGCAGTGATGCTTCGGTTCTGCTTGGAGATATGCCGCTCAGCAGAAATGTGTGAATTCTGCTGGCAAACACCTTAGGCCCATTTCTAAGTGTCCAGGACTGGGATGGCACCACTTGGTAGGGTAGACTCACAGATGGCAGAGTCAAGGTGCAGGGGGTTGGAAGCTTTTCATGTCTCTGAGGCTTCAGATCAGGAGGCCAGCTAACTATCCCTTGGAGTCACCCTGTGTTCTGTATTCAAGAGATGCAGGTCCAACCCTTCTCACCTAGGCAGGAGGGCAGCGGATCAGCAAAGCAGGAGCCTAGTAAACAGCAGTCCAACAGAGTGGCAGTCCTTCAGCAGCACAGCAGTCCTTCCTGGCAGAATATCCACAGGTTCAGTATTGTAATAAAGTGGTGGTATCCGATATCCGTTTTTTATACATAGTTCTGCCTTTGAAGTGGGGAGATACTTTTAGGGGCATGCCTTTGAAGTCACAGATGCCCTGCCCCCAGACTAACTAACTACAGGGCGTATTGCAGCCCTTTGTGTGGGGAAAGGACACAGCCTATTCAGGAGCAAGTGAAGCTGGGTCAAGCTCCTGTCTACTATCCTGTTAGTGATGGTCCTCCCAGTCAAGCTTAAGCTCCCATTGTGTGTGGCTGTCCAGGAGGAATACACAAAGCCCTGCTGTCAACTACACCCAGTCATGTGACCAGACACAGGCAGCAGGCACCAAATGGCTAAGGCAAGAAAATACCACTTCCTAAAAGTGGCATTATCAGAATTGTAATTTGAAATCCGACTTCACCATAAGTGAGGATTTTAAATTAGGATTTCAGGGACACCAAACTTGAATCAATATTTCTTCCCATTCTGAAATTACACTCATAACATGTAATAAGGTAATACAGATGTTATCCTATGGACGATATAGGCCTTGAAGTAGTGAAAAATGAATTTAAGACATTTTTTCACTACCAGGACATTTAAAACTGAAAAGTACAAGTCCTGCTTTTTTAAATACATTGCACCCTGCCCTCTGGGCTATCCAGGGCCTACCGTAGGGGTGACATATGTATTAACAAAGATGGTTTGGCCCTGGCAAAGAGGTTTATTCATTAGATTACTGTTGAGGTTCACACTTCCCCCTTCAGGGGCCATTGTTTCCTATATTACTGGACCACGGAGGAAACAGTAAGTTGTTATAGTGTTGGATGTACAAAGACCAGTGCACAATTTTAGTAAAAGTTTATGTTGCTGTTCTTTGTAACCTGACACATAGCGACATTGGAAAGAAGAATATTGTGTGATCAATTCAGGAAGACGATTGCTTGCCAGAACCTTCTTGGAAATGTTTGTAATCTGTTTGAATGCACAATGGATTTCCATAGGTGGTGAAAGAGTGGTAAAGAGCACCTCCGGGTCGCAGTCATTATTCCCACCAAGAAGTGTTGTTCAGATATCAGAAACGTGTGCATTATGCAGACTCCCTTGAGGCAAGCAACCAGTAGCTCAGAAAGTTACTGTACTACACAAATCTCACATTATATTCAGGAAAAATGTAGCTCAATACAGATGTTTACAACAACTTAATCATCACAAAAAGACTGCCCGCCTTGCAGGATGAATGACTACCTCCACAATAGACTAACATCATACGCAATAAAACTAAAAGGGTGCTGCATGATTAATGATGATGCAAATACACAGATACCTACATTTGGCCTCGCTTACTCGTGAATATGCTGCTAAATTTTGCATCAAACTACTATTCAATACATTATTCATGAAATATACACAATGAAATCTGAAAGAGCTATCAGCAGACCTCAGTCTTTTAAGAGAGACTCAGCCATATGCCAGTGGAGCAGCCTGTGCTTTCCATTTGTATTAAATGGTATTGATGACATCTTCATGTCGATTGAATTAATTTCAACTGACAAAAGAGCAGAGCGGTGAAACAGAGGTAGGGTAACGGTGTAACATTAGACGCAGGAACCTACAACACTTGTCTTAGAAGAAAGCACTAACAAAGAGAACTAGTCTCAAATGTTCCTCTTAGGAATGAAGGCCTACAACGAAAAACTTGAAAGTCTTGGGGGCAGTAAGTGAGAACAATTTTGCACGTTAGCATAGCACGCTACGCACAGCATCTTTACCACTGTGTTGCTGTGTGTTCTCTTTCAGCATTGATTCATTGAGTACATGGAAAAAACGCTGACACTTCAAGCAGACATTTTCCCGTAAAAGGTTGAAGTCCTTAAGTAGCAAAAAACACCAGCGTCCATCATCTTTAAACTCTATTGATTTCTGGTGAAGATTTAAAAGGCTGTTTACTTATTTCCCATCATTTCTGTCAGAGCTGTAACAGTTCTCTTCCCACTGAATAAACCTCTCATGATCCCTCCTGGTGATTAAGGTCAGACAAAATGTCAAACTCCTAATGCTAAGTGCTTTCGCATTAAAAATTAATAACAAATCACCAAGTAAAATCCAAACAAGAAGTCAGACATGTAAACAGTACACAAAAAAGGTAATTCCGACCATAATAGAAAAAAGCATATAAGATATGGAAAAATGGCAGCATGTTCTGCAGAAGTAAATGCTGTTATTTGTAAGTGCACGCCATATTTTCTCACTGTTGAGTTATTGTTTAGTCAGTGGCATAATCTTCTGGAAAGTGCTTTTTGCATTAAATATTCAAGACTTCGGGTCTATTTATTTCCAGAGCTATTTAGCGATTTAACTGTCAATGGATTGTTGATTTTCCTTTATGTCCTTAAATCAAATCACCTAAAAACTGTCGTGACAGCATGCACGCTCTTCTCTATTATGATGAACCAAGGACGGCAGAGATGCGCGCGCGTCACTCCCCTGTAACCATGAAAAGTGACGGCTGATCTCTGCGGGGAAGAATAGCTGGAGGGCCTCGTATTTCAGATACAAGCGGAAGTAGTACAGTAAGGTATTTTCTGACGTCATCAGAGACAGCAGAGTCACCGAAGAACGTCGTCATAACGTGCTTGATCAGGGTACGTATTGCACGTCAGTGCTCCAACAGTGCTTAGCTTTACACGACCAAGGTCTTATAGCGCCCTCTGCCGGAGAATGCTGGAGGAACAATTGAAGATACACGGAGCGCTTCCTTCGGCATTTCAACTAAAACGCGGGGTGCGAGGTGGTGATCCCGACGACTTTAAAACTTTGTAGGGCGCAAAAGGGGAACCCCACGTTTTTATGAACCGTTTGGGAATGTCCACAAGGCTGGGAAGCAACATAAATCAGCAGAACCGGCGAGGTAACAATAACATTCTACAGGGCCGGCGCTAGGCATGGGCAGCAGCCCAGGGCCTCGCACTAAGCCCACCAGCATGGGGCCACGCACTGGTGATGTGTCCTATTTTTTCCCTGGCGATCTATTTCAAAGAAAGGTGTCACCTTGCAATTAAGGTCCTTCAGAGGGACCCCCCTGCCCGGGCCTCTCAGGGCTGGTGTCTGGAGGCATAGGGGAGGGAGAAGCTCCCTTCAATTGCAAGGAGACCCATTCACAGACACTGTGGGAGGCCCATTATCCACCATTTTTTGCGCCCCCACAGTTTTAACTTTTAGCCCACAAGCAATTCTCACACCTATCAACTGAAGGTGTGAGGAATGCTTGTGGGCTGAAAGTTAAAACTGTGTGGGGGGGGGGGGGCAAATGCTGGACAATGGGCCTCCCACAGTGTCTGTGAATGGTCTCTTTGCAAGGGGCCACTTATCTACATTAGAGGGGCCTCCCACATTCCATTTTAGCCCAGGGCCTCGCAAATCCTAGAACCGGCCCTGCATTCTAGCCTAGTGGCGATGCTCACGGTTAACGCTTGGTTTCGCGACGCTCACAAACGCTGTTCTCGCCTTACCCACGGGCCAGACACCCTAAAAAGTTGGTCATGTATCGTCCTTTTTCGCAAATAATATTTGGAATTCATCTTAAAAAACCAAGAAAGTGATGTCTAAAATCAAACTTCTAACAGTCAATACAACTCTGTAACTGATTCTGAATGGCTGAAAGAATTTTATGACTGCTGAATCCAAAAAAAAAGGTTAACTAGTTAATGAGAGTTCTTTTGCTTTTCATTTGTGTAAACGTTTCAGGCTTCTAAATGATAGTGCAGACAGGCAATGCTGAGACTTCCAAACTGGGTTAGCAAGGCTTGCAAATGGCCTTGGTGTGATGGGAGAGCAGCATTGAGCCCCAGCTGCAGGAGTCTTGGTAGTTAACACGGAAGACCCAAATACAAAGAAGTGGCAGTGTGCAAAGAAGAGAAGCCAAAACTGCAAGATGCCCGATATTTGAGAACAAACATATCTGGCAATAGGGACGCTTCAACGGAAACCACTGCAGTGACGTGTGTTTGGTGTTGTGAGGCAGCTTTCTCACTCACTACACAACAGGAGATGATGGGAGGCTGGTGATGAATCCGAGGGATAATAGACTTACTTCAACCCTCACTCAGCTCAAGATAAGGTGACCGGAGGAGCTCTATACAATGATGACGCTGCAGTATATCTTCCCTCACTTAAGACTATTGTGCAGGTTTATGCATCAATGCCCTGAGTGGCTTTGAGTGCCAGTTACATACATTGGACCACTTTAACACCTATTAAGCAAGCTACAACACACCGAGGGCGCAGGTTTGGGGGCAGTGGGTTTGTTGAGGGGAAGTGTATGCAGTGGTGATCTGTCCAGGGGGGTGGCGTGTTGTGGCTTAAATGGATGTTGTTACCTCCTGTGAAGATGGGGTAGAGCAGAGTTCTTCAATCTGTGGGGCGCGCCCCCCTGGGGGGGCGCGCCACCATCGCGGGGGGGCGCGCCCTGCACTGTAGAATCTTATCTTAGTTTATCTTGTACTGTGCCAAGATCGCAAGTCGTGACCCATTTCAAATGGGGATTTTTGAATAGGAGAACTCCGGAGCAGCAGCAGCTAATCAGCAGGTCGGAGCGTCACCTATGAAGTACACAGGCGGGCAACTAGAGCCAAATTTCGGGGGGGAAGTTAAAAATATTTCGGGGGGGGGGGGGCTAATTCTTCCAACCACGGACAAAGTGGCTGTGAGAAGGGGTGACCACACAACAAAAGCCTCATTTACAACTAAATGGTCTTTTAAAGACCTGTTAAGTACTCGGGTGCGGCTGCAATTACATGCTCGCCAGCCCGCGAAGCTGTGTCAGCCCGGGCTTACAGGCACGACGGGGTGTTGCGCGCCTGAAGGGACAGCAACAGAGAGTGCAGGAAGTGCAGCGAAATTCGCGTGCATAAAGTTCCTGCATTCCACTGCTTGTTCCCTGAAGACAGTGGGTAGTTTTTTGTGAAAGGGCATACATCCACATATTTTAATCTAAAGTTTGGCTTTGCATGTTCTAAACCCTACTGTTGCCTCCTGGGATGACCTGTGCCACTTAGATCGCTTCTTCGTGCCGCCTATGAGGCTTCTGCACTGCTGGCCCCCTTTCACTGGACTTCCGGCAGACAGCAGCTCCGACCCCCTTCCCTGAAAACCGATCCCCAACTTGGAGGTGCCCGTGGTGTGCGGGACCGAGGTACATGTGTGGTTATTACAGTGGCGATTTCTACTGTAGCGCCCACAGATCACTTGCTGGCTTCTAGGGAATAATTCCCAAACAGATTCTTGTGAATACGTTTTTTTTACCATTTATTTTGAATGTGATTGATGTGGGAGAGTCTTACTATTTGCAAAGAAATGTGTTTCTTTCATGCAACAACCATAATTTTAGATCAAAACGCGCCCTCACATATGAGAAATTGGAGGATTTCACAGATATTATTCGCTGTAAAATTAGTGGATGTGGAGCGGAGGATGGCCGTAGCAAAAATCCATCCACAGATTGACCGTCTCTGTGACGAAAAATAGGCACACCTGTCACAATAATGTTGGTGGTGTTATGATCAATCTATGTCTTGTGTGAAATAAAGCAACCTGGTGAAAACAATTTGTGAACATTTTATCTTGGAAAATTGTTTTTGAGCTGTGTAAAAAGCCTCTGTCATTTAACCACACCCACTCACAAACCTGCATTTAACTAAACACTCTTATTGTGTTGAACATTATTTGTCAAATATGGCCCGTAATATGCGGGTGGCGGTCGAATTTGTAGTGTACCAGATTCCAGAAATTTCTGTCAGGTGATGGGGGGGTCCGACATCTAAATAAATTCGGATGGGGGGGCTCAACCTACAAAAGTTTGAAGACCTCTGGGGTAGAGGGTGTGTCCTGCATTGTGGGTAGGGGTGGTGACTTGTTATTTCAGTCCGAGGTTGGCAAGGTTGTCCAGGAAGGTGGCAGAGTTGGGGTCGCTGAGGTTGTCATGGTGGAAGTTTAGGTTTACGAAGAGTATGTAGTCCATTGAGGCGATGGCGTGGGGCACGATGAGGTCGGCGATGGTAGTGTTGAACACGGTTCAAGGTCTGTAGGCGAGGGTGCCGCCTAGGGTCGTTCTGGGCTGGTCTGGATCTGTAAATGGAGGCGTATGGTGGTGGACGGGGAGTCACTCGTGCTGGAGGTGGTGAGTCCGAGGGAGCTCTTGTGTACGATAACAAGTCCTCCTCCTGGGCGGTTCGGGAGGTCCTTCCTACGGATCTTGTATCCATCAGGGATGGCGGGGGCGATGTTGGGGGCGGAGGTGAGAGTTGGTCCATGTTTCTGTGAGGAAGGCGACATCTGGCGAAAGGGTGTCGAGGTGGTCCCAGATCGCTACGGCATGTGTGTGCAGGGAGCGCACGTTGAGGAGGATGCACCTCAGGACTTCTGGTGTGCTGGCGTCCGAAGTGGGGGCGGCGGCCCTGGGGGTGCGGAGGGTGGTGAAGGTTTGTCAGCAGGAGAACTGGCAGTGGGTGGTGTTCGGCGCAGACAGATGGCAGTTATTCCTTCCAGAATTGAGTGCGAGGAGGGCAGCTGAGTCCTAGCGGTGGGTGGTCGGAGATCTAGGGTCCTTGGCGCTGGTCGAGTCAGGTCACAGACGGGCGCAGCGGCGCACCTTTGGCACGGCCGCCATTAAATAGGTAATGGGGAGGGAAGTGCCGCTGGGCACAAAAACAGGAAAAATAAAAGAAGGATAGCAGAATAAAATGAAAGGCAGAAATTTAAGGCACAATGAGAAGAAAACAAAAAGAACGACAAAAACAAAAAAACTGGCACACACACGCGCAGACAGACCACAGCGGACCAGCAGAACAGCTAGACTCTCCCCCACTGGACTAACAGGGATGTGGCATAGTACGGATCCTGTGGGTGGAGGAGGGCCTCTAACACCTACCTTAGAGAGAGGTGTAGGGGCAGCGGCACAACAGTGGAGCTGCTGGGGCGGAGAGCTAGGTCTCTAACCAAAAAATAGAACCATTTGCATGAGCTGGCACAACGAGCCTTGGAGCAGTTTGAGATCTTTGGGCCCGATCACGATGAAGGTGGGACCGCCCCTGAAAGCCCGTCAGTGGCAGGGCGGGCGGATGGTTGGTGGTTGGGGAGACCGACCGCCACAGATCCGACGGGCTCAAGGTGCTCAAGGTGCCCATCGGTCAGTCAGAGGGACTTGTATCCCTACAACAGTGGCAGTACCTGCCAGGCACTGCCTTAGGGATTACAATGTCCCTTCCCGCCAGCCGTTTCATGGCGGTTTACCCACCATGATAAGGCAAGCGGAAAGGGACATTGGGGGCCTGTAGTGGGCCCCCCTTCCTCCCTGGCCCTCTTACATGGTCCATGGGGGGCACCTTTGGTGCCCCAAGCATACCTCTGCACCAGGTTCAGGGTGCAAGATCGCCGACAGCTTGTCGGTGGATCCCAATTCCCACCAGGATGGCGGTTGGACGCAAGTGTGACCGCCATCCTAATCAGGCCCCTAATAACAAAAATTAGCTGAGAAGTAGAGTGAAAGTGGACAGGAGGATCTACCTCTAAAGGAAAACTTGCCTTTATATATGTATGTGGCATCTGTACAGATACAACCTGTTGAAAAGTAGCTCAGTGTCATATAAGGCCAAAGGGAAAGATACAGTCAACAAGTCTCTGGAGAGGTAGCCGAGTTCTGAGAGTGGAAGTGGACTGTTACTTTGTCATGAAGTTACTTTGGGTGAAACACACTCAATAGTGCTAGATGTCCCAGAATTATGAAATGTAAAGTGGAGAGACAGGAAAGTCATAAAGTACATACAATGAGGGATTCCTTCAAAAACCCCTTAGCGATCTTGGGGACACTAATGGATGGCAAACCTGTACAAAGGGCACAACACTGGTTGTACCTTTGGATCAGCACTTGAATAATATACTAAAAGTATTTCTTCCGGCTCCTTTATCCTACTCGGCCATCTCAACTTCCACGTGGAAGATCTGACCAACCCCTACTCGACCACCTTCAGCCGAATGAATACATGACTCCACCCACATGGCCCAACACCTCCTTACCATCATCTTTACAATGTTCCAAACTTCACGGTGAACAAGACCACCCGCATCACCTGGATGGATCACCCCTTGTTCACCCTCACCTATACCAGCCCACCGAGACCAAACACCAGCACAAAGACCACCTCATGCCAATGGAGCAAAATCCCAAAGGACATCTGGATCTCCAAACTCCAGTGCTGATGACTCTGCCCCCCATGACCTAGCATGCTCTATCAAGAACCTCAACACGCGGATCACTTTCTGCATGGACTCCCAGCTCCTCTGAAATCCCCTTCTTCCCACCGCAATCCAAACCACAAGTCAGCTAGCACACCATAGACCTCAGGCTCTCTCTGTAAACAGCTGGAACAATGATGGTGCTGCTCCCTTGACAATACTGACAGAGACCCCTACAAGTCTGCCCTTCAGAAATACCAGCATTGACTCAACTCCACAAAACCACCCCTCACAGAACAGATCCAACACAGCTCCAACACCACCAAGGAGATCTTTGCCATTGAGAAGGAATTATCATCTCCTTCTGCCAGCCCCATGACCATCACCCCATCACAAGAATTATGTACACAACTCTCTGACTACTTCACAAGCAAAATCTAAACTATCTACTAGAACTTCATCCCCCAGTCAGACCTCTCCACCCTCCAATCCCTCTACTCCATGACAGAAGCACCTCAGAAACCACCCTAAACTGCTGATCAGCCATCATCATAATAGAAACCACTAACTCCATGCACTCCATCTACTTAGGAGCCCTTTCATACCCCACTTCTCACACCCATGCATAAAACCTTGCTCTCCGCTGCCACCTTCCCTGACTCCTGAAAACATGCCCTCATCCTACCGCTCTTCAAAAACCTCTTGTGGACCCCATGAACCTGACCAACTACAGGTCCATCTCCATCCTTCCGTACCCTGTCAAGGTCCCGCAGAAGCTAATCAGTGTCAGCCTTGCCAATTACCTCAATGAAAACATCCGCCTGGACACTTTCCAGTCCGGACCCTCATCACCGCATTGGATGATATTTGCCTCATCATGGACAAAGTAGAGACAGGGACACTCATCCCACTAGATCTCTTGGCAGCATTCAGCATTGTTTCCCTCCACATCCTCAGCAAACGCCTACACAAGGAGGGATTTGTGGTCTGGTGCTTCAATGGATCCTCTCCTTCCTCTCAGGATGCACGCAAACAGTAAGCATAACCGCTAATCATCCAACGCCTCCAACAAGAACTTCAGCGTCCCACAAGGCTTCTCCTGGAGACCCACCCTCTTCAACATCTACATGACCCCCCTCACCAGCAATATTCGCTCCCATGGATTTAACATCATCTCTTAAGCAGATAGCACTCAACTCACCCTCTCCTTATCAGAAAATACCAAAACCACTAGATCAAACTTTGTCTGCTGTATGTCCTCAGTAGCAGACTCGATGGAAAGGAACTGCCTCAACAGTGACAAAACAGAAGTGGTCCTCTTAAGGAAAGACACCTCTCTTTAGTCTCCGAGCTGATGGTCCGCCGAGCTAGGACCGACCCATTTGTCCATCCAATGCTGCCAGGAACCTACGTATTGTGATTGACAATAGAATCTCATCAACATGGTCAGGAAAGTCTTTAAATGGCTTCCCCCTGGACATCTGCAGATCTAACCTGCAAGTGCCTGTCACCAGCAGGCTCGTCTACAGCAACACCCGTTTGTCAGCATTACAGCCAACTCATTAATATGCTCCAAATAATACAGAATGAAGATGCCAGACTCGCTTTCAAACTCCCTCACTGTACCCACATATCTAACCACCTCAAAGACCTCCAATGGCTCCCAATTCACAAACACACTCTTTTCAAACTCCTCACACACACCTACAAGGCACTTCACAACAAAAGCCAGCATACCTCAACAGCCGTATCTAGTTCTACTCCCCGACCAGACACATGTGCTCTGTCCTCTTTCTCCTTGCCTGCATTCTCAGCATCCACCGAGTCAGACCAGGAGGCCAAGCCTTCTCCTACCTCACTTTCCAAATCCGGGAACAAACTCCCCCACCACATCAAAGCCTTCAGCTTCAACCTTGAATGTAGGAAGAAATTGAAGACCTGGCTCTTCCACTAAACCTCAAACAGGCACGTTCTCCCCCTCCTTCACAGGCACCAGGATACACTTCCGAGTGATATGCGCGCCCTACAAATAAGGATAACATTACAAATAATAGAGTTTGCCAATATTCAAGGAACACATGGATGTGGACAAACAATAACTTAAAATATTAATGGATTGACAGGACTAGGGTGACCACAGATACCTAAAACCTTTGAGGTTCGGGTCCTTCGACCTTCATAACTGTGATTTTCTTAATGGGTACATAAACACTCGATTTCTCCAATGCATGTATTTATGGTCAGGCTCCAGAACCTTTATATTGCCCCAAGTTGGGACTTCCATTATAGGGTCATACCCAGATTTAGCCATGAGTATTGATTTTTATGTATATATGCATAATTCTTTATATACATTGTGCATCTCCCCAATTTAAGATTGCATTTTTCTGCATCCCTCCTTTTTGAATACATTTGGTTCCCCTCACCCTTTTACTTTTTTGGGTGTTACCCTAATCCCCTATAATCAGGAACCACCCAGGGGGTCCATATACAGGCATGAGATGTAGGCAGGTTATGCGAGTTGCCATCCCCCAGTTTTTTTGTATATTATGGACAAAGGTAGCCCTAACATTCCAACAGGAACCATGCAATATGTCTTTTCGACCCAGCGGGTTTTTTGACCGAGCCGATCTAGATGCGTTGGGAGGTTGCTAGGCAATAATCACTACGGCTGGTCCATCCTCAATCTCCATCACGCTGTGGAGATTCGAGGATGCTAGCAACGTGCTCGCATTCACTCAGCTTCTCAGCATTGCTAGGCAAGGCCTAGCATTGCTTGGCCATCCTTGTGTCAGTCCACGAGGGCACTTGAATATCTGTTGGCTTCTGGGCCACGGAACTGTAAAGGAAACTTTTCCGCCCTCACTGGGCCTTTATATAGCACACCGATTTGCCTCCTCCATTTTTGGATTTGAGGACAGAGGTAGGTCAGTGTACCAACGGCTCACTCTGATTTTGCCTAGTTTCGCGTAGATTGTGGGCGAGAAGACGCCCACACCTATCACCCCATGTATAGTAGGCATGTCGTAATCGCAAGGTTGCAAATTCCGCCCTATCCTGGTCAAACGGCGCGAGTTGTTGGCGCATGGCCTTGAGTTGTCTCCACACCCGAGGGGCTCCCATTCTCTGATGCATCTGTTCCAGCTCTCTAGTTTGTTGGGTGAGTTCTTCCAGTTTGCGCCTACGCTCTACATTATCAGCAGCGGAGATGGCTATTAACTCCCCCAAATGACCGCCTTTAGTGCTGCCCATTGTGTTGCAAGGGTGGTGTCAGTGTTGGCATTGTGAGAGAGGTAGTCGATGATGGAGCGCAGTACCCGCTTAACCACTTCTTTGCGATGCAGGAGAGTATTCCTAAGGCGACATATCCTGGGGGGCTGGTGCATGGGTGGAAGAGTAAGAACAGCTATTACCGGTGCGTGATCTGCGAGGGAAGCGACTCCTATTTCTACCCCTGTCGTTAGCGCATGTACGGGCGTGGATGCCAAAAGGTAATCTAGCCTGGCGTATGTTTTGTGCGCACTGGAATAGTAAGAGTATTCGCGGCTTTGGGGATGGAAGTTACGCCATAATTATGTGAGGCCTAGGTCATGCAAAAGTGTCAGTCCCTCTGTGGAAAGGGCGCCTGTTTGATGCGTGCGTTGGCAAGATCTATCCAGCGTGTTATTAAATACTAGGTTAGAATGTGGCGGTCCATCGTGGCTGTTGTTTCGATAAGGGCGGAGTTTAAGAATCGTTCTTGGCCATCATTCGGGGAGTACAGTAAGCCTATGGTGAACGTTAAGTTGCCCAAGGCAAATCTATAGGACAATAGTCTACCTTTTATTTCGAACTCCTTGTGTAGGACCTCCCCTTTAAACTGCTGAGCCACCAATATCGCTACCCCGGCTGTTTTAGCTGGGACTGAGGAGAAAAACTGGGTTGGGAACTTCCGGGACCGGAGGCGGTGACAATCCTTAGATAAAAGGTGTGTTTCCTGCAATAGGCAGATATCTGATTGGGCATGTTCTAGACACGACAGGATTGCTCTGCGCTTCACTGGGTTATTTAGACCCCTCACATTTAGGCTAAGTACTGTAAGTGTGTTAGAAGGCATTTACAGTGACAATAAAACAAAAGGCAAGGATGGCAAAGGTGAAGCGCTGGCGCCAATACTACCGAGGCACAGCGAAATCTCTCGCTCTAGGGTTTCATGGTGGCATGGATTTACGCTAACCCTGCAAGGAAGGTGGACAAGGAACACTGGATCCCTCCCTCTAAAAACCCCCAAGAAAAAATTAAAATGGAAGAAAGTGAACAAGAACATATTGTCCATCATCCGTTGGTGATTGGAAATGTGGTGAATTGGGGTGGTTGACCAATAATCAGAGAGCCTCCTCCCGCCAATGGCTCAGGGCTCAAAACAAGCAATCAGGCAGCCATTCGAGACCACAAAGTTCAGCCAGGGTGGGATTTGGCCAGTTCTGCTGAGACAGTTTCAAGAGCGGATTGTTGGCCCTTCTTTATTTCTGCAGCAGGAGGGTTTTTAGGGCGACGTCGTTTGCCCTGTTGGCGCCATCGGGGCTTGGAGTCCTCCGTTCTCCTCCACAGGCGGATCTACACCCAGCAAACGGCAGGCCTCCGACCGGGATTGTAGCTGGTACAATTTATTATCCGTGCGGAACACCAGGCGAAAAGGATGACCCCAGCTGAAAGAAATATTGCACTGCTGTAAGTGTGTTGCGATGGGTCGGAAGGTCCTACGTTTTTGCAGGGTGAGTGCAGACAAGTCTTGGTATAAGACCGGCTATTGATCGCGAAATGTCAGAGGATGTAGCTGGCGCGCTCTTTTAAGGATATCTTCCTTGGGACGATAATCTTGGACGCAGACCAGAATGTTCGACGATGGGGCTGATGGGGCCAGCCGAGGGCCCACCCTGTTTGCTCGGTCTATGTGTAATTCTGTCTCCAGAGGCCTACCCAAGATGTGGTTGAATAGCTCCCTTGTGTACTTGAAAAGGTCCTTTGTGTCGTCGTCTAATTTCACACCTCGAATCCGGACGCTATGGCATCGGGAACGGTTTTCCAGGTCTTCGAGGTGGGTCTGAAGGTCAAATTGTTGATCATGAATCCTGAGAACCTCCTGCTGCAGTGCTGTTCATTCCGTGTCCCTTCTGTCGCTTTTGTCTCCTAGTTCGGCGACTCGTTCACCGATGCCATCCATGTCTCTGCGGTCCTCCTTGATTTCGGCCGTGAATTCTCATTTGAGTGTTTGGATATCTTTTTGCAGCACAACAAACATGGATTCCAGGAATGCCTTTGTGATTGGTTCCGCTCCGTCGGCTCGCTCAGATGTGGGGCGGGCTGTGCCTCTCGCCATGTTGGTAGTCTGTTGACTAGCCTGTGCTTTGGCGAACAAGTCATTCAGGGTTTTGTCTTTGCGCCCCCGGGAGGAGGACATAGCGCGTCAACAACTGAGTCCCAAGGGAAATTCAATAGCGTTCCTACCGAGGCACAATTCTACCACCTGTGGGAGCACTGGATTCTGTAGTGTCCGGTCTCCTCGCTGTATGTGGCGCTTGCAGGGCACAGAGGCAAGTGGGCTAGGGTGGTGTTGGGTCCGTGTGATCACCAGCCGGGGGCTTGACGTCTCTCCCAGTAAGACACCCCCAGCAGGCTCAGCTTCCTGGCCTCGCACCGTCGTGCCTCTCGGTCTGCCTATGTCTCAACGCCCGCAGGGGTAGTTTCCCTTGCTGCACTTCCCTACCACAAGGCCGCGCTTACCGAGTGCCATTTGCCTGGGGCCGTCAGAGTTTGCTGCTACTCCACCTGATGATCTATAGTAGCTGCAGTTTCTGGTGTAGGTGGCCCCCCACTGAACTCCCAGGACCCCTTCAGCCTTGTGGTCGTCTACGTCTCCCCGGCCTGAGTCTTGTTGGCCGGCGGATGGTGCTCTCCTCGAGTCCCCACCGGGGTTCTAGCTGTCAGTCCCGGAGCTGTGCACGTCAAGCTGGGCCACACCGCACCCGCAGTCAGGGATGCACCAGACAGGGGTGTCTGAACCATGCCTCAGGGCTCCCAGCAGGCCGCAGTCTCCCCACAGGCTCCCTGGTGCAGCGGTCGCGACCCGTGTGGCAGCGCTAGTAGCCTCTGTGTTGCGGCTTCCACGCACCCCAGCGAGGTATGATTCAGGGCTGATGCGGCATAGGTAGGGCTTGGGGGAGTGCACTCTGGACAGGGCCTCCTTCACTCACCGCGGTCTTGACTTCGCTGCCCCGATGGATTTTGCTTGTCCAGCCCTCCGTCATTCTGGAGTCCCACCGCTTGCCTCAGCGATGTCCTCGAGCGTCCCCATGGCAGCGCTGCCACGGGTGGGCACCAGCACCACTATCGGGTCCCCAACCCTACGCACGCGTAGCAATGCCGCACAGGGACACCCGTAAGATGGCGGCTCGTCACCGTCCGTCCTCTGTTGCGAGACCACCACTAGCGTTCTCTGCCGGCTCAACCGCCCTCCGTTATTTCTCAGCCGGCCTGGAGCCACCAACGCCGCCCGCTACTCCGGCTAGGTGCCTCAAGCTTGCCGTCCCGGCGTTAGAGTAGCGCTGCACCTCGCCAGGGGTCCCAGGGCCTTGCCTCGCGGCTCCGGAGGAAGAGCGCGTTCACGGCTGCTCGCACCACACTGCCCGGATTTCACCCTCCGGAGTCTCCTAACGCCACCAAAGTCACTCCCCTCGAGTTCCGTAACCAGGACGGCTCCGGTGCTGAGGTCAATGAGCTTTGAATCGGCCAGGTGCCGGTGCTTTAGCGGGCCGTCGGCGGGAGCGTTTGGGGGACACGTCCGCTCACTCCGCCATCTTGGCCACGCCCCCCTTACACAGATTTTAATCCATAATGTACCTGGATCCCTAATAAATCGATAGTTCCACCAGATCTATAGTTGATTTTAACTCACATTTTTTCCGATCTTCTCACTCATCGACTGGAACACACTCACGTCTCCAGTCGTCCATTGGCGATTATAGTAAGATCTCCGTTGAAGTGCCCTCTCTCGGGGGGTCAATTGGGCACTTCAGCGCCAGACCAATGAGATGTAAGTCCAATGATGAAACATGCCACCTTCTGGTAGGTGAGGGCACTTGTTCCTACGAGCACACACTCCCAGTGACTACTGTCAGACCCCTATCAAGGGTGTGACTAGTCAGTGCGGGACAGTATACCCTTAGTTACACTGTAAGATTTCAGAGAAGATTGTAAACTGCACTGGAATTCTCCTCATCCTCCCAAGTTTATACGATTATATGCAATATGAAAATGATCCAGGTAAACGGAAACAGGGAAGGCCATCCAGACGATTCTTGCCATCTGCCCTCTGCAGTGTGGTTTATTACTTAGTGAATTATGTATAAAATAGACAGTGGGCTTCCTTGGGGGAATGCGTGCCAATCAGCCTTAACAGGAGCAGCAGGTGGCCATTTAGGTTTTGGCACAGTTATATTGAGGGGTGCGGCCCCAGTGCTAGGAACTTCATGATGCAGCTGGAGGGGGTAGCAACGGTTTGCCCTGTGCAATCACCTCACATAGTTATTGCGCTATAAGTTAGCATCTCACTCTGTAACATGCCCACCTGGCTTACCTAATAACGTTGTTCACAATAGTCAGTTTGTTGCATAGTTCTGGGCATTTGTGTTCATCTATTTGACGTCTCCATTTTCTGTGCATGCATATTTCAGACTTGATTGTGCAGCATGAGGTGAGTTAAGCAGCTGAGGTGACACTCCCTTAACTTCTCATCACAGTGTTTACCTGGCCTAAAACGTTTTCAATGAAACCTTTGTCTCTGTAAATAAAAATGAAGTCTACAGGATAAAAAGCTTTTCCACACTGCTCAAAGAGTATGTTAAATCACACTGCACATTCTAATTAGCTTGGCAGCGCGCATGCAAATCACATTTACAGACCAACAACAATAAAATGGAAGTAACAGTTAAGTATCCAGAATAATTAAAGGAATCATTTTTAGCCCGACATAATGAGCTAATTCACTTTACAAACATTTATTAAAATGAATTCACATTTTATTATTCCATAGGTAGTTACACAATAGTGTTTGAACGGAAAAAAATAATGAAACAAACTCCTGGTATCCAGCCCTCCACAATTAAAATGAAGACTCCCCAAGTAATATCAATCTAGCATAGACTAATTAAGTTTGCCTTGATAGCCACTCATTCCTTCTATTGCCTCCGAGCAAATTGTTTATTAGAGAAAGTTATTTCACACAAATCAAATCAAACTGGGTAAACCATTCTATTCCAAAGAAACTTTAGCCATCAGTCAATTAATCCATCATTTTCTCCAGATACGTTTGTTAAACAAGCAGATCATATTATCCAGGATATGGAAATCATATGATTAAATTAAAAGGCTACATTTATTGACAATTGCTTCAATTCTTTTATTATGAGTAAACAGATTTTCCTTGTGACTTGAACAACTCCAATTAAAATATTGTCTAATCAAAATAATTAACAAATTAAGCATTTTGGGGCGAATTGCTGTAGTAAATTCACTTTAAACAACAGTGCTTTAACAACCAAATAAAAATAGTTTCAAAATGGGCAAAACAGCAATAGACACTACACAACGCATTTGTGCCGTACACATTTGGGAAAATGATGACAAATCGTGAGTACAAAATTATAAATAAATATGCTAGCAGTCTAACTGGTAGGTGAAAATTATGTTAAATAAAATAGCATAATTAACCATGCGTGGAATAGGCAGCACACGTTGTTGTTGTTCAAGCAAAAAAATTCTATACCACTCAGCATACACAATTAAGCGTTATGTTTCCTCTCTGAAAAGTGTTAACCCTTACTACATTTCTTAGGCGATGCCATAGGGATATTGCTTTTTAGATTATACTTAGGATAAAACGTGTTGTCCTAAGGAAATCAACTCAAATTAATAAGGGAGCGTCATAGGTCTAGTAACGTCTATGTGGTTAAAGAATTTTCAATGTTTCTTTAAAATCCTTAATAATTTTGCAATTTTGGATTCAACTACTAGGTCCTACCAGCAAGTAGAAATGATCACTGTGCAGTACCAGGGTGATAGAAGTAGCAAGCTTCACACCAGGGGTCTCCAACCTTTTCTGTAACAAGAACTACTTCTGTTCAATAAAAATAATCCCGAGGCACTAATGATTTAAAAGTAAACACCACACCCAAGAGTGTCAGAAGTGATCACAATGGTACATTAGGCAGAATTTCTAGCAATAATGTCAAAAAGGCTTTGACAATTTGTACTGAAATATTACATAGGTAGTACATACAAACCATGGCTGCAATCCCCCTGACATCAATAGATAAATATGAGTAATACATCTCTCCAACTCAAATATTAGCTTTAAACACATTTTGGAAATTCAACTATTTTTCTAAAGACAACGGCTTATGAGTTGTGAAAATACACACATTTGTATCTTGAATACATGCTTTTTCTTTGTGGTGTGCATAGAATTCCAACCAAGCAAAAGCTTTCATAGTCGTAGGCTGGGCTGCACAAAGGACTGCTACTCACAGGTACCTGGAGAACCACTGATAGCTCATGAGCTACTCGTTGGAGACACTTGCATCAAACAATGTCCAATGGTTCTGAATCCGCTCAGAGTTATCAAAACAGTGGTGGTGAAGAAACTTTAGGCACGATAAGGCACAGCCTAGGTTAAAGCCGGCTTGGTGACCATTGCATTTACACAGTGGAGGAAATTGTTCTCAAGTAGGGTCAGGTCACAAGAATGACCAAACACAGTACTCTGGCTTCAGATCCGCTTAATAAGAGCTTATTGGGAATCATTTTGATGACAAAGAAAATACTCAGATCATGGTAAGGAGCTACTATAGGCTGAAGTAATATGTGAGTCGCATGATTAATGCAGAGGTTTTTCCGTGTTAGTCCTCATGTGGATCACAGTCTTGCTCTACGAGGGATGCAAAAGATATCGGACAAAGTCACACTGTCGTCAGTGGGATTTAGCAAGTTGCTTTCCGTCTCCCTCATGGTTCTTTAGAATTTTTGAAATACATTTTATTGGGCCACTCAACTAAATGTGTGGACATTCAATTTCTCAGTCTGTATGTGACAGTCATGAACTTGTGTCTCATACTCATTTTTTCTGACCATCTGAGAGAGTAACTGGGTGAAGTCTTCTCAAACAGTGTGCTGGGCTCTGGTCCGTTCTTCTCAACATAGAGCATGTGTCTCCAACAAGTCGATCACGAGCTACCAGTTGGTCACAGGCACTTTCAGAGTAGCTCACAGATAAGCACAGGGTCACTTTTTCCTTTTAAAGTTAAGTGAAATCTTTATTTCTTTTACATAATTATCTTTAGGTTGCAGATAGCAGGGCCTGATAATGAGCCATGCTTTCAAAGAGCTGCATTTACAAACAGAAGGCCTCTTGCTCTCACTAGCCAGTAGACACTGTGCCATATTTATAACTGAAACATATTGTCATTTGTTTTCAAATAGGAAAATTGTAAAGTGGCTAAAAATATCATTCTTTGAAACATTGAATCAATGATTTTCTCCACTTTCAATTAATCCAATGATGACATAATATTTTATGAAGCATATTTCTTCAATTCAAATTCCTCCTATTTAAAGAAATAGCTGTATTTTTTTGTTATAAATATGACACTGTGTCTACAGGCCACTGGGTACAAAATGCCTGCTGTTTGTAAATGTGACACTATGAATTGGGAGAAAATGTAATGATACGTTTTATGTAATCCATCTGAATATAAAGTTAACTCTTCAGTTTAATTTTGTCCCATTTCAAATTGTCACATTTACACAGCAGGCATCTTGCTCCCAGTAGCTGGTAGACACAGTGTCATATTTATAACTGAAAAATACAGCCATTTTTTAAGTGGGAGAAATTTAAAGTGCAGAACAAAGTTCTATATAATAAACTTGTTTTGGGAACATTTTTCTGCACTTTAAACTTTTCCCATTAAAAAAAATTGGTTGTATGTTTGTGTTATACATCTAACAGTGCAACATATGGCAAAAGGTATGTCCTGTGACACACGTACACACGACGCAGACTCTCATTCACCCATTCACATATTACCCATTCATTGGCACACATGTTCACACATCCCCAAAGACCACGGTCTCAATGTCACACATGGCAGCCCTGTCAAAGTACCCCTAGTCACAGTATTTTGTTCAAACCATAGCCTTTGCCTCTATAGACATTAGGCTTAAATTAGATGAAACTGGAAGTGGGGGTGTCTGGAAACACTGTGCGAGTGGCATGGTGTGGCATGGTGTGGCTTAGCGTGGCTTTCACTGATCAGAAGTAGCTCTCACAACAGAAAAGGTTGAAGAGAACTGACATAAAGAGACTGTGCTACCAGGCTCTTCTTAGCAATGTGGAACAACTACAAAGAGGCTGTCTTCATTCCAACAAGGTCTATTAGCAGTAACATAGCATGTCAGTTGGCAAAGCAGATAGATTTTTTGTATGAACTGATCCAAAGTATGGAAAGGAATGGAACCTGCATCAACAGAATTTCTAGCCTCTGAAAGTAATTAGTTGTATCTGTTTGCTAAGAGGCCAATCTCACAGGATTGGTCTTCCTGATCAAAGATTGCATTCCTGATGGAAACACATTCCTATGTAAAGGGAAGCTACGAAACTGTGGGTATTCGAGGAGAATACAGCACTTATCCGAATAATGTCCAGGCAATCCAGTACGCACACTTTTACTGCTTAAACTGGAACGGTAATTGCAATGTAAAATAGCACATCTGTAACTAGAAATAGGTTCAAACAAGCATTGGAAATGCAATAGGTCTGGCATTTGTTGAAGTTGGAGCTATTGGCATTATAAATGCCAATGTTTTTTAACTATGCAATAGACATGCCCTTCCTACCTTAATAAAATAAAGTACTCTGTTGTGTTTTTTTATAGTACACCTGCAATGGTGCTGTAGCGCTGGGAGTGAAAATGGCAGTTCAGACTCCATTAAAACAAGCAGTGCTGTGAGGGTGCAGTACCATAGGCTGTCACTAGGCGTTCCTTGGGACCTCTTTTGGCCATAAATGGTATTGTACCCTGCAATATGGCTGGGCAAAGGATATGGCGCAGCGGTGTGAGCTGCCGACTGGTGAGCTATGGATCCGCGTTCGAGTCTGCTGTCAGTCTCAACATCTTGTGATAATGGACTGATTGTTTAATTTCCCCGAACCCATGTCTAAGTGCGCTTTATAAATAAAAGGGTTTGTAAAATAAAAAACAAACTAGCAAAACAGCAGTGGCCTCGGAGTGGTGGTCAGTGCCTGCAAGCAGTGTTGTGGGAGAGGGGATGGCACAGGGAGATTAAGGGATATGAAGCAATGAAGCAGTGCTGTGGGAGGGGGGAGGCATGGAAGATAAAGCGACGGCTAGCAAATGATGCGACTGAAGGTTTATTGCACAACAAGTAAACAGAACAGTTAACGAGCAAAGAGGCTGGCCAATGAAAAAACAGAGTTCACACTAAGTATAAATAACCTGTTGGAACACATGTAAGAGAGGCAGTCCTCATGGGAAGATACAACATTCCAAAAAGGAGAGACTACTAAGTGTCTTCACCAATGAAAAGCATGCATTTATAAAGGACAGCAATAGGAAGCACTGCCTTGGCAAGATCTAATAACTGCATTTGGAATTAACATCTTCATAACTAATTCTGTTAGTAAACCAATTTGGAGGCAAAGGTCCTTCTGCTACCACTTAAACATTTAAAATAAAAATATACACTTAATGTTGCCAGTTGATCTGAAAACATGGTCAGCTGGCCCACGTGTCATCTCTATACTGAGGGTATAGAAGCACACAGTGACTCATTTATAACCTTGTCCGAAGTTTCACCTACAATCCCTGCCAGGGTCCGCGTCACAAGTCCCTTCACTTAAGAAATGTAGGGTACGTGTCTCAAGGATTATCCTCTACTCAGACACCAAGGATACCCAGCATAAAGCACTGAATGGCCACTATCTGAGGCACATGGAAGCAAACAATCTGGGGTTCAGTAGACTTCTGAACCCCGGGTCACCACAGTAATGTATAACAGGCATGTGAGGCTGATTGACACAGGAATGTAAGAGTATGTACAAGACTAGTCTTGTACACGGTCACGTCCTCTTACAAACCTTTGTGGAACAAGTAAAAGGTGAAGATTCAGTGAATGTATAGATACAAGTATTTAAAATTTAAAGGGCGGTGCCCTCTTTGTACTTTTACCCATTGGGAGAAGGACTTTATGCAACTGATTCACAAAGGTATGTAAGCGTACCTAAACAAGTGCTGTTGGTGTACTACTTTATATACTCCATAAAGCCTTTGTGATTAGGCCCCTATGTTATTAAAGCACAAATCGAGCGCTGCATTTTCTCATCCACTCGTCACCTTTAAAAAAAAAAATGTCATATAAAATCCCGTCATGGATGTAAAATGCTTACAAACATTTATCCAGCTTTCATAGAAAACAACTGCTAAAACACATCAAAACACTAAAATGGTAGATAGTAGGTGTGCCTCTGTTGTACCGTCTATAGCCAGCAGACAACGTTAATGAAACACAAAGGAAAAAAAAGAACTGATAACAAAAGGAAATGCATTATACATGCTAGCTTCTACCTAGCGTCCATTAGGAACGCCAAGAAAGCTTTCCCTTGTAGCACAGCTCTTCCTGCTGCTAATGGCGGCGTTGAACTCTTAGCAGCAGCCAATAAGCTATTACAACTTTCCGCTTCACATTCAGCCCAGATCTGTTCAGAGAAGAGGTCAAGACACAGCCGACTTCTTCCATAAAAAGCACTGCTGATTTGGAACAATATTACTCCAGTTGAACATGGGATGCCTTTGGGTCTGAAAGCTGTTTTAACCTCCTCTTTTTTCCACTGTGCATGTTTCCAGCTGGTCTTCTTAATGGGATCCCTACCTCTCCATTAGATGCCTGCTATAAGCAGATAACGAAATGTTAATGTTATTATACGTGATCATATTACTCAGTCGCCATTGGTTTGTTATTTTTTTAGGCCTATGCAGCGGTGATGGAAGAAGGCGAGGAAAATAAGATGAAGCACTGATTTATTCACCAAGTCTGGGCAGCCACTACCATAACAGAACATGGCGGATCACAGTTGTTGGACAGGCAATGGTGTAACTCTGCCGTACAGTGCAGTGCTAACATAAACACACAGAGGCTATCTGCAACGGGGGGTTGTACTAAGCACACACATGGATCCTGTTTATTCATATTGTTAATTTTACTCAAACAGAGTTGGAGTCAAAATCAAGAAGGGGCTCGAATGCACATGCAGTTTAATGCCAGGTGTTGTTGAATGGAAGAACCAAACAAATCTCATATCACAGCCTGGCAGATGTCAAGGACAGGCATTTCATGTGTCAATGCAGTGGTAGTAGTTGTAACCCTGGTGGAATGGGCCCTCAAACATTCCAGAGGCTATGTCTTGGCCAGTGCATAGCAGATTATTGATGCAAAGTACTATCCATCTCGATAGGGACCACTTTTGTCACAGAAACGGCCACAAAAAGCTGGACATGGACATCGCGTCTCTTGGTACGATTAATATAAAAGGCCGAACGCTTTGTTGTGGTCCATCCAATGAAGCCTCTCCTCCTCTTTCGAAGGGTTGGAAGCACAAAATGCAGGCACAGTGATAGACTGCTGTACAGGGGCAGGGTCTGGGGGAGTTAAATCAACCGAGACAGAGGCAGGAAATAGCGCTCTCAAAGAGGGTTTTATTTTCAGATAGGCTTTCCTCCTTTTACTAGTCACTCTTAGTCTTGCGAACTCTGTGGGCTCCGTCCTGACTCCCCTTGGGAAGCCCGAGCTCTCCAGAATGAAGCCGTCCCGAAGTGCTGCTGAGTCCGCCTGACAGGTCTTGGCCGCGGGATGTCTCGTCGGGTTCTGGCTCCGGTCTCCGTCCGGACGGGTCCACACAAAAAAGAAAGAAAAGGAAGTCACTGGGGCGTCCTTGACAGGACTGGTGGGGCCGGGTGTGAGGGAAACCAAGTGCTCTATTTACAAAACTGCAGTGCTCGTGAGGGGAAAGGGCACAGAGGCGGTACAATATTTACACTGGCTATAGGGTGTTCGGCTGGCCGCTCCGCCTCACCCAGCCCGCTACTTTGCCCCGTACCTTGTTCAGCCACGCTCCTCCCGTGGGAACGTGGCAGGGCGAATCGCCGAACCGGTGGCCTCCTGGCTTGATGATATCAGCTGGGCTCCGCTCGTATCCTTCCTCTTCTTCTCCGACGCTCGGCTGGTCCACTCTCCGTCTCCACTCCAAAACTCCTTCCGCCTCCGGGGAAACGCCGTCCGCTCTCTTGCGGGTTCTTCCGCCTTTTGACTCGGCTTCGCTCTCAGGGGGCGGAGCCACGTAGTCCTGCAGTTCGGGGTTAAAGGGACCCTGCTCTTTTTCCTCCGGGTAGCACCACGCACTGCCGGCTTCCGTTGGGAACCACTCCCCTGGCTCTGTCGTATCAGTCTGTGTAAGGGGGACAGAAAGGGGGGTCAGCGGTACAGCGGACCACCAGTCCAAGGCAACATCTGTGTCAATGTCCAAGGGACCCGCCACCCCGTCACACACCTCCCCCCTGGACTCTCCCGATCGGGGAGAGGGATGACCCTGGATAGAAAATCCGCGTTCCCATTCTCGGAACCCTTTTTGTGCTGCACAGTGAAAGAATAGGGCTGCAGAGTCAGGAACCACCTGAATGCCCGGGAATTAAGGGATCTGTTCTGGTACATCCATCTCAGGGGAGCATGGTCTGTTTGCAGTATGAACGGCTTACCCTCCAAATAATACTGAAGCTTTTCTATGGCCCATTTAATAGCGAGGCACTCACGCCCCACAGTGGAGTATTTACGCTCCCTAGGGAATAACTTACGGCTGGTATACAAGATCGGGTGCTCTATGCCTTCACTATCCACTTGTGACAATACGGCCCCTATGCCGATCTCGGAAGCGTCCGTGGCCAGAATGAATGATCTGGAGAAATCAGGGGACTCAAGTACAGGGGCTGATGTTATGATGTTCTTCAACAGCCGGAAGGCTTCCAGGGCTTCCCGGGGGGGTTCTGTATTTCCCTGGTTCTCACGTCTTTCCGTAAGAGATCTGTTAAAGGCGCGGCCACCTCTGAAAATTTGGGAATAAACCTTCTATAGTAACCGATCAGGCCGAGGAAGGCCCGGAGCTCTCTTTTGGTGGACGGAAAACGAGTGTCTCTAATGGCCTTCACCTTCTCGGCCTGGGGAGCGATGGTGCCTTCTCCCAACACGTAGCCTAGGTATTTGACTTTTGTAAAGGCAGCACGTGATTTTTTCGAGTTGATGTGGAGCCCTGCGTCCTGCAGAGCCTTGAGGATTTCCTGTAGATGTTGTAGGTGCTCTCTCCACGTCTTGCTGTGGACCACTATGTCATCCAAGTAGGCGGAGCAAAACGAGGGATAGGGTTTCAGTACCTGGTTCATGAGCCGTTGAAATGTGGCAGGGGCCCCATGGAGCCCGAAAGGGAGTACCGTGAACTCGAAGAGCCCTTCATCAGTGATAAACGCTGGTTTTTTTCTATCCTCTTCTCTGAGGGGCACCTGCCAATATCCTTTAGTTAAGTCGATGGTTGTTATATATACCGCATCGCCTAGCTTCTCAATAAGCTCATCGACGCGGGGGATGGGATAGGCGTCGAATGAGGATATCGTATTCAGGGCTCTGAAGTCCATGCAGAAGCATTTTGTTCCGTCCGGTTTGGGGACCATCACTATCGGAGAGGCCCAGTTACTGGTGGAGGGCCTTATAACACCCAGCTCCAACATGTCCCGTACCTCTCGTCTCACCGCCTCTCGTCTGGCTGCTGGGATCCTATAGGGCCGTTGTTTCACTATTTTGCCTGGCGTCGTTTCGATGCGATGTTCCACCAGCGTTGTCTTTCCTGGCAAATCGGAAACTATGGACATAAAGGGGAGTAATGCTTCCCTCAATTCTTGATTCATCGGTTCCGTAAGCTCTGGGTTCACTATTAGCTGTTTGAGGGTGGTTTCCTCCGTTCTCTTATTGGGTATTGCCAAATGGGCACTCCGGGGAGGAGTACCGATCCATTTCTTTAGCAAGTTAATATGGTAGGTCTGCGTTTTAGATGGGGAGATCCGTAGTCTGTATGTGGTATCCCCTATTGTCTCTGTTACTTCATAGGGTCCGACCCATTCATTTTTCTTCGTGATGGAAGGCAATAAGATGAGGGCCCAGTCGCCGACATTCAGTCTCCTCAGTCTTGTTCCCCGGTCGTAGTATTTCTTTTGTCTCTTCTGTTGGTTTTCGAGGTTAGTGTACGCCAGACTTCGGAGTTTCCCCAGTTTGGACCGTAGTTGAGCTGTATATTCCAAAGGCGAACTTCTGTCTTGTTCTTCTTGTGTTTCCCACGCACTTTTTGTTATTTCGAGCAGCGTTCTCGGAAGCCTCCCGTATAGTAGTTCAAAAGCTGAATAGCCTAAGCTGCTCTGTTTCTGAGCCCTGAGCACGTACAAGGCCAACGGGAGCAAACGGTCCCAGGCTGGACCCTCTGAGGTCAGCATCTTCTTTAATGTCATCTTCAGCGTCTGGTTGTACCTCTCAACGAGGCCGTCCGTCTGAGGGTGGTAGACGGAGGTCTTCAAATGATGGATATCCAGGGTCTTGCAGATCTCTTTCATGAGTCGGGACGTAAAAGGGGTTCCTTGGTCTGTTACAACCTCTTTTGGAAACCCGACCCTAGAAAACAATTCCACAAACTTCTCGGCTACGTTGGCTGTAGTGGGGTTTTTTAAGGGAAATGCCTCTATGTATCTTGTCGCGTAATCCACAATAACCAGCGCGTATAGATGCCCTCTGGGTGTCTTTGGTAGAGGCCCGATAAGGTCCATTCCCACCCGCTCGAAGGGTACCCCAATAACAGGCATCGGTTGTAAGGGGGCCCCCTGGGGTCGATGTGTATTCCTTCTCTGGCAGATCTCGCATTTTCTACAATACTCCTGCACGTCTCTGTAGATTCCTGGCCAGTAGAAATGCCTTACAATACTCTCTGTGGTCTTCTCTTTCCCCGCATGGCCGGCCGTCAGATGGGCATGTGCAAAAAACAGTACTTGCTCTCGAAAGGACAACGGAACCAAGAGCTGTAACTCGTTTCCGGCTGCGGCTTCTCTGTATAGCAGGTCTTTATTTATAACGAACCTAGGAAAGGTGGGGTTATGGCCTTCCTGTGCTGTCTGGGCTGCCTCCCAGGCGTTAAACAAGGATCTGTCCTCTGACTGGGCAAACCTAAAACTGCGGTCAAGGACCCAGGGATCGGTAGTGATCTCTGCTATGCCCACAGGATAGCCCATAATAAAGGCCCCTTGTACCTTAGAAGTCTCCTGACTATACATCGTCCGATTAGAGACCTAAGATCTTCAGGAACGATGCAATTCAAAATACCCCGCATTAAAAGAGCTAAAATGGGAGGTAAATCATTCCGTTCTCTGGCTACTAAACATTGGAACGATCTCCCCCTCCAATTGCGGATGGAACCTTCCGAAAGGATATTCAGGGCAAAACTCAAAACTCTTCTTTTTCCCAATTAACAGCTGTTATGATCTCTTCCCTGTCTCTACCTTGTTGGTTTGATTTATAAGCAGTTAGCGCGGGGACACACAGTTTGTGTAGCCAGGCGCTTTATAAGTGTTTTATTATTATTATTATTATCAATGCGAACTGGGGGCAGGGCCTAGGCAAGGGCTGCTCAGACAAGGTTCTCCGGAATAAGTCCAGGAAGTCGGGGTTATCTACTCCCAGGATCATGTCCTCAGGGAGGGTTGGCATTACTCCTACCCTCACTGTGCAAACCGGCAGGTCGATTGGGTAAATGGACACCTGAGCAACAGGATAAGGCTTAATGTCCCCGTGTACACAACGAATGTGTACAATGACATCCTGTACGTATTGGTCGGGGAGGATAAACCGTTGCACTACCGACTGTCTACATCCCGAGTCCAGTAGTGCTTTGATGATGTACCCGTTTACCTTTATACTCACGTAAAATGAGGACCCCAACTCTGCTGAGTAAAGGACTGCCTTGGGTAGATAGCCCACTTCCATGGGCTCCTCGGTTTGTCTTTTCCTGGGGCAAAGGCGGGCAATGTGGCCCCACTCGCCACACTCAAAGCATTGCGGCCCACGCATTATGGGGGCCTCCATCCGTGTAGGCCGTGGTCGGAATGGTTCGGGAGCAGGTCTCGTTTTTTTCTCCCCTTTGCCAGCGGATAAGGGTTTTGGATTCCTCTCTTGTTCCCAACCAATGCCCCGGGGTTGTGCTCTGGCATAGTTGGCTGCCATCTCTATGGCCTGTTCTACAGTGAGTCCCGAGTGTTGTCTCAACCACCTCTGTGATCCGTAGGGGAGAGCCTCCATGAATTGCTCTAAGTAAATTCGAGCCAGTATTTCCTCTTTGGTGCTGGTTTCGGACTTCAACCACTTGTCATCCATCATTTTCAACCTTAAGAAGAGAGTTTTGGGGTTCTCACCCGGGATCCCCTTCTCTTTGCGGAACCTGACTCTGTATGCTTCAGGGTCTAGCCCCAAATGGTCTAAGATCACATTTTTGATTAGTGCATACGGGGCGTTACCAGCAGGGTTTGCCACTTGATACGCGAACTGGGCTTCTCCTGTTAACAGCGGGGCCAAGAAGAAGGGCCACTTGTCTTCAGGCCACCCCAGCGCTCTGGCTGCTCGCTCAAAGTTCATTAAGAACGCATCGGGGTCTTCGCCTTGCACATATTTTTGCAGCGCGATTCCTGTGGGGCTGGGGACATGTGCTCTGCTCTCCAGGGGAATGATACCACAAGGAGGCGCCATGGTTTTCTGCATGTTTTCCATCTGAGCGGAGATAGTGGACTTGAACAGGTCCCGATCGGCTTGGGCCGAGGTCATCTGCCGCTCCACCGCCCATTCCAATTTCTCCTGCCCCTTGATGAGATGCTGTAAAAGGGCGTCCATCTCGGGATCACAGATGGACTGGGATGGATATCCCACTTCTGACACCAGTTGTACAGGGGCAGGGTCTGGGGGAGTAGAATCAACCGAGACAGAGGCAGGAAATAGCGCTCTCAAAGAGGGTTTTATTTTTAGATAGGCTTTCCTCCTTTTACTAGTCACTCTTAGTCTTGCGAACTCGGTGGGCTCCGTCCTGACTCCTCTTGGGAAGCCCGAGCTCTCCAGAATGAAGCCGTCCCGAAGTGCTGCTGAGTCCGCCTGACAGGTCTTGGCCGCGGGATGTCTCGTCGGGGTCTGGCTCCGGTCTCCGTCCGGACGGGTCCACACAAAAAAGAAAGAAAAGGAAGTCACTGGGGCGTCCTTGACAGGACTGGTGGGGCCGGGTGTGAGGGAAACCAAGTGCTCTATTTACAAAACCGCAGTGCTCGTGAGGGGAAAGGGCACAGAGGCGGTACAATATTTACACTGGCTATAGGGTGTTCGGCTGGCCGCTCCGCCCCACCCAGCCCGCTACTTTGCCCCGTACCTTGTTCAGCCACGCTCCTCCCGTGGGAACGTGGCAGGGCGAATCGCCGAACCGGTGGCCTCCTGGCTTGATGATATCAGCTGGGCTCCACTCGTATCCTTCCTCTTCTTCTCCGACACTCGGCTGGTCCACTCTCCGTCTCCACTCCAAAACTCCTTCCGCCTCCGGGGAAACGCCGTCCGCTCTCTTGCGGGTTCTTCCGCCTTTTGACTCGGCTTCGCTCTCAGGGGGCAGAGCCACGTAGTCCTGCAGTTCGGGGTTAAAGGGACCCTGCTCTTTTTCCTCCGGGTAGCACCACGCACTGCCGGCTTCCGTTGGGAACCACTCCCCTGGCTCTGTCGTATCAGTCTGTGTAAGGGGGACAGAAAGGGGGGTCAGCGGTACAGCGGACCACCAGTCCAAGGCAACATCTGTGTCAATGTCCAAGGGACCCGCCACCCCGTCACAACTGCCCAACGTGAAAGGGAGTGTGGCTTTTGTCAAGATTGAAGCCTGAGCACCATCTTGCCTGGGAAAAAGAAGGTGTACGGCGGTTGCACCGAATGTCCCTGGAGTTCACTCACGTGATGTACTAAATTCATCATAATGAGAAAGACAGTCTTCGAAGTCGTGAGATTAGGAAAGCAACCATGCATCAGTTCAAGGTGCGTATGCATGAGAAACGTCAAAGCCAAGAACCAACTGAGACATCACAATCAGTTTGGGAGGGAACATGTGTGTCAAACCTTTAATACATCTAATCACAACAGGTGATTTAAACAAGGAAGTTTGACCTGTCAAAAGCAGAAAGGGCTGACAAATAACCTTTAATAGTGCCCACTGCAAGGCCTTGCTGGGCTAAAGATAATACAAACATAAAAAAAGTTTAACAACTTTGCTTGTAGGGGCCTTCTCTTACAAGCTCCATACCAAACCAAAAGTTTGTCCTAGTGCCTGGCATAAATGGATTTTGGGATAATGGGGCTCAGTGGCAAGGATGATATTCACCACCTCAAGCAGCAGGTCAAACGCAGTCAGTTGCCCCACTCATTGTCCCTGCATGTGGGTGTAGACTGCATAGATTTTGTTGGAGGACCCTGCCCTGCTGTTGTGACAAAAGAGACTCCCACAGTGGTATCCTTATCAGAAGACAGATGCTCATGCACAGAAGTTCCGGATATCACACTCTCCTGGGCCAATCCAGAGCCACTACAATGACTTGGGCCCACTAGTTCTTGAGTTTTTCAGGACCCCAGGTAGGAGACGCAGTGGCAGAAAGGAGTACAGGAGTCCGGTGTTCCATTCACGCTGGAATGCATCTAGGCTATCCGATTTTATATTTAAATATATAATAACATTTAAAACCCCACTGAAAAGGAAATAGCCCTCATCAATGTAAACAAACACTGATAAACACCTGTACAGCCACAAATTAAAACGTCATCCAAAGAAAGGAAATTGAGAAAGAATGTGTCATTTCTATTTCTTTCTGAAGGGGCCAACACAATTTAACTTTGTTTTACAAGGTACAAGCAAGAAAGGCTGGTCTAAGTTTATTCTGTTTGAGTGTTATTGTTTAGGAATGTCACTAAAATATTGCTTATTTTTTCTTTGGTTTTCTCTAGGTTTGTGTGTTTGGCATAAAGGTGCAGGGGTTAGAAGCATGTTTTAGGTCTGATCTAAGTATTTTATATAATGTAGAGAATCTGAAAAATATTAAAATAATAATGATTTTTTTTGGCAGTGTTTAATTTTTTCACTGATAAGTGAAATGACTGGCTTATAAACATCTTGGCCAATATGTAGTACCACATTTACCAACAGACATGGAATGGATAAAACCCCTTGGTACATCAGCCCCCTTTTCTAACAAGTCAGTATTGCTAGCAGGTTAACAGCCAATCAAGCCCAAGCTATAAACATTTCATGCAAGGTGTAGTGACAGGTACTTGTGAAAAGTGCTGTCACCATGCACGTGGGATAGTGGTGAAGACATGACACAGGACCTTCCACATATCAACACAATATATAGCTGGAAGCTGTCCCATTTCTATGTGTGATACCTTTAGGTAATCCTGGCATTGTACCCAACTGCGCTTTTCTGCTTGGGGTTTTGAGACCATAGTTACAATGTTAACAGCAACATTTCCTTTCAAGTTATAGAGTACAATGGACTGTCTGTTAAAAGTTCAGTACTGACTTAAAGTGGGAAATTTGCCATGGGGACACTTGGCAGCCATGAATGTCCACATAATAGGAGTACCACCTTATAATGCAGTCAGGCAAGGGCTGCAGAAAAGCTGTGGTGAGCTTGCTTAAAGCATCAGGTTCCAGGTGTCTTAGTATGCATGTCAACAAATTAATCTGATGTACTTCAAACGCTTAAAGGTTTTGCAAGGTACTATGTTGTTGGATTGGTTGACCACCCCTACAATGTCATAAGGAGTATGCGAATGACCCCAACTGTGTCCTGGAATTTGTTTATTAAAACAATTGAATATAACATGCTTACTGTTTTAATCCATTAATAGTCATGTAAACCAGACAGAGTCTTGACAGAGTGCGTGTGAGAGGTAATGAGATGTGAGAGGAAAATCTAATGTTAGTGTGAGTAAGAGTGCAATACGCAGACTTTCTATGCTTAAAACAGTCTATCATAAGTCTGCTGGATACGTTGCCAATGGGAAGACACTACATATCCTGCATTACTTTTACTTTAAATTAAATATGTGCTTTATAACAATCGCTACAAAAAAGAACATATTTTGTAAACACTAGAAAATACAGATTTTGTCTATTTTGTGGGTCAAGCAGCTGAATAAATACTGATAAGAACTGGTTTAAAAAAAATTGGAAAACACTGAGAAAATACTACTGAAAACTTCAAAAAATAAACGCTGAAAACTGGACAGCCAAAATGCATCCCATAACGAATGTGCTTGCAGAAACTCCAATAAGCAAATCTTTCGAGATAGTATGTTCTTGACAGTAGATAAAGCATGGGTACTCCTCACTTCCCTGCGCCAACTTGGGCTGTAGATAGCACTGCCAGGTGGCTCGTGACCAGGAAAATGCCCTAGCAGTACAACTAACTTCAGAGTCATAGAGCCTCTTGGCACAGGGCCCGGGACCTTACTCTGCCAGGTTTGTTGCATTACCACATGGCAGAGGTGATGTTTGGGACAGCCTGAATCAGCATCCCTTGATGGCTGGCAAGAAGGCATTCAGAGCAAGGCAAATGATCCCCGTCTCGAACTTCTGTTGGAGACCAAAGTCCTCTGATCTCCACATCCCCCAGTAGGCCTCTCCCACCCAGCAGGGACACATCCGTCATCACTGTCAGCTCTGGGTCGGGAAAGGAGAGGGTCCAGCCACCAAACCAGTTTTGTTCATGCCATCACCACTGCAGGTCATAAGCTGTCTCATTCGAAATTTGGATGATTGCAGTCAGATTTCCTTGATGATGGGCTCACTGGAACGTCTGAATCCATTGCAGAGCCTGCATGTGCCACCTGGTATAGCTGACAGGGAGGATGCAGGAGGCTAGAATGCCAAAAAGCTCACACTGTAGTAACGAGAATGAAAAGTTTGGGGTCATCGCTCAAATGTCCTATCCTGTACTCCAGCAATGTAACCAGTGCTTAATTTGTGCCGGTGCTATCCGGTGCTTAGCACCGGCACTTAAATGTCAGGGCCGGGTCTATGAATTTTCTGCTGTGCGTCGTTGTTCACCTGCTGCTTGCGCTTGCAGTTGCTTGCTTCTTCTGCTCTGTGCACTGCAGGCCTGGCTCGCCCCGCAGCGTGCGTGTGGTGGTGTCTACCGTGTCTGTCTTGTGCATTCTGAGATTCAGTCAGTGTCAGTGTCAATTATTATCCTGCGCCCCGCGGCCGCCGCCCGAGTCTCATCATGCGTGTCAATTTCAAATCGTCACGAATCAACACACTCACCGGCGTGACGGCCCGGGGCGTCTTCTCTCTCTTTAGTACTTGCAAGTTGCACCGTTGTTGGCAGGGACTGACTGAGTGAACCCGTCCGATAATTAATAAATAAAATATATATATTATGCAGTATGATTAAATAAAAAAACATATATAATGTGCACTTGTGCAGTCACTCAGTGTTTGTTTCTGTTTCATAGAATCGTAACTTTCGTTTCGGCGCGGCCAGCCAGAGAAGAGTTGCTGAGATAGTTTCTGTTTTGCCAGGTGGGCGGGCCGGCCGCGGAAGTTGGTGGGGGCTGGTCCTGGACTGGAGCGAGCTGCCCTGGTTCTGATGCGGGTTGGGGGCTGGGGCCAGTCGGGGGTTGTGCGGAGTGTGCGCGCGGAAGCGCGCGCAGATTTTTTTGACTTTGGCTCTGCCCAGTCACCAGTTGCAGGCAGCCATGATGAGCTAGTGAGCCACGCCCCAGCATAACCGCACTGCCTGCGCAGCAGTTCCCCACGCCACCCGCCTGAGGCAGCTCCACCCCCTGAGACTCACGACGATTTATTTAAGTAAGTTACTCAGTGAGTACTTAGCCCTTACCCTGGCCTTAGCCGCCCTGGCCCGAGTCCCCACTCCCGAGTCCCCACCAACGAGTGCGCCGACGTCGACAAACTTGGGAGCCGGCCTGGACTGTTGTGTGCTGTCCAGTACTGGTGTGCTGTCCTGTGCACTGTGGTGGTGGCGTGACGGACCGGTCACTACACTGTGCCTGGCTGGCCGCCGTCTGGTCGTGGCACTCAGGAGTACTACTACTGCAGCCACCAGTACTCAGTGTGTGTGTGTCCTGGCCTGCTGCCAGCCCCACCATCCTCGATAACGGTAAGAAAAAAAAATGAAGCACGCACTAAACTTTCAATTACGCACTAGTACTACTAGGCAGAGTGAGTAGTCGCCTGATGTTATCAGTACTCGACGTTATCCCACACTTAGTTTATTCCGGTATGAATAATGATTCCGGGATTCCCTTACATTTACGCTTGGCCGAATTACTGATTTAAAGTGAGTTCGCAATGTAAATCGCCGGTATATTGATATGCTTAGAAACTAAACTGTACAGTAGGCGAGCTGCTCTTCACACCCGGCAGGAGCAGGAGGACTGCGCACAGCAGCCCGTGAAGCTTGCCCAGACTGCTGCATGGCACGGGCAGTCAGCGACACATACGGATGCACCACAAGGCCTGGCTCCAGGCGCTGATAAGACGGGATGTTCATTGGTGGACACAGGCCAAGGTCGGTGTGCCATGGTGGACGCAGCAGCTGGCTGCAGGGGCACTTCCACTGCGGCAAAAAGGTCCCATAAACCTACAGGAGAATGCATATCAGATATCACACTCATAGGTGGGGGTAAACCTCTAAACTACAAATGTATCCTCAACCCCAGCATAGACTGTTCCAACTGCAAACGAGTGCATGCAGGGGCTGCATGGTGGCATCGATCTGACCATCCGATGTGCGCACAGCCCTGCAAGAGAAGGACTGACCTCTTCCCCCCACCCCCGACTCCCCGAGTGATTTACTGTCTTATCAAAGACATTCTGTAACTACTTACGGAAAGGAGCGCTGTGTGCTGCGAAGCCTGATTTTATTATTTGGCTTTTGGCAAAAGTTAATGTTGAATTATTTTAAAATACAACCTCTTCCACATTTCAAACATTTTACGAGTCCAAGTATCAGGGAACATATTGTTTTACACTTGACACATACACCACGTCTTGCCTCTTAGTGCCTCATTTATTCTCAAAACGTCTCATCAAAATAAAGTGATGCTAAAATTCTTTGATTTGTTGGCCAGGGGTAAATTGCATATGCTTCCATTCCTCACATTTTCTGAGTTCTGTTGAGAAGCAGGAACCTATTTCTAGCTGCCATAATGAAATTACTCTCTTTCCCCCAATGACTTTAGTGTTTCCATTTATGCTGTGGTTTCCTGCTTTCTGAATTTTTCCCATGGCACGGCCTTCTTATTCCAAACTTGTGCTTTAAATGCACATTTGCTTTCATCTTTTTCAAAATGGTTCACGCCACAGGGAACCTCCTATCAAAACCTTACGAAGGCTCCCTTTCTGAAATTCAGATCTGGTATTATATTTGACTATTAGCAGTGCCACTTGAACATGTGGGTGGAGCTAATAAAGTGGGTGGCGCCAGTGTCGAGAGTGGGCAGAGCCCTAAAAAGTGGGTGTGGCCTCCGAAAAATTTTCAGCACCTGCACTTCATATTTTACAAATTAAGCACTGAATGTAACGAAGGCCAAACTGCACAGTCTCCAAGACAACTCTGATAAATGGCAACCTATAAGGAGGAGTCAGGTGCAACTTTGACACATTGACTATAAGCCGCAAATATATTAAGAGGTTCTTCGTTGTAAAGAGGTGGTCTAGAGGCCAACTGTGGCAAGCCTGTCTTTAACAGCCAGTCGTTGAGTTCGTGGAAGTCTGGTATTCTCAGCCTACGAATATGGGCCACGACCACCGGCATCATTTCCATAAACACCCAAGGGTCACTGGTGAGGCCTAAAGGGAGCACATCAAATGGAAAATGCTCCCGCCTCCCTTGAACTGCAGGTAATGTCTGTGTGTCTGTACAAAGGGTAAATGAAAATATCCATCCTGCAGACCAAATAGCATCCTCCAGTCGCTGGTGTCCAGGGCAGAGAGGATCTAGGCCAGCATGAGCATTTTGAACTTGTCCTTCGGCAGGAAGGTATTCAGAGGCTGAGGTTCCAAATAGGCCAGAGACTCCTGTCCTTTTTCACAGCAAGGAAATAACAAGAGTAACAACCATAAGCTCTTTTTGAGTCCAATAGCCACCCAATAGCACCCTTAGAGAATAATGCTCACAGCTCCTGAAGAAGAATGAACAGGTGCTCTTCTGAAATGCTCTCTGATGTGGGCGGGAATGTTTGGCAGGGTATGCCATAGGCAGGCTGAACAATTGGTAAGACCTGCCCCCTACTGGATGGGCATATGTGCCACTAAGTGCAAACTAAAGAATTTGGTAGCAATTGCCGAAGGGGAGGGGGAATGGGAGAACTAATACCACAGTGGTGTTGTATTGATCATTTTCCTTTCTTTGATGGTTTCTATAAAAACGAAGAAAAACAATTTCACCCCAAAAAAAGAAACAAAAAAAAGAAATCTGGAGCATGACCTCCTTAAAGACCTTAATCTGCTGCGGCATCACAGATGACCTAAGGAACTCGAAGCACACTTGGACCAGCTGAGGAACTGTTCCCGTGCACAGACACCTTGAGGGTGAATGACTCCCACCATAATGCCCTTGACCCTCTCCTTGGGTTCAGAAGAGTGAGAAGGAGTCGAGTCCAGCCTCATTTTGTTATGGTTTTGCTTTGATTTTGACTTGGACTTACCGGTGGACTTTGACCACAGAGCTGACTGCTTATGAGAGCCACCTCCAGAGTGCAACTGAGTTTGTGATTTGGAGCCGGATTTACGTGAACGTCACTATGATTTTGTGGGTTCAGTGACATATAGTTTCACCTCCTCGTCCCAGATCGCCTTTAGGTGCATGCGAGTTCAAATATTGCATGACTTTGAGACATAACCTGCAATGCTGAAAAAGGTTTCAGGGTCAAGTCTAGTGCCTGTGAAATATTCTAGGGTAAGGAATATGCAGTTTGAAGTATTCAACACAACATATATTTTAACTGCTGCAGCGCACATCATGGCTTTTTGTGTCCTTGTACATTGCTACCTACATGTACAGCGATCTGCACTGTTACGGTTGCCTCATGAACCCAGGAGTATTACCTTAATACAAGAAATGTAACAACAGGTTAGGAGCCCAAATGACACCGTTATGGACATGCATGCTGTCTACAGTCATGCCAGGAAACAAGATGCAACCAAGAATTGGTGTGAGCATCTGCACAGTGTGCGATAGAACAACACTGAAGGTTGTTTGCAGACTTTTACATACACAGGCTTATTACAAATACATGTACCTGTTTACCACTTGTACTCTGCTAGCTAATATACAATCTAATAAATATGTGGACTACTCAAGGATTACACGCTGCACTTAGATAACATATAATAGATTGTAGCAGGTCCCTATAGTAGCACAATGATAATATATGTGCATCTTGTTATTAAGCATTTATTAAATATCTTTAATTCAAGTCCTTGCATTTTCGAATCCTTCAAGACAATAAAAGCACCTGGATCAAACAGGGGTTAAGCAAGATGTAAACGCAAAAAATAATGTGTCTCTCTCTGCAGTCATTGGTGCCACACCGGAATTACAATCCCTATTTATTACCAACTGCCCAAAGTAACGTCAAGCTGATTTTACAATATACAATTTTCATAAATATGTTTTTCTCTTATTGAGCTATGTGTGAATGTTAGTGTTGCAACATTTTACAAAGAGAAAACATTAAAGAAGAGGATTGAGTGCTCTCTGGTGATGCACAAACATCGCAAGCATTCCTCCAAACGGATTCTACAGTTACAAAGCAGATACTCCCAGAGCAGCCCATTGAGCATTGACAAAGATATGATGTACTGACAGCATAAACTGGCATACTAACAATAGGATGTGAAATTATTTCGAATACGTGTTGGGAGAAACGACAGATGTGGCATTCCTACAGCGAATGCAGACACACATATACATACATAAACACACACAACACACGAGGCACTCTCAGAAATCACTTACACAAAAGCGCTTATAAGCTAGCATTAAATATATGCACAAAGAAACAACATATTACTGTCAACACATATTGGTACACATACACCAAGACATATGGGAACATAGACACGACAGAGGCATGAACACAAAGAATATATAAATAACTGCTGAATCTCTCTGGTTTTGTACGAGTGAAATCGGACCCTAACTATAACGTTACTGTAACCTTTGCTTTTTTGGTGAGTATATATAAGTGATGTGAAAGGCATTTTGTAGAGCGCAGCACACACTGTATATATATATATTCACCAAAAAAAACAAAGGTTACAGGGACGTATTAGTATATTCCCCGAAAAAAACCAAAGGTTACAGTGACGTTATAGTTAGGGTCAGATTTCACGCGTACAAAACCAGAGAAATTCAGCAGCTATAACTACCTGAGCTAACTTTAACTTACGCCCCACAATGCATTGCTTATGACCTCACATATTACATCACTCTTGACATCACCGATGCCATCTCAAATGACATCACTGATGACACCATCCAGTGAGTGTATTTTGTAGGAGTTTATGGTTGTTAAACGTAAATAATAAGGTACTACATAAGTTGAAGTAGCATCATAGGTGTACTACTAATGAGTGATACTACTTTTAATATATTTCATGTGAGTGGCTGTGTGACTGTACGAAACCTTTTGCATATGGGTGCATGAGTGGCTGTATGGGTGTATAAGTGGTTGTGTGAATAGCTATGTGGGTGAGTGAGATGTTGTATGAGTAGTTGTATTAGTGAGTGAGTGGGTGTGTCAGTGGCTGTATGAGTGGGTGAGTGACGGTGTAAGTGGCTCTATCAGTGGCTGAGTGGATGTATAGTGACTGTATGGGTGAGTGAGTGGGTGTTTTAGTAGGTGATTTGTCAAGTGACTTTGTGTGTTGGATAGTGCCTGTTTGAATGGCTGTATGGATAAGTGATTGGGTATGCAAGTGGTTGTGTGAGTGAGTGTAAGAGGGCTTGTATGGGTGAGTGAGTGGCTGTGTTGAGAGGGTGATTAGATGAGTGGGTGGGTGTGCAAATTTGTAGGTAAGTAAGTGGATGTGTGAGTAGCTTATGAGTGAGTGTGTGGTTATGTGACTGGCTATATAGGTGAGTAACTGGTTGTGTGAGTGGCTGAATGGGTGATTGAATGGTTATGTGAGTGGCTGTACGAATGATTGTGTGGGTGTGTGAGAGGCTCTATGGAGGAGTGAGTAGGTGTGTGAATACTGGTATAGGACTGTGAATGGATGTGTCAGTGGATGTATGGGTGTTTGAGTGGGCATACAAGAGGTTATATGGGGTGTGAGTGGTTCTGAGGATGATGTAATCAGTGATGTCATTTGAGATGTCATCAGTGATGTCACTGACCATGTCATGAGTGATGTAATATTTGAGGTCATAAGAAGTGCATTGCGGGGGCGTACATTATAGCGAACTCAAGTAACTCTAACTGCTGAATTTCTCTGGTTTTGTACAAGAGAAATCGGACCCCAACTAGAACGTCCCTGTAACCTTTGTTTTTTTCAGTGAATTTCTAAAGTTTTTTTAAAATTCTATTTTCTAACTATAACGTCCCTGTAACCTTTAGTTTTGTCAATGAATTTTTCAGATTTTTTAAATGCATATTCATAACTGTAATATCCCTGTAATCTATGGTTTTTTGGGGGAATTTCTATGGTTTTTTAACTAGAAGTCATGTTTGCAGAGTGGTAGAGAAAGGGGGCTGGGCCTCCGACCAGCTCTCAGGAATCCGGCTTAGTAGGACTTGCACATTCTCCAAGGCCTACCCTTTAAAAAATGTTTTGTCTGGTTTTTTTTAAAAGGGAGGGGGCTGCACAGTCCTCCTTCCTGAGCCGATATCGGCCCCAGTGAGCTCATCCCCTGGGGCCCAGCCTGTACTGTGTGCGCCCTGGTACCAGCCCAGAACACACAGTGCCAATGTTGAAGCTTCCCCTGCGGGGCCTGCAGGATACCGCCTCCTGGCGGACCCGGCATTGCTTTGAGATCCAGGGAGCTTCTGACCTGCAGTTCCTAGGATCCCAGTGCAAGTGTCAGTTTCCCTGCTTGCTTTACAGCAGGCAAGGAAACAGACACTGCTCTGCTTTCAGCAAGAGAGAGCATTTTGTGCTCTCACTTGCGGAAATCAGGGCAGTTGTTTTCTTTGGCTTGGCGGGAGCAGTGCTCCCGCTAAGCCATAGCAAAGTGCAATGTCCTGGGGCTGGGCACCCAGGGAAATTGCTGGGGGTGGCGGTACCAAGGGCATGAGGGGCTCCATAACGAAGGCTGCACAGCCCCTTTCCTTTCTTTGTTTTACCTTTGTGGAGGTGGTTGTGGTCCCCGGGGGGCTGCAACAGACCCCCTGCATCAGTTTTTGTCCCCCAGGGAGATGACGGTCCCTGGGGTGACGGAGGCCATGTGGCCCCCTCGTACTTCTATTATGTTTAGCCCCATGGAGGTGGTGGTCCCCAGGGCACGGGGATGCAGCATAAATAAAGAAATATGCCCCAGGAGGTGGTGGTCCTCAAGGCTTTAGACATTCTAGGAAGAGGGCCTGTGCTCCTCCTTCTAGATATTGAAACTTGCATCCGGGACTTGGCCCAGCAGGAGCTTAAATGAAACAAAGCGCGGGTGCTTGCACTTCGTTTTATTTTTGTCATTTTCGGCAGGAGTTGCGGATCCAACGCAACTCCCACCAAATTAGTTTCCTTTAAATGCTTTTTTTGGCCCTGTTAGGTCCCTCAAGAGGCCTAAGAGGTCAGGGTGTTTATATTCTGTCCCCTTTTGTTTAAAGAAAAATCTTTTTTCTTGCGACTTGGTTCAACCCAGTCCCAAGATGGCTGAAACACTTCGAGGTTTGAAGTGTTGAGAGGCAATCTGTTCTCGGCATGAGAGTGCAAAGGGTCGCGGATCCACCGCGTCCCTATACATTCAACTGGAAATTTCTTTTCATTTCTCAGCAATTACACCAAATCACAAAAAGGCACAACCCTGAACCAAAATCTACCTTCCTGACAAATTTAGTGTCACTTTGTTCAGCAGTTCGAGCTGTAGCCGTGTCTAAAAGTAATATGGGAATTAACATGGGTAAAATGCACTTTTAAGCACCCCCTAGTTGTTGGCCTCCGCTTGAAGAGTCACCTCAAAATGTTTAAGATTGCAGCTAAAGTGAGTATCATATTCGTTTTGAAAATTTCATGAAGATTCGTCAAGCGGTGCCAAAGTTATTGACAAAAAAAAAAAATATATATATATATATATATATATATATATATATATATATATAAACCTACTGGCAGTCATTTCTATTCAAAAAGCGTTTTTATTTTGCCAATATCTTTTGCGCCTTCTGACAAATCTTCCCAAAATGTTCAAAACTAATGGGGCGTACCGGTCAGCTTCTGTCTTGAAAGTTTCGGGGTGATTCGTCAAGCTGGGGCCGCGAAAAAAGCGGGGTCTGTAATGACCTACTTCTCTGTATGTTTTGGTGCTTCTGTCAGTCACCAGGTCATTACTTACCACATCCTTTCTCAGGTTCCAGAAAGACACCACATTTCACAATACTTACCCAAGAAAGCAATAAACACTGACAACATATAAGACCATTGCTGAGGAGCTCGCAAATAACAAGTCACAACACCTCCCCATCCGAGAGGGTACGCAGAAATTCACAACACCTCCTCATCTAAGAGGGTACACAGCACATGCTCCTCCTAGCAATGTACTTTAGACATCCCTGATGGGAGCTGATTTCCCTCCCGTATCAACAATTACCCATTAGAGGGGAATCGCCCATCCCTCTGTAAGTACTTGGTAAAAAAGGGTCCGACCTTCCCTCACAAGGAATACAAACAAATGATATGCTCTAGGGTTTCTTTATTACATGATAATAGGATGACAAAAGAAGGAAATAACTAAACATCACAGTAAACATTAGTAGCAATCATCAACATATACATAGAGCCTGAAAATAAAAGCATAGTTAGATACCATAAGTACACCTGGAACACCTCACCATAATCTTAGGCGTCTTGTCATCTGAAGAAGGGTCCGTCTCTCTTTCCCTCTCTCTGGTTGGGTCAGGACTCTCTGTTGCACAAACACGACTGCACGTCTGCACCGTGATGTATCATCAGACCGCCAAAACACCAGACCAGCATCTCAGCTCAGCATCTCAGCATCTCAGCCTCTCTCAGCATCTCAGAATCTCTCCCTCTCTCGGACCCCCTTTCTCTAATATAGAACTCTATCCTCTATCGAAGCTTCTGGAAGAACCCGCCGACCTTTCTCACAAGATTCCTGTACCCTTACACACCAGGCACCCAACAGCAGCTGGCCAAGCGTTTTGTTATGGCGCCAATGCGAAGAAGGCACATTCCTCCTGATAAGAACTGGTCTGCTCTGGTTCACTGCCGGTGAACAACACATGTAATCTCAAATATCACCTCTCACCTACAGAGGCTCAGAAGATGGCTGCAGTTTAGAAAATGGAGTTGCTCAAGCATAGGCCTCTACTACTTGAAAAGCAGAATAATATTAGACCATGTCAAAGCCAATAGGCTAAAGTCATAATTCACCTAACTCAAATAACACTATGCCCTTAATCCCTCAATATCCACTATGGAGCACATGTGTGCACCATCACCAACAACTCTGCACCTCGACATCCCATACCTTCTATTCTTAGGCAAGATTATTCTAATGCAAGACCATCCTACATTAAAGCTAAAGTAACATAGCACACTAAAATCAGTACACAATGGTGGTGATCGAGGGTCATCACAGATCATCAGACCACTAAAGTGGCTCATTCACTACAGGGTCCCAAAATGCGTTTTCTCCATGTTCATTTCCATAGGAAACTTTAGACAAAGCTACAGCCCGAACTGCTCAACGGAATTACACCAAATTTGTCAAAAAGGAAGCTCTTGGTTTAGAACGCGACCTTTTTTTTTTAAATGGTGTAAATCCGTTCAGTAGTTCCTGAGAAATAAAAAATTAAAAATATTGATATCTCGTGACCGCTGTACTTGCCAAACCCTCCCGAGCACGAGCTTCATTCTGGATGGCTGCCAACACTCCAAACCAAAAAGTATTGACAGCCACCTTGTGACTCGGTTGAACCGGATCACAAGAAAAAGGTAAAAATGAAGGTTAAAAACGTAGAAAAGGGGACAGGGTGGAAAAACCCTGACACCCTAGGCCTGCTCAGGGGGTCCCACAGGGACCCCCAGGGCCAAAAGGATTTGCACTGGGTGGGTGAATCCCACCGAAACAATTTTTAAAAACGAAGCGCGGTGTCCCACGCTTCATTTTAATGAGCTCCCAGGGGCAATCTTGTTAATATATGCGAGGGCCCCGCGGGCTCCCGCAGCCCCGGGGACTGCCACGTATCCGGGGCTTCTTCATAAAATGCTTGGGGGGGCTCCTGCTTCCATGAAGCGAAGCAGGATTGCTTTTGGCGAGGGGAGTTGCATGTCAGCAGCTCTCCTTGTCCAAAAGCAATGCCGGCTCCCGCAGGAAGCGGGTAGCCGGTAGGGACCGCGGGAGCATTGGTGTTCCCCCCGCGGTCCTCAACATGAGGCTAGGCCCTGGGGATGGGGTCCCCGGGCAAAAAGAGGCCAGGGGAAGGGGGACCATGAGGCCCCCTTCCGTGAAAATAATTAAAGAAAAAAATACTAGGACATGCCCTGGGGGATGGGGTCTCTGGGCCAAAATCCGGCTCTGGAGGGGGGATACAAGCAATGCCGGCTCCCGCAGGAAGCGGGTAGCCGGTAGGGACTACGGGAGCATTGGGGTTCCCCCCGCTGTCCTCAACATGAGGCTAGGCCCAGGGGATGGGGTTCCCGGGCAAAAAGAGGCCTGGGGAAGGGGGACCACGAGGCCCCCTTCCGTGAAAATAATTAAAGAAAAAATAACGAGGACATGCCCCGGGGGATGGGATCTCCGGGCCAAAATCCGGCTCTGGATGGGGGCCACACGTACCACTTCTGGGGTTTTTCTTTTTTTCTTAAAAAAAAATGGGTCAGGCCCTGGTGTATGGGGTCCCAGGGCCACAAAATATTAAGAGAAGGGGAGCCACACAGCCCCGATCTACCAATAATTAAAAAAAGCAGATGCTGGCATCTCGCAGAAGGCCCCACCCCCTCCCTGCACCACTGTGCAAACGTACCTCCTGGCGCATTCTGGATTGGGGGATTAAGTCCCCTCGAATCTCAAGGGTCCTTAGGGGCCAACTAGCCAACCAGGTACCTCCGGTAATCCCCGCACAGTGGGCTTGCTGTGAGGTGGTCCGAGGCCACGCCCCTTTTTACACCATTGTGCAAATGCGCCTCTTGGTGCACTGCTGGTGGGGCGATGAGGTCCACTTGTGTACTGAGGACATTAGGACTAAGGTGGACTTCATCCGCCGTGCAGTAGTGCGCAGGAGGCGCGTTTGCAGAGTGATGTAAAAAGGGAGCGTAGCCTCGGACCACTATCAGCATTCCAGCTGTGAAGGGCTTCCTAGAGAACCGGAGGGCTAGTTGGCCCACAGGGCCCTCAGGAGGCAAGGGGACATCATCTCCCAACCAACAGCGTGCCAGGAGACGCGTCTGCAGATTGGTGGTGAAAGCGGGCATGGCCTGTGTCCATCTCTCAGCAATCCCACTCTCTGAGGCTTACTGGAGGTATCAGGGAGGCATGTTTGCCCCTAAGGACCCCAAGCAGGGAAGGGAACTTTAATCCCCATCCAAGGGGGAGTGGCGTTTTAAGAGAATTTACCAATACTGCTGTGTGGAGTTTACTGGAGGTAATAGCAGGGGTTGTTGGCCCCCAAGGTTGTCCTTGGGGGCCAACTACCCCTCCTGTTACCTCCAGTAAGTCCCACACAGTGGGATTGCTAAGAGGTCTTCGGAGGCCAAGCTCCTCTTTCTCCACCACTCTGCAAACGCACCTCCTGGCCAAGTACTGGCTGAGGGATGAAGTGCACTTTACTCCTGAGGGACTTTGGGGGCCAAGAAGCCCTCCTGGTACCTCCTGTAAGTCCCATGCAGCGGAATGCTTGAGCACTGGTTGAAGGCCCAGCCCCCTTTCTCCACCACTCTACAAATGCGACTACTAGTTAAAGAAGCATTTAGTCTTGCATTTGCGAAAGTTAGAGCTATTGGTGTTGTAAATGTTTTTTATCAATGTTTTTTTAAGTGGAGTGGATGTACGTTTTGTGTTGTGGAATTATGTGGTATGTTGTGGATAGAAAATATGTGGTATTTAGTGTATAAGAATTATGTAGAGTGGAATTACGTGTTATGGTGAGTAATTATGTGGTATAGTAGTCTGTGTTATGGAGCGGTAACCTCAGGTTTAGTCTTCCTCGTTTCCATAGAAGCTAAACTATAAACTCATTGAGACCAAAAAGGGCCCACAGAGGAGCAATTCTGGACCTAATCAGAGGTATCAGCAGGGCCACTGGAAATTGCGACTGTTCGACTGCACCGATTCTAACATAATTAGATTTTTCTCAGCATTTGCCATATAATCCATCATCTGCTGCATAATCTGCAGATATGAACAAAAAAAACTTGTTTCTAGCTCAAACGTTACCAAAAATGCAGCGACAAGTGTTATAGCATGGTGGAAGGCCCTTTGCAAACCAGGACTGGCCAACTGTTACTTATTGCTTAATGTGGTGTTAAATTAGTATTAATGGTTCGCAAACCATTCTTGCTTCTTTCTGTGCCTCTCTTGCCTCTTTCTGTACTTCTCTTGCCACTTTCTACACCTCTGTGGCTTCTTTCTGCACTTCTGTTGCCTCTTTCTGCACCCTCTTGCTTCTATCTGCACCTCTCTTGCCTCTTTGTGCACTTCCCTTGCCCTTTTCTGCACCTTGCATGCTTCTTTGTGCACTTCTCTTGCTTCTTTCTGCACCTCTCTTGCTTCTTTCTGCACCCCTGTTCCTTCTTTCGGCACCTACTTTGCCTGGTTCTGCAATGCTCCTGCCTCTTTCTGCACCTCTGTTGTTTGTTTCTGCACTTCTCTTGTTTCTATCATCACCTCTCTTGCTTCTTTCTGCACCCCTCTTGTCTCTTTCTGCACCATTCTTCCCTCTTTGTGCACCTCTCTTGCCCCTTCCTGCACCCCTCTTCCCTCTTTCTGCACCTCTTTTGCCTATTTGTGCACCTCTCTTGCCTGTTTGTGCACCTCTCTTGCCTCTTTCTGAACACCTGTTCCCTCTTTCTGCACGTCTTTTGCCTCTTTCTGCACGTCTCTTGCCTCCTTCTTGACCTCTGTTGGTTCTCTCTGCACTGCTCTTGCTGCTTTCTGCACCCCTCGCAGATGTCTGCACCTTTCTTGCCTCTTTCTGCACCTTTCTTGCCTTTTTCTGCAGCTCTCTTGCCTTTTTCTGTACTTCTCTTGCCTCTTTCTTTCTGCACCTCTGTTGCTTGTTTCTATACTTCTCTTGTTTCTTTCTGCACCTCTCTTGCTTTTTCCTGTACCCCTCTTGCCTCTTTCTGCACCCTTCTTCCCTCTTGGTACACTCTTCGTCCCTCGTTCTGCACATCTTTTGCCTGTTTCTGCAACTCTCTTGCCTCTTTCTGCACCCTTCTTCCTTCTTTGTGCACCTCTGTTGGTTCATTCTGCAACTGTCTTGCCTCTTTCTGCACTTCTCTTACCCTCTTCTTCACCTCTGTTGCTTTTTTCTGTACTTTTGTTGCATCTTTCTGCACCCCTCTTGCCTCTTTCTGCACCTAAGTTGCTTGTTTCTGCACTTCTCTCCCCCTTTCTGCACCTCTCTTGCTGCTTTCTGTACCCCTCTTGTCTTTCTGCACCCCTCTTGCCTCCTTCTGCACCCTTCTTCCGTCTTTGTGCAGTCTTCTTTCCTCTATCAGCACTTCTCTTGCGTCTACTGGCGCCGCTGTTCCCTCTTTCTGCACCTCTTTTGCCGGTTTCTGCAACTCTCTTGCCTCTTTCTGCACCTATGTTGCTTCTTTCTGCAATTCTCTTGCTTCTTTCTCATCATCTATTGCTTCTTTCTGAACCCCTCGTGCCTGTTTCTGCACCCTTCTTCCCTCCTTGTGCACCTATGTTGGTTCTTTCTGCAATGCTCCTGCTTCTTTCTGCACCTATTGTGCCTCTTTCTGCACCCATCTTGCCTCTTTCTGCACCCTTCTTCTCTCTTTGTGCACCTCTCTTGCCCCTTCCTGCACCTCTAGTCTCTTTCTGCATCTCTCTTCCCTCTTTCTGCAACTCTTTTGCCTATTTGTGCACCTCTCTTGCCTCTTTCTAAACACCTGTTCCCTCTTTCTGCATGTCTTTTGCATCTTTCTGCACTTCTCTTGCCTCCTTCTTGACCTCTGTTGGTTCTCTCTGCACTGCTCTTGCTACTTTCTGCACCCCTCGCAGATGTCTGCGCCTTTATTGCCTCTTTCTGCACCCCTCTTCCCTCTTTCTGCACCTCTCATGCCGCTGTCTGCAGCCCTGTTCGCTCTTTCTGCACCTCGTTTGCCTGTTTCTGCAGCTCTCTTGCCTTTTTATGTACTTCTCTTGCCTCTTTCTGCACCTCTGTTGCTTGTTTCTATACTTCTCTTGTTTCTTTCTGCACCTCTCTTGCTTTTTTCTGTACCCCTTTAGCCTCTTTCTGCACCCTTCTTCCCTCTTGGTGCACTCTTCTTCCCTCTTTCTGCACCTCTTTTGCCTGTTTCTGTAACTCTCTTGCATCTTCCTGTACTTATCTTGCCTCTTTCTGCACCTCTGTTGCCTCTTTCTACACCTTCTTCCCTCTTTGTGCACCAATGTTGGTTCTTTCTGCAACTGCATTGCCTCTTTCTGCACTTCTCTTGCGTTCTTCTACACCCCTGTTGCTTTTTTCTGCACTTTTGTTGCCTCTTTCTGCATCCCTCTTGCCTCTTTCTGCACCTATGTAGCTTGTTTCTGTACTTCTCTCACCCTTTCTGCACCTCTCTTGCTGCTTTCTGTACCCCTCTTGCCTCCTTCTACACCTCTCTTGCCTCTTTCTGAACACCTGCTCCCACTTTCAGCAAATCTCTTGCCTCTTTCTGTACTTCTCTTGCCTCTTTCTGCACCTCTGTTGCTTGTTTCTGTACTTCTCTTGTTTTTTTCTGCACCTCTCTTGCTTTTTCCTGTACCCCTCTTGCCTCCTTCTGCACCCTTCTTCCCTCTTGGTGCACTCTTCTTCCCTCTTTCTGCACTTCTCTTGCCTCTGACACCCCGTCCCCTCTTTCTGCACCTCTTTTGCCTGTTTCTGCAACTCTTTTGCCTCTCTCTGTACTTCTCTTGCCTCTTTCTGCACCTCTGCTGTCTCTTTCTGCACCCTTCTTCCCTCTTTGTGCACCTCTGTTGTTTCTTTCTGCAACTGTCTTGCCTCTTGCTGCACTTCTCCTGCCTTCTTCTGCATCTCTGTTGCTTTTCTCTGCACTTTTGTTGCCTCTTTCTGCACCCCTCTTGCCTCTTTCTGCACATGTTGCTTGTTTCTGCACTTCTCTCCCCCCTTTCTGCACCTCTCTTGCTGCTTTCTGTACCCCACTTGTCTTTCTGCACCCCTCTTGCCTCCTTCCGTACCTCTCTAGCCTCTTTATGAACACCTGTTCCCTCTTTCTGCATGTCTTTTGCCTGTTTCTCCAACTGTCTTGCCTGTTTCTGCACTTCTCTTGCCCCCTTCTGCACCTCTGTTGGTTCTCTCCGCACTGCTCTTGCTTCTTTCTGCACCTCTCTTGCCTCTTTCTACACCCCTCTTCCCTCTTTCTGCACCTCTCTTGCCTCTGTCTGCAACTCTGTTCCCTCCTTTCTGCACCTTGTTTGCCTGTTTCTGCAACTCACATGCCTCTTTCTGCACTTCTATTGCCTCTTTCTATACCTCTGTTTCATCTTTCTGCATTTTTCTTGCCTCGTTCTGTACGCCTCTTTCTGCACCTCTGTTGTTTGTTTCTGTACTTCTCTTGTTTCTTTCTGCACCTCTCTTGCTTTTTTCTGTACCCCTCTTGCCTTATTCTTCACCCTTCGTCCCTCTTTGTGCACTTTTCTTCCCTCTTTCAGCACTTCTCTTGCGTCTACTGGCGCCCCTGTTCCCTCTTTCTGCACCTATTTTGCCGGTTTCTGCAACTCTCTTGCCTCTTTCTGTACTTCTCTTGCCTCTTTCTGCACCTCTGTTGCTTCTTTCTGCAATTCTCTCGCTTCTTTCTCAACATCTATGGCTTCTTTCCGAACCCCTCTTGTCTGTTTCTGCACCCTTCTTCCCTCCTTGTGCACCTCTGTTGGTTCTTTCTGCATTGCTCTTGCTTCTTCTGCACCTCTCTTGCAAATATCTATATCCCTCTTCCTACACCCCTCTTGCCTCCTCATGCACCCCTGTTGGTTCTCTCTGCACTGCTCTTTCTTCTTTCTGTACCTCTTGTAAATTTCTGCACTCCTCGTGTCTCTTTCTGCACCACACTTCCCTTTATCTGCACCTCTCTTGCCTGTCTGCACCTCTAGCCTCTTTCTGCACCTGTTCATTCTTTCATCACCTCTTGTGCCTGTTTCCGCAACTCACTTGCCTCTTTCTGTACTCCTCTTGCTTCTGTCTGCAATTCTGTTGCTTGTTTCTGCACTTCTCTTGCCTCTATCTGCACCCATCTTTCCTCTTTCTGCACCTCTGTTGCTTGTTGCTGTACTTCTCATCCCCCTTAATGCACCTCTAGTGCTGCTTTTTTACCCATTTTGTCTCTTTCTTTCTGCGCCCCTCTTGCCTCCTTCTGCACCTCTGTTGGTTCTTTTTGCACTTCTCTTGTTTCTTTCTGCACTTCTCTTGCTTCTTTCTGCACCCTTCCCCCTCTTTGTGCACATTTTGCCTCTTTCTGCAACTTTCGTGCCTCTTTCTGCACCCCTGTTTCCTCTTTCTGCAACTCATGTGGCTGTTTCTGCAACCCTCTTGCCTCTTTCTGTACTTCTCTTGCTTCTGTCTGCAACTCTGTTGCTTGTTTCAGCACTTCTCTTGCCTCTATCTGCACCCTTCTTACCTCTTTCTGTACCTGTTGCTTGTTTCTGTACTTCTCTTCCCCCTTTCTGCATTTCTCCTGCTGCTTTCTGTACCCCTTCTCTCTTTCTGCACCCCTCTTGCCTTCTTCTGTACCTGTTAGTTCTTTCTGCACTTCTCTTATTTTTTTCGGCACCTCTCTTGCTTCTTTCTGCACCATCTTGTCTCTTTCTGCACCCCTCTTCCCTCTTTGTGCAACTCTCTTGCTTCTTTCTGTACCGCTCTTGTCTCTTTCTGCACCTCTGTTGCTTGTTTTTCTACTTCTGTTGCCTCTTTCTAAAAACCCACAGCCTCTTTCTGCACCTCTGTTGCTTCTTTCTGTACTTCCCTTGCTTCTTTCTACACCTCTCTTAATTCTTTCTGTACCTCTCTTGCCTCTTTCTGTGTACCACTTGCCTCTTTTGCTTCTTTCTGCACTTCTCTTGCCTCATTCTGTACCCCTCTTGCCTCTTTCTGCATCTCTGTTTGGTTCTTTCTGCACTGCTCTTTCTTCTTTCTGTACCTCTCTTGCACATTTCTGCACCTTTCTTGCCTCTTCTTCCCTCTTTCTGCCTTCTTGCTGCCTGTCTGCACCCCTGTTCCCTCTTTCTACACCTCTTTTGTCTGTTTCTGCAACTCACGTGCCTCTTTCTGTATTTTTCTTGCCTCTCTCTGTATCTCTGTTGCTTCTTTCTGCACTTCTCTTGCCTTTTTCTGCACTTCGCTTGCCTCTTTCTACACCCCTCCTGCCTTTTTTCTGAACCTCTGTTGCTTCTTTCTGCACTTCTCTTGCTTCTTTCTGTACCTCTCTTGATTCTTTCTGTACCTCTCTTGCAAGTTTCAACACCTCTCTTGCCTCTTTCTGCACCCTCTTGCCTCTTTCTGCACTTCTCTTACTTCTTTCTGTACCCCCTTACCTCTTTCAGCACCCCTCTTGCCTCTTTCAGCAGACCCCTTCCCTCTTTCTGTATCTCTTGCTTCTTTCTGCTCCTCTCCTGTCTCTTTTTGCACATTCTTACTCTTTCTGCACCTCTGTTGTTTATTTCTGCAATTCTCTTGCTTCTTTCTGTACTTCTCATGCATCTTTCTGTATTCAAATGGGAAGTGCAAGCTGTCAAGTGTAAAGATATGCATGCTCTTGTGACTGAGGTATGTGTCTACTTGTACATGTATTCGAACTTGTGTTATGCATTTAAAGATGGTAGCTTAAAAAGTGGGTACTTCTTGTCACGTCGCACTGGAAGGGCACCAGGAGAACACTGACGTGACGCACTGGAGCGCATATTCTGCCCCGGTAGGAACTACAGCTCCCATAAGTCTCCGCGGTTCCGATGTTGGATGATGTCATCATGCGCACGGAGGCGTTGGGAAGAAAAAGCTTCCTGGGCATCTGCTTGGTGCCGCTTACTTTTGCAGATGAGCATTTCCCGCGACGAGAGGAGGTCCAGTAAGGGTGCTTTGTGCACCAACGTTTCCTTGTCCTTTTGGTCACAGCTTTTATATGCTCAATCCTTTTGTAGCACCTATTCGGAACAGCGCTGCATTGCCGTTTGCTCCGTTGGTTGAACTGTCCTTTCCGGTTCGTTGCAGAGCAAACCACTAGCAGCATCCATTCCGGAGTTCAATGAGGGAGAGTTCCTTTTCTGCCGTACTGGGTTCTCCCCTTGCGGCTTACGAAATCACTGGCAGGGAACTGTGACTGTCCCTGAGCAAAGGAGTTGTGGAGAGCATTCTCTTGCGTTGGAGAGCTGATTTCAGCTCATGCGGAGAGAACACCCGGCTGACCTTGTTCCTGTCATTCCTAGACTTGGGTACGCAATAGCAGGGAGCATTACGTTCCCATCCTGGTTATTGTTACTCTCAAATGTACCTCCTTTATGACTGTATCCAAGAGTATTCACTTCCCTGAGAGTCCTACCCAGGTGCATTACAGCCCTCTGCAAGGGGGACAATATATGAGAGTAACTGAGGTGTTTGTTTTGGGCACTGATCAGAGTTCCGCCACCGTCCATGAAGCATTGTGATTGTGAGCTAGGATTTCTTCTTGTCTGCCTGCTCCTATGCATTGTGGTCAATTGTGTTCTTTCCTTGTGTATCAACAGCAGGGGTACAGAGAGAGAGCCGGAGGACAGCTCTTCCGCACCCCTGTCTCCACCTTCACCACTGACCCATTGGTAGGTCAGGTTGATAACCTTTGAGTTCTCTGATGGATGATGGTAATCTTTGATAGGATATTAATTATCCTACATTTCCTTTAGATCAAAGCAGAGCACAACACGCACTTTTGTCTAGCAGTCCAGAAGACGTATTTTTTCTTTACAGGTACAGTGACCATCCAGTTAGTATAGGAGATGGGCTCAGGGTAGTGGAAGACGTATTGACTGTTGTTTTCTCATACCGGCGGTAAGGCTGACAGTGGCAGTGTTGGCCGACCCCGCTTCTGACTCCAGGTATAATAACCGCTCGCTGCATGTACACTCTGCTGGGGATGTGGGTTGGTGAAGCCACACTGACAGCATTTTAAAAAACGGATTTTAATTGAATAGCAAATTTAAATCTCTATGTGTGTTATGATTGAGAACTAATTGTGACACATACCTGTGTTGTACTGTGCCTAATTTCGCTCTTCACAGCGCTACCAGGGGCTTTAAAATTGTCATAAACACTCAGTGCTCTGTCATTCCGCCTGCCCGCCCCGGTCCGACTCGGTAACCAATACCGTTGAGCGGAGGGCGGGGCAGGTACGAGCCTGAGCATTACACTTCCTGCTCCCTGCTGTTGACTCGAGCGGTTAGCGCTCTAGCCTTTAGGGCACAGGGGCTACTTAGGCGGCGAGGAGGCGAGGCGTCTCGCGGTAAGGCTGACAGTGGCAGTGTTGGCCGACCCCGCTTCTGACTCCAGGTATAATCACCGCTCGCTGCATGTACACTCTGCTGGGGATGTGGGTTGGTGAAGCCACACTGACAGCATTTTAAAAAACGGATTTTAATTGAATAGCAAATTTAAATCTCTATGTGTGTTATGATTGAGAACTAATTGTGACACATACCTGTGTTGTACTGTGCCTAATTTCGCTCTTCACAGCGCTACCAGGGGCTTTAAAATTGTCATAAACACTCAGTGCTCTGTCATTCCGCCTGCCCGCCCCGGTCCGACTCGGTAACCAATACCGTTGAGCGGAGGGCGGGGCAGGTACGAGCCTGAGCATTACACTTCCTGCTCCCTGCTGTTGACTCGAGCGGTTAGCGCTCTAGCCTTTAGGGCACAGGGGCTACTTAGCCACTCGTCGGTCAAAGCGCGCAGCGGTTGCGCGCAGGGGGGCGCCTTCGGACGCGCCGAAGACAAGCCAAAGACCTGCCCGTCTGCGCCCGTCCGCGCCAGAACGGGCCAGGGGCCATGGCTGATCCTGGTTTATTATTATATAATCTTCCAAGACATATAACATACTCCCCCAAGACACTGCGCTGCCTAAAGAACTTACGACCATTAGGCGCTGCCTGCATGTGCCAGATACAGGTAGAAGGCCCATTTTCATGTCGGATTTGTCAATCCCAATTTTCTACTGAAGGGACTAGGCCTATCAATATGTATGACCCTTGTATCAAGGCAACTATGCCTATGCCAGTTATTAATACCCCTTCGCCGGGGAGGAAAAATATCCTGTGTAATGTCAGATCCCTTTCTAAGCATACCACTGAAGTTTGGGATATGATATCTTCTTACCAACCGGAAGTGTGTTATCTGACAGAAACGTGGCTTAAACCACACTGCACCCCGGATATAACTCTTGCTATCCCTTGCAGCTATAAAATACTGAGATTGGACCGCCCGATCAAAATTGGTGGTGGAATCGCGGTGATTTACAAAGAAGATCTGAGAGTCACTATCTTAGAGGAACTTAGTTCCGCGGAAATCGAAATAATGATTTTTAAAATTCAGGTATCTCCTAAAGGACACTATAGAGGCGCCTTAGTTTATAGGCCCCCAGGTCCTTACAGGAATTTTACTAATATTTTACTCGAACTATTGGCTCCTTACATCATTAATGACAGGGAGTTCATTTTAGTTGGGGATTTTAACGTTCACGCTGAAATTCCAGATTGTAATGAGGCGCAAACACTATTAACAGATCTATCCTCTCTGGGTCTAATATTGAGAAATAGTGGACCTACTCATCGAGCAGGCCACACTTTGGATTTAGTGTTCGCTAATGTCCAGCTTGCATCATGCCCACCCGCCACTCAGGTGACCTGGACTGACCACTTCATTGTGGAATTTACCACCCCTCTTCAGGCACCCAATCTGTCCCACTCTAACACCCTGCCCGGTACCCGGAGACAGTGGCATAAAGTCACCCCTTCTACTTTTGGAGAGAAATTCATCCCTCCTAGTTTTCTACCTTCGGACAACATTGATACTGCCCTTGCTAAATTCGAAGGAGAAACTAGGAAAGTCATCGACAAAATTGCTCCTGTAAAGACTTTTAAATCTAGGCCTGGGAAAAAACATGAAGTTTGGTTTTCTGATCACTTGAGAACCTTGAAACAAGGGGCTAGAAAATTGGAAAAGAGATGGAGAACCTCGCATCTTGTGGAGGATAAGGAAAAATATTGGTGTGCTCTATCTTCATATCACAAAGAAATCCGTGGTGCTAGGAAATCTTACATTGCATCCCAAATACAAGAGGCCGGAAACTCTCCAAGAGTTCTCTTTCAGATCTTACAGACTTTTGTCAAACCTCAAGCTTGCGAAGCCCCTGATATGACTTCTCAACAACTGTGTGAAGACACTTCATGTTTCTTCACTAATAAGATCAACACAATTTATGAAAAAATTATCTTGACCAACCAAGCCTCATTGACCACTACAGAATCTCCCCTTGATCCTGTAGAATGCACACCTGCTACACATTCTCTGGATGTCTTTCCCCCGATATCCTTGAAAGGAACATCGGATCTTTTAAAACAAATTAAAAGCGGCAGTCCTGAGGATACTATATCTGCCAAACTAATGCCCACACTTAATGAACTTCTATGTCCAACGATCTGTGAACTGGTAAATATTTCACTCATCTCAGGTGCTGTCCCCAAAAATTGGAAAAGGGCGCTTGTCAGACCCATAAGGAAGAATACTGCCCTATTGTGGTCTGACCTGACGAATCTTAGGCCCATTTCCCTGCTACCTTTTGTGGGAAAAATTATAGAGAAACATGTTAACCACCACCTATCAGCACATGTGGAACTGGTAAAAGCCCTGGATGAATCCCAATCGGGTTTCCACCCCAAGTACAGTACAGAATCCACTCTCTTGTCTGTTACTGATGATCTCCATGCCTACCAGGACAAGGGCCTTTCAGTCATCCTGGTGCTATTAGACCTATCAGCAGCGTTCGACACCGTGTCTCATACCATCCTGACGCAACGGTTGTCGAACGCTGGCATCCAGAACAAGGCTCTTGACTGGCTAAAGAGTTTTCTGACCGGCCGCACCCAGAGAGTCACCATGGGTGCATACCGCTCAGTGGAAACAGAGATATCTAAAGGGGTGCCACAGGGCTCATGCTTGAGCCCTACTCTCTTTAATATCTATGTGGCACCCCTGGCAGGAGTTTTGCGTAGATATGGCTTTATTCCCATATCTTACGCTGATGACACACAGCTCCTGTTCCCCTTCAAAACTCTCACCACTGAGGTCAGAAACTCCTTTTTGACAGGCATGAAAGAGGTGGCAAAATGGATGGCTACCAACTACCTCCAATGCAATGTCACCAAGACTGAGATCATGTTATTTGGAGACGCGAAAATACTCTGGACTCCCGAATGGTGGCCGTCGGAGCTTGGAGCAGTCCCTGAACCTAAACAGGTTGTGAAGAATCTGGGAGTCAGACTCGATCATGACCTGTCATTTAAACAGCACACCAATTACATATCAGGGATCTGCTTCCACACCATTGGACTTCTCCGTAAGGTCTTCCCGCTTTTACCCGACGCAGTAAGGAAAACGCTTGTTCAAGCGTTGATCCTCAGCCGGATTGACTACTGTAACGGTTTACTTTTATCAGCCAATGAGGGTGTGTTGGATAAGCTGCAGGTGATCCAGAACACGGCGGCTCGCCTAGTTCTGAATGCCCCTCCGAGAACTGCTTCTAAACCTCTCCTGAACCGCCTACACTGGCTTCCAATACGACAGAGGGTCAAATTTAAAATATGTTGTTTGATCCACAAATGTCTAAACTCAGAGGGACCTATCTATCTGGAACGGAAATTTATTCCTTATGCTCCAGTACGGTCTCTTAGATCTAGTAGTAATCTCCTTCTGGTGGTCCCCCACATAAAAAAAGTAAGACATGGAGGCAGAGCCTTGTCTGTTACTGGCCCTAAGTTGTGGAACAAGTTACCTTTGGCCTTAAGGCAATGTAAAGAACATCTGACTTTCCGCAAACTTTTAAAAACAGTTCTTTTTAAAAATGAAGTCTAACTCATCCCCTCACTGTTAATATGCTGCTGATCCCTGGTCAAAAGCGCAGAGATACTCCTGTAGGAGTGATTCTAGCGCTATATAAACTTATAAATAAATAAATAAATACCAATCTTGTTCTCATTACAGGTCTCCCTCCTTGCTGTCCCTTTCCTTCCCTTCCCCCACTTGATCACTCCATTGAGTCTGTGCATTCACAATCAGAATGTGGGGGTATCGAGAGGTGGACCATAACAAGCAAAGTACGATCCTGAGGATTCCAGGCCACAACACTTCTTCTATAGGTGGTCAAATCTTCTTAGTTCTGCTCTGTCATTCAGTTTCACTGGCAGACATGTCTTATGTATATCATTGTTATAGAGACCCTCAAATATAATATTGAATTAGCATTTGCCCTGTATTATGAGCAGAAAGAAATGCATACACCTTTTTGTATACAGATTTACAGAGTATGCTGTTTGAAACACAGGTATTCAAGTGTTTGTATGTTTATTTTTATGTCACATTTCACTAGGTAAAAGCAGAGACACTCACACATAACTTCACAACCTTGGTCAGACTTACAACAGTGATATGCTTAGGATTGCTGTTTTATATTTGGTAGGCCTAACATTCTGAGCAGTCGATAAATAGTGAACCTTCAAGAGAAAAGTGAGGTTTAAGACATCTTGGGAGAAGGATTAGTGATTAGGCTACTTTGTAAGCGTCTGTTGTAAGGCAAGGCCTCTTTCTGCACCTCAGTTGGTTCTTTCTGCACATCTCTTGCTTCTTTCTGCACCTTTCTTCCGCTTTCTGGACTTCTGTTGCCCGTTTCTGCATTTCTATTACTTCTCTCTGAACCTTTCTTCCTCTTTCTGCAGCTCTCTTGCCTCTTTCTGCACTTCTCTTCCTTCTTTTTGCACCTTTCTGCAAAATGTCCTACCTATGTAGGCATAGTTAGAACTTAGCATTTTAAAAAACCATAGAAATTCACTGAAAAAAACAGATGTTTCAGGGGAATTATAGTTAGTATTAGCATTTAAAAAACCATAGAAATTCACTGGAAAAAAACACGGGTTTCAGGGACGTTATAGTTAGGCTGACATTTCACTAGTACAAAACCATAGAAATGTGGCCGTTATATTTAGCTGAGCTAACTATAACTCTCGCCCCTGCAATGCACTGCTGAAGTCACATATTAAATCACCCATGACATGGTCAGTGACACCACTCATGACATCTCAAATTGCATCACTGATGACATCATCCACTTAATATCTGATGCACCTCTTCACACTCTAATATAACCTTTCATACACCCACTCGAAAATACACACTGCCATTCTCGAAACCATAGACACACTAATACCAGTTAGTACATACCCACTCACTGATTCATAGGTCTACAGATATATCCACTCACCCATACAGTCACTCATACATGCAGTCACTCATCAATACAGCCACTGATATGCACTCATACACCACCACTCACCCATAGAGTTACTGACTCACTGGAACTGAGCCATGAAGGGGATTGGAAATCCTTGCGTTTCTATGCCCTCGAAACAATATCCCCACATGTGAGAGGGGGGCATCGGGAGAAGAATTTGAGGCGTAGAGAATCCCGCCAAATTTTGAACTTTAGAACATTTACTCAGTGGGGCCTCAACCAAAGTGGAGAACTGTATGTTCATCTCTAAAAAGAACTGCGTGAATGACATTGTGATGTACATCTGTAGGAAAAAGAGTCTGTTTTTTTAGTATACCTGGTGGTGAGGGAGGTTTCTCCTAGGTGAGAATGTTTTTATGGGCAGTGATCATGTTTTTTTGTTATATATATATATATATATATATATTGGCATGTGAACAAGGGCTTTGGTAGCCCGAAACGCGTCTTGCCCTCGCTATTTTCAACCCTTGCACAATAAAACAGCTGTGTATCCAGTTCGTGGTCCGTCTCCTTATTGCCTGGAGGGTTCTGATTCTCACAAGAACCAGTAGTGGCTGTTTTTGGAGTTTGCGCTGATATATATATATATATATTTATTTTTTTTGTTATATTTTGTCACACAAACTTACCACAAAATGCAGCAATATGGAAAGTAGCAATGCCATTCAGAACTACTGAGTTTTAAATCGCCCACTAGACGGTTAAAAACTTAAAACAATTATAAGAATTAATACTCAGTAGAGGGAAGGAAAGGAGCTGGTGTATAACATTTATATGACTAATGACAGCAGTCGAATAGCCCACTGGAGGGCTTATAATACAAGAATAGATAATTAGAGGCAGAGTAATTCTGTCCATAAAACAACTGGCGTATTCAAATAGAGAGAGGGCTAAAATTTGTAAAATATGACCTACAATAGGCCGACTAAGCCCACTGGAGGGCGTAAACAACAGTAATATTCATAGGATGCGGAGTATTGCTAGACCGCAATATAATCTGTAGATTATATAAAATAAATATAAAGAACCAGATGTGGGCTTTTTGTGTAAACAGAGGGAATCGGAGTACTGATTTGTAGAACTAAAATAAAGCCTAAGCCTGGCTCATAAAATACAACAGTTACCCTCTTTTAAAAATAGGCCCACGACAATAATCAAAAGCATCAACTCATGTTGTAATTTAACAAGAATAGAAAATTAATGAAGAGAACATCACATGCTGCAAAATAAAACATAATTACACATGAAGAACGGTATGTGCCGCCTCAGTCCTCCGCTGCAAGGATGTTCGTTCCGCAGCGGAGGACTGAGGCGGCACATACCATTCCCGCCTGTCAGCACTGATTCCAGTGTAAATTTCAGCGATGTTTGGCGTTTTTCCTTCGCCTCCTACTAAGGAAAGAATGACATTGAACTTAGAAGGAAGCACCACCCTACTTAAGGGTTAATGAACTGTCTGGCTCACAGAACCACAAGACCCACAATTCAGCATTGTAACTCCACCCACTCAGGGCGGACTATGTTCTTCCCAAATTAAAAAGCATTTGAGAAGTGTGAGCCCAGCTTGGATGTTGTCCTTCATTGGTCCATGAATAAGGGGCGGGTTTGGGCCCCGAAACGCGTCGGACGTTCCACATTGAAGCAAGAAGGCATCCACCAACATCGTTCTGGGGGCCACAGTGAAGCCGGAGGGCTTGGAGTCCGTGGTGAGCCCTAGCAAAAGCGCTTGCGCACCTTGCTCATACATATATATATATATATATATATATATATATATATTCACTGAAAAAAACATAGGTTTTACACACGTTATAGTTAGGAAGTAGCATTTACAAAACCTATGAAATTCACTGAAGAAACCATAGGTTTGACACCAGTTATAGTTAGCTGGAAATTTTACTGATATAAAACCAATGAAATTCCACGTTATAGTTAGTTGGACTCACTATAACTTGCGCGTGTAATGCACTGCTGATGACGTCACATATTACATCACTCATGACATCACTGATGACACCATCCAGTGAATGTGTGTCTTTCTGAAAAATAAATATGTGTTATATATGTATATATTATTGAATATCTTAGTGAATACATATATTAGTGAGTAATGCTTAAATAGTTCAATATATGTATTAGTGTTTCACTTTGTGTATAAGTGCCTGCATGGGTTGGTGAGTTGCTACATGTGTATGTATATAGGTTATTAGATGTTTTTCTTAGTATCAGTATGAGTGTTTGCATGGTTTGGTGGGGGTATTACTTACTACATAGATGCAAGAATGGCTGAGTCTCTGTTTGTATGTGTTTTGAAGACAGCATATGTGCAGGACTGTATGGGTGGATGAGTGTGTATATGTCTGTGTTAGTGAGTGAATGACTGTCTTATTAGTGTCTTTATCAGTAACTACATATGTTTTAATCTAGTATATGTGAATATTGATGTATATAAGTGAGTATATCTGAGAGTGAGGGATTGTAAGAGTTCCTGTTTAAATTAGTATTTTTCTATAAGTGATTTTTTAAGAGAGTAAGTATGTGTAAGTTTCCTTAGAAGTAAAGTGGTAGTGTGTGTATAGCTGTTTATGCAAATAAATGGATGTTCAATAGTTTATTTGCATGTGTCAGTGAATAATTTTTGGATGACTTTCGGTGTGTAACAGGATGTGTAGGTGTATCACTACATATGATTAGTGAATATATGTATGAGTGAATATATAGAACTGTTGGTGAATTAGTGCATGTGTATATAGATGGTGGAATTATTGAATTGGTTGTTGTAACTGGTATGGGTATCTCCATTTTTTTGAAAATTTTAGTTTCTATTTTTGAATATGTGTTTCAAGGGTTAGATTACAGTGAAAGGAGGTCTCTCACTGTGTCACAAGGATGGTGTCATCAGTGATGTCATGAGTGATGTAATATGTGACGTCATCAGCAGTGCATTACACGCGCAAGTTATAGTGAGTCCAACTAACTATAACGTGGAATTTCATTGGTTTTATATCAGTAAAATTTCCAGCTAACTATAACTGGTGTCAAACCTATGGTTTTTTCAGTGAATTTCATAGGTTTTGTAAATGCTACTTCCTAACTATAACATGTGTAAAACCTATGGTTTTTTCAGTGAATTTCATTGGTTTTTAAAATGCTAATTCAGAAATATCTCGTGTATGCAACCTATACTTTTGTTAATAAAGTTCTGGCAATATTTTTTTCGGAAAAAATCCGTTTTCTTCACTGTTCAAGTTGCATAGAGACTCCTTGTAAAGCGATACAGAATTAGAAAGTCTGTACCTTGCCTTTTTTTCAACGCATTAAAATTTGTCTATAAATAAAAATAGCCTTTCTAAACTTTCGTGCACGACCCGGTGTGCGCACTCTCGGCAACAGTTCTCAATAAAATGGATAGCGCATTTCCAAGCTTTCGTGCGCGACCGACTGCGCGCACCCGCCTATATATTTCGTGAAAACTTTGCAATCTGAACTTATTGAATTTCTTCATAGACCCATCAAAGAACTTATAATACGTCAAAGAGACTAAACCTAGGCTTCTTTTTTAATATTATGAAAATTTTCATTAAATGGAGCCGAATGTCTTTTTAAACTTTCGTGTGTTACCGAATGTACACACCTTGGTATTTTAAAAAAAAATATAAAAGGTTTTATACTTTAACAATTGTATGCTTGAATCGAGCTCAAAAGATATATTAAATCCGAATATGTTTGAATTTACTTCTTTTCACGTTTTGAAACTTCGCTGAATTAGACCGCTACTTCCAAATGGCGTACGTGACTAGATACTATCACCGCGTACACGTCCTGAGACGCGCATGTGAAGTCATGTGACTTGAAAACAACACTTCCAATTGGTTCTTAGTAGTTTCTATTCTGCAATTTACACGGAGTACTCCACCCACTTCTCTCACTATCTTTTCTACTCTCAACAGAGAACAACGTTCAACACCCTTCGGAAGACTTTGCTGAAATGGCTGCCGCCCCGCATTCATCTTCCGAATCTGAAGGAAATGAGCGACTACCTTTAAAAAGAAAAAAGGAATCTTTTATTTGGCAATTTTTCACTTATCCTGAAGAACAAAAGAAAGTTAATGTGCCAAAAGTTACCTGCACGATATGCAATTCGGTTCTCTCAAGAGGAAATCCAAGAAAAAAATATTCCTTTTCCATACATACCATGGTGCGGCATGTCAAACAAGTGCACCCTGTTGAATTTGCAAAGGCATCGACAAGAGCCCTGGCCACGCTATTACCATCAGAGGTGGCCAGCACATCTTCTGGTGGACGACCTGTATCTCCATCGAGTGCTGTGATGGACTTGAGACCATATCTTGCAAAGGTGCACATGAAATGCAACGAGTGTGGAGAAATTCTTCTGTACGGAGAGCAGAGCCTCATTCTTACTAAACTAAAAATTGAGAGTCATAAATGCCCGAGAAAAGATAAATTTCTTCATTTCATTTCGATCCTGTGTCACACATGAAAATGTTGTTGCAAGTTTAAAAAATCAAACACAACATAACACTTGTTTTAAAAAAAAATAAAAAAAAAATAAAAAAAGTTCTTTTCAGAACTAACTCATTGTACCAAAAAGAGCTCCAGGAGCATATTATAAAGGGGGTTTATCTCCGCTTTTTTGGCTTTCGTTCGTGCGCGACCGTGTGCGCGCACTCGCCTATATATTTCGAGAAAACTTTACAATTGCAACTTATTAAATTTCTTCATAGACCCATCAAAGAACTTATACTACGTCAAAAACACTAAACCTAGGCTTCTTTTTTATTATTATGAACATTTTCATTAAATGGAGCCGAATGTCTTTTTAAACTTTCGTGTGTGACCGAATGTACACACCTTGCTATTTTCAAAAAAATATATAAAAGGTTTTATACTTTAACAATTGTATGCTTGAATCGAGCTCAAAAGATATATTAAATCCGGATATGTTTGAATTTACTCCTTTTCACGTTTTGAAACTTCGTTAAATTAGACCGCTACTTCCAAATGGCGTACGTGACTAGATACTATCACCACGTACACGTCCTGAGACGCGCATGTGAAGTCATGTGACTTGAAAACAACACTTCCAATTGGTTCTTAGTAGTTTCTATGCTGCGTCAATATCTAGGCCTGCTTCAAGCACATGCACAGTTTTGAAACAGCATGGGCCTGAAGGGAAACGACCACTACAACGAGGCCGTTTCAACGAAAACTTTAACCACACATGCAATACAACGCATGCGTGGTTACAACGACAGCCTTTACCACGCATACTTGTACTACGAGGTACGTAGTAAAGGCATGTGTGGTAAAGGGTACATATAAAAAAGGGGGGTTTGGGGGGGGCTTCCCCCCCCCAAAAAAAACACTCACCATTAGACGTGATGTGCAGGCAATCGGCATCTGAGAGGAAGGAAAAGGCCGGTTTCTTTTTTACTAATGACGTCACCACGCTAAAATACGTGGAAAAAGATAGGCGTGTAAATAGCATTCCGTTGTAACGCATGCGTGGTAAAGGCATGCGTTACAACGGAGTTCGTTGAAAAAACATACAACCGATGGCTGCAACATAGCTCGGCGCCGCCGCCCACCCCGCCCAAAATAACGACAAACCCTATGCAAATATTATAAATAAATACAACACACCAGCAAAGTAACAGAGTAAAACGTTTTATTAAATAACTATTTACATGCCAGCCTGCTGCAACATGAAAACAACACTTCCAAAATGATCGACTACCTTTAAGAAGAAAAAAAGAATCTTTCATCTGGCAATTTTTCACTTATCCTGAAGATCAAAAGAAAGTAAATGCACCAAAAGTAACCTGCACGATATGTGACTCGTTTCTCTCAAGAGGAAATCCAACAAAAAAATATTCCTTTTCCATACATACCATGGTGCGGCATGTCAAACAAATGCACCCTGTGCAATTTGCAGAGGCATCGACAAAAGCCCTGGCCACGCTATTACCATTAGAGGTGGCCAGCACATTTTCTGATCGACGACCTGTATCTCCATCGAGTGCACAGAAGGACTTGAGATATTTAACTATATATGGTCTATAACCTATGGTTTTTTCAGTGAATTTGCTCCGCCGCCCACCCCGCCCAAAATAACCACAAACCCTATGCAAATATTATAAATATATACAACACACCAACTAAGTAACAGGGTAAAACGTTTCATTAAATATCTATTTACATGTCAGCCTACTGCAACATCGATCCAAATGCATGACACTGTTCCTGTCAAGGTAGCATAGCTGGCGGCCTAGGGGTGGAGGACCGTTGTGCAAATACCCCGGGGAGGACTCTGGATATGCTTGATTCCAGAGATTCTTCGATGTCACTGCCTTCCACAAATGGCATAAGTCCTGGATGTTCGGTGCCATATTTGAGGGTTTGACCTAAAGACACGTCCTGCGGTGCCCTAGTCCAACCATCACATATACCTCTGCCAGGAGACGGCGTGGGGTGCACTGGAAGGGAGAGGCGGCGCGAACGAGCCTCCCCCACCTCCCAGGTGGAGGTTTCTCAGCTACACCCCTAAAGACACGTCCTGCGGTGCCCTGGTCCAACCATCACATATACCTGCGTCAGGAGACGGCGTGGGGTGCACTGGAAGGGAGAGGCGGCGCGAACGAACCTCCCCCACCTCCCCAGGTGGAGGTTTCTCAGCTGCACCCCAGCACTTCACTCGACATAGGCGGCCGGCTCCCGGGGTCCGGCGGAACTTTTAGCCTTTTGGTGACTTTTCCATTCTGGACCTTGTCCCACAATCCGTTTGACCTGAAGACACGTCCTGCGGTGCCCTGGTCCAACCATCACATATACCTGCGCCAGGAGACGGCGTGGGGTGCACTGGAAGGGAGAGGCGGCGCGAACGAGCCTCCCCCACCTCCCCAGGTGGAGGTTTCTCAGCTGCACCCCAGCGCTTCACTCGACAAGCTGAGTTGCGCCCGCTCCTGCAGCTTTTGCCTCGCTCGGACAGCTCAATTACGCCTGCTCTTGCTATTACAGCGTCTCACCCGCCATCCGGCTGAATTGCACCCACTCTTGCGGTACAGCGACAGGCGGCTGCCACGGAGCTCAGGAAATGACGGTCGGCTCCACAGACATGGGCCTGGCCTGCAAGGATGGCTCTGGACAACCCTGAAACTCGGACGCTTCACTGCTACGGCATGGGCCCCATTCCCAAAAACGTCCCATCAGCCTTGAAGATTCTACAAGAGTCACAGGGGCCCCCAACTCCCGCAGAGTTCCGGTGGGGAGCTTCTGCCATGATTGCTCGCAGAATGGCCACGACGTAGCCACGGGGTGCTCTCATGCTAACGCCAGCTTCAGTCTGAAACTTCCAGAAACACTGTAGACTACCAATTCAATCAGTTCCGGTGGAGCCCCAACGACGTATCGCGTTGTTACATAATGCGTCATATGACATGCCGCGTTAGCGCACCCGGAAGTCCTCCGCTGCGCGAGGCGCGAAGCGCAGCTTCCCGGAAGCAATCCGGGACGCGGCGCGTAACGTAAGCATAACAGGTCATGTGACTTGTTAATAAAGCTTTTCATTGGTTTAGAAATATTTTTATGAGCATATTTGACTATTTTATTAAAGACACTACACATAACCTGTTTTTCAAGTTATGTTTAATTTGAAATGAAACGGTTTACATTTTCACTTTTTATTTCCAGTAAATTTTAAAAATAAATGTTTATAGTTCCATATGTACACACCTTGGTATTTTTAAAAAAATATATAAAAGGTTTTATACTTTAACAATTGTATGCTTGAATCGAGCTCAGAAGATATATTCAATCCGGATGTGTGTGGATTTACTCCTTTTCACGTTTTGAAACTTCGCTGAATTAGACCGCTACTTCCAAATGGCGTACGTGACCAGATACTATCACCGCGTACACGTCCTGAGAAGCGCATGTGAAGTCATGTGACTTGAAAACAACACTTCCAATTGGTTCCTAGTAGTTTCTATGCTGCGTCAATACCTACGCCTGCTTCAAACACATGCACAGTTTTGAAACAGCATGGGCCTGAAAGTCACTGAGTGAAATATCATACATTACAGTCAGCCACTTTCAAGACGCATTCCTTCAGAGGAACACTTACCGTTTATTAGAGGTACATCGTCCGACTCCACCGGAGGACACCCCTAATAAAAAAGACATATATATAAAATGCGGACTAGCCGCTGTATCGTACTAGCAAACTTTAACTTAAAAATCGTTAGAGAAAACAAAAGGAATCGAACAAAATCAGTAGGCCACTGATAGGATCTCTTTTTGACCTCGCTAAAATAGAAACATTAGGAACAACCCCTCATGAGAAATATGAAACTAGTGAGAGAAACCGAGCTCGACGCCATCTTGCCCCCTTTTAGGCCCCATAACGAACATACATAGCCCCACATAGCAAAACGTGATCTTATCGCCTGCCCAACTTCAGATCTGACCCCCCCCTTTTGCTCTCATGTCCTGTCGGAATGTCCGGCTGTAGATTACAATCACATGTTACATTTGGGAGGGGAAACGACATCAGAGCGACAAATATTAGAAATATACCACACAACAGCAAAATAACAGGTTAAAACGTTTTTATTCTTGAACAAAAATATATTAAAACAACTATTTACATGACAAACGGCCGCAGCAACAAACCCACAATGCATTTCATCGTCTTCTTCACGCCGTCCCTGTCCCTCCTTCCCCAAAGTAGCAATGTTGGCCTACTTTCTAGTAGGGTTTTTGAGCGTCACAAAGTCTACAAAAGCCGTCGGCAACGGCCTGGGGTGGAGAACCATTACGCGAATAGTCCGGAGGCGACACCACGCGCCAAGGCCTGTCCCCAGGATGAACCAAGGGATCCGTTCCTGGGGCCGTGGCAAAGAGCAGCCGGCCGCCATCGGCCGGAGAAGGCATGGGCCCGACCCGAGATGAACTTGTCTTGCCATTCTCTTCCTCTTTCGGCGCCTTGCAGGCCACGAGGGGGGGATGTCTTGCATATGCCTCCGACCCCCCCCCCTCTCCATCGCCTGGTCCAGCCATAACAAATGTCAGCAAGACGCCGTGGGGTGCACTGGGAGGGAGAGGCGGCGCGGACGAGCCTCTCCCGCCTCCCCAGGTGGAGGCCCCTCAGCTGCACCCCCAACGCTCCACGCACCCGTCAAAGGACTCGTCCACTCTTGCGGTGCAGCGACGCTCCACGCACCCGGCAAACGACTCGTCCACTGTTGCGGTGCAGCGACGCTCCACTCACCCAGCAGGGTCTCGTCCACTGTGGCGGTGCAACGATGCTTCGCCCGACAGACTTGAGTCCATCTGCTCCTGCAACCCAGTGACTGCCGGTGGTTGCAGATCTCCTAAAAATGGCGGTCGACTTTGCAGGAATGGGCCTGGCGTGAAAAGTTGGCCTGGTCGCCTGTTAACCAGAAAATGGGCCCCTGTCTTTCCTTTCAAAATGCTGCCAACAATATTTTCTGAATGGAAGACACCAGTCCAGAGGCGTTCTCCTCAACTTTGAAGATTCTACGAGAGCTGCAGAGGGCCCTCGGCTTCCGCGGGCCTCCGACCGCCCCCGATGGAAAAGGACTGCCATGATTGCCCGCAGAATGACCAAAGCATAGCCACGAGACGTTGGCGCTCTCATGCTGACGCCAGCCTCAGTTTGAATGACCAGCAATTCGGGGCGCGGCGCGGAGCGCGTAACGTAAGCATAACAGGTCATGTGACTTGTTAATAAAGCTTTTCATTGGTTTAGAAATATTTTTATGAGCATATTTGACTATTTTATTAAAGACACTACACATAACCTGTTTTTCAAGTTGTGTTTAATTTTAAATGAAACGGTTTACATTTTTACTTTTTATTTCCAGTAAATTTTAAAAATAAATGTTTATAGTTCCATAGGCTGAAGCACGTCAGCTTCCCACCCTATGTCATACAATTCTGACAAATCGGCATCCTCATCATGTTCTTCATCATCCTCAGGATTTAAATCATCTAAGGGATCCACTTCCACTGACGTTTCAATGACAAGTTCAACGATAAGATCGAGATCAACAGATTGCTCATTATCACTCATGGTTAATGTTGTCGTTATCTTTAAAGAAAGAGAACAACAATGAGATGTTGCAGAGTAAGAGACAAATCTCAGAGACTATAATAGTAAAATTGTTTAACAAAAGTAACATTTTGCAGCTATTATTTAGCCATGTCCAGCGATGCTGAGGAGGTGAGTCCTATGTCCAAGTTTTCAGTGAACAGGACTCATCTCTTTTTAACCTTGGATAAGCCTCACCAACTCTGTGTCCCCTGCTCATACTTAAATGTAAAGGGGCAGATTTATGTTAACTGGCGCATCCCCACAGATGCACCAGTTAATGTGCACCGCTGCTCTGCCACCCATGGTGTGCCGCATTTACAATGTGGAGCACCATTGAGCAAAAACAACACAGATGCGTCACGCATCTGTGCCGCAAAAGCAGCACATTGCAGGAATCACGTCGTAAGCGCGACATGTCTACTGCAATGCACAGGAGCAAGCCACAAATTGCATGGTGCATCACTCCTTATGCCTGTTTCAAACAGGCGTAAGGATTTGATTCAGCAATGCTATAAAGCTGACTCAGTGAAATCTTCTAAATTTCACTGTGTTAGTTTTACAGGGCTTTCATGCAAATGAATGCCCACCCTGCAACAAAACGCCTATATGAAACCTGACGCAGGTTTCATGTGGTGTAGAAAATGAAAATGTATATGTACATAAGCGGCGTTCATTTGTGTTCACCCTCACCACTGTTGGAGTTAAAGCGAAAGTCACGGCACAGTGGCCCCGCCATCTTGCCCCCTTTTAGGCCCCATCACGAACATAGATAGCCCCACATAGCAAAACGTGATCTTATCGCCTGCCCAACTTCAGATCTGACCCCCCCCCCCTTTTGCTCTCATGTCCTGTCGGAATGTCCGGCTGTAGATTACAATCACATGTTACATTTGGGAGGGGAAACGACATCAGAGCGACAAATATTAGAAATATACCACACGACAGCAAAATAACAGGTTAAAACGTTTTTATTCTTGAACAAAAATATATTAAAACAACTATTTACATGACAAACGGCCGCAGCAACAAACCCACAATGCATTTCGCCGTCTACTTGACGCCGTCCCTGTCCCTCCTCCCCCAAAGTAGCAATGTTGGGCTACTTTTGGGCTGCTTTCTAGTAGGGTTTTTGAGCGTCAGAAAGTCTATAAAAGCCGTCGGCAACGGCCTGGGGTGGAGAACCATTACACGAATAGTCCGGAGGCGATACCACGCGCCAAGGCCTGTCCCCAGGATGAACCAAGGGATCCGTTCCTGGGGCCGTGGCAAAGAGCGGCCGGCCGCCATCGGCCGGAGAAGGCATGGGCCCGACCCGAGATGAACTTGTCTTGCCATTCCCTTCCTCTTTCGGCGCCTTGCAGGCCACAAGGGGGGGATGTCTTGCATATGCCTCCGACCCCCCCCCCTCTCTTCATCGCCTGGTCCGGCCATAACAAATGTCAGCAAGACGCCGTGGGGTGCACTAGGAGGGAGAGGCGGCGCGGACGAGCCTCTCCCGCCTCCCCAGGTGGAGGCCCCTCAGCTGCACCCCCAACGATCCACGCACCCGGCAAAGGGTTCGTCCACTGTGGCGATACAGGGACGCTCCACGAGCCCAGCAAAGGGTTCGCATACTGTGGCGGTATAGGGACGCTCCACGAGCCCAGCAAAGGACTCGCCCACTGTGGCTGTATAGGGACGCTCCTCGCGCCCCGCAAAGGACTCGTCCACTCTTACGGTACAGCGACGCTCCACTCACCCAGCAGGGTCTCGTCCAGTGTGGCGGTGCAACGATGCTTCGCCCGACAGGCTTGAGTCCATCTGCTCCTGTAACCCAGTGACTGCCGGTGGTTGCAGATCTCCTAAAAATGGCGGTCGACTTTGCAGGAATGGGCCTGGCGTGAAAAGTTGGCCTGGTCGCCTGTTAACCAGAAAATGGGCCCCTGTCTTTCCTTTCAAAATGCTGCCAACAATATTTTCTGAATGGAAGACACCTGTCCAGAGGCGTTCTCCTCAACTTTGAAGATTCTACGAGAGCTGCGGAGGGCCCTCGGCCTCCGCGGGCCTCCGACCGCCCCCGATGGAAAAGGACTGCCATGATTGCCCGCAGAACGACCAAAGCGTAGCCACAAGACGTTGGCGCTCTCATGCTGACACCAGCCTCAGTTTGAATGACCAAAAATCCTGCAGACTACTGATTTGATCGGTTCCGGTGGAACATCAGTATGACCCGGTAGGAAAGATTGTTGCCCCTCAATTTCTTTGATTGATGGTTCATGTCACCGATCCCTTCTGTTGCCCCTTAACGGAACTTCTGGACTGCCGAAAGAGATTCTGGTCCAACCCCGAGTTGGTGGAGACATTTTGACTATACTTGGGCCCGCCTGACCCCACCCAAAATGGCGCCGATATAAACGAAACTCGCAATTCCCCGTTGTGTTCCGGATGCTCAGACTTCAGATCATGAAATATGGATGCAGTTCTTGAAGCACATGGCGGGAGGGGATGAGTATTGCTTGAACATTCGGACAATGAATTGATATTAAGTTCTGACGCATCATTAATTACAGTATTATTGAAAGGTCGATTTTTCAACACTGATGGTACTTGCCCACAATGAATTTTCGATATGATTCTATTGCACTTATTGTACCTTGATGAAATAAAATGACCACCGACTCAGTTATGTTTTCCTCAGATAAATATGCCCTCTTGTACAGCCCCAGTCTGCTCCGTGGCTGGCCCACGTAGTTTTAGGCCTGCATTTGTGCGTCATCACTTACGTGGTTGTATGCCTGCATTTGTACGACATAATTTTTGAATAAAGATTTTGTGAAAACCAAATATAATAGTAGCTCTTGAATTGGTAAGTTCGAATACATAGCCATTGTTTCCGATCTACGTAAAATACAGGCGAAATAAAGCAAGTCGGTTACTGAAAGGTCAAAAAGCAAAGTGCCCAGAAATAGTGAAAATGTAAATGATCCAAGTCTGTTACGTGTATTTTTTTCTTTTGTGCAACATAACGCAATCGATAAAGGTCCCGGTGTTCTGTTTTACCTTGTATGCCACATATCTCAGGGAAATTGTTTCAGGTGTACACAAAAGAAAAACTCGAATTACTAACAATTTTTGGGGCAGATTTACAAACCCCTATCTCCATGGGAACGTCACTTTTTGCGATATTCCCGTGGCGATATGGGTTTCGCCCTATGTACAAGGCACCGTTGAGCCACTTACTATGGCTTAACGCTGCTTTGCAAATAAGAACCACTTTCATGCAATACTTAACGTGAAAGAGGTGGGCAGTGGGTGTTGCGATGGGCGTTCCACTGCAACAGCCATTGATTTTTTAATGCTGCCTCCTATTTACAAGGGCAGCGTAAATAGGAGACTGCGCCATAATTAAAACCAGGAAACACCTGGACTTAACTTGACGAAACGAGGATAAATGCTTTATTTCTCCTCGATTTTGCTTTTTTCATGTGTGCTGCCTTATGCAGTACACATGGAAAAAGCAAAACAACACCTTGGATTTTTTATGTTCAGGAAGGAGGATCTTCCTGTACATAAACAATCTTCCCCTGCACGCAGTGACACTTGCACTATGGTGCAAGGGTGCCTGCATTGCCGCTACCCTGCTAAGTGTAGCGCAAGCGCAGGGGGAAACACAGGGCTGCACCATATTCTTGTAAATATGGCCAAAACCCTCGTTTCCGAAGTGGTGGACCGTGTCATTAAGCCAAGGAGGATAACGACACGCTCCTCCACTTCTGTGAATTTGCAAAAAACTAAATAATTTAATGGGAAGATTGGTGCTGCATCCCAGTGACAAACCTTTACATGGCTGGTTTTATTTTGCTGTTCGAGGCTCCTGCTCCTGCAAGAGCCAGTCTGGAAACCAAAAGCAGCCCTAGAAAATGTTTTCAGACCAGTCCCCATACGGTGCATACCAAGTGCAATGAGTGAGCCTGACCACTACAGAGGGTGCTTTGGAATGCTCTCCCCCAAAGGTTTTTGGAAAACAATGGTGCAGTCTACAACACAGTTATCATTACAGATTGAATTTTATTAGCTTTCAAAGAATAGTAAATGAAGACCTTATTATGCACAAGGATACGACAATCTGGGAAGAAAAATAAGTTACTTACAAAAGCAGTAAGTAACCCACTGACCTATGCATATAACATTTTTTTAAATTAAATACATGGTACATATTCTTTGCAGTAACCCTCTGTGCTACATTAGATAAGTTGAAGTTGCCACTGGACAAAACTCTCCTCTCTCCAGCAGGTACATTAATCACTGGTGTTATCTTGACACTTTTATTGTTGCTCCAAAACTGATAATTCTGCAAGGAACTTTGAAGTGCTTTTAAAACTGCTGCCTGCGGACCCCCTGAGAATGGGTCAAGGACCCCTGGGGGTCCGCGGACCACAGTTTGGGAAACACTGGTCTAACCACTAGCATTTTCATGTATCGTTCCTAAACTGAAAGGCCAGAGACCTTCATCCATTTATTAACATATAATGAGCCTTATTTATGTTAAAAGTAACGCACCGGCGGCGCAAGGCCTTCATAAATCTGCCCCAATATACTTCCTCATAAGAGTGTATAATTAATTTTGCTAAACCATATTCATTTTTCATCAACTATACCGTTTGTATTTTATGTACTAGTGGCTATACCGATTACTTTGTTTTTTACAATGTCTGCACTCGTATTAGATAAGAAACTTGCCTTGAAAACAGTGCATTTCTGAATAAACATTTCAAATATACACGTTCTCTCTTTTAATCCATAATCTCAACTAAAATGATTGTATATTGAAACAGTATTCATGAGTTCCACGTAACTTCAGCTGTACTAACTTAATATTTTCTTTTGTCGACCTGATTTACTCATACTAGAACCCACAGGCCTATAACAGCCCGTGAACCCTTTCTTTTACAGTACATGACAAAACAAACAGTTACAGACTTACCTTTACCAATGCTTTGTACGATGTACAACAGTGACAGTCACAAAATAGATATTCGTTTGACGGAAGTCTCAATTATGCTGCTATCACTGCAACCAAAATTCAATGGCACAGATATCCAGTCAATACAGACTCATATATGTCTCTTCAGCCAATCATATTTCCTCCCGCAAAATTTTGTATTCAAATTTACATTTCAGTTGGTTGTCCCTCACAATATTTTCAATGTCACATAAAAGTCACCCATCACCCACTGCCATCTCTGGCTGTTTCCATGGTAACACCTCATTCTTCACCTGGCTGAAGGCACAGGTCAAAAGTTCATATCTCAACGTTCTACAGCAAACTAACAACACTGTTTTCCCTCCAGAAACACCTGCCTATCCACAGCTCTGTTACATGTCATTTTTTTCACACCCAATACTACTTTTTCTTTTACATAACATTAACATGCAACGTAGTCTTCAATCTTCACGTATTAGAATCAACCAATCATCTTTTGTTTTTCAACCACACCAAGCCTCATCCATTTTTTTATCCTGAATTTCAGCTTCTAACTGCCATTCCACTTCCACAACCCATCGGAGCACGACTGCATCTGCCTTGAAAATGAAGGTTTGGCTTTTAGGACACAGCTATATTCACTGGAGTGGAAAATATGCAGCAAGCAGACGAATTTCCAACCTTGATTTACCAAATGTGCAGATAACGTGGATTGGGCAAAGAGGATTAAGATGTCACCAATTAATACCATTGGTGAAAACTTTTATGCATCTCCCAGAACCAGACCTTATAATTGTGCACTGTGGTGGGAACGATCTAGGCACATTGACTGGGGTAGGTCTGGAAATGCTTCTAAAAGACACCTTTAGACAATTGATGACACTTTTTCCTCGAACTGCCTTGGTATATTCCAATATATGCCCAAGACAGAAATGGAATTGGTCCAGTCAACATTGTGCATAAATTGAGAAAGCAAGGAGACATGTTAATAAATCTGTTTCTGCTTTCCTCAGAGATTATAGCATGGGTTCTATTTACCACAACAACTTGCGTTACCACATGCAAGACATCTATAGGACAGATGGTGTTCATTTCACGGATGAGGGAAACAAAATCTTCCTCTGCAACATCAGACTCTGCATCGGTACTTACTTATAAATGCAGAAACAACTCAATAAACACAAGGGCTCTTTTCAGAGCCACCTTATATCAAAGCACTCAAACTTCTGATTTATCTCCATTTTCACACTCTTGTAAATAGGTGTGCGCGCCCGAGTGCGCGCACCCCGCAACTTTTTTTCGGAAAAAAAAAATATATATATTTTCGCCTTTAAGGACCTTACTGCACACCCTGAGAAAACCTACGCAGCAAAACAATCTCTACCTTCTCCCCTTTCCATGTTCCAACGCTTTGAAATGACAATATATTTACTCGCAGTGACAAAATGGCGGTCAACACTTCCTGATTTCCTTCGAATCGAACGTTAACAGACGTCACGCAGCAACAAAAAAAATTCCGCTCGCGCGCAGCCGCTTGAGTGCGCGCACCCGTCCGCGCTTATAGATATATAATTGACTTTAACTTTAATTTTCTCAGCAACTACTGAACGGATTTACACCATTCCACAAAAAGCGTAATCTGTGAGCCGGACTCTACAGTTTTGCCAAATTTCTTATAAATCCATTCAGCCGTTCGACCTGTAGCCGTGTCTAAACGTCCTATGGAAAATAACATGGAGAAAACACGTTTTGGGACCCCCCCTTTTATCTCAGCCCCCACTTCACCAATCCCCCCCCAAATTTTCAGGGAAGGAGCGCAGTGGACCGAGCCATCTTCTTTGAGAAATTCGCAAATATTCATCCACCAGGGCCAAAGTTAATCCAAATAGAATGTTGACGATTTCCTATGGAAACTAGGTCCTAACTATAACTACCTACTGGGGATGGATGGATGGAGAATATATATATCTCTCTCTCTCTCTCTCTCTCTCTCTCTCTCTCTTACTGGCGATAGCCAGTAGGTATATATAGTTAGGACCTAGTTACCATAGGAAATCCGCAACATTCTATTGGGAATAACTTTGGCGTCGATTGAGGAAATTATATATATATATTATATGGATTTGACTCGTACTCCGGAAGGAGTAAGGCTGCTTGACCCCTGGTACCGCTGGTTATTTTTAAACTACATTCGGAGGAATCGAGTCTGCATTCCAGCATACCGCACTGCAGGAAAAGCCGGTATACACTGACTCGACACGCCGAACGTTGATTGTGTGTGAGCGGTTTGTGAACAGGGAAGGAGTTAGTGCTTCGGCGGTGAGGAGAAACAACGACTGAACTTGTGGCTCCGGAAATACGCAGAGTAATTGTTTAGTGAATCTGCAAGCATGTCGGCTGACAGTGTTCGAGACCGGGAGGCATTGGCATTGACGATGTTTTCCGACAGTTCTCCTCTCCCTACCAACAACAGGGAGACACCTGATGTTACAGCCAGCGGCAGCAACGTTCTACGGGACTTAATTAAGACCTTGGAGAAAAAATCCCGGAGTGAACAATCAAAGTGGTGGGAGTCAAGATCATTACAGAGGTATGTGGAAGTTAACCGAATCCCTCGCGGGCTACGTATTTTAACAACCCCTACATATGATGACCCCAACCCTGAACTAATGAAGGAGTGGGCTGAGTGTAATTTAGATGCCTCTCGCCGTCAGGTCCTAATTTTAATCAAATATGCGGATATTGATCGCGCCAAATTGTTAATTGAAATTGAAAGCATTAATGAGCAGCTGGCAAGCTTGGGCGATAGTGAGGAGAAAGAACAACTTTTAAAAGCAATGCAAACGCGCTTAAAGAAGGAGGAAACTAAAATTATTGAAAGAAAAACATACAAGTTTCAGAGAGATCGTAATGATTATGAACTTGGACAGATATTTACATTTGCCCGGAAATACGACTCTCTGCGCGGAGGAAGCAATAAGGCTCAGTCCCAACCCAAGCGAAAGCCTAACAAACAGACAAGGGGGCAAAATGACACGACAAACTCGACTTTCAGCTCGGACCTGGATTCAGGGTCTGAAACTGAGCGCTTTAATCAAGCACAGGCAGCTGGCAGAGTTAAACCATCACCGGGACAGGAAATGGTTTTTTTATGCCAACAAAGACTGCAAACACTGAGGGCAAGCACGCAACAAAAACATATAAGCAGCGAGCAAACTTCATGAGGCGCCAGAGGGCCCGGGCCAGCAAGAGGAGGCTATCAAAGAAGAAAGAGAGGCAGGGGCCAGGGCCAGAAAACGGGGAATCAGTCGAATTAGTTGCAGGCAGAAACAAAACAATTGTAAACTTAACTCCCTTAACATTGACATCGGAGGAGGAGAAAATCCTACAACTAGGTTTGTCGTATGCACCACAATGCAATTTCAATTACCCAGCAACAAGATGTGACATATACAAGGCAGTAAGGAAATTAAAACTACGCAAATTCTTCGCTGCCAAAACCAAACAGAAAGAGAGAATAACAACCACTATCAGTGAGGAACATGGAGATACGTGTAGTCAAGGAACTCGAACCATAATGGAATTATGGGAAACAGAGGGAGTTGGATATGAAGACAATACACAGGATTTAAATCTAAAGGGAGATATAGATGATAATGGTAACAGGACAATGACAACTACTCCCTTCAAACCCCCATCTACTTTTACCCCGGTACTCCCGAGAGATTCCATTGATATATTCCATGAAAATGTGGTGAGTGACTTGAAGGAACTTAAAACTAATATGCCTAAATGGAAATACAACAGACTAGCACAAGGATACAAAGCACTAATAACCCGCCTGACTAAGGACAAAAATATCATTGTTCGTGGAAGTGATAAGGGGGGCAACAAAGTGCTAATGACGAAATCGGATTATGACAGAGAAGCTTATTCTGAGATCAATGATAGAGAATGTTATGAACGCATCCAAGTTCAAACAGCAACTTCAATCCAATTGGAATACCATAAAAAAACTATCTGGTTGGAAAGCTGCGAATCTAATCAGTGGGGATGAATACAAATATCTAAAAGTGAACAATCCAGTTCTACCGATTATGTATTTCATTCCCAAAATACATAAAGACCCTCTAAAACCCCCTGGCAGACCGATCATCTCTGCCAGGGGTAGTCTGTTGGAACGAACTTCAATCTATATAGACTATTTTTTGCAGGGCTATGTACAGAAACTAAGATCATATATACGTGACACCAGTGATTTTTTGGTAAAGTTGAAGACATTGATTGGAAACATGGAGATTGGCTTATGGCCTTGGATGTGTCGTCGCTGTATACCAGCATTGCACACAAACAGGGACTGGAAGCGGTGAAACATTTTTTATCTAGAAGAACTGAGGAATGTGATGCACATAATGTTATGTTGTTGGATATGTTGAATTTCTGTTTATCAAACAATATCTTTATGTTCAACAATTTGATTTATCGTCAGATTCAGGGTGTGGCAATGGGGGCCAGCTTTTCCCCAAGCTTCGCATGTTTGCACATGGGGGCTTGGGAGGAGCTGGTCCTCAGAACCGCATACCTGGAGGAAATGGAGAATAACATTATTGTTTGGTTTCGTTTCATTGACGATTTGTTTATTGTTTGGAGAGGCAGTGAGGATTCAGCTCAAAAATTCATTGTAAATATCAATGACAATGAATTAAATCTTAAATTCACTGCCACCCTCAGTCAAAGCACTGTAACCTTTTTGGACACTGAGATATATACAAAAAATGACAAACTACATACTAGGATATTTCGGAAGAAAACGGCAGGGAACAGCAGTTTACACGCTGCTAGTGCCCACCCTAAGCACCTCATCGCCAGCATCCCCTATGGGGAAATGCTAAGAATGAAAAGAGGATGCAGTGATCCTATTGAATTGAAAAAAGCCCAAAGTGAGAGTAGGAGAAGATTTCTCGACAGGGGATATTCAACCAAGATAGTTGACAAAGCTATTATTAAATCAAATATGTTATCCAGGGATGAGTTACTAGAGGGCAATCCCCAGAACAGAGAGGATAAAGTAAAAAAAGATAAAAGTGACTTTAGAATCATAACGGGATTCAGTAGACAATCTAAGGACATCTATAAGATTGTCAATAAATATTGGCCCCTGGTAGTCAAAGATCCTATCATAGGTTGGCAGTTGCCGGCTAGAGTTTCCCTAACTTACAGCAGGGCTCCATCCCTTAAAGATCAAATAGTGGATACCAACCCCGAACCTGTCAAAAAGAGCAATTGGTGGCAATCGAACAAAGGGTTTTATAAATGCAAGACATGCAAAGCGTGTACTCATGGTGTCAATACCAAAACATATAAAGACGGATTTAGTGATGCAGAGCATCCAATATCCCAGGTATTGACGTGTAAAACCGATCATGCGGTGTATGTCTTGCAATGCCCTTCCTCACTAAAGTACGTTGGTAGCACCAAACTTCCAGTACACCAACGAATTCTACAACACTTAAGAGCGATATCAAATGGGGACAACACTTACCCTGTAGCCCGCCACTATCGTGAAGTGCATCAAAGTAATAACAAATCATTAACGTACTTTGTGATAGACAGCATTAACACAAATAGACGCGGTGGTGACAGAGAATCAAAGTTGAGGAAACTTGAAACGAGATACATTCTCTTACTAAACACGAAGGCTCCAACAGGATTAAATATCACTGAGGATATGTACACTTGTTTACTTTAAATCTATTTGGTTCGATACAAATTAATTCAATGAACCAACTATGATTAAAATGATATATGGACCTGATTTATAACTATAACATCCTTTAAGAACATAGCCGTATCCCGGCTAGGATACAAGATGGTTTTACATGTTTAAATGGATGATAGTTCACTTCTTTTAATTTCAATTTGATATGAAGTCTTAAGAACCAAGTGGCGGCTGCCAGCTGATTAGAAAAAGAATTAGGATTTACATATGTTTGTTTATAAGTCAGTAATAATCTAGTATAAAGGTCCTTACTCCTTGGAAACTGATTTTATAAATACTGGCTTGATTTAATATGTTATAGTATAGTTTGCATTATTTCACTTTATTATGGACTATGTTGATATTGAAGGCTAATAACTAATTTTGAATAATTGATTGAGATATGATGTTATACCATGAGACTATTTTGAGTTTGCACATATGATGAATTGTGATCATACTAGCATCCTTGAGGGAAACCTCACCAGTAAGGAAGATATTTTATTTACATGGGATTGCGTTCTTGCGATATTTTGCACAGATTGCTATGAAAGATGTTATTATAATATAATCATAGTGGCACTTTTTTGCACAATAGCGAGATTTTGCACATATTACATATGCACTTTAGCAGAAGCACTTTACACGTGAAAACATACGATTTTCATGTAAATATGTAAATATGTAAATATTCTACCTTAAAAGGGCGACAGAACAGTGAATAGAAGTTTTTTGTATTTGACAATCATTAGCAAACTCATATCTATCATATGTTTTAATTGATGTGGTATTCACATCAATTAAAATCTTGATCTCTACAATATTATGTGAAAGATAAATATTTTAAAATACTATGCCTTCAAAATTTGAACTATGCTTGATTGGATAAATATCCAGAAAGTAAAAGTATTTTTTCTATGTCCATTTTTAATACAAGCATGTGACCCACTTTTCACAACTGAAGCTGTCCCTTTAAAAGAACGGCTCATTATGTTGGACACTGCCATGTGAACAAGGCTCCTCGGAGCCGAAACGTCATGCGATGTGCTTGCACTAATTAAAATACTTGCACGAATTTGGACCGTGTCTGCGTCGATCTATGGTGTGTGGGGGACCCCTAACCTATGGAGACAGAGCGCTGTTCTACGGATATATATATATATATATATATATATATATATATCCTACTGGCGATAGCCAGTAGGTATATATAGTTAGGACCTAGTTACCATAGGAAATCCGCAACATTCTATTGGGAATAACTTTGGCGTCGATTGAGGTAATTGCGTGCAATTTTCCAAAATTTTGGCCAGCTCAGTTCTGCTCCTTCCCTGAAAGTTTTGGGGGATTCATCAAGCGGGGGCCGAGAAAAAAGGGGGGTCCCAAAACGTGTTTTCCCCATGTTAATTTCCATAGGACGTTCAAACACGGCTGCAGCACGAACCGCTGAATGGAATTAAACAGAACTCTGCAAAATTGTAGAGACTGGTATGCAGAAGTGCCTTTTCTATATTTGGTGAAAATTGCTCCAGTGGTTTTTATGAAAATGAACTTCAAAAACACATATATCTATATGCGCGCTTCGAGCGCTTACCGGTATGCGTACCGGGGAGCGCACCCGGCGCGCCACGGAAGATCGCGAGCGGAAAGCTGATTGGCTCTCGGGTGTTTGTCAACATTCCAAACGGTCCGGGGAGTCCGCCATCTTGTGTCTCAGTAGAAAAGAGACACAAGAGGTGAAAAACAAAAGGGGAAAACTCTAAAAGGGGGCAGGGTAGAGACCCACTAGGTTTTCGCAGGGGGGCATAGGAGGACCCCGAAGGGCAAAAAAAAAAGAAATATTTTTTTTTAATTTCGCGGAGTATGCTCTGGGTGTGATACCATGTACGCTTACAGGTATGCGTACCCTGAGCGTACCACGGGGAAAAACAAAAAACATATATTTTTGGGCCTGGGGGGTCCTTGTGGGACCCCCTGAGCAGGCCTAGGGGGTCAGGGGGCTTCTACCCTGCCCCCTTTGCGTGTTTTGCACCTTTGTTTCACTGCTTTCTTGTGCCTTGGTTCTACCGAGGCACAAGATGGCTGCCAACACTTCCTGGTTTGGAGTGTTGACAGACAGTGGCAGCCAATCAGCATGCCTTTCACAGGAAATCAGCATGCTCATTGGCTGTCAATACTTCTAACCAGGAAGTGTTGGCATTCATCTTGTGCTAGGTAGACCGAGGCACAAAAGAAGCAGAAAAACAAACGCACAAGTTACTACTTGTGTAACGATATATCTGTAAGAGACATTAGTTAGTATTAGATTCCTTACCTTAGAATATCCCCAGGCGTCAGACTGGATCCGGAAATTTTTGCGTAGCAGTACCCTTGCGCGTCGGTAGGCGTCGTCTGCGGCTCCGCGTCCGTCGTCGGCGTCGTGGGCGCCGTGATGACGTCGTCGGAGTACTTAGACGCCGCCTCCGCGTGCTGACGTCAGTTCTTAGACACAGCTTTTCCGCGCCAGAAACGCAGAGCCATGTTAAAACCAACACTGGTGCCATTGAAATAGGGCCCTGAAAGGGGACAACCCTAACCCTAGATATTGGTTCGCAGAACGGGGAGGATGGGTGGGTCGGTAAGCAATCTAATACTAACTAATGTCTCTTACAGATATATCGTTACACAAGTAGTAACTTGTGCATCTGAAAGAGACACGTTAGTATTAGATTCCTTACCTTAGAATAGATACCCCAGCAATACCAACCCCGGTGGTGGGTCTGCGAACCAATACTCACACCAGAAAGTCCTGGAGGACGGAACGGCCAAAGAAGCCATCCCTCCGGACTTGGCTGTCCAGGCAGTAGTGTCTCGCAAACGTGTGCAGCGATGCCCACGTAGCTGCCTGACAGATGTCTTGTAAGGGCACACCCCTGCCCAGGGCAGTGGTAGTCGCCGTGGCTCGGGTAGAATGAGCCCGCAATCCAGCAGGGGGCTCCTTCCTAGCCAAGGAGTAGCAAGCCTGGATACACAAGATGATCCACCGGGAGATGGTCCGCTTGTGCACCGCTTTCCCCTTCTTAGCGCCCACGTAACCAACAAAGAGTTGGTCATCCACCCGGAACTGGCGTGTGCGATCCAGATAAAACGAGAGCGCACGTTTTGGGTCCAGACGGTGGAGCCGCTCTTCCTCTTTAGAGGGATGCGGTGGCGGAAAGAAGGTAGGCAAGGTGATAGACTGCCCAATGTGGAAGGCCGTGACGACCTTGGGCAGGAAAGATGGTTTGGTACGTAGCACCACTTTGTCCGGATGGACAGAAAGGAAAGGTGGAGTACAAGAAAGAGCCTGGAGCTCACTCACTCTCCTGGCAGAGGTGATGGCAACCAGGAAAGCAGTCTTCAGAGTCAGAAGGCGAAGAGGGCAATTGTGAAGTGGCTCAAAGGGAGCGCACATCAGAAAAGTCAGAACCAGGTTCAAGTCCAACTGAGGCATCACAAACGGAACAGGAGGAAAAGTGTGAGTGATGCCTTTAAGAAATCTGTTCACAATAGGGGACTTGAACAAAGAAGGCTGATCAGGTAGCCTGAGAAAGGCTGAAAGGGCAGAAAGGTAGCCCTTGATAGTGCCCAGAGCAGAGCCCTGCTGGGCAAGAGAAAGAAGGAAGAGAAGAACCTCTGAAAGAGGGGCAGCAAGAGGATCCACAGCCTTTGCTGTGCACCATGCCACAAATCTGTTCCACCTGCATGCGTATACCGACTTTGTGGAGGGACGCCTGGCTGCCAGAATGACGTTACAGACTTCAGGAGGCAAGTCAAATGGCCTCAACTGTCGCCGCTCAATCTCCAAGCATGGAGGTGGAGACTGGACAGGTTCGGGTGGAGGACCGTCCCCTGCTGCTGCGACAGAAGGTCCTCCTGAAGAGGCAGACGAACCGGGGGATCGACTGACATACTGAGTAGCTCGGGATACCAGTACCTTCGAGCCCAGTCCGGAGCCACAAGGATGACTTGGGCCCGGTCGCGCCTGATCTTCTTCAGCACTCTGGGCAGAAGTGGTATAGGCGGAAAGGCGTACAATAGACCGCAACTCCACTCGCGACGAAAAGCGTCTCCGAGCGAGTGCCGCCTTGGAAATTCCAATGCGCAGAACTGATGACATTGCGCGTTCTCTTCGGTGGCGAATAGATCTAACCAAGGCTCTCCCCATTGCTGAAAGAGGCCTTGCGCCACGTCCGAGTTCAGACGCCATTCGTGATCCATCATGCACCTGCGGCTGAGTTCGTCCGCCCTGGCGTTCAGAGAACCTGCCAGGTGTTGAACCACCAGGGACACGCCCTGATGTTCCAGCCATTGCCAAAGGCGCAGAGCCTCCTGGCAAAGGGTCCACGACCCCACCCCGCCCTGTTTGTTGCAGTACCACATGGCGGTGGTGTTGTCCGTGAACACCTGCACTACACGCCCCCGGACAGAGGGGAGGAATGCCTTCAGTTCTAGACGAATCGCCCGAAGCTCCAACATGTTGATGTGGAGTCGAGTCTCCGCCGGAGACCAGAGGCCTCTGATCTCCGCCTCTCCCATGTGGCCTCCCCAGCCCTGGAGGGACGCGTCCGTCACAACTACGTGCTCCGGTTGGGGAAGGGAGAGGGATCTGCCGCAGACCCAATCGCGGTCCGTGAGCCACCACTGCAACTGTCTCGCAGTGCCCTCCGAGATCAGGACATGGTCGGATAGGTTGCCTTGATGCTGGGCCCACTGAAACTTCAGGTCCCACTGCAGAGCCCGCATCCGCCATCTGGCGTGATGCACCAGCAGGATGCAGGAGGCCATCAGCCCCAGAAGCCGCAGCGTCAACCTGACCGAAACCCGGGATAACGGCTGAAAGATGGGAATCAGAGCCTGAATATCCCGGACCCGCTGCTCGGGTGGATAAACCCGAAACTGTGCCGAGTCTAGAACCGCTCTGATGAAGAGGAGCTTCTGAGAGGGGCACAGGTGTGACTTTGGCACATTGATCGAGAACCCCAGCTGATGCAGGAGGTCTGCCGTAGTCTGGAGGTGGCTGACGACTGTCTGGGGCGAGCCCGCCTTCAACAGCCAGTCGTCGAGGTAGGGGAAGACTGAAACCCCTAACCTGCGCAGATGAGCTGCGACCACCGCCATCACCTTTGTGAACACCCGTGGGGCGCTGGTAAGGCCGAAGGGGAGCACGGTAAACTGAAAGTGCTCGTGGCCAACCGTGAACCGCAGGTAGCGCCGGTGGGTCGGCAGGACGGGGATGTGGAAATAAGCGTCCTGCAAGTCCAACGCTACCATCCAGTCTCCTGGATCCAGGGCAGCTAAGACCTGAGCCAGCGTCAGCATCTTGAACTTCTCCTTCCGGAGGAAGCCGTTGACGTTCCTTAGGTCCAAGATAGGGCGCAGGCCCCCTTTGCCCTTCTTGGGTACCAGGAAGTAGTGGGAGTAGCAACCACACCCTACTTCTGGCCCAGGAACGCGCTTGATGGCCCCTTTGGCCAAGAGGGCCGTAACTTCCTCCTGCAGAAGTCGCAAGTGATCCCCCGATACACGGTGGTTCTGCGGTGGCATGGTTGGAGGAGTCGCCTCGAAGGGGAGGGAGTAGCCCCTTCGGACGATCTGCAGCACCCACCTGTCCGACGTGACAGTGCGCCAGTGGAGGTGGTGATGGCGAACCCTGCCCCCCACTGGCGTCACATGGGCCTGAAAGCACGGACTAGGAGGGTTTTGAGGCGGATGCTGCGGGGGAAGGTGTGGACTGACCTCGCCGCTGCCCCCGACCGCCTGGACGGCAGTTCCCACGGCCGCCACCGCGTTGGGTATTGCCCTGCGGCGCGTGGCTGGCGGCACGTGCGGGCGCACCCCTTCCGTGGCCACGAAAGGAGTGATAGGCAGCCGGTTGCTGGCGTTGGCCCGAGAGGCCTAAGGACTTGGCCGTAGCCCTGGAGTCCTTAAAACGCTCAAGCGCATGGTCTGCCTTGTCGCCAAAGAGGCGACGGCCATCGAACGGCATGTCCATGAGCGTGCTCTGGACATCTGCCGAGAAGTTGGCGGATCTCAGCCAGGCGTGGCGTCTGACCGCCACCGTCGTTGCCATCGCTCTACCCAGCGAGTCAGTGGTATCCAGCCCACACCGGATGGAATACTTGGCTGCATCCCGGCCTCCACAAGGGCTTGGCCGAGTTTGGCCCGTACCTCCAACGGACACTCTGGCAGCACTTCCGCGACCTTATCCCACACAGAGTGGGTGTAACGTCCCAAGAGGCAGGCGGTGTTGGAAGACCGCAGGCCCAAACTAATGGATGAGAAGATCTTCTTCCCATACTGGTCATACCTCTTGGATTCCCGATCCGGCGGGGCCGACGGGAATGCGGTTTGGGAATTGGAGGCCTGGATGACCAGGCTCTCGGGGGTAGGGTGGGAGGACAGAAAACATGGGTCGCCCGGGGCGGGGCGGTGGCGTCTGGCCACGTTCCTATCTACGGGCGAACCCGTAGCGGGCTTGGACCAAGTGCCCAGAAGAACGTCAGTCAAGGCCTCATTAAAGGGCAGCAGAGGCTCGACCGAGCTTGACTGCGGTTTAAGGACCTCAGTGAGGAGGTTAGCCCTCACGGCCGCGACGGGGAGCTCAAGGTTTAAGGCCTTGGCAGCCCTCATCAGCACCACACTATATGTTGCCCCCTCCTCCGAAGCCACGGTAGGAGGGGAGACAAACCCAGGGTCTGGAGAGGTGTCCAGGCCACTGGCCTCCCCAAGGTCTTCTGTCCAGTCCTCACGAGACTGACACTCCCTGGTCAGAGGGTCCTCAGACCCCTCCCAGTCCTCTCCTTCACCCATCTCCTGAAATTCAGGGTCCTCAACCAATGGGGCCTGTTCATAAAAGTGAAATTCACCCAACGGCGTCTGGAGCGGCGCCCAACGGGGCCGTCCCGACGGCCGAACAGGAACGGAAGTAGAACCAGGGTCGGCGCCGCCCAAGGACGGCGCCGGAGGCGACACCTGAGGGTCCGACGCCGGGGAGGCCGTCAGATCCACCGGCGACGAACCAGATCCCGAAGGAGGACCAGCGGCGTCCTGCGGCGCCGGGCCCGAAGGCGCCGGCGGCGTCGGAGCAACTGGACCCCTCGGCGCCGGGCCCGAAGGCGCCGGCGGCGGCGGGATAACAGGGACTTGCGGCGCCGGCCCGAAGGCATCGGCGGCGTCGGGGCTGAAGCACCCGACGGCGTCGGGGCCGGAGCCGCCGACCCGCTAGGGCTCCCAGATGGGTCCGCTGGGCCCGGAGGCGCCGCGGAGCCCGTCGGAGGAGAAAGTTTCCTCATGGCCATGAGGAAGCGCTCGACCTCATCCGGCGTCGCGTTGAGCCCAGGGACCGTAGGGTATGGGGCTGGACGCGGCGCCCGCGACTCCGACGGAGCCGCGTGGGTGGTGTCACCCGAACCCCCGGCTGCATCATGCGAGCGTCGGGGGGAGTCCGAGGAGCGATGACGCCGCTTGGACTTCTTGTGCCGCTTACCTGACGACGACTTTGACCCGGAGGAGTGCGGCCCACTCTCGGAGCTGTGGTGGCTCCGGGCCCGCGACCTGTCCCTCGACCTCCCATGGGATCGGGACCTCTCACGGCGCGGGGCCGACTGCCGGAGTTCGAGGCGCCTACGGGACCGCTCCCGCCTGGCTTTCGAAGAGAGGGCCCGGCAGTCGGAGCAGGCCTTGTCGTCGTGGTCGACGCCCACACACGACAAACACACACGGTGAGGATCCGTGACCGACATCAGCCGGTCGCAATCGTCGCAATGCTTGAAGCCGGGCATCCCTATCGGCACCGTTTCGGAGTCGAGAGACTTCGAAATAGTAATCAAGAGGATCAAAAAGTTTAGTCAAAATTGACTAGGGTTACTGCTTTTTCCAGATCTGCGCTTGCTGGCGCGGAAAAAAGAAGAACTGACGTCAGCACGCGGAGGCGGCGTCTAAGTACTCCGACGACGTCATCACGGCGCCCACGACGCCGACGACGGACGCGGAGCCGCAGACGACGCCTACCGACGCGCAAGGGTACTGCTACGCAAAGAGTTCCGGATCCAGTCTGACGCCTGGGGATATTCTAAGGTAAGGAATCTAATACTAACGTGTCTCTTTCAGATGTGTAGAATGCAAAAAGGGGGCTGGGTAGAAACAACCTGACCCCCTAGGGCTGCTCAGGTGGTCCCACAAGGATATTAACATATTTAAACGTTATCCGCTAATAGAATTAGCATTTAAAAAACCTTGCGAATTCACTGAAAAAACCATAGGTTTCAGGCCTTATATAGTTAGGAATTAGCATTAAAAAAAACTCGCAAATTCACTGAAAAAAACATAGGTTTCAGACCTTATATAGTTAGGAATTAGCATATAAAAAACCATTGAAATTGCTCCTATATAGTTAGTTGTACTAACTATATTTCGCGCACCCGCAATCCACTGCTGATGATATCACATATTACATCATTCATGACATGGTCAGTGACATCACTCATGACATCTCAAATGACATCACTGATGACATTATCCAGTGAATGTGGTTTGCTTCGTTATTTAAATATGCATTATATATATAGCAATTTGCATTGAAGAATGAGTGGATATATAAAAATAAATATTTGGATGGAGGATTTAGTAGCTGTGTAATTGACTGTTTACTTTACCAATTTATAGTGTCTCACTAAATATAGTGGATAGTGACTAAACTGCGTGAATATCTGCATCACTGTCAGTTGTTGTGTAAACTGGTTCTTCAGTTGGTTACTAGCTATGTGAAAGTCTATATTCATTATTGATTAGTTAACTGAGTATTTGTATGGGAGAGTGAATGTGTTTGTATTTCGGTGGGGGGTGTGAGACTGCCCAAAGATGTGTGAATAGTTGATTCACTAGATATATGAAGTTAAAACTACATGTTCTAACAGTTGTTTGGGTGAAAGAATATCTTTATGGGTGTGGTGATGAGCAAATATATTTCTCAATGGTACATGTCCAACAAATTAGAAAAATAAAAGGCAGGGTATGTGTCAGTTGTTGTATATAAATAAGTATACATAAGACTCAATGATTGTGTGAGTGACTGTATGGATTACTTTATACTTGTAATAATGATTTTATAATTCACTAAGTATGACTTACTATCTAAACGAATAGATGAAGTTGTGTTTGTATAAGTGTGTAGCTAAGTAAGTATGTAAGTATGATCCACTGTTTGCATAAGTGAGTAGGATGAATAGGTTGTGTGCTGGTGTGTAATGTCGATATAGCTGTATAAGTATTTTTGATAGTGTTCTATTGTTCATTGACAGCATGTATGAGTGAATCTACAGGTAAGTGATTAGATGTGTGTATACATCTAGGAATCACTGAGTGGGTTTTTAGATACTTGTATTGCTGTGTCAATGGATTAAAATATGATACTCTGTATTTTACAAAGAGTGATGAAAGATTTTACAAGTGTATGAAAAGGTGTATGTGATTGTCACGTGGATGATGTCATCAGTGATGTCATTTGAGATGTCATCAGTGATGTCACTGACCAACGTTTTCTTACTTCTCACGGGAAGATTTATGTGACGAAGGCGGTGATGCCGAAACGCATTTGTCGATTTGTTTCTGCAGCGAGTGATGGAATAAATCCAGAACTTTAAAACTCCATTTTCCTGGGACCTTTGTATTGCTTTGAGTGCGCGACTGACAAGCAGGCTCACATGCACACAGAAAACACATACAGTAGCACACAGAAAACACACATTCAGGAGCACACACTGCAGCAAGTACATCACTGTCCTACCATCGGCCAGGTATTCATAATAGAAGAAAAGGACCTAAAAAAGGTGAATGTTCTGTGAAAAAATGGAACTGTAATTCAAGATTATTAAATCAGAAATTACTTAAGTATAACCTTACTGTATCACCACTACTTATGCTCTTCCTCTTTCTCATCGATATCCTCTCCGCTTTCCCCATATTCTTGCCCAATAGTTTGTTAGGAAGGTTGCTCAGGCACAGGACTATCACACACCTTTGCCACCTTTTCCTTGTCATTATTTCATGTCCCTGGAATTTGCAAGAAGGACTTGCACCTATTTTTGTGACCCGGGACATACATGGGTGCACTCTTTCACTTACAAATTTTTTACTGGGAAGCAATAAAATCACAAATTCTAAATAACACATTAGTTGGACAAGTGCGGAAACACTGACCGTCACACTTTGCGACTCTACACCTAGGATCTAGAACAACATCCCCGCATCTATCAGGAAAGCCACAGGGCTGCTCCAACTGAGGAAAGAGGTGAAGATACACCTTTTTAAAGAGCACCATATCACAATGAATTAACAGTCCACAACCGAACTACTTCTCCTATCATTACCTAACTGTATATGTGTCTGTACAGTGCTCCACTGCCTTTTGACCAGGTTCCGCAGTATAGAAATACCATATACATATGTGTACTTGTGATCTTTGAGCCAAGTAACATCATCTGTAGCCAATTCCATGATGACCTTCAAATTCACAGACCTAGCTTAAATATGTACCTCTGACCATTTATTTGCTAACCCCTTTTACAAATAACATTAGGACGTGGAATACCTTTAGAAACATACGACAGAGGGTATTTTACATATCACATAAGCTTTAAGTCCACCGGCTGCGTAATTTCTAAGCTTCCTTTCTAAGTAGCAGTTCTCTTTGTAGTCTTCAAATGAGTGGCAATATGTGATTTAGATAGGACTAGATCAACTTGGTGTAGAAACAAAACTGGAAAACAAATTGGCACATTCAAATAACAACATTCAGTCTTGCCAGTGATAGGAACAACTGTTTGTCCTGGAGTTATAAACCGTTTCATCTCTTTTTGAACTTCGATTTTTTTACTAATCCTAAGGTCTGATCCCAACTAAACAGGCCGCTTGCATCTCTAGGATCACTACCCCTATAATCTCTATGAAAAACTATTTTGCTTCCCTCTCGGTGCAGCCTCTTCTATTTCAGGGCCGCCCTGGAATTGAGCAAGGATATACTGCAAGGTGACTAACTGTATAGTTACCTATATGATAGTGATTTGTGAAATCAAATCACACATGCACATGCCTTCGGTTACATCATATAATTGAAAAACGTGAGATGCAGAGAGATGGAAATGAGGTAGAATAGCTAGGAAAGTCACCACCACAAACACGCCATGATATTCTTTTCAATATTCCTGTTCAGCCCATTTTCCTCAGTTTAGCAGGAGATGTAGGTTAAGCCTTTTCTACACGGTGTGGCACTTCTGCATGGAAAGAGTAATGGACTGTGTGAATGTTAAGAAACTTAGAGAACAACACTTCAGGCATAGCCCGTCACCTAAAACGTGAAGGTCAATGAAATCCCAGGAGTTAACGGCCACATGCATCATTGTGACATTTTGCGAATTCTTAATTACGAAAATTAAGGAATCGCAATTAAGAAATCGCAAAATGCTATGCATTAAGAAATCGCATTTTTTTTGCGATTTCTTCATTTTCCTTAATTGTGATTCACAATTTGAGAATCGCAATTAAGGAATCCCTTCCCATTGATTCCTATGGACCTATAGGCCCATAGGAATGAATGGGGAGCCATTCTCATTTTGTGATTCGCAATTAAGGAATCGCAAAATGAGAATGCAATTTCAAGGGTGCTGCACCCCTGAAATTAAACTTTAAGTACATTTTTCACACACACATGCCCCAAGGGCATGTGTGTGTGTAAAATGAAACTTTCAAAAATGCACTTTTGTGCATTTTTGAAAATGTTCGCAAATTACCATGAAGGTTAAATTCATGGTAATTTACCACTTTCTATTTGCGATTTCGCAATTAAAAAAAAATCATGCATTGCATTTAAGAAATCGCTAAATTGCGATTTCTTAAATGCAATCGCAATTTAAGAAATCGCAAATAAATTGCTTTTTCTTAAATTGCGAAAAAAGCAAAAAGCTTCATGCAACCCAAAAAAGGGATTTGCATTCGCAAACGGCCGAATTTTGCGATTCGCCCTGTTTGCGAATGCAAAAACCCTTGATGCATGTGCCCGAAAGTCCTTAAAAAGAACAAATGACTTTGAATTTGACAGAGAGAGAAAAAGTGGCTGTCTGAGAAAGGGTATGCTACTGCCAACAGTTCAGTCCCACTCCCTGCGTTTGGGCAGATGGTTCTTGTCAGCACACCGACTCTGGCCTGATCTCACTAAAGGATGACTGTCTCCAGTGATTGCTGATAACTCATCACCACAGTTTTGCCTTGCAGTAACCAGCAAATACTTTATTATCCCATCAATCCAGTGGAAAGGCCGTGGATGACATCCTGCCCTACATTTTCCCTGCACGTATGAGCCAGTAAACACATAATCAAGGTTGTCAAGTTTTGCCAAAGTTTATTTTTCATGAAGCTACAGTGTGTTTAGCAATCTAAAAAAACAAACATTGACTAAAGACAAAAATGTTTAAAAGCACACATTACCATAGAACTCCCTGGCACTGAAGGGAACTACTTTGTGTGTGAATGTGCTCATTGTGAAAGTGAATCATACAGTAACTCATAACAAAGTCGGTCAATGGCTGAAATGGTCACATGGATTGCCCCTTGATGCACACTTGAGTGGGTTGGCAAAAAATGAGAATGACACAACCACAGGCGAATGAAGTATGGCTAAAAACCTCTATAGGTAACCATGTTATAAACATAATTTTATTAAAATCAAAAGGTCTTGGCTAACACAAACTTAAAAAGGCAATTGTTCTGCCACTGGCTGTCAGTCTATTGAATTTGGAAACGAAAGAAAGGAAAGGGAAAAAAAGAATGCAAGAATGAAGGGAAGAAGGTAAGGAAGGGAGGAAGGGAAGGAAGGGAAGAAGGCAGGAGAGAAAGGAACAAACTATGGAAAGATAGAATTATGAAAGGAAGGAAGGATGGAAATCAAGAAAGAAGGGAGGAAAGATACAGCAGAGTGAAGAAAGAAGGGAGGAAGCAAAGAAATAAAGAAGGATACAATGAAAGAAAGGAGGGGAAGAAAGAATGAAGGAAAGAAAGAAAGCAGGTATTAGAGAAAAAAGCAAGTAAGAAAGAAAAAAGAATGAAAGGGTGAAAGAAGGGAGAGAGGAAAAAAATAAAGAAAGAAGGGTAGGAAAGATAAAGAAAGAAGGATAGAATGAAAGAACTATGGAAGGAAAAAGAACAAAGGAAATAAAGCAGGAAAGATTGAAAAAAGAAACAAACAAAGAAAAAAGAAAGGAAACAAGCAAAGAAACAAAGAAAGAAGGGAGGAAAAGGGGTGAAAGAAGAACAAAAGATGAAAGAAAGGAAATAAAGGAAAAGCAGGAAAGAATGAAAGAAGGATAGAGATAAGGAAGGAAAGAACGTAATAAAGAAGGAAAGAACGCAATAAAGAAGGAAAAAAAATAGAAAGGAAGAATCAAAGCAGAGAGATGAAAAGACAGGAAAAAAGAAGGAACAATGAAATAAATAAAATGAAAGGAAGGAAAAAAGGAAAGAAAGAATAAAACAAAGGAATAAAGAATAAGAAAAAAGGAAAGAATGAAGGAAAGAAGAAAATAAAAAAGAAAAGAGTGTTACAAGTGCTGCAAATTAAACATGATGGGTTTTCTTCCTATGCAAAGTTTATTAAAGAACCATTGGTGAAATTAAGTCTGCAATAAACACGTCCTGAAGAATTGCCCAGTCACATGTATAATATTGAATCTTTTATTTGTGTACTGCATGCGTAGTAAAAAGAGGATAACCTAATACAGAACAGTTTCAACTAAACACAATCAAATGGACACAATTGGTGACATACCAGTAGCTAGATAAAACAAAGGGCACTCCAAAATAAATGTATAACAACATTGGCAGGAGACAAGGACTGATACAGTTTGGAATGTAGACTCTGCTCACATCTGGTAGAAATGTCCTGCTTTCACTTCAGGCTCTAAACACAAAGGCAACACTAAAGTAGTTAGAAAGTAAAAACAAAAGCACTGGCACTGAGGGGAACTACCTTATTGTCGGATGTGCTCCTTGTGAAAGGGCTAAATGCAGCCAAAGCGAAGTTAGCCAGTGGCTAAAGTAAGCTAACCCACTGTCCATGCTATGTGCTCTAGTGGGTGGAAGCAACATGAGACTGACAACAGATCAATGGATGAAGAGAGGTGGCTGAAAGCCCTTTTAAATAAGTATATTATATATATAGTATGAATAAAATCAAAAGGCCTTAACTAATGCCAAATCTATAAAAGGGCCTCACTTAATAGGGATTATTCCAAGTCTCCCATCCCCATTTCTCAAGCCCTCACGAGCTCAAATCAGAGATAGTGAAACGGGAGCGGAGCAAACGGGAAAAAGGAATCCTATTCATTGACAAAACTATTTCTGCTTGTCTGATAGTACCGCAAAGATGGCTCCATAAGAGCTGACATATATTTAACGTTGAGACCAAGGCGACTGGAATAGGTGTAGAAAGCTATCCAAAGAGCACAACTGGACTCTGGACTTATCTTAAAAGGCAGAGGCCAATGAGTTACAGTGGTGTAAACGTGAACATGTGACCTGCCTGGCACACGTTCCTACACACACTACTGTAACTGCCTGAGAGAGGCACAGGCAACAGCAGACCGGAAGGCATGACAAAGCAGAACTGCAACTGAGATTAGAAATAGGGCGGGGGCGGGGGCCGGGGGATACCGCACTGGAGGTTGAACACTTGTGGTCAGGGTGCAAAATCTAGCACCTGATACTGTAACTTGTGTTTTGTATGCTGTGAACCTTAAATAAAGTTACAAAATGCAAGTGCTTCCTCCGCTGCTGTCTCACAAACGTCCATCTGCCCATCACCCACCCCACATTCACAGAGGCCCCATCAATGACAATGCTATTTTTCTCTGAAGTTGTGCCTCCCACCAGTGCAACTTTTCATTATCAAAACACAATAACAAGAAATATATGACCTTCCTTGAGTAGCCTGTTGTCTATTTAGTTTTATGGCAGACGAGCAATTTGAGAATATGGTAATAAAGCCTCAATCACAGTAACAACGTAGGATGGGCTGTAATTTCAGAGCGCTAATGGGTTACAAACAATATTATGACGGGAAACCATTGATCCATTAAAGGCCCGCAGTATTATTAAAAACGACTTAATATAGATCACCGTTAACCCATGCACACGCAGCTGTCAACCCAACTATTTCCAAATCTATAAATAAAGTCCATGTGTGCCTTCCCCTTCCAGGGCTCACACAACACTAAATGCTGCCTTCGGTTCCTTAAATCAATGGTTAAAGTTCAAACGACTGCATTGAACTGGTTCCTTGAAAAGAGAGCTATTGATTCTAATTTGCAGGATGCAATCAATTACCCCCTGTCCTCTTTATTCCAAAGTGTAATGAAAACTAAACTGCGTTGTCCTGAAAACTGAATGTGAAGATGATCATAAACCAGAATTTAAACTCCATGGATTATTCATACCTAGCCATTTAGATTTGCCATTTCCATTATGAGTACATTTGCCACGAGCATTTAATGGACATCTAAAAGGGAATTCATTAAAGCAGGAGCTGTTGGCAGCACTTATGGGCTGCAGACTGCTGCCTGCTTTCCTTTAATAGCTCACGATTATAAAAGTGATAGATTGTGTTCATCCCATCAGTAGTTTGTAGAAAGCTCGGCAAGAGGTAACAAATCCCTCTGAGCATTATCAAAAGCAAACCCACTCTTAAAAAAGGGCAATTAGTATTTCAAGCACACACTGTTCGGTAAAGTTTAATAGTCACGTGTATTGCATGACGATGCATACACCACAGAAATCGAAAATGGATTATCCTCACAACAGACTGATTTTAAATGTTCATAAAATGTAGGTCAGGGGCCACATTACACAATAAGTGCTGTTTGCGCGAGGCCCATCAATATAAAGGTGCGCCCGGCGTAAACAATGAATATGCCCCCTATTACAATGAATGTGTTGCCCCCTGAGCAGCGCATTCAGGTGAAAAACAGAACGGCTGCTTTACAGCCGCTCCCTGTTTTCACAAAGCAGGCGGCAACCCATCTTCACTTTTGAAGGGGATTAGCGAGTGACTGCACCAGCCAGCAAGTTGGGGGGATTCGTCTGGTAGGTCCATGAGACAACCTTTCCCCCTGTCAGAGAGCTGTCATCAGGGTGCGCACTGACAGTGCAAGTGTCAATTCGCCTCCTGGGAGCTTCTTTGCATCTGCGACCGCGTCTGTATTACGGTACAGGCACAGAGGCAAAGGGATTACCTCATTTGCATGGGACACACCCTCAGGCGAAAAAGGGACCACCCCTTGCAGATAGTGCTGGCGCTTTAAATGCACCAGCGTTATCGGTATTACAGAAGGGGCCGCGCAAATGTCTGCGGTGCCTTTTGTAACACCAAAGTGCCCCAGGGACGCGCAAAGCGGGCAAAAACGGCGTTGCGCCCCCATAGCACTTTCTGTAATAGGGCCCCTAGTGTACAGAAAGTCTTCTGCTATGCCACTTTTTCTTTCATTAAATTATGCTATCCAAAGAAATCGAGGATGTTGAGTCCGAGTGTACTGTAGCACAGCATTTAGCAGGAGATAGGGCTGTGTGAAATTGTGGTTAAACCAGTGTAAACATGCCTAATTCTGAAATTTTGCATTAGCCAAAATGTGCAAATACTTCCATAATGTGAAATCTCAATGCAAAATTGTGCACGTTTTTTGACTCAGATACTGGTTTGAGTACCAGGGGCCTAATTACAGAAAGTCTCCAGAGGGCGCAACAGGTATTTGTTATGTTATGTTATGTTATGTTAAAAGGAATTTATTACCGCGCACGGACACCAATTGGTTTCATGGCGCTCACAGACAGAGGAGAGAGGAAGGGAGGTGAGTGTGAACAGGGTTAATCATAAGCTAACTGAAAAAGATGGGTTTTAAGGAGTTTACGGAAAATAGGATAATCAAAACAAAGACGAATGGGAGAAGGAAGGGAATTCCAGGTTATTTGCACCCGCTTTGTGCATCCCAGGGCACTTTGGTATTACAGAAGGAGCCGCAGATACTTGTGTCGCCCCTTCTGTAATACCGCACTTAAAATGCCAGCACTATCTGCAGGGGGCATTCTCTCATTTGCATGGGGGCGTGCCCCATGCAATTTAGGGAATCCCTTTGCCTCTGCGCCAGCGCCGCATCACAGAATGCGGGTGCACAAGCAAAGAAGCATTCAGGAGGCGCACTGTCAGTGAGCCCCCTGATGCCAGCCCACTGGCGGGGGGAAAGGGGTCCCATGCATCGCCACACAACCCCTTGCAGCTGGGTGCAGTCACAGACTGCACAGGCTTGCAAGGGGATCTCTAATCCACTTCAACTGTGAAAACACGGAGCGGCTGTAAATCATCAGTTCAGTTTTTCACAAGAATGCGCCTCCTCCAGGGCAGTGTGAGTTCGCGGCTGCCCTGGGGGCAGCGCATTCATCGTAATAGAGCGCATTTTCATTGTTTAGGACAAGCGCACCTTTTTAACCTGTTCCATGGCCGTCCGTGCACATGGAGAGAGGAGTTGGCCTACGGCTAGGGAGGTCGACCTCGAATCTGGGGAACTGGGTTTGAGTCTCGGAAACTACGCTGACGCTGGACATCCTGTGATTCTGGGCGAATCACTTAATCTCCCCGTGCCTAACAAAAAAATTAATGTGTCCTCATGTAACGCAACTGGTGCTATGTAAAGCGCTCTGATACCCAATACCGTTGGGCAAGTTTGCGCTATATAAAACTTTGTAAAATAAAATAAAATAAAAAAATGGCACTGAAAATCCCTCTGGTGCGGGCACCAGAGGGATTTCCTTCAGTCCAAAAGAGCCTAGGGAGCTGGGGAAGAGCTTCCGAAAGGATCCGATCGGCTTGTTTCAGTTTCACTGCCTACATGCTCAGGGGGCTTTTTCAGCCCCCGAGCACGTAGGCATACAGAAGAGCCATCGTTGGAAATAGTAGATGCCTGCTTGGGGATTGCCACAGAAGGACGAGCCCCAGTAGGGATTCACCCACTAGACACAAGGGAGCGACCCCTTTGGCAAGGGCCTTTGCTCCTGCCTAATTTTTCTGGGCATATTCAGTCTTTTTGCCCCCCTGGCGGGCAGACAGGGACATTTGTCCAGTATTAGTAAAGCATGAACAATTACCCGAAGGTGCCAAGGCACTGGGGGCCGTCGGGAAGATTAAGCGAGCTATTGCCCAGAGTCACATGGTGCTGGGCAGACCCCTGCCGCCGGAGCCGGGGATCGAACCGTGATCCCCAGCATCCAGCGTCAGTCGCCCTGGCTGCTGCGCCACACCTCTTCCTCTTCCACATTAGCCCCCAAAGCGCACTAGGCACCAGTGATTTATTTTTAGTGCAAATTTAGTGGTGGGGGGCTGACCATAATGGGCATGCCAATTCCCCCACCATTCTAAAAAAGATGTTTCAGTCTTTTTCCCCCTCCCCCCCGGGTGGCAGATGGGGCAATAGCCCTTGATCTGCCCCCTACTAAGCTTTTTTATGAAGGGGTGGGGGCACTGCCATGCCCCCACCCCTAATAATTGGACAGTCTTTCTGCCCCCCTGGTTGAAACACCAGGGAAATGCCCTGATGTTCCAGCCATGTTCAAAGGCAAAGAGCCTCTTGACACAGGGTCCACAACCCCACCCGCCCTGTTTGTTGCAGTACCACATGGCGGTGGTGTTGTCCGTGAACACCTGCACTACCCTTCCTGTGACAAAAGGAAGGAATGCATTCAGTGCCAGACGAATCGTGCAGAGCTCCAGAAGATTGATGTTGAACCCGGACTTCGCCAGAGACCTCTGATCTCCGCCTCTCCCATGTGGCTGCCACATCCCCGGAGTGACGCATCTGTCACCACTGTGAACTCTGGCTGGGGAAGGGAGAAGGATCTGCCGTTGACCCAATTCTAGTTCGTTAGCCACCACTGCAATCGGTGGGCAGTGCCCTACGAGATCGGGACGCAATCGGAAATATTCCGCTGATGCTGCACCCACTGGAACTTCAGGTCCCACTGGAGAGCCTGCATATTCCACATGGCCTGATCCACCAGCAAGATGCAGGAGGCCATGAGGACCACCAGCTTCAGAGTCTTTCTCACCGAAATCCAGGATAGAGTCTGAAACATCAGTATCATAGCCTGAATATCCCGGACTTGCTGCTCGGTAGGATAAGCCCGAAACTGCGCTGTATCCAGAACTGCTCCAATGAAAAGGAGCATCTGAGAGGGAATCAAGTGCAACTTCGGCACGTTGATAGTGAACCTCAGCGAATACATGAGGTCCGCCGTAGTCTGGAAGCGGGAGGCGACAGCCTGGGGCAAGCCCGCCTTCAACAGGCAGTCGTGGAGAGAGGGGAAGACTGGAACTCCTTATCTGTGCAGATGAGCTGCGACCACCATTATCACTTTCTTGAACACCAGAGGGGCGCTGGTAAGGCCAAAGGGGAGCACAATAAACTGAAAAGGCTTGTGGCCTACGGTGAACCGTAGGTAATGCCTGTGGGCTGGCAGGACAGGGATGTGGAAGTAAGTGCCCTGCAAGTCCAACGCTACCATCCAGTCTCCAGGGTCGAGGGCAGACAGGACCTGAGTTAATGTCAATATTTTGAATTTCTCCTTCTGGAGGAAGCGGTTGACGTCCCTAAGATCCAACATAGGACGCACGCCTTTCTCCTTCTTGGGTATCAGGAAGTAGTGAGAGTAACAACCACTCTCAACTTCTGGCACAGAGACTCACTCAATAGCTCCCTTGGGCAAGAGAGCCGGAACTTCCTGACGGAGAAGGGCCAAGTGATCCTCCGACATGCAATGAAGTGTTGGTGGTATGGAAGGAGGGGCAGTGTCAAAGGGGCAGGAGTAGCCACTTCGGACTATCTGCAAAACCCACCTGTCTGACGTGATGTTGTGCCAGTGGGGGAGGTGATGGCTCATCCTGCCGCCCACTGGCAACTGGTGGCCCTAAAAGGTCAGACTAGGAAGGTTTGGAGGCTGCTGCGGAGGGGCACTGGTGGACTGGCCCACCAGCTGCCCCCAGACCCAGGACGCTGGATCCCAAGTCACCGGCCGCACAGAGGCTGGGTAGCTTGAGCCAGCCTGTGTCCCTGGGTGGCAAGTGGTGGGGCACCCCTTCTGTAGCCACGAAACGCAGACTGAACGGGGCGAGAGGTGGCAGCGAGGCCCAAGGATCTGGCCATAGCTCTAGAGTCCTTGAAGCGCTGAAGCGCGTTGTCAGCCTTGTCGCTAAACAGGTGACGGCCATTGAAGGGCATGTCCAAAAGGGTCGATTGGACATCCCCGGAGAAGTCAGTGGACCTCAGCCAGGCGTAGATTCTCACAGCTACTGACATAGGAATTGTTCTACCCAGCGAGTCGGCGCTATCCAGCCCACATCGAATGGCGAACTTTGCTGCGTCTCTACCCTCTGCGACAGCATGGGAGAGTACAGCCCGGGCTTCCTCTGGGCACTGTGGCAGCACTTGCGCAACCTTGTCCCACACAGAGTGAGTGTAAAGTCCCAAGAAACATGTGGTGTTCACTGACCGCAGTCCTAAACTGGCGGAAAAAAAATCTTCTTCCCAAGATGGTCCAGCTTCTTGGATTCCATATCTGGGGGAGCAGTATGGAACGCGCCTTTGGATGTTTTGGCTTGGACCACCAAACTCTCGAAGGTAGGGTGTTGGGAGAGGAAAAGTGGGTCACCCGGGGTCGGGCGGTGACGTTGGGCAATCATCCTATCCACAGGAGCCCCAGTGCTGGGCTTGGTCCAAGTGCCCAGAAGGATGTCCTTGAGGACCTCATTAAAAAGCAGCAGGGGCTCCAAAGAGGCAGCTGCCAGCTGAAGCACCTCATTTTTAAAGACAACAAAAGGTCCTAAGGAAAAACAAGATAAACACAAAAATGAATTTACAGACCACAATCGGTACTATAATCAAGCTTCCAGACCCAGCCGGGTAAGGAATTATTTAATTTAAGAATAAAAGGAATAGGGTGACCTAGAGGTGGTCAGTAATACACACTTTGGATAGGGTACAGTCCTGTACCTATCCTTCAAGGAAGAAAGTGTAATAGAAGTAAAGTGAGAGAAGTTTTTCAGGCAAGAAGTTTGGAGCCAAAATGTCGCTTGTAGATTAGTGATCAATACACACAAGTTTCGACATGCAGTATTTACAGAATGGCATACAATTGAATTTTCTGCAATACTGTTTCAACCGTCAACGTTTCGATCCCCTGGCTCCTAATGAACCGGGATCATCATCAGGACTATTTCAATCATTTGCCTGTGTTCTAAGAACGCCTGCCAGGTAGTCAAGATACTTTAATCTGGTCAGGTATTGAATTTGGGGAAGTCAGGCTACCGAAGGTACCGGTACCTTGTCTCAGGGCGAGGATGGTGAGCCTTGGTTTAGCGCGTGCCACGAAATTTTTACTCGTCCGAGTAAAATGCGTCCTTAGGTTAGGGCCGAAGACTGATACAACGCCCTAGTGTTCTAGAAGGTTGTCTGTTGGTTTTTGCTTGCCTCAGCAGCGCTCAAAGGAGTAGTGAGGTTTCTTGTCATTTTACAGATATCTCACAAATACACTGCAAGCCCCAATGGAACATGGGTACGGCTAATCCAGTTTACAGCGTATTCACGCTGCTAAGGACACGGAGAGAGACCACTGAGTCTCGCCGTTACCCCGCCTCACCTCCCGCGGACTCAATAGCCACACGGGCGTTGTATCAGTCTTCGGCCCTAACCTAAGGACGCATTTTACTCGGACGAGTAAAAATTTCGTGGCACGCGCTAAACCAAGGCTCACCATCCTCGCCCTGAGACAAGGTACCGGTACCTTCGGTAGCCTGACTTCCCCAAATTCAATACCTGACCAGATTAAAGTATCTTGACTACCTGGCAGGCGTTCTTAGAACACAGGCAAATGATTGAAATAGTCCTGATGATGATCCCGGTTCATTAGGAGCCAGGGGATCGAAACGTTGACGGTTGAAACAGTATTGCAGAAAATTCAATTGTATGCCATTCTGTAAATACTGCATGTCGAAACTTGTGTGTATTGATCACTACTCTACAAGCGACATTTTGGCTCCAAACTTCTTGCCTGAAAAACTTCTCTCTCTTTACTTCTATTACACTTTCTTCCTTGAAGGATAGGTACAGGACTGTACCCTATCCAAAGTGTGTATTACTGACCACCTCTAGGTCACCCTATTCCTTTTATTCTTAAATTAAATAATTCCTTACCCGGCTGGGTCTGGAAGCTTGATTATAGTACCGATTGTGGTCTGTAAATTCATTTTTGTGTTTATCTTGTTTTTCCTTAGGACCTTTTGTTGTCTTTAAAAGTTAATTACCCATGGTCCATAGGTACTCGTTGGGTTCCCTTGTTTAAATATAAATGAGCTGAAGCATCTCAGTCAGGAGGTTAGTCCTGACTGCCACCGTAGGAAGCTCCAGGCCCAAGGCCTCAGCCGCCTTACTCAACACAACAGCGTAGGAGGCTCCCTCCTCCGTAGCCACGGTAGGGGGAGAAAGCGTACCAAGGTCTAGGGAGGTATCCAGACCACTGGCACCAACCAACTCCTCCCTCCAGTCCGGCTCTTCAAGCGGTCCTCAACACCCTCCTCTGGCTGCCACTCAGGGCGATAAGGAATGCCAGGGAAGAACAGTGGTTCTAAAGATCGGCGCCAGGGAAAGTACCATAAGGTGGATAGGCACTGATCCGGATCCAGGCCTGGATCCTTGGGGGCCCTGTGCTGGCCTTTAAAACGCTGTCCAACATGATCTGCCAGGGCGCCCAGTATCAAGGGCTTAGGATAAATGGACCCCCAATTTATTTATCACTGTATATGGATGACATGTTGTTATACATGTGAGGTACTGCTGCTGACATTATCACATACAAGGGACATTCGGAGCACTGGAACAATTGGGGGCACTTTCTTGCTTACGGGTAAACTGGGAAAAGTCTTGTGGATTTCCTCTGGTGACCACTGGAGGGGGGACTATTCCTGAAGCTAGGGGACACTGCGATGGGCACCCACCACGATTAAATATCTTGGGGACCGCATCTATTACATGGCGGACAATCTACTTGACAGAAATGTCCTGGCCACGGTGACCTCATTGCATCGGTCAGTCAGGTTCGGGATGACCCTTCCTTTATTTGTCTTGGGTAGGATACCCCTAATAAAAATTAGTATTCTCCCCAGATTGCTTTGTTATTTCACTGCCCTTCCCAAAATGATTCCTAGGATAGTGTTCCGGACATTGATGCCCTGATCTCATAGCTAATAGGGGAAATGACCGGAAAATAACAACACTAGGGATGCTGAGGCTCCATACATTGGACAGAGGACTAGAGGTCCTGGATTTCAAGCTATAATACCTGATGGCAAAGCCGTGCTGGGTTGCGCGCTAGCAGGAGAATTGCTGGGGAGATCGCCGGAGAGAAAGCCATGTCTTCTCCTGGGGAAAACATTTATGCACTTACTTCTAGCACCACTGGGCCCACCAGGACCTCGGGAGGAACGGATCCTGATGGCGACTCACCGGGCACTACAGCGCACTAATGCCAAGGAACTCTTGCTGCGGTCACTACTTGTCCTCCCTCACAGGAGGAACTGGAGAGAACTCCAGGACAGGCTGGTGTTCGACCTTACCAGATTGGTGAGCTATACATGCATGACACACTGGCGGAATTTGAAAGCCTGCAAGACCAATACGAGATTCCAGTGTGACATATTTTGCTCCACGGGGCACTCATGGTAGTGATGCGACAATTGTGGTAAACTGGATTAGCCGTACCCACGTTCCATTGGGGCTTGCAGTGTATTTGTGAGATATCTGTAAAATGACAAGCAACCTCACTACTCCTTTGAGCGCTGCTGAGGCAAGCAAAAACCAACAGACAACCTTCTAGAACACTAGGAATTAGACTAGGATACTCCCATTAGTGACTCAGAATGGACCACAATATTAGCATACACACCAGAGATCTCACATAAGGCACAATTCAAACTCATACAATATTATTACCTCCACAGGACGTACCGTACGTGACACCAAAAGAATAAACTTGATGTCACCAGATGAGAATGCGAGCTGTCCCAGATGCGCTGAGTTTGACGGCTGCCTTCATGGTCTGGGAGCATCGGACTCTCACCCCCTACTGGGACAAAGTGATGGAAGTGGTGAAGGTGATGACGAAGCGCCCAATGACTACAAAGCCTAAGACTTCACTATTGAGTTGGTTGCCCCCTGACCTAAAGCAAGTGCTGTCATGACGGATTTATCGATACAGAATTAATTCTCGCTAGACATCAGCTGACAATGGCTTGGAAGACCCCAAGGGGCCCAGAATAAAGAGCTGGCTATAATAATTTAGCAAATTTGCTGGTTGTGAGGGAATGGTATTAATACGAGATGTTGACAGGGGGTTTCGACATGGGAGCTGGCAGAGGCCTGGACACTAATACTAGAGGATATGCTACAATTAGGGTGGATGGACAGATAGTGTGTCGAGAAGAAGCAGATTTGGGATTGCTCTGAGGAACAATAACTAGATGAAAACCCGCTATAATTAATTCAAGATTGCTGGAGACTCTGCCTCGGATGACCAGAGACGAAAGGGTGTAGATAACCCTACCAATAGTGCAAACTCAACATAACAATTCTGATTGATATAATTACATCAAACTTTCTTTTACAGAGCTGGTTTACAGTTGAATGTGTTTTTCCTTTTTTCTTATTGTTCCGTTAAAGATGAACTTGTTCTCCAGTCACTGTGCCTTTCGGTACTCACTATCAAAATTACTGCAATGTTGGCACAAGTACGAATAGTATATGTTTCTAGTATAACACAATGAGGATCATCTTGAATACTGTCAGAAGTGGTGAAGCGGGGAATGAATGTGACAATATACAATCTTTCTGTATTGTGAAAACTCTACAAAATATATTTTAAAGAGAAAAACAGACGGGTTGCGCCCCCTTTTTACTGAGTACTGCGACCACTTCCATTCCTTTTCTGAGCACCCGAAGGTCACTGGTGAGGCCTAAAGTAAGCACAGCAAATTGAAAATGCTCCTGGGCCCCCATGAACCGCAAGTATCGCCTGTGAGACTACAGGATGTCTACATGAAAGCAAGCATATTGCAGGTCCGAAGCCACAACTGAGTCCCATGGATCCAGGGGAGACAGAACCTGGGATAGAGAGAGCATCATTAATTTGTTCTTCAGCAAGAAGGCACTCAGAGGGTGGAGATCTATATGGGACAAATACCTCTGCCCTTCCTCAGCACAAAAAAACCTGAAGTAACAGCCAGTCCCAATTGCCTGGGCCAGGGCCCACGCTATGAAGCCACTGGCCAAAAGAGCCTGCAATGTTTGGAGCAATATGGAGAAGTGCTTATCCAGAAGATGTTCGGATGTGGGTGGAAGGTGCAGCGGGTCTGAAAGGAATAGCAGGACATAGTCTCATTGGAGGATCTGAAGGATCTACTTATCTGATGTTATCTTTTGCCATCCGGAAGTATTTGCTGCCTCCTACAGGATGGTTGTGTCCTGCTAAGGGCAAGCTAAAGCGGCTTGAAGGCAGATGCCAGGGAAGTGGGAGTCTGGGACAGTCGCCACATCTGATAGCTGGACGTTAATGCTTAATTCCCATACATGACCCTGAAAGGACTGGGATGTCTGTTGCAGGGATGGTGGCCCTTGGCATGGGCAGTACGCTAATGCACTGGAATAGCCTTGAAAGGAGCGCAAATGGTGAGGATACTGTCTTGCTGGTATAGTAAGGCCTAGGGAATGCATGGTGGCCTGGTACTCTTTAATGCAGAATAGGACTGCTCGCCAAACAGGTGAGGCTCATTTCATGCCCATAAAAAAGGCTTGTACAACTCCACAGAAGTCTCGGTATCAGATTTCAAAAATGCCGCCGGAGCACAATACTTGTCAATAATGATCTGCCCAAGAAGTCAGTGGTATCCATTACAGAGCAGGTATTGTACTTTGCTGCAATCTTAACATCTTGGGACTGACAGCAAGATCTGGCCAACCATATATCACAAGGCATAGGAATACCCTCCCCAGAAAGCAAGTGGCATTAACCAATCGGCCGGCAAGGTTTGCCAAGTAACACATCCTTTTCCCAAAGGTTTCATGTCATTTAAATTATTTTTCAAGAGGAGTTGTTGGGAAAGAACTGGGGTTCGGCCTACTGGTGAAAGCTTGAACCACCAAACTCTCTGGTGTAGAGTGTTGTATGAGCAACTCATGGTCACCTTCCAGCCTGCCTGTTTACTGGAGAGCAGGAACAGGTCTTAGGCCAAGTGCTCATAATGGTGTCACATTAAATAGGAGCAATTGCTTTAATAAAGTTTGCCCTGTTTGTAAAACCCCTGTTAAAACATTGGTTCTGACCTCAATAGTAGGCAATTGCAAGCTGGAAAGCTCTGCTGCATACATCACCACCACGGCGAAGGAAGCACTCTTTTCTATTGCTTGTCCAGTAGTACGCAACACTGTGTCTGGGAAGGTGTTGAATTCACTGGCATCCTATAAGTTCAGATATAAACTATCACCCTCATAATGCTGGGGAAAAGTACTTTTTCAGTGTTCAGCGATGTATAGCTTGGCTTTGCGTTCCTGAATCGCCTTCAGTTTCATGAGGGTGCACTCCTCACAGGACTTAGAGTTGTGTACCAAACCCAACCACCAGAGGCGGACCTCCTGGGAATGTCACAGACATGTGTTTGCGACAAGGATTAAACTATGTAGTATTAGGACGGGATATAGTGCCCTTCCAGTCTGGCAAACAAAATTTTGCAGAAAAAAACACATGAAAGGACAAGGAAAAAGAATAGAAGCAAGCTCCATATCTGTGTAAAAAGGCACTGAAAGGAAGAAAGTGACATCAGTGCACAGGGGTGGAGCTTATAAGAGTCTCCATTTGCCTTTTCTGGGGTGGAACACAGTTGGCGAGGAGACACACAATACCACCTACTGGTGCTAGGGAGCACTGATGTTAAATCTTCCAGGTCCAGTCGAGTGCCAATGGATATTCTAAGGGTGATGAATCTGTAGATTTGTCCATCAGAAAAAAACTGATAAAATATATACTACCTGTATAAGTTTGAGACTACTCCAAAACCTTGTAGTTACATTTGTATAGGTTATGACGTGGAGAAAAATAATTTCTCAAACCTAAATGTGTTGAATCTGGCCTGCATATGCCTAACAAACAGCTGGCAGGATCGTCTACCCCAACTATTCTATTTTATTAATTTGACTCTAGAATACAAAACTTTGCTTAGTGGCAACCTAAGTCAACCCTATAAGAACAATGTTTGACAGAGGGAGCCTGGAGATCATGCCTGGCACCAAGAAGACTAGGGAGACGTTTCTGATGCCTGTGCTATGGACAATGTTTCCTACATGGTGGGGCCAAATTACATCCTACCTCCAACTTGAATCGCCAAAGAAGTGAAACTCAGTTCCTTCAAATTATCCAAAGGACATTTCGACTTTGGGCTGAACCAAGACTTTTTTTTCTCTTTTAAGGAACCTGTCCTCTGAGACCCTGAAGTGCTGGAAGCTGAGAACGTCCTGTAATTGAGAATGGTGCTAGCTGCGACCAGTTTCAGAAACCTTAATTAACTGTTGCACTGCTGGAAGAACTGCAGAAAGATGTGTCACAAATCTGGCCACAGGTGGAGAGATGAGAACTTTCCAAAGAAACCACCTACAGCACTCCAGTGTGAAGAGTGTAGCAAAGGGAATTATCTGATAGGCAATGATATTTTTAAATATGAGTGGTAAGCAGCAGTTATCAATGTACATGCCGCTAGTGAGGGTAAGTACGGGGTTGGTTTCTGTAGCATCTATTAAAGGTTTTGTGAGTACAGCCCAGAGGATCATCTAGAAATCACAAATGCAATGTGAATTGAGACTCATTGAGGAGAGGAGGAGGACGCACAGGTGGAGCAGCGGAGAGCATCTTAAATCACACTTAGCTTTGGACCAAAGGGGTCCGCGATCCTTCACCCTCCTATGGGGCCTTGAGTTCCATCATTTAGGGCTTTTGATACCAAGGCCATCTCGCAGTGGAGTGTATTCCTCTTCACCCCACACAGTGGATACCCTCCTACCACAGCTTGGTAAGAGTGGAGTCCTCTTTTACTTAGACCTAGGTCCTGATGAATACCACGGACCCATCAGGGCCACTTGGCAGAAACATGTCGACCTTTTGATATCGGTGGGAGGTCAATTATATCCCCAATACACCGACCACGCTTTTAGAATACCATACAGGTGCCAGCACTATTAAAATTAATATGACGCCTGTAATGGATTTTTAACTCACGTTTTCTTTATTTTGGGCCACCACTTAGTTTAGAAGTGCATTCCTGTCGTCTGGTGTATGCCCGTCCTCCATCAAACCGAGTTTTCGGAGGGCGAGTACTGGTCAATGATGAAGCATGACACCAGGTGGTGTGTGAGACCAGTCCTACACTTTTTGTGAGATGCCTACACTCATGAAATAAAAAACATTTGCACTTAGCTTCTTCTTTTCCGCTGGGAGCAGCTCTATTGTGTTTGAAACTTTTTGTTGAAGGCCGCTAGCTCCTGGTACCCCATGCCTCTAGTTCCCTCATCCCAGATACACTCTGGGATCTTGTGGTTACAAATTGAGACTAAATGTCAGGTCTCAGAATTTGCTAGAGGAGCTGACATTATTTGAAATGATGTGTTTCCCTGCCATGGCTCCAGATGTGCTCACTACAGAAGTTCTGCAGGCTCTTTTTTAGATCCTCACTGGGGAAGAGAGGAACTGTATGTTAGTGTTTTACTTTGAAATGCTGATTTAATCTCTCTTTATGTTGTCCAATGACCCGACTTCCATACCTTCCCTAACAATCTGTCCTGCTTCATTTATTGTTTCATGAACCGATAAATGGCCATTTATTAGTGTTTTACACATGTGTATTTGCAGTATGTGAGAAATTGGGCTACTGGTTGAGAGGGGGTGAAATCCTACTCAAGCAGCAACCACAATTATTGTCAGGGTGAGGCCCAAGCAACCCCCAAAACAACCTGTGCTCAGCCCTCTGGTAGTTTGACACAGAGCAGTCAGCTTAATTTACAGGCAATGTGTAAAGTATTAATGCAGCACTTCAAACTCCAATACAGTGAAAACACAACACAAGAAAATAATCACACCAATTTAGAAAAATAGATCACAATTTAATAAATAAATCAGGACTAAAACAACAAAAGTTCAATAAGGAAATCCAGCAATATGTAATTTTACAATTTAGGTGAAAATAGGGCCAAACATCCCAAAGCACGACTCAGGGCTATTTGGTCAAGTGAGACTGGGAGAAAGACACAAGTTCAGGCTGACCATGGAGCGCGGGTCAGATACAGTGAGCAAGTTAGTCCCTCTGAAAAATTACCTTTTGAGTCCATCTCAAAGAGTTCCATTCGTGGTGGAGGGTGCCAAAAGGGGCAGTGAAGCGTTGTGAATGGTTGTCACTGTAGTGTGAAGATCATTATGTTGTCGCAAGCAGGTAGGCTGGAGCTTTGTGGTGGCGCTTCCCGCGAGCGATTAGTACTGTAATGCTGACAGAACTTCGTGTTGGCGGGCTGACCGAGTATCTAGGCTTCTTCTCCAAATGGCCCGTTCACGGTCATAAACTGCCCAATAATTTCAATTCAGCCTTTGATTCCACACAAAGAGTCCAGGATCTATGGGGTACCACTTGGGGGTCTGAGTCTTTCTCCAGCTGGATCTGGGTGTTTGTTCAGGAAGTAGGGAGTCTGTTAAGTCACCGTAAATGGGGGAGCCGGCATGATACAAGGATCGTACCTGCGGGGCGCCCCAGTAAATCAAATCTATCAGAAGACCACCCGATCCTGAGACACAACTGCTCTCCCCGCACTACAGTAAAGCCCATATTATTTGTGTTGTTCGTTTTGGCCTGCATTTCACCATAAGAGAGTAAACACTTCCAGGAATCTACTGTAAAGAATCTACTAGAAGAACAGGTGCGTTACGGGGTCGATTGGATGCAATATGGTTAAAACCTGCATATATAGAGATATAGCTGCACTCTGGTCTGAGGCTAAGGCTCCCATCGTGCGGCGATGGAGGAGGGGGGTGGATTGGTGTGGAGCGCAGGAAGAGCCTCTCTTCGAAGCAAGGGGGTGCCCTGAACTATTCAGCAAAGTGTGGGGCAAATGGTTCAACTTGCTACCTGTGTGAGGTTCCGAGTGATCTTGTCTGGGTACTTTGTTTTGGGAGTGTAACATCCTATCCTGCTGAACCAACTATATCCTTTGTTGAACGTGTGTGCTGAAATCTCTTTAATTATAATGCTAGATCTGCTACCAATTAATTTCTATGTTCTTGCCTTTAAAAAAATCTATAAAGTTGATTATCAAAAAAAAACCTGCATATATTCTAAATACAGAGGCTATATTACTATTATTTTGATCTTGTCATGCTACAGAACAAGTGATATATTTTTTAAAAAATGCATTCATTATGATCCTTGACAAGTTCGTAATTTGTAAGGTATTTATAGATGCATCTCATTTCGGTTTTATGGTGTTATGTACAGTACGGATTATATTTTATATACAACATTGTGTGGAGCCTCTTTTGTGGTGTATTCATTGTGTTAATGTGGGACTGTGGTCCCCAAACGCTTTACACATTGCCTCTGATGATACGCCAGGCTGCTCTGCACCAAGCTACCACAGGGTGAGAACAGGTTATCTTTGGTGTGTAACTGATTTGCCCTGACTAGAGTGGTGGGTTCTGCTTGGCTTATGTGCATACGCTAGCCAACCGGAAACCCCATTTCTAACACACATGTAGTATTTCATCAACAGGTCCTGGATACAGGTAGTGCCACTTTACTAGGGACCTAGAGGTAAATGTAATATGTCAATTAGGTATAAGCCAATTCTACCTGGCTTAAGGATAGAGCACAAGCACTTCTGCACTGGTTAGCAGCGATAAATTGTGTGGAGTTCTAGGGCCAGCAAAAACGAAGTCAATAAAAACAGGAGGGCTGAAGGCAAAAAGGTAGGGGGAAAATAACATAAAGGATGTCAGGTCTAACAAAGTAAAACTATGAATTACAAAATGTGATAGCGAATGATTGCCAGTGATTCCGTTTTTTATGGTGATGTGGACTTACAAATATTGCAAGAGAGATTGTTTTTGTTTCTGTTCACTAACAATTATTGACATCTAAAAAGGAGTCGGCCGCCTTCCTTTTGAATTTTTGCTAGGCCAAAATCTCTGAGGCCCATTACATCTTATGGAAAATGGTTGGAAAAACAATCCCAGAAAGCATAACCCTAATTAGTGGACCATTTGCCGACTCAAAGGTCCTTAATAGTCCATTCATAAAGATGGTCAATAAGAATCTTGAGGGCATTCAGGAGCTGATAAATAATGGTGTAATCAGTTAGCCCACACCTTGACTGAATACTACTGTGATCTGGTAGGGGGAGAAGGTAAAGCTCTCCAGCACCAGGGCCTTTACTTTACTGGAAAAGGTTGATGATCTCGAAACCTTGAGAGAGCTCTGCATGTGTGTCCATGTTAACTTCCTTAAATCTCTCTAGGTCATGTCTCAGCAAGTTATTCTGATTTTAAGGGATGTCTTTCACGGTTTCTTCCTTTGACCTCTCAGTGTCAATGTTTACCTGCAGCCTTAGGTTGCCTTCTGAGGTTCTTTGGATTCTGATCCCTTGACTACACTAATGGTATCCACCTGGTCATCTACTTTGATCCGCTGTCTTCTACTGTCATTACACACCTCAATAAAGATCTTGAGGTCATGAAATGCTTGAGGGGTGAAAACGTTTAAAATTGAATTTGGACATAATTGAAGTCCAAATCAATGGTAGAGACGCCTCTAATAGAGGCTATGCCTGGGGTTGTCAACTAGGGAATTGTCTTGTCCATTTCTAAGACAAAGAAAGCTTAGATATATCTTTGGTAAAGGTCTTTCTCTTGATGGCCAAATAAGAGACGGGTGTACTTTATGTTTACATAAGTTGCATCTTTTGCAGAAAATGTTGTAGTTTATTTCAACCTCTGTCCGTTCTACTGAGGGAGACATTTTGTTTCATATTCATTACAGGAATGCTCTTTATTTATGTCTAGCTTCAGTGCTGCCTTCGGAACATTCTGCTGTGAAGAAAGCAGAGTAAATTTGCTTATGACTCAGAGGCTACTCGTTCAAAGTATCATTATTCCTCAATGTATCAGTTTTATGGTCCGTAGTTTTTAATATTAGAGCGGTAACACAATACCCCAATTTTCCTACACAATAAACTTTATACCATCCAAGTACCATGCAGATGTATTAATTCCAGCTCCAATCTTATGTTTTTAAGTACCTCACTTTAAGTTAGTTTTTAGTGGTGTGAGGGCTCTAACAGCAGTTAGGTAAAAACTAGGGAATTCCCTCCCACTGCGTCCAGCAGGTCAGTTGCGGTTTCATTTTTCAGAATTCTTTGAAAACCCTGTTATGTTGATCTCGTGCCTTCAAATTATTTCCTGTCATTTGGACCTTTTTTTAGTTTAATGCCAAGAATACTTTCAGTGTCTGTATTCAAACCATCAAATGTCCAGGTAGTGACATGCCTAAAAGCTGTAACAGTAAACCATAGGTACCTTTAGTGGATTTCATTGGTCAGAACAGTATGTTTCAGAACAGCATTAAAGTTATGAATGCCATTACAGCAAATGAGCTGAGCCGAGGCTGGCCACTAAGGTCACAAGTTGATGAGAGTCAGGTAAAAGCTTTTGGGTTATGATTTGGCCTGTGGACTCTGCACAGGTATTTCGATACACACATCAAATCTAAATCTTAGCATAAATCTTAGAGTGAAATATATTATCACTAATGGACATTTCTTTGCTGCAAAGTCTTTTAATATTTGTAAGGAATCTCCATGCACCCAATGTAGATGGAGATATCCAAAAAGGGAAACATCAAAACTTCTGAGCGCAGCACGAGGAAACCCAACACTCACAAACTAAACTTTACATCTGGACACCTGGTTTCGTGTTCTGCAGGCTATAATCATAACCTCTACCAACCATGAAAACTGAGCTGGCTAGGCTGTTATCCAACCATCCTTGGCAGTGTTTCGTGACCAGTGAACTCAGCACTGTACGATACAAACACATTTTTTTGGTTTTTTACTTTTGTTGATGTGTGGGCATAGGTAGTTGTTTAATCTTAGCCCTATTTAATTCTCACTGTTTTTGACGAAGCCTATGCTGACGTATAAGTTGAAAAACTGGACTGGCTATCAGGAAAGTCATTGGAAGATTATTTACCTTTGGTTCCTACACACTTGTGCCAAACCATCATCACCAGGAGCACATTTGTTCAGTATCAGTAGAGAGGCTGAAAACTGAATGGCATTGGAGCATGTCACATATCAATTCAACCTTCAAGGTTGTTGTAGGCACATTTTGGAGCAGAATGACAAATTAAGAGGAGTGCAAGTTGTATTGTGATGTGCATGAAGACTCTGGTGGTCTTGGCAGACTCCTTACAAGTATTACATAATCTGATGAGTGTGGCTGGGTGTGGTCAATAAAGTCTGTGATGCAGTACGTTCAGTTAATGGTTGTATGCTGAAGAATAGAGACGTGCAAACCAGAGCTCTGTGTGTAGCGTGGTCTGTTACCTACTCCTGGGCTGGGGAGGAGGCTACACAAAGAACACCAGTGTTCTCCATTCGGCACCTATCATAAGAGCTATACTTATATTTGCCTAGAAAATGAATTACTTTCCTGTGTTCATGAGACAAAAAAACTTGCTAATCCTTTGAGGAATCTCGAAGTATAAACTCATTTCCTAAGTGGTGAAATGCAACTGTCCATTAATAGTTACTTCGCAGTAGCAGACAGTTGGAAGAAGAGCAGTTACCTGGTTGAATGTTTCAAAGCGCTCAATGTTACGCTGCTTCAAATGTGATTGTCCATTTCCCCATTTTTTTGGGCAATGGACTATACCCGTTATCAAATACAACTAAGTATCAACATTCTTGCCATGGGTGCAAAGTGCGACAGAGATAGTAACTCAGTGTGAGGAGTGTCCTTTGGCCTATGGATCTGCACATTGGGAAAGTGCCGAAGAGAAGTTCGGAGTCTTTTGGCAAATCTCTCAATGTTGCCTCATTTGGCATCCATAGGGTGAGATTTAATCTCACTGCACATTGTTAGTCCCTCCAGCTCAATGTATATTGATGCCCATTTCCCAGCGGGGCGTGTGGCATCACCATGCAGTAACAATATTTTCTTAAATGAGGCTTCGGGCACTCACCTGATGCCCCCCATGAGGGTATCCGTTATCCCACGGAGAGGGTTTGTATAGCAGCAGCAATTATTTGTGAGGAAACGCACTGGCAGACATCCCTCTACCAGCATATATCACGCACTTCTCATAAACAACTGAGTACCATAAAGCGGTACTTTGCAATTGAAGCACAATTAAGATTAATATTAGCGAGATACAAATTGTACAGACACCGACATATCCCTCAAATGACAATTACTCATATCAATAACCCTTAAATCTATTTTCCGTGTACTTAAGAAATCAATCATCCTGAAAGGGTATTACTTTTTGAAATCTGCAATAGATATTAATACTAAATCACTTCCATTTCATATAACAAATATTGCGCGTAGCTTAATGGCATAGGAGATGGAATTTTACCAAGAATGCCGGCTCTAGACAGTAATTATATCCAGTGCCTAATGTTGCCGTTAATGGGTACACACATTTCAAAGATAATTGTCTGAACATGAAAATGTGCCGTTATTAGCAGCAACAAAACGGCTGACTTGCAGAACGCGGCTGCACTAATCGTTGTAAAAACAAAAAGCTCCATTTGTATTAGAAAATAATAGTGCCTTCTAAATTACAACCTTTGCCAAGCAAGTGTGAATTTAAGGTTCGATATGCTGCGATTTTGCACAATGACCTGCATTTCTGGCAGTGGTATTTGCTAACTCTCCTAGCCCATCAATAGGATTTGATTTAAACTGTCACCAACATTTGCCAGGGGTTTTCAGTACCACTATAATTGTTCCTATTATTTGTTGGACTTGGCTCTCTCTGCAGGGACACCCCAAAGGTTTTGCCTTCACCCCTCCTCTTTTTGCTGAATTCGTTTTTGTTGGCCATAGGGCTCTGCACACTTTGGCTCTGCACACTTTGGCACTGCAAACAAGTGCTAAATAAAGTGTTTGTGCTCACTCCCTAAAACATAGTGAAATTGGCTTACATTGGACTGCAATATTAATTTAATTATAAGTCCTTAGTAAAGTGGTATACCAACGCCCAGGACCTGTGAATTGAATGCTACCAGTGGGCCTGCAGCAGTCATTGTGTCACCCACTTAAGTAGCCCTTTAAAATATGTCCCAGGTCTGCCATTGCAGCCTGTATGGCGTTTTAAGCTGCCAATTCGAATTGGCAAAATAATCCACTTGACCAGCCTTAAACTCCCCTTTTTTTATCTATATAATTCATCCCTAAAAGTAGGCTCTGGGCAGCCCATAGGTCTGGGTTAATTGTAATTAAAAGGGTGGGCATGTACTTTTAAGTTTTACATGTCCCGGTACTGAAAAAATCCAAAATTTGTTTCACATTACTGTGAGGCCTATCTCTCCGATAGGATAACATTGGGTTGCCTCATTACATTTAATAAATGCTAACTTTTAAGTAGGAAAAATAAAGAACAACCCATATGTCCCTGTGAACTGGTTATTAGCTAATAAGCTAGTGAGGCCTATCTCTCCCATAGGATAACATTGGGTTGCCTCATTACATTTAATAAATGCTAACTTTTAAGTAGGAAAGCACAAGAGCAACCTGTAACGGGGCGGCCCTGCCGACTCGACCCGTTAATGTGGAGGACACTGTACAGAGCACTGGAACCCTGAGAGACCTATCACTCACTCCCCCCTCCTCTTGTCTTCCACAGCAGACGGACTACAGAGGGACCGAATACGAGATAGACTCACGCATGGAGGGTGAGTGCGCCTGGCCCTTTAACTCGGACACGGAGTATGAGTGGGCGGGACCCCAAGACGAGGCGTTGCCGTCAAATAGGGAATTGCTGGTGGACCAGGTGTGCTTGTACACCTGGAGTGGAGAGAACGAGGAAGGTCGGAGAGAAGAGAGCGGTCGAAGGACGGAGACGAGACAAACGGAGGAGCCGGAGAGAGGAGAAGAGATCCCGAAGACGGAGGAGACGCCTGGAGGCCAACGTCCCCACGCGCCGCCCAGCCACTCACCCGGGGGAGGTGTGTGGCTAGCCCAGGTGCGTAATAAGATCAGGGGCTGGGTAGGACGGAAGGGCGACCCCATTGTAAATTAGTGGTTATCCCTTTGTCCCGGTTCCCCTTTCCCGAGAACACCCCGTCACTGCACTTGTATATAGCTTTGGCTCACGGGTTGTTGCATCTCCTCACTCCCTTTTCCCTTAGCGGTTCCGTGTAGGACTCTGATCTCACGTACTGCTTTCTTTTGTTTTGTTTATGGTCCTGAGTTACGAAAGCAAAGACGGACACCGAGGACTGCAAGCCCCGACGAAGCCCGGACGGCTATCGTAGGACTGAGACTGTCAAGCCCCGAAGCAGGAAAAGTACCCGGAGTCGTTCCCCACGGAGACCCGTCCCTAGTCGAAAGACTTGTACTGATTTTCTTTTGGAGTCAATAAAGCCTGCATTGACTAAGACTCGTCTGTTGCCTCTCCCTCCTGTGTCCCAAAAGTCCGCGCCCGCTACACAACCCATATGTCCCTGTGAACTGGTTGTTAGCTAATAAGCTAGAAACAATTGTTCACAAGGAACTCATTTTTAGAAAAGGTTTATCATTTAGAGCAAATAAATGAATTATTGCAACCTACTCTCTCATGAGCACAAAGAGGGAGTGATAACCCATGGAAGTATAACTTAATGAAGTAGCCCAAGGATGTATCAGTTCCTTCTCACTTCAGCTGAAGTGAGTGACATTTATTTTTTGAAAAATGTATTCACATACATCATGTATGGTAATATTAACGTTAAAAAAAGATTGTGACTTGTGTGACTTATGTGACCCCAGTGAAGTGACCATAACCAACAAGTATTTTAACATAAGTGACTGTTTTAAAGGACAGGTAATTAGGATGAAGAGGATGTATTTTGATTCAGATTCAATGTAAGGACCTGAGAGTTGTTTCGGATATTTTCAAGAGTATCCTTCTAAGTTATCGACGGCGTTTTGACCCCACTATGAGTATGGGGGTCTCTTCAGGACAGAGAATTCTGGGGGCTAATGGTGCTTAGGCCACTGTCCTAAGTGCCAAGGCTCATATGTCAATTTCTTTAATTGATCCCTTCCGTCAATTCGTGGAGTCCGGTGAATAATACAAAGTAGGTGTAATACCATGCAACGGGCCAGAAGCCCTTCAACTTCAGCCTTTATGGTAAAAAGGCGTCTGTGATAATCAGATTGGGTAACCCTCGGTAATTGAATTGGGGAGCACCTCCTTGGGGAACCCTGAATGTCCTTTTCTAGAATTAACGACTGTTTCCTAAGATCCAGGACGGCTAGCTGCTGAGCTAGCCGTCAATCCAGCATAGCCTACGCTCCTATGGCACTTCGAGAAAAGGTTGTAGTTGTGTGATAACGAACGGCAAGGACTGAAGGCGTAGTATTCCCGATCCCGATCAAAAATTTGGGGGGCCTTGGGGGTCCTTGTGGGACCCTAAGCAGGCCTAGGGAGTGAGGGTGCTTCTACCCTGCCCCCTTTTTGAGTTCTACACGTTTGTTTTTCTGCTTTCTTGTGCCTCAGTCCACCGAGGCACAAGATGGCTGCCAACAATTTCTGTTTTGGAGTGTTGACAGACAGTGGCAGCCAATCAGCACGAGCTGCATGCTCATTGGCTTTCACCACTTCAAACCAGGAAGTCTTGGCAGCCATCTTGTGCTTGGTAGACCGAGGCACAAGAAATCAGAAAAACAAACGTGTAGAACACAAAAAGGGGTCAGGGTAGAAACACCCTGACCCCCTAGGCCTGCCCAGGTGGTCCCACAAGGACCCCCAAGGCCCAAAAAATGTTTTTTAAAAACCCGGTCTGTTTTTTTTTTTTATTATCCCCCGGGGGGACCAAATTGCGGGGACATAGTGATAAAGAAGTGTGGGGGGGCCCCCAATCCCCCCCCACACTGCCCCGGGGACCGCCGTCCCCCGGGGCAAAGCATCACAGCCCCCTGGCGCATACTGGAGGCTCCTGGTGGGCTAGTTGGCCCCCAGGGACCCCCAGTATGCAAGGGGAATTAGTTCTCTCTCTGCAAACGCGCCCGGGGGCTGCTTTGCAGAGAGGTGTAAAAAAGGGTGTGGCCTCATTACACCTTTCTGCAATGCAGCCCCCTGGCGCATACTGGAGGTTCCAGGTGGGCTAATTGGCCCCCAGGGACCCCCAGTATGCAAGGGGAATTAGTTTCCCTTCTGCAAACGCGCCAGGGGGCTGCGTTGCAGAGAGGTGTAAAAAGGGGTATAGCCTCATTACACCTCCCTGCAATGCAGCCCCCTGGCGTATACTGGAGGTTCCAGGTGGGCTAGTTGGCCCCCAGGAACCCCCAGTATGCAAGGGGAATTAGTTCCCCCTCTGCAAATGTGCCAGGGGGCTGCGTTGCAGAGAGGTGTAAAAAGGGGCATAGACTCATTACACCTCTCTGCAATGCAGCCCCCTGGCGCATACTGGAGGTTCCAGGTGGGCTAGTTGGCCCCCAGGGACCCCTAGTATGCAAGGGTAATTAGTTCCCCCTCTGCAAACGCGCCCGGGGGCTGCGCTGCAGAGAGGTGTAAAAAAGGGTGTGGCCTCATTACACCTCTCTGCAATGCAGCCCCCTGGGGAATACTGGAGGTTCCTGGTGGGCTAGTTGGCCCCCAGGTACCCCCAGTATGCAAGGGGAATTAGTTCCCCCTCTGCAAACGCGTCAGGGGGCTGTGTTGCAGAGAGGTGCAAAAACATTTTTTTTCAATTTATATTAAAAATATGTAATGTAATTTAAAAAATAAAATATCTAAAAATAAATATTTTAAAATAATGTAGTAAATCAGAATAAAAAATATAACAATTAATACATTTAAAGATTATCATTTACAAAACCATTGAAATTCACTGGAAAAAAACATAGGTTTCAGCCACATTATAGTTAGGAATTACCATTTAAAAAACCTTTGAAATTCCCCCGTTATAGTTAGTTGTACTCACTATAACTCGCCAGCCCGCAATCCACTGCTGATGTCACATATTACATCATTCATGACATGGTCAGTGACATCACTGATGACATCTCAAATGACATCACTGATGACATCATCCTTGTGAAAGAGTGGCAGACCTCCTCTCAGCGTAATATAACCCTTGATACACACATTCAAAAATAGAAACTAAAATTTTCAAAAAAATGGAGATACCAATTCTAGTTAGAACAACCTATTCAGTAATTCCAAAATCTACATACACATCCTGTCATTCACTAACAGTTCTATATGGGCACTCATACATATACTCACTCATCATATGTACTCATACACCTATACATCTTATTACAAACGAACACTCATCTATAGAGTTACTCACACACAAACTCAGAAGAATCCTGTGGCTGCTGTTCTGCCATTTTGATATGAAAAAAGCTGGAACAAAGCAGAGATCCTTCTCTCGGGAAACCAAAAGAGATAGTGAGGGAAGTGGGTGGGGTTTTTCAAGATTCTGGAAAAGAAACTACTATAAACCAATCAAAAGTGTTGTTTTCATGTCACATGACTTTACGTGCGCGTAAAGTGTGCGCACGCATGCGTGCACGTTGTGCGACCGTCGCATATAAATGACGTTTTACCCGATTTTCATAAACGCTTTTAAAAACGTGAAAAGGAGGCAGGGAAGAGACTCCCAGACCCCCTAGGCCTTCTCATGGGGTCCCTGAAAGACCCCGAAGGGCAAAAAAAACATTTTTAAAAAATCGCGAGGTGCGCGCACGTTGCTCGCACCCTCGAGGCAGAACTGAGTCAAAAACAATAGTGAAGAACGTGAAAAGGGGGCAGGGTAGAGACTCCCTGACCCCCTAGGCCTTCTCAGGGGGTCTCTGAAGGACTCCGAAGGGCAAAAAAAACATTTAAAAAAAAAAAAAAGAAAAGGTGCACGCACGTTGAAAAAAAAAGAATTTATTGACAAATTTGACTGTTTATATTTTGATTGAAGATGTAGACTATACTGTTTAACTTTATCCAAATCATAAAAACTAGCTGTGCCGTTGCATATTACAGGATACAGTCAATGTATTACAATATACAAAGGCAGTTTGTTGGAAAATAAATATATAAAAAATATAAAAATTTATACAGAAATTAGCATTTTAAAAACCTTGGAAATTCACTGAAAAAACCATAGGTTTCACAAACGTTATATTTAGGAATTAGCACTTAAAAAACTTTGTAAAATCACTGAAAAAAACATAGATTTTACACACGTTATAGTTAGGAATTAGCATTGAAAAAACCTTAGAAATTCACAGAAAAACCATAGGTTTCACACACATCATAATTAGGAATTAGCAATTATTTAAAAAACCTTGCAAATTCACTGAAAAAACCATAGGTTTCAGACCTGATATAGTTGAGAATTAGCATTTAAAAAACCTTTGAAATTCACTGAAAAAACCATAGGTTTCAGGCCTGATATAGTTAGGAATTAGCATTTAAAAAACCTTAGAAATTCACTGAAAAAACAGTAGATTTTAGGGGTGTTATAGTTAGCTGGACATTTCACTAATACAAAACCATTGAAATTCCTCCAATATAGTTAGTTGTACTAACTATATCTCGCGCGCCCGCAATCCACTGCTGATGATGTCACATATTACATCATTCATGACATGGTCAGTGACTTCACTGATGACATCTCAAATGACATCACTGATGACGTCATCCAGTGAATGTGGTTTGCTTTGTTATTTAAATATGTATTATATATATAGCAATTTGCATTAAAGAATGAGTGGATATATAAATATAAATATCTGGATGGAGGATTTAGTAGCAGTGTGATTGACTGTTTACTTCACTAATTTAAAGTGTCTCTCTAAATATATTGGATAGTGACTAGACTGTGTGAACATCTGTATCACTTTGTCAGTTGTTGTAAAAACTACTTCTCCAGTTGGTTACTAGCTACTTGAAAGTCTATATTCGTTATTGATTAGTTAGATGAGTATTTGTATGGGAGAGTGAATGTGTGTGTGGTTCGGTGGGAGGTGTGTGACTGCCCAAAGATGTGTGAATAGTTATTTTAGTAGGTATATGACGTTAAGACTACATGTTATAACAGTTGTTTGGGTGAGTGAATATCTTTATGGGTGTGGTGATGAGCAAATAGCTCTCTTAATGGTACATGTCCAACAAAGTAGAAAAATAGAAGGCAATGTATGTGTCAGTTGTTGTTTATAAATAAGTATACGTAAGACTCACTGATTGTATGCATGACTGTATAGATAACTGTATACTTGTAATAGTGATTTTATAACACACTAAGTATAATTTACTATCTATATGAATAGATAAAGTGGTGTTTGTATAAGTGTATAGCTAAGTAAATGTAAGTATGATCCATTGTTTGCATAAGTGAATAGGATGACTTTATAAGTGAATAGGATGTGTGCTGGTGTGTAATATCGATATAGGTGTATAAGTATATTTGATAGTGTTCTATTGATCATTGACTGCATGTATGAGTGAATCTGTAGGTAAGTGATTTTAAGACGCATAAGTATGAAATATTATAGAACAATTACATTTAAACTGGTGTTTCCTGGTTACTTCAGGCACTCCTCTTTTTTCAAGCCAGGCAAATGCAGTCTCCTAACTTTGTTTCATCACTTCTTCTTAAATTCCAGTCTTTGAAATAGCCTTTTTATGGTCCCACATTTGGGAGCAAGGAGTACATGTTATGTGCTTTCCCAAAAAATGCTCGCCCTCCACACAGCTGTGATCATTTGAGCTTTATCTTTCAGAGGCACATACAACACTGTGCTGCCATTAAAGTTTCTTCGCTAACTAGAGATTGTATGTTGTTTTTCTCTGGCAGCAGCACGGATGGGAGGAGGTTAAGTTATTAACTTACATTGATGTTTAGGTCTGGCTTGACAGTGCAACTATCATCTGACCTTTTAACCTCAATCAGTATAATTCTACAGAACTTTGCTTCAACACAAATTCATATCCTTTCCAGTGCTATTTTCTTGTAATGCTTCATAATACCATGCAGAAAAAATGGGGATTTTACCTATGCCTCTATTTTGAATAAACCAATGAATGCTGGATTGGGTAAACCAAAATTTATTAGTTTAACCAGACTTTCAAGTCTTTTGAATTCATTTATTTTTTAAGTCAATCAGTTGTTCTAGTTTAGGCACAACAAAGAACATTATCAACTTCACGAATTGCCATATACTCTACAATACATAAATATTCCACAAAAATGCCAACATTAATACAGTACAAAAGACATGACTACATAACTAATAATTACATGTATGTACAATTCCAATACCAGAGTGCTCTTGGACACAGTGAAAAAGATAGCGCTGTTATCTAATAGTACAGTCTTGATCCTGCCACACTTTTAGACAAAAAAACATTATCGAGTATCTCAAACCAATACAGCATATATCTGCTCATATGCAAATCTGAAGGTGTTCTGTATTAATCACAATCAAATGAATGTAACAGAAATGAATAATGCCGACGCGTTTCAAGTCCCTTGGATGAATCAAAGGACTCTCATCAGGGCTGTCAAAGTCTGGTCCATGGAAGCTATTTCTGCTAAGTTCGAAAAGTGCAGCCCTGGAATTCGAACTTAGCAGAAATAGCTTCCATGGACCAGACTTTGACAGCCCTGATGAGAGTCCTTTGATTCATCCAAGGGACTTGAAACGCGTCGGCATTATTCATTTCTGTTACATTCATTTGATTGTGATTAATACAGAACACCTTCAGATTTGCATATGAGCAGATATATGCTGTATTGGTTTGAGATACTCGATAATGTTTTTTTGTCTAAAAGTGTGGCAGGATCAAGACTGTACTATTAGATAACAGCGCTATCTTTTTCACTGTGTCCAAGAACACTCTGGTATTGGAATTGTACATACATGTAATTATTAGTTATGTAGTCATGTCTTTTGTACTGTATTAATGTTGGCATTTTTGTGGAATATTTATGTATTGTAGAGTATATGGCAATTCGTGAAGTTGATAATGTTCTTTGTTGTGCCTAAACTAGAACAACTGATTGACTTAAAAAATAAATGAATTCAAAAGACTTGAAAGTCTGGTTAAACTAATAAATTTTGGTTTACCCAATCCAGCATTCATTGGTTTATTCAAAATAGAGGCATAGGTAAAATCCCCATTTTTTCTGTATTTACTAGTGGCCCGACCTACCCTCTTTCCCAGCGGGCCCAACCCCCAGTTGCCTTCATAATACCATGCAACATTTGTTAAAAACCTGATCTACTGTCATTGCCAATGCTTGTTTAGTTCAAGTAAAACATTTATTCATCAAGTAGATGCCCCAGCGGCAACACTCGTCCCCTTTGACTGCAGGAGGCATGCAGTCACTGGGAGAGGTGCCCTGATGCCGGCTCCCACACGAGGGAACTCTCTGCGGCCAAGAAGGAATAGAGCCTGGGCCCCCGGAATGCCCCACAGGCGCAGGACCCATTACGAGGAGGAGGAGGTGAGACTGTGGCTGAGTCACCCTCTGGCGTGGGCTTGGTACAGGGCCAAATCCTTACGGCCTTGGACAGCACGGTAGCTGCATGGTGCGAACGGGGTGCGAGGCCTGTGTGACCTACCTCGGGGTCCTCAATCACCCAGGGGCACGTTTATGGACCAACAACTCATCACACCACCGAATTACCACTCAGAGAGGTTGTAGGGAGTGGCGACGCCTGGTAAAGTTGGTTCCTGACCACAATCCAGACAGCAGTAGAAGACTGAAGGACATGGTGAAACCCAAGGCACACTTCCGGTGCAAACAAACAAGATGGATAAGTATGCAGTTCCTAGGCCTCACCAAGAGGAGGCGACCCTGCCCACAGGGGAACCATCCCTAGGGGTGATGATGGCGGCGATACAAAGCCTTCAATCCTTCCTGGAAACCAAAATAGACTCGGTCACCATTGAAGTGGGGCTCCTTAAAGCGGACTTCTAGAAGATGTCAGATAAGGTATAAACGGCAGAAACCAACATCCGAGAGCTTCAAACCTCCTCTAGGTTTCGAGAGGAGCAAGTGCGCAAACTAAATAAGTAACAGGAGGCTCTGGAATCAAGAGTCAAAGGCCAGGAAGGGAGGTCCAGGCGCAATAATATACGCATATAGTAAGGGTGCCTGAAGGAGTGGAAGTCTAAAGCTTTGAAATATTCGTGGAAGACACGATCAGGCACTGAGACCGGGGACCCCACTAAGTACCATCATTGCCTGCATGTTCAACTTCCACAACCGCAATGTCATCCTCCAGGCAGCCCGGGCGTAAGGAGACCTTAAATAGGAAAATTCCATGATTCGCTTTTTCCCTGACTTTACCAACCAGGTTCAGAAACAGAGGAGGAGCTTTGAGAAAGTCAAGAGAGCCCGTAGAGAAAAGGACTTAAAATACACTCCCAAAAATACAAAACCCGGCCTAGCTAAAAGTTGTTGCGGAAGGGAAATCCTGGTTCTTCCACTCCCTAGCGGAGGCCTGGGACTGGCTGGATGGGTGGTGCACGCAGGAATCTCGACAGCCAAAGGTTCAGAAGAGATCCCATTCTCGTAGAATGCGAGACGGCGACTCCTGGACGATGATAATGACCGGCGGAACCTGGAACAGTCCCAGACTGCCTCATAGCTCCAGGATGGGAGGACACCACCAGAGACTTTGGGACTCGCTACCAGAATATCCCGCCAGGAGATCAGCGAAGCATAAAGTGACAAGCTGTGAGGTGCACATGTGAGGGGGGGGGGCAGGGGGTAGGTGGGCTTTGGGGGCGGCTGAGCGGCACACAGGACTGAAAGGTGCTACTTGAGGGTCACGATCATAGTTCAAACCGTTAACCAATAGGCTGTAGGCAAAAGGAAGGGAATGTAATGATACGAGGGGGGGGTAGTGGGGTGTTTGCAAGTCGCGTAGGCGTACAGAGATGAAATGCTGGGGCAGCCAAACCCCTGACATGGTCACTTTGCAGTTAAGGGCGACAGGTGCACTGCAAATTGGGGTTGTGGGAAATTTGAGTCCCACAGTGCAGGGTTGCAGGGTGGGGGGAGTTAAGGGACATGTTAATTTTTTGGGATTTATCACAGCAGTTGTACGAGGCACAATGCTTCAGGACAGGGTAAAAGTGGGAGGGTGCGGGGAAATTCCCGTTCAGTAACCAGACAATCCGAGCCGAACCGGGCACGACACAAGTCACATTTGTAGATGGGAACACAAACAACACACGCTTAAAATCGTATCCTGGAATGTCAGTGGCTTGGGGTCCAAGATAAAGTGTACATTGGTACTTCAATGTATTAAACGACACAGGCCTGACTTAGTATTCCTGCAGGAAACACGTTTGCAGGGGCACCAATACAAGGCCCTGGACAGATGGGGCTGCACCTTAGAGGCAAGTGAAGGATACATCTCAGGGTCTCGGGGAGTAGTGATCCTTTTCAGATCAGCTGCGGCATATACCCCAGGAAAAATGTGGAGGGACCTGCTAGGCAGATTCGTATTACAGATGGGAAAATAGGATAGGCAAACTCTAAATCTGGATTCAGTATACACCTCACAAGGGTTACAAGGAGACACTCTATCCGCCCGTGGCGCGCTACTCCTTGAGCTGCCGATGGGATGCCTGATCCTGGGAGGCGATATGAACAATGTCATCTCCCAGTCGGAAGACAGATGGCCGGGGAAGGCAGACACGAAAACAGGGACTCCCCTGGCGTAGATTCATGCAGGCGCTAGGTGGGTTGACTTATGAAGAGGCCAGAACACAACAGCACGCCAATGAACGCATCTATCGGCACGGCAAGTCAGCCTGTCCAGACTCAACTATCTGTTCACCTTTAGGAAGGATGTGCTGAGCTTCCGAGGCACCCACCACTTAGCAAGGGATATATCTAATCATTCTCCAGTGGCCTCTTGGTTCAAGGGGCAGCTAGTGAGAAATGCCCTGCCACCCCAACTGGCGGCTTGGCACTTGACAGACAGAAAGTTTGCGGAATAACTAATAAAAGGCACCGAGGGGTACTTTCAGCAAAACGTGGGGTCGCTGGACTCCTCCTGCACCCTCTGAGAAGCCTACAAACTGGTGATACGCGGGCAATACCAAGCCCAAATTGAGTTAAAGAAGAAAGATGACAGGCAGACACATTAGGCACTCAAACAGAAAGTAGCGGCCCCCGAGACTGAGTTAGTAAGAGGGCGGAAACAGGTGAGGAACTTGACACCCAACTACGCATTGAACAGTAGGAACTTCGAGATATCTAAGAAAAATGCAGCAAGGGCTCACGCCTGAGCAGCCCAGAGGAGGCTCTACGAAGTAGGGGACAAGGCCACAAAAAGTGCTGCCTGGCTCGACAAGAGGGACAACGAAAGAGGGTGAGTGACAGAGATTCTTGACCTAAAATGGAGGTGCACACTGGAGGCCCTGAAATTGCAGAGGCATTTGCAGCCTTCTACGAACACATATATGCCTCCAAATCCGACATATCCAGTTCAGATTGCAAAGAACTTTCAGAAACTATGACCCTGAATACCCTGACAAAGGACGACAGAGAGGGTCTAGAAAGCGACTTGACTGTAGAAGAAATAGTGGGTGCTCTTCAGTGACTGCAATCTGAGAAAGCACCTGGACCGAATGGTCTGCCCCTTGAACTGTTCAGGAGGACAGCTCTGAAAATAGCACCCCACCTCCTGAACTTGTTTCTGGAGGCCAGAGAAGCCGGGTCCCTCCAAGACGATCAAAGAACTGCCACTATTGTGGTAATCCTAAAAAAAGGCAAACCACCAACAGACTGCGCCTCATACCGGCCCATATCCCTGTTCAATGTGGAGCCCAAGGTACTAGCCTAAGTCCTTGCAAACAGGCTATATGGGGTAATAACGTCTGTGATACACCCTGACGAATTCGGCTTCATGCCGAACCGTAGCACCCACCTGAACTTGAGACTGCTATACAGGGTACTCCATCGGACAGATGCACATCAAGTAGACGATGCGGCAGTCCTCTCCCTCGATGCCCGAATGGCTTTTGAAAGTGTGTCGGGGAATTACATCTTTGCAGTGTTGCCTCGTCTGGGCTTGGGCCCCAACTTCTGTGCCTGGGTTTGCGTACTCTATGAGGCGCCGCAAGCCAGGGTGCGGGTAAATGGCTTAAACCTCCAGCATCTTCGAACTGCGAAGGGGCACACGACAAGGATGTCCGCTCTAGCCTATGATTTTCGCCCTAGAGCCCTTTGCGGCTTGGGTCCATGGAGACCCATTAATCAGGGGTATCACAGTGGAGGACTATTGGGAGGAGAAGATCTCTCTCTACACGGATGAAATCTTGCTATATGTGACAAAATTCCCGCTTCTCGATACAGAGAATCCTACACATCTTTTACCTTTTTTAGAGCTATGCCGGCTACCAAATCAACTGGGACAAGTCACTGGTCTTTCCACTTGCCTCAGAAAGACTGTCCCTACCACCCCGTTGACCAGCCCTGATGGCGAAGGACGGGTACACGTACCTAGGGATTCATATAACCAGATAAAGTATTCCTGGTTCGAAACCTACTTCCCCAGATCGATTGCTTCCAAGCTGACACGACCCACTGGCACACACTACCCCTCTCATTAATGGGACGGGCAGTCCTTTTTAAAATGATGACCCTCCTACACATGCTCTACAGTCTCCAGAACATACCATTCAGGGTACCCAACTTCTACTTCCTCAAAATCAATGCAATTCTGAGATCCTTACTATGGGACAGGGGGCAGCCCGAGTCTCATTGGCAAATCTGAAGTGGGGTGTAGCACGGCGGTCTGGCGGTCCCAGACCTTCAAGCCTACTACTGGGCATTCAGCTGGTGGTGAACGACTGGGTATTTGGGGAACGGACTGAACAAGCATTTAGGATGGATCGCCTGGCCATGTGCCGGAAAGCCAGAAGGGGTTTGCTGCCACCCCACACCCAGGCGGTATTGCAGGCATGGAAAACATCCAATAAATGCCTGGGATGGGGTAATAAACTGACAGCAGAGACCCCACTCTGGGACAGCGATAGCCTGGGGGAGGTAAAAAAAATTGTGCACCCACACACGATGACACACAATAGGGATAGACAAACTAGGAGACGTCTGCCGAGCAGATACACTGTTTGCGTTCGAGGTGCTGCAATCAGAATACGTGCTGGCGCAGGGGGTGGTTTTCCGGTACAGACAGCTACAGCACGCACTGAAATGCCATTTACCAGAGGGGGAGCTCATCCCAGGCTACTCTCCCATGGAAGACCGATTGATATTAGACCATATGCCCACCAAGGCATTCTCCCTAACATACAGAAAGATAATAAACAACATTGTGGACTGTCTTGCCTCACTTAAGAGAGGCTTGGATGGTCGATGTGGGTCCCCTAGACGATGAGGAGTGGAATGAGGCATTGCGGAGCTCCAGAGAGATTGCTATATGAGCATGATTGTGTCTGGCGCAGCTTCGGATACTGCATAGGTCCTAGCTTTCTAGGTCTAGGGTGTTCAAGATGGGCTGCAGTGATTCAGCCGAATGCCCCAGGAGCTGTTCTACCACACACTTTGGACATGTCCACTGATCCAAAATTTCTGGGCAGAAATAGTAGAGATAATGAGGGAGGTGACAGGCCTACCTGTCCTGCTCGAGGCCAGATGGCTGCTATTGGGCATGTCAGTGGAAGAGAGGTGGCCCGGTCACGTGCGTACCTGGCTCAACATGGCTGCAGGGGTGGCGAAGAGCAATTTAGCCAGGCTTTGGGGTGCAAGCAGACCCCCAATGACCAGAGACTGGATGGAGCACCTAGATTTGTGCCAATTACTGCTCTCCAAGCTGCCCACGTAAATTAGGAAGGATCTGGGGTCCAGGTAAACAGCACAGGGGTACCAGCAGTTAAGTAGGGGAGGAAGAGGGGGAGGACATTACTACATAAAAGGATCTGGGGGAGGGATCATAACCCGCCCCAATATGTCAGGGATCACTCCAAGAGAATAGGGCTGGTTCAATCATTGTACTCTGTTGTGGAGAAGGCCCCCTGCGAGCGGCTCTTAAAGGTATATCGCATTGCTTATGATTGATTTGAGCTCTTAACCAACAGAGTTTATAAAACAAAAAAATATATTCGGCATTACTTGTAGTCATTGGGGAGATTTTGAAGGTACTGCAGGTCTTCCATGGTGTAGCGTTTACAAGAACGTGTCATCCTCAGAATGTTGTGGCGCTTCCTAATGGATCGGTCAGGAAAAAACCCAACCAAAACCAAGAGGTCTATGTGAAGAGAGCGCATCATCTAACCTTTACTTTTGAGAGACAAATTGCTGAATTCCCAATGCCTCCTAAAATGCACAGTCTCCAAAGAGGTAAAGGAAGTCCATGCGATGGTTGAGGACATGAGGTCCACGCAATTCCAAACACAGCCAGTTAGTCATTATCCATATTCCTTGACACCGGCTGCACAGCATATACGCAGGAGGATAAGTACTAATGTGTAGTAGAGTAGTTGCAGAAAGTACATTACTGAAGCCATAAACCTTAATGGGCTAAACTACCCAGGCTGTGCAAATGTGTGTTTGCGAGCAAAGAAAGCAACAATGTTTGTGACGGGATGTGGTTTGGTTCATAGTAAACGCTGCAAGAGCCTGTACCAGTCTTCTACATTTAAAATGCTATGCTGTACCAAAAAAATAGATTTCCTTTCATGTCTTGGGAGGATGAGCAGGGACAAAGAATTGCAAACATAAATACCATGACCTAGCATTAATACCCATCATTGACAAACTTTAAGACCTTTCTTTAAGAAAATCTTACGGTATATCAAAGTAAGCACCACTTATGTCCAAACCACTAAAGTCGGGCCTGATTTAGAGTTTGGTGGGTGGGTTGATCCATTCAAACGTGAAAGATATCCCTTCCGCCTTATTACAAGTGTCATAGGCATGATGCACTTGTAATAAGGCAGACATATCTGCCACGTTTGTGACAAAGTGAACCATCTGCCAAAGTCTAAATTAGGCCCTAATCTCCTTACATTTTTAATGGAAGGATTCAGTCTTGCTGGAGCTGGAAGAAGGGACCAGGAGCCCTTACACACATGCTTCTAGATTACAAATACTCTACAATATTTGGTCCAAAAACGAGCAAAAGTATATGTCAAACTCTAAAACTAACTTGGACACGAACTTTAGCCTCTATCTCCCTAGGTACCCTTCCCTTTGACATGCAAAATCGGCTAAGTAGGGAAGATCGACTTCTTAGGGGATATCCTAGTATCAATCGGCCTCAAAGTCATTTCCTCCGAATGGAAAGACCTCTCCAAACTAAGTCCACATACCTGGTGTGAATGGGTACAATTCACGAGAGGAGAGGACAACTCTTGGAACACGTTATTTAAAACTAATTCAAAGAAAATCATCTGCCCATGATATACACCCACAGTTCATGCCATCCCCTCCCCCCTCACACCCCACCTGCTCCACACCCAGCCCCCCTCACTAATATCCCTTCCTACTCCTCCCACTTTTTCTCCCCCTTGTCTGGCCTGTCCTCTCTATATCCTTCCACCTTTCAGTTTCTTCTCTTTTCACTACCATAATCCATACAATCAATAGGGGTAACTTCCTTCATATAGCCACCTTCAGGTCAGCCTCTTGGAATACTCCGTAAACATTGCTACAAACTACCCCTCTCATTTTCTTACCTTATGTAAACCTACACATCATACACAGCTCAAGCTGCTCCTTCACATCACATATTCCAGTATCAACCTGAAATCCACATGTGTTACCCGCACAAGAACTCACTGATTCTTTCCTCTTTATATCTTTACTGTAATTCTACTTTTTTACTGTAAAACCTCAATAAAATGTATCCTGAAATTTTAAAAAAAAGGCAATTGGGATTATTTACATTTCCCAAACTTTTGTTTAATCTTTTTATTGGGAAAAATTACCTTTTGTGGCAGCCAGTCTATTTAATCCATACCATTCCCAACCCGGATCTTTAAATCTCACTTTAATCACTATTCTGAGAATGTTTCCTCTCACATTCACTTAGTACTGAAGCCCATTGGAAATGAAACGTCATAAAAATCCTACCCATCCAGCGCTTTGTAATGCCCTAAGAATTTGGCTCTGTGTTCTGCAACAATCTGAAGCTCTCACTGACCACTTCTGAGACCACTCAGTGCTGAACTTTACTCCCTATATTATTATCAATTTAATTAGCACAAGAATGATACTAATAGTATGAATAATAACAATAGAAATACTTATAGTAATACTAATAGTACTAACAATAATAATAAAAATAACGTGTTTACTACTAATAATAATTTCACCAAGCAGCTTTGACAAAATATTGTATGCAAGAGAAAAAAAACATGTATACTAATTTTAAGACTCAAGTCTGTTTTTTGTGAATTAGTTGAATATGTTTAACAGCTGGTAAAAGCTAATCTAATGTTTATAATCCTCAACGGGTGATCCTCTGAGAGCCTCAGGAGTGTGGGAAGAAATGATGATGCTTCCATGGCAATAGGGGATGGCTGTAGAGTGAATGAGGTAGATTACTAATGTTTGTAATAAGGGCACATGGCTTATCTTGCAGAATTTACAACAGGCGAGTACCAACGAAACTGTGGTTATGCACAGAACTAGCAGGCTAACTATAGCTAACAGTTTGAAGACCTGCCTCAAGGAGGATGGCAAAAAGGGCGTTTGTAAAAGTGTGGCTCTGCCCAGTTCAGAAGGGGGGAAGAGACAAGGCTGGAGCAGGAGCAAGGGAGTGAAGTTAGAAAACTGAATTGCTTGAGTTATATTCATGACTACCCCAATGCCACAGAAAATGTAGGTGACGTTAAGGGGGGGATGTGAGCAAGGCGGGGCACCGCATCCCTCATCCTACTAGACCTCTCCGCAGATTTCGACACCGTCTCACATCGCACCCTCGCAGCCAGACTCCACGGCGCAGGGATACGAGGAACCGCCCTCTCCTGGATCCGATCCTTTCACTCCTGCAGAACCCAGAGGATCAGACTCCCTCCTTTTCTCTCCGAAACCACACAGATCAACTGCGGAGTTCCCCCAAGGATCATGGCTCAGCCCCACGCTCTTCAACATCTACATGGCCCCCCTCGCCGCCATCGTCAGACAACACGGGCTCAGCATAGTATCATATGCCGACGACACCCAGCTCATCCCATCCCTCACGAAGAACCCCGAAGACACCAGACTCTGTTGTCAGGAAGGAATGAGAGACGTAGCCGCCTGGATGAAAAGCAGCCACCTGAAGCTCGACTCGGAGAAGACCGAGGTCCTCATCCTCGGACCCTCCATCTCCGCCTGCAACAACACCTGGTGGCCCTCCGCCCTCTGGAGTCCGCCCACCCCGACAGACCACGCACGGAACCTCGGCATCATCCTCGACTCCTCCCTCACCATGACCCGCCAGATAACTCCATCGCCTCCACCGGCTTCAACTGCCTTCGGATCCTCCGCAAGACCTTCAAATGGATACCCCCAGAATGCAGAAAAATCATCACCCACGCACTCTTAACCAGCAGATTGGACTACGGCAACGCCCTCGATGCCGGAATCAACAGAACTCTCCTACACAGGCTACAGACCATCCAGAATGCCGCAGCCAGACTCGTCCTCAGAACCCCACGGAACGAACACATGACCTATGTAACCTCTACTGGCTCCCCGTCGAGAAGAGAGTTACCTTTAAACTGCTCACCCACGCCTACAAATCCCTCCACAACATCGGACCCAAATACCTCAACAAGAGATTCTCCTTCCACGTACCCAAGAGGAACCTTCGCTCCGCAGACCTCGCTCTCGCAGAGACCCCCAACATCCACAGAACCAGAGCAGGAGGAAGAGCTTTCTCCTATGTCGCAGCCAAAACTGAAACGAGCTCCCGGTGAACATCAGACGCTCCCCCACCCTCCACACCTTCAGGAAGAACCTCAAGACCTGGCTCATCGATTAAACCGGAGCTGCACCCCACCCCCCAGCCCATTGAGACCCTCATGGGTGAGTAGCATGCTTTATAAATCCCCTGAATGATTGAATGAGCTTCCAACATTCCAATGTTCTAATAATTGTTGCAGAATTAGTTATTTAATATAGAAAGGGAGTCCCATTATCAGTGTTAATACAATAAGAAAGAGGGAGGTATGCTCATAAACATAATACATTGATGACTATTCAGGACTTTGTATGGAAGGGAGGACACATATCCTCTGAAACTTAATTCTCTGAGTAAAGTTACCCACCGTCTGGCATGCACAATCAAAATAAATGAAACGCACCTTCCACACAGAACAGAGGAAATTTAGTAGGTAAAAGTCAAAAAGGCATCAAGTAATGGTTGAAAGAGGGGTGAAAGAAATACAAAAGAGTTCAATAAAGTCAACATTTGCCAAAGAAATTCACTAATATTGATTGAAAATATGACCCGCAATTATTCAGTCTCAATTACTGCTGAAAGTACAAAAAGGAATGAATGACACTAGTTTTTCTTGAATTGAAGCATTCGGCATCTTTAGTTTTCCATTGCTCTATATTCCAATACACAGGTCTGTGCTTTACCATTACTGTGGGCGGAATGTACAAACCACTATACAGATTACTCGTTTGGATGACATCTTTAAAAAGTTACTTCTGGTGTAAGTCCCAATAAGAAGGCAAACATTTCTGGCTAATCAAAAGGGGAGTAGTCATTTATTGTTATGATAGACGTGTGGAGGGAGGACCAATCAGTTCCCCCTAAACAGAGCTAAAATTGCTTTTGAATAAAGACTTTCTAGGAACGAAAGGGACGCTACATACTGGAAGAATAAGCGGAGAAATGTCAATGTACTTTGGACTAAAGTTGAATAACCTTGGAAACAAATGGAACTTACTACCCAGACACAGTTTTCGATATTTTAGAATGTCAATCTGCTCCTGAAAGAGTATCAGTGCTAGATGTCTGATAGAAACTACATAAGGACATACATTTGCTATGTATTCACATTTCCCTGGCTCCTTTACTGGACTACATTAGATTTTTGTTCAGTATGCATTTAATAAGGAAATCCCCCGAAAAGGCATTCCTGCAGTTGGTTAAGCGTGGGACTTATCAGCGGGCCACAATGAATGCTTAGGTAGCTGTCTTCAATAATATGAAAGCCTGTGCCTCTCCCAGAACAAGGTTCCTCAAGGACACTAAGCCCTAACTACGGGACACATTTTTTCTCAAGATTTCAGCTGAAGGTAAGGAGGCCCTTAATACTGAGGAGACAGTAAAAGGCAGTATCTAAAGAGAAAGGAAAGCTATGGCTCCAATGATTTGTTATATAAAAAACATGTGAACCTGTTTATTTTATTTTAACATGTATTTAGGGCCCCTGGACCTCCATCAGTATTACGGTGCTCTACAGTGAAGCATTTTAAAATAATAGGGTAAATAGATATGGGGGAAGAGGAAAAAGTCCCAGTCATTAAAAGGAGGAAATAAGTCCCAGTCATTAAAAGGAGGAAAAAGTCCCAGTCATTAAAAGGAGGAAAAAGTCCCAGTCATTAAAAGGAGGAAAAAAGTCCCAGTCATTAAAAAATGTAGTGAACATTTAAGCCGGAGCATACAAAGTTAGTTTTCATCAGATGTGTGCAATACTATAAGGGTAATATTGCCTAATAGGGGAGCTTTCAGTTATTCCAGGAAGATAGTTAATGGTGTCGGAGTTCTGAAAGGAGAGAGTTCCAGGCTGCAGGGGTCACACCGGAGAAGGACTGCCTTTGAGAAGTGGAGGTGCTAAACTTGGGGATTTCAAGAAGAAGAGAATAAGGACTTCTTAGTGCTCTTGACCACCGGGGATATTGAGCAGGTCAGCCAGTTAAAGTGGATTATTAGCAGGGATGGACCGGAGGAAAAAGAATATCTTGAATTTGATTCTAGCTGAAGGAGGCAGGCAATGCAACTCATTAAGTATAGGTGAAATGCTTTCAGATTTCCCGGCAAAGTGGACTAACCTAGCTGCTGAATAAAGCATTGCTTCGAGAGGAGCCGGAGAAGACTGAGGTGCTCGAACTGCTAGAGCATTGCCAAAATCAAGCCTTGAAATGATCAATGCATTGACAGGCATTTTTAGCACATCTGGAGGAATCAGTAAGCAGATACTTGTCAACGTATGAAGATGACCTCTTGAAGCTTTGGCATCTAGCTCATATGAGAGTTAAAGCTGAGCGCAGAACTAAGTGTTAACGCAAGAGATTTGGCCATCAAGTTTGTGGGTCGGTGCACAGCCTTTGAGCTTCAAATGGTCGAAGAGTTTGGTATGAAAATAAAATCAGATTTTTGTAGAAGAGAAAAGTAGAAAGTCAGATATGAGGGTGTTGATAAGAAGGACATTCTGTTTCACCCATGACTGAATCTGAGAGACAGTTTCTGAGGAGGAGAATGGCACCTACTGTTGAAGTCTTTGGATAGAGCGGACTGTCGTCAGTGTACTGGTGAAGGAGGCCTCCGGCGCTGTGGAGGATCATGCTTAGAGGCTCCGAGCTGAGATTAAACAGAGGTGACTCCAGAATGGAGGATTGAGGAACCACACAACACATTGTTAGTGAGGGAAAAGTGATCACCTATTTTTACCAGGTGAGATCCATCTGTTAGAAAACAATTATTTTAATTCCACTTTGATTTTTGCATCAGAATCACATGCCGTGTTTGAGAAACTGAATACGTCTTCTGTGATGAATAGTGCCAAAAGCAGCTGAGAGGTCTAGAAAAACAATTAAGCTGGAGTCACCCTTGTGAAATATACGGTGGACAGGAAAAGGCTTTTCTTGAATTTGATCTTAGCTATAGAGGGAAGCCGATGCAACTCGTAAAGTATGGGTGAAATGCGATCAGACTGCCTAACCTACCTGAATGAAGCATTGCTTTGGGAGGAGCCAGAGAAGATAGAGGTGCTCCACCTGCTAGAGCATTTCCAAAGTCAAAGTTTTGAAATGATCAAAGCACTGACAGGCATTTTTAGCAGATCAGGAGGAATCAGTGAGCAGATATCTTTTAATGTATGAAGGCTCCTCAGAATTAAACCTCAACTCAAAATTCTGCTGTTGGCATTTTTGCCCACTTTCAAAGACAATAGTGTTCCGTTGTTTTGTTGCTAGGTATGTGTCACAGGTGTAGAGGAAGGCCTCGCATCGCGGGGAGGGTCCGAGCTCCTGACCACGAAGGGGGGCCCTCAGATTCAGCACTATAAGAATATTTTTTTAATGCCTGGCCTACCGATGGCATGTATATTTCTGTTGTCTGTATCGTTGCGGACACGGGCCCTCCCAACAGCTCTTCTGTTTCTCTTTTTATTCAAAGGAGGTACACACAAACATGACTTCAAAAATGCAATAGATAGCATCTTGTCTCCATCTACAGTACATATTCCGATTTTTTTTTTTAATTTAAAAAAACTTTGGAGGTTTATGACCAGGCATCTTGCTAGAGAGTAGCGGCCATACTAATTTGGTCTGGCCCTTCAAACTACCCCTTATTTTGAGCTTTTGTTTAGAAGCAGGGAAGCTGGAAATGTTAACACACTGTACTTGTACAGTCGCTCTGGGGTGGCCTTCCAATCAAGAGGTGCAGCACGTGGTTACTGTCTCAGCTAAATGATCACCTCTGGACAAGAAAAATACGAATGGCGTCGTTTACATGTTACAAGTGTTTCTCACCTTCTTATTAGAACTGCGAAGCTTTAGAATTTCTGTCCTTGTCCATGAAATGAGCAAGAAAATGTATAGGCGTTGTATTAATAGTTGCCCCTGGAGTTTTCAAAATCTAAAAGGATTTTGTGGCAGTGGGGCAAAGTGGTAGGTGGTCGGCCCTGGGTGGGGGGGCTGGGACCACTCCATGTATTTTGAAAGGGGGCACACGTTTTGGCAGAACACCCCTAGTATGTTTTATATCCAAGTACATATCACAATGCATCCGTGTATAACTTGTTTAGATATTTTACTCCTCAATGAGGAGAAATTATGCAACCATGACATACGCTAAAGGTAAAAAAAAAATGTAGAATAAGTGGTCTATGATCAAATAGCCAATGAAAGTCCACAGATCTCCAGAATACAGAGAAAGCGAGATGGCTGGGAATAGTGTCCAGTAAGAACTTGGCTGAATCAGCAAACACCTTCAGCTCGAACTGTTTTTTGCAATGGGTACTCCTATATAGGAGAGATACTGATTAAAGTGTGTCATTTGGACTTAAAAGAATCTGCTACTTACGGCAAAAAAGTTAACAAAACTCCGTTCAGAAGCCACTTTACTGCCCCACAAAAACACATGATTGATTAAACTGTAAAGTGTGTACTTAGAGCACTAGATAAACCCATGGAAAACTAAAGCAGAGCAATACAGAAGATGGGAGTACTTCAGGACGAATCTATCGATGCAATAAAGACTTTTAGTGATGGGATAAGCACAAGCTTCAGTTACATTGCCTTTTTTGTCCCTAAAATATTTCCAATAAGAACACCAATTTTGCAGTTGATCTGTGTTAATATTTGTTTTTGAACAAGTAGACTTCTTCTTATGAAAGTCATCTGAATATCTGACAATTCTCAACTGCTTCAGTGAAAATGTACCACAGTGAAACTTGGAAATATTTGCCAGTATGCCCACAATGAGACTAAGCAGGGTTAGTGGTGGCCACATGGGTGTCGCCATGTGAAGGGCAGGAGGATGACCAAAGAAAAAGTGGTTAACACCAACAAAGCGGTAAATCTGTGGGAATGCACAGTCTTTTCCGAGGTTTTTATTCTCATTTTCCACATGCATCCTAAATACCTTTCAACACAATGAGGAATGCTCCTGGGATAGTCTGTAACCATAGTGCAAAAAAGTCAGCCCTCCCAGCTGTAAAACCAATGATCATTCCAAGATTATAGTCAAGTATACAAAGTTCAGGCTGGACTGTTCTCATGAGTAACAGGGGTAAGGCTGAATTGCATATTTCTGGGTCCAAGATGAGGTGGCATGGTGGGTGAATAATGATGGATTGGAATGCGGCCCTAAGCAATTGCCAGAGCCAGTGATTAATTTGAGCAGTCCTTGCATCACCTTGTTGTTGTTGCATTTGATGCCCTAAGTGCGCTTGAATGCCCTGACGTGGGTCCCTGGTTCACTGTACCACTGGAACCAAGCTATACATGGCTGAAGAGCCATAACCAGGGAGAAAGCAGTCCTAAGTTGCTTGTGTTTTGGTTCAGGGAGGACCTGGCCTGGCAGTGCGGGCTCAAATGCTCCTATTGGAGTAGGGTCAAGACTGATTTTCATAACCCTGGGTCCAAACTGAGGTGGCATGGTGGGCGAAAAAAGATGGATTCGAATGTGGACCGAGCTATTGCCAATCACTGAGATTAATTCAACCATCACCTTGTTGTTTTGGCATGCCAAGATTATAGCATCTTTTTTATTTATTGAATGAAGTTCAGTAGTGGAGAATAAGCTATTGAAAATAAATCACAGTAGAATGTTAAATGATTAGGTATTTGTTGATTTATTAAGCTGTGTTATAAAGTGGATAATAAACAATATAGGAGGTGAGTAGCAATGTACAAGGAAGTATAAGAGAACCCCAGCACAACGCAAGGGATAAAAAAGAAATCGTTATTTCAATAGTGGAAGCAATATAAGAGAAGTAAACAAGTTAAGAGTTGGATGCGAGTGCAAATAATTAAGAGGCAATATAAGTAAAAAAGAAAATGTGGGGTGAAACGATTCTTAGATACAAGTTCATGGAGCATATATTACTTAATGCAGTGAGACGAGAGGACAGAAGGAACGAAAACATCCTAGTGGGAACTACACATGGCAGGTTAGGGAAACAGGAGATAATGGATGAACAGAAAAGAAAGATTTGAATAGACTTTCAAACAGAGATGTGAAAACGTAGCTAGCTCATCTGTGCTTTGGAAGGTTGAGGAGCCCAAGCATAAAAACCCTAAGACAGTATATTCAATGGGGAAGGCGCAACACGAAAAAGGAGGAGCTGCCTCAGTGGTGCCTGTCTGGACAATGCTAGCAGTCGGCATTCAATCTTGTACTTCGGCATGACAGTGGGTACAGCATGAGAACGTTATGGAGTTTGCAGAGGTGGGATGTGTCATGACTGAATAGAAAGCAAGATCTTGGAGGATGACTTTGGTACATGGGGGCGGCAGTGAAACAAAGGCCTTCCCAGGGACAGTTGGTGGTGGAGTCATTTTGCAATCACATAATTGAAGCTGGCAGAAGTTTTGTCTTATTTATTATTATTATTTAGTTACAGTTGGAAGAGTAAAGACATGGCCTAGTAGGGTCTGCACGGATGGCAATACACGAGCTGGGACACTGATTACTGCCCAAGTATGTGGCAAACAAACCTACAATGTGGACAGTCGCAAGAAGGTGGCGAGGCAAGAGAAATACTGCGTTCATGGCTTGACGTTTTAAAAGATCTGTGGTGTTATGTTATGCTTTGTGTTTGTGATTTGGAGCTTGTATTGTATGTTATGCAGTAGTTGGAATGTGGGTGACAGTGGATTGGAATACCAAGGTCAGTTGGTGCTAATCCTCTGTGCCCTCTTATCCTGAATGCTGTTCTACCACACTTCAATAAATCTACGAAGAAACTACGTTGGCTGTTGGCATTAATCTCAACAAGATCTTTCAGGAAGAGAAAAAGGGGTCTGACACAGGCCCACAAGCTTTACGTACTTTAACCTCAAGCCAAATGGGAGTAGTCGTTTCACCAAGGGATAGGAGTGGAGGGGAAGGGCATATGGAGTTTAGGAAAGGTAAAGGGAATAATAGTTATGTTAAGGGGGAGCATTACCGAAAATGTTTTGTCAAGAACCCGGTACAAGGCTTGGTTGTTGCAGTCAAAGCCTCTTGTGTTTTTTACTGACGGAATTGCTGGCCGATAAAACCAGGTCTCAGGTGGAGAATTCCATATAGTCACCTCAGCCTGGGTGGTAATGAATGCCTCACAAGTGAAATACTGAGTTTAACATATATCACATCTATTTGACTAATAATGTGTTATATTTTAATAAGCCGGTAAGTTAATAAGGAATCGTTTTAACATGCCTGGCTAACCCGTACTAATGTTTGCAATATTAACCCTAAATATTGAACCTAAATGAGAGGCATTTTGCGCAATGTGAGAAACATTCAGTTCAATTAAAAATAATTGATGCATGGCAAAATAATTCTTCCCAAAGCCGCTGTAAAATCTTCAAAAAAGAATACTACTTAATATTTTCATCTCCTACAGGCGAGAGAGGCACATTACTGCATATTAAAAATTGGAGTGCAATCTTCCCAAGGGTAAAAGAAAGATATTAAAACAACCTATTTATTGTTGATATAACTATCCATTTGTGCCAAACAACAAGTAACAGTTTTAGAACATTAAAAGAAAAGCTAATTACAGCCTAATTAGTATTTCCTGTATTTTGATAATTAGGGTTAGTTGGCTATTTCTTTTCAAGCCTCCATCTTGTGCACCCGAACAATATCTATAACGAGCTGCTAACACCACTGGTGGCAGGGGGGCCAGTGACCACTGGGGCAGTACATTACTCCCATCTATCACTGACTCTTTACCGAAAAATTAATCTGGCCCCCTAGCTACGTTGATCTACTTTACATCAATTTCTTCATCCATATCAGCTGAATATGTATGGCATTAACTTCATTTAGTAGTTGAGAAAAGTTGAATTAAAAAGAGATCTAATTTCTACTGCACAGCACAATTTCAAAAACCGCCTGCTAATTCCCACCACCTGTCAGCCTGGCGATCCTTTACATCCCCCTAATTCAATTAGGCGCTATATTTTTTACCGCGCGGAAAAGGGCTAATCAGTCAGAAGTATTAAGGACCCATTAATCATCGAGACAGTAAGCTCGCCGCCCGTCGCACTGTGCTGTTCTGTGCAGCTGAGATGTGGCCAGACCAGAGGAGCAAAGTCTGGAACCAGCGTAAATCAGCACGGACAGCAAACACACTGGACTGCTGTCTCGCCAGAACATGGAGGAACTGATTCGGTCTGAGGTATCCGGACATATCGATCTGTACTGATGGGGCCTGTTTGTTAATCCTCTTTATATGCACATTCCAGCTGCGCTTTGCCACATGATATACACACTCGTATAAAAACAAAAACAAAGCACAGTGTTTGAACCATTTGTCATAAGTTTTGGGGGCAAACAAATGAGACATGCAAATAATTCGATTTACGAAGGAGATAAATTGTGGTGTGAAGTGTGCATGGAAATTGACCCCCTCCCCACTCGGGTCGAGTAGCAAAGGGCATCCACAATTGAAGTGCATTGCCCCCTTAAACACGGATCCTCTGGGGCCAATATACGCGCCCCCCCAAGGCCATTTCTTTATAAAGCACCAAAGGCAAACTTGACCCTTTCAAGGTGACTGTTGTCCTTTCTAATTCAGACCAAAGCAACGAACAGACTAATTCTACATGAAGGATACAAGCACTGACAAAACATGATCAGTCTGACGAGGGCCAGCATAGGTACTCATTGAAGCTTGACTTACACTGCAGGCCTCATGTAAACAAAGGATGGAATTCCAAAATTCGCCAGATTTGGAATGACCACACGAAATTAGCAAATATTTACATTCTACATTTTGCACCATTTCCCCACTGGAGGTAATGCCCCCAGGCAGCAAACACCCAGATTTAAAGTAATTCTACAAAAACAAAATAATCTGAAATAACTCTATGAATAACACAATCCAACAGGCGGCAAAAACAATTGCTATCCTCAAAATATGAAAACCGAGAACCCAAATCACATACATTAACATGATGCCAACAGCCATTGCCGCTCAACTGTTGCGATGCAAGCGTCTCAGTTGTATTTTTCTTTAATATGGTTTTGCTTTTCGTTTGGTTAAAAACATAAGTCAGTATCCCAAGCAGTGACATTATTTTACACAACGTAAGCACTGCCAACACTGACCTACTATCTTGCCTTAGTAATTACTGAGTGACATAGCAGTGAACTTGTCTTGGTACAAGCACATTTTAGAACTACTTGGGTACTAGGCTGTAAACCGCATGGTATTTGCTCTCTTCACAAATGTGATGATAATAGCATATTCAGGTTATTTCACACACTATTTTATGAGGGCTTCCACAGATTACTAAAGAGGACCCTGATCAACTTAGAGCAGGATTCAAACTCTACTGCTTTCGCCTCGACGACCGCTAGCTAATAGGTATGAGGTTTTATCAGTTACCTAGAATATAAACATTGGGTCATATTTGTGTATCATGTTTGACTAGAACACATTCTTTAAAGAATATTAATGCTAAAGGCTACACATTTTACAACATATTCTCCCACAGTTTCTTGAGTGGCTACACAGACCGTTTAAAGATTAAAAAAACAAGCAGTGGCAAATGCAGTAAGTCTGGCATTAATATGCTAATGCATACAAACTTCATTTGTGCATACTTGTGTCTCCATACACTATACACTACCACATTAAAGTCAGAACTAATGGCTTTGTATATGCTGTTTTTGTTTTAAGCACCTGGATTCTTCACTCTTATTCCTGTGTAAGTGTGTGTTTATAAATAAATGTATGTGTGATATACATAATTCTAAAAAAAATGAAAATGCTTGCTGCAGTAAAAGACATTTATAAATGAGTTTTTTCTGTATACAATTCATCTATGACATCCAGAATTTAAAGTGTGTTGATTAAGTGTACTTTAGAGATGTGTAACAGTTTCTCGTACATTGTATGCAAGCACTACACAAGTGTTGCATAAAGCCATTATCTGACCCAGGGTGGTGTGGAGTGCAAAAAAACGATGGATTTGGGCCCAGATCTTTTGACTGGGGGAGTGTGTGACATTGATCCACATTCAGTCCATCACTTGTTGTTTTTTGCAAGCACTACACAAGAAGCAGACAAATGCATAAACAAACAATAGCATAACGTGAAAAACAACTAATCCTTTGGTGGACTATAGACTTCAAGACCTAAAAACAAAACAAATAATGTATGTGTTAAAGGAGATATATATCATTAAAAATCTAAATGGCCCTTGCTTAAAATTTATATAAAGGACACATTAATTGAATGTTACTAATAAAGATATTAAACAGCAGCAGTCTGTCAAGAACGCAGATGCAAGACAGAGAACAGTGCCCATTTTGAAGCCAAAATTCGTTGCCCCAGTATGTATTTATTTATATATTGGATAAAAACACTTGTAGTTGGAAGGTCCTTCCAGAGCTGCATAAGTAATTTCTATAGGTCAACACAGAGGAAAAATGTTGACAAAGTTGAGGTTCGGTAAAGATAGGTTTTCCTGTCTTCACAGTTTATTTTTAGTGAATTTCAGTGTATATTTTCCAGTGTTTTCAAAAGTTTGAAGAGCAGTGGTTATCAGTGTTTATACAAGTTGTCAGATAGTTCATGGATGTTTCATTGAGGTAGGTCCATATCTTAAACGAGATGACATGAGGTGAGGCACATCAGCTTCAAGATGTAGTTGATCTCAATGCTAAAAGCTTTGTGTGAGCCAAGAACCCAGGGCCATATGTATCAAAATGTTCTTTTGCGATTCTCAAGTAGCGATTTTTTGCGAATCGCTATTTGAGAATCACAAAACGCTATGTATGTAGGATTTGCAAATAATTTTGCGAATCCTACATATTCTTTAATTGCGAATCGCAAATTGCGATTCGCAATTAAGGAATTCCTCCCCATTCATTCCTATGGGCCTAGAGACCCATAGGAATGAATGGGAAGACATTCTCAATTTGCGATTCGCAATTAGAGATTCGCTGATTGAGAATGCAATTTCAAGGGTGCCAGGGTGTCAAAAGGACACCCTGTTGCACCCATGAAATGTGCATGTGGGCACATGTGGCACACATACATGCCCTAAGGGGATGTATGTGCACCTCATGGCACTTTGAAAAATGCAAAAGCGTGCTCTTTTCAAAGAAATCGCAAATTACCACCAACTTGAAGTTGGTGGTAATTTGCGATTCCTTATGGTCAAATTGCACTTTTTCTGTGCTTCTTACATTGCATTTAAGGAATGGGAATTTGCGATTCCTTATTTTGCGAGGCTGTTTTCCATTCATACATCCCCCTTAGCCCAATTGCGATCGCAAACGCTGAAATTCTGCAATCTGTGAATGTATTTGGCTATTGCCTCTCTTTTTCCATTGCAGGATTTAATCGCATAGGAAATACAAAACACTTGTATCATTTATCAGGGCTCGACAAATCCTAAAAATGGTACTAGTCCTGCAGGTCTAGTACCATGGAAAATCCCCTCGACCTGACTGCAACCCACTGGACCTCCGTCTCTGAAAACGGAGCAAAAGTGACAAGATAACAAGATTTAAAGGCATCTTTATTGCTCATTCCCTTTGTGAGCAATAAAAATGCCTTTAAATCGTGTCATCTTGTCACTTTTCCTCCATTTGCAAAGACAGAGGACAAAAGTTAGTTTGATTTCCTACTCGCCAGAAAGGGCGAGTAGGACCTAAAAATAGCTCGTCCTCATCCATTCTCCCTCGCAAATGCGAGCGGGCGAGTGGATTTGTCGAGCCCTGTTTATTGTAATATCCAATATTAACGTCTAGGACCACTTTGTTTTCTGTACCAATTGATACCCAGGTCCTTTGATTTTTTTCTGGGTCACTCCATTTATAATAATGGTTTTCTTGAAGTATAGGCTGGGGCTTTTACCATCATTAAAGCACTTCCCTGCCTGTGTTGGAAAAAAGGCAAGGGCAAGACGCATGCCAGTTATGCATGCAAGAACCGGAGAATATTGTCCATGTCCTATGTCTGTGTCGCTTTGGTACGGGGGATCGACCCAAGCTTCTGTGTATAAAGTGGAGCATTCGGGCATACGGTCATTTCGGGAGGTGGTGCTTGCTTGTTTGATCCTACAGACATCAGTTCGAATGGTGCCATGATTAAATTCCTGCGAGATTTGAAAAGAAGGCCGCGAATAAGGATTCAGCCCCCAGTGGAGTAGTGGGAATTGCTTGAGGATTCATCTCATGAGCAATTATTCCCTCGCAACTGTGCCCAAAACAATCCTGTCTAATCCCCCACAGAGGGCTTAACAGTACCTTTACTCTGAACCCACACCAGCATGACCGCGGTGATGTCTACCTTACTGGCTCTGTCAAGACTTTCAAGCCCAGTAGGCTTCCGGGCTCCGAAAGTTCCCCAGAAATCGAGAGACTGGTGCCAGACTTTAAGCCTAAGAGATTACAGCGCCAAGCTAAAGTCGTCGAAACAAGGGAAAGCAGACAGCGCTAGACGCTGTGTGTACCCCAACTTTACCGGATAAAAAACCACAGCCCACCCAGTGTGTGAACACCTCACCTGCCCAGCGAGGGGCTGCGTTCGCCTCAGAGTGGCCAGTTATGCGGAAGTTACTCGTGGCCCTTGCAGGGTGGTGAGGGATTGGCATGAGAACGCCAGGGGGGTGCCAGGGACTTTCTGCCTATTCTCACCTCGAGCTTCCAAAAAAACAGCTGAACCAGTTTCCTTTCTTGTCTCTTCCCCTGCGTGAACTCAACATCTTAAGTTCCCACAGAAAAACAGAAATTTGCCGCTGCCTTGCGAAAAGAATCAAAGGGGTTTCAAATTACACAAGGATTGATTTTGAAAAGAGCCTTTTTTTTCTACCTACCACCACCTTGTGGGTGGGTGACTGCCACCACCTTTGTCAAGCACCAGTGGCTGACAAACCCAAAAAAAAGCTCCAGATTCACGCCCGGAGCCCAGGGGAGAAACGCAGGCCTTTGCCTCAGCGAGGAGGAGGGGAGGAAAAGTTTCTGGCATCTGCGTGTTTTCTCGCCTCGTGTGTTCGGTCGGCGGCTGCAGCAGCACTGCCCTCTCCTGTGAGAGCCGAGCGCAGGCACAACAGAGCACATGGCTGGCAGCACACAATGAGCTGTGTGCACACATGGCAACCTCTGGAGCATGCACGACGAGGCACGCTGCCCGAGCACATGTGCGTCCGTTCATATGCGGGTGGTGTGCTTTAAATTTACTCAGCCACCTCGCTGTTTTAAAGGGACAGCGTAAAAAGTTTTTAAAAAAAGGTGATTGCTGTAGTGCCAGCTTTGGGTGCCGCATTTTTACACCTCAAGTTGAGATTACTAGAGGAGAGCCTATATGTCAGAAAGTATATGGGAGCTTCTGCTCTGAAAGAAAGGAGTGAAAGAGTCTGTAATGACGCTGTGCACGTATTTGGAGTGACACCGTCTGGAGGGCCTTTGTCTGTCTTGTGACCTGGACGATTGGTAGCATTGATAGGTAGATGTTGCAAGTTGAATCACATTGAGACACTGGCTGAATTGGTGGCAATGTCCAGCCGCGCAGTAAAAGTGCTGCCACCTTTCCCTTGGGTGTGGTGGGGATACGAGCGCAGCACTGTCACTGTCGTAGGTAAGGAAGCAGCGGGGGGGCATCGAGGGCAAAGAAAGGACTGCAAGAAGAGCTTCAAAGAGTGAAGTAGGTGCACACTGTACTGTACTAGGCTATGGGGGAGCCGTAGTATGATGATGGCTGCAGGAGGAGCAAGGGAGGTTTGGGCGCTTTAATAGATAACATGGGTTCAAAAACGGGCAATGGGCTACATTGAGTGCACTACTGCAACTACACACGGTTATTTGTCAGATTCCGCAAGCAATGAATACGTACACCGCGGTTGATTTAATCACAACGTGTTTTATAAGAGCCTGTTCCTGGGGCGCAGCTGTTTCACAGCGGGGCACATAAGCGGCTGTGTTGTTATTTAATAACTTACTAGCGTTTGGTATGTCAACTTTGGAGCCATAATCGTGAAGTCGCCCCTGCCAGGAATCGAGCGTGTAAAAACGTAGGTAGTACCAGTAGCATAGCCGGCGTGTCAGGGCCCTGGTGCAGGGAAGGAAAAGTGCCCTAGACGCAGGTTCAACAGGGTTGAACAGAATTCTGAAGGCCAATTAAATTGTTGCATTAAAAAGAAAACACCTGCAGTTTTCTAACGTGAAAGACGACGATCGGCCATTTTGGATGAGGAAACACATGGTCTCTTCCGACAGCTGCCATGGTTTGTATCATCTAAGAGAATCTTTACAAAGCATCAGTCGTTGCAGCTGTCTCTATAGTGAGACTGGCAATTTACCAAATCCTCTGTTGCAAATGCGACATAGTCTGGCGATCAGGCGTACTGTTGTAAAGGGTGTGTTTATGGCCAGGGAGCTACAATAATCATTCTTCTTTCTGGGGCGTTGCGCATCCTTTTTAATGCACGAGTTGTCAGGGGCGTAAATTAACTGTCCGTATTGAAGAGTGGGACAAGTGTATGATACACCTCCTCTTCCATACAGGAGGCGAGGAAGCAACAAGCGCTCGCCATTTGCACTAAGCCCCGTCCTTTTCAGACTGGGGGGCATGTTTTTCTTTCTCCCCTCTTCCCCATTGGCTGGAATGTAAACAACAGGCGTGTTTTTGACTTGTTGTTTACATTCCAGCCAATGGAGAAGAGGGTAGAACAAAACTAAAAAACACGCCCCCCAATCCGAAAAGGACAGGGCTTAGAGCGAGAGAATGACGTCACTGAGACCTCTTCTCCAATGGCTGGCCACCGTTTCGGAGGCCAGCCAATGGAGAAGAGGGGCGGAGTCTACCCTCGCTACTCAGAGTCATTAAATCTCGCCAGGGAGACTGTGCATGTGCGCAGCCTACGCTAGCCAAGACCTAAAAAGCAGTCACAGGCATGGTGGTCTGCTGACTCCAGCAGGCCACCATCCCTGGGAGTGCTAGCCATTCCTAATGGGGTCGCAAATTGCACATGCCTCATGAATGATAATAAGGCAGGCAATCTGTGACCCCATTAGGAATCACAAAAGGTGTCTGAGACACTGTTGTACATTCCTATTTGCAAGCCGCCCAAGTGTCTTTGCAACAGTATATTTTTTCAAGTAACTAGGTCACCACTGCTCCTGCAATCAGCAATGTCCATGCTGAGGTAGGTAAATACGTGGACAGGCAATCAAGCCCCACCTCCGAAAAACTTAGGCTAGTGGAAATGACGTAGATTGCTCCTCTTCTCCAATACCTAGTGCTTATTCCTTGGTAGCAGGAGGTAAGCAGCTGAGGGTTGATTTATCGGCATCCTCAAAGCAAAGATAATCAAAGCGATTACTGTGAGGTCAGGCGCGTATGAGCCTCTGCTAATGGCTGTATGGGAGGCCATGGTCAGGACACTAAACTAAGCTCTGTGCACCAGCTGAGTTCACTACATCGAATGCCACTGTATCCCGCATGTGAGGACTTGCGGTGGTAGTGAGCAGGCATGTATGCTTACCTACCTCAAAAACTGGGGGAAATGGTGTCATCCTCAAATCAAAAGAAGCAGAGGGAGGCAGCCTCCACCTCTTAGAACTCCATAAACATCCCCGCTGCTTCAAATAAGCTCTGCGCAATCTGCAGCTCCCAGAGGGAACCCGCAGCATGACATATCACATATTAGCACTTTCAATATAGGCTCTCTACTCTTAGGCTAAAGTCAGCAATCAGATATCAGTTTAATTCAAATACATGTACCTAATTAGTAATAGTGCAATTTCAGTTTCCTTCCGGCTTTCAATTTCTCCATAAAAGATGCTGGGGGAGGAAAGACAATCATCTTTTAAGAAGAAATGTACACGCGCTTACGTTCGAATACCTAATGATGTGAAACAAAAACATATTGCAGTACTCATACTAATCAGTTCGAGAGAGTAATTATTATTTTCACAGGGAAGCGTTTTTTGCATCATTTCAGCACAACCATCAAAGCAGTCGTGAGGGCAATTCAATGGGCGGCAATGAACACAGCACGGCTTAACAAAGGGACTACATGCACCTGAGCGCCTTTTCATTTCACTATAATATACAAAAGGGTTGTTTTCTAAACCACAACACACATCATATTGATAAATGCCACAATCTAGCATCCAGTAAACGCCTGTTCAAACGTTTTCATAAAGCAAGGGCCATGATCTCGGCTGTTTTTTACTGCACAATGGGGCAAATGAGGTTCCTTCTTCATATATTTTTCCATAGCATTATACATATGAGGATAAACCAAGCTAACCGAAGATTAACAATTTTTTATGCGATTTATTTTTTTAATTTTTAGTTTTCTTGCTATGTTTCATACTGTGGTGTCGAAACACAGCTATATTAAACAGTACTCAAACAAATATTGGGAAAACCAATAAGTATGGACTTGGCAAGCTAGAGCAATTTTTATTTTTTGTAACCTGAAGCATATTCCACAGAAATACAAAAGTAGAGAGAAAAAAGAAAGAAAACGCCACCCACCAAAAACATACATATAAAAAAAATCAAATACATATATCATTTTAAAATAACAGTGCAACTTTAAAGTAGGCAGTCTGAAAGTACAACATAAGGAAGTATTGTACTTAGTGGCACAACGAAAGGATACTACTGGGTTTGAAGTACTGTAATCTGGTGTATAGTTTAAATAAACAAGGATAACTAAAGAAAATAACAAAGAATGGAAAGAAGAAAGCATTGACAGAGCACCGTTTTGGACACCCAGCCACGGCAATAAAGTGACTTCTTTTTAGGCTGATGGGAACTTGCGACCATGCAAAATGTCTGGCACAAAGTCACTCACAGTGTAAGGGAGCCGATGGCTGAAACAGGCTGACCCCTTGCCCAATGCGGTGTGCTGTGGCGAGCAGAAGCAGAATGTGAATGACAGATGAACAGACCAACAGATGAAGAAGGCTGGCCCAAATCCACTACGTAAGGATTTATTTTTCATTTAGGATTTTTTTTTATAATGAGTCTAATGAAAAACCAAAGCTGTCCCTAGGTCAAACCTAAAAAGTAAATGCTTATCTAAAACAATACCGAATTTCTATGACAAAGTCTTTTATTAGGAACCAATATATACAACAACAATTTGTTTTGTCTGTTTGGGCGGTGCACTGAGTCTAGGCTGTATCATTCACCTACAGCCAAGGTGTGCACTAATTGTCAGGATCAGATACTGGTCAGATGAATGAGAGTGGTATATGGCTCATGTACTCAAGGATTTTAAGATTTTGAGAGGAGAGATTCTATAGGTAGATTCCAATCGTCAGCAGGTCTATTGATTATTTATCTGTGATATGATGATTTTTTAATTATTTCCCTGCCTCCTATTTCTTTCCAGTCCCTACAGCTTGAAAGTTGCCATAATACATTTTGAAGATTTTGAAAGCAGTCACATAACTATACACAGCATACTCAAAACTATACAACAAAATTAATCTCAAAATGTTGTAAGTGAGGCTTGGCAGACGAAACATCAGATAACAACTGGAACACTACTATTCACAAACACATTATTAGAACTTCATCTAAGCTGTTTTTGCATGCATAGAATATAGGTCTGTTTTGCTTCACCTTTCTACTTCCTTCTGTCTTTGCCTACTCTGTTCTTTAAACCTGAACCTGCAATAAAAAATAATGGGCGGCATGCTGTCTCACGGCAATAAATACATCAGATGTGATGTTAAGCCATTGTGCTAAGTTTCTGGTGAGTCAGATGTTAACTGAATAGACAGATAAAACAGTGTTCAACAAATATGCTGTACAGTTACAGAAAATTTCAACCATAAACCTAAGCAACAGCCATCTCTCATTATGTTCCCAATCTTCAAGTGTAAAGGAAAATGAAGATCTCTCTCTTCCATCTCGTATTTGCTCCACCCAGAGCCTATGCAGGAGTCCTATTTAATTCTGTGCAAGATCATTTCAACAGTTTTGCACAGACGGGAGGCAAACTAGACACCCGGGGATCTATTAGGATGGCGGTCAGAAAACCTCCCCGACCACCATGGTAGCGGTAAAAGACCGCCCGCAAGGACCGCGGCATAACCGCCGGTCCAATTAGGATGCTCCGCAGTCGAAATCCGATGGTCGCTGCTGCCAGCAGCACTGCTGCGATGTTAAAAGGAGCATGTCCAGCATCTCCCTGCACTGCATGGCAGGCACTGCACAGTGCCTGCCATTTGGCACAGGGAAATGTAGGGGGTACCATGGGTACCCCCCCAGTGCACCCACACCCCCCAACACATTGGGGTCCCGCAATGAGCCCCCGGAAAATGTCTCCACATGCTTTTCCATGGCAGTTTCACCTCCGCGGAAAGGCTGGCTACCGCTGGCTTCATAATTGTGCTGGCGGTGCTTTGCCCTGATCCACCACAATTGTAGCGGTCCAGCTCCGCAAGCCAGGCAAGAGGGGGGACTGCAACCTGCGGAAAATCACACCGCCGCGGTCACGACCGCAATGCTAATCGGACCGGCGGTATTCCGGGTGTCAACCGCGGGCAGATGGCCGCCGCCGGTATCGCAGTTGCCACCGCCGAACCGGCGGCGGCTATCCGCCCGCCATCCTAATAGACCCCCAGATGCCCTTTACGTCTTGCAAAAGAATGTGGTCGACGTCCTGCTCTCTTATTGTTGTAATGGGAGCAGGTATTGATTTGTAAACCTTCAAGAGGTGCCTCCACTTTAGATCTTTAACTCTTGACTTCTGTCAGGCTTTGTAGGTACATTGTGTATGATTAAAAGTCTTGGGGGAATCTTGTAAACTATCTCTAACCATGCTCCCCTCAGAGGGGAGGAAGTGCATGAACTTTGATGCAATGTTGCTAAATATTCTCATACTTGCATGGATACATCATATTAACTTTATCCCCATTATCTAAAATCATACACATTCTCCTATTATAGAAAACATCCAACATGCATACTTGTCAGAGACTAGCCCCGAGGTGCTGACGTGCAGCTGCAACCTCAACGTAACTGTTGCCTATTTTAAGATGAGATACATTTTGAAGTGTTCTTAAATCACTTAATGTGGAAGACAGAGTGACAGGACTTCATTCCAAATCAGGGGGACGGGAGAAGTGTTTGTACCCTATGCATTCCCAACTCACAGACAAGTAAGCAGGAAGGCATGCCCTACTTATGGTCTAATGAACCAGTTACCCTTTGAAGAAAAAGTAGATTTTACCCATAAAGGGCGTGCTACATAGGATCTTAAATTTAATTCTCTGACGAACTGGAAGTTAGTGAAGACAGCGCAGATCTAGTGACATGTTGGCAGTGTGACATGTGGTCAGTGTGGCATAGTCCCATCAGATATTAAGGCAGCAGAATTAATCACTTTTTGAAGGTGGAGAAAAGGATACCGAGGTCTATCTAGATATGCTCTATTCAAGTGGTCCAATTTAGATAACACAAGGACTATCACTCTGTATATTCTTTCTGGATAAGAGAAAAAAAGGAAGATTCTCCTCAGCAGCCCAGAATATACAATCCATATTTAGTTCTAGAAGCAATAGAGATTTACATTAAAGAACAGTGGAAAATGCAGCACGTAAATGTACATCTAAAAAGATTAATACAGTGATACACGATAAACTATCAAGGCAAGTCCCATAGCTAAAATTGTAACCTAGGCCGAACCACACTGAATGCTGTGGCTAGGCAAGAGGATCACAGTAATGATGTCAGTGCAGAGTTTAGGTGGTACTGAGACATGGACTAGAACCTGGAAAATGGCTGGTGGGCAAATGTCTAGCACCAAGAAACACAGTTCAGGGCAGTCTCCGATAACCGTATCATGTCTTAGCAAAGAAGTGGTGATTGGCCATCAGAAATAATTCCTAAAAGGAAGTTACAATAATTGGTTATTAAGGGTGGCCCACTATCTATACCATTCTTGCACAGATGGTCATTTATTCCATCCATAGGGATGTCCTTATTCTTCCTTCCCGTTTGGATCCTGTTGGACCTGACATCCTTGCCGTGGTTTACCCCCCAACCCTTAGCCTTCCATCCTCCTGTTTTTGCCAGCTTTAGGACTCTGCACACTTTAGGACTTCTAACCAGTGCTACAGTGCTTGTGCTCTCTCCTTTAAACATGGTAATATTGACTTACACCCAATTGACACATTAAATTTACTTTTAAGTCCCTGGTACACTGGTACTACAGGTACCCAGGACGTGTAAATTAAATGCTACTAGCAGGCCTACAGCACTCATTGTGCCACACCTTAAGTAACCTTTCAAACATCCCTCAGGCCTGCCATTGCAGCTTGTGTGGGCAGTTTTAAACTGTCATTTCGACCTGGCAATGTAAACTTTTTGTCAGGTTCAACCCTTCCTTTTTAGCGCATACAAGTCACCCGTAGGGTAGGCCCTGAATAGACTATGGTGCAGGGTGAAATGTATTCATAAAGTAGGACATGTACTTTTAACTTTTACTTGTCCTGGTAGTGGAAAACTCTTTGGTTTTCACTATTGAAAGGTCTGCCTCTCCCATAGGATAACAGTGGGTTACCTTGTTACATTTTAAAAGCGGTAACTTTCAATTTGGAGCGGGTAAGCATATGTAGTTTGGTGTCTAAAGAATTGCAATTTAAAACCCACTTTAATGGTAAAATTGGATTTTAAGTCAAAATTCTGAAACTGCCACTTTGAGAAAGTTGGTATTTTCTTGTTGTAACCATTTTTTATCCTGGGTCATATGGCAAGATGTAGCTGGTAGTTAGTCTGTTTGTCTTGCTCCCAGGCAGTGAGACAAAGGAGAAATAGGTGTTGGCAGTATGGGCCATCTCTGACTTGATAGGGGGGGGGGCATAGCTGTCACCTACCACACTTAAACCTCACAAAGGATCTGTCCCAACACACTCACAAAGGGTATACATTTGTGCTCCCAGATAAGTGGGTGCCAAGGCAGGAAATTGCAAACATCAATGGGGGTAGAAACCTCAAGAACCTTCTCCAACTTCAAAGCTGGCACCAGGTATAAATATCGGACCCTCAGACCAAACTCTTCAGTACACCTCTGGACCTGTGAAAGTCTCAGAAGGACTGCTGTGCTGCTCTGCTGCAAGAAGGACTGCTACTCTGCTGCTCAGCTACTCTGCTGTCATTGGATCCACTTCTGTGAGACACATTCCCGACCCAGGCCCTTACATCGAATCCAACAGCTTATTGGAACCGCCGCTGCGCACCGCATCCTCAAAACGGGATCTTGCACAGGTCTCCAACCAGGATTTAAGGTACATTGTTCAGTAGGCCTAACTTGGCCATTGTATCTGGTTGACCCTCCATCACAGCCTGCATGAACTTGTAACTTTGTCCCTGTCAGGAGCGACAAGATCACCACAACTGGCGCTTTGTGCTTCTAGCCACTATATTTACCGAAACTGCACATCTCCAGTTTACTAACTGGATGTTTGTTGTTTTGGTGTTAAATAATGTATTAAATATTACTCTATTTTTCTAAATTGGAGAGATTTTTCTTGTGCTGTGTTCTCACTTTATTAATATTTTAAGTGCAGCATAAATACTTTAAACATTGCCTCTAAGTTGACCTAACTGCTTTGTGCCAAGCTACCAGAGCATTAAGTGCAGGTTAATTTGGGGTTTGCTTGTGTTTCACCCTGACAAGAATTGTGGTTGCTCAACCAGTAATCCATACAGGGGCTGAAGGCATTTTGTGATTTGCTTGGAGTGGCTTATTTGCTATTTCTGCTACCCAGAGTATTTTGTTCAAAAAGCACTTCATTTCTTTCTTAAGTGTTACATTTTTTTCTGTTATTTTATTCGCCCTTCGGCAATTATTGCAACCACAGATGCTGTCTAATCTGGACCACTTTTCTTTTAGATCCAACCCAGAGGACTACCATCTGTGCCATTATTTGTCATTGTTATCCTGAGGAGACATATGATGTGTGAGGTAGGCTGAGCAACATTCCACAAAGTAGATACTGTATTCTAAAAATAGAGCGCTGTCAGCCCATGAAACCTATATGAAAAGATAATTTCAATTACCTACTTCAAATCTGACAAAGTAAATCCGATGGTGGCAGATTGTGTGGATTCAAGTTTGATGCAGGTTGGTGCATTTTTAATGATTATGTCTAATGATTGTAAGAGGATGTATAATTTTGCTTTTATGACATGCTGTCGAATAAAGCTTTCTGAAATTGAATTGCATTTTCCCCACCATTGTACACCCAAAAAGTCTTAAAAATGCTTTAAAGAAAGCATCAACATTCCCGGCTTTCAATAATAATATTGACTCATTTGTAGCACAGTTTGATTAACATTTCGTTGCTATGTTCAATGATCCATTGGATAACCCTTCTAGGTATAACAAGCTCTACAGGGTACAACAGGCAATCCCAAAATAACTCCCCCAACCTCCCTCCAGGCGTCTTTTCTCCCCCACCTGAACCACCAAGTCTCTTCGTTAAATCAAGGTGCTGCAACATTAGAGTTTTAGTTTTCTTAAGTTTCAATGTCAGCCTCATCTGGGCTCTTTATGTCTCCATGATGCTGTGAAATTGCAGTATACTAGTACTCTAGCTTGAAGGGATTGAGGAGTTTCAGTGTTCGGAGGTGCTTTGGGTATGACAACGCCTTAAACTCTCTGTGAAGCAGTCCAAAAACGGCCCCATTGTTTGGTCTTTAAATGCTAGGTTCAGCCTCAGGGAGTTTACCCTGGCTCTAGGACCAATCATTGGCAGGTAAATAACAGAATTGAGGAGCTACCTTAAGTGACTACACCTCCTAAGAAACACTTTCCTACTTGCTTTTATTATGTACATCATATTCATTTATAGAACTGATAAAATGCAGACTCTGCAAAATAGCAACTCTATGGATAGTCGTACAATTCAATATTGCATAATTCCGGGTTAGGGTCCTTCCAGGACGGTTTCTGATATATACTTTTTTACTGGGTCTGCCTAAGTGCCTTGGAGGAGTTGCCTATCAGACGGCCTAAAACGTCTGCTCCTGCACAGCTTTACTCAAGAGGATGGAGGCAGGCCTATTTCAATACTTGAATAAGTAATAGAAAGCAAGTTGCAAACAACGCATGCCTACACTAAAACAATTATGTAGGGTTTTGGTGCTCAGATTTCCTAGACATGGCCTACCTTATCCCTGTAGTCCTGGTTTCAATCTACCAGTTTGGAGTAGACAGCTGTCAGAGAGGCTCTATTTATAGTTTAGATTACCTGCACTTACAGCGTCGGACAGTGAGTGAATACTGGAATAAGATGGTGTCACGCTTGTACAAAACAGTTTGGGAAACAATCACTATATCGCTTTAACACTGCATGTTACACTACCACTGAGATTTAAGGAGTAGAAGATAAAATACAGAATGGGATTGTCCTGGATCCTCTATGACAGTTTTGCTGTGTAATGCGTGTAATAACGAATTTATTTAATATTTAAAACCAACCTATGCAAGTTAAAAGTGTTAAAATGATACAAAACGTGAAAGGGAAGTTTTATGGAGTACTTTTTTTAAGTATTACTAAAATATAAAAAAGACATTTTTATACATATCATTTAAAAAGACGTTGATAACTTGAAAAAAGCGTAGCCATAAATACCCAGATGGCATCATGATGTAATTCAGTACATACTGATGTGGTATAATGAATATTTATTTATTTATTTTATTTATTTCGAGGGTTTTATATAGCGCTGCTGGACCCTGGAGTATCAGAGCGCTTTACAACAAGGTAGAACAACAAAATATAGTATAACAATAGGTGCAAAATTAGCAACGTGATACAGTATTGCAATACGTCATTTAAAAGGGGGGAGAAAAAGGAAGGTAAACTAAATAAAGGACGAAAACAGCAAAAAGTGATAAAAAGTTGCATTCAGAATGGAAGGGGGGATAAGAGAGGAGAGAAGAGTGGACAAGCTCAGTGACAATATTGTTATATACCCCAATATTTGTTGCTGAGAAGTGCTTTGAGTTCACTTTTGAAAAGGGAGTAAGAGGGGATGCAGCGAAGGTCCTTGGGGAGAGAGTTCCAAATGGTAGGAGCATTACCAGAGAATGCGCGTGATTGGGTTTTTTGACATTTAAGTCTAGGTGGGATCAAGAGGAGGGAGTTGGTGCTTCTCAGGGACCTGGAGCAACCTGCTTTTTTTAGTTTGGTTGCAAGGTAGGAGGGGGTGTTTTGGTGAAGAGCTTTGTGGGTGATACAAGCGGTTTTGTAAGCGGATCTTCCTTCAATTGGGAGCCAGTTAAGATTTTTGAGGACGGGGGATATGTGGTCAAATCTTTTGCAGTCAGAGATAAGTCGTGCAGCTAGATTGAGGACAGATTTAATCGGAGCAAGATGGGTTTTAGGAGAGCCGGTAAGCGTGGCGTTACCATAGTCAATCCTGGAGAGGACAAGCGATTGGACAACGATTTTGAAATCATCGGCTGGAATGAAAGGTTTGATCTTCTTGAGGTGGTGAAGGGTGAAAAGAGCACTTTTGGCTGTGTTTTTAATGTGGGGGATGAGATTGAGATTCTGGTCGATGCTGATGCCTAGGGATTTAACAGAATTAGAGGTGGAGAGGGAGCAATTTAGAGCTTTGACATCGTCGATCCAGATTTGGATGGGAAGGGTATTGTTTTTGGGGGTGAAAAGAATGATTTCAGTTTTTTTAGGGTTCAATTTGAGATGGTTGAGGTGGAACCAGGCTTGTACTCTAGTCAGGGTGTCATTGAGGTGAAGGATGTCATTGTGGGATTTGATCTTGTAGTATAGTTGGGTATCGTCAGCGTAGAGGTGGTAACTTATTTTAGCTTGTTTGAGAATGAGGGTGAGAGGTTCCATGAAAAGGTTGAAAAGGGTTGGGGATAGGATAGAGCCTTGAGGGACACCGAGGGAGACAGGTTGGGGTTTAGAAAGGAAGTGGCTAAGCTTGATTTGCTGAGATCTGTTTTGAAGGAATGAGCAGAACCATTTATGTACCGTGCCTTCCAAGCCAAATCGAGCTTTGAGAGTGTTGAGAAGGGTGGGATGATGGACAGTATCAAATGCCGCCGATAGGTCAAGGAGTATTAGCAGTGAGGATTCACCTTTGTCAAGGGAGCGATGAATGTCGTCTGTGATGTTTAACATTGCAGTTTCTGTACTACAGCCTTTTCTAAATCCAGATTGAAAAACATCAAGGAGATTGAAGGCGAGGATATGGTTCTCTAGTTGAGATAGGACACATTTTTCCAGGGCTTTAGAGAGGAAAGGAAGGTTAGAGATAGGGCGTAAGTTGTTAAGGTCATTTGGGTCGGCAGAGGTGTTTTTCAGGATGGGAGAGATTTGGCCAAGCTGAAGGGAGGCCGGGACGCAACCAGTGGCAAGGGAGGAATTGATGATATTGGTCCATATAGGGGCAATGGTAGATTTGAGGTCTTGGACCAAATGAGCGGGAAGAGGATCCTTGGAGTGGGAGGAAGGTTTGAGTTTGGTGATGATGTTAATGATTGATGACTCTGAAACTGGACAAAATTCACTCCATGAAGCATTGTTTTTGGCTGTGAGTTCATTAGGAGGGGGGTGTGGATGAGCGGGGGTAGGAAGGGTTATAGAAGGGTCGCGAAGAGTGGGAAGACTGGACGAGAGTGACTTAGGAGTGTTCGGGAGGGTGTGTTGTGTGTAGGAGGGTTGGAGTGATGGGGGGAGAGAGGAGAAGGAAAGTTCGATCTTATTGACTTTGTTAATAAAGAAGCTGGCGATTTCTTCGCATTTGTCAATAGAGGCTGATATTTTAGGGGGGCCAGTAGAGGTTTGTTTTTTAACAATGCTAAAGAGTTCTCTAGGTCTGTTTCTAGCCTGGTCAAGTTGTGAACGGAGGAAGGAGGATTTTTCATTATAGATGTGTTTTTTGTATTGGGCTCTAGCAGTTCTGAGGAGGACCAGATTGTCAGCAGTGGGACGATTTCTCCAAATACGTTCAGATTGTCTAAGGGACCGTCTTTCATTATTGAGTTCAGAATTGAACCAGGATTTGGGAGGGTTGTTTTTTTGTTGTTTGAGTTTAATTGGAGCAATTATATCAAGGGCTTCGAGAATAGAGTTATTGTAATGGTTAGTTAGGTCATTGGTGCTGTCAGAGGGAGGGGGGAGAAGTAAGCGGGTTTTAATTGTGGATTCCAGTTCACCAGGAGGAATAAGGTGAAGGTTGCGTGTAGGTTTATTATATATAATATATTGTAGGCTACAGTGAACTACAACATGTGCATGAACTTGAACAATTCTGATTTTCTTTATAGGTTTAAGAAGTGACTTTCGACAGTTACTGAAGTAACAGAAACGACTACGATTGTGCCACACAAAACAAAAATTCAATAGGCAAAGTAAGAGTCACTCATCTTGCTAACATAGTCACTAGACTGTCTGGAACCGCTGTAGTACAGAACTTGCTACGACTGCAACTAAAGGCAAAGTTTCACTTATGGTCGTTTCAAGATCAATTGATTTCATTTTACTACTTCATCTGTATGCTATCCCCAGTATTTCTATTCCAGGCAATAAAAGTGAAATATCTGCTTAAGGAATTTTCCTTGCTTTTAATTTTTCCTACTTTATATGAAACTGACTTAGAAAAAAGATCGCTGAATAGCTGTCAAAGGCAAATTAACAATTAAAATAATGTGTCTTCCACACAAAGACATGCGTTATAGAATAACAAATAATTCACCAAGACATTTACAACAGCTGGAATGCTAAGTTACTTAATAACTACGAAAATCATTTAGATTACTCTGTGGCAGTGAAATGGCAATCAAGTGCAAATCCCTTTAAATCCCTTTAATGTTCTTACAAATTCATAAATCGTTTTTTTCTCTGTGAAAACACATCATTAATGAACAGTGGGATAATGGGAACCTGAAGTAATAATAGTAGGCTATACGTGGCAACGGCTTACCTTGGATGTCCGTTGAAGTTGGTCTCCAACGTATGTTTTCCGAAACTGATCCAAAAACCATAGAATGGCAAGTTCAACTTTCTCGTTACCCGATTGAGGTAATCGCGAGTCCGTCAATGCCATCAACTGGAAAACTCTAAGGAGAGAAAAATAACACAATAATTCCAGTACTGAGAGTAAATTTTATTTTAATAGAAGATGCAGACAAATTGCTCCAAGCTGAACTTAAGCAACTGGGGTGTAGGTGTATTAACAAGATTTAAAACCACACACAAAAGTCTTACCGAATATGCTACTTACCAGTATGCATCTGTTCTTGGCATGTAGGGCTGCTGACATTCATATCTATTGCATAGATTGCCGCCTAGTGTTGGGTCCGGATGATTGCACATTGTTGTCCTGGAAGAGTCTTCGAAGTATCACGAGATAGGTGGCTCCTCCCCTGGACTACAGTGCGCATGGGCATCGACTCCATCCCCAGATTGTTTTTAGCCATTGCTAAGAGTAAGTGTAAGTGCTGCAGACGCTACAGGCGCCGGGGAGGAGGGCGGGCGATATGAATGTCAGCAGCCCTACATGCCAAGAACAGATGCATACTGGTAAGTAGCATATTCGGTTCGAGGCATGTGGGCTGCTGAATTCATATCTATTGCATAGAATACATAGCAGTCCCTCCATTAGCGGCGGCCGCCTGTGCCAGCTGCAGCAGTTTGAAAAAGTGTTTTTAGAACAGCCTGCCCTACAGCTGCCTGCTGTTTGGAGTGCACATCTACACAGTAGTGTTTGGTAAATGTGTGTGGTGTAGACCATGTGGCTGCTCTACAGATGTCTTCTAAAGGAAAATTTCCAAGGAAAGCCATAGAGGCCCCCAATTTGCGTGTGGAATGTGCGCTTGGGGGGATTGTTAAAGTGCACTTTGCTTTTTGATAGCAAATTTGAATACACTTAACGATCTACCTGGCTATACCTGCTTTGGAAATGGGGTTGCCTTTGTGTTGTGCTGAAAAGGCAACAAAGAGTTGTTTTGTCTTCCTAAAATCTTTGGTCCTATCAATGTAATACATTAAAGCTCTTTTGACGTCAAGAGTGTGGAGCATTCTCTCGGCCACTGTCTCAGGATTTTGGAAGAACACAGGCAGTTCAATAGTCTGATTGATATGGAACTGTGAAACCACCCTTGGAAGAAATTTAGGGTTAGTGCGCAGCACCACCCGGTTGGAATGAATTTGTATGAATGGCTCTTGGATAGTTAGTGCCTGGAGTTCACTAACACGTCGCAGTGATGTAATTGCTATCAGGAAAGCCACTTTCCATGTTAAGAACTGAATCTCGCATGAATGTAGAGGCTCAAAAGGTGGACCCATCAGTCGGGTGAGGACCACATTAAGGTTCCATTCAGGAGCTGGTGGGGTCCTGGGAGGAATGACTCGTTTGAGTCCTTCCAGAAAGGCTTTAATGGCAGGCACTCTGAAAAGTGAGAGATGCTGCCTGTTTTGGAGATAAGCCAGTATGGCGGATAAATGTATCCGAATGGAAGCATAAGCTAGATTGCATTTGGAAAGATGTAACAGATAACAAATGATGTTGTGCGTAGACGCGTCAAGCGGGTCTATGCTGTGGTCTACGCAATAAATGACAAACCACTTCCATTTTGCCGCATAGCATGCTCTGGTGGTGGGCTTTCTTGCCTCTCGTATGATATCCATGCAGTCTGGAGGCAAGTTGAGGTAGCCAAACTCTAAGACCTTAGGAGCCAGATCGCCAGGTTGAGCTGTTGCGGATCTGGGTGCTGAATGTCGCCATGGCTCTGCTTCAAAAGTCTGGGTGTGAGGTGCAGCCTTTGATGCGGTACCACGGAAAGTTCTAGAAACGTGGTGTACCATGGTTGGTGTGCCCACGCTGGAGCAACCAGGATGAGCGTCATTGAGTGTTGCTTCAGCTTGCGTGCCACCAGCGGTATTAGAGGTGCTGGGGGAAAAGCGTACGCAAATCTGCCTGACCAGTTCATCCATATCGCATTGCCCTGCGACTCTGGGTGTGGGAACCTGGCGGCAAAGCTTTGGCATTTGGCGTTTTCCCTCGTGGCAAACAGGTCTATCTCTGGATGACCCCACTGCTGGAAGTACGGGTGGAGTACTGATGGATGTAGCTCCCACTCGTGCATTTGGTGGCTGTACCTGCTGAGCAGATCCGCCATCTGATTGTCCTTGCCTGGGAGGTGTTCCGCCATGAGGAAGATGTTCCTTTGAATGGCCCACTTCCACATGCTCTGAGCCAGATGAGACAACCGTGGAGAGTGTGTACCTCCCTGCTTCTGAATGTAGTACATTGCCGTCATGTTGTCCGTCCGGATCAACACGACCTTGTTGCACAGATGTACCTTGAATGCCTTCATTGCCATGAAGATTGCCATCAGCTCTAGGAGGTTGATGTGCATCTTCTTTTGTTGCGTTGTCCATAGTCCCTGCACCGTGTAGTGGAGTACATGAGCTCCCCATCCCTGGAGAGATGCATCCGTTGTTAGGATGATTTGTGGCACAGGCTCCTGGAACGGTCGTCCCTTGGAAAGGTTGTGTGGATTCCATCAATGCAGAGAGTTGTATGCACGACCGGTCACCAACACTAGGTCTTTCAACTGTCCGTGAGCCTGGGTCCACTGATGTGCTAAGCACTCCTGAAGCGGACGCATATGTAGTCTCGCATGCGGGACTATGAAGATGCAGGAGGCCATCATGCCTATCAACTGCATGAACACTCGTGCTGGAAGCGAGTGTTGTGGTCTGAATTTCTGTATCAGCAATTGAATGCTGTTGATCCTCATTGAATTTGGCTGTGCTGTGGCTGCCAGAGTGTTTATTGTTCCGCCCAGATACTCCCGTACATGGGCGGGCTGAAGGTGTGATTTTGGGTAATTGAGTGAGAATCCCAGATCGTGAAGAAGGTAAATGGTGTGGGACATGTTGGTGGCGCACTGCTGGGCCGACTTTGCTTGGACAAGCCAGTCGTCCAGATAAGGGTAGACGTGAACGTTTTGTCTCCTGAGGTGTGCAGCCACTGTCGCTAGGCACTGTGTGAACACCTTGGGCGCTGTAGTCACTCCGAAAGGGAGGACTTTGAATTGGTAATGCTGATTCTGAATGGTGAATCTGAGGTATTTTCTGTGTGACGGATGTAGCGGAATGTGAAAATATGCATCCTTTAGATCTAATGTGGCGAGGAAATCCCCCTGATTGAGCAACGGAAGAACCTGCTGCAGTGTTAGCATGTGAAAGTGTTCTGATGGAATGTACTGGTTTAGGGGTCTGAGGTCCAGTATGGGTCTGAGGGACCCTCCTTTTTCGGGATTAAGAAGTACAGGGAGTACACCCCTGTGCCTCTTTCTTCCACCGGCACGAGCTCGATTGCCCCTTTTTGCAGCATGACAAGTACCACTTGCTGCAATAAGTGCAAATGCTCTGTGGACATAGGACAGTGTTTTGGGGGTATGGATGTTAACTCCAGACAATAACCGTACTGGATAAGCTTTCTGACCCACCTGTCTGTGGTGATGGATTTCCAGACTGGCAGGAACTGCTGGAGTCTCCCCCCGACTGGTGTGGTATGGTCGGGGGGCAGTGACAAGGCGTCACTGTTTGTTGGCGGCGGAGGATCGTGAGCTGTCGTTTCCACGACCTCTGTCTTTTACGCTGTTTCCGCGATAGCCACCTCTACTCTGTTTGTTGTACGTGGTTTGCGCGCCACCTTTATTGTACTGCGTTTGCTGGGACAGCTGGCCTCTGGAAACACCTCTATTGCCTGAGCGACGAAAAGAACCACCCCTGAACTGCTGGGACTGGAGAGCCCCCTTAGACTTTGCAGTCTCAGTGTCCTTTTCTATTTTTTCCAGGGTGGTGTCCACCTCAGGTCCAAATAAGTGATCAGGGTTTACAGGCTGATTTAGGATGGTGGTCTGTATCTCCGGCATGAACCCGGAGATCCTGAGCCAGGCCTGTCGTCGTAACATTACACTGGTGTTAATGGCCCTGGCCGCGGTGTCTGCTGCGTCCAGTGCACACTTAATAGAAGCATTTGAGATGAGTTTCCCTTCTTGTATGAGCAACTCTGCTGCCTCCTTATATTCATCTGGCAAGTGTTGTAACAGGGTTTCAAGTGTATTGTAATGTGCCCTGTTATATCTGGCCAAGAGTGCCTGAGTGTTTGAAATGCGCCAGATATTGGCCGCTTGAGCCGCCACCCTCTTCCCTGATGCTTCTAGCACTTTAGATTCCTTGTCAGGGGGAGGAGCATCACCAGTAGTTTGTGAGTTTGCCCTCTTCCGGGCATTAGAAACAACTAGAGAGTCCAACGGCAACTGGCCCTTGATGTAGGTAGGGTCCCTAGGCGCCGGCTTGTACTTCTTCTCAATTCTGGGGTTTATAACCCTGGCTCGTGTGGGTTCTTTAAAAATGTCTGCAGCATGTTTTAAGACACCCTTCAGCATTGGTAGAGTCTTTACGGTCTTCTCAGAGGTGGAAAAGGTGTCAAACAAAAAATCCACCTCAATAGGGTCAGCATGGAGCTGGACATCATGATTCATGGCTGCCCTTTCAATAAGCGCATTAAATGCAGCTGAGTCCTCAGTAGGCGATGTTTTGACGTTGTACACTTGAGTGTCTGGGACAGTTTGTGGATCCCCTGGGTCAGCAGCATCTGCCCATGTGTCATGTTGATCCTCAGGATCAGTGTCGGCAGGGTAGTTGTACTCATCATAGTCACCCTCCCCAGCGTCCACCTCTGAGTAAGTGGGCGAGAGTGGAGCAGTGTCCTGTCCACGTGGAGCTATAAGTTCTACAAGAACGGGTTAATCCGTGGAATCCTTCTTTTTCTTTAATGGAATTGTATAGGACTCCATAGGCTGTGCTGGGGCGATCTTTCTTTTGTAAATAGAAAGTCTACCCATGTCGGCGTCTATGAATTGTTCCGACTGCTCCTCAAGCAGGGGTTGTCGATGCTTTGTGCCCACAACCGCAGGTGCAGGCTTCGGCCCCGTGGACACCTTCATGGATGGCTCGACGATCGTCTTAGGCACGAACGCCTTCGGCACCACTTTCGGTGGCAGCGTAAACTGAATGGGCGCCGGCGACTTTTGCGGTTTGGTGGCAGGCTTCGGCGTGGAGGTATCCTTCGGATCGCCAGCGGAAGCTTTGTCCTTAATGCGTTTCAACGAGTCTGACACCTGCTTCGAGAAGGAGGCGGACGGCTGCGTCGACTCGACAGGTTCCTTTGAGCCACCACCAGGTGTGGACTCGAGGGTAGTAGTGTCCTTGGCCTTGTCCGGCCGACGCGCAGGATCGACAGCCTTTGCAGCTCCGAGTCCTTTGCTTGTGTCGACGGCCCTCGACGCCGATTTCTTCGGGTCGACGACCTTGACAATTGCTTTCAGTGTCCCCGTCTTTGGCTCGACACCCTTGAGCGACTTCACCGGGTCAATAAACTTTTTTGCCTTTGGCGGCGCCGACAGGTCAGAAGACTTCGAGCCGACCAAGGCAACACGCACTTTCTGTTTCGATGACGTCTCTCGTGCTTTCGGTTGTGTAGACACCGAAGCTTTCTCTTCCGGTTTCGCCGGTTGTGGCTCTTTAGAAGCGTCCGTAGTCGGGCCCGGAGGCGAGACGGTAGAACCCAGTGTAAGATCTTGGGTAAGGCCATGTGGCGATCCCTCGACCTGAGCCGTATGTATTGTTGCAACGGGGCATTGCTCCTCGCTTGAGCTATCTTCTGTGGCCCCATAGGCCCCATCGTCGTCTCCTACCTCGTCGACGACTTCTTCAGCATCACTTCTTCAGCATCGAGCATTTCTACATCAGCGTCGTAGTTGGGGTCGATCTCCGCCACTGGATTGGACATCCGCTCTCGATCTTCCTGCACGACTGTCTCTTCTTCCTCGGTATCGAAAATGTTCACCGGGTCAGGTGCCGTCTGCTGGGCCTCCTGGCGCGCTGCGCGCCGAAGTCGAATTGTCTTCTTGGAGCGGAAACGAGAACAGGCCATACAGTTGGCTTCATCGTGATCCGGCGACAGGCACTTGTTGCACACCGGGTTGACGTCGACGTGAGGATACTTCGCGTTGCACACGGGGCACCTTTCGAACGGGCTCCGTTCCATGATGTTCCGTCGAATAAGGCCTCTAGCGTCGACCGGGCCTTGAGCACCGAAGACTCGGGAACTGAGTCGGAACAGAACTGGCACCGATCGCAAGACAATACCGACGATAAAGGAAAGGCCTTTGGGCCAAAAAGAAAAGTTTCTATTGATTCCGAACTTGAGTGATCAAATATGCATCCGAACCCAATGGCGGAAAAAAACAATCTGGGGATGGAGTCGATGCCCATGCGCACTGTAGTCCAGGGGAGGAGCCACCTATCTTGTGATACTTCGAAGACTCTTCCAGGACAACAATGTGCAATCATCCGGACCCAACACTAGGCGGCAATCTATGCAATAGATATGAATTCAGCAGCCCACATGCTTCGAACAGGTGGGTGTTAAGTTATGTTGTTGTTGTAGCGTCTCTACAGTACTGGAATTTTCTTCACAAACCAGATCCTGAGTCATACAATCATGAGAGGTTCGGTGTTTTGGTCTGATACTGGTTGGGTGGTGGTGTTATGTTCAATGAGTTGTGTGAGGGTGTTTGATTACATTGTCCGAAAGGTCTGTCCCAGGAAATTTTACATTCACATATCGATCTCTTAAACAGGTAACATGCCCTTAGTACAGCAACTGGAGGCAATCTTTGTAGTAATTTTCTTTACCACTGTTCATATTTAGATGCTAGTGCAAAGAGTGAAGATTCAAAAAAAGTTGTAGAAAATATTTTGATGGCAACGTTTTAGTCACCCAAAAAGAATCTTTCCTTCAATATATTTTCCACTTGTTTTTTTGAACTATCATGGATCTTGTATTGCCTCTTTAAGCATTCTTGAGGAATGCATACACCATTCCTTATAAAGCAGAGGCCTGAAATAAATCAATATCACTATTATCAGCCTGAGCAGATGAGATGTTCATAATTAGCAACCTGTGTTTATAAAGAGAGAAAAACAACAATCAAAGCTCACAGGCACTATGTTTTGATTTGTTTATATGGGATTAAAGTTAAGAATTGTATGCATGTGCAGAACTTCAAAACTCAAGAAGTTTCCAAGAATCTAGTTTTCTTCTATTCTGTCAGTCCTGTAGATATAATTAATACAGACTATACAAACGTAAAATCCAAATCAAATGTGGTCATATATGCCAGATGTAACAGAATACAGTGGTTTGCTTCATACAGTAGCTTCATCCATGTGCTTTATCAAAAACCATCTATTTTCTGATTCCACCATAAAATAATGTTATCACACAATCCTACAAGCGGCAAGAACATCCCAGCTGATCCGTGTACACAACTCCACGCTTGCATTCTTTCCAGACTACACAGCAGAGGTGGCCCGTCGCAGGAGAAGCTTCATGGAGGTCAAAAAGGAGATGAGGGCGTGTGAACTGCCCTACTTCATGTTGTTCCCGGCCCGGCTCTGAGTAATAGCCGACCGAAAAACGTGGTTCTTCGAAACCCAAGAAGCGGCATACGATTGGTTGGAAGGTTGGCGGTGATTAGGAACACAGCGGAGCACTAACGTTCGTGCACAAGGGAGTGCTGCTGTGCGGTCTAATTTGAAGCACTCACCTTCGTTTTACTGGGAACTGCTGCTGTCTCTTGCCCTGTGTTTGTTCCTCCCCAGGAGAGACTGCTGACTGGAGTTTGGGTTGTCGAGGGGGAGCGGGACTGCGAGGACCAGAGGTATTAGCGCTTTGAGACCACGCGCACCTGGTGCCTCTTCCCGCCCCCTCCTCCCTGCAGACTATTAATCCACGCGTCACGGCCCCCGCTTCGCGGGAGCCGTTCGTGCATAAAGGAGTGCTGCTGTGCGGTCTAATTTGAAGCCCTCACCTTCGTTTTACTGGGAACTGCTGCTGTCTCTTGCCCTGTGTTTGTTCCTCCCCAGGAGAGACTGCTGACTGGAGTTTGGGTTGTCGAGGGGGAGCGGGACTGCGAGGACCAGAGGTATTAGCGCTTTGAGACCACGCGCACCTGGTGCCTCTTCCCACCCCCTCCTCCCTGCTGACTATTAATCCACGCCTTACGGCCCCCGCTTTGCGGGTGCCGTTCGTGCACAAGGGAGTGCTGCTGTGCGGTCTAATTTGAAGCTCTCACCTTCGTTTTACTGGGAACTGCTGCTGTCTCTTGCCCTGTGTTTGTTCCTCCCCAGGAGAGACTGCTGACTGGAGTTTGGGTTGTCGAGGGGGAGCGGGACTGCGAGGACCAGAGGTATGTATTAGCGCTTTGAGACCACGCGCACCTGGTGCCTCTTCCCTCCCCCTCCTCCTTCTACTCAGCGACGCCCATACTCGCGCACGCGGGACGCGCGCGGGCGGGCGCCGGACGAAGCCCGGGCCAAGGGCGGGCCAGTTGTAGCCCGTTAGAGCCCGGGAGATACCGGACCAGGCCACCCCCCCTAAGTCTTTGTCCAGCAGTCCCTGCTGTCCTCGAACCCTATTTCTATACCTTGATTGGGTCCTGCGCAGTAGGTGTTGATCAATATGGCAACAAGGGAGACAAGGAGCAAAGCGGCCACCCTGGTAACAGGTACACTGGATAGTTTCCTCGTCAAGGCAAATACTGTGGTAAATAATGGTCTTACAGCCCTAGAAAAACAGATAGCAGAAGGGCTTGAAAGTTCGCAGCGACTTTCCCCGGGCTCATCCATGAATGCTAGATCCCCAGAACTGCTGGATGCTACCCATCTATCCCTTCTGGATAGCATCGACCAAACAATAGAGTCAGTGTTGCAGTTGAGGACACCAACTAACTCCCAAAGAGATCGAGACTCACTCCTGACCATCCAAGAGTCGACGTCTCCCCCAATATCTCATCCAGTTCTAATTCGGTAAGAGGGGGATGTCCCTACTGCATCACATCCAAGGGGTCCCCGGGAGGGTGCAGTTCCGAAAAGAAAAAGACCTAGGCAATCAAAGGGTGCTAAGAGGGCAAGAGTAGATTACATCCCAAACACCATTGGTAACACTACTGACGTCACGGAAACATCTTCTGCCGTGATTGTCACTGAAATGGTGAGCCCTTTACACCCTGTCTACACTCATACGCCACCGCACCCTGGCACGTTCATTTTTGGAGAGGGACTTTCTAACAGCACGGACCATATTATTCATTCTTTCACTAACATCCTTAAAAATCTGCTGGACCCCCTGCTGGTTAAACTCAACTGTATCGATGCTAGACTTTTAGCCATAGAAAAATCAAGCGGGGTAGGGTTGTCCAGCAAGGGTTGCGACCTAGCACTAATAGAGTAAATGGGACAAATAGTGGGATCTCCCTTCCACCTAGTGCTCCTACTGCTGTGATTCCAACTCAGCCCACTTCCTCTCTCACGGTGAATGTTCCCACAGTTACCCTTCCTCAACCAACCTAACCAGACTAGTAATAGCCTAAACCGGCCAAAAGTAGTTAATCTGCCTCCAGAGGTGGCGGCCCACACTGTAATCCTGACTGGGGTACCTGAGCTCTCTAGCCACGTGGTGGAATCTTTTGACTCCTTACGCAACAAAGTTATTAGCTGGTTGAATGTTCACAGGCCCCTACCACCCAATTTGAGAGGAGAAATACTGATGGTTAGGAGGGTCCCATGGGTCGGGTACACTGTTAAGAAAATAGGGGGAGATTGTATCCTTGTAAACTTTAGGAATTCCCAGATTGTCCCCCATATATGCAATTGGCTCAGGAGTACAGGGAACACATCCATAGAACTGGTCCCGCTGTCGTTTTTTTATCCAAGTGGCGATGATTCGCACTTGGGGGCAAACGACGGCTGGACTAGGGTGGGATATGCTATTGATGGGTCAAGGTATAAGCCCTCTCGTCATGACATTTCTGCATACAGAAATTATGTTCATGCCAATAGATATAGTTGCCTTGACCAGGTTGACTGACTCCCGATGGTGGCATGTACTGGGGATAGTGAAGGGGTGGTTCCCCATATCGCTTTGCTGGGAACAGGGACAGTTGCCACTGTTAATACCAACTATAGCCCTGTCGCATCGTTATCGGAAAGCCTAACTAACACTAGTACCCGGGGCTATCCCGCCAACCCATTGCTAAGATCATTTCACTATAACTTAACAACCCAAGATGCAACTAATCTGGGGGTCCCTGAGGGGCAAGTATTACCGGTTAGCTCTCCATCACCATCCACAGATAACGTTGGTGAGAGAGCGAGGGGAATGGTACCTAAGTCAGGCTCGGGAATTATGAAGGTCCTTTCCTGGAATGTTGCAGGCATCGCCAATAAATTAGATTCTAATGACTGGGGCTCCCTAGTAGACAGTAACGATATCTGTCTCTTTCAGGAGACTTGGGCTAGGGAACTCTATCCCAGGGCGGGTTATGCAACCTTCTATACCCATGCTAGGTGGAGTGGTAAAGGGAGGCCTTCCGGTGGACTCGCTGTCTGGGTGGCCAGTCACATTGGCTGTAGAGCGGAGACAATACCAACCCTTTCGGAGGACATTCAATGTGCTCTTCTTAAATGGCCTCACGCCTTTAATCTGGCGATTGTCAATGTGTACTCGCGCCCAGTCAGTGTGTCCATGGAATCATCCATTTTGGATGATCTATCCTCATTTCTGGGGCAATTACCCGTCGATTGTAAGATACTGAAGGGCGGAGACTTCAACTGCCACTTCGAACCACTGGAAGGTTTGAAGGAGGGTGCCCTAACTGCTGAGGATGACTATTGGAGGATTGCCCCCTGCCAATCCCCTAACCCGAAATCATGATCCCCCCTTTAGCGGTGCAGATTACGTCCCTAACTTTGAATTATGCCCTGAGGGCCTGCAATGGGCGCACTCCATCCGACACCCCTTCGTTGTGTACCTTCAATAGGAAGGACCACGAGTCACGCTTGGACTACATTTTTGTAGATACAGGCATGTGGTCCAAGGTTTTGGATTTTAGGGTAATTGAAAGATCAGATAGCGACCACAATGCCCTCTGCTTAGATATGGTACACCCTGTGCCCGAAGAAGGGACGCCACTTACAGACCCAAGTAAAGACACAGGAAACCTAGTTCTATCCAATAATAGACGCAGGATAAGATGGGGGAAATTGGTAAGTTCAACAGAGTGCATCACAAAAATTTATGACTTGGCACTCCCAAAGCTAGCTGAAATGGACGAACTAATTAATAAACCAAGAGCCACCGATTTTAATGAGAAACTAGCCCAAATCCACGGAGATTTAGTGGGAAGTTTAGGAGAGGTTTTTTACCCTGAGGTGGTGACTAGGAAGAAGAGGACATTAACCTCCGCTTGGTACAATTCCACATGTAAAAAGATAAAAAACGAGCTGATTTTTATGATAAACTCTGGCACCAACAAGGACAAGGTAGTTGAGTTGAGACGCAAATATAAGGAAGCCATCGCCCAGGCAAAGTCAGAATGGGATTGGGATAGATGGCAGGACCTATCTCTGGCACTGGAAACCAGGGATTCAAGAAAATTCTGGTCTTTAGTCCATACAGGTACAGGCGAGCCGAAATCAGCTGTGGAGCCAAATATCGCTGCCTCAGTATGGGAATCTCATTTTAGTAAATTGTATCAAGACATTCCCATAATTGCCAATGAGGCAGCCCTCGACACCTCCTCTGAGTCCGCAGAGAAATTAGAATTCACACTGGGTGAGGTGGTAAATGCTATGGAGAGATTGGCGTTGGGGAAGGCCCCAGGCCTCGACAAACTCCCCGGAGATTTGTTTAGATACCATCCAGAGATCTGGGGTCCTTACTTCCTAATTATATTTAATTCCATTTTGGGAGGGATGGAGATCCCCTGTACTTGGCTGTGGGCAGAGATAGTACCGATTTTTCAACTACAAGCCGATCAGCCTTATAGACGTACCCCAAAAACTTTTTGCCCGCCTTCTCCTGGACCATCTCCTTGACTGGATGGAGGACAATGCGATCCTCAGTGCGCTCCAGGCGGGCTTCAGGAAAAAACACGTCCACCATGGACCAGATTTTCCGCCTTGTCCTTCTTTACTGGAAAACAGTGGGGATCGAGGGGGGGGAGTCTGTACATGGTGTTTGTGGACCTGAAGTCCGCATTTGATTTGGTACCCCACAAGAAATTATGGGCGGTTCTCAAGGAGCTAGGCGTTCCTCCACAATTGCTACAGGCAATAATCAGGCTCCACGACAGCAATTTTGCCCAGGTTAGGTGTGGGAGGAATGGAGCGTTGTCTTCTAGGTTCCCAGTTCTCAGGGGGGTAAGACAGGGTTGCGTCCTTGCACCGACCTTGTTTTGCCTCTTTGTTAACAGTGTCATATCCCATCTTGATAATGTCAGGGACAACGATGCACATAGGCTGGCAGGTAGGAGGGTTCCGGCAATTATGTTTGCCGATGATACCCTCCTGCTCTCCAAATCCCCGATGGGGATCCAACGGATACTGGATGGGTTTGGGGATTTCTGCAGGATGCATGGCCTGGAGATCAACGCAGAAAAAAACAAATTCATGGTATTCAATGCCTCCACAACAACCAGGCCCAATCCAACCCTGGGACCCGAAAGGCTGGAAAGGGTTAGAACGTTCCAGTATTTGGGGGTAACTTTACATGAAAATCTATCATGGGGTCCACAGATAGCAAGATCCCGTTTAAAGTTATCCCAAATGGTGGGGGCAATTTTGAAGGTTTCGAACTCATCAACCTTCAAACCTGTTAGTCCAGCCATGGAGATGTACAAAACCCAAGCCAGAGCAGCCTCATCCTATGGTGGTGAGCTATGGGGCCACAAAGCTGGGACAGAACATGTCAAGGTGGAAAACAACTTCCTTAGACGCTTATTGGCTCTCCCCCAAGGCACACCTTTGTTACCTCTGAGATTAGATCTGGGGCTCCCATCGATAGGGGATGAATTGGTCCTAAAACCATTGAGGTTCTGGCACAGGCTCTGGTCCACTGGTGAACTTTCCCACGCAAGGCAAGATCTCAAGCACGTCCTGAACCTCAACCATTCTGACAGAACTCCATGGGTGGCATATGTCAAACGAGAATTCTAACGCTTGGGACTGCCTGAGCTGTGGGACGATCCCAAAAGAGGTTGTCTAGGGGTGTCACGCAAAATGGTTACGAAGATCTTCAAGGACAAAAGCCTAATTTCGCTCGTGTGTGCATCAAAAGTTGGCACCCTAACTGAACAATTTTTGGCCACCAAAAATTTCTTTTTTTTTTAAAGGTTTTATGGACATCATATTTCCTATTCTTGCATGGAAACTTTTCATTCAATGGAGGTTTGGCACGCTGCCCCTTAAAGCCTTTACTAGTAAATGGACAATGCTGGACGATAAAATCTGCAGTAAGAATGAGGAGGATGAACTACACGTGTTGTTTTTTTGCCCTGCCTACAATAGACCGAGGAAATACTGGCTAGCGCCACTGTGTAGGAATCTGGGCATTAGAAACTGTTTACAATCATACAGAATCCTGAAGACAAGTACCCTGCATTATATAGTTTTTGCAGTTGCCAAGTACTTAATGGCCATGTGGCAGATAAGGGAAAAAGTATTGAAAGGTTAATTTCCTACTAAACGTGTAATGGATTGTAATGAAATGTAGCTAACTGTGTCCTCATTGCCTTAGACCCTCCAGGAAACTGGATTAATTTGTCTGTTGCTCCTTGCCTTGTTTTTACTGTATGTTTTATGTGTTTTAAATGTTTTTCTAATGAATCTTTTATGGTCTCAAACGGCCGAAATAAAGCATTTTTGGATTGGAATCACCGCCATCAACAAAAGGATGACCACGTTGGATCTCAAGAACAGAGGCGAGAGGTGCCGAGCCGCTCACCACGACCAGGGACAGAAGAAAATGAACTGGAACTGGAACATTGACCTCTCGGCTCCAACCGGCATTACTACTGCACCAACTATTGATTGAGACTGGGCTGGCTCTGGATTCTGGACTGAGGCGAGCCCGGGGGGACAGCGAGGGCTGCCGCCTCTACGGACCTTATACCCCAACAAGCAAGTACTATGGTTTGGGTTGGGGAAAAGCACTCTGCTAAGTTGGGGTGGCGGGCGGTTCTATGTCCGTTAAGCAGGGAGGCAGGGAGGGGTGGGGAGGGATAGTTTTGGTCGGTTTATGTTTAAATATTGTGACAGGAATTGACGACAGGCACACACTGAGAGCACAGGGAGAGGGCGGTTGCATCACGATTGAGATAGGAGGGGAACACATGGTGAGTCCGCGACTGCACCACAGACGCTTTGATATCATTACACGACAGCGACTCCACAGCATCCGGTAGACCCTTCCTGGGGCGCAATCCACAGGGTAACGTCCAGTACAACACGTCACAAGAGACCCCCGTGCCGCCCCTGAGAATACTGACATGGAATGTAAGAGGTTTGGGCGATAAAATAAAGAGGGGTCTGGTACTGCAGGCCTTACAAAGGCACAGCCCAACAGTAGTCCTTCTGCAAGAGACTCATCTCACAGGGAAGGCGTGCCAAGCGCTAGACAGACGAGGAGACAAGATGGCGGCGCACGCTGAGTTTACTTCAGGATTGAGAGGGACGGGTATCCTAATCAAAAAGACCTCGTCGTTTATACCACTACAGACTAAGATAGATGACCAGGGTCGCTTCGCAGCGATTCAAGGCCAGTGGGAGGGCAAACTTCTAAACATAGTCTCGGTATACGTGCCTCCGGCACTGCAATCGGTGGCACTGCGTGCACTAGGAGCGTTTCTCTTAACCTTACCGGAGGGGGACCTCATTCTGGGAGGTGAGTTTAACACTACAATAAACACGGCAGTAGACAGATTTCCGGCACAGTCACAAACGTCGGGTCCCTCCCGATTCCAGGGCTTTCTAGAAGCAATGGGGCTAATAGCCGTCTGGCGACATACGCACCCAGCAGCGAACGAATACACATACCACTCCGCGGTACACAATAGTATGTTGCGAAAAGACTACTTTCTAATGGTGGGATCGAGGTTACAGAATGTCAAGGAGGTGGAAATCAAACCTAGGGGCATCTCAGATCACTCTCCTGTGTTGTTGACTCTCTCTTGCAGGGAGAAATCTTGCAGGAGAATTTACCCCATCTACCCTAATTATCTGAAAATCCCCGGCATACGGAAAGAACTTAAATACACTACTAAGCATTTCTTTGATGAAAATATTACCTCTGTAGACTCACCGTCCATACTTTGGGAGGCTTATAAGACAGTCCTCCGAGGACAGGCTATAGCCTCCATCACGGAGCATACACGATCAAAACAAAAAGAACTGACTGAATTGGAGCTCGCCTTACACACTGCGCACATAGCGCACATGACAGATCCCTCCTTGAATTCGGCCCATGACTTACAGCTGCAGCAGCAGCGCTACAGGGACCACTTAGGAACCAAACCGTAGACCACATCACTGCGACGGCGCACAAAGTTTACGACATAGGGAATAAAGCGGGGAAAATGTTGGCATGGCTGGATGACAAAAAGGGAGGGCCCAGAGGGATACAACAGTTGTACTCAAAGGCAGGCATCATACAGACACATCCTGAGGAAATAGTACGTACACTGTCTGACCACTTCAAGGAAGTTTACACTCCAGACCGGGAAGTACGAGAATCCGAAGCGATCAACTCGCTTAGTCACGTAGAAACCTGTACCCTCCCACCCGGGGTGGTCACGGAACTAGAGGCAGACCTCACGACCGACGAGCTGCAGTCTGCCATAGGAGCTATACAATCTGGGAAAGCGTTGGGCCCCTACGGGATCCCCATAGAATGGTACAAGCTCATGTCCGATACGCTAAGCACGCCGCTGCCTGCAATGTATAAAGACAGCCTAGCGACAGCTATACTCCTGCTGGATCAGCGCACAGCGACGTTCGTGGCAATTCCCAAGCCAGGTAAGCCCCCAGCAGAATGCACCTCTTACCACCCGATATCACTTCTGAATGCGGAAGCCAAAATCTTGGCGAAAGTACTAGCAAATCGACTAATGCCCCACCTCCCCCAGCTGATCCACCCGGACCAATCAGGCTTCATGCCACACCGAAACATTGCTCTTAACCTCAGGCGAGTTCACAGGGTACTGGCACAGGCGCCGACGCTTTCAGAGCCAACAGTGATAATGTCACTGGACGCAAAAATGCCCTTCGACTTGGTAAAATGGCAGTACCTCTTCGCAGTCCTAAACCGTATGGGCTTTGGCCCTAAATTCCAGGCCTTGATACGACTCTTATACACTGAACCAGTGGCTTAGGTAACAGCCAACGGCCACATATTGCATACTATATGGCTGGCAAGGGGAACGCGCCAGGGAGGTCCGCTGTCGCCGTTGTTTGCGTTGGCATTAGAACCATTGGCGACCTTAATTAGGGCGACCCCGTTGCTAAAAGGCATTAGCTGGAAGGCAGGGTGGGAAGATCGTATCTCGCTCTACGCCAACGACATGCTGCTATACCTAACAGACCGTGCCATAGTATACCTGAGCTTCTTCAAATTTGTAATACACACGGAACAAAATCAGGACACACGATAAACTGGTCCAAATCGGTTCTGTACATTTTAAAAGGTCCAGATCCGTCGCTCCCCGCCGAATGCCCGATCGTAATAGCCAGAGGCTCATTTAAGTATTTAGGCATACACATTACTTGAGATGCGCCTGACTTCTTTAATAAAAACCTGACGCCCCCTCTAGAGCGACTGAAGCGCGACGTAAAGGATCGGGCGTCCTTGCCCCTAACGCTGCTGGGAAGAGCAGCACTATATAAAATGATGGCATTGCCGAGGTTCCTCTATGCTCTTGACAACACACCATACCCGATACCGCCACGATACTTTAAACAAGCCGCAGCGCAGGTCTCGGCCCTTCTGTGGGGAAACCTACCGGCGCGAATAGCCCAAATTAAACTAAATAGGAGCTCGTATGATGACGGGATTGCATTGCCGTATTGGGCTACACAACTTAGAACCATTAATCACTGGATTCATGCACCCTAAGAAGATCCGGCATACCGAGCAGACAGAATGCAATTAGGTACGAACAACATGCTAGCGGTACTCTATAATAGAAGCCAAGCCACAAAACTAATAGGACCCACAAAGCAGACGGTCGCGTTGTGGTATGCGCACCGGCAAAATTAGGATGGAAAGGAACTATCACCAAACTCACCCTGCTCTGGGACACCAAGGCATTGGGAGAATTAAGGAATAGCAAGGGCTTTACGCAATGGGGTAATATCGGAATCTCCACGGTGGGAGACATGTGGGATAAAGGGACGGTGGTTCCTTTTGCACAACTCCAGCAACAATATGACTTGGGTCAGAATGAAACATATAGATATGTGCAAATTAGGCATGCCTTACTAACGGCAATACTAGCGGACACTGACATCCCAGAGGCCTCGCCATTAGAGGACCGTCTACTCACAGATTTCATGCAGCAGCGTGCAACATCCCTCACATATCGGAAGCTCCTTAACAATATGCCCGACCCTACACTTAGGCTCCGGGACCAATGGGTGGCAGATGTGGGAGATATGGACGATACAGAGTGGTTGACGGCACTGGCATCCCCTAGGGAGGTGGGCATATCAGCCAAGTTCCGACTGGTGCAACTAAAAATAATACATTGTGTGTATTACACCAGAACCACCTTGCACAAGATAAAATGTGCAAAGCACCCATTCTGCCTTAGGGGATGTGGGGAGGAAGGCACACTTTTCCATACCCTGTGGGATTGTCCAATTATAGTAGAATACTGGCGTCAGGTCCTGCGCACTATTTCACAGACGCTAGAGGTTTCCCTCCTGCCCGAACCACGAAAATGTCTTCTGAATATATGGGACCCCACTGATCTCACTCGCTATGGTCAAACCTGGGGTGCACTCGGCCTCATGGTTGCAAAGAGAGACATAGCACAGAAATGGGGTGCGACAGAACCCCCCACGTTATCGTTGTGGTGTAGAAATATGGACTTGATTATGATAACGGAGCGCACAGTATATGTAACCAGGGGGAGTCCGCGTAAATGTAACAAAATTTGGGCACCCTGGAACACTTTCAGAGGGGACTTATGTGACTTGCTGCCAGAGGAAGATCTGGATAGTTCAGATGACGAAGACGGAGAGGTGTAGAGATGCGATGCACTCGCGGACTTATTTAGCCAGACGAGATTCATAAGAAGTAACTGCTGTCCTGAGAATTGATGCACTGCCTAAACTTTCTTGAACAAACATACATGTTGTATTACGGATTATTTGATTGCCTGTCTCCTCCTGTGCAAATGTAACTTGATTATGTGATTGCTGTCAGATTGCCAATGTTATATTCAATAAACACATCTTTAAAAAAAAAAATAGTTATCAGTGACTAGCCTAGCAGATTTCCTGTTTTTCAAATAGGCTTTTACTCTTCAATTCTCGCTGTATTTCTCCGTCAGTCTTTCTGCATTACCACGTCATCCTTCTAAGGATATCACTTCTCAGTTGTACTACTTATTTCCAGATGCTGTCACCATTATAAATCCTGGCCATCCGCACCAGTCTTGGAGTGACCAATTATACATTATGTCTCAGTGCACCATATCATGAATGACTGTGAATAACAAAGCTGGCATACAATCCACTGGAGCAGTAAGTCTGTGATGCCAAAGGAAAAGGTATCGCTTGCTTCTCCTATGATGAAGTTTGAAAGCCCTCTAGACTGTTAAATAGTACAGTACTGTACGGTACAAAACGTGTGTTGTCCGATTGTGGCATGATTTACTCTTTATTGACAACTTTATTGACTGGCCAATCCTCATTTTTCAATAATTATTGCTGGAAGTAAACTTACACCAGTGCATTCAAAGATGAGATAAGAAGCCAAGTGTTATTATTTTTATTACCCCCTATGTCTTTGGTGAAGTCAAAGTCAAAGAGTTTATTGTACATGATTACTTAAAATCGTTACAATGTACATTTAAAAAAAAAGTTTTTGTTAACTTAATCTTCCATTAAATACTTCTTTTCAGTGTCATGGTTACCAAGATTTTAAAATATGAAACAACATTATAATACACCTAAATTGTAATCTAAGAGTTTAAAACGATCCGTGCGGGTTCTAGTTAAAAACGTTCAGAATTAAGCAGTGTCCGAAAAAGTCCTGGATTACTTTCAGCTGGATCCTATTCAAGATATAATGTCCAATTTATCTTTGTCATATATGTGACGCTGCTGCCGTACTTGATTAAGCTTTATTTGTGGCCTCTAGATCGGCTTGCATTAAAAGGTTCCTTACTTTTGCTAGGTATTTGACATCCCGGCAAGCCAAGATAATTGAGGATCCTTCCAGCCAACGTATCACCGCTGGCCAACAAGTGCGAATATTCAATTCGTTAAAAATTGGTCTTAAAAGCCCCCTAAGTCTTTGGTGAAATTACACTACTGTTGGGACACGGGCGGAATTCGGTGGCGGCCATTTTGGGTAGGGCTAGGCACTATAATAACAGACGGCCATGACTCCGCGCAGCGGACGCGCTCCGCGGGCACGCCGTTCGCATGCCGGAGTCAAGCCAGAGTCCAGCCCGTCTGCGCCCGTCCGCGCTGAGGACGAGCTGGACACTGGACTTACACCCACGCAACCCCTGGGAATCCTTTCTTATTCCTTTGTTGATTTTACAGCCCTGAAGCCCCCATGCTTACCTTGTACACACACATTTTCTCCAGAGGGTATCCTGCATTCCCCCCGCTGCCACACCTGTAATTCTGTGATTTTACCTTCCACATCTTTCAAGTTGTCTACTCGAGACTACACTCGTTCATCTAGGAATACATCGATAAAGAAGGGCTTTCTGATCAATGCCAGGTCCCTTATTAAAAATAATATCTCTTTCCATGACTTTGTGGAAGATAGGCAGCCGGAATGGGTGTTTGTCACAGAAACATGGGCCTCGGAATCTTCTGGCCATGATCTATTGATGGCCATCCCGGAGGGATATAAACTGCTGCGTCAAGACAGAGTTAAACGCAGAGGGGGTGGACTTGCTATTGTTTGCAAAGCCGCCCTGCCCTGCACGATTAAATCTCTTGTCGGAAGCCTCGGATTCTTTTGAGGCTCTGCACTTCTCTATCCTGTGTGCTCCCTCGGCCTCCTTTTCAGGAATCCTTCTGTATAGACCCCCTGGCTCCAGAGTTACGTTCACTGAAGATCTTCTCACAATCCTGGAACCATATTTTGGCAACTCCCATCTGTCCATTCTTGGGGATTTTAACTTTCATTTGGACAACTTAAGAGACCCGAATACCATTAGGTTGGTGGACACACTAGCAGCTTGTGAATGCATCCAGCTGGTCAATAAGCCTACCCATCTGGCGGGCCACATTCTAGACGGAGTCTTCTCTAATGACGACAGACTGTCTGTCGATACTCCGGTGCCTCTGGTCTGGTCAGACCATTCGGCAATTCCTCTTTTGATGGCCCTCCCACGGGAAGTAACTTCCGACTCATTCCCTACTAGCAGAGGCCCGAAAAGAAGTTATAAGAACATTAATAATGATACACTTGAGCCATACATAAAGACGTCTATCTATTCTTCTTTAGGAGACGCTGAGGAAGCAGCGATGTGGCTCTCCGACTCTATCACTAGGGCGGTTGATGAGCTAGCTCCCCCGTCCCTTAGATATTTGGCTCGCCGTAAGCCCGCTGCTCCGTGGTATATGGACTCACTAAGACTTCTTCGACAAGGCTGTAGAAGACAGGAACGAAAATGGAGGAAAGCGTGGGATCCTACTGAAAGGGTAGTACATAAGGGTCTGCTTGCAGACTATAAATCTAGTGTTATCAGGGAAAAGCAGCAGTACTTCTCGAATCTCACTACCTCCCTTACTTCCCCATGGGAGCTTTTTAAAATTGTCGACTCCCTCTGTTCCCTACAGGTTCCTGATCCAGTGGTGGGCTCGCAGGAGCTCTGTAACAAGATATCAGAGTTCTTCCACAAGAAAATTGATGATATATATCTTGCACTAGAAACCCAGAGAAAGTCGCTAGCCGACTCTTCTCTCCAAACCTTGACTACCTCAGAGGCGTGGACTAGAGACCATCCTGAAAGCTTAATGGACTTTCCGCTTCTCACGCAAGAAGGACTTGAGCTCTTGCTCGATAGAATTAAATCCTCATCCCCTCTTGATCCTTGCCCTCTGAGGATAATGAAGGAATGCAGAGCGACCTTGCTTCCGCCACTCCTGGAAGTCATGAATGGTGCCAGAATCCAGGGTACCTTCCCCTCAATATGGAAGAGGGCAATAGTGAAGCCCCTACTCAAGAAGCCTACGCTGGATCCGGAACAGTTGAAACATTTTAGACCTATTTCACTGTTACCCGCTCCTGCGAAGATTCTTGAGTCACACCTCAACTGCCATCTTACTACCTTTCTGGACTCATCTGGGTATCTTGACAGCTCCCAGCATGGGTTCCGAAAGGCACACAGTACTGAGACAGCTCTGACCATGGTGGCCAATAACATACGTATGAGGGTGGACGCAGGCCAAACTACTGTGTTGGTGCTACTGGACCTCACAGCGGCGTTTGACACCCTGTCTCCCTCTACTCTTACATCTCGGCTGAGGGAGGCAGGGATCTCCGGCATGGCTCTTAACCTCCTATGCTCCTTTCTACAACGGAGGGAGCAAAGAGTCAAGCTTGGTGAATTCCTTTCCCCTGCTATGTCCTTGCAATGTGGGGTGCCACAAGGGTCGGCTCTTAGCCCGACCCTATTTAACATTTATGTCGCCCCTCTTGCAAGGCTAGTAAAATCTCAGGGGATGGAATTGGTGTCATACGCCGATGACACTCAAATTATGGTGTCACTGACCCACTCAGTTTTAACATCTGCCACCAACTTCAGGATCTGTATGCAGACAGTCTCTGACTGGATGCTTCAGAATTCCCTGAAGTTGAATGGCGACAAAACTGAGATCCTGGTCTTTGGTAAGGACCAGGATATTTGGTCAGATGAGTGGTGGCCGGACTCACTGGGAACCTGTCCATCTCCCTCCCAGTCGGCAAGAAATCTGGGAGTAATCTTTGACACCTCCCTGTCCATGACTTTGCAGGTCAACCGTACAGTTGCCACCTGCTGGGGGGTGCTGAAGATTCTTAGGAAGATTGTTCACTATCTCTCCCCCTCAGCGCGTAAGCAGGTGGCAGTCGCATTGGTGAGTTCAAGGTTGGACTACTGCAATGCGCTTTATGCAGACTCCAACAAGGGGCTCATCCAGCGACTACAGGTTGTGCAAAACGCGGCTGCTCGTTTTGTTTTAGCACTTCCCAAAACTTCTTCTGCAACGATGGCCAGAAAGAGCCTTCATTGGCTCCCTATTCATCTTAGGATCTCGTTTAAGATCCTCTGCCTTGCCTACCGAGCCTTGGCTGAGTGTCTCTCGGATCCCCTGGGTGCCTTGCTGACCCGCTACCAACCTTGTAGATCTCTGAGATCTTCGGAGATGAATCTACTGGTGGTCCCACGTGCCAAAAGGGTACGTTGGGGAAATAGAGCATTTTCCATTGTTGCTCCCAAACTATGGAATCTGCTGCCTTATGAGATTAAGATGCAACCTTCTTTGATCTCTTTTAAAAAAGCGCTTAAGACCTGGTGTTTTGTCAGAGCTTACCCGTAATCAGGAGCATACTATGGTAGCTGGTATTGTTTGGTTAGGCGCCTTGACGCCCCCCGGGCTTAGTTGCGCGTTAAAAATTGTTTTTCATTTCATTTAATTTAATTTCATTTCATTTCGTATAACAGAAACTAAAAAGGTATAATTGGTTCCTTAGGCAGTTATGTCCTTCAGTAAATCTGTCAGTTTTTAACAACATATTACTAATACCAGCAGAGGCAGCAGTGCAGTCTAAGTCCAGGAAGAAAGCCATTTTAGAAACATAAATACAAACATGTTTGACTTCTTCAATGCTGTACTTACCGACATGATAATTCTCCATCCATGGCATCATGTTCATCCGTACTAGTGTAAGTTAATCTTCCTCCAATAACAGTACCAACTAAGTATATAAGCCAGGCCAAACGTCCTGTTTTGAAGCAATAAAAAACATTTTATCATTTAAAAAAAATTATGTATGCCTGTTACATAGAACGTTTATTTGGCAAGTATTAATCAAGGTTCCTCAATTTTGTTAAAGTGTGTTCATATCTGACAAATAGAACATTGTCTCCCTAATGGTAGCGCCTTTATTTAATCATTCTCCAAATCATTAAAAAGACTGCAGTCCATAAATGTACACAATCTTATTGCTCTCTGAATGAAATAGTTAAATGCAAACACCAAGTCCGCTTCCAGCGGGCGGGAGCTTAAAGAATCCTTCTACCCACTGGGAGCAGCCTTTTGATATGTTTCTGTGCCCGCTAAGCAGGCAGGGAAACAGATCAAAAGATTGCTCCCGCCTGCAGGGATCAGCATTATTAGCTGCTCGCTGCAGGCGGGAGCATTTCGGGATTGTCTATGTGCAGGGAGTGGGCTGGGGCCGCAGGGCTACCCCCCCCCCCCAGCCTCCCAACAAATGTATGGTGGGTGACCAACCTTTCAGATTGCATGGGGTTCCAAGCTGAAATCGACCTAGGGAGGGGAGCCGCACGACCCCCTCCCCCTGCAATTAGCACTGGGCCCCAGGGATGGGGTCCCTGGCCTGAAAGCGGCCTGGACGGGGGACGTGTGTGTACCCCCCTGCAATATGCGCCTGATCCCGGGAACAGGGTACCCAGAGCAGAAATCACCCTGTCCCCCTGCAATATGCACTGAGCCGCAGGGGATGGGATCCCCGGGGCCAAAGTCAGGGACCCCAGAAATTCACCAGTTATAGTTAGCAGCGCTAACTATAACTTGCACCCACGCCATGCACTGCTTATGATCTCACATGACAATATTCATGACATGTTCTAGGACATCATTTAGGACATCAGCGATGACATCTCAAATTACATCATTGATGACTTCATCCAAACGTCTTTTATACACTTTGCTCTATAAACAAGTATACAATTAGAGCTATGAAAATAAATGCAAAATGCCTTTGAATAATATTAAGTGTCTTTACTGCTATCATACATACAACTCCCTTAGGTAAAACAAGCCTGTGTTATTTACAACATTGACCCTATACAATACACTTCATGGGTAGCCGAATTCATGTTGACTATGAATGACAGATGAAAGGGTATCCTATCCTGCACACGGTGTTCAATCTGTATACAACCGTTCAGGGAAAAACAAGTTCCTCCAGATACTTAAGCGCGTTACATAACTAATTCTCTACTATGGCACTCTTTACCTGTATCAAACCCCTGACAGTCACTGAATCTGCATTGAGAAATGAGGTAGATATAAATAGAAAAGTGAGTTATGTTAGTACTGTTTACTTCATGGAGAGCATTTACTCTTTGCCACATTGTTTGCAGACAGTGAACTTCTTATGAGAAATAAACCACAGAGTATTGACCAGTATCTACTAAGCACATTGTACACTTTTGCCTAACCCGTCGAAAGAGACTATTCACTTCAAATAACCAAGGTCTGAAAGTGCTAAAGATCATACTACCTACAGCCTTCATACTGAAGGAGTAGGGTTCCCGCGCTCTAACAATACTGAGGTGAAAACTTTGTACATACCCATCTTCTGAAGCAAAACATCTTAATAACTGGTGCATACAGTCTTTTTAATGTTACATAGATATTGTCATGCTGACACAATTCTGTCAAATAACTAAAGGGTGCTTACAATATGTGGCAACTCCTCAGGGCGGAGCAGAGTCACCCCACTGCCGAGAGCCAGCAGATGCAAGCATGAAAAACAAAATTATAATAAAACAATTGTATTATTTTATTTTTCATTGCTGTCACTGAGCCAAGTCTTGGGTGTGGGGCCATCCTGACAGACAGCAGCAGGGAGGAGAAGTGGTGGACACTGCAAGGGCGCATGTCAGTTTGCCGTCTGCCTCAGGATGGCCAAACCGGGATGCTGTCTTGCACAGCCAAGTGGAGAACAGACACAGGCTCCCAGTCACTGAGAGAGCGCCAAATTCACTCAGACCAATTCCAGCGCAACTCTCATGCTAGGTAATAGTACAATACTTAGTATGTTGTATGTAGAATATTTACCCTGTTGAAAACTTTTTTTACAGAGCCTAAAACATGTGTGGAACATAATGGACATATGTTGTCAACAGTCACCTGCACACAAGGTTACTCTTCAATGCAAACATTCATAATGGCTTCAATACCTCAGCACACCTATGATGTATTAGTAGAACATGCATTCTGTAAACATTTATACCCATTAGCAGGACACTGCCTGTACACACATAGGTGGAAAAGTAATTTGGTACTTGTTCGCCACTATGTAACCTTTAAAACAAACCAGCACTCTCATTGGGTGATGCATCAATGATGTAATTTGAGATGTAATAGAGCATGTAATGAGTGGTGTCATATATGAGGTCATAAGCAGTGCACATCGGGGGCGTAAGGTATAGCTAGTGCTGCTAACTATAACTAGTGAATTTGTTTTTTTTCCTCAAAACTAATTTTAGTTTAGACAAATCCACCTAACTTTAACCTTTGCTTTTTTCAGTGATATATACACACACACACATATACATATATATATGTATATATATATATTTATTTTTTTTCACAGAAAAAAACAAAGCACAAAGGTTTTGCACAAACGTTATAGCTAGGAAATAGAATAAAAAAAACTTAGAAATTCACTGAAACAAATTAAAGCTACAGGGGTATATTTAGGCTCAGATTTCACTTGTACAAAACCATTGAAATTCAGCAGTTATAGTTATCTGACCCAACTATAACTTACACCCCCACAATGCACTGCTTATGACGTCACATATAACATCAGCAATGACATGGTCAGTGACCTTACTCATGATATCACTGTTGACATCCATCAAGTGAGTGTAAGTGTTATCTAAGAGTTTATGAGTGTTAAACATATATACTAACCTACTACAAAAGTTAGATTAGTACACTAGTTGTACTACTGAGTGGTACTATTTCTAACATATGTGATCTAAGTAGCTGTGTGACTATCAGTATGTATGCATGAGTTGTTGTATGGGTGAGAGAGTGGGTTTCTGACTAGTTCTATGGGTGTGTGAGTGGTTGTATTGGTGTGTGAGTGGGTGTATACGTGGTTACATGGGTGTATGAATGTTTGTTTGGGTGTATGAGAGGTTTTTTGGGTGTGTGAGTGGCTGTATGGCTGTAACAGTGTGCGAGTGGCTGTATGGGTGTATTAATGGGTGTGTGAGTAGCTGTGTGGGTGAGTGGCTGTGTGAGCAGCAGTATTTGTGTGAGTGGTAGTATTTGTGTGAGTGGCTGTATGGGTGAGGGAGTGGCTGTACGGGTGAGGGAGTGGCTGTATGGGTGAGGGAGTGGCTGTATGGGTGAAGGAGTGGCTTAATGGGCGAGGGAGTGGGTCGGTGTGTGAGTGACTATGGGTGAGTGAGTGGGTGTGTGAGTGACTGTATGGGTGAGTGAGTGGGTGTCTGAATGGCTGTATGAGTGAGGGACTAGATCTGTACGTTGGTGTATGGGAGAGTAGCTGTTTGAGTGGGTGTTTTGCTAAGTGAGTTGGTGTGTGAGTGGCTTCATCGGAGAGTGGGTGGCTGTGTGAATGGCTGTATGGGTGAGTAGAGGATATGGGAGTGGCTGTATGGATGTGTGAGCGGGTATGTAAGTGGTTGCGTGTGTGAGTGGGCGTGTGAGTGCTTGTACGGTTGAGTGAGTGGCTGTGTTGAGAGGCAGCATGGGTGAGTGAATGGTTGTATGAGGGAGTGGGTGTGAGAGTGGCTCTATGAAGGAGTGAGTGGTTGTATGAGTTCTTGTATGAGTCTGTAAATGGGTTTGTGAGTGGTTGTGTGGGTGTTTAAGTGGGTGTATGAGAGGTTGTATAGGGGTGTCAGTGAGTGGTTATGTGGAAGATGTCATCAGTGATGTCATTTGAGATGTCATAAGTTATGTCACTGACCATGTCATGAGTAATGTAATATGTGAGGTCATAAGCAGTGCATTGGAGGGGCGTAAGTTATAATTAGCTCAGATAACTATAACTGCTGAATTGCAAGGGTTTTGTATGAGTGAAATCTGAGCCTAACTATAACGCCCCTGTAACTTATGTTTTTGAGTGAATTTCTAAGTTTTTTAATTCTATTTCCTAACTATAAAGTCCCTATAATCTTAGTTTTTTCAGTGAATTTCTAAGTTTTGTTTTACCTTAAGTAAGAAGCCCATCGTAATGTACAGTGGGGGAGGGTTGGTTTGAACGCAGGGCCTGGCCTGGCATTGTGCCACCCCCACCCAAGCTTGCTGCTCCAGCCCCCTCCTACTTTCCATCCATTGTCCAAGTCCAAGTTCCTGCTCCCTCATTACAGCCATGTGTAGCCGTTGTTCTGCCATTGCCCATCCCATCTACCCTAAACAGTTACCTTGCTGCCCATCCACCTCCTCCCAACCCTCTGTTGTCTGAGTCTATGCGCCAGCTCCCTTCCTCCTGCATAGTCTGATGTGCAGCAACTGCCCCTATTTAGCTTGATATCCCTGCCCACTCCTCCTACCCTCCGTTCCCCAATTCTATACCCCATCATTGACCTCCTACTTAGCCTCTGTGCTTAACTTGCTACCCCTACTCTCCTTCCTCCTGCTCTCTGATATCTGTGTGTATGTCCCGGCTTTCTCCTTTCTGTGCACCATATTCCATTGACCTGCCACCCTCCTGTCTACTCTGAGGATTCTGTTGAGCTGCCTCTGCCCCGCCCACCTGCCTAGCATAGTCAAATGGTTGCTGCCTGTTCCTGCCACCTGCACCCTTCCTGTCGCCAAGTTCCATGCCCCCTTTCCCATTCCTCCTAGACTCCATGGTCCATTTTGCTGCCACTCCCTTTTGCCCTCCATGCTCTGCTGTGCTGCACTTGCTACTCTTGTCTGCCCCAAGTGGTCTGTTGTGAAGCCCCTTTCCCTGCCCTCTTTTGTCTGTGTCCAGCCCCTAACCCTCCCTTCTGTCCTCCATGATCCTTTGTGCATGTTCCTACCCCCTCCCTCTTCCCCACTATGGCCGTTGTGCTGCCACTAACCCTCCCGCTTGCCATGCATGGTCTTCTGTGCTGCCACAGCCCCTCCCACCTGCCCTGTGTGGGCAGATCAGATTGCTGCCCCAAACCCCCTCCCACATTTCCTCCATTGTCCGTGTGTATGCAATTAAAGTCTCACTGATGCTCTCTATGGTGTGTTGTGCTTCCAGTGCCTAACCAGTCTGCCCTGCATGGTCAGCTTGCTGCCCCTGCCCTGACCCTTTACCCCCTGCCCTCCATTTTCCATGTGCAGACCCTATCCCCTCCCTCCTGCTGTGTCTGGTCCCCTGTCGTGCCACTCCCCCCTCACTTGCGCCCTTCATGGTCTGTTATGCTGCAACTGTCCTTCCTGTCTGTTCGGTATCGTCAGCTTGCTGCCCTTGCCTCTTTTTCTCTGCTTCTGTTGTCCATGTGCATGGCCCTGTCCCCTCCCAATTGCTTTCCATGGTCTGTTGTGCTGTACTGCCATCAATTTGGTGCCCCTGCCCATTTACCTCCAGCCCTCTCTTATCAAAGTCCATGTCCGTACTCCATTCCTCCTGCCCTACCTTAATCCAATGTACTTTACTTGCCACATTTTGAACTTGGTAAGATTGAGATTTTGAAAAAAAACTTGGGGAAATAGATTTTCCCCACTGACTTACATTGAAAAAGAGAAGATGTTAAGCAAGAGACAGATAAAATAAAGCCCTTTTGGGCTTAAAAAGATAAGGAGTCTCCTACCTGAATAAGGTCTGTTTGCTTGTATGGTTGCACTACAACTGCCTTTCTTCCTTCTGCCCTCAATGGTCTTTTATAGTGCCACAACCTCTCTTGCCTGTACTGGCTGGATGTGTTGTTGCCCCTGCCACCCTTTCCCCTGCCCTCCATGGTCCGTTGTGCTGCCACTGCCCCTCCAGGCTGCACAGCGTTGCCAACATGTTGCCTCTGCACTCTCCTCCATGAGAGTATCTTATTCCCATACAAATTATGGTTGGTGCTCTAAACAAATAAAATGAGGAATTATTTTCTGAGTTCTCAAATAGTGACAAACACTTCTAAATAATTTGCTATCTTTATATATTTTTTATCAAGTTCATCACTTAATTTTATGTTGCACTTAAGGGAGAGGATGTGGGGTTAGGGCCAGAGCTGCAGACTTTGAAACTGGGGAACCAGGTTTTAGTTTTGACGTCAGCTAGACATCTTGTCAATTCTGGGCAAATCACTTAATCTCCCCATGCCTAAAACCAAAATGAGTGTGTCCTTATGTAATGTAAGTAATGCTCATGTAAAGCACTCCTATATCTTCTGGTCAAGTCTGGGCTATATTAAACGGCAAAAAAAAAAATTAAGTGTTTAGCACAACTCTGGCATTGGCCTCCACTTGGGCTACATTTGTGGGATATTTGTGCTATATTTGGGCTCTTTTTTCTCTGGTGGCCATCTTGGGAAACTTATTGGTTATGAAGCTCCCTAATTTCCTCATTTACTGCAGTATCCCCAGTAATTATTCCATATTTGTAAAGCGTGTCTTATCACCCCTAAGGGTATCCTGGCACTGGGGGCCGTCGGGGAGAATTAGTGAGCTACTGATCAGAGTCACATGATGCTGAGCTGAGCTGGTGCCGGGGATCGGACCTTGAGCACGGCGCTCCAGAGTCAACCGCTCTGGCCGCTGCAACCACATCTCTCCCGGTAGAAAATGCTTTCAGTTTTCTCCTTCAATTCCATCAAGATGGCGTTCAGATGTGCCACACTTTTGGCATAAATTCAGAATGTTAGCAGTCTAGTTGATCATTAGAACACTGTGGTAAAGCTAATGATCACCAGGGAGTCATATGGTCGTCTGATGTTGGTGTTCAAAGTATATGTTTCGGTCTGTATGTCAGAATGTTTTAATGAAATAGAAGAGGAAGATATTTGAGAACTCAATTACAATGTGTCCTAATTTTTCTTTCTACAGCACTAACCTTAATTCCTATGACAAACTGAACACTCCTATTTTTGTTCCTTTCTAAAATAAACGTTTTAAATGTTAGCAGTTTGATTCAATCAACACGGCTTCAAGTGTGCCATACTTTTGTCATAAGTAACACTGTTATCGCTCTAGTTGTTCTTTAGAACACACTGGGAGGCTGCAGTAGGATACAAGGGAATCAACTGACAGAATGCTCCTGTTGGATATGCTGTACTGAAAATGTCAGACTTCAGTTTCATATGGCTGAGAAAAATGGTGTGAATTTACAGAAAATATCCTCTCATTTTAGCTTCTGGACCACCTTCCATACCTCTAAGGGAAAATCAAGAGAAGACAGTTTTCTCTGAAACACGATTCATGAAATCCCACCAGAAGGCTTCTCCACAGGGTAAAATCACATTAGAACACACCACAATTCCTAAAATGAGTATGGTACCATCAACAAATGATTTATATTAAAACTAAAATCTGTAATCACCCATTATACATTCTTTTTGTGACTCTCAAAACCTGCCATTCACTACAATGTATTTCAAGGGGGTGTTGTCCTGTATATTGCTCCCAAGATGGCTGCTACACATCCTGGTTGGCAGCCAATCAGATCCCACCATGAGATCTGTGCTTAAGCACCGCCCAGATTTACTAACCTGGTTTTCCTTTAATATCTCCAAAACTATTGGATGGATTTACACCAAATTAAAAAAAGCGTGATCTCCGGACAAAAATCTACCTTTTTTTGCCAAATTTGGTGTAATTCTGTCCAGCGGTTCGAGCTGCAGGCGTGTCTAAAAACTCCATGGGAATTAACATGGGAAAGGCACTTTACTTTACCCCTCCTTTTTCTTTATTTCTTTATTTCTTTTATTTATTTGAAACATTTTATATAGCGCTGGCTACACCCAGAGGTATCAGAGCGCTTTAGATGAGTAGGTAGAATTGCTTCAAAACATAGTTACATAATAACAACAGTTTCAGGTACGTAGTTACTGGGGATAGATAAGTAACAAATGTATGGATCAGGTGTGGGGAAGAAAAAGCAGGCAGGGGGAGAGAGATTTGGGGGAGGGAGGGAAGGAATATGAGAGGAAGAATAAAGGGGGGGGGGGTGGGAGGGAACACAACAGAGCGACGAGAAAAGAAACAGTGTCTGACGATCAGGAGGGTAGGTGCCGGCCAAGGGGGGAACCAGAGCCAAACTCCGAAATAGTTGCATAGGGCAACTCCACCAATCATCGGCTAAAGTCTGCTCGGTTGCCGAAGTACATCAGAGGGTTAAAGTATCAGCCCCAGGAGGTCATCAAAAAGGTTTCAAAGAAAGCGCCTATCGCAGTGCTTAGTTACCAGCGATAATGGGAATAATCACAAACCTCCGCTATGTGCGATTCCCTTAACACTGTGGACTCTCTCGGAGGGGTATCTGAGACTCAAGGGCATACATGCAGGATCTCTCCCCAACAAGGGGAGAAGTAGTGCTTCGGCAAGGGGCACCTAAGAGGAGGCCAATAAAGGCCATTTTCCGGTACGTTTGAATCCCTTAACACAGTGGACTCTCTCAGAGGGGAATCTGAGACTTCAGGGCAAAAATGCTAGATCCCTCCCCAACAAGGGGAGAGGGAGTGGTTTGGCACCCCCTTTTTCTTGCACCTGCTTGATGGATCACCCCAAAACTTTACATGTACAACTAAAATCACAGGGACACTTTTTTGGGAAAATTTTGTGAAAATTCATCAAACAGCGCCAAAGATCTAGGCAAGTCAAAAACGCTTTTCCTATTGAAACATGGACCTAACTATAACTACCAACTGACGACTTCCAGTAGGAAATGTATATGTATGTATGTATGTATAAATGTATATATTTCTTCACTCTCTATGCATACATAATGAGCAGCTTGCGTGCGCACTTTTTGAGAACTATAAATGCCTTCATTTGTGTTTATGGCACGTCATGTGATCAAGCCTCTTGGTGGAGGCGAAACGCGTCATGGCGGATTGCTGGCTGATTATTTGCACAAAATAAAGCACTAAGGATTTTTGCACCGGATTTTGGGTCCACTCCTCGTTGTTCTTTTCCAAAGGAAGGATATCTTGAATGCCGATTTTCGAAATTCAATATTACCAAGAAGCGTTTGTGGTACGAGTGGAACCCCTCTTCAGTTTTGGGCTAAAGCGGCAGGAAGCTAGGATTCCGTGAACCGGAATCGGAAATTGAGACTCCGGTAGGAGGAAGCCATGAAAGCCCCTGCGAGTACTGCACATGCTCCGACCAGGACGAAAGGAGCCAACATCGACTGAGCAGGATCGGGGAGATGCAGGCAGCCTAGTCCAGGTAGGACAGCGAACGATATCGCAGTGAAGAGTGTGCCCGGCGATAGCATTAACATTGTATTATACGCCTGATTACCGGTCCTCAGACGCAGTGAGCCAAACCAACATGGATCGTGAAACAACTGTAGGTTTTGCCTCCAGAACTCTACGCACTCCAGAACGTAAATATTCTGTTATTGAAAAAGAACTCCTAGCATGCGTATGGAGTGTTGAGAAGTTTAGAGCTTATCTTTGGGGAAGACCTTTCACACTAAGGAATGATCATCGTCCTTTGGTTGACAATCTGTCAGGAAAGAGGTTGAGGCGCACTACTGCTCAGATAGCTAGACTATCTGCAATGCTACTAGAATTTTCTTTCACCGTAGAATATATCCCAGGCGGAAGGAATTCTAGAGCAGACTGTCTTTCTAGACTCCCAATTAGTGACAACGATGAATATGATTGGGAGTCAGAAATAGAAGAATGTTTCATTGCTTATATTGGTGATTCCTACATTTGTAAAGATGAAAACGAATGGGTACAAGAGCTTCACAATGATGTCACACTAAAAGAGGTCATACAAATGGTTACATCGGGTTGGCCTAGAGAAAGAAGTTTACCTGATAAATTACAAGCTTTCTGGAAAGTATTGGATGAGTTGTCATTGGAACGTAACAAATTAATGCTTGGTGACAAATTAATTCCTCCAACATTTTTCCACAAACATATAATTGAATTAGTGCACTCTGGTCATCTAGGTTCCACTTCTACAAAGAGAAAAGTGAGAGAAAATTTTTGGTGGCCCAAAATGGATTATGAAATAGATCTTTATGTGCATGATTGTGGAAAGTGGAAAGTAAGTGATAAAGTCCTGAAAACTGAAGGAGCAATCGATTTTCCCACTGTTTGTCCAGGAAGAGTGTGGCAACGTGTTGGGGTGGACTTTTTAGGACCTTATCATGTTCTTCCCAACCATATGAGGTATTTTATTGTTATGATTTATCACCTATCATGGTGGGTTGAGATCAGAGGTGTGATGGAACACACAACAAAAGGGGTAATTAACTTCTTTAAAGATGTATTCAGCAGGGAAGGTATTCCAGGTGAAATCTTAACTGACAATGGTGTCCAGTTCACATCGCTGGAAATGAAGTCATTTATGGAAAAATGTAACATCAAACACATCAAAACACCCCTATATAACCCACAAAGCAACGGAACAGTAGAACGTTTCAATAGAATTCTAGTTGAATGCATTCAATCGACCTTAAAATGTAACATGAATGTTGAAATTGCTTTAAAAGAACTGATTTGGAGTTAAAGAACAACGCCTCATAGTGTGAAAACCGAAACCCCTTTTGAACTGATGAGAGGTAGAAAAGCTACTACTGAGTCATGTCCTTTTTGAATGACTACAAGTCTTGACAAAAACATAAATATAAAAGAATCATGGAGCATAGCTAAATCTAATTCTGATGCTACAAGTGCAAAAAGAGTAAGTGACAATCTAAGATACAGTAAGTTGAAACCTGGTGACTGGGTTCGTGTAAAAAATCCATGTTTTGTTGGGAAAGGTTTTTCAAAATTCAAAGCACCTTTACAAATTTTTGAACTTAGGAAAAATGCTGCAAAACTGTCTGATGGTAATTGGTGGAACATTTCCCGTTTAGCACGTGATCCCAAAGCTGGTGTAGAAGCTAAAGAACGTAGCATCAATTTTCAACAACCAGCGATTAGTAAAGATTTTCATGGAAATTTAAGGAGAAGTATGCGCACCAAAGTAACTCCAAACAAATTGCAAGATTTCATTTGTAAATAGTTTTCTTTGTTGTTCCTTTAGAAGGGAGGAAAGTAAAATGTTTTTTAAGTTTTTATTGATGTTTGTTGATGCATTTTGCAATCTTGTTACTTATTCATTTGATTTGTTTTTCATGTGGAAAAAATGAGAGATGTGGTGATGTATGTCTAGAGAATGGTGCTCTGTCATGGAACCCGAACCCCTTGGGAAATCCTAGACAGGCAGTTATCTCTGGGGCCCCTGATATGGTAGACTGTATCTACTCTACTGCCATTAATAAACTACTGAAAGCGTTCTTCACTGCTTCAATACTTCATAGTTATAAAAACGTCAGATAAAAGAGTTCAAGACCATATATATGTATGGCCATATACGACAAGGCTTAGACCTTCTCTCCTCCTAATATTTTAAGTACTACTTATATAATTCATGAAACACATAATATTTATTAAAAAACATGAAAATCGCAGTACACAAAAGAGGTATACTTTCTGTTATAAGTATCACAGTCAAATTGCAAATGATCTTTCTCCCGGCATGAATGCCTATATATCATGTAATAGAGATGTGCAAAATCGCAATAAAAACGTGCATAAATAATCCTAAAGTGCTATAAAGTCCTAAGTAAGTCTACATAGTGTCAGTGCAAATTGTACTTAAGTAATTAAAATCACACAGTAATATGATATTGTTCCAATTCAACAATGTTAAAAAGGACTAAAATCATTAAAAAAAATAGCAGCAGTCTTTTCATTCAAGATTAAATCAATTCATATGTAATGCATAAACTATATTCAGACTATCTCAAGAAACCATAAGCAGGGCTATTTACAAGAAATGGTACAGATCCTCCGTATTTTTAGACAGTTGGGAATCTTACTGTCAAGCTCAATAATCATTTTCGATTCTAATTTTCTCAACAATTTTTCCCTATTGCCTCCTCGTCGGAGTTTAGGGATAGCTGCCACTACAAAATACTGCAAACAATTTAAATCATTGTTATGCTTAGTTTTAAAATGCCGGGCAACTGGAAATGTGAAATCGTTGTTGACAATAGCCCTTAAATGTTGCAGTATTCTGATGTGCACCTGTAGCTTAGTACTTCCCACATACTTAAGCCCACAGGTGCACGTCAGTATGTAGACCGCAAACTCGGTTTTACAATTGTAATTGCCTCTAATGGCAATTTTTTCTGGGCTAAAAGGTGTGACGTAAGAAGTAGTGTTAACCCCGAATCGACATGCTCTGCAGGAGGAGCAATTAAAAAACCCTGCTTTGGCTGTAGCAGCTGTAGCTGATTCAGGAAAGGTCTTAACAATTTGAGTACTCATGGAAGGGCCCTTCCTCTGAGTAATGATTGTCTGTGATGGTAAAATGGGAGCCAAAACTCCATCAGTCAAAATGATTGGCCAGATTCGCTTGATAATAGCCCAAATGGTTCTTTCCTGCTTGCAAAAGGCAGTGATTAATCTAGGATTATTAGACATCATATTTAGTTGTTTTGTGTCAGTTTTGGGGGATAGGAGACTCTCCCTAGATCTCAATTCCACTTTGGTGACCGCATCTGACAATAGGGATTCGCTATAGCCCCTAGCTTTAAATCTCTGTAGGGCTTCAAGTTTGCACATAGCGAAATCCTCATCTGTGCTACAGATCCGTTTAAGACGTAATCCTCATCTGTGCTACAGATCTGTTTAAGACATATCAATTCTCCTAATGGGATGCTTTTGATGGTATGTTTTGGGTGCTGACTGCTGGCGTGGAGGGTAGTGTTCCCTGCTGTGGGCTTTCTATGTAAAGTATTCGCTAGGTTCCCATTCTTGATGTAAATGTTCACATCTAGGAATTGTAACTGTAGCTTGCTGATCTGCAAAGTAAATCTTAACTTAACTGTGTTAACATTGATACGATCAATAATTCCAAAGCACTTTTTTCATCTCCTTTCCACCCCATTAAAATATCATCAATGTAGCGCCACCAGTGCGCTACATGATTGTAGTAGTCAGATTGGAATGTTCGTTTGAGCACCTGTTCCTCCCACCAGCCTACATGCAAGCATAACTGGGGGAGAAACAGGCCCCCATCGCCACACCCCTCTTTTGTAAGTATACATCATTTTCAAATAGAAAACAACTATTATACAGACACCATGTTACAAGATCTATAAGTAGTTTGTTATGTATGTAGCAGTCCATAGGTCTCATATCTAAAAAGTATTTCAGGGCATTTAGGCCTGCTTCATGTTGAATACTTGTGTATAGGGATTCGATGTCTAAAGCTATAAACTGAGAAAAAAACGTTAAGGTGGGGTCCTAGGGCTATTTTACCGACCCAACGGACACATGCCCTTTTAACACTATATAACAAACCAGGGTGTCCGAGGGTCTGACGAAAAACCTACGAATCTACTACTAGGACATTTTAGCAAAAATATTATGTGATGTGACTATGTGTCATACCGCACTCAAATCCCTATATTAGGAAAAAAGTGCCCATCAGTTCCCGCCTGATTCCGCCCTGCATCATTTGGGCTCTCCTTGCCCAGGAGAAGGTGCAGTATGTCTATCAGTGTAATAATGATAGATCAACTTCCAAAGAAGTTTATGGGACTTTTTAGATCGTTTTCTGCGGGTAACTGAGTTACAGTGCCAACATAAGTGTGAAAAAATAATGTGATGTTAAAAATAGGTAGTTATTGAGTGGAAAACAACCATATTTTATTCAATTCCCTCAAAACTCCCAATATTAAAATGTGAAAAACTATCAGATTTGACATAATATCTGATATTCAGTAGGGTCAACATGTTTCAGCAAACGTGACGCTAAATATGTCACTGCTTTCTTCAGGACCTGGATCTTAATGGCTACTGTACAAGAAAAAGGAAAAATATCACCTGTATATTTTCTCGAATTCATTCAATCTTCTCCACTAAATTAGGTGAAAAAAGAAGAAGAAAACATATACACATATAAATGAAAAACATAATAGAAACGTAGAGAGGCAGTTAAGGGTTATTTAGCCACCTGAAAGATGCTCAATGTCATCTACATGGATTCTCAATTTTTTTTACAAGTTTAGTCACAATATCACTATACACTTCCACCAAAATAATTTTGTCTTCTTACCTAAATGAAGTAGGAGGAATAGCATCACCCCACCTGGCCGCTGCTCAGGCAAGAGGAGCACCGCTCTAGTAAAACACAGAACATGACTTGTTGAGCTCACCCTAAACAAGCATTGTTGCACCAAGGATATTGTGCTGCAAAACTAAATACTTATAAGGTCCCACAAGCGAGACCTATTGGCAATGCCAATGCTTGTTCTGGTCATGTTTTCTGTGGAGTTATGGTTTGTTTTCTTGGCTGCTGAGAAAATAAAGGAGATGCCTTTGCCCCTGGTTCCGCGTATAATTTGTGTTTAATCAGATTTTAAAAGTGTTTCCAGCAAACAACAATTCTTACTTAGTTAAAAAAAAATCTGGAATGTTAACAGTAAGACTGCAATGGTGCAATATTAGCTAGAAAGCTGACCGGAAAAGGCAACCATGTTGCACAGCCTGCTGGAAAGCGTGGCACTTAGAGAGCAGGACATGGAAACTGAAACCAACCAGCATCGAGATAAAGCAAACTGATTTGCACACTGTGGCAGAAACACAAGAACAACACAGATGTGGGGGAACACTTCAATGCCCAACGCCCGTACACAGCCTCCACTGATGGAGCTGGGGCCGGTGTGCTAAAATATTTTGAGAGGATTTTTTAAAATTACCTGTGGGCGGTCGTCGAGGGATCTGCGTGTTCGGTCCAAAAAGAATACCAGAGAGTGCACCGCCAGTGCCTGGTATCGCAGCTGATGTTTTCCAGAATTGTGTGAAAAAAGCACCCGGATTTTACGACAAACAGTTATGTATGTGCAATCACAAGAAGCTAATGTACCCACACAAAAAAACAATCACTTTTAATGGATACAAACTGTGCCTCTCTGAGCAGACTGTAGCCCCCCACTTCTGCCTCTGCACCGTTTTACATTGTGGGAGACTGACTCAATAAAGAAACAACCAGGTCATAATAAATGAAAGCTCTGAAAAGCCGGCACTTGGAGTCGTTTGTCAGAGAACGGAAGACTGGTATGACGTGAACATCGGTGTGCTTTTCCCGCTGCTGCTGCTTGTTGTTCAGGATGCTGTGTGCACGACACTGCAGAGGGAATCGGCCAGGCAGCCCGCTTTATTAATCAGCAGCCATTGTGCTAAAAAGACAGTGGGATTCAGAGAAGACATCCCATTAAATGGAAATGATGTCTTGAGGGGCGCGGCAGCGGTTTCTTGTGCCTGGAGTTCGACATCCTTTCTGGGCTCCTCTCAGACAGGGAAAAAGAGACACAAAAGGAAATGCAAGGATAAGTGGCGCAGGGGAGGAAGAAGGGGTTAAACGGAAGAAGAGGATGCAAGAGTACGAGGAGAAAATAAGGGCGAGGAAAATTAGGCTACTGGAAAAAGAGCATGAGGCAATGCGTGGAAGAAGTGAGAGGTCATGAGAAGGGGGAGAGTTACTAAGAGATGAGAATAGAGCTTCTTGTTTCTGCCGGTAGGAATTAGAATGAGGTTGTTCACCTCTGCTCCCCGTCTGACGGCGGTCACAGCGAAAATGCCGAGTCAGGGTGTGACGTGGTTGCGGGTAAATGAATGAAGCATAGTTTTAGCTCCTCTAATAAAGTGTAACTTTTCACTATGTAGCTGGACAGCACTAGGTTCTATTGATGGGAGAAAGCGCCAAACTTAAAAGCAGCCGCAAAAGTGAACACGAGCATCTGTTACCAATTAACACGAGCACGCGCTAAACTACAGAGGGTCGAAATGATGGCCCCTGCTCGTAACCGCAAGGCTTAGAGCTCAAAAAAAAAAAACAAGCAGAAGCAAATGGTCGGGGCCTGAAGGTGGAGGGGGTGCGAGGGATGAGTGAGGATGGGGTAGCAGGGGAGGGAACACGGCCTGGGGGAAGCTGGCTGGGGAGGGGGAGGAGAAATGCAAGGAAGGCTGTGTGCCGGCCGGCCATCCAAGAATAATTAGGGGAGGAGAAGCCGAGCCGCAGAGCGCACGCTGGGCGAAGCCCTTTGATGTGCTGTGCGGCAAATGCAATTAGGAGGGAGGGAGGCTGATGCGCGTTCGTGTTTGATCACGTGGTTCACGTGAACTTCATGAAAACGCCAGCAAAAAGCTGGTGGTTTCATGAGGATTTTGGCTACTTGAATTCTCGCTCCGCTCGAGGCGCTTGCGCGCATCGATAGGTCGCGAGACCTAAAAACCACATGTCTGACACAGACCCAATTCCTTCTTGCTTTAGAGCGATTTACCGTGTTCAAAACGATAATCAGGCATGGATATTCCTCTTGTTTATTGTTATACCAAACTGAGGAATAGTAAAAAAAGGATTTTATCAAGTCTGCTGGATTATTTCTATGCTGCCTGGAATGGTTCAATTTATTTATTTTCAAGCAGTAAAGTATCCGAGTTTCAAAACTCGAAATGTCGATTACCAGGAGATATTAAGCACCCGGTTTCCAGTTAGCTTGCAAAGCCTCTGGCTGCCTCACTAACTTGGTCTGTTTAAATCATGATTGCGCAAGACATTTCTTGTTAGTTAATGTAACCTGCTGTTTATCGGTGAAACGCGCATCGTTAATAACCATCTGTGCACGTCTGAGCCTCACTAGCTTGGATGTACGAGTCAAAATTTGCACAAAACATACCATGTTAGTTGGTGCAGCCTTCTACTCATTGATGCTGCGTGCCACGATAGTAATTAACTGTGTACATAAATCATCGGAAATGTCCTCTTTTATAACTGTTGTTTAGGAAGCGCCGAAAATAGGGTAAAACTGTGCACCAAATGATACTTCATAGATTAAACCCACTCGGCGTCTAGCGAACTATGACTTCTTCGCTAACAATCAATCAAGGCATTATTCGGCGGTTAATACCAACAGATGCCTTATGTTTTCTTACTGCTACCGCGGTTTGAGTAGCGCGTGTGGGCAATCTTACATCTAAAAGCCTCTTAGTTCATAGAAACACATAGCGTGCTGATCGGTCGCATGTTGTGCTTACCGTCCTGTCGGTACTCCGAGCGTCCCTCTGGGCAATCTGGGGGGGCGCCGGTATGCCGAGGAGGAACCATTTTGAATCCCTTCAGCTTGCACATGACCTAATGGAGCACGTGACTCCAAGGACTACAGAATGTCGTAATTTTCATGGGACATGTAGTTCCAGTGTGTTACTAAGCCTGTGACTCTGAGGACTACAACATGTCGTAGTTTTCATGGGACATGTAGTTCCAGTATGTTACTGAGTGGGTCATGTGGCCGAGAAAGCACCCGTTAAACTACAAACCATTATGAGAATTGTAGGTAACGGGGTGCAGGAATATTAAATACAACTTATTCAGTAAGCTATGGATGTAGCAACCAAAGCACAGAAATTCCTTTTAATGCGAGTGATACTTCATTGCAGTATAAAAATAAAGATTTATATGGCTCTCTTATTCTAGAATGTATAATCAAAGAGATGTTGCACTCAGCAGATATAGTATCATTTTTGAGATGTAAATGAGTAGATTAACATACCGATGGTGCCAAATGCCCAGATTGCTATAAATTGCAGACGGAAGTTGAAAATCTTATATGTCCACTGTATGGAGTATCCGTACTTTAATGGGCATGGCTGTTCATAATGACATCCATGGAATGTCTTCATTTAGACCCAGTTTGTCGCTATTAAGACGGTAGACCCATTTATGTTCACGCTTGAAAAGGTAGTTTGATCTATCCCCTACCTGTTCTGGTATGAGTGGTTGTTCCAGAACAGTCCATTGGAAATCATTTGGACTGTGGCCTTTTTCTAAAAAATGTGCAGTTAGTCTTGTGGCTTGCCGTCGACACCGCATATGAAGCGATACATTGATGATATTTTGGTCATCTGGCATGGATCTGAGGACAATCTTCTGCTCTTCCACCAGTGGCTCAATGCCCAGAACCCGTACTTGAAGTTCACAGTAGAACACAACAAAGAAGAATTACCCTTTTTAGACCTTTTGGTCACTGTGAAACCAGACGGGCTCCATTCAGAACTTTATAAAAAACCAATGGCCCGAAATTCCCTGCTTAGCTACGAGAGTTGTCACCCTAGATCATTGAGGAATAACTTGCCGTTTGGACAATTTTTAAGGGTTGAACGAAACTGCTCAGACAAAACTAGCTTTGCAAAACATGCATCTGTACTAGAGGACCAACTACTAGAGAGAGGATATCCAAAGAAGGTGGTTCGTCAATCAAAGAAACGCGCATCTAATAACAATCGCGAAGGGCTACTAGAACCCCGACAAGCAAAAGCGAAAACAGAACGCTTGACTTTTGTCAACACCTTTAACACAAAATCCAATGAACTTCAGAGAATTGTGCTTAAACATTGGTCTATTCTCAATACAGGGGGAGATCAAATAGCCCGACCCTTGTTTGCTTTCAAAAGGGGATCAAACTTGAAAGATAAGCTGGTCCACACAAGACCAAAAATGAAATTACCTCGACAAATAGGGACACTCTGGGATTCACCTGCGGTAATGGGCCACCATCCTTGCGGCAATTGTGCTGCATGTCCCCAGACTTGCAAGTCCACCACCATTGATATCGGTACGAACAGACCATGGGAGCAGCGTAGGTTTACAAATTGCAATAGTGAAAATCTGATCTATCTAATTACCTGCCCCTGCAAATTACGCTACGTCGGAATGAAGACAAGACGCATTAAAGTAAGGATCTCAGAACACAAAATCACGATCCGGTGTCGACGGCAAGCCACAAGACTAACTGCACATTTTTTAGAAAAAGGCCACAGTCCAAATGATTTCCAATGGACTGTTCTGGAACAACCACTCATACCAGAACAGGTAGGGAATAGATCAAACTACCTTTTCAAGCATGAACAGAAATGGGTCTACCGTCTTAATAGCGACAAACTGGGTCTAAATGAAGACATTCCATGGATGTCATTATGAACAGCCATGCCCATTAAAGTACGGATACTCCATACAGTGGACATATAAGATTTTCAACTTCCGTCTGCAATTTATAGCAATCTGGGCATTTGGCACCATCGGTATGTTAATCTACTCATTTACATCTCAAAAATGATACTATATCTGCTGAGTGCAACATCTCTTTGATTATACATTCTAGAATAAGAGAGCCATATAAATCTTTATTTTTATACTGCAATGAAGTATCGCTCGCATTAAAAGAAATTTCTGTGCTTTGGTTGCTACATCCATAGCTTGCTGAATAAGTTGTATTTAATATTCCTGCACCCCGTTACCTACAATTCTCATAATGGTTTGTAGTTTAACGGGTGCTTTCTCGGCCACATGACCCACTCAGTAACATACTGGAACTAAATGTCCCATGAAAACTACGACATTTTGTAGTCCTCAGAGTCACGGGCTTAGTAACACACTGGAACTACATGTCCCATGAAAATTACGACATTCTGTAGTCCTTGGAGTCACGTGCTCCATTAGGTCATGTGCAAGCTGAAGGGATTCAAAATGGTTCCTCCTCGGCATACCGGCGCCCCCCCAGATTGCCCAGAGGGACGCTCGGAGTACCGACAGGACGGTAAGCACAACATGCGACCGATCAGCACGCTATGTGTTTCTATGAACTAAGAGGCTTTTAGATGTAAGATCGCCCACACGCGCTACTCAAACCGCGGTAGCAGTAAGAAAACATAAGGCATCTGTTGGTATTAACCGCCGAATAATGCCTTGATTGATTGTTAGCGAAGAAGTCATAGTTCGCTAGACGTCGAGTGGGTTTAATCTATGAAGTATCATTTGGTGCACAGTTTTACCATATTTTCGGCGCTTCCTAAACAACAGTTATAAAAGAGGACATTTCCGATGATTTATGTACACAGTTAATTACTATCGTGGCACGCAGCATCAATGAGTAGAAGGCTGCACCAACTAACATGGTATGTTTTGTGCAAATTTTGACTCGAACATCCAAGCTAGTGAGGCTCAGACGTGCACAGATGGTTATTAACGATGCGCGTTTCACCGATAAACAGCAGGTTACATTAACTAACAAGAAATGTCTTGCGCAATCATGATTTAAACAGACCAAGTTAGTGAGGCAGCCAGAGGCTTTTCAAGCTAACTAGAAACCAGGTGCTTAATATCTCCTGGTAATCGACATTTCGAGTTTTGAAACTCGGATACTTTACTGCTTGAAAATAAATAAATTGAACCATTCCAGGAAGCATAGAAATAATCCAGCAGACTTGATAAAATCCTTTTTTTACTATTCCTCAGTTTGGTATAACAATAAACAAGAGGAATATCCATGCCTGATTATCGTTGTGAACACGGTAAATCGCACTAAAGCAAGAAGGAATTGGGTCTGTGTCAGACATGTGGTTTTTTAGGGTGAGCTCAACAAGTCATGTTCTGTGTTTTTACTAGAGCGGTGCTCCTCTTACCTGAGCAGCGGCCAGGTGGGGTGATGCTATTCCTCCTACTTCATTTAGGTAAGAAGACAAAATTATTTTGGTGGAAGTGTATAGTGATATTGTGACTAAACTTGTAAAAAAATTTGAGAATCCATGTAGATGACATTGAGCATCTTTCAGGTGGCTAAATAACCCTTAACTGCCTCTCTACGTTTCTACTATGTTTTTCATTTATATGTGTATATGTTTTCTTCTTCTTTTTTCACCTAATTTAGTGGAGAAGATTGAATGAATTCGAGAAAAATATACAGGTGATATTTTTCCTTTTTCTTATACAGTAGCCATTAAGATCCAGGTCCTGAAGAAAGCAGTGACATATTTAGCGTCACGTTTGCTGAAACATGTTGACCCTACTGAATATCAGATATTATGTCAAATCTGATAGTCTTTTCACATTTTAATATTGGGAGTTTTGAGGGAATTGAATAAAATATGGTTGTTTTCCACTCAATAACTACCTATTTTTAACATCACATTATTTTTTCACACTTATGTTGGCACTGTAACTCAGTTACCCGCAGAAAACTATCTAAAAAGTCCCATAAACTTCTTTGGAAGTTGATCTATCATTATTACACTGATAGACATACTGCACCTTCTCCTGGGCAAGGAGAGCCCAAATGATGCAGGGCGGAATCAGGCGGGAACTGATGGGCACTTTTTTCCTAATATAGGGATTTGAGTGCGGTATGACACAGTCACATCACATAATATTTTTGCTGAAATGTCCTAGTAGTAGATTCGTAGGTTTTTCGTCAGACCCTCGGACACACTGGTTTGTTATAAAGCTATAAACATCAAATCCTCCGACCACTGTACATCTTTCAACTTGTTTAATAGATCCTGTGCCCATATATGTAATATGTAACGTCATCAGCAGTGCATTGCAGGGGCGTGAGTTATAGTTAGCAGAACAAACTATAACGGAGGAATTTCTATGGTTTTGTATGAGTGAAATGTCAAGCTAGCTAGAACATCCCTGAAACCTATGTTTTTTTCTTTGAATTTCAAAGGTCTTTTTTAAATGCTAATTTCTAACTATAACGTGCCTGAAACCTAAGTTTTTTCAGTGAATTTCAAAGGTTTTTCAAATGCTAGTTTCTAGCGATGCCTACAGAGGTAGGACAAGTGAAGAAAGAAGAAAAACGCACAGAAAGAAGCAAAAGAAATGCAGAAAGAAGCAACAAAAGTCAACAAAGACTAAGAAAAGTGCAGGAAGAAGCAAGACATGTGCAGAAAGAACTAAAAGAGGAGAGAAAGAGACCTTGTTACAAAATCATCCTGTGCCCACAACTTTTTCAGACAGGTACTGGTGCTAACTGACTCTGACTAACCAGGCCTAGAGCCAGTGGTATGCTAAAATACACTTAGAATACAGTGAAAACACCTACATACACTAGGGAACACTATGTGTTGGGGTACCCATGTGATTAGCATGACCTCCTCTGTAAGGCCCTAGTACATAATAGGGCAGGGGGATTAAAACTAACTCTTAAAGCGCGCTACGGGCGCCATATACTGACAGTCCCTGGGGTCCAACTAGCCAACCAGGTACCTCCAGTAAGCTCCACAGACCTGCATTGCAGAGGTGTAAAAAGGGGCGTGGTCTGGACCACCTCTCCGCAATGCAGGCCTCTGGCACTTACTGGAGGTACCTGGTGGGCTAGTTGGACCCAAGGGGCCCTCAGGATTGAAGGGGAATTAATTCCCCAGCTTAATAGGCGCCACAGGGCGTGTTTGAACACATGACCTCAGGCCGACCGCTCCCTTCGCCACTGTGGAAATACGCCCTGTGGCACATTTTAAGTTGGGGGATTAAGTCCCTTTCAGGGTCCAACTAGCCCACCACGTATCTCCAGTAAGCGCCATAGAGCTGCGTTGCAGAGAGGTGGTCTGAGGCCACGCCCCTTTTTACACCTGTCTTACCGTTTAAGTGACACGCAATCTATCAGAGTTCAATTGTGCAACTGCTTAGCATGTACTGAATAATTTCTACATTTGCACAAACTGCCTGCAGAAATATTCGTGACAAACCTTTGAAAAAGGACTGAGGTCTTTCATAGGTCTGAATGGACGGCTCAATTATGCGACACTGCTCTAGTGATATATATTTCCTCAGTCTAGAGGCACGGAAACAAACTATGCTAAAAGCCAAACCGTGAAAATGCAAATAGACATGTTTGTAAAGGAGGATACGAAACGAGGCACTGCATAAATTCCTCATCATGTAGGGGGTCGTGCTGGGGTAGTGTTTTAAGGTTTAGGTTAGAGCAGTGGTATTTGTGTAGTGTAGGGGGTCGCGCTGGGGTAGTGGTTTAGGGTAGCGCAGTGGTGTTTGGGTAGTGTAGGGGTCATGGTGGGGTAGTATTTTAGGGTTTAGGGTAGCGCATTGGTATTTGGGTAGTGTAGGGGGTCATGCTGGGGGTAGTGTTTTAAGGTATAGGGTAGTGCTGTGGTGTTAGTGTAGGGGGTAGTTGTTTAGGGTAGTGCAGTAGTGTTTGGGTAGTGTAGGGGGATGTGCTGGGGTAGATTTAAGGTTTAGGGCGGTGCAATGGTGTTTGTGCAATGTAGGGGGTCGTGCTAGGGTAGTGGTTTAGGGTAGCGCAGCGGTGTTTGGGTAGTGTAGGGGGTAGTGGATTTGGGTAGTGTAGTGGTGTTTGTGTAGTGTAGGGGTCGTGCTGGGGTAGTGTTTTAGGGTTTAGGGTAGTGTAGTGGTGTTTGTGTAGTGTAGGGGTTGTGCTGGGGTAGATTTACGGTTTAGGGTAATGCAGTGGTGTTTATGTAGAGTAGGGGGTCGTGTTGGTGGTAGATTTGGGTTTTAGAGTAATACAGTTGTATTTGTCTAGTGTAGGGGGTCGTGCTGGGGTAGTGTTTTAGGGTTTAAGGTAGTGCAGTGGTGTTTGGGTAGTGTAGGGGGTCGTGCTGGGGGTAGTGCAGTGGTGTTCGTCTAGTGTAGGGGGTAATTTGTTAGGGTTTAGGGTAGTGCAGTGGTGATTGGGTAGTGTAGGGGGTCGTGATGGGTGTAGATTTAGGGTTTAGAATAGTGTAGTAGTGTTTGGGTAGTGTAGGGGGTTGTGCTGGGGGTAGATTTAGTGTTTAGGGTAGTGCAATTGTGTTTGTGTAGACTAGAGGGTCATGCTGGGGTAGTGTTTTAGGGTTTAGGGTACTGAAGTGGGGTTTGTGTAGGGGGAAGTGTTTTGGGGTATAGGGTAGTGCAGTGCTGTTTGTGTAGGGGGTTGTGCTGGGGTTGTGTTTTAGAGTTAAGGGTAGTGCAGTTGTGATTGTGTAGTGTAGGGGGTTGTGTTTTAAGGTTTAGGGTAGTGCAGTGGTGTTAGGGTAGTGTAGGGGGTCGTGCTGGGGTAGTGTTTAAGGTTTAGGGTAGCGCAGTGGTGTTAGGGTAGTGTGGGGGGTCGTGCCAGGAGTAGTGTTTTAGGGTTTAGGGTAGCGCAGTGGTGTTTATGTAGTGTAGGGGGTCATGCTGGGGGTAGTGTTTTAGGGTAGCGCAGTGGTCTTTGGGTAGTGTAGGGGGTCATGCTGGGGTAGTGGTTTAGGGTAGTGCAGTGGTGTTTGTGTAGTGTAGGGGGTAGTCTTTTAAGGTTTAGGGTAGTGCAATGGTGTTTGGGTAGTGTAGGGGGTCGTGCTGGGGTAGATTTAGTGTTTAGGGTAGTGCAGTGGTGTTTGGGTACTGTAGGGGGTCGTGCCGGGGGTAGTATTTTAGGGTAGCCCAGTGGTGTTTGGGTAGTGTAGGGTGTCGTGCTTGGGGTAGTGTTTTAGGGTTTAGTGTAGCGCAGTGGTGTTTGGGTAGTGTAGGGGGTCGTGCTGGTGGTAGTTTTAGGGTTTAGGGTAGCGCAGTGGTGTTTGGGTAGTGTACGGGGTCGTGCTGGGGGTAGTGTTTTGTGTTTGTGGTAGCGCAGGAGTGTTTGGGGAGTGTAGTGTGTCATGCTGGGGGTAGTGTTTTAGGGTTTAGTGTAGCGCAGTGGTGTTTGGGTAGTGTAGCGAGTCGTGCTGGGGTAGTGTTTTAGGGTAGCGCCGTGGTGTTTGTGTAGTGTAGGGGGTCGTGCTGGGGGGTAGTGTTTTAGGGTTTAGGGTAGCGCAGTGGTGTTTGGGTAGTGTAGGGGGTCGTATGGGGGGTAGTGCTTTAGGGTTTAGGGAAGCGCAGTGGTGTTTGTGTAGTGTAGGGGGTCGTGCCTCGGGTAGTGTGTTAGGGTTTAGGGTAGAGCAGTAGTTTTTGGGTAGTGAAGGGGGTCGCGCCGGGGGTAGTGTTTTAGGGTTTATGGTAGCGCAGTGGTGTTTGGGTAGTGTAGGTTGTCGTGCAGTGGGTAGTGTTTTAGGATTTAGGGAAATGCAGTGGTGTTTGTGTAAAGTAGGGGTCATGCCGGGTGTTGTGGTTTAGGGTAGTGCAATGGTGTTTGTGTAGTCTAGGGCATCGTGCTGGGGTAGATTTAAGGTTTAGGGTAGTGCAATGGTGTTTGTGTAGTGTAGGGGGTAGTATTTTAGGGTTTAGGGTAGTGCAGTGGTGTTTGTGTAGTGTAGGGGGGCGGACTGGGGTAGTGTTTTAGGGTAGTGCAGTGGTGTTTGGGTAGTGCAGGGGGTCGTGCTGGGGTAGATTTAGGGTTTAGGGTAGTGCAGTGGTGTTTGGGTACTGTAGGGAGTCGTGCCGGGGGTAGTGTTTTAGGGTAGCCCAGTGGTGTTTGGGTAGTGTAGGGTTTCGTGCTGGGGGTAGTGTTTTGGGGTTTAGTGTAGCGCAGTGGTGTTTGGGTAGTGTAGGGGGTCGTGCTGGTGGTAGTGTTTTAGGGTTTAGGGTAGTGCAGTGGTGTTTGGGTAGTGTAGGGGGTCGTGCTGGGGGTAGTGTTTTAGTGTTTGTGATAGCGCAGTGGTGTTTGGGTAGTGTAGGGTATCGTGCTGGGGGTAGAGTTTTAGGGTAGCACAGTGGTGTTTGGGTAGTGTAGGGTGTCATGCTGGGGGTAGTGTTTTAGGGTTTAGTGTAGCGCAGTGGTGTTTGGGTAGTGTAGCGGGTGGTGCTGGGGGTAGTGTTTTAGGGTAGCGCCCTGGTGTTTCGGTACTGTAGGGGTTGTGCTGGGAGTCATGTTTTAGGGTTTAGGGAAGCGCAGTGGTGTTTGTGTAGTGTAGGGGGTCGTGCCTGTGGTAGTGTGTTAGGATTTAGGGTAGAGCAGTGGTTTTTGGGTAGTGAAGGTGGTCGTGCCGGGGGTAGGGGTTTAGGTTAACGCAGTGGTGTTCGGATAGTGTAGGGGGTCGTGCCGGGGGTAATGTTTTAGGGTTTAGGGTGACGCAGTGGTGTTTGGGTAGTGTAGGGGGTCGTGCTGGGGGTAGTGTTTTAGCGTTTATGGTAGCGCAGTGGTGTTTGGGTAGTGGAGGGGGTCGTGCAGGGGGTAGTGTTTTAGGATTTAGGGAAGTGCAGTGGTGTTTGTGTAATGTAGGGGCCATGCTGGGGGTTGTGGTTTAGGGTAGTGCAATGGTGTTTGTGTATTGTAGGGGGTAGTGCTGGGTGTAGTGTTTTAGGGTAGTGCAGTGGTGTTTGTGTAGTCTAGGGCGTCGTGCTGGGTGGAGTGTTTTAGGGTTTTGGGTAGTGCAGTGGTGTTTGTGTAGTATAGGGGGTAGTGTTTTAGGGTTTAGGGCGGTGCAGTGGTGTTTATGTAGTGTAGGGGTTGTGCTGGGGGTAGTGTTTTAGGAATTAGGGAAGTGCACTGGTGTTTGTGTAATGTAGGGGCCATGCTGGGGGTTGTGTTTTAGGGTTTAGGGTAGTGCAATGGTGTTTGTGTAGTGTAGGGGGTCATTCGGGGGGTAGGTTTAGGGTAGTGCAGTGGTGTTTATGTAGTGCAGGGGATCGTGATGGGGTAGATTTAAGGTTTAGGGTAGTGCAATGGTGTTTGGGTCGTGCTGGGGTAATGTTTTAGGGTTTAGGGTAGTGCAGTGGTGAATAGATAGTGTAGGTGGTCGTGCTGGGGTAGATTTAGGGTTTAGGGTAGTGCAGTGGGGTTTGTGTAGTGTGGGGGTTGTGCTGGGGGTAGTGTTTTAGGCTTTAGGGTAGTGCAATGATGTTTGTGTAGTGTAGGGGTCGTGTTGGGGTTGATTTAGTGTTTAGGGTAGTGCAGTGGTTTTTATGTAGGGTTGGGAGTTGTGCTGGGGTAGATTTAGAGTTTAGGGTAGTGCAGTGGTGTGTGTGTGTAGTGTAGGGGGTGTGCTGGGGTAGTCTTTTAGAGTATTACAGTGGTGTTTGGGTAGTGTAAGGGGTCGTGCTGGGATAGATTTAAGGTTTAGGGTAGTGCGATGGTGTTTGGGTAGTGTAGGGGGTCGTGCTGGGGTAGTGTTTTAGGGTTTGTGGTAGTGCAGTTGTGTTTGGGTAGTGTAGGGATTCGTGCTTGGGGTTGATGTAGGGTTTAGGGTAGTGCAGTGGTGTTTGGGTAGTGTAGGGGGCCGTGCTGGGGTAGTGTTTTAGTGTTTAGGGTAGTGCAGCAGTGTTTGTGAAGTATATGGGGTCGTGCTGGGGCTAGATTTAGGGTTTAGGGTAGTGCAGTGGTGTTCGTGTAGTGTAGGGGGTCGTGGTTGGGGTAGATTTAGAGTTTAGGGTGGTGCAGTGGTGTTTGTGTAGTGTAGGGGGTCGTGCTGGGGTAGTGTTTTAGGGTTTAGGGTAGTGCAGTGGTGTCTGGGTAGTTTAGGGGTCGTGTTGGGGTAGATTTAGTGTTTAGGGTAGTGCAGTGGTTTTTATGTAGATTAGGGAGTCGTGCTGGGGTAGATTTAGAGTTTAGGGTAGTGCAGTGGTGTGTGTTTCGTGTAGGGGGTGTGCTGGTGTAGTGTTTTAGGGTTTATGGTAGTGCAGTTGTGTTTGGGTAGTGTAGTGTAGTGGAGAAGCGTGGCTCAGTGGTTAGAGGCGGCAGACCCGGAAGCTGAGATCGACCGTGGACCAGGGTTCGATTCCCCGCCTCGGCGGGTCTTGGGCTCAAAATTCCACGGACTCGACAATTCTCGCTCTGGTGCCTACTCAACTCACTGGGTCACACTCTGCGACTCTGGGCAATAGCTTGCTTAATCTCCACTACGGCCCCTCGCGGCGGGATGCCTGGCTTTCACCTTGTGGACACCCTGCCGGGTTTCTCACAGGGGAATACCAGGACGGGTTCCCTAAGCAAGCGCCGGGACGCTTACGGGCAGCTGTGCGCTTTACAAGTCCAGCACATAGGGGTTCGTGCTCGGGTTGATTTAGGGCTTAGGGTAGTGCAGTGGTGTTTGGGTAGTGTTTGCGGGTTCGTGCTGGGGTAGTGGTTTAGGGTAGTAGAGTGTTGTTTGTGTAGTATAGGGGGTCATGCTGAGGGTAGTGTTTTAGGGTTTAGGGTAGTGCAGTGGTGTTTGTGTAGTGTAGCGGGTAGTGTTTTAGGGTTTAGAGTAGTGCAGTGGTGTTTGTGTACAGTAGGGAGTTGTGCTGAGGGTAGATTTGGGGTGTAGGGTAGTGCAGTGGTGTTTAGGAAGTGTAGGCGGTCGTGCTGGGGGTAGATTTAGAGTTTAGGGTAGTGCAGTGATGTTTGTGTAGTTAAGGGGGTCGTGCTGGAGTGTTTTAGGGTAGTGCAGTGTTTGGGTAGTGTAGGGGGTCATGCTGGGGTAGATTTAAGGTTTAGGCTAGTGCAATGGTGTTTGGGTAGTGTAGGGGATCGTGCTGGGGAACTGTTTTAGGGTTTAGGGTAGTGCAGTGGGGAATTGTTAGTGTAGGGGTCGTGCTGGGGGTAGATTTAGGGTTTAGGGTAGTGCAGTGGTGTTTGTGTAGTGTAGGGGTCGTGCTGGGGGTAGTGTTTTAGGGTTTAGGGTAGTGCAGTGGTGTTTGTGTAGTGTATGGGGTAGTGTTTTAGGGTTTATGGTAGTGCAGTGGTGTTTGGGTAGTGTAGGGGTTCGTGCTGGGGTAGATTTAGGGTAGTGCAGTGGTGTTTGGGTAGTGTAGGGGGTCGTGCTGGTGGTAGATTTAGGGTGGTTCAGTGGTGTTTGTGTGGTGTTTGCAGGTTTGTGTTGGGGTCAGTGCTTTAGGGTTTTCGGGTAGTACAGTGGTGTTTGTGTAGTGTAGGGGGTCATGCGGGGGGTAGTGTTTAATGGTTTAAGGTAGTGCAGTGGCGCTTGTGTGGTGTAGGGGTAGTGTTTTAGGGTTTAGGGTAGTTCAGTGGTGTTTGTGTAGTGTAGGGGGTCGTGCTGGGGGTAGTGTTTTAGGGTTTGGGAGGCGCAGTGGTGTTTGTGTACTGTAGGGGGTAGTGTTTTAGGGTTTAGGGTAGAGCAGTGGTGTTTTAGTAGTGTAGGGGGCCGTGCTGGGGTAGTGTTTTAGTGTTTAGGGTAGTGCAGCAGTGTTTGTGAAGTGTAGGGGGTCGTACTTGGGATAGATGTAGGGTTTAGGGTAGTGCAGTGGTATTTGTGTAGTGTAGGGGGTCGTGATGGGGTAGATTTAGAGTTTAGGGTGGTGCAGTGGTGTTTGTGTAGTGTAGGAGGTCGTGCTGGGGTAGTGTTTTAGGGTAGTGCAGTGGTGTCTGTGTAGTGTAGGGGTCGTGCTGGGGGTAGCTTTTGTTTTTAGGGTAGTGCAGTGGTGTTTGGGTAGTGTAGGGGGTCGTGCTGGGGATAGATGTAGGGTTTAGGGTAGTGCAATGGTGTTTGTGGGTTTGTGCTGGGGGTAGTGTTTTAGGGTTTAGGGTAGTAGTACAGTGGTGTTTGTGTAGTGTAGGGGGTCATGCTGGGGGTAGTGGTTTAGGGTAGTGCAGTGGTAATTGTGTAGTGCAGGGGGTAGTGTATTAGTGTTTAGGGTAGTGCAGTGGTGTTTGTGTAGTGTAGGGGGTCGTGCTGGGGGTAGTGTTTTAGGGTAGTGCAGTGATGTTTGTGTAGTGTAGGGGGTAGTGTTTTAGGGTTTAGTGTAGCGCAGTGGTGTTTGGGTAGTGTAGGGGGTCGTGCTGCGGTAGTGTATTAGGGTTTAGGGTAGTACAGATGTGTTTGGGTAGTGTAGGGGGTCGTGCTGCGGTAGTGTTTTACTGTTTAGGGTAGCGCAGTGGTGTTTGGGTAGTATAGGGGGTCATGCTGGGGGTAATGGTTTAGGGAATCACAGTGGTGTTTGTGTACTGTAGGGCCTCGTGCTGGGGGTAGTGTTTTAGGGTTTAGGGTAGTGCAGTGGTGTTTGAGTAGTGTAGGGGGTAGTGCCCACCAGGGAGTTAACTGGAAGTCTATTGCTGGTATTGAAAGTGATTGTTCAGTCTGCATGTTAGAATTTTCAAATTAAATAGAAGAGGACTTGAGATCTCTCTTAAAACATGCCCTAATTTTTCTTTCTATAACACTAACCATACTTTTTATGACAAAATGAACCCCCTCATTTTGTTCCTTTTTAAATTAAATGTTTCAAGTGTTAACAGTTTATTCCAATCAAGATGGTTTCAGGTTTGCCATACTTTTGTCATTAGTAAGGCTGTTAGCGCTCTAGTTGTTCTTTAACCCCTTCGACGCTCATGACGAGCTGGGCTCGTCATGCAGTAGCCTCCTGCTACGCTCATGACGAGCCCAGCTCGTCATGAATAATGGTAATCATGATTTTCCAGCACAGGGGAAAAATCCCCATAGCATTCAAAAGGTTAAAATACTCTGGGAAGCTGCAGTAGAACACAAAGCAATCAACTGACATGCTGCTCCTGTTGAAATATAACAGGAAGATATTTGAGATCTCACTTAAAACATGTCCTAATTGTTCTTTCTACAGCACTAACCATAATTTCTATGACAAAATAAACCCCCTTATTTTGTTCCTTTTTAAATTAAATGTTTTAAGTGTTACCAGTTTATTCCAATCAAGATGGCTTCAGGTGGGCCATACTTTTGTCATAAGTAAGACTGTTAGCGCTCTAGTTGTTCTTTAGAAAACTCTGGGTAGCTGCAGTTAAACACAAAGGAATCAACTGCCAGGCTGCTTCTGTTGAATTATAACAGGAAGATATTCGAGATCTCACATAAAGCATGCCCTAATTTTTCTTTCTATAGCACTAACCATAATTTCTATGACAAAATGAACCCCCTTATTTTGTTCCTTTTTAAATTAAATGTTTTAGGTGTTACCAGTTTATTCCAATCAAGATGGCTTCAGGTGTGCCATAATTTTGTCAAAAGTAAGGCTGTTAGCGCTCTAGTTGTTCTTTAGAACACTCTGGGAAGCTGCAGTAGAACACAAAGGAATCAACTGACAGTCTCTGCCCTTGTTGGGTGTACATGCTTTACTGAGAATGTTAGACTTCATTGTCACATGAATGAGAAAGATAATGAATTTACAGAAAATATGCTCTCATTTTAGCTTCTGGAGCACCGTCCAAACCTCTCTGGGACAAGCATGAGAAAAAAGTTTTCTCTCACACATGATTCATGATATCCCAGCAGAAGGCTTTTTCTCAATGAGTATGGTACCATCAACAAATGATTTATAATGTAACTAAAGTCTTAAAACCTTCTATTAACTGCAATGTTTTTTAATGAGGTGCTATCATGTATATTGGTCCCAAGATGGCTGCAAACACTTCTTGGATGAAGTGCTGACAGCCAATCAGATCTCACGATGAGATGTGTTGTATATATATATATGTACTTTTTTCCTTTAATATCGAAAAAAAACTACTGAACAGATTTACACCATTTATGGAAAAGGCATGAGTCAGAACTAAGGACTACCTCTTTGCCAAATTTGGTGTAATTCCGTTCAGCAGTTCGGGACGTAGCTGCGGCTAAAGGTTCCTATGGAAAATTGCATGGGAAAAACACGTTTTGGGACCCCCCCTATTTCTCGGCCCCCGCTTAACGAGTCACCCCGAGACATTTCAGGATAGGAGTGGACCAGAGCACCCCACCAGTTTTGAAAATTTCGCGAAGATTCGTCAACTGGCGCCAAAGTTATTCGAAATAGAATGTTGCGGATCTCCTATGGAAAATAGGTCCTAACTATAACTACCTACTGGCGACTGCCAGTAGGTAATAGATATATATATATAGATATACATCTTGTGAATATTACATAAATAAACACTAAGCATGGGGGAGCAAGGGAATTTAGGGTTTTCTTCCAAAATTCATTAAAAAAAATGTTTTAAAAATGTAGACATGTCAAGATTAAGGACAATGGCTAAACAAATTAAAACCCAGAATTAAAGAGGATGCATGCCATTAGGAAATAATCCCACACTTCCAGAAGAACTCACTTGCACCACTAAACCCCAGCTCCAGAAGGCAATCTGGGAAATTGATCAGATACTTAATAATGATAGTATAATGTTCTTCTCGAAGAGCTGGGGTACATTTGGAATAGAGAGGAGAGACAGATTATTAAAATGTTGGAAGAAACGAAGTTATTTCTTTAAATGCAAGGTGAACGCCGTCAGCCTGTTTCATGCTGGATTTCATTGCTATCCCCAATTTGAGGCAACTTCGGTTGGGAACTATAAATCTTCTGAGCTTAATGGTAAGAGGTTCTTGAGACCTCAATAATATCCAAGATGCAGGAAGAAAAGAATGCTGATTCACATCTCCTAATCAATTTCAAATTAAGACAAACACAATATTTCTTTGTCTACAATTACTTTGCAGTTCTGAGAGAATAAGTAAAATAGCGCCCAGGCATAGTAGCCCATTTACGAGAATGCTATTGAGAATTAGAACAACGTATTATGTGAGTGTTTCAGGATGCAACTATTCAGGGTCTCTGTGTATCAGAAACCTGAAAACATTATTGGTGTTTATCTGCGCTTTAACTCTAGAAGAACAGTTTACATTACAGATCATACATTGTAGTTTTATTCAAAATTGTAATTGCAAATTTAACAAACAGATCCTAAATGTAAACAAATACAGCATATTTGGTACACACAAATCAAGGTGACATAATAGGGCTGAATCACACAAAGGTTTTTATACAGATAGGTGTGACACTCTCCTGGAAATTCAAGAGTAAATCAGGAGTAAGTAAAGATATCACACCTACTCACAAAAATGTTTGTGTAGAAGGCCCAATAGCTTAGCTAGATCGGGTCAATGCAACTGTATGCAATAGGGAAGGGGAACAGCCAGAACACCGTGGTCTGAACCACACGTGTTCCGACTCCGCAAGCCCTACCACCCATTCCTTAACCACGCATATGCCTTAACCAAGCATGCACGTGGTTCAGGCACAGCGCTGTAGAGCTTGCGGATGGATGGAAGAAGGAAGAGACCTGCGCATGAGGTAAGTGTGGCGGGGGTAGGTCGGGTACTTTTGGGATGGGGTCAGAGTAGTGTTGTTGGCTGGGTCGGGGTTGTTTTAAGTGGGGGTGGGTCAGGGGTTGTTTTGTGGGCTGGAAGGGTCAGGGGGGTTTCTTGGCTCAGGGTGAGTCGGGAATGTTTTGTGGGCTGGGGGTACGTCAGGAGTAGTTTTGTGGGCTGAGGGTGGTTTGGGGGCAGTCTAGCTTCAGACGGATGGAAGCCGGTTAGAGATCCACTGGAGGGTGGGTTGGGGTACTTTTGTGGGCTGGGGGTTGGTCGGGGTTGTTTTGTGGGCTGTTGGGTGGGTCCGGGTACTTTTGTGGGCTAGGGAGTTGCTTTGTGGGCTGGGGGGTGGATCAGGGTTATTTTAAGTGGGGCTGGGGGGGTCTGTCGGTGGTAGTTTTGTAGGCTGAGGATGAGTCAGGGTAGTTTGGTGGGCTTAGGCGTTGGTCGGGGGTAGTTTTGTGGGCCCGTGGGTCGGGTAGTTTTCTAGGTTGGGGCGGTCAGGGGTAGTTTTGTGGGCTGGTGGTAGGTCGGGGTAGTCTTCAGGGCGGATGGGTTGGAGGTAGTTTTCCGGGCTGGGGGGATTAGGGCTAGTTTTTAGGGCTGGGGGATTGGGGCTAGTTTTCGGGGCGGGGGGCTCAGGGGGAGTTTTCAGGGCTGGGGGCTCAGGGGGAGTGTTCAGGGCTGGGGGGGTCAGAGTAGTTTTCAGGGCTGGGGAGTGTTGGGATAGTTTTTTAAAATTAGGGGTTATGGTGTTGGGGTAGTTTTTAGGGCTTAGGGGAGGCTGGGGCAGTTCTTAGGGCTGGGTCTAGGCTGGCCAGGGACATAGTTAAGGGATAGGTATTTAGGCATTAGGGCAGGGGGGACAGGGTCAGGCTAAGGAAGCAAGATACTTTGTCAGTCTCTATACTCGTGTCAATGGCGTTTTGACCCTTTCAAAATAATGGGGTCTCATCAGGACTGAAGATAGCACGGGTTGGCGTAATGGAAATAGCGTCTGCTCTGGGTGGCACGTCTTATGCTGTGGATGCTGTATCCGCAGCATCAGATGTGCCACCCAGAGCAGTTTAGCTCTAAAGGGATTCTTTAATTCCTGAACCCTTCCCTGCCTCATCTAAGCTCACCTATATTCTAGGACTGTGGGCAGTTTTCATAGGCATCATCCACGAATTTCATAGAGACTGGTAAATCAACATTGTCCGGTCCACATATCAGACTTCTGAGGAAGGCTGCCTTTATTTGATGTTCTCCATACCTCTAATGTTCTCCATCCCTCTAACCACCAGAAATTAGACGCTATTTCCATTATGCCAACCCCTGTTATCTTTAGTCCTGATGAGACCCTATTATTTTGAAAAGGTCGAAACGCCCTCAACACAAGTATAGAGACTGGCAAAGTATTTTGCTTCTTGCAGATACAATTATTGTATTATTGTATCTATGATTGTGTGTACCTGAATTTGCTGTCTCACATGTGTATCAACCAATCACTTTGTTAGTTGACTAATTTTTTTCACTTCTGTTATTTTTGTCTTTGTTTTGGTTGACTACACACTTGGGGTCTGCTATTTCTTTCTTTCTCACTATACACAACGTAATTGATTGTCAGAATTTATATTTGTTTTGAATAAATTCGGTTTGGCTAAACCGTGTTACATACTTGCTGAGTTATTATTGCTCCTTCAAATTGTTTGAAATATTTCATTGTGTCGTTTTGTGATTCAGTCCACAGAGAAATCTCTGTGATGCCCATACATTGATGTTTAAAATGAGTTCCATGTGAACGTTTTCTCTCAAGGACTACAATACAATGCAACCTTCCAAGAGCCCATTATGAACGTCATAAAATAGAGAACTACCTGAAGGTGTGTGCAAAAAAAGTTATCTTCCAAAATATCACTTAGAGGCAGGGAACTCCCTTGCAGTTCTAGGCTTTTCCTCAAACGGGCAGCTGGAGAACGTTATCAGGGCAACATGATTGTTGCCCACCTCCTGTATCACACCACTGGGACAAAAAGTTCACTGCAGGGGAGGCCGAATAATAGAGGGAAGCTAATATCAGCCAAGGCATATCAATTTAGACTTCCCTACAGGCTGGATACTAGCCAAAATGGGGACCGTGCTAAAGTGCAAGAGAGGCCTTAGGGTAGGATACCAACTCCAAAAATTAAGATGAACAATCTGATTGGCTCATTCTGCCTACTGAATGAGCCAAGAATAAAAAAGACGTATTAAGCTAGCTACCCTACCTATCCTATTATCTCCTCTCTGAACTATTTGTTTTGTATTATCACCTGTCACTATATTACTTTGGAGGCACTGAGGTACTCTCTCTTCAGCAGGATTCTAAATACAAACTGGCGCGGAATAAGAAATGGTTTAGACTTCTGTCAAAAATGTAATTCCTAAAGCAGCAATGAGACGGCCACAGGATAGAGATTAGATACTTTACTCTATTCAAGCCCAAATCGCCGCACTGCGTCGAACTGAAGTAAGATGCTTTGATTTTCAATACAACATATATCATAGGAGAATTATAATCCATATCTTAATTTTGATTTCAGTTCTCAACGACTCATCATAAGTGTTTCAAAATATTACCAGCATCATCTAACAATGTGTTTATTGATTTTAACACTAAGATTCCACTTTAGACCTTGCGCACCAGGGAAAAGTTTTAATGAAAACGGTGTAATTTTTAAACGCATTTCTTGCATCTATATAATTATTTTTTGAAATTACTACTCATGAGACAATGACTTCATCCTCTTAACATATCACTTCTTTGTGCGTACCAGGAACAAAGATCCAGAGGCCTCACAAGCATTAAGAATCCTGAATCGCATTGCAATTCAGTCAAACAGAGAAACATTTTTTTAATATTTTCATTGCAAGCACAGGAGTGAGTTTCTTTTAAACATGAACAGCTGAATGTTCGCCATATTGAGTTTATAACAATCATGAGCTACATAATTTACAAATGGAAGAACTTTTTTAGAAGCACCAATCAGACGGGCTACTTTTTACCTCCAAAATGTGCAGACATAGTATGCTCCCCTTTGTGTACCAACACAGAATGTTCATTCTCTCCCTCCCTCCATGAAATACTAGTGACTTAAAACAGTGTTCACTAAAACATAAAAAAAACAAAAAAAAACATGTCCTTAACAGGGGACGGTACATCATAGTAAAGCATCACTTAAAACTGCAGCAGCTTGTGGGCCCTAAAACACTGGCAATGACTGACAACCCTCTCCTCAACTCGCTGCAAACCGCTTACAAATGTGCACCCATCTGATTTACGGATATACGAAGGATTGCAGTCAGCTAAATCGTGGGATTATGCCGTGGATAAAAGTGATGGATCACAAGCTTTCTTGTTCTAAACTATGAGAGAAGCGGGCAAGCAACAACCACCATATTTCCAGGAATATGGCTGAGTAGAATGTTTTGCGTGCACCTTAATTTGTAACTGTATCGAAAAGCACAATCATGTTATCAAGGGGACATACGTCGACCAGTCGGGCAATAGTTTTCCTAATAGTGTGGAGGCAAGTTGTAAACAGAAACTTATGGCCGCCCACAACCCTTCCGTACAGCCACCATATTCTGATACTGGCGGCCGGACCTTAAGCTGGCGGACTCAAGACCGCCGGCTCCACCAGGATCATAGATCCAGACGGGGAGGCGGTTGGAGCAGCGTCCCTGGATGGTGGCGGTGCCGAGGCAGGCATTGCCTTTGTGATTACAATATCCATTTCTGACAATGTTTTAATTGCGGAATCCCGACATAAAAAGGTTGCTGAAAGGGATATGGGGGGCCCCAAAAAGGCCCTCATTTGTCGTGAAAAGTGGCCTTGGGCACACATGTAGTGCTTCCACTCACCTCCATGCACTGTGTGCAATGCACGACATGGTGCATGGCACACGGATGTGCAGGAGGTGCTTCATGCTGTCGGCATGTGCTGCGGCTCTTTCCCATGGTTGCAGCATGCCCCTGCCGTGTTTCTGACTGCCAGCTCGGCAGTCGTATTGCAATACGGTGGTGTGACCGCCCTCATGCTTGTCAGCAGTCTCCTGCCACACTAGCAGCCGGCAATCTGACCAAGCGATATTGTAATCAGCCCCATAAGATGTGTGTATTAAGGATCAATTTTGGGCAAAGCTTGCTAAACTTAATCTAAGGCCCTACAACCTTTAAATTATGATCAGAGGTGTTAACCTATGGTGCTAAAAACACAATAGGGGAAGTGAGGAAGGCAGACAAATAGTCTAACCACTGGCCCCCATTTGATGTAGCATTCCAACCAATTATTTTTTTGCCCGCCATGCCACCTTAGATTAGACCCAGCCATAAGCAAATCAGCTCTGGTCCTGCTCCAACAAGAACAGTTCAACCAGAACTAACTAGCCAGGTTCTTTTTGAACAGGGACACAAGCAACATGTTTTAGCCTATATGGGCCTTTTCAGTAAGGTGCAGCTTGGTTCCAGTGTCACAGTGAGAATGGAACCCACGCCTGGGCATCTCTGAACTGGCAAGGAAGCAACCCAAGACCTGTTTCAGCCTATCTGGGCTTCTTCAGTCAGGTGCAGCAAGGTTCCAGCGGGGCAGGAACGAGACTAGTTTGCATTCTTTGGGCTAATCTGAGGTGGTTTTGTCGACAAAACAACAATAAATTGCTTTGTTGGCTTCTAACACAACTGTGTCACCAAAACTGTGAAATGTGCTGCTGCTCTGGCTGGAAATCCTCGTTTCACTATACTACTCCTACCAGAAAAGCTGAGCCTCCTCTGTTCAGGGCACACACTTTTCCAAGCATTTTTCTGCATTCCCCACTTATATCCCCTCCCCCCAATTAACCTCCTAACTACCCTGGAACCCAACTCTCACCACCTATTAGTCTTCCATGTTGTTATTGTGATTGCAAACTGGTATGGGGAGAAGAAAGAATGCACAGCCACTGGAAATGTTATAGGTGCAAAGGGGCCGATCAGCAAGCATTAAGTGACTCAGTCTTCACTGCTCAATACCTGCCGGCTACACTTCCCATAATGATTGTCTCCCACTAAGATGTCATCATGCTGCCTATTCACTCCATTTCTTTCCCTGCATGTTAGACCCGGGATCCCTGGTTGGCTGAGGTACGTTCTTTTTTGCCAAATAGGCACCCGAGTTCCCCCGCTCACCCCCTTGGTAGCTTGGCACGAGCAGCCAGGCTTATCTTCAAGACAAATGTGTAAAGTATTTGCAACCATGCTCACAGCAACCCAATGATGACACCACATATAGACTCCACACGAGTTTTATAAAAACGAGTATAAATAGTATATAAAAGATATACGATAAGACCACACAATATAAATCCAACATATGAGTATGTGTAATATTTATCCTGGCTGGTCGTTAGGCCAGCCAGCCCTTGTAAGTTCTGGTGATATTAATGAACACTGCTAAACATTCCACTGTAGTCCTAATACCATGTTATGCAGTTCGTAATTCTAGAATCAGGCAGACTGCAATGGAAAAGTAATGCTGTGCGTAACGCAAGAATCAGGTACATTGCCAAGTAAAAATAATGCAATGCGTAATACAACCACCAGGTATGCCGTTATGCAGAAATAAGGCAATGTGTAATACACTAATCAGGTAGTTCGTTATGCAGGAATAATGCAATGCGTAATACGTTAATCAGGTAGTTCGTTATGCAGAAACAATGCAAAGCGTCGTACGGCAATAAGGTAGTTAGTTATGCAGAAATAATGCCATACGTCATACACTAATCAGGTAGTTCGCTATGCAGGAATAATGCAATGCGTAATACACTAATCAGGTAGTTTGTTATGCAAAAATGATGCAATGTGTAATACGACAATCAGGTACTCCGTTATGCAGAAATAAAGTAATGCGTAATACACTCCAGCACCGATGAGGGTGCTTTAGGCGGTCTCTCTGCCACTCCTTCTGACTCGCAGTCAGCCTCTGTCAACAGTTGCCCCCAACATGGGTATGGTATAACAAAAAGTTTAGCTTCGCACTCCGGCCCTGGTGCTTCTACTCTCTTGGCAAGTACGGGCAGCAATACGACCCGAAACAGAGGCTCGTGCTGCCTGAATGAGAGAGAGGCTGAGAGAGTCTCCCTCCGAGCCCGCACCCCGCCCCAGGCGTCGACCCACGTTACCCGGGGGGTGCGACCTCACTCTCCTCTCCTCTTCCAGCAACTTGGGCTCCGATGAAATCTTTGTGAATTGGCAACGGAGGGCTCGGGCCGGCGGCTTAGCTCCTTCGGGACTGCGGTCCGGGCCGCTACTGCTATGAAGATCTCAGGCTGCCACAGGGCACGCGCACGCAGAGTCGCTGAGACTCCCTTGAGCTTTGGCACTCACCACGAAGGTCTGCAGCTGCACGAAGAACACACACACAGCGTTGCTGAGACTCACTTTAACGCCGGGTGCACGTTAACAAGGCAATCGTCATGAAGGTCTCAGGTTGCACAAAGCACACGCATACAGCGTCGCTGAGGCTCAATTGGACTCCGGGTGCACGATAACAAGGCAATCCTCATGAAGGTCTCATGCTGCACAAAGCACATGCAAACAGCGTCGATGAGACTCACTTGGATTCCCGGTGTGCAAGATAAGGCAATCCACACGAAGGTCTCACGCTGCACGCTGCACACGCACACAGCATCGATGAGACTCACTTGGATTCCAGTGCACACAATAACTGGACAATCCTCACAAAGGGTTCAGGCTGCAAAAAGCACACGCACACAGCATCACTGATCCTCGCTTGGATTCCAGGTGCCCATGATCACAGGGCGCTGCTTACGAAGGTCTCAGGCTGACAAAAAGCACATACACACAGCATTGCTGAGACTCTCCTGGAAACTTTTGTGTTCCTGAGTTTCCTCAACATGGAGCCAGCTCACCTCAGGCCCTTGGGGATAAGTTACTTCAGGACACAGCACAGCAAAGTCCTTTCAAGCAGGGGGACATAGCACACAGCAAAGTCCCTTTAGCCTTTCCTTGGTTAAAACAGCAAACTGCAGGCCAGCCCCAGAACACACAACAAGGGTCAGTCCTTTCCTTCAGTCTCTTGAGTTGTTTCTTCCTTGGCAAAGGTTGTTCTTGAAAAATGAAGTAGCTCTAGTCTTGTTCAATCTTGCTCAAGCCATTCTCCAAAGTTCAGGGGCTTCAGCTCTCATAGTTATACCCCTCAATTGCTTTGAAGTCTTTGTGTTCAGGGGGGCATTGACCTCTGTTCAAACCAGTTATGGGTGCCTCCCTTCCAGTGACACCTTCTTCCTTTGATTAGTGAGGGTCTGGATTCTCAATCACTCAGCAGGAGATGGGACCATTGTTCTATGGCAGCAACCCAGGCCTCTTCACCTCTATGGGCTTCTCCCCCCTACACCCCAGATGCAGGTCAGCCTGTTGCTGTCTCACCTCCTCCCCTGGGTCAAGACATTCCCCGGAACCTACCGCTTTCAAATCCAGATAGTCAATTCACAACCAGGCAGAGACACACATAAATGTTAGAGCACAAAACCCCAGCCACTTCTAAAAGAGTGGCTTATAAACACACAATGCAAAAACCACCTTCATAGGAAGATTTGTTATTACATTGTGAGTTCAGGAATACTAAACTTCACCTCTCCATCTTAAGCCTTTGGGAAGATAGGCTGGAAAACATATTACACAGCCTTCCCATTCTATCCTATGGACAAGATAGCCTTTCAACAGTGAAAAACGAAATGGAGATTATTTCACTGTCAGGACATGGTACACACCTTAGTACATGTCCTACCTTTCACATGCACTGCACCCTGCACAGGGGGCACCTTAGACCTACCATAGAGGTGTCGAATGTGCATAGAAAGGGACGGGTAAGGTCTGGCAAGTGGGTGCACTTGTCAGAACAACATAGCAGTTTAACAAACTGCGCGCAGACACTGCAATGGCAGGCCTGAGTTACCTTTTTAAGGCTACTTCTGTGGGTGGCACAATTAGTACTGCAGGCCCACTAGTAGCATTTGCATTACCAGCCCTGGCACACATAGTGCACTTTACTAGTAAGGCAAACATACCAATCATGGACAACCAATTACCATTACAATTTATACAGGGTGCACTTGACCTTTGAAACTGTTTACCAGTGTCCAAAGCGTCGAAGTTGGCCACACCACGTCAGAAAAAAAGGTCTAGGAGGAAAGCAAAAAGTTTAGGGAACTTTAGCCAACAAGCATTTACAATGCAACGGTCTCGCCTTTGCAAAAGTTAGAGCTATTGGCTTTGTAAATGACAAACTTTTTATTTAGGTGTTGGTTTTGAAAACAGATAAATAAATGGCATTGTCATTTACAATGCCAATAGCTTAATCTCTCGCAAAAGCGAGACCTATTGCTTTGCACCCATACACACACACACAGAGATCCTCACACACAAAAAGAGCCACTCACACACACAGAGCCACACACACAGACATAGCCACACACACACACACACACACACAGACACACACACACACACAGCCACACACACACAGAGCCACACACACGCACACAGAGACACACACACAGAGCCACACACACACACACAGACCCACACACACAGAGCCACACACACACACAGAAACACACACACACAGCCACACACACAGAGCCACACACACAGAGCCACACACACAGAGCCACGCACACAGAGCCACACACACAAACACAGAGCCACACACACACAGAGCCACACACACAGAGCCACACACACACAGAGCCACACACACGAGATTTGATGCATTACACTGAACTAGTTTGAGGATTCTCACGGCTCATTATGAAACCATAAGCATACCCTATAACAATAAATGCAGTAGGGCAAACTACAAACGAGGCATCTGATAAAATGTAATGAGCGCGCTAGATACCGTCTTCGGTCAGGTGTTTTATTTTAGATGACGCAAGTTATTTTAGTGTGACCTTAACCTGTGTACGATTTGAAATAGTTTTTAAAGCACACGAAAATGGTGTGGCCGCATTGGCTGCATTTCACAGACAATGCGGGGATCCTACTAAATTCGAGGCCGGATGAAATTTGCATCGGGTGCCAAAGGGAAAATCTTGACCTCACGCAGCTACAGCGACCGTATCCACAAGATTTCAGTAACGCGACATGTAACGGTACATTGCAGCCCTAGAGAAAATCAAAAAGTGTAACTTATGGCGCTGGTAATTCTAGAATGTAATATACAATCCCGCTATAAACAAGCTCGACACTTTTCCCAAACTGAAATTGTGTTCTAGTAAAGTTTGTCTTGTTATTAAATGCTGCTGATTGTCGTTTAACATTAATGTGAGAGCTATAACCAGGGCGACTGGAATTATATCCCGGGGAGGACGAAGATATAAATGGGTTGGTCATCTAAATTATACTGCAAGGCCACAAACGATGCGGTGGAATGTAGCATATTTTGTATTTTTTACTGCATCACTGTCTTTTTTTTTACACTAACAATGGGCAGCATTTCTGTCCAATTAATAACAATTTAAAACTCAAATATGGCAAATAACTACACAACAAGGCGTGCTGCAGTGCATTTCTAGTAGCTTTTGAACCGTTTGAGTTACACATTTTTGGGAACAATCTCCAGAAGCAGATTGATTACGTAATGTGCAATAAATACATATTTACGCAAAAACGCAGCGTCCGCAAAAAATCGCCCTGGTAATAACTGCATTGCGATATATTATGGCAGAATGGAGGAAAGGCTCATTACAATAGGATCACAAATATCTGCTGGTTAAGGCTAATAAAGCCATATACAAATACTCGACTTCTAGATAATAATAGTTAAGAGTTCAAAAAAATAAAAACAATCAGATTGCACTACTTTGTTTTTTGATCAGTTACTCTATGGACAGCACTAAAGTTTGGAATGCAGGTGTGATATAATTATGTTAGGGTCAAGAGGGGTAACTACCCCTTCCTTTTATTAAGGCATACTAAAACCCACTTGAACAAGCAGACAACCGGTATCAAAAATAAGATTCTTAGACGCACAAGAGCTCATTGCACCTCTTAAAGCTTCCAAACCCAGACCACGACCTGCAGCCATTGGCAAAAAACACCAGCCCCGTCATTTGACGTAAAGTTCAAGACAAGAACACCAGGACACCAATAAAAGATTTGATCTATCCTTGCTTCCTATTCTCCAAGCTTGACTGTGCCATCAGACGCTACCCACTTTCATCATAAGCACAACAACCTAATCAAAAGACTATTGTAAGATTCCTTCGCTCTATTCACCAAAGCAAACACATGCCCAAGTCCGGCAATCCCTCAACTGGCTACCTAGAGCTAATGTTTAAAGCAACATGCATTACATACAGTGCCCCCAGAGAAAAGTACCACAGCCAGGTATTAAAACCAGGAATAATTGCACCTATAAGTACAATCTATAGTTAACCGTCGACAGACATGTCAATTCATATGTAACATTTCTGGCCCACACTAATATTCTAAAACTCAGGGGACAGCAGCCAATTATAGTACATGCAGGCTCCATAACTCCACCAAAGTGATTCATGATCGTCTCACACGGACATGCAACGTCTGCTATGGTTCTTCAGGATACAGTACTGTACACAGCCAACGGAATTGGCATAGAGTAACTGGAAAGATGCACCACATATTGCTGGCTGATAAATGGAAACTAAATCTAGTCCACAACTGCAGGACCCAACCGGCTAGATAATTGACATTTAAAATTAGATATGGATGACAGTAACATTCTACCTAACCAATCCCCCATACAATTTATCTCTAAACATGACTTGTCAAAGTCATAAACCTTTCAACAACGTATCTCAAAATGGACAACGCAGGGGAGAAACAGGTAAAGAAAGGGACCGGCTGGGTTGTTCAAAGCTGTCAGCCTACTGAAAGCAATCAACTGCGCTCTTACGTTTCACACTATCTGCCACACTAAGTGATGTATCCCTTAATCCAATAACCGCAAGTAGGTGGTCATCACGCACATGGGTACACTTACCGCAGAAGAACACAGACTAAAACAACAGAACCTTAAACATTATAAATGTTTCAACACAGTTAAAGCAGGAAACAGAATATCAACACACTTGCTGGACGGTGGGAACTTTAAGGTGCAACCTTCTAATGTCTGGCATGGGGCGAGCGTTTTCACAGGACCGATTCATAAAGCTGTGGGTTACACCTAAACATAGATTCAATTCATAAAGCACTATCTGTGGGTAGTTTCTTTAGGCATAAGACATGAGTAGGTTTTACGCTCAAAGATTCAAGATGACGTTATTTAAACCTGGAGTATGATCCCCTATCCCAAAAGGTTAGTGAATCGTACCCAATAAATTGGTCAATTCACAAAACTATAAACCCAAAGATTTAAGCCTGCGGTCTAGACAATATAGTCTAATTGACGGCCCACAAATATACTTCCCATCGAGAGGACGGCTTTCAACAGGGCTTGGTAGAAACCATATGATCTACATGGGATAGTACTAGCGATAACACGGCTGGTCTAAAATTTTGTTGGATAGTCGACGCCCCGCCCCCCACATGCCTACAGTAGTTAAGTTTGAGCACATGGAGTTTATCATTTGACAAAGCACGTACTTTTGCTTTAACAACAGTAACGTGCGGCATCTCAGTACCCAGAGCTTATCCCCCCCATCGACAGTCCGAGAAAGAACTTTAGAAACACAATTTACATTCTAGAAACCATCAGAAGGCCAGGTGCATTTTAAAATACATGCCTGGTAATCTTCCTAACATAGGTAGGCTGTTGCACTGATCTGGTTGGGATTCAACTACATGTCCACTGTTAGCAATTAGCTTCATTCAGTACAAGGGAAATACTCATTCTCGGAAACCAAAAGCTTAAATACATCAAATAGCAAAATCACCTTAAATATAATGAGCATAATAAATACCCAAAAAGGCAATTTCGAAGGACTTGAAAAAAGGCCTGTTACGAGTAGTAAGGCTAAGAGTCAGACGCTAAAGGCCATTACCCTGGGATTAAGAGAGGAAGTGACGCATGCGTCCGAGACTAGCGTAACAAACACCGGTTAATGTTTCGAAACACTTGTTTGGTAGGAGACAGCTTCTTAGTTTAGTGGGAGCATTGTCTGTGAATGTAAATGTTTGGCCGTGGTTGTTCGAGTTCATGGGTCTAATCTTTTGGGGTCACAGGGAATTTTATATTGTTTGCTCTATAACGATATGCGACTGAAGAGATAGTGAGAGGTGCTGCGGTTAGTAAGCGGTAGGAAGGTCAATATTTATTTATTTATTTAATGTGATGTTATAGAGCGCGAACTTTACCCGAAGGTGTCAGAGCGCTTTACATAAGAACCAGTTGCAAAACATAAGGACTAATGATTACATGCGTAGCATGTCGTCAAGTTCTGCAGGCCTCGGCACCAGAGGAGAAAGACCGCCCGCACCCACAACATAAGAACCAGTTGCAAAACACATGGACTAAGGATTACATGCGTAGCATGTCACGAAGTTCTGCAGGCCGTGGCACCAGGGGAGAAACACCGCCCGCACCCACAACATAAGAAACAGTTGCAAAACATAAGGACTAAGGATTACATGCGTAGCATGTCGCCAAGTTCTGCAGGCCGCGGCACCAGGTGAGAAACACCGCCTCGCACCCACAACATAAGAACCAGTTGCAAAACATAAGGACTAAGGATTACATGCGTAGCATGTCGCCAAGTTCTGCAGGCCGCGGAACCAGGGGAGAAACACTGCCCCGCACCCACACGGCTGCAGCGATATCTTCCGCTACTGATTTAAAGCTCACCGGCACAGAGCAGAGTTCATCCTAGGCACCACAGGTGGTGAGCGGTGTGGGGGCTCTCCGAGGCAGGGGCGCCGACAAACAGTTTCCTGTGGTCGCAGGCCCCGCAGCAGCAGCGGTAGTCGCGTAGTGCGAGTCCGGACGACGACGCGGCTCAGACAATCCTGCTCCCGGTCCAAAGTCATTGCCGTCAATCTTGGGGCAGAGATACCGAAACGTATCCCTTGTTCGACCGGGTGACTCCGCAGCACAGTGGGCTCCCGAACTGTTGTTCTTTACAGGCTATGCCGATATTTTTGTTGGATTTTGGGGAAAATTAGTTAACTGAGGCTCGGAGCCTCACTCCAATGCGGCCATCTTGTGCCCCTCGAGAGCAATACTCCTTCACCTTAAACGATATCGCATTCCACCACCCTGCCGTAGGTCTCGAAAAGGTTGAGCAGCTCGTTGACGGTGGACGAGTGAACAAATTACAAACGGAAACGTTAAGTTACATGAGGCAAAAGTGACCATTGTGAGCAAACAAAATTAAAGAGGTAGCAAAAAGGTACATTACATGAGGAATAGACTGGGACCTCGGCGAGAGGGAGGGTGTCCCTGAACACCACCATGTTTCTCCGAGGTGATGCAGAAATGCCTCTGAGAAACGCAGCCTCATTTTGGGATTCGCGGGTGTGTTTTTCTTTCTCTCCTCTTCCCATTTGCTGGAAGGTAAAATTCCAGCCAATGGGAAGAGGAGAGAAAGAAAAGAGAAAGAAAGTTAAAAACACACCCCGAATCCCAAAAAGACGGGCCTTGAACGGAGTGACGCCCCTCTCCTCCAATGGCTGGCCTCCGTTTAGGAAGCCAGCCAATGGAGAAGAGGGGCGGGTTCAAGCCCCACTCTCGGAAACATCAGTTTTCTCCCAGCGAGACTGCGCAGGCGAAACCTAAAAAGGGCTAAGTCCTACACAGCTCATATCGTCTCTGAATCACAGCTCGACTGGAACAGGAAAATCATCAATGTTCACCTCAACAAGATGCAGGAGGACCACCCATTACATATTAATACTTTCATTAGCCACAAGTTACACGAGTGATATGCCTCCGTATTTTACACAGCAAACAGGTAAATAGTGGGGACGTTCTGCTGTTTGCTGTACCTGTAGTAGAAGGCCTGTTCTCATACCCAGTGGACACTGCGCATGTGCCAACATCCACAGGCTGTGGGAGATGATAACAGTGCAAGTATAAAGGCCAAGCCCTGTGACCACTGTGCACAGCCGATGGTCATGTATTGGGAGCTCTGAAGTAAGGGGGGCAGGAAGAATGATATGACTGAAAGCAACAACCTTTTGGGTACTATCAACCGGTTTGTACTGTTACAAAGCATGCTTTTTAGGGGGAAAGACCCCCCAAACCTTCCACTTAAAAGAATATATATATTAATGGTATTTTATTGAGGGGGAACCCCTCCAAACTCCCCTTCTATTAATTACCCTTACCACCCTACACACCCCTAAACTCTCAAGTACCCATACCACCCTATGCCCCATCTCAACCATAAACCCTAATACCTTTACCACCCTATACCTGTACCCACCCATAAACCCTAAAAACACCTTCACAACCCAATACCCCACCAAACCCCAAAACCCTAAAAATACCTTTACAACCCAATAACCTTACCCACCCTTACACCCTAATAATATGCTTTCCACCCAATACCCTTACCCACCCCATAACCTTAAAATACCATTACTCACCCCAAAACCCTAAAATACCCTTACAACCCAATACCCTTCTCCACCACTGTTGGTAGTGTTGTCCGCGCAAGAATTACCCGGTGGGATGCTTATAAAGGCGCTAACCCAGCACATTTATTGGTGACCTTTCCACACAAGAAACACAGAGCCACATAGGTTGCTATTGTACCAGTGGGCAGATATAAAGGACCTCAGAAGGGTTACCCTAAATGGGAGCGGGGAGGATAGATAAGGAATCTGCAGCTAGAGTCTCCACCAGATAAGGCTTCATCGAAGATCAGTAACTTGTTCATCTGATACAGACTTCTAACTGCAGATTCTATACCTTTGAATAGATACCCAAGCAATACCTCTCCAGAGGTGGGTCAGCAAACAAAATCAGAATCACTTTTATTCAGTTAGTGTTTTTAACTATAAAAGAATACATAAAACAATAAACAAAAGACATTTTAGAAGCAAATAGTTCAGATACAATCTGCATGAATATCCGGCAATGATTTCCTGATGTTCACATCACTATTCACTTAACACAGTAGAACAAATTGGAAGAGATAGCAAAGATTGTAACAACAAAAGAGCAGTTCTGCACTGTTTAAAATGTAATACAAATTGTTTTAGAATAACAAAATCTCTGAAGTTCATAACATTTACAAAAGAAGACTAAGTGTATTGTGCAGAGATTTCATCACAAGGACATAATCTGTTGTCCTTAAATTGCTGGTCAGGAATAGGATGAGCAACAATAAAATGTATAGTTCCCAAACAAAATCGAATTAAGATACAACTCTGATGGCTAGTTGAAACAAAACAACGATAAAACTGCAAACCGTAAGTCAACACATAATTTCTGTCATTTTCCTTACCTTCCCTGGCTTCAGTAGCCTGGCTTATGAAATTCTGCTTAAATTCAAGTTTTGTATATATATAGAAAGAATACTTTATCCAAGCTAAGGCCTAGAGATTCATAAGAATATCTAATACAATTTACCCAAATAATTTTATATGAACAACCAAGGGACAAACCATATAAAATTAGGGCCCTGTTTAGAGTACATTCAGGCTTAGCCCAGATAGAGTACCAAAACTCCATTGATCGTAATTCAATGGTATCTTCAAACTCAGCCCCTTATGACTGATGAAAGCTGAGGTTGCTTGAGAAACAGCCAAAAGTCTATATTCTCATCCTGTCTGTACGGCCGGACAATCCACATAACCCCAAATATTAACGCCATAGGTATCAACAATGGCCTCATTTTACGGATACACTTCCCACAGATCATCACAAAAGTCTTTGTAAGATTCACTTTTAAGTTCAGCTAGTAGATAAACATGGTGTAGGTATACACCAGCACCTGTTACACATTTGCTGTGCATGCCAGGAGGAATGTGTCGTCTGTGTTCAATAAGGTCGGTATGCTGCAAATCCGGCGTGCTGTAACAAAAACGGCCCCCAGGGGTCCAAAACTGGCCCCCAATCTGGCAGCCCACCGGGGAAATGCCTGGTGCCCACTACAGCCAGTCCAGGCCTGGTACTTAGCCACAAGTAGTTCTTTCAAGGGTACATAGGCCCTTCCTGAACACATTCTGCAGATCAGAGAGTATAGAACGTTCTTCTGCCCAGTTTTCTAACCTCTACAGTAGCACCCAACCCAGGATTTTAACTGAACTTTTAAGAAAAAAGATTGGACGGTAGCACTGAGGATCACCTCTATCTCCTTTCTTAAAAACTAGAGCAATCATTGTACAAGACTAAGAGCAGAGGAGCCCCCCTTACTGACAGCATTCAGCACATTGGTTAATAAAAGAGTCCACAGTGCACAGTTATCTTTAAAAAAAATCAATAAATCACCATCAGGACCCACGGTTTTGCCTGAATGACTCCAAGTTAATGCCAATTGAATTCAGTGCTTCATTTGAAAAACAAATTAAGTGCCAGAGCCCTCATAAGGAGGACACTGTAGCCTACACCACCCGTTGCCCATGCTAGCGCTGCCAATGACAGTACAAAACCAGCTGCTAACCATCACATTCATACAAGTGTGACAGTTCGGACTATTCCAGGCCCTCAGTGCTATAAGATTAGCAAGGGCGGCAGGTATTAGTCATTTTTAACGTATATTGAATTATCAAAAACTGTTGTTGTGCTCACTCTAAATCAGGCAAACAGCCAACCATGTGGCAGAGTGTCATAAGTGCTGGTGCTGCCAATTAAGTGCCGGTGCCGAGCACCGGACACCACAGGCTCAAATTAAACACCGATTGCATTTCATCCAAGCAAAATATGATATGGAAGTAATTAGTGACTCATGGAAATTGTTCATCTTCAACCACTCCATAATTAATATCATTAGAAAAAAATCTGCAATAGTGGTTTATTCATTGATCATCCATAATACCCTGATATAAAGTTGGGTAATCATTGCCCCTAACGTATGGTGAGTTACATACGGACCAGAAGCACAAGTTACCTACCTTCGTTTACGATATATCTGTAAGATACATTAGTTAGTGATAGATTCCTTACCTTAGAATATCCACAGGCCTCAGACTGGATCCGGAAAGTTTTCGTCAGCAGTACCCCTGCGCGTCGGAAGGTGGCATCGTGCTGCTCCGCGTCCGTCGCTGGTATCGTATGCGCCATGATGACGTCACGGAGACTACTTAGGCACCACCCATGCACGCTGAGGTCAGTTCTGTACACGACTTTCCACGCCAGGAACGCAGAGCCATGCAAGAAACTGACCACTGGTGCCATGAAACTAGGGCCCTGAAAGGGATGACCTTAACTCTATAAATCAGTTCGCAGAACGGGGAGGATGGGTGGGGCGGTAAGGAATCAATCCCTAACTAATGTTTCTTACAGATAGATCGTTACCGAAGGTAAGTAACTTGTGCATCTAAAAGAAACGCGTTAGTGATAGATTCCTTACCTTAGAATAGATACCCCAGCAATACCAAACCCGGTGGTGGGTCTTCGAACCAAGATCACACCAGAAAGTCTCGGGGAACAGAACGGCCAAAGAAGCCGTCTCTCCGGACTTGGCTGTCCAGGCAGTGGTGCTTGGTAAAAGTGTGCAGCGAGGCCAACGTAGCTGCCCGACAGATGTTCTGCAAGGGAACGCCGCGTCCCAAGGCAGTAGTGGCTGCCGTTGCCCTGGTAAAATGGGCACGCAGCCCCACAGTAGGCACCTTCTTAGCCAACGAGTAACAGGCTTTGATGCTCAGAGCAAGCCACCGAGAGATGGTCGGTTTGTGCACGGCCCAACCTTTCTTGGCACCCACGTAGCCAACAAAAATTTGGTCCCCTACCCGAAACTGTTGTGTGTGCTTTAGATAGAACGAGAGCGCACATTTTGGGTCCAGACGGTGGAGCCTCTCTTCCTCTTTTGAAGGATGCGGAGGCAGAAAGAAGGTGGGCAAAGTGATAGTCTGACTGATGTGGAAGGGCATGACAACTTTTGGCAAGAAAGAAGGACGAGCCCTTAAAACCACTTTGTCCGGATGAACAGAGAAAAGGAGGTTAAGAAGACAGAGCCTGGAGCTCACTCACTCTGCTAGCAAAGGTGATAGCTACCAGGAAAGCCGTCTTTAGTGAGAAGACGGAAGGGACAGTTATGAAGCGGCTCAAAGGGAGCGCACATCAGATAGATCAAGACAAGATTTAAGTCCCATTGAGGCATTATGAAAGGCACGGGAGGAAACGTGTGTCTAATGCATTTCAGGAAGCGATTAACAACTGGGGACTTAAAAAGAGAAGGCTGATCTAGAAGCCGTAGAAAGGCGGAAACGGCTGAGAGATAACCATTGATACTGCCCAGAGCAGAGCCCTGCTGGGCCAAAGAGAGAAGGAACAGAAGAACCTAGGAAAGAGGGGCCGAAAGGGGATCCACAGCTTTTGCTGTGCACCATGCCACAAATGTGTTCCACCTGCAGGCGTATACCGTCATAGTGGAGGGACACCTGGCTGCCAGAATAATATCACAGACTTCGGAAGGAAGGTCGAAAGCTGTCAACTGTCGCAGCTCAATCTCCAAGCATGGAGGTGGAGGCTGGACAGGTTCGGGTGGAGGACCGTCCCCTGCGACAGAGGATCGTCCCGAAATGGCAGTCGGATCGGGGGATCGATCGCCATGCTGAGTAGCTCGGGATACCAGTACCTTCGTGGCCAATCCGGAGCCACAAGAATGACTTGGGCCCGGTGACGCCAGATCTTCTTTAGCACTCTAGACAGCAGTGGTAAATGTGGAAAGGTGTACAACAGACCGCAGCACCACTCGTGACGTAAAGCGTTGCTGAGCGAGCGCCGCCGGCTTGGAAATTCCAACGCGCAGAACTGATTACATTGCGCATTCTCTTCGGTGGCAAATAGATCTAACCAAGGCTCTCCCCACTGCAGAAAGAGACCTTGCACCACGTCCGAGTTCAGATGCCATTCATGATCCAACATGCACCGGTGGCTGAGTTTGTCCGCCCTGATGTTAAAAGAACCTGCCAGATGTTGAACCACCAAGGAAATGCCTTGATGTTCCAGCCATGTCCAGAGGCGGAGAGCCTCCAGACATAGGGTCCACGACCCCACCCCGCCCTGTTCGTTGCAGTACCACATGGTGGTGGTGTCGTCCATGAACACCTGCACTACACTTCCCCGGACAGAGGGTAGGAATGCTTTCAGTGCATATCGGCACGCCCGAAGCTCCAAAAGGTTGATTTGGAGCCGGGACTCCACCTCTCCCATGTGGCCGTCCCATTCCAGGAGGGACACATCCGACTCCACTGTGTGCTCCAGTTGGGGAAGAGAGAGGGATCTGCCATTGACCCAATGGCGATTCGTGAGCCACCACTGCAATTGTCATGCAGTGCCCGCCGAGATCTGGACGTGATCGGACAAGTTGCCCTGATGCTGTGCCCACTGGAACTTCAGTTCTCACTGCAGAGTCCGCATATGCCATCTGGCATGTTGCACTAGCAGGAGGCAGGAGGCCATTAGGCCCAGGAGCTGGAGGCTCATCCTGACTGAAACCCTGGATAGAGGCTGAAAGATCGGAATCATAGCCGGAATATCCTGGACTCGCTGCTCGGGAGGATAAACCTGAACCTGCGTCGAATCCAGAACCGCTTCGATGAAGAAGAGTTTCTGAGAGGGACTCAGGTGCGACTTCGGCACGTTGATGGAGAACCCCAGCAAATGCAGGAGGTCGGCCGTAGTCTGGAGGTGGGAGACGACTGCCTGGGGCGAGCCCGCCTGCAACAACCAGTCGTCGAGATAGGGGAAGACTGGAGGCCCTGACCTGCGCAGATGAGCTGTGACCACTGCCATCACTTTTGTGAACACGCGAGGGGCACTGGTAAGGCCGAAGGGGTGCCCGGCCAACTGAAAATGCTCTTGGCCTACCGTGAACCACAGGTAATGCCGGTGGGCCGGCAGGACGGGAATATGAAAATATGTGTCCTGAAAGTCCAACACTACCATCCAGTCTCCAGGGTCGAGGGCAGCCAAGACCTGAGCTAGAGTCAACATCTTGAACTTCTCCTTCCGAAAAAAAGTGGCTGACGTTCCTGAGGTCCAAGATGGGACGCAGGCCCCCTTTCTCATTCTTGGGGACCAGAAAGTAGTAAGAATAACGACCACGTCCTACTTCTGGCCCAGGAACGCGCTCGATGGCCCCCTTGGCCAAGAGGGCCGTGACTTCCTGCTGGAGAAGCACAAAATGGTCCCCCGACATGCGGTGGTACTGAGGTGGCATGACTGGAGGGGCAGTCTTGAAGGGGAGGGAGTAGCCCCTTTGGACTATTTGCAGCACCCACCTGTCTGAGGTAACGGAATGCCAGTGGGGAAGGTGATGGAGAATCCTGGCGCCCACGCCGTGCCCCAAAGATTGGACTAGGAAGGCTTTGAGGCGGACGCTGCGGGAGTGGAGTTGAACTGACCCGCACGCCAAGAGGTCCGTGACTTCCTGCTGGAGAAGCGAAAAATGGTCCCCCGACATGCGGTGGTACTGAGGTGGCATGGCTGGAGGGGCAGTCTCAAAGGGGAGGGAGTAGCCCCTTCGGACTATTTGCAGCACCCACCTGTCCGAGGTAACGGAACGCCAGTGGGGAAGGTGATGGAGAATCCTGGCGCCCACGCTCTGCCCCAAAGATCGGACTAGGAAGGCTTTGAGGGGGACGCTGCGGGAGTGGAAGCGGACTGACCCGCACGCTAGCCCCCTGTCCCGCCGCGGCAGGAACCACGGCCGCCCTGAGTTTGGTTCTGCGCAGGCTTGTGGCTGAACGAATGTGTCGGGGTGCCCCTTCCTTGGCCACGAAAGGAACGAAAAGCAGACATGGCCGGGCGCGTGTTGGAGAGACCTAAGGAATTGGCCGTAGCCCGGGAGTCCTTAAAACGCTCCAGCGCACAATCTACCTTATCGCCAAACAGGCGTGTGCCACCAAAGGGCATGTCCATAAGAGAACTTTGTACATCCCCTGAAAAACCAGTGGACCGCAACCAGGCTTGGCGACAGAGGGCCACTGTCGTGGAAATCACCCTGCCCAGAGAGTCCACGGTGTCCAGTCCACACCTGATAGCGGACTTTGGTCCACCTTTCCCCTCAGCAACAGCTTGGGAAAGCACTGTCCGAGCCTCCTCCGGACACTGAGGCAGCACCTGCGCAACTGTGTCCCACACAGCATGGGGAATAGCGGCCCAAGAGGCATGCAGTGTTCAACGACCGCAGCCCTAAGCTGTCAGATGAAAACAGTTTCTTGCCGAACTGTTCCAGCTGCTTGGATTCCTTATCCGGCGGAGCGGTAGGGAATGCGCTCTGGGAAGTTGAGGCCTGGATGACCAGGTTCTCCGGGGTTGGGTGGGTAGACAGAAAAGCAGGGTCCCCTGGGGCCAGGCGATGGTGCCTGGCAACTTTCTTAACCACGGGAACCCCCATGGCTGGTCTAGACCAGGTGCCCATCAAGACGTCAGTTAAGGCCTCATTGAATTGCAGCACGGGCTCCAAAGAGCTTGCCGCCGGGTGAAGTACTTCAGTGAGGAGATCAGTCTTGAGGGTCAATGTAGGCAGGTCGAGGTCAAGGGTCTCAGCCGCCCTACGGAGCACCACAGCGCATGTAGCCCCCTCCTCTTTCTCCTCACAGCAGGAGGAGAAAGAAAAGCAGGGTCAGAGGAGAGGTCAAGGCCACGGGCATCCTCTCGCTCTTCTGTCCATTCCTGTTCCGACCTACACTGCAGTGCGAGAGGGTCCTCAGACCCCTCCCAGTATTCCCCTTCCTCCACTGCCTGTGGAACAGGCTGCGGCAGTGGGGGGGGAGAGGGGGGGAATACAAATTGCAGAACATCACAGGGAACGGCGACGGTCCGGTTCTGTGTCCCAATTAGGGTCTCAACTAGGGGCAAAATTGTCCGGAAACCCGGGCAAAGGCGGTGGCGGAAAGAACGGAACCCATTGCGGCAAGGGTGGGCCCTCAACTGGGACTGCGGTTGCCGAAAGCGTGCTGGCGGGAGCCCGAGGCCTGAAAAGGCGGTCCATGGCTGCAAGAAAATCTTGCACCTGGGCAGGAGTCGCTTCTTCGACTTCTTCTCATGTCGTCTCTTTCCCGATTCCGAGTGTGAAGACTTCGACCCGAGGAGCAATGATGATGGCTCCGCGATCGGTCCCTCGATCGACCCCTGGACCTCGAACGGCGTGAAGAAGACTGCCGGGCCTCTAGCAGCTTACGGGACCGCTCCCGTAAGGCCTTAGGAGCTATGGCCAGCAAGCGGAACATGATCGGGAGTCATGGTCGCGCTCCAGACAGTAGAGACAGACGCCATGGGGGTTGGCCACCGACATCGGGCAGTGACAGGCCCCACGGGACTTAAATTCAGGCGTCCCTACGTGGCACCAGGAGTCAAAGACTGAAAAGGAGAAGACAAAAAGTCTCAAAAGGATGGTCAAAAAGTGACTAGGGTACGTGCTCTAACCGGATCTGCGCTTGCTGGCACGGGAAAAGAAAGAATTGACGTCAGCGCGCTGGGTGGAGCCTAAGTAGTCTCTTTGACGTAATCTCGGCACCTACGACGCCAGCGACGGTCGAGGAGCAGCACAACGCCACCTTCCGTCACGCAGGGGTAATGCTGACGAAAACTTTCCGGATCCAGTCTGACGCCTGGGGATATTCTAAGGTAAGGAATCTATTAATTTCTTTCAGATAAGAATTGTCTTTCAAAGAAGTAGCTTTAACCAAATTAGCCTATGTCTCCTCCCTAATGATAGACTTCCTCATTTCCAAAAATTGCTTATACTGGGCTCTACATTGAATTACTGCTGCCCAGTCTTTCGGGTCACTTTTTAATACCTTTTGTAAATACTTGTCTGCCTTCCTACATGAATCATCTAACCATTCTTTGGCACAATTTCTCTGAGCTGTAATATTCCTAGTTAGTTTCACATCATTGACAGCAGAACAGCCAGGTTCAAATGATTTCTAGTTAGGACTACCCTTGTCCATTAGGCAGACAATAAATACATTCTTATTCTGAGAAATTAAGCCAGAAAGGTACTCCTTAGGTTCAATCCTGGACCATTTAATATGAACCCCATTTGGTCTAGTAACATTTAGGTTCCCTACAACTGAATGACCTTTCTTGCGGGTAATGCCCAGTTTAAGATTAACAGCTACCATATTATGATCACTCATACAGGTTAGAATTACTTTAAAATCCCTCAAGAGCGGGACTATATTCTTAGAAACTAATATGTGATCAATCATACTGTGTGCTCCTCATCCTGTAAAAGTGGGCATACTCTAGTCACACCTACACCGAAAATCACTGTCGAACCTTAGATTAAAAGAACAGAATAGTGTATTTAAGGCATCCCCATAAAGTGAGTGTAAAAAATGTGTTTGACCTTCCCCCAGGTCATCTTCAAAAACCCCACACAGCCTTAGGATCACTTATCTGCACAAGTGGGCATTAAAATCAAATGTCCAAACAAAAAACACTATAGGTTTTAATGGTGTAATATGTTTACCAAAGGCCGAGTCTAAGGCTGCCACTACATTCATATTTTTTAAATTAAAACAATTATTATTATATTATTATAAAAATTTATTATAAAAGGATCGGTGTTTGTGTTAATACTTAGGCAAAGAAAATGAGAATTGTCATTAAGAAGCCACCTACATTTTACAGGTAGAAAGATGGAAACTAAAATTGCTAGTCCCCCTTTTGCTCGTCCAGCTCTAGGGGTTTGTGCAGGGGTGGCATATGTGAAAGGCCCATTACACAAATGTCTCCTGGAGACAGTCAATACTAAAACGTGTTATAGCAGCTAATCAGTTCAGATCATTTAACTTACTGAGTATACCTGCCACATTCTAAGAACCCGTTTTAGTGTACCCTCCGTTTGATTAACTTCGTAGGCTTGTTAAAAATGTGGCTGGGATTCTTATACGCACAACACACGATAGTAAGGGGTCAAAACAAAAATTCTAACTGAATTGGATCTCTACAACACCTGAACGGAACTAGAAGACAGACAGGAAAAACAGGAAAGAAATAAAGAAGTGGCCTAATTGTCACTAATACTCCTCGTCTCTTCCTGGATGATAAGGATTTCCTGCGAGATTGGTCCCTTATCGCCTGGAAGTGTACGAGAGATTGGTTGGTGCTAATTATCAAAACTGCCAAAAAGGCAGCAGATAAGATTCTCATAGAGATCCAGATTCTTGAGGGGCAGATCAAGACTACCCTCACTTCTAAGATTTTTACTAAGAATCAGGATGAAAACAACAAGGCCAACAAGGAGTTTAGGGATTCCATCCTTTTTTACAAAACTTGAGAAGTGTAAGAAAGACCTTGCAAAATTTGCTATGGACAAAGTTTATCCATACACTCATGAGAGCTATGTACCTGTGCCCTTTAACAACAAAGGAAGGAAGGGGGGCTCAACCTACGGCACCTCCAGTTCCGATGCAGGATCTAGCGACTCGGACAATTCAAGCCCTATGAATACCAACAAAAGAGGCAGAGGCAATAATAGGAGGAATTGGGGTAGATACAATTCAAACTATGGACCACCCCCGCCCCCTCCTTGGTGGCAACCGTCCCCTTGGGGCATACCAACCTATCCACCGCAAGGAGGTTCTTTTGGTCCCCAAAACTTTTACCCTGATTATTCACAGCAGTCTTTTTTAGGCTATGGCCAAGGGAGACCGAGGGGCCGACGCAGATCCCAACAGCAGGGCCAGGTCCAATGGAACCTACCACCTCCAACCTTGGACCTGAGGAACGGGAAGCAGATTTCCCGAGCAACACCAGGGACATCAGCAGAGCATCCCTCGTAATGAACCTAAGCTCTCACACCTTGTCTGATATTGAAGAACAGGTACTCAATAGAGGACTTGGGTTTGTTTCAACTAACAAAACAGACCCCTTCCTCGCTAATATTGAGATGAACAAATTATTTCGCAAGATTAGATTGCACTTCTTGTTTGCCAATAAAGATGGTCTGGCGAATGATCTCAACCCTGATACTACTGATGACAATACTGGTCTACGGAAACCGTCTAGGTTCAATCCTACTACAATAGGCTTACCTGCTCAGGTATCAGCCTTTGAAGAAGCTGTAGACCACGATCTACAGCTTCTTTTGCAACAACACCAAAAACCTTTCATCAACCTCAGTAGAAATGAACAACTAGCACTTAATGGAATAGCAAACAACTCAGCTGTCGTGATAAAGCCGGCGGATAAAGGGGGTGCCGTAGTTCTTCTGGACACGGACACCTATCGGGAGGAATGTTTGCGGCAATTAAATGACAACAAATTTTACCGCAAATTGGCTTGTGACCCTACCCCTAGACTTACCACCATTATTGGCACGATTGTTGAAGAAGCCTTGGCAGAGGGTTGGCTCACGGTCAAAGAGTCACAATTTTTATGTGCCACCAATCCAGTCATGCCATATTTCTATGTGCTGCCCAAGGTCCATAAACCCCAGAGGCCACCGCCAGGGCGCCCTATAATCTCGGGCATAGGCTCATTGTTAGAGCCTTTATCTACGTTTGTGGATTGTTTCTTGCAACCTTTGGTCTTAGAGATGCCTACTTATCTAAAAGACACCAAAACAGTGCTCAGAATCCTCCCTGAAGTGAGTTACGACGCCGAACAAGACCTCTTGGTCTCGTTCGACGTAGAAAGCCTCTACACTTCCATACCTCAAACTGAAACTCTAGAGGTAATAGAGGGCCTTCTTGAAACCCGAGATCTTAAATCCATCACACCTGTCGGGTTGATCATGAATTTAGCGACTTTGGCTATGACCGAAAACTTTTTTGCTTTCGAGGACTCCCTGTACCTACAGATTAGCGGGACCAGCATGGGCAGCGTTTTTGCCCCGAGTCTCGCGAATTTATATGTACATCATTTTGAGCAACTACATGTGCTCACTCCAACTAACCCATTTAAGAACAATGTGCGTCTATGGAAGCGTTACATTGATGACGTGCTGGTGGTTTGGCGTGGCACTATTGAGAACTTGAACAGATTCCACGTGTGGTTAAATGAGCGGAATCCTTTTCTGAAATTTACCATGGAATTCAGTGCAGAAGAGTTATCTTTTTTGGATCTGTTGGTTACATCTACTCCGTCAGGTTTACATACTGAAATATATCGGAAACCGACAGCAAGGAATTCCCTTTTGAGCTATCAGAGCTTTCATCCCAAAGCCCTGCTTGATAATCTGCCATACGGGCAATTTCTTGGTATCCAACGAAATTGCTCGACCAAGCCGGCTTTTGAGGTACATGCTTCGAACCTCGAGAAACAGTTGGTGGAAAAGAAGTACCCTAAAAAACTTGTTAAAGCAGCCAAAAAGCGCGCTCTAAACAATAACAGGGATGGTCTTCTTGAACTTCTGCCTCCAAAAGAAGCACCGAAGAGAATAACTTATGTTAACACCTTCAGTACAAAGTCAAACCTTATTCAGAAAATAGTGAAAAAGCACTGGGCCATCCTGAACACAGGGGGAGACACTGTCACTCTACCCCCTCCCCTCTTTGCTTTTAAACGAGGACGGAATGTAAAGGATCAGTTGGTCCATACGAGACCTAAGACCATGAATCCCTGCACCATAGGAACCCTCTGGGACATGCCAGCTGTCACGGGACACCATCCCTGTGGCAGCTGTGTGGCCTGTCCATTTACAACCAAATCGACACAGATTGACATTGGTACAGGGCGCCCCTGGGAGCAGCGCCGTTTCACTAATTGTAACAGTCAAAATGTCATCTATTTAATCACATGTCCCTGCAATATGCAGTATGTAGGGATGACTGCACGCAAAGTGAAACTGAGGATTTCTGAGCATAGGAGCTCCATCCGGTGCTCCAAACAGGCTACCAGACTTACAGCTCACTACATAGAGGTTGGCCATTCTCCTTCTGAACTCAAGTGGACAATCATTGAACAACCTATGATTCCATCACACATCACAGACATCAGTGGGTTCTTATTTGGCAAAGACCAAAAATGGGTGTACAAACTTCGATCAGATAAAATAGGTCTCAACGAACCGATCCCATGGATGTCATTATGATGAAAGGGACGTGATTCTGTGACCTCTGAGTTATCTCAGTTAGGCCCTTATCTGGGCACATTGCATAGTAATAACACTGACCAATCTTCCCCCCTGTTACTCTACTGCCACCTAGTAAGATCTCCGGGAGTTTGGTACATATTTGAAATATACCCCTTTCAACTGATCGCCATACGCAACATTCCTTTGCCACCTGGTGGATTGTTGCTTTTGTGTATTGGACACTCTTTGGTCAATTTCCCCAAATAGTGGTTTATGTTCACCAGAACACCTTTTTAATGCACATCATTAGCGCTACCATCATTATTATTTTAAGACACTCGCTTAGCTAACTGCTGGGGTTCTTATTTTAATCACATGTCTTCCAACTGAGCGCTGTATGCATAAATCTGTCTACATTCTGTGAATTGATATATATGTACTTTGGACATTCCTTTTCCATTTTTTCAAACTTAGCGCAGTATGATTGCTAACTTCTTATCGTACTGTATGCCAGCAGGGCGACCGTTATTATATAAATACATTCGGTCAGTCTTTTAATAGCGTAATTGGGAATAAGACTTCAATCCCCATAATGCCTAGCCGTGCGCACACAGACTGACGTCATGACTGACGTCATCGACATGCGGCGCTGTCTCCTTCCTGCCGGATTAAATCAACAAGCTGAACACCGCGTCGGTACCTCCCACGTCAGCCCAGAGGGACGCCCGGGGTACCGACGGTCAGGTAGGCTGAGACCTCGTCTGTTCTTCAATATGAGGGCAGTGTCTGGGATGTTTATTCTTTAAGCCCCGAGGTCACAATCCATGACGGGTCTCCGGTATAACTCGAAGGGCAGTCTTTGCTCCTTCCTTTGAGAAACAACCTTAAGACAGGCGTGATTACTCACAGTTTTTGCACGCTTGCGGCTCTTTGCTCTCCGCTTCTCTGAGAAAAGGCTGTGGAGGCAGTTTTGAGTTTCATGCCATGTTACTTCTATGCGCAGTGTACGTTTCATTTACTGTGTGTTTCTTGCACCAGTGTAATCTGCATAACGTGCAGGCTCTTTCATTTGTGCAACTTAGAGCCCGTTTTGTGCTCCCCTGTAAACCAGTTCCATACCATCGACAATTGTTCATGAGTGGGGCTCTCAATGGCCTGATTAAGATTTATTATGGTCAGAATAAAAGCACGATACACACTTGGTTTTAAAATACATGATTTGTGTGTGAGGTCTTCTGCTTGAATAGCGTGATGACTTTGATGTCCTAATGGTTCCCTTTCATTTTACTTATGTCTTTTCGCTACTTTAGAGCGGTGCCTCGCTTTACCTGCGCTGTAGCCAGGTGAGGTGGGTCTTTCTCTCCTGCCAGTTAGGTAAGTGAGCAATTACAAATTTGGTGTTGTAAATAGGGATGTGTTAGACGCACATATAGGCGACCACATCTGACAAGCACTGATTATGATAAAAGGTTTTCTGGTTTTGTGCACTTACATTGTGATCTGCACTTAGAAATGTTGATTTTTCTTCTGTTTTCTTTCTCTACATATACGTTTTCTGAATGGACCTGCTTTTGGCATATGAATACTATCAGCCAGGAGAAAGATGGTATCGCTACTTTACAGGTGATATCCATTTACTTTTTTGTTTTCCCACTCATTCCTTGCACAAGCAGTAGCGTAATTTGGTCCTGAAGAAGCAGCTGGATATTGTTTGATCTGATAAGTCTGCAGAAACATGTCGACCCTATTTTCCAACGGTGGATATTTGTTCAAACCACCACGCACTCCTTTCTTTTAACATTTAGGGAAGAAGCGAACTCTAATAAATTTCCTCTTTGCTTCTTTACCTAATTTTATAACCAGTTTTTCACTATTCACCGTGCACTTCACGTTTTTTGCACTTATAGCACTGCTTCAAGTCACCACCAAAATACCTATGTTCTCCCTCTTGTTGGTCCGCCACATGTAGGATTAGGCATTTAGATATCTGCCAATCCACTGTGGGTCTATACATCTGTGGCTCAGAGGGTGCAGGATCCCAGATGATGAAGGGCGGATCCGAGTGGTGACTGATGGGAATTCTCCCTTAGTGACAGGAGACCCTAGGTGTGATTTAATTGACACTTCTTTATTTCTTTCCTGTTTTTCCTGTCTGTCTTCTAGTTCCGTTCAGGTGTTATAGAGATCCAATTCAGTTAGAATTTTTGTTTTGACCCCTTACTATCGTGTGTTGTGCATATGGTTTTGGGATATTAGTATTGTTGGGTCACTAAACTATCCCTTAGACCCTCCCCTATCTGTTTTGTGTTATGGGATTCTTATACCCCAGCCTTCATTTGATTAGTAAAAAGTGTTCGGTACCCATAAAAACAAAAAAGGGAGCCTTAACCTCCTGACAGAATCGAGTGAGTCAATCGAGACTGTTAATGGGTGTTAATCGTTCAAAATGATTGGATGTTCAGATGTTGTATGTTACCTCATTCAAAACTGGGGCCACTGGTTGTGTAGGTGAGACCCTCCAGGAATTAACATCAACTTGCCTATAAAAATAACCTAATGGGACAACTGTATGTGGGTCAATTGTAAATCATGGGTTTTGTAAAAAATAAAATTCACTAAACCCAGATTCCTAAAATTAATTACCCTATAATCCCCATTCCAGGACTTTTTAAAATCTCAAATCCAGTTTACCCTACAGACTAACCAGATTTCTCTGTAGGGCTGATCAGTATTCCTCACCCTTTTTGATAACCAATTTGCAGTTTTGTTCTGCAAAGCCACCTGGGTCTCAGTATAATTACTAGGAAGGGGCTGTATGTTTTTGAACAGTCAGTTCAGGGTAGGGAAGGGAGAGGGGTTTGCGGATGACACAGTCAAGGATCTTGAACCACCACTGCAGGTCTTTTGTAGTTCACTCCAATATATGAGCCAGGTCGGGGAGATTTCCCTGATGCTACGCCCACTGGGGCATCAGGTCTAAATGCAGAGTAATTATATGCCAATGAACATGTGTTACCAGCAGGATTCAGGAGGCTATGAGGCGCAGCAGCTTCAGAGTCAGTCTCACCGAAATCCAGGATAGAGGCTGAAACACAGGAATCGTAGCCCAAATATCCTGAAGATGAAAAGCATCTGAGAAAGAGTCAGATGTGACTTTAGCATGTTTATATTGAACTCCAACAAACATATCTGCAGTAGTCTTGAGGTGGGAGACAACTGCCTGGGGCAAGCCGGCCTTTAGCAGCCCGTAATCGATGTAGGGGGAAGTCTGGAACCCCGACCTACCCAGCTATGTTGTAACAACTACCATCACCTTGGTGAACACCCGAGGGATGCTGGAGGCAAAAGGAGAATAGCAAACGGATTCTTCTCATGGCCCACCATGAACCCATGAACCGCAGGTAGCATCTATGGACAGGCAGGAAGGGAAGGTGTATGAAGGCGTCCTGCAAGTCCAATGCTACCATCCAGTTTTTAGGGTCTAGGGCAGACAAAATCTAAACTAACGGGAGCATCTTGAATTTCTCCTTGTTCTTGAGAAGGCGCTGGTCTAGAATAGGCAGATGATGACGGATCCTACTGCTAGCTGAGTGCCTTTGATGGTATGTGGAAAAACTAAAGAGGTTTTGAGGCTGCTGCTGCCAAGGGATGGTGGGCCCACTGGCTTTATCTCCCACAAGGCTTGTGGGGACGATGTCCAGGAAAGGACTGAGAAGTCTGGTGGCTTTGGTGGCTTGGTGGGAATGGATGCCATTGGTAGCCCCTACAGTAGCCACAGAAGGTTTTAAAGGCAAAATGGAGGTGGTGTGGAGCCATGGAGGTGTTCAGCTGTCCTTAAACACTCCAGCGCTGAATCTGCTGTGTCCCCAAAGATACAGGTGCCATTGAAGGGCATGCCCATAAGGGATGCCTGGGCATGCCCATAAGGGATGCCTGGACATCCTGTAAAAACTAGATCTCAAACAGGCGTGGCCTCTCAGTGCCGCTGAAAACACAATTGCTCTGCCTAGTGAGTTGGTCGTATCCAGTATGCAGTGAATGGTGAACTATGCTGGTTCTCTGCCATCTGCAATAGCCTGTGATAGTATGGCTCGGGCTTCCTCCGAGAACATGGGCAGCACTTGCACAACCGAATCCCAAACTGTGTGGGTGTACCGGCCGAAAAAGCACACAGTTTTCACAGACCGCAGTGCAAGGCTGGCAGAACACAACATCCTCTTGCCAAAGCTGTCCAGCATATTGGATTCCCTATCTGGTGGTGTGGTGGAGAACCCACCAGGGTTGACCTTGGAGGTAGAGGCCTGGACAACCAGGCTCTCTGGGGAGGGATGCTATGTCAGGAAAGCTGGGTCCCCAGGAGCGATGGTGGCGGGCAATTGTCCTGTGCACAGGCGCTCCTGTGCAGGGCTCGGGCCTGGCGCGCGCAGATAATGTGTAAGGGCTTTGTCAAAAGGGAGGAGAGGTTCTGAGGGGCAACTCCTGGCTGAAGCACCTCTGTCAAGATGTCCATCTTGACTGCCACTGAGGGCACGAAAGGTCCAGGACCTCAGTAGCCCTTGTCACTACTATAGCAAATGAAGCCCCTTAATAATAATAATAATAATAATAATAATAATAATAATAATAATACTGATACTTATAAAGCGCGAACAGCTACCTCACCTGGAGGTGTCCCGGCACTATGTGAGCAGCTTAGCAGAGCAAGTAGCAAAAAGAGGTTTAGATTTTCTGCGTAAAGAGCCAAGTTTTTAATTGCTTCTTAAATCCAGATTCTGACGCTGCAGACTGGATAGAGGATGGTAAGGTGTTCCACATTTTCACTGTGCCAGCAGAAAAGGACCTGCCTCCAAGTCCGGCCTTTCTAACTCGTGGGGCGTGTAACTGGAGCAGGGAGTTCGAGTGCAGGAGCCTCGCTTGGTGGTAGCGGGGGAGTCTCAATTTTAAATATTTTGGGCAGGTTCGCCGAAGTGCCCTAAAAGCCAGGGTCAGAACTTTAAATTTGATTCTGCTTGCCACTGGGAGCCAGTGCAGCTCGCGCAGATGCGGAGAGATATCTTGTCTGAAAGGGATATGCTTTATCAGCCTCGCAGCCGCATTCTGCACGGTCTGCAATCGTTGAATCAAATATTTTGGTAAGCCAAGGTAGAGGCCATTCGCGTAGTCCAGCCTAGATGTAACGGTCGCATGGACTTCCGTCTTGCGGCAATCTACTGGCAATAAAGAGATAAACTTGCGGAGATTCCGGAGTTTATGTAGACATCATGCTGTGACCTGTTGAATGTGGGAAGAGAAGGAGAGGCTATCATCCCATCTCACCCCCAAGTTCTTTGCATTAGTGCTGGGGATCGGCGGGGATCCATTTCAGATGGCCACCACAGGTCCGATGGGGGTCGACTATCTTTGCCAAAGAAGACCACCTTGGTTTTACCTGCGTTCAGTTTTAATTTGTTGGTGTTCATCCAACTGGCTACATCACGGAGGCAGCCCTTAAATTTGCTAAATACTGACTCCGACGCTTCTGAATAGGGAAAGACTAGCTGTGTATCGTCAGCGTCCGAAATCGCCTTTATCCCCCATTTGGCAATCAGGGTGAAAATTGGAGCTAAATACACATTGAAAAGTAGAGGGCTAAGTGCCGACCCCTGGGGGACTCCACACCAGAGGCGTTTTGGTTTAGAGGAGAAGGGACCCAAAGCCACTTTCTGGGAGCGGTCGGTTAGATAGGAATGGAGCCAACCCAAAGCTTTATCTTTTAGACCGATATCCTCTAACCATTGTAGCAGTCTGCCATGGTCTACAGTGTCGAACGTGGCAGATAGATCCAGGAGCACCAGCATTGCTGATGCTCCTGAATCTAAGGACCACCTAATCGACTCAGCCACCTCGATGAGGGCGGTCTTGGTACTGAAACCCGATCTAAAACCTGATTGAGTTTCATGTAGGATCCTGTTTTCCTCAACGAAGCTGTTCAATTGACGTTGTATCAGTTTTTCAAGCATTTTGCCTGGGGCTGCTAATAGGGAGATCCGGCGAAGATTGCTAAGGTCCTCGGGCGCACCATTAGGTTTTTTTTTCAAGGGGAGAAGTGTGGCATGTTTCCAGCACTCAGGGAACACCCCCGATGCAATAGACGTATTCCAAATGTGTAGGAGTGTCATTGCGATTGAGCCTGACATCAGATTCCACAGCTTAGGCGGACAACGATCGTCCGGGGCCACAGATTTACATTTTTATTTCCTCCAGTGCCTCCAAGAAAGAGAGAGAGTGAAATTGAGCTAGGGTTGGGGTGGGTACGCTATCTTAAACCGTGTCCGCCATTACTGTGGGGCCAGGATCCGTAAAAGTATTGTAAACTTTCGTAATTTTATTGTCAAAGAAGTCAGAGATGTCTTCGCAGAGTCTCTCCCCCAGGAATGACTTCTGTCTCAATGACTCTCGGCTTAAAAAAAGATTGGACAATCTTAAAGACTTCTTTGCTCGATTGCTCAGCTTGCTGGATGGAGGTCGCAATAAAACGTTTTTTGGCTTTTTTTTATAGATTTATGAAGATCACGGAGGGCTTTTTTATAGCAAATTTTAGCTGATTCACAATAATTTACTCGCCATGCGTGCTCCAGTCTCTTACAGTTGCTTTTTTCAGCCATCAGTTCTGAAGAGAACCAGGGGGCGGAGGGTGACTCTCTGCGTGACGTGGAGAGTTTTGCTGGGGCGATGGTCTCCACCGTTTTGCCTATCCATAGATTCAACGCCACTGCATCTGTATACACGCCCGTGGTCAGAGCTGGTGGATCAATTGCCAGGGCAGGGCCTAGGGTGTCTACTGATAAGTTCTTCCTGTGCACATAGGAACGTCTCCCATTTGCCTGATTCCAAGAAGGCAGTGTAATTAAAAAAGAAATCAAAAAATGATCAGACCAGAGCAGTGGCTTTCTCCATAGCCACAATAAGAGGAGAGGCCAGGCAAGTTCCTCTTACCATTTGTCTTCGGCTGCATCAAGGTGGGATTGGTGTAACCATATGGATCCTCGGATCCTCCTCAGTCATGTTCCTCCCCAAGCTACTTGAAAAAAACATGCCCTGGCTCTCACTCAGATGGTTGAAATCCAGCTGGAGTCAAGGTTAGGAGACACTGACCCTGCTATGTATCAGAGTCAGTATGATTATGGAGTCGGCACCTCAATGGGGTATCAGCGGTGCTGGGAACAACATCGCTGGAATGGGCTTCGAGGAAGGTTATAGTCTTGTGATTGGAGCTGGTGCGGATCCAGAACCGGATCCAAGGGGCACCTACAAAACCCATGGGATCCAAAGGCGCTTGATATGGATCTGCCTGCCCAAAAATGGGGTGCATGGCCTCATAAAAGTCTCGAAGTAGAGCGCGGGTCGCTTAGGCTCCAGGAAACTTAGGGAGACACGGAGCGGGCCAAAAGGCAGGCTCCGTGTGAGGGTGGGACCTAGAGTAACATCATTCCTGTGCCTTATCTAAAGGTTTGGACCAGCCAGGTGAAGTCGAACAGAGGTTCGACTTCTTTTATTTTTGGAGTTTTAGTGAGACATACCTGACGACTTTAGAGCGATGATGAAAACCTGGAACGACTTCGCAAATGGGCCCTCATGACTGGGACCTGGAATCGTGGAGGTGACTGGCGGGTGACTAGGAGCCTCAAGGAGCACTCCATCATCGCCTTGGGGTTCATGGTGCGGCAGTCCTCATATGTCATGGAGTCCTAGGCCGTCTCCAAGCACTAAATGCAAACTAGATTAGGGTCTGTCACAGACATCAGTCTTCTTGTGGGTAATACTACCAAACTGGGAGACAAAGTGTAGAAAAGAGTACATCAAAAATTGATTAAGGTAACTCCAGTTTAGCGCTGGCTGACAGGGAAAAACAAGAACTAATGTCAGCGTTCCATGGTGGCGTCTTTATTGGCACTGCACATCTCACTACCGGCATTGACGACAATGATGACATGGAGCAGAATTAGGCCTCCTACTGGCCCAGAGAGATACTGCTAGAAAAGTTTCTGCATCCAGTCTGACGCCTGGTGAATATTCTAAAGTAAGGATTCTGCAGCTAGAAGTCTCTATCAGAAAAAATCTTTGTTAAAAAGAATTTTTCTATCTTTACTAATAAAACAAAATATAGTGTTATATAAAACATACAATACCACCAAATTATTTTAATGGAATTGGCAGAAGGATGGAAAGAGCAAAGCCTGCCAAAAGTGCAAAGTGTTCGCCAGGGAAACCTCATTTCCGTGTAGGAGCGGCTTGTGCAGTTAAGAGTGGTGGGGTAGGGTGGGGAGGGGACTCGGCAAACAACGACAAGGGAAAATTAATTATTTAATTTTCCATCGTCATCTGTCAGTTGAATCCCCCCACACCATGACTCACCGCTCTTACCTGTACAAGCCGCTCCTGATTCCGTGCCTAGCAGAGAGTGGGGGCACTGGTGCAGGTCACTTATTGACCACCCCCAGTTTTCTAACTCCGCCTAAAACCATTTTCTACCTCTCTTCTTAAATAGCATAGACTCTCTGTTCCCAAGTGCAATAGACTACTTAATGACGCCCGCTGCGCATCAAAGGTAAGCCCGTCTGCGCCTGGACCACACCCAGCACAAGAGACCCTGCTCCTCAGACATTCCACTGCTACTACAACAGCACCCTCCTCGACCTCAACCCGAGACGCCACGATGCCTGCCATCTAGCATCACCAAAAAAGATACTTGGACCTTTTGCATGCTGGAACTGCAACCGCACCTTCAGCCACCCCAAAATGCCAGCTCCTCTCGTCGCCCAACCGACCAAACAGTGCATCCTCTTCAACGTGCGTTCCCTCCACAAACACGCCACAGAAATCTGGGACCACCTCGACGCCACCTCGCCTGACATCGTTCTCACGGAAACCTGGACCAACCCCAGCTCAAGACCGAACAACACCATCAGCATCCCAGACAGCTACAAATTCACCCGCAAGTACCACCCCGACTGTCCAGGAGGAGGCAGTGCCATCAACCACAAAACACACTCCGACTGACCACGCACTCTAACGACCAATCGACGACCATGGAAAACCTCTACCTCCAGATCTGGACCAACCCCAACACCACCCTCCGCAGCACCCTCATCTACAGGCCCCTGAACCCCCCTTCACCGACACCATTATAAACCTCATCGTACCCCAGGCTCTAGCATCCACAGACTACATCCTACTCGGAAACCTCAACTTCCACATGGACAAACCCAGTGATCAGACTCCGCCTCCCTCGACATCGGACTCAAGCAGCTAGTCACTGCTCCAACCCGCACAGCCAGACACACGCTCGACCCAGTCTGCTCTGCCAGCTACAACATCTGCTACAGCCACACTACCGAACTCTCCTAGACAGACTATCAGTGCGTGTATCTCGCCTCCACCACACCCACCGTACACCACCACCATCATCACCCCCCCACATCACAGCTGGATCAAGGCCGCTGAAGGACTTCTAGTCAGCTCCCTCAGAACAACCACTCCACCAACAGACGTCCACACCGCAACACACAACCTCCACTGATGGATCTCCAACTGCACCGACACCCTGGTACCCCAAAAGAAAAGACTAAGCAAGCAACACTCCAAGAAGGCCAGCTAGTTCACTCCTGCCCTCCACTAGTTCAGACACACCTCAGACGACTCGAGAAGAGATGGATGAACAACAAAACCCCGGAAACTCATGCAACCTTCAAATCTGCCATCAACACACATCACCTCCTTCTGAAAACGACAATAAAACGGCCCTCCAAGACAGAATCAACACCAATGCACACAACAGCAAAGCACTCTTCACCATCATCTAGGAGTTCGCAAAGGTCAACAGCGAGACCACAAGTCTCCCCCTTCCAAGACCTCTGCAACAAGCTCAGCACCTTCTTCCACCACAAGCTCAAGAAGATCCACAAGTTTTTTTGATACCCTAGACGCAGCCACTACGCTCACCACCATCGCACACAACCAAGACCCACCCCAACATACGATGCTATGCTGGACCCCGCTCACAACAGAGGACACGCTCAAGACCATGAAGAGCACCCACTCAGGAGCCCCGACGGATCCTTGCCCGTACCACATCTTCCACAGAGCGGCCGCCATCGACCCCCAGCTTCACCGCACCATCAACTGCCCCATTGAAACAGCCTCCTTCCCAGTCGATAGAAAACATGCTGAGATCAACACCCTGCTGAAGAATTCGTCCTCAGACCTGACAGACCTTAAGAACTTCAGGCCCTTCTCCCTCTTTCCCTTCCCAGCCAAGATCATCGAGAAGGGCATCAACCCCCAACTCTCCGAGTTCATCAGAGTGAACCACGTCTTGGACACCTCCCAATCTGTCTTCCGAAGCAACCACAGCACAGATTCCACACTCCTCACGGCCACCGACGACATCCGCTCCCTCCTCGACTTGGGCGAGAACGCAGCCCTCATCCTACTAGACCTCTCAGCTGCCTTTAACACTGCCTCCCACCACACCCTACGCCGGCATCCACGACAAGGATCTGGACTGGATCCACTCATCCTCACTGGCCGGTCCCAGCAAATCAGAATACCACCGTTCCTCTCAGAACCCGCAGAGATCAGTTATGGAGTGCCGCAGAGTTCGTCCCTGAGCCCCACCATCTTCAACGTCTACATGGCCCCCCTCGCAGCCATCATCAGAAGCTACGGACTTAACATCGTATGCTGACGACACCCAGCTGATTCTCTGCCTCTCCAACAAGCCCACAGCCGCCAGAACCAACTTCCATAGTGAAATGAAGGACGTTGCTACCTGGATGAAAGACAACTGCCTCAAGCTCAACTTGGACAAGGCCGAAGTACTCATCCTGGGACTCAACCCTCCAGCTTGGGATGACTCCTGGTTGGCAGCCGCTCTGGGATCTCCCCTCACCCCGATGGACAATGCACGCAACCTCAGCCTGCGTCCACACACACCACCTGCTTTGAAAGACATTCAGATGGATCCCCACAGAATCCAGAAAGACGGCCACCCATGCACTCATCACCCGAAGACTCGACTTCCGCAACGCGCTGTACGCTGCCGTCACCCAGAAACAGCTCAAGAAACTTCAGAATGTCCAAAACGCTGCAGCCAGACTGGTAATTGACATCCACCGCCCCAGCCACATCACGCAACACCTCCGACAACTCCACTGGCTTCCAGTCAACAAGAGAATCACTTTCAAACTCCTCACTCATGCCTACAAAGCTCTACACGACGAAGGATCAGCATACCTGAACCACCGCCCCACATTCTACGTACCAGCCAGACAACTCTGATCTTCCCAACTAGCCCTTACCTCCATCCCCAGGATCAACAATACCAGAACTAGAGGAAGGTTGTTCTCCTACCTCGCCTCCAAGACCTGGAACACCCTGCCCCTCCACCTCAGGCAATCCGCGTCGCTGACCCAATTAAGGAAAGACCTGGCTCCTCAAATGATTCTCCTCTCAGTCTGGCCAGCAGCCCCCAACCACCAGCGCATTGAGGCAGTCATGGGTGAGTAGCTGCGCTATAGAAGACTCTGATTGATTTATCTGTAATACTCCTCTCCCAACCATCCCTGCTGCTGGCCAGACCATTATGGTAAACCTCACTCTCCCTACTTTTCACCATAGTATCTCCCTGTACTCCAACTCTCTAAAAAATATACTCTCTTCCACATCTCTTGGTACATTTATATCTATTTTTGTGCTATATAAGCTACATACATACATACTATACAATTGTAAAAAGCAAAGGATAAACATGTTAAAAGATGCCCTTGAATGTTTTAAAAAACGTAATCCTGTGCAGTTGCAGTCGAAATGAAGAAATGCTTTTACTAAACGTGCAGTTTTCAAACGTGTTGCACTCCCTTTCTATATAAGTAATGGTTTGAATTCTTACAATACTGCTTGCTTTTGCAGCTGCTTAGCCAAATTACTTTTTTCATTTAAAAAAATAATTATTACAGCAATAATCTGTAATTATGGTTTATAACCGCAATATTCCCCAAGAAATCAGTCATTATCATAGATCACAAGTAATCGTTAAGCGCTGTTAATGACCCATTTCTTGGGGATTATTGTTTTAGCAAGCCGTGGCCGCAGCACGGAAACTGTAGACATCATAATACAAATGAGTTCCTCTGATTGTATAATATTAACCTTTTTTGTAACATTAAAAGCCATTAAACATCTAAATTAAAGTACATATAACCAGGGGATATAAATGTCCTTATTGTACACTAAGTAAAGTGTTTTTCTTGCATAAAAGAAATTGCATATTACTATTGTGAATTCTTCACATAAGAACACCCTTGGGAGGAGATAAAATGTTCACCTAATGGTTTCTCTGAAGTATAAGCTGAAAAAATACAGCAAAAAGTAAATAGGTTTGAAATCCAAGCCTGCTTTCCATATGCTGTTAATATCATCCGCCATCACATATCCCAACCCACATTTTACTTTTCATCAGATGTACACCCTTAATGAATATTACACAATCAACTTCACCACCTCATATTTCTGAATTTGAAAAATGAAGGGGACTTTGAAACATTAAACGTCTATCAAATGTCAACCACTGCATTTTCGCCCCTACCAATCCAATCATTTCAAGAAATTATTCAAAAAATGACAACAGATTTGAAAAACAAAAATGTAATGGTCGCTAAATTCAGACAAAATTATTAAAAACATGGGCCTTGGCAAGTTTCGAATGCATTTAACACTCTTTCTATTCTGCATTTACAAGGGAATGGTATTTCATATAGCAGAGGGAAAACTGAAAAAATGTGTGGCTCACCCAATGTTGAAATGTATGGTACTCCGTAGTGGAACTAATATGCATCACAGAGTTGTAGGGTTGTTTTCATAGTGCTCTGGGGGTAACAGAGCTCAGAGTCGGCAATGAAGGGCGATTTTGCTTCTTGACTGTTATGAACTAGTCATGTGACAGTGTGTTGGGCAGCCAGGCCAACAGGAATGTATTAAGTGAAGTACTTGTCCAACTGAGGGCAGTCAGGTTCTCAAAGGCCACAGTGAGAATCTGTTATGTGTCTGCTCACTCCGTGTGACTCTAGCATGTAAAATGCCTCTCTCTAGAAGTTATATTTGTGTAAGAGATTACTGAGAAGAACAGAGGGCGAGCCTGGTAATTTAAAGTTCTTATATGCAAAAGGATGTCCTTTGTCCAGGGTACCATACGTTTTGAGAAACTCTACTACTACTCTACCACAGTGAAAAGTATGGTCACAGTGTTATATATAGTTTGTGTGTTATTTGTGTTAGATGTTATTTGGAAACAGTACATAGCAATTTGAATCATGGTGGTGCTGTGTTGATTGTGAGGTTGTCTAGTGATAGTGAAACGGACGTATTCTACTGGTGAAGGGTGACTTGCTGCTACAGGAATGTCTTTTGATGCTTGTTCTGAGAGTCTTGGTGTCACTGAATTTAGTGTGTTCTGGTAGTGGTGTTGGGTGCAATAGTATAGGTGTGGTGGTACACTTTTAGCATTCTGTTGAGTTAAAGCAGTTGAAAGAGCTTAGGGTGTGTTCTGAGGGGTTTAGAGGTGGCGCGAAACCGCTCAATGCTACCACTACTGCTTTTGGTGTTGTATTGGTGGCAATGAGGGGGAGTAGTATGTGCATGACAGTGTGTTTCTTAACTCCACTTCTGTCACAGCAGTTGTTGAGAGTCTATTGAGCTCGGATATGTAATGGGTTTGATCCACATGGCAGCCTCTCAATGCTGGCTGTGCAAGAGTGTGCTGCTGGTGTCTGTTCCCCCCTCCCTTTTTTAGTGGAACTGAGTTGCACAGTTTAGTTTCGTTTCATGTCCTGTCCCCTCGGACTGAAATACAATGAGATCTATGCGATGTTGGTACTCTAGTTGCTGCTTTATAGCAGTTTAAAGTATCTGTTGCATTTTGTAATACTGGAGAGCGAAACTTTATCTTTATGGATTTTAGGGCACTGGTAGTAGGATGGTGAGTCTAGTGTTTTCTGCTTTGGTTGCTGGCACAGGGGAGGGACGGACATGCCTGTAGATACCCCTATGGTGGTTGCACGAGGGTGTGGTATGGTGTCAGTTCTAATCCAAGTGTTGCTGGAATACGCAGTACCGTTGGTATGGCTTTTCATGGTGGAGTGGTGGAGTTCTGTTGGCTGCATTAATAAACTGAATGTGTGTCTCTATTACCTTAAAAAAGGCGGAATGACGCTGCTTCCATTCTGTAGGTGGGATGACTTATGTATGCGCATGCACCATCACACATGAGCACATATATGAAATGACGGCTGTTTCTTGTTTCTTGCCATGAACTGAGCCATCGGCGTGGCGGCGGACACTGGAGGATTGAATTTACAATTTTAACTCCAGTCCTGGACTAGTTGGCGTAAGAGCAACTTCCCCCCAAATATTCCAGGATATTTATTTACTATTCTAAATCCAGTCCTGGAATATTTTGGGCAAATTATAAATTCCCCAAATATTTTTAGGAAGGTTTGAAAAGTAATAATTTGAAATTGGAAAAATGCTTCCCAAAGGCCGCATCTCAGGGCAACAAGCATTTGCAATGCAATAGATCTCACATTTTTTAGAGTTAGAGCTATTGACACTGTAAAATGTGTTTTGTTTTGGAGTGGAGTGAATGTATGTGGTTTGGAGTGGAATTATGTGGGTTGAATTGGAATAGTTAGTTGTGGAAGTGTGCGGTGTACAGTGTATTTGTGTACAGGAATTATGTGATATGGTGAATAGAAAGTGGTGAGAGCTGCATAGAATAGAAAGACAGGAAACTAAAAAGGGATGGATAGTTTGTGCAGAAAGTGGTGAATGAACTGTAGATAGACGTGGTGCTCAGGTGGTGCTGAGTGCTGCTGAGGTGGTGCTGAGTGATGCTGTGGTGCTGGAAAGAGAAGGCAAGTTGTGAGCATGCCCTCCTGGTTTTGGCAGGTGACCTGCCAGATGTCAGTGAGTTTTGCTGCTTTTGTCTTTGGTTATTAAGAAGCAAATCCTTATTGCTTGTTGCCACAGTACTTCTGAGTGTGGATGAGCTGCTGAAATTCTTAAAATAACCAACACGCCTGAAAATGAATGACAGCCCCCTTCATCAAAGAGGAAAAGGCTTAACACAATAATATAAACAAGCAGCGAGTCATCAGTGAATATGTTTTAGGAATAAAGATCCATGTTCTACAGCTGCTAATAAGTTGAACTCTGGTAGATGATGTTTTGCTTTTAAAATGCGCCCATAAGAAAACCAAAACATGCAACCAACTGCAAAGACTGGCTGAAGATGCCACACGTGCATTGTTGGTGTGCATGAACAAGTACACAACTTATGACAGTGAATAACTGTAAACATTGAAATTTTAAGTACAAAAGCTAAAGCAAAACTACAAGTACCTTGGTGCAATTCATTGTTGGTTACTAAGCTAGCATTAAGAGAAGTTTGCAACAATATGGGGTGATGATATCAATATCTATTTGGAAACATTTATATCATCAACATTCAAAAACGTTACGGCCATTATATAAAGGCACAAAGTGGCAGGTATTAATATTGGGATCTTTACTCATTTCGATTGCTACGACAGCACTGACACAGATTGTTAGAGGTTGTAGGGGGTACAGCCCAGGAAGTGGCAGCAGGGGGGTTGAGTTCCATATTCTAGTTGCACTACCCGAGAACGATTGGATTGCACCATGAATAGTCCCTTAAAGGTTCAATGCGCTAACAGCATGGCTTCAGCATTTTGCCCGCTGCCTCCTGAAGGCTTCAGAGTGTTCACCAGGTAGTGGGGAGCCGACGTATGTATGCAAGGCCTGGTGGGTGATGAATGCATTTCTCCTATACATCACCATGGCTTCTATGGGGAGCCAGCGAAGAGCGACACGCATAGGCGAGATAGGGTTGTTTATTTTTGCTCTATAGAAGAAGCACACATAGGACTACATCTCCCAAAATGCACTTCTGCCTCCCGCAGTAGACACTACCGCAGCGCACAAAAGAGGCATACAATATTTTGTCTTTGCCTCTTTAAAAATACAAATGTGAATACACTGTTCTTTAGTAGGGTGTCTGGATGTTTTGTAGGCTTGCAAGAGAGTTCTTGCCCTCTTGTCCGATTTTGGATTGCCCTCCCAGATTGCCTCCCCTCCCCAAGGGCTGGACACATGCACTCACCCTAAATGACAAGTATATGTCGGAATTCCTCAGATCCGCATCTGTCAAGTCTGCCTCATGGGGAGTCGGGTAGTGTCTGTAGCGCCTCCAGGATACCGCTGAGTTCAATAAGCTGCACAAATAGTCAAATGTCGCTGGAACCAGGACTTTTCACGACCAGCCTCTGCTCTCCGAGACCTGTTGAACCGACCAGGCCGACCCCGGAAACAGGTCTGGTGAGGAGGTGGTGCGGCACCGGAGCAGGACCCGCCCCCTTCGAAGGTCCCGGTACCGGAGTGGACTCTAATATAAGGTAGGTACAGACATTACTGTATCAGGATCCGCCCACGGGCAGTGCAGATACCAAAGCAAGTCACGCCGCAGGTAAGTATTGCCCCCCAACCTGGCCAGACCCAGCCGCCCCAGGTAAGACACACCCCCACCTGAGCAGACCCTGCCCTCCAGGGAGGTGCAGGTAACTGAGCCAGTCCTCACCCTCAAGTTCCTGCCCCCACCTGAGCAGACCCTGTAGGTGCCGGTAACTGAGCCGGCCCCACCTTCGGGTTAGAGGAGCCCCCGCTGAAGCAGGCCGAACCCTAAGGGAGTTGCAGGTCCCACCCTCGGCGCTCACCTCACTCCTAGGTTGGTAAATACAAGTCCGGCAAGTTGAGCTTTCCATGTGTGTCTGCTCCGGCGGGAGTCCCCCTACCTCCTTCCCCACACTGCCACTGCTCCAGGGGGACATAGTGCTTGTCGGGGGCATGAAGCACTATATAAACGCACCTATCGTTACAAACACCCACAGAGGCACAGTACAGCGAGACCGTGTAGAGTCTTTGAGTAGAGAGCAGGTGGTGGGGAGCTGAGAGGCCAGTATAACTGCAGAGCAAGCCGGGCGGGGGCAGTCACGGAGGGCCTGGAGGAGAGATGTGTAGCAGTAGGTTTAGAGCCGTGCAGTCTTGTAGGTGCTTTCTGGGATGGTAAGATCCCTGCAGGGGTGCGGGCCGCAGTATGACCTTCATACAGTGTAGTGGGGCATTCACAGCTGCAGGTGGAGGGGTGGTTGAGGAGATGGACATGCATTAGTGTGCATGCAAGTAAGTGGAAATCTAGTGAAGAAAACAAAACTAAGATGAACTGGAGCCGACGGGGGGAGGGAAAGTGAAAACGCACCATGCACGCGATGTGTGGAACGCCAGTCCTACGCAGGGACAGGAGATGTGCATGCATACGGAGTGGACATCTCCTGTCCGTACGTGTGTACATCTCCTGTCCCCCTTCGGCAGAGAAACCGACGACAATAGGTCTCGCCAAGGCGGCAGCGCATGCGCTGCATCGCTAGGCGAGACCTATAAAACTAGGAATACCGAAATGACGCAATTGCCATATTTTTACACTTGCAAATCTAAGATGCTGTTGTAGACGAATCTAGGACTCTAGTTAAATATTCCCGATTCATGCCCTTATGTGGTTATATCAAATCATATCCTTATATAGGCATGAGAATCATACCCATATTAAGACATAGCCAATGCAGTCCAAATACGGCAAGGCTACTCCCATAGACTCCTAGAAAGCACAACGTGTTCTTGAACAAACCAAGCCTCCAGCAGCCCGGGAATTCCCCCTGCTTCTGTATTGATTTGTCCTAGAACTCCCGGAGTCCTGAAAGAACTGCGAGTTCTAAGTGACGTCTTATGTCCAACCTTATGAAAAAACACGGCACCTTCCAGGTATAAATATACCAGCATCTGCCCTAGCAAAACACATGGAGGTTTGGAGCAGATCGACTATCTACTTGCCTGACGCCCTGCTGTAGCAAGTGCCGAAGGAAGCCGACCCTCCCGCTGACGCACTGAGAGAGACGCTGTCTTTTCTCCTGCCGAGAAATCCAGCTCCAGTGTTTCCCTGTCACTCTTGCGGGTTGCTGGGAGATCGAGTCCTGAGAGAGAGATACAAGACCTCCTTCATTCTATAACCAAAATACGGAGCTGATTAGACCCTTAGAGAATTCTTGATTTAAATTCTTGGCAGAAACTATCTTAACTCAAACTACATCTCACTTACTCCTTCCCTGTACTAGGCTTAGGTTAGGTACACCGGGTAGGCATATCTTAGAAGCACCAGTTGAGTATGTTTAGTCATTATTTTAACATTGTATGTATTTTATCCATTTTAAACACCGTATGGCTTAGAAACCATACTATGCTTTTACAGTACTATTTTATAATACTCCTTTTACTGTACGCACTTTACTTTATGACAAGTATTGCGATTGTAGCAATTCACTTCTCTTGCATGAGAAAGAAGACTGTTCAATAAATAACGTCTTTTATTGAAAACACCCGTCTCGCTGTTTCTCTGCACTTCTGGTGAAACTAAGCATGCATGATTAACTGTGAAAAATAGCTATCTATGGTTTCCCCGACTCTGGCGGTATACTCCTTATTCTTAATGGAGCAAAGTTGTCATGTTTATGTGGTTGTCAGAAACTAATCCCTTCTTGTGAATTCGAGAAAGTTTCTAGTGACCTCTGAGCTATCTGGCATTCATAATTAAGTCTAACATATTCAATAGAGACCTAGTCAACCTAAGTCCTACGTCTAAACTATCGTTTATGTTATTCAAATGCGCAGAGCCTATTGGGAATATAGGAACTACACTGCATGGCGCCCAACGTTTGGTAAGGCGATAATTTAACGCTTGATACTAGAGTAACTCAGTCGTGCTTTTCACACAGACCCCTTTTTCCCGTAAAAACTCCAATAGACGTCTGGAGTGGGTGAAAGGTTAATATCCGCCAAAACTTAGTAGCAGGAGAATCCTATGTATTAGTTTTTGGTTTAGTCAACGTTGAAGGATACAGTGTTCCAAAATATTGTGCACCTAATCTTTGCTTCCTTGGAACTTGCTCTGCAAACTTTCTGTCAGCAAAATGTCAGAAAGTGACGACGAAAGGGAAAGAGCTAGAATAGCAGCTCAAGCTGTCTTAGATGACACAGCCCTCCAAAATGACCCGGAGGCAATACACATCCGGGTAAATGTAAGAAAGAGTGTAACTTACAAACTTATAAATAATGGAGTATCATCAAGAGGTGGTATAGTCATATTTGTGGTAGAGGCACATGAAGATCGGCAGACAGAGGTATTCTATTCATGGATAACTTTTTCAGCAGCAAAATGCTGTGACACACGAGTTCCACTACTACAAAGCAGAGGAACCTCCAGCAGAATGCGTTCCTTTCGAGGACGTTGAAATTCCACTAACTTACCAAGAGCATCAGCTCTGGTTTAATGGCGCCCTAAAACATCAAAATCACATTACCAGGCTCGGTCCACTAGGTAGACCAGGAGCAACATGGCCGGTTCTAGCCAGCTAGACACCACATCCTGACATTGAAGGAATGTCAGACAGAGAACTTTTAGTTCAGCTAAAACAATTAATTACAATACATAGACATTTGGTCCAATATGTCATGCGGACTTTAACAGTCCAACCAGCAATAAAAATTCCACAGCACACCCCTCACCAGGGGAACACAAATAAAATAACACCACAGACTATACAATCAGTCATTGGCAAATTACCCGCAAAACGGGAACAAATTCGGTTCTGGTTAGATCAAAAAATTACTCAAATAGAGGCAGTATTTCCTGATACTACACCTCATGAAAAACACAGAATTCTGACAATCTGTCTACCAATGGGGATCGCACCACATATGGAGGACTGTGACACTTGGGGAACAGTCTTTGCTTCAATATACACAAAAACACATGGTGTTCAGTCTATGGCGGATATACCAGACGTACTAAGACAGATTCAAAATGAATACGGTCCAGAGCCTGCTTTAAATCTAGGTATGAAATTACTGAAAGACTTTAAGCAAGTCTCTGCAATACTGCTAGCCAACATAAAAGGAGAAGCAGCATCTGTGGCGATCCGCCAAAAATTAAAAGAAACAGAAATAACAGACCAACCTTTTGAACTTGCCAGAATATTTGAAAAGTGCTATGAAGAATTAGGTAGAGATAGTTTGGGTGGGAAACCACTAAAACCACAACTAACTGAAAATCCTGAAAAATCCTTTATTAAGAATAATCTCATCACTTCAAAAAAGAAGTGGGAGGGTAATAAACAAGCCACTCCCAGAGAAACACAGTTTCAGTCCAGAGGAAGGTCTCCCCAACGGAGAAATAGATCTCCAGGACGAGGGGACATGTCTCCACAACGGGAGCCCTCTGAAAAAAGATACAACCCTAGAAATAGGGACAAATTAAGAAAACCTGACAGATATCAAGATAATGATACACGTCCCTCTCGATCTTTTCAGACTTCCTCACAGAAATCGGAAAGAAGAGGATGGTCAGAACACAAGGAAGAGCACGTCAAGTCCAAAGACAAGGAACCTGCTCATCAAAGTAAAAAATTACAATTTCCCAAAAAGAAGGTAGCTAGTATTAAAATAAAACATACCGAGGATTCTGAGGACACAACTCAAGAACGGAGAATGGGCCCAGACAATGCTAGACAGCGCAGCAGAAGTGACCATAGCTCGCAAGATCCTGATGAATCTTCTGGAGACAGTGGACACGAATGAATACATTCAGGTGGAAACTGCAGACACCAGAGTTAGTGTACCCCATAAATTATATAAAATAACATTACGTATAGAAGGGGACAAAACTAGGAAAATAAGAGGTCTCTTTTGGGAGAATCTATCTAAAGGCTATGATATCCTTCTAGCAGAGAAAGACTGGCCACCAGAGTTTGTCAGGGAGTGCCCACATGGCGACGAAATGATTATGCCTGCCTTCTCAAATCACATTCCAATTCATAAAAAATACACATATGCTAGAAAATGGGCAGTGGCCCAAGCCCCTGCATTATATAAAAATCATGTAGGATGGGATGAGGATTCTCCTCACCATAAAATTCAGTTAAAAAATCAACCTACTGCACAGAGGCAGCATCCTGTTAAGCAAGAAGCTAAAAAACAAGTCAGGGAGATCTTAGATCAACTTGAATACCAGGGGGTGATTGGAACATGCACCTCACAAATGAACAACCCTTTGTTTCCTGTCTCCAAACCAGACGATTCATATCGTCTAGGTTTGGATTACAGACACCTAAACTCTTGTAGCAAAACATTTGCAGTACAAAACTCACACAGTGTAGCACTAATGAATAACATTGTGCGCAAAAAATATAAAACAACATTAGATATTTCAAATGGTTTCTACTGTCAAAACATTAAACCAGAAAGCATGTATTTGACCGCTTTCTCCAGTATGGGGGCGCAGTGGCAATTTTGTCGTCTCCCCCAGGGATTCAAGAACAGCCCAGGATTATTTTTGAGCCAGGGTAACAGAATTACTACAAATGTATGATGATGAGGCATTATCTTATGTCGATGACATCTATCTTACAGACGATGACCTGGAGACACACTTGAAAAGAGTGAACACAATTATACTTGGGTTCGCATCTGAAGGGTACAAATTCAACTTTAAAAAATCACGAATTGCCCACCTCACTGTCCTATTTTTAGGATATGAGTTATCAAGTGAAGGCAAAAGCCTAGCAGACAACTTCTTAGAGAAGTGTGCAGTACTCCAAGCTCCAAAAACGCTGAAAAACTTACAATCAATTCTAGGTTTCCTGAATTTCAGAAGAACTTACATTCTAAACTACGCAAAGAGGGTTAAACCCCTCTACGAATTAATAAAACCTGATTTTAAACCAATTAATTGGACACAGAAACACACAAAAATTTTACGATCAATACAAACAGACATGTTAACTAAAACAAAACTGCAAACACGCGCAAACGAACGCAACCTTATAATCCGAGTCATCCCAGGAAGATGCGGATTTACGTACCTGACCTCTAATGAGGGAGAAACGGTACCAATAGCTTATAAATCACACTTCTACACACAAGCTGAAATGAAATTCAGTTCTACTGAAAAAAGTCTGACTGTGGTCCAAACTGCTGTAGCAAAAGAAAGAGCCCTAGCCCAAGGGAAGAGCATATATGTTTTAACAGCAGTATAAGCCCTTGAGGCAGTAACAAGACCGAGCATTCCAAATGCTATGGCATTAGATCCAAAATGGATACAATCGGTTAATTCTCTTACTGCAACAGACGTGATTCACGCATTTGATCCCAAAATGAAAAAGCTAGAACATCTAGAATACGAACATGAATGTCCTCTGTCGATTGAAATTCTGCCTCTCGAAAAGTACACCTCTGCAATCCACACAGACGTATCTGCACAACACTACGTTGTGGATAAACAAGTTTACAATGCAGCATGCGCGATTGTTAAAGGTCGCTGGCGCATAGGTAAATTCAGACTAATGGTCACTAAAACTGAATCACTCAAACTGTAGAGCTCAACGAGCTAAACTAAAGCTTTAAAGATGGCGCTTGAGAATGCCAATCGCGAATTCCCCACACTAATAGTGTGCGACTCGCATTTCTGCGTCCAGTCTTACAATGATTTCATGCAGAACTGGGTTCAAAACGGTTTCAAAAATGCGAAAGGTGTCACAATAAAGCATAAAAAACTATGGGAACAAGTAGTTCTTTTATAGAAAGAACTACGAAAGACTCACGTGATACATACGCAGAGTCTTGGACGTGATGGCGTTCACGTTGCAGGGAATTCATTGGCTAAAAAAGCCACAACGGCAGCTGTTCAACCGGCTTCCGTAGCTACAAAAAAGCGTTCTAAAAAACAAATAGATGGAGAAACCATGCTGGCAGTAAAAGCCTCATTAAAAGGCGACTATGCGGCATTACCTCTAAAATATCCACTCAATAATACATACATAATTGATGCGAACTCTGTTCCTTTTGCTCGAATCCCTGGAGTGGGGGACAGAGTAATTCCAAACACGAATCGGAGGGCTTACTTGATTCAAGAAGCACACATCGGAATGGGTCTTGAAATCTCTAATAGAATTGCAATCAAAATACTGGTGGCCGGGGATGAGCGTGCATGTTTATAACTTTGCATTAGATTGTCAGGACTGCAACAGAGATTGCAGTTGTGAACCGGACCAGATACCAGCCCAGATACCTCTATTAGACAGCATTAGGTTATCTACACGCAGACGTCCACTGGGAAAGAAGCGATCCCATAAATATTAAGACGAGATTCATTTGGATGTGGCCCCAGCGCTCGGCTGACGCCAGAACTGTTATAAAAGATTTGCGAGTCTTTATCTACACATACGCAATTGGCATGCTACATTCTAACCAAGGTCCTGCGTTTAGCTCTCGAGCTTACAAGGAGGCCATGGCCAGCTTGGGCATTGCATTGCGGTACTCTAGTCCATTCCATCCTGAGGGAAATGCGGTAGTGGGGGAAAAAAACGTGACATAAAGCAATTTATAACAGCAAGGGTATTAGGTTCGGGTGATGGGTGGGTCAAACATCTAATAAGTGTCCAACGTAGTCTTAAGAATCTGCCAAGACATTCTCTGGGTGGAATCACTCCGTATGAAGTTTTGTTTGGTACAAGAATGTTATCTAAGACCTCGATAGTCAGACTTCAGTGGTGGAACAAAAAACCTTTGATATCAAAGATCGTTTGGCTGTTTTACAGGACTTAAATGAGACAAGAAGAAGTCTAAGTAACACAAAGCTAAAGCCAACGGCCACTGAAGAAAAGCCACCTGTCCCAGCAAGACCTGTCTGGATTCCAAAGATTGGGGATCTGGTCAGAGAAAAGATCGCGGTGAAGAAGGAATTTGGGCCTTCTTACAGGAAAACAGTACCTGTCTTAGGAATCAGCGGAACAAGATCAGTAGTACTACCGTCCTTTGCTGGTAAAAAGGAGAACAGAGTTGTATCAATCGACCTGGAAAAACCACAATCATGTGGCCAATAATAAGTAGTAGGCCCAGTGGACTCCCAAGATGTAGTAGAAGACCAAACCTTGCTAAAATTCAAGATGTTCAAACTGAGAGACTAATCACATTTGATAAACCTGCAGTGAATAAAGAAGGACTATGCAACAAAGCCATGGAACTTGTGCCTCTTGAAACCCAAATTGCAACAGTTCATCATGAAACACCTGTCTACAATGATGTAGCCTCTGACTATACTAATATGACAAAAAAAGAAGAAACTACTAAGATTAATGAGAATCCTTAAGCAATTCCAACAATTAACAGAACTGCATCTGGCTACTTCATCAATTTCGATGACTTTTCTGAAGATCCAAGTGAACATGAAGAAAAGCCAGAAAATAAAACTTTCAAAGAAAAAATAACTGAACTCTTTCATCAACTTGGAGAAACATATCTGATTTCACCATGGATTGAATTGTGGATTGTGTTAGGTGTACTTTTCCTCCTACTCTGGCTCATTTTGGTTTTAAGCTTGGGAAGAATGATTGATGGAAAATACAGTACAATGGACACAGCAAGTCAGAAAATCAACTTGGTTCTAAAGCCTCACAGATCTTCTCACATTGGAAAAAGAGAACTATCATCAGTAAACATCACAGCCATTCCTATACCTGGTGGTGTAGCATGTGACGCTACTCATTACGACATCTATGGCCCGGTGGAACTATTGAAATATCCACATCAGTTCAAGGTTTCTTTAAGTGACTTTGTATCACCTAGCACTTTCTCTGATGATTGGGACTTTGAAAATATTAATAATATGATGTCAGATTTAGAAATGTCAGCAAAATTTACAGAACATGAATATTTAGAAGGTTCATCAGATTATGAAGAAATGTATTGCTTTAATCATTATGGGCACCACTATTTGCATAAATCTGCTAATCCTAGAAATGTTTTCACTTATAATCAATGGGAACATTGTCAGGCAGCTCGAAAACATTTTATGAGAAATTCCCATACTTCTCAGGGTTTAATAACACTGATCCAGAAACGTTTTATTTTAAGATTATAAATAAGACAGGAATGAAAAACATGTTGACAAATACTAAACTGATATATTCTACAAAATTTTATGAAAAATTGTCTACATTTGGTTTTGAATTTTGGAAAAACAACATTGAGACAAAAACTGTCTGGGGTACAAAAGACTGGCAGGTACAAGGTTTAGAATCATTATTCAGAGCCTGAAGAGATAATGTTCCTGAATGACACCATTCAACAAACAATCTGCCTTGGCCTAGCCAGGATAAAGGACTTAAACAAACCGTCTATACCAAAGCCCATTCCTGATAGTAATAGCACTACAGATGTGGAGATAGACGTATCCCATATTTTACACCAAAACAGAACTAATCCGGATTGGAGAAAATGGTTGATCTGGCCCACAGACACTAATAACTGTCAAGATAGATTACTGAACAACAAACAAGGGTTCAAATTGACCAGGCCAGACCCTAGATACTCCCAGAGACAACATCCAGGGATAATAACAACATACAGTGTAGGAAAACTATGCCTCGAATGGCTACAGAAATCCACACTACCTGAAATTAAGCAACACTTGACTTTACTTAAAGAAGGTGCTGACTTGCGAGATTTCTTATTGGGACCTCACAAACAGCGTCAAAAACGTTTCATATACGCCGGTATATATGCTGCTTACAACGAAGCTTGGAAAGTAACGCAAATTGAAACTGCTGAAAAAATACGAGAAACTGATCGTATTAATTTAGAAAAAACACTGTCTGTAGTGGATAATGGGTTAATGACTGTCCTCCAGAATTTATTCACTGGACAGTATTGTATCATCTGCTATTGATATAATAGTCAACACGAAGAAGGGGAGAGGGCCGTTAATGTTTAGACTCTACCACCCCAGGCCCTCAAACGAATTCAAATGTACACACAAGAGGGGTGTGTAGAGTACACGACAAACACAAATCAGACAAATTTCTCTATTTGGAAAAACTGCCCTCACTCACATACCGAAGTATGTGACATGCTTCATCATCGGGCCTGCTACAAAACGCCCTGGTGTAGCCACACCTAGGGCGGAGCATAAGGGAGGGGGAAAAAGTAATAAATTCCACACTACAAGACGTACAACCAAATAATTTCAACACATACAACACAGAACACAGAATGTGGTGAAAAGCTGTGCAAAACACCCTGTGGCTGAAACCGATAGTACGACAAAAAGTGCAGTACAAGGAAGTGATTAAAACTGATTTAGGGTGCCAACTGAGAAAGTTGCTTTATTAAACATTGCTTGGTACCCCTATCAGTATTAAAAGTAAGAAAAGGGTGGGAAATGTCTTCTTGAGAAAATGAGGTTCCTCAAGACTTCCCTCCTACCACTGCTGAAGTCAACATGTTTCGACCACTTAGTTCGTGCCTAAACAGGTCACCCCGGTCTTTGTCAGGACTGTCGCGATCAGCGCCACTGTTGGCCCTCCCGTAATTCGGTCGATGGACCCCCAGAAAAGAGCAGGTCTTCTGGATCCGTACTCTTCTAAGTCATATGTGGAGGCTGATCCCAATAGTGCGGGAAAACATTCACGAGTTTATCAATTTCATAAACCCGAAATGGTGTCCGACAGGAGGGTCTCCCAAGAACACAATCGTTCCGAGGGCTAGCCCCGTCGTGTCTGCCTGTAAGCCGTGACACTTTTCTGGGGGTCCATTGATATAATACAACATTGAAAAACTAGAAAGATTACCATTGACTATCTCCGAAAAAAATGTCATTGAATGGATAATTCATGGCACCATTACAATTCCGATAACGACTTTTCAGTTTCAATATTGCCAAAAGCACATACCAGCGGGCCTGTGTGAAAGGTTGGGTAAAGGGTACATCAAGTCAACCTGGAATTTACCTTACACACATAGATGTTGGAGTGGGGGGAAAAAAGAGGTATTTCTTAGTGGTAACAACTGTAAAAATTCACTGAGCGGTACACTTCCGTGTCAAAGAATTAACTTGCATGGAGCCTGCGAAGGTTCATCAAATAACCTTTCATGCCACCTGCACGGCACCCCTGCTACACAAATAGAGCCTTTTTTCAGACAACTTTCCAACGGCAGATACGTTATGTTAAGTGACCGCAGCTGTTGTGGCATGGTGCCAGGAACGGCCTATCTAGTCAGTGTTACATCCAGGGTCACTTGCTGTACGCAAGTATTGTATCCAAACAGCAAACCAGACAAGGAGGCAACAATATGGCCTTCTCTGAATAGCTCTTCTATTCGAATTGATACTTTAAGCAGAATGAATTCCATTCTTTTACAAACAACTGTGCCTTTAACCTCGTCTAAAGAAACGTATGATCTGCAAGTCGCAAGGACATCGGCAGAGATACATGCATTATTATCAACAAATTGCCCCGTGCATTTCGTAGAAATGTTAAGTCAAATCTTAAACATGTCTGATACCAGTGGCATCGCACATGTATTTAAGACAATCTTTTCGGGACTGTTAGCACCCTTTGAAGCAGTCCTGAGCATCTTCCCGAATTTCGTGCACGCTGTGTCCGGCGGGCTGCCTCTCATCTTGGGACTCGTAGCAGGAATCTTATTTTAGTTCCTTCTGCGCCGATATGGCAAGTCCAGTCACAGACAAAACTCAGGCTACAATGGAAGAAATGCTCTTAGCAATGCGATACAGAGATCGGATTACTAAAGTCCTCAGCTTGGCTAAGAGATCTGAATACTACCTGGTTTCTTTCATTCAGACCAATATGGCAAGATTGCATCCTACCTGTTCTACGATGCCTGCTCTGTGGAGAAGAATGCGTGTTAGACGTCTGTCTCACACTCCGATCAGCAGTACCTATGGATATCGATACTTTGCTTGGTTCGGTAACGGCTCATGCAACGTGTTGTCCCCAGCGGCTACCTATTCTGATGACGGCATTCGTTGAGACCTCACCATTACGATTACGTGGCGGTGAGGTGCGAGATGAAAGCGGCACACAGGTACAACCTTCTGTGACCATTGCTGATCTAGACACCGATGACGGCAATGCATCTCACATATGCACTATTTCCACTTTTTCGGACATGGTCCAACTTTCACCTACTGTTGTAGACTAATTCTTTGCCAGCCTATCTGAGTTAATGTTCTCTCCTAACAACGAGAATAACTTTTGAAAACACGAGCACACAGCGTTCCCTGAACTCTGAATTCGGCCTTCAGTTTTGATAAACAGAACTTCTGAAAACTATTGGAACTATTTTTTCCCTGAAAGCTAAATTATTTTTTCCCTGTTCCCAAAATATTTACCTTTTTGGGCACATGATACTCTGCTTTAAGTAGAACTATTCTTAGAGAACAAGATTTCTATTTTTGAAAACTCTAGAGACATTATTTTGACTTAGCCTCTAGCACATGTACAGTCTTGTATAAATATGTGATGAAATGGTCTCGGCCCTCTCTTCTGTATTAAGAGCCATTTCATAAATGTAAATTTCGCGATTCATTCAGTCACCATTCCAATGTACAATATACACATTATCTGAATGATACCACTGCTTGAAAACGTACAGTATAATACTCATTTTTCGTGTATATACCATTTCAAATGCATTTTATGTATTTTGGGGTGGGATGGAAAACACAGGCATAGATATGTTTAAAATTGCTTAGTATTTAGTAATGATGGACATTATATGTGGAGTGGGTGTTGTAGACGAATCTAGGACTCTAGTTAAATATTCCCGATTCATGCCCTTATGTGGTTATATCAAATCATATCCTTATATAGGCATAAGAATCATACCCCTATTAAGACATAGCCAATGCAGTCCAAATACGGCAAGGCTACTCCCATAGACTCCTAGAAAGCACAACGTGTTTTTAAACAAACCAAGCCTCCAGCAGCCCGGGAATTCCCCCGGCTTCTGTATTGATTTGTCTTAGAACTCCCGGAGTCCTGAAAGAACTGTGAGTTCTTAGTGACGTCTTATGTCCAAACTTACGTCAAACTCGGCACCTTCCAGGTATAAATATACCAGCATCTGCCTTAGCAAAACACACGGTTGTTTGGAGCAGATCGACTATCTACTTGCCCAACACCCTGCTGTAGCAAGTGCCAAAGGAAGCCGACCCTCCCGCTGACGCACTGAGAGACGCTGTCTTTTCTCCTGCCGAGTAATCCAGCTCCAGTGTTTCCCTGTCACCCTTGCGGGTTGCTGGGAGATCGAGTCCTGAGAGAGAGATACAAGACCTCCTTCATTCTATAACCAAGGTACGGAGCTGATTAGACCCTTAGAGAATTCTTGATTTAGATTCTTGGCAGAAACTATCTTAACTCAAACTACATCTCACTTACTCCTTCCCTGTACTAGGCTTAGGTTAGGTACACCGGGGTCGGCGTATCTTAGAAGCACCAGTTGAGTACGTTTAGTCATTATTTTATCATTGTATGTATTTTATCCATTTTAAACACTGTATGGCTTAGAAACCATACTATGCTTTTACAATACTATTTTATAATACTCCTTTTACTGTACGCACTTTACTTTATGACAAGTATTGCGATAGTAGCAATTCACTTCTCTTGCATGAGAAAGAAGACTGTTCAACAAATAACCTCTTTTATGGAAAACGCCTGTCTCTCTGTTTCTCTGCCCTTCTGGTGAAACTAAGCATGCACGATTGACTGAGTAAAATAGCTATCTATTGTTTCCGCGACTCTGGAGGTATACTCCTTATTCTTAAGGGAGCAAAGTTGTCATGTTTATGCGGTTGTCAGAAACTAATCCCTTCTAGTGAATTCGAGAAAGTTTCTAGTGACCTCTGAGCTAGCTGGCATTCATAATTAAGTCTAACATATTCAATAGAGACCTAGTCGACCTAAGTCCTACGTCTAAACTATCGTTTATGTTATTCCAATGCGCAGAGCCTATTGGGAATATAGGAACTACACTACAATACTACTTTGATTGGTAAGTACATACATTACATTTTACAACCTCAAATTAAGTCAGGATAGCAGGGAGGCCCAGCAGTAAATGACAGCTGCTGTGTCTTAAAAAAATAAGTTAGATTAAAAAAATATTGTAATGACTGGATCAGGTGGGGAAAAAATAGTGCAATGGGTGGGGTAGGAAAGCAAAGTAAAGTGGGTGGGGCGAGGGAGAAAACATTTTAGAATGCAGAGTGGCCGGTCTTCAAACGTCACCTGCCATGTCTTCCCAAAGTAAAAGTAAAACATGCATTTTAAATCCACAAGATGTAGCACAGCCAAGCAGGAGGGTGAAGGTGACGGGTATTTCAGGGAAGTCAGCGGAGAACAAGAGAGGCCAAGATACACATATTCTCATGGAGTGTTTTTTTTTAAATAATTCTTTTTATTAACGATAAACATAGAATAAACAAGACATTGCATTGGAAACAAATCGACAGTTTTACAAAGTGCTAGGAGCAGGGGACCTCTAGTACAGGACAAACTAGAAAACAGAAAGTCGGGGATCAAGGGGAATCCAGGGTTTCAGAGTCCGGTCGCCTGGATGGAGGGACACAGATATCACCCCGATACGAGTTCCATGGTCCCCATATCTTGGTCCACTTCTCAGGGCAGCCCCTCGCCACATACACCGCCCGCTCTCTGAACATGCACCAATCAAGATCTTGAGACCACTTCGCGGGCCGAGGCGGCTGAGCGGCCCCCCACAATTGCGCTATGTTGCGTTTTGCAACCATACAACCTAGTGTGATCCATGTTTTCAGATAGGGATTAAGGTCTGTAGGCTCCCAAACGTTCAAAAGAGATCTACGCACCTCCAAACCCATGACACAACTCAATACAGACCTCATGATGTCGTGGATATCCCGCCAATATGCCTGGATGAAATCACAATGCCACAGGATATGAAGGAATGATGCAACCTCCCCACATCCCCGCTTACAGTCACCATTCGTCGTACACCCCATTCTTACCAATCTAGGACCGGTCACATAAGATCTGTGTAAAATCTTCAACTGTACCAAGTGCAGCCTCATTTGTACTGCTACCACCCGAGGGGAAGACACCGCCTCAACCCAATCTTCATCATCCATCTCCAGCCCATCAGCCATCCAAGCCTCACAGAGAGACTGCAACGGATCACCCATGTGATTAATAAGTTTGCGGTAGATCAGAGAGATCGTCTTAACTGGAATGTGACCATCCAGGATACGATCCTCAAGGGGGGAAGCGTCAGGGAGGGGGTCCCCCAATGGAATATGGGACAGGAGGGCATGTCGGACCTGCAAATAGCGAAAGTGTTCCCCAGCATGGAGATGGTGGCGTTCCTGCAGCGCTTCAAAGGTCAACATCTCCCCCTTCCCCCAAACATCGTTTACGTGGCTGAGTCCGATCAATTCCCACTTGTCAAAGCCCTTGGTAGACCACAGGTTACCCAACTTAGCCGAATCAAAAAGAGGGGTTGCGAGAGTCAACTTACCCTCCCAACCCAGGGATTTAGTGGCCGCGTGCCAGACTCTCACTGCGTGCAAAGTAGGGCCCGTGAGGGAAAAGCGCCCCGGCCGGTTGTATAGCGTTCGGAGCAAACTTCCCCCCGGGGACAAACTACGATCCATAGCATAGCCAGGATCATCCGGAAGGCCATAAACTATGTGATTGATAGCTGCGAGTTGGGAAGCCCAATAATACTTCCGGAGATCGGGGAGACCAATACCTCCATCATACCAGGCAAGGGTGAGTTTAGCGTAAGCAATGCGGGACCTGCCACCCCAAAGGAGGGTTCTCTGAAGTGTTTCAATCTTTCGAAAGTACCTGGCAGGCACCGCATCCATGGTATTTTGAAGAACGTACAAAAAGCGTGGAAGAGCCAACATCCTTAAAAGCACCGCCCGACCTAAGAGAAGCAAGGGCAACGACCGCCAACGCTCCACCTCGGCATGCAATCTAACTAAGGGCGGTTGCAAGTTGTGTGCGTACCTCGCCTTGGCATCAAGGGAAACGTAAATACCCAAATACACGAAACCGGTAGTAGTCACCTGAAGCGTCTTAGCGTGATCCGTGCGCAAGAGGTTAAAGTCAATCTTAACCGAGTCAAGCTTGTGATCGAGTGTGTCCATTATAGTCGCCATTGAAGTTTCGATTCTGGTGACCATATCCATTATGTCTTGCAAAGACGGCTCCGCGATGGCCCTCGGTGAGGTGGCCTCAGTGACTGGCGGCAGCTTCTGGTCAGCCGGAGACCCCCTAGGCACAGTATATTTATCCAGTTTATTGGATTGGACGGACCTCTGAGATCTGCCACCTTTAGTGAGAGGTTTCTCCGAGTCCACTCTGGCAGCCATGACGGGGCGACCTCCGGTATCACCTAGGATAAGTCCAGCGAGAGTCACAAACGCTCGGGAACCCAAACGCGAGTCGTCAAGCGGGAGAGCGGGAACCCCCTCCGATATGCCCGGCACCAATAGTCAATTCAAAGGGTGAGCCGAAGTGGGGTCCCCACTTCCGGTGGGTCCTGCCGCTGTTGTCGCATTAGGTCCCGGCCACGGATGACACCAGAGTCCGCTGCGCAGGCACCGGGCAGACCCTTAATTTCGGACGACGATTCGAGGGGGTAGGAATGGGTCCTGCGGTCCACAATTTCACCGGGACATAGCCAAAGCAATCACCCGTTGATTGGTGTCTCCGGGTAACAGGATATATGACAGGATAGATGAGCGGCGGAGCGGGTCTCACGGAGCTACACGATCACGCGGCCATCTTGGTCCCGCGTTAGGCTCCTCCTCTCTCATGGAGTGTTTAATAAAATTGAAAACAGATAGTTCCGTCTTTGTGAGCAGTAAAAGGATACAAATCAGTCAATCAAAACAATGGTGAAAAGGTTATACTCCAGGGGATGGTCAAGCACAAAATGAGGAAGGCAAGCCAGGTGTTGAGTCCGCTGTTATTCAACATATAAGTCTGCACCTTAGCGGACGTTGTCGAAAATGCAAGACAGTCCCTCTTCTCCCACGTTGACAACACACAGATTTTTTTTTTCCCCTCTCCTCGTCACAAGCCCTCAGACCTTAATTTAGGATTGAGCAAAGTTGCCCTTTGGATGCAAAGCAATCTGCTCAAATTAATTGGTGAAAAGAATGAAGTTATGATCCTAGGCAAAAGACATGACTTTTGGGGACCGCAACACTGGCCCCCCGAATTGGGAGCTCTGCCCAGGCCGGAGAACAGTGTTCGGAACCTGGGTTTCATTGTAGATGGGCATCCGTCGATGAAATAACAAGTACCAAGGTGTCATCCATCTGCTTTGCATACCTGCAATGGTTAAAGAAGATTTCATGGTCGATTCCTCCCCCAGCACCGCAAACTGTGATCTGGACCCTTGTTACTTCAAGGCTGGATTACGAAAATGTTCTTTATCTGGGACCCGATAAAATGACCATCCAGAGGCTACAGCTGGTGCAAAACGCAGTAGCAAGACTTCTTTTCTGTCTGCCTAAGTTTAGCTCTGGGATTTTACAAGACTTACACTGGTTGACGTGTCAAATTGGGTGAAAGTTAAGGCTCTGTGCTATATGTTTAGAATCAAAACAGGATTGGCCCCTAAATACAGGCAGGATTTGGTTCAACGTTACCATCCCTCTCGTCCCATGCGCTCCGCTCAACATATCCAGTTTGTTGTTCCAAAAATCTGACTGGCCCCCGTCTTTCTCATATCTTGGACCGATTTTATGGAATTCACTACCAGCCTCCTTGCGAGATGAGACATCTCTTCTCGCTTTCTGTAAGGGAGTGAAAATCTGGTTGTTTTAATTCAGCCTTCTCACATACTTCTTTCTTCCTCGCTCGGCACCGGGAAACCCCTTGGGGTAGCTGTGTGCCCTACACATCTTTACTAATAATAAGGAACAAGCAAAGCACAGTGACAACAAAACCAAACAATAGAAAGCAATCTCCGGACACTAAGCCCACTATCCATTCCTGGTATGGTCCACAGGATTTCTTTTTCAACTTGACAGCTAAAAGCAGACAGGCGCGAGCTAGAAATGGTATAGGGCTGAAAACATTCAATTAAATCAATAGAAATGAGATTACTAATGAGAATTATATGGGTCTGAGCTATTTCTAGTTTGAACTGAAAAGCGTGTCCATGGACATAGCTCAGAGAACGAAATCCACTTTGCTTGCATTTGCATGTGCCAGAAGACAACTGACCAACGACAGTTACAAAACGTTCTCCAAAAACAAAGCGATAATGACGAAGCAGAACCGTTGAGGCTTTTATAACCTATGACAATGGAGCACACCTGGTAATACTCTGAAAGAGTCACATTTTAATTATCCGACTATATGAAGACAGGTTTAAGCTAAAGAAAAGAGCTAAACCTTTGCAGAGCTAAAATGATGTAAGGGGGCTGGTTCCACCAGGATCTAAAGAAGCTTTATTGAGGGGCACTAAAATATTTCACCCAATTCTTTCGAAGCAGCATTGACTGCAATAATCTTTATATAGCCATGACAAATATTCTCTTCAACATGCCGACTCCAGTATCAGATATATTTTCATACTGGTTGAGTGCCAATGTAATGTCAGATCTTAGGTGTCAAGAGGAGGCCTGAAGTAAAAGGATGCCAAAAGCACGCTGTAGTGCAAGAGGCAATATCAAGATGGGTTCGGACCAAGGAACAGTTCAAAATGTAATAGCAACACAGAAAAGGTTGGAACGGATAAAGGAAAAGATAAGAGACGAAACTAGAACTTGAGATGCTCCACGGAACAGCAAAGGGGCCATCAAGTGAGAAGAAAAAATACAGCCTTTCCTGGTTCAGCATCTCTAACAATCACCAACAAAAGACATTCTAAAGGGTGTATTTGTCTGAGGATGCTTGTTTCGGTTATGAGACATATTGTGACCTCATTAACTGGATGATCCCTTTAAGACAGTGCACTGGATCCTTGAAGTGAGACAAGAGCAATAGAATGCAGCAATTTTGATTAAGATTACAGGAAAGAGTAATGCAATTCAGGCACAAATATGACAATACGAAGCATTGTGCAGAGAGTGCTCAGGAAGTTTGGAAAGACACAAGGAAACATGCCCATGAAAGAGGCAGAATTGAGTTTGCAAAGTAAAGCCAGAAAATGTGCCCTTTGGGGGGAGGCGATCAAAAGATCCTAAAATGGTGGACCACCATGTGGAGGATATTAGTAGTCGAAAAAGTACGGCCTATCAATTCACTCTATCAGGTCATATGCACCTGCCTGTACCTCCTGTAGCCTAAAATATGAAGGCATTTTTGCTATGTCTTTAAGCAACCTGGGGTACCCACAAAACAAAGGGTACAAAAATGCAACAGAATCTCACAGGAATGTTGCTCAAAGAGTAGACTGAGTGAGGCCTAGCAAGATGTAGCAAGGGGAGACCAACACAAGGCGAAACAGGTCTGAAGACAAGACCGCACCCATTGTGAAAGGCATAATATCGAACAGGAGGTCACCTTAGGAGAAGCTGAAACAAGCTATTCAAAAGCTATGCCCTGCATGAAAAAAAACATGAATATGGGTGGCACAAGAAAAGACTGGTAAAGGAACAAAGAAACACCTGGCAACCATGCTTTTATTGATGGATGCCCTGTCAAGATAGACGAGACTGAAGACCCCAGAGATAAAAAAAAAAAGCCTGTGGTCTGAGCACAAACATAGCATCGGAGAGGTATTGTGCTCAGATCACATCTGAACTAAAAGAAGCACTTTAAGCACATGAAATAGAAATCTAACTCCCCAAACTAACCTATCAATTCCTAATCTTTGAAGCGTTTTAACCCTTAAAAGGGTTTATCTGCCTCTCCGGAAGCTTCATAACTTTGTTCTTTCAACTTCGTATCTCCTCATTTGGTACTGCACTAATCTCACCATACCTACTATCCAAACCCATCCATTGATATTTCAATCTGAATGCTCAGTAGAGGAACCTAATAAAGGCACAATGCTTTGCCTCCCTATTGATTGTAAAGGAGTACAGGTTGGTGTGAGAACCACACAGCATCGCTTGGACAACAAACCTGAAATGAGGACCAGTAGACTGCCTGTAGGTAAGGTTGGCTCACATATTTTATGTGGGGCATATTTTTTGTATCCAGTCTCTAACTACTAATATGCTGTGAGAAATGGGAATCTGTACTTTGAGTATGTGATCCCTCTGAAACGTGTCGTATATTATGAAATGGAAACAAAAAATAAGAAAAAAGGCAAGTTAATTAAAAATGTAATTGAAAACTATTAGCGTATATGGGGAATCGGCATTGAGACCACACAATGTTTTGAACTGATTTTGGTTGGGCTAATTAAAAATGTCCGTGGTTACAGTAGGCTAGCAGGACATTACCTCTGCTTACAATATCAGTTATGCAACATTTTCTAGGTTTTGTGCATATATAATGTAAATGTTGTTTCTTTTTCCATCTAAACATGAATCTCAGATAACGTCAGTGAAAATCTACCTGAGGCAGCAAGTCCTAGCACAACATCTACTAATCACCCTTTCAAGGAACCTTGAAATTTACAATCCAAAGAATAAAACCCAATATCCGGTACAAAAATGAAAGTCATAAATCAACCAGCGGTGGATGACACTTTACAAAGCATAAACCAATCAGGCACATTAATTTCAGGATCATTATTTCACTGCCAATCCTATTTAAATAATTTAGTTATTTTCTTAATGCAGTCATTGAACCATCGCTTGTACCTTCTTAGCACTGCTCGACTCCGGGTCTTGTTCTTAACCTTCACTGTTGTTGTAAGAACCATTTTACCAAAATCAGCACCAAGACCATGTTAGCAGTATTTTCTCCAGCCCCACCATCCACCCATACTACTGAACCTCCAATAACCTCTGTATACACATACGAACATGACTGCCACAATCCAGTACCATGATGATACACATTGCTGATACAGCACAAACCACGGACCTAACATTTCAATTTTCCACTCTTCCTCGCCGGTTGAGTGATGTACACCTGAGCTAATTATGAGCACATAAACCTATCACATTCTCTCCTAACCCATCTACACTTTACCAAGGTATTCCAAAAGCATATTTTCTCCCTTTCGCTTTTTTCATACTTAATATGAACTACTTGCCCAGTCATTCGCCAACCTGGGCACCATTTCTTTAAGATACATATAACAGTTATACACAAACCCTTCTGCAGGATGTCAAGTGTGGGGAAAAGCAGAGGTTACCCCCCTGCTTCCCATAGAAAGAGGTACGTGACAAGGAAGTTCCCTCTTCCCTTTACTATTTGCATTGACCACTGAACCTCTAGCCACTTGGATTTGTATGGATAAATTCATATATGGGTTTGATCGGAGAGACGGAAGAAATATCTGCATGTCCATGTATGCGGATAATTTGCTTTTATATGTGAGATACCCAGATGGCCAGATCAGAGACTTAGGGAGATTCTTGAGGTATTTGGGGAAGTAATGGGATGTTTCCTGGGACAAGTCGATCATCTACCCACTACAGAGGAGCGACTCAGAAGTTAACTGGCAATCCCGCCAGATCACCGCTTGGGCTAGTTTTAAATACCTGGGTAGACACATCACTAAAGATCATAGGTTTAATGGGAGATAAATCTAGCCCCTTTGCTGACGTCGGCATGTGCAGAACTGAACTGCTGGAATTCCCTCTGTATCTTAATTACAGGTAGAGTGGCCTTGTTCAAAATAGTCTTATTACTCTAATTACTGTATGTCCTACAGAACTATCCCTTCCTAATCCCACATGACTTCTTCCAGAGACGACAAGGGATGCCTTACACCTTCTTATGTGCCTAAAAGACACCCAAAATGTATTTAATCAATTTATGCAGCCTTCGTACATAGGAGGACTGGCAAAGTCTGATGGCCAGTTATATTACTGGGTTTGCCCATTTAGCCGTAGTTAATGGTTGTTTAGTCAGAAAGATGATTAGTCCACAAGGATGGAACAAGTAGAAATTAAGGAGGTGACAGTGCTCAAAGCCATATACAGCAGACAGATACCACCCTCTCTGCCACAGGTCACAAGAGTAGTTTTTGAATGTTGGAACAAGGGGCCAAAATGGAGAAGATGGAATGAGTGATTAATTGAAGAAGAATCCTCTCACATGCCAACTTGAAGTCTGAGTAACTTTATTAAGCAAAAGTGAATTTATTAACTCAGAAGATTGAGCACAATGGTATCGCCTTCCAACCCCTGCCCCCACACACACACTTTAGAGAGCATTTAAAGCTAAATTTCTCTACAATTTGTATGCATATAAGCACCAACTGAACACGCATGACAGAAACCAAACTTAGGTAACTGCAGGTGTAAAGCATTCTCGTGAGAAACACGCTAATTATTTTCAGAAAAGACAAGTAATGTAAACTTCTAGATGCAGAGTTGATTAGTTGTGAATTTTCACTTAGAGATACCAAGAATGAGAGTGAGACTAAATACGTCAGAAGCAGCACTGCCTGTACGAAATGGGTAAACATGGGCAAACAAAATGACATTGGCTATCAAGATAATGTTGAGTGCATGCAAGCAGTTTCTCAAAGGGACTCTAGAGGCAACGCTCTGGCACGGGGCATGTCTGAAGCGGGTCAACAATCTGAATGGCTTCTTACCCTAGAACACTAGCAGTGTATCGAAACTGGGGGACATATGGGACTGGGTGCGTATTTACATGTTCATGTTAGTCTGTTCAATATGAAGAACATAAATCGCAAAAATGAAACTGGAGATGATGGGGAGAGTTCCTGTAGATATACCATCGTTTGGATGCATTTGAAGGTTGCATTTCAATACCTTCTGATTGTCCAATTCTGAGTTTGGCAAGAAAAAGATTCCACAAGCCCTACAGCCTTGTAATTGAAATGTTTAATTTAGGTTGCCTGTTCTTCTGAACTATAAAGTAATTGTCAGCCTTACATTACAAGTTATGCTAGTGATCATCAGAAAGTCTGCCAGTCAGCAGAGACTCTCAATCGCATCTTAATTACGGTGGTCGAGCAATACTCTGTTTGTTCGCGGAACTCGGGAATTCCGAGGATTGAAACTCCGCGAGCTCCACCCAGGCCTACTTTTGTATGTATGTGTTTTTTCAATTGCTGTTCAATTGTTTCATTATTTAGTTAACATTTGTATGTTTATTATTTAGAAGACAGAATTGTAAAAAGAAAAAAGAAATGGTTATTTGTATACATTTTTGTAGGTTTTTAATATTCATATTTTTGAATTTATTATATTATTTTTTAATCTGTTTATTTTTTGGTATCATTTTTGAAATTTTGTTTTACACAATATTTTATATTACTATTATATTTGTATCTTATTTTGTAACGTTTTTTGGAGTAATTTGAATTTTAGTAATGCACTTTGTTAATATAACTAAGATTTAATAATTGTATTGTATAACTTAAATGATCTTTCCTGTATGTGTATATACCATTTTAAATAATTTTAATTGCTAGTAGCATTTATACTAAAATGTGTTTTTAAAAATAATGTATTTCTATTTTGTATTATTATACTTTCATTTATTTGTTTAATTTATTTTAAGGAATAGATTTCCTTTTCTAAAATTATTAAATGTATTTTTACACTTTTATAATATATATACTCACACACATTTATACATCTTTCTATCTGTATTTTTTTAAAGTTCCTATAATATTAAATACTTTAAAACATTTCTGTACACTATATTTTTGTGCTTTACATTGTAAGTATAAAAAGTAGATAATTTTTGTTCACAATGTTTTTTAAGTGATATTTTTGTATCTCAATATTTTTTACCTAGATATGATACAGAAGCAGGACACAGCAGGATACACAGAGGAGTGGCTAAAGAAACTGTGAATGGCAGCCAAATCAAACAATAGGTGAAATGGATACTGAAAGTTGGGCAGTAAAGAACAAGTTACTTACCTTTGGAAATGCTCTTTCTGGTGGATATCTATCTAAGCACAGATGACTCACCTAGTGAATATCTAAAGGCACCAGAAAAACAGTGAAGAAGGGCACTATCCGAAGACAGTCTGTACCTGCTCAATCCAAGTCGGACAGCTGTATGACTATCGCAGTTGGCAGGCCTCCCGCGAAAACGACAGAGTTGGAGGGTGATTCATGCCCTACCACAGCCCAGAGACTAGGTGAGACACTGTTAGTAATAACGCCCTTAAGAGAATAATAACTAAAGAGCTGGAGCTGTGTACCTGCACTGTTTTCTACACCTGAAAGACCCTAGGATATGAAAGGGGGAAAGGTGGGGTAGTGATAGGGGAGGTGGGGCGTGACCCTTCTTAGCTGTACTAGCCTTGCACCAGCATGTCAGATATTTGACACAACTCGTGTTAATGTGTAGTTTTGCGTCTTAACATACATCAGAATATTTTTCTTTTTGCTAAGACAAGCACTGGGTTGGAAAATCACGTTACTGTGCAGCTAGATGTCTACTGAGCTCCCAGCCTGTGGAACCCCAACACTAACCTCCATAAGAAGCCGGTGACTGCCTGCCATTGCCTTGCCACCACTGACTGTCAATACTGGAGAGATTTCATTTTGCAGAGCCAGTGTAGGATGGACCCAGGTCAGTAGAGGTAAACAACACAGTGGCCTACCGAAAGGGGCGTGGCATATGGCCTGCTCTATTTAAAATATCAATTATTAGGAAGGTCAAGGGTATTCTCTACAGCAATAGCTCTACACATACACATATCAAAACAATACACTGGTGCACTAATCCATTGTGCAAATTAATATAATATGGTCAGCGAAGTTTTCTGATGAACCTTAAAAGAAAGAGAAGGATCTGTACTTAAATGGGAAAGTGATTTAAGAAGCCGGTTGCATGTAGCATCCAAAATTACATTTACAAAAGACACATTTTTAGACAACAATTTTCATCATAAAACTCTATAAGCTAGTCTGCCATTTTCTATATGCATTTTAGTGCATTGCTCGTCCATGCATTCATGCATAATTAGATTTTGTATTATTAAACCACTTGCTTGAACTCACCTTCTTGGATTGGCAGCTCCATAGGGTTGCCAGTGGGGGAATGCAGAATCTTTTGGTAGTTTTGTGCACTTTGGTCAAATAACTGAACAAGAAGAGTGCAGGATTTTTCATATTCACAGCGACTAACTGTACAGAGTTGTTCAAGCTGCTGAAATACAGTTGCCGTATCGTCAAGCGGATCGTCCAAGCCATCTCTGAAATACATGTAAATAGCCTACTTAAAATATTGAATAGTTTTTGCGTGGTTTTTATTATGATAGGTTACTTATAGGAACATTTTACACCGAGAGCCCAGCCATATTTTTGGCAGCCTTCAAGGATACCCTCTGCGTATTTGGCATCCTCATACTCGGGAGCCTGAGCAGAATTATTAACTGGCTACGGAACTCCTCTGCATCCACGTACAACTGTCTGTTTCTGGAGAATTTCACGTGGAAACCACAAATTGTTGCTTATGCTAACCAGTAGTTGTGGCGTCTTCCACCACGATAATGGCTGATTTAACTATCAAGATTTCTACAAATTAATCTATTGATGGGTTGGCAAGAGGGCAACATTTAATAATAGCTGAGGGTTAGAACGGCTACTCTACTAGTGCTGCTTGCAGCTCCTCTATACTAGTTGCAATCTGTCTTCCTTAACATATATTACCCTTTAAAATGGGTATTTAAGGCAATATGCACAAACACATTTTCCCATAGGCACAGAATGGGTAAAAACCTTTGATACATCTGGCCCCAAGTGTTTTCTAATTTTCATAGCTCAATTTGAATGGCTGTTTTTAATATTTAATACTTCCACAGTGCTTCACGCCGCACATAGCACTTTTAAAAGCTATATAAATATAAAGACAGTATAAAGAAATAAGAAAGTTTATAAAATCTCGACAAATTGCATCAAATCAATCTGTTACAAATCTAATGAAGGATTCTATCTCTGCTTGCAAAAACAATATGAACAATTTATTTATTGAAGAGTTTTAGATCTTCCCAAACACCTTGACTTTTTTTTTAATTTGCACTATGAGACCTGTTAGAAATTGGGTCTCTAGTTGGTAGAGGTATGCACCCTGTACACGTAGAGACCACAATCCAAGCCATGCTAAGCTAGATACACACTAAAAACAACCTGTGCTCACCCTCTTGTAGCTTGGCACGGAGCAGGAAGGCTTATCTAAAGAGGCAATGTGTAAAGTATTTGTGCGAAAAAACTGGTGAACTGCTGCACTCCAGGTGGTCAAATGTATATTGGTGATTCAATTTTCAAATGATTAGGGTGCTGAAGATGATTACCTCCTGTTCTTAGGGTACCAAAACGTGATGCAACAGAAAAACCTTTCACCGTGAAAAGTAAAATTCTAAAGCACTCCTTTGGCTATCCAAATCGCTGGGTTCAAAATAAAGGAAAAAGCCGGTTGACTTTTCTGTGGGATGGTCCCAAATTTATTCAATCATAAACTTGAATCATATTGAGTCATATGATCAGTGTTCCATCTGGAAATTCATTCAAGTGAAGATCATCAAAAGATATTTAATAATCCAGTAGCATAATGCTAGCACGTTGGAAACATGTCCCCAATGCATTTCAAGCCGTAGCTCTTCTTCAGGGGGAATATCTGAAAAAGGTACAAAAAACAACATGTACCTATTGGCGTAGATCTCTGCCCAGTTATAGACCTCGCCCAATTTGTAGTCCACTGTATCTCTTTTGAACTTCCTCAATTTTCTTTCATTGATTTAATTGGTGTACCTATCGAATTGGGAATTAATGTCTTCTAGCGTTTTAGCCCATTCCTTACTGGACAGTTTACCGCTTAGTTCTTGTTTCAGTAGGGAGACTTCACTCTCCAGCTCCTCTAGCATTCTGGAAAGTTTCTCGACAACTAATGAAATGAGGTCGAGAGAACACTTGTTTAGAATTCCGTACCATCTTTCTGTAAAGTGTGCATTATTCTTGCATAAGGTAGAATTGAGGGGGATACGTAGTCCCCTGGGTATTCTCTGAACTTTGTGGTATCTGATGAGAGTACTTGCGTACAAACGCTGGCAGATTTCTCTCTTGGCTGCGAAAAGGAGTTGTCTCATGTTAGATTGTACAGATCCAGTACTGGATGCGATACATTCTGGCTCTTGGATAAGCGAATAGATTCTGTGGTGTCATCCGAAGAAAATCCGAAGGTGTCTACTTTGTTACTTCTCAAGTTTGCACGCATTTGGGTATAAGTACTGGGGCTCTGACCCTACCAAGACAGTACATTACTGGAAATGTGAGGAACTCTGCTAGAAGTAAAGAGGGCTGTGCTTGAGAAGTAACAAAGCAGACACCTTCGGATTTTCTTCGGATGACACCAACAGAATCTATTCGCTTATCCAAGAGCCAGAATGTATCGCATCCAGTACTGGATCTGTACAATCTAACTTAAGACAACTCCTTTTCGCAGCCAAGAGAGAAATCAGCCAGCGTTTGCACGCAAGTACTCTCATCAGATACCGCAAAGTTCAGAGAATGCCCAGGGGACTAAGTTTCCCCCTCTAATTTACCTTATGCAAGAATAATGCACGCTTTACAGAAAGATGGTATGGAATTCTAAATAAGTGTTCTCTAGACCTTATTTTATTAATAGTCAAGGAACTTTCCAGAATGCTAGAGAAGCTGGAGAGTGAAGTCTCTCAACTGAAACAAGAACTAAGCGGTAAACTGTCCCGTGAGGAATGGGCTAAAACGCTAGAAGACATTAATTCCCAATTAGATAAGTACACCAATGAAATCAATGAAAGAAAATTGAGGAAGTTCAAAAGAGATACAGTGGACTACAAATGGGGCGAGGTCTATAACTGGTGGAGAAGAGTCTTGCCGGTGGCAGGGGCAGGCTCCATCTACTTAGCGCTTGTGTGTTATCAGCTGCACGGATAGCGCTGCACTTCTAGCGCGCTGTTTTTAACTGATGCGACTGAGGCTCATTTTAAAACGTGATCGTGTGTGTTGATATTTTAAAACTGAAATTGAAAACTGTACTTCACTATACCTGTACCTCACCTCATCTCCAGGCTGAGTTAGAGCTTGGGGAACCACGTAGTCCGCCCACTCCCGCCCCGTTCCGCCGCGTCCAATCATGGGCGTTTGAGCGGAGGGTGAGGAGGAGCCCAGCACTTCCGGGTTCAGGGCTCACAGCTCAGCGCTCTAGCGACACTGTGTGTGGATACTATTTAAAGACCAGGTAAAGCGCACTCGCGCTGTGGAGAAGAGTCTTGCCGGTGGCAGGGGCAGGCTCCATCTACTTAGCGCTTGTGTGTTATCAGCTGCACGGATAGCGCTGCACTTCTAGCGCGCTGTTTTTAACTGATGCGACTGAGGCTCATTTTAAAACGTGATCGTGTGTGTTGATATTTTAAAACTGAAATTGAAAACTGTACTTCACTATACCTGTACCTCACCTCATCTCCAGGCTGAGTTAGAGCTTGGGGAACCACGTAGTCCGCCCACTCCCGCCCCGTTCCGCCGCGTCCAATCATGGGCGTTTGAGCGGAGGGTGAGGAGGAGCCCAGCACTTCCGGGTCCAGGGCTCACAGCTCAGCGCTCTAGCGACACTGTGTGTGGATACTATTTAAAGACCAGGTAAAGCGCACTCGCGCTGTGGAGAAGAGTCTTGCCGGTGGCAGGGGCAGGCTCCATCTACTTAGCGCTTGTGTGTTATCAGCTGCACGGATAGCGCTGCACTTCTAGCGCGCTGTTTTTAACTGATGCGACTGAGGCTCATTTTAAAACGTGATCGTGTGTGTTGATATTTTAAAACTGAAATTGAAAACTGTACTTCACTATACCTGTACCTCACCTCATCTCCAGGCTGAGTTAGAGCTTGGGGAACCACGTAGTCCGCCCACTCCCGCCCCGTTCCGCCGCGTCCAATCATGGGCGTTTGAGCGGAGGGTGAGGAGGAGACCAGCACTTCCGGGTTCAGGGCTCACAGCTCAGCGCTCTAGCGACACTGTGTGTGGATACTATTTAAAGACCAGGTAAAGCGCACTCGCGCTGTGGAGAAGAGTCTTGCCGGTGGCAGGGGCAGGCTCCATCTACTTAGCGCTTGTGTGTTAGCTGCACGGATAGCGCTGCACTTCTAGCGCGCTGTTTTTAACTGATGCGACTGAGGCTCATTTTAAAACGTGATCGTCTGTGTTGATATTTTAAAACTGAAATTGAAAACTGTACTTCACTATACCTGTACCTCACCTCATCTCCAGGCTGAGTTAGAGCTTGGGGAACCACGTAGTCCGCCCACTCCCGCCCCGTTCCGCCGCGTCCAATCATGGGCGTTTGAGCGGAGGGTGAGGAGGAGCCCAGCACTTCCGGGTTCAGGGCTCACAGCTCAGCGCTCTAGCGACACCCGCTTCCCCTATAAATGTGCCTGGGTCAGCGTCCGCGCAGCGGACGCGTGCAGCGGGCGCGCCGGAAGCGCGCCAAAGTCGAGCCAAAGTCAAGCCCGTCTGCGCCCGTCCGCGGCCGGACGGGGCGCGGGGCCATAACCCCTGGCTCTCCTACACTCAGCACCATAAGGTATGGCAGACAGGAATTGTTAGATCTGCAGCCCCACACTCCCTTATGCTGTAACCACGCCATGAGCGCACTATCGATGAAGAATTGTAGTGCATGCACGTTTACGCCACTTAATACTGTGTTATCTAACAATGCGATAAGTACAGTAAAAGCAGCTCTACTTAACTGCAGATCTATGCGGAAACACCGTATAGAAATATTTCATTTACTTGAAGATGATAATATTAATATTCTGTTTCTCACGGAAACTTGGCTGGATGAATATTCAGATCCTGACATTATTCAGGCCTTACCACCTGGCTATTCCCTCTCGCGACTGGACAGAAAGGATGGCAGAGGAGGTGGCATTGCTATTGCTACTAAAGCGCCTATAAAATGCACCCTCTCTCCTATTTCTGTTGACCATAGTGAAGCTGGCTCCTTCACCATAACCATAGGACCTAATCACTCTCTTTCCGGTATTCTTATGTACCGTCCTCCTGGTAGGCTCTATGATTTCACTCCCACTCTTATGGAGTCCTTAACCCATCTTGCGCTTAGGAAAAATCGCTTATTAGTACTAGGTGATCTCAATGTCCATTTTGAGGATTCATCAGATAAGGAGGCGGCAGATATCATAGCTGAGCTACTCTCCCTACAACTAGAGTTAAAAAACTCCGAACCATCACACCAACAAGGACATCTATTAGACCCTGTATTTGGGAACTGGAAGGGAGTTCAAATCCTGCCTCACCAGCCAATACCCTGGTCTGATCACTTTGTCATCCCTATACTACTCCAAATGGATGGCATTGAGCATCATAAACAAGGGGCGTGGCTTGGGCGCCGATGGCGATGGTCGCCTGAGAGCTCAGCTCCGGGACTGAGCCCGTGATTATCCTGTAAATCGGAGGCTGCGGGGCACCCCGAACCCCGCATTCTGGTGGACGGACCGAAGACGACCTGCCAGGGCCCTTGGTGTGGCTCGGACGAGTGGTGATCCGGCGTAACACCGAAGTTTGCGGACCCAACATGGCGCCCGGACTTCATTGTCCCCCTAGCCGGATCCATTGAACTGGAGGAGCGTCGCTGGCGGCGTCTCGCCCCCGGCTTTGCCGTCCCCTGCTGATTTGTGCACTGAATATCGGCCGGATCGGACTTTCTACAATGAGAATGCACTCGGTTGGGTAACGGGGCGGATGCCCACGTTATAGTGGATCCCGTGAGCGGACGTCTGGTATACCAGGCGGTGGCCGCGCTCACGACACCGCACCTAGCTACAGTCTCCTGGCCAGCCCACTCCCATGGGAGGCGCGACACTCTGGCGCCACACATCGTCCGGTGGAGTTGGTGACCCTCACCCCGGGTCTTTAGCGGCTGTACGGGCCTGCCCGACCTGGCGGCGGTTGTCTCCGCCTCCTTATCGGTGCCCTCGGACGCCGTGGTGGTGGCGCGAGCCGAAGCGGAGAAGTTCCCGCAGGCCCTGGAGAAGGAGGTCTCCGATACTCGACTTAAGATCCAGTGACCGGGAGGGTCGCGGTCGGCATCTGCTCCCGGAGACGCAGGCCCCTGGACCACCACGGAGTACCCCCGGCGACATGGGGAAACCTAGAGGAGCCAAGGGGCCTACCCCAACCGCCTCAGACTCGGAGACCCAGGACAAGGAGGAACATGGGGACCCAAAGAGTTCTGGTGGTGCGTCGATGCAACAGCAGTTCGACCGCGTCCTGGAGGCGATAGCGACCACGCGATCGGCCCGCCAACAGGACATTGCTCAGGTGGCGACGGGCCTTGGTCTCCTTAGAGCGGACCACGGCAAACTGTCGGACCGGGTCAAGGAGGTGGAGAGCTCGGTGAAAACCTTGGAGCCGGCGCAGCGAACCTTGGCTGCGACTATGAAGGATGCCTTATCCCGGATTGCAACCCTAGAGCAGAGGGCGGAAGATGCGGAAGGCCGCAACAGGAGGAACAACATCCGTGTGGTGGGCCTTCCGGAAAAGATCGAGGATGGCGACATGGTGGCATACTTGGAGGCCTGGCTCCGTGACACGGTGGCCCCGGAGGGGCTCTCCTCCTTCTACACCTTGGAACGTGCCCACAGAGTTCCGGCGCGGCCACCGCAGCAGGGACGGGCCCCGAGACCAGTGGTGGCGCGGTTGTTACACTTTCGGGACAGAGACTTAATCCTCAATGCCGCCAGGCATAATGGCCCATTCAAAGTGGCGAACAGTCAGGTGAACATCTTCCCGGATTACACCTACGAAACTCAACGCAGGCGGTTCTCCTTCCTGGCGGTCAAGCGCGAGCTCAGGAGCGAGGGCATCCAATACTCGCTACTCTATCCTGCTAGGCTCCGCATCATTGTCGATGACAAGACTCAATTCTTCGACACCCCGGAGGATGTCTGTGCTTGGCTCGAGCTTTACAGAGCAGGGAAAGATGGCTTCGGCTCCTCATCCCAACAGGCGGAGGGGCCGGAGCGGAGACGGCGATCCAGGAGGATTAGGAATCGCCGTGGCCGCTCAGGGGGGCCCTCAACTGCGGAGACATCGACGGAGCGGAGGGGAGTGCTGGAGGTGTTATCTGAGTTGTCTGGCGCACGGGACGATGCCATTGAAGAGGAAGCGGACCCGGGTGAAGAGGGGGCACAGTCGGACTCCGAGGACTCGGTGACCGATAGCGCCCATACACCGGTGATCACACCGAAGTCGGCGGACGACCTTCTGGATGGACAGGGGTAACGGGGTGAGCTATCTCATTTTGGGAGGGGGCCCGGCAGGGGGGAGGCGATTGCCGTCACTTGCTGCTGACAACGAGGGCGGGGAGGGTGGGGCGCCCCTGTTTTTGCCCCGAGGATCTTTAGTACTGTTTTGGGCTTGTTTTAGTCCTGGTAGCCTGAGCGTCGAGGGCCCACTGCCTCCGCCCGGCCCGCACCTGGCCCTTAAGGCCTTCCTACGGTGGCGACCGCAGGATTAGTAGAGGTTATTGGGTTGTTAGAGGGCAAGGTTTGGATGGGATCTGGATGGTGTTGTTTGGGTCCTGTTCTGGGGAGGGTGGGTGGGGGTTTGGTTCGTTCTTGGGTTGTTGGGCCTTGGTTGGGGAAAATGGCCGCCATCAGTGCTGGGACGTATGATGTACTTTTTTTGAGGGGACCCGGACGGGGGGACTGTGCGAGAACAATATGGGACAATGGCTGATATTGCTAATCTCAAATGTGTTACTTGGAACGTGAGGGGGCTTCATACTATGTCCAGGCGCCACAAGGTCCACGCTTATTTAGTGCGTAGGGGAGTGCAAATGGCGCTGCTGCAGGAAACTCATTTGAACAAGGCGGAAGGGGCGGCGCTGCAGCGTAGATGGTGGGGGCAGGTCTTCTGCACATCGTACTCCGCGTATGCCAGAGGGGCGCTCATTTGGGTTAGAGCTGGGGTCCCCTTCCAGGTCACGAACACAGTGATAGATCCAGAGGGGCGTTACGTGGCCATTTCGGGCACTTTAGGAGGGAGGGACTTGAACGTTTGCTGTATATACGCTCCTAATGTGGACCAGACTGCCTTCCTTTCCAGGTTGTCGGGCTCGTTGGCCCACTTCTTTTCCGGGCCCCTTTTGCTTGGGGGAGATTTCAACTCAGTAGTGGACGTAGACACTGACCGCTCTCATCCACCCCTTCCCGATTCTCCGGTTCGTCGCACGGCTAAGGGTCGTAAGGATTGGCAGACCCGCTGGGGTCTGACGGATATCTGGAGGGCGCACCACCCCACGTCTAGGGACTATTCATACTTCTCGAGCCTACATGAGTTGCATGTCAGACTGGATGGGTTTCTTGGCTCGCCCGAACTGGTTTCGGCAGCGGTCCGATCTGAGTACCTGTCCAGGACCATTTCCGACCATAACCCCCTCCTGTTGGACCTTCGCTGGCTCCCCGGGGCGCCGGCGGTGCCCACCTGGAAGTTGCGACCCGAGATTCTTGAGGACAGTGTATCCAGGTCGGACCTGGAGGATAAGGTATCGGAGTATTTTGCGTCCAACAGCGGCACTGCGAGTACAAGAGCGTTAGAGTGGGACGCTTTTATGGTAGTGGTGAGGGGTTACTGCATCTCTAAAAAGGTGGGCATGAGGCGAGTTATCCTGGCTGACTTAGATGCAGCAGACCGGACACTCCGCGAGCTGGAAATTCGCCGCCCCGGACGCCCGGAATTACAGGTACGCACGGCGGGGGCGAGGGAGAAGGTGGCGGCGGAGGTCGAACGGCTTCGCTGTTTTGATTATAAGGCCTACACGGTCCGATCCATCGCGGAGGGGGACAGATCGAGCGCGTTGTTGGCATGGCTGGCCAACCCTACGCGTCAGTCCTCATTGACGACAAGTATGCGTAAGGCGGATGGAACCGAGGTATACACTCAACCGGAGATTCTCAGCTGCTTCCGGCATTATTACGAACGTTTATACCGCAGTCGCTCCGCGCGAGACCCTGACCGGCTCGATAATTATCTACGCCCACTGGAGCTCCGTACAGTGGAGCGCGAAGTGGCGAAAGCCCTGGGGTCCGACATAGAATTAGGGGAGATCCGCGGTGCCATTAAACGGATGGCGAGAAATAAGACCCCGGGCCTAGATGGCCTACCCGTGGAGTTTTATGCGGCTTATGCTGACCTCCTGGCCCCTAGGTTATTGGTGGTCTACAGAGAGGCGAAGAGGCTGGGGCGGCTCCCGAGCTCGATGTGTGAGGCGTTGGTGGTTCCTCTCCTCAAACCGGGGAGGGACTCGTCAGACCCGGGGTCTTACCGTCCCTTATCGATGCTGACGGTGGACTATAAGATACTGAGCAGTATCTTGGCCTCGAGACTGCTGGGACACATGAGTTCCCTGGTGCATGTGGACCAAGCGGGTTTTATCCCACGGCGTAACACGACTATGAATATTCGCAGGTTGTTCCGTTTGCTAGGGGAACCGTTCGTGGATGCCCCGTCCCCGGTCGTTTTATCAGTGGACCTGGAGAAGGCTTTTGATAGCCTGGAGTGGGACTACCTTTGCACGGTGCTGCGGAGATTTGGCCTTGGTGAGGGCTTCATTAGATGGACCGCGGTTCTCTACGCCTCTGCATCGGCCAGGGTCCGGGCGGGACCACTGATTTCCTCGCAATATCCGGTAGAACGTGGCACGAGACAGGGGTGCTCGTTGTCCCCACTTCTTTTTGCACTGGCGGTGGAACCACTCGCATTGCATCTTCGATCGGGAGCCCACTATGTGGGCCTGTGGACGCCTTCGGGCCCGCACTACGTTTCGCTGTATGCAGACGATCTGTTGCTCTTCCTAGAGGACCCGCTCGACGCCTTACATGGGGCGGCGACGGCGCTCACGGAGTTTGGGGAGGTTTCGGGCCTCCGGGTGAATTGGTCTAAGACCTGTCTTTTCCCGGTTCGTAAGGGTGCCCCCGCCCCCACTCTAAGTAGGGAGATTAGATGGGAACCCGACTGCTTTAAGTACTTGGGGGTGTTCGTCTATCACGACCCATCCGACCTCCTGGATGGGAACATTGCCCGCTGCACTCGAGCACTTCGAGGTTGCATGGACTTCTGGGCCACGCTGCCGCTCTCGGTGGCGGGACGGGTCGCTCTGCTTAAAATGGTGGCGCTTCCCAGGCTCTTATATTATTTCCGGACACTACCGATCTGGGTCCCACCGGCCACGTTTCGAGTATTACGGTCTATGGTGGTCGGATTCCTCTGGGGCTCGGGCCGCCGTCGGGTGGCCCTCAAGACCCTGGTGAGGCCGAAGGACGAGGGGGGGCTTGCGGTACCGGACTTCGAAAAGTATTATTTGGCGGCGCAGCTCCAGACCTTCACCCAGGAGATCGCCCGGGAATTCCGAGGCCCGGAGGACAGACGGGGGACGGGCATGGCCAGGCATGTTATCTCCTTCATAGCGCTGCGACAACGTTTGGCCCTGCGGGCTTTGTCGCTGGAGGAGCGGACCGTCCGCCTGTGTTGGAATCGGGCTCACGCCCGAGGCCATCTGAGAACACCATATGCGCCCGAAATACCTTTGGGGATGCTGACGGCCCTCCCCCATGGAGGTGATTGGTCACGATTGGCGGCCTGGGAGGACGCCGGCTTACAGCTGGTAGGGGATCTGTATGAGGACGGGGCGCTCTTGCACTTCCAGGATCTTATCGACCGCTTCGAGATCCCCCGTGGTGACTTTCTGTTGCACTCGGCCATTGTTCGAGCGATCCAGGCGCACTGGAAGAGCGGGCAGGAGGAACCCGCCTTATCTCCGGTGTGCCAAAACGTGATGATGTCTGCGGGCACGGTGAAGGCGGTCACTTGCCTTTACGGCAGATTAATCAACGAGGGGTTGGCTCCTCTCGCTGCTTTGAGAAACCGCTGGGAGGTGGACATTGGCAGGGAGATCCCGGAGACGACCTGGTCCCAGTTGGTGCGGCGAGCCTGGAAGGGCACGCGCCACGCCCGTTTTCAGCTGGTACACTATTACGTTCTCCATAGAGCATATCTGACCCCAGTGAAAATTAAGCGATATTTTGCCACGAATTCGGCGGATTGCCCTAGGTGCCCGGCTCAGGAGGCGGACCTCCTCCACATGTTATGGGCCTGCCCGGGATTATCATCCTACTGGGTGGAAGTGGGGAAGACCCTGGAGGAGGTAACGGGGAGATCCTTATCATTTGATGAGGCGGTGGGACTCCTACACTGGTTCCCTCATACCCCCAAGAATAAAATCTCCAGCAAATTTATCGACCTTGGGCTCCTTCTTGCTAAGCGAGAGGTGACCAGGAATTGGAAGGCACGAGTTGGTCCGACAGGAAGTCGTTGGCACGGCGAGCTCTTGAAGTGGGCGGCGGGGGAGAGCACCCTGAGGTACCAACTGGCTTGGAGGCAGCGTAATGAGAAGGCGCAGGAGGCAGCGTTGGAGTGGGAAATGTTAGTGCAGGCCCTCAGGGATTATTGCGCCCCCAGCGACTCTGAAGATGAGGAAGCGACTCGCCCTGAGTCCCATTGAAACATTTGCACTATTAGTCCTGTTGCTTTCCCCATGGGTCCCATGGCAGATCCTGTTGCGGTTGTTCTCAGGCGCTGATGGCGGGGTTGGGTGGGATTTATTTTGGTTAGTAGTACTTTGAGGGTGGGGATTCTTCTTTTGGGTTTATAGGCTTGTTTGGAAAAGCAGATGACGGACAGTGGATCATCCGGACCAGCTCTGACATCCTTCTGAGCCCCTATTGATTGTCGCCGCCCGACCCCAGGGTTGTGGGCCGGAAGGCTGTGTACGGAACTTACGGTGTGGGGACAGTGGGTTGTATTTCACTGATATTGTTGGTGTTATTATGCTGGTCGATTTTGTAACGGTTTACTAATTCCTGCAATAAAAATATATTTCAAAAAAAAAAAAATTGAGCATCATAAACAAAGCTTACAGCAATACACACGTAGGAAATGGAATTTTTTTTCCATAGACTCCTTCATAAAAATCCTCCAAGATGCTGGCCCTCCGAAAGGACTGGAATGTGAGACAGCATATAATCACCTGCAAGTATGCATCACGAAAGCCCTGGACATCACTGCCCCCAAACGCACTATGACTAATGCCACGAGGAAAAATAAATCGGCCCCTTGGTTTAGTCAGGAGCTTCAAGGCGCCAAAACTGCTTGTAAAAAGCTTGAAAGAGAATGGCGTCAAAATTTCTGTCCGGAAATTAAATCCCGGTACAAAGCAGCACAAAAAGAATATAATAAAAAGATACGAGCGTCCAAAGCTTCTCACTACAATGACCGGATCCAGGAAGCTGAAAACTCCTCGAAGGAGCTTTTCCAGATATTTAAGGAAATATCTATAATTGACTCCAGCCCTACCTCCCATAATGATTCAGTGGAAACTTGCAACAAAATCGCGAACTATTTTTCTGGCAAAATCGCGAATATATATGCTAGTTTCTCTGGAAACAAAATGCCTGGTATTGATTTTGTGGAGAGTAATGATCACATAAGCACCCAACTCCATCTAGATGCTTTTTCTGTTCCATCTGCGGATATATTAGTGTCTACCTGCAAGAGTATTAAATCCGGCTCTCCAAGTGATCCTGCGCCTCCTAAAATCCTAGCAGCCAGTCTGTCGGTCTTAGAGCCCCACTTCAGACACATACTTCAACTATCCTTTTCCACTGCATGTATACCTGCAGAATGGCAGAAAGCCATAGTGCTCCCCATCAAAAAAAACCCAATATGAGTCAGGATTTATTGGAGAATCTACGTCCCATCTCCCTGCTACCCTATCTGGCTAAACTAGCAGAGAAAATAGCCAATGTCCAACTTATGGCCCATCTTGAAGCCCAAAATGCCTTTCACACATCACAGTCCGGCTTCAGATCAAGATTCTCCACAGAAACAGCTCTCCTGAGAGCTACCGAAACCCTGCGGGAGGGAGCCGATGAGGGCAAGACTATGGCCCTTATCATGCTAGACCTCAGCGCCGCGTTTGACACTGTAGCTCATTCCACCTTGCTACAGTGTCTAAACCGGGCGGGTGTCACCAAAGAGGCTCTGGGGTGGCTGAAAGCTTTCCTCACCAACAGAAGCTTTCAGGTCCAAAGAGGGATCTTCCTCTCAGATAGTATGACACTGGGACAGGGGGTACCTCAGGGCTCTGCCCTGAGTCCCACCCTGTTCAACCTGTACATGGCTCCTCTGGCAGAGGTTGTTCAATCGTTCGGCGTAGAGCTAGTCTCTTACGCCGACGATACTCAACTTTTGATCTCCCTTTCTCAAGCTCCCTCCTCTGAGGCCGATAACTTTAAATCCTGCATGAGAAAACTCGCAGTCTGGATGAACGAAAACTGCCTCAAATTAAATGGTACAAAAACAGAGGTACTAATAATAGGAGGAAAAGATTCAATGTGGACGAAAGACTGGTGGCCTACCTGTTTAGGACCTTTACCTACTCCTAGTCAGGAAGCTAAGAACTTGGGTGTCTGGATAGACAACAAGCTCTCTTATGACAGCCATGTCAAAAAAACGGTAGGTAAGTGCTTTGGAGTCATGAAAACTCTTAACCGTACCCTGGACCTGCTCCCTCTGAACTCCAGGCGTACCATGACTCAGGCACTTATCACCTCCCGAATAGATTATGGTAATGTGCTGTTGTTGGGAACATCGGACAAAAACATCAGAAAGTTACAAGTCCTGCAAAATTCAGCCGCACGCCTTGTGCTAAGACTTCTCCCGTAGGGCTCCTTCTAAACCCTCTCTGGCCTCCCTTCACTGGCTGCCTATTGGGAAGAGGATACTATTCAAAGCTCTCCTCTGGTGCCATAGGATCATCCATCAAAAAGCCCCCTCTTATATGTCCGACTTAGCCCTACCATACGAGCCGAATAGGTCCCTTCGCTCCAAGGGCATGGGGCTGCTCAAAACATCGCTCGTGAAAAAAGCTAGGATGGGTGGTAAGTCCTTTCGCACCCTTGCGGCCAGGAAATGGAACACCCTCCCTACTTCCATCAGGTTAGAAAATAAGGAGGCCTCTTTCAGGAAACTGCTGAAGACACATCTTTTTACTCTCTAAACTGCCAGCTTCCCTGGTCTTGGTTAAGTTTCTCTCTCCACAGCGCGGGGACACGCCGGGAGGCGTCACCAGGCGCTTTATAAGCCCCTTTAATAAAATAATAATAATGGGCAGAGATATACACCAATAGGTACATGTTGTTTTTTGTACCTTTTTCAGATATTCCCCCTGAAGAAGAGCTACGGCTCGAAATGCATCGGGGACATATTTCCAACCTGCTAGCACTATGCTAATGGATTATGAAATATCTTTGGATGATCTTTTCTTGAATGAATTTCCAGATGAAACACTGATCATATGACTCAATATGATTAAAGTTTATAATTGAATACATTTGGGCCCATCCCACAGAAAAATCAACCGGCTTTTTCCTTTATTTTGAACCCAGCGATTTGGATCGCCAAAGGAGTGCTTTAGATTTTAACCTTACACTGTGAAAGGTTTTTCTGTTGCATAAAGTATTTGTGCAACACACAAACACAGTAACACAATTGTATGAATAAAACAAGACAAAAATGGCAAAAATCCAATAAGTAGAAAAAAAGAAAAAATCGAAATCTAGAGCTTAGGAGTCAAATAGCGTTCAGGGGGATACTTGAGGTTGTGCTGGACTGGGGTACATCCAAAGTTCAGGCCGACCACAAAGGAGGGCAGGCCGACTACAAGATTCACGCAGGATCCGCTGAAAAAGTACCTTGGATGGAGTAAGTGTCCTCATCGAAGACTTGATGCGTTGGTTCCGATTCACCCAGTCAGGTACAGTCATCGTCGTTGAGCCTCGCAGTCGGGTCCTGTGTGGTCGTCAAGCCACGCTGGTATGTTCTCAAATAGGCACTGTGTCGTCGTCGAAGGGCACTGCAGCGGTTCTGATCGGCGCAAAGTCGTCCCTGCATCAACTCTGATAGTTCAAGACAGCAAAAATCACCTTTCAAGGGCCCAGGACTGGATTGACACTGGGACTCACAGATAGCAGAGGCCAGGTGCTGTTGCAGGGATGAAGGAAGTCTTCGATGGCCCTGAGACTTCAGAACAGGGGGCAAGCAAGCAAGCCCTTGAAGTCATCCTGGATTCAAGTGAGATGGATCCAGTCCTTCTCCTCAGCAGGGCAGAGATCATCAGGCAGCAGGGCAGCAAAGCAGAAAATCAGTTCTTGCAGAGCAGCAGTCAAGCGGAATGGCAATTCTTGTAGCACAGCCCTCTTTACTCCTAGCAGAGTTCCTCACAGTTCCAGTAATGTACTGTCTTGGTAGGGTCAGAGCCCCAGTACTTATACCCAAATGTGCTTTTGAAGTGGGGGTGACTTCAAAGTAGGCCCTTGAAGTGTCCATGTCCCCTTTCATCCCAGCCCTGTCTGACAGGCTATCTGTGGGGGGGTAATCAACCCTCTGTGTTGTGGGGGCGTGGCCACGGCGGAGAGCGGAATGGCCACTCTTCAGTGAAGCTTCTCCATGCGGGCTCCCGGCGGAGACGAACACGGCATGATCCGCAACTCCAACTTGCCGCAACTTACCTGATTGGCCTCCTGATGCTGCCCGGTGCCTTTGGGAACTTTTATTGCCATCGGGAGCGACCTCGGCGGTGAGTGGGGCGGAGGGGAAGCGAGGCCTCCGGACCTCGGCGCCATCTTCCCTTCTGCGCCGGTACACTGGGTGGGTGCGGTTCGGGTCTCGCCCGCCGGGCCTCTCGCTCTTCGCTGCTCCCTCCGGGCCTCCTGGCGCGCTGCCCTTCCTCCGCGCCCCCCCTCCCCCGGTTGGGGCGCCTGATTCCTGACGCGCTCCGGGGCCTCGGGCCTAAGGGTGCGCTGGATCCGGGGCCTCGATTGGTCGGCCTGTGCGGGGGTTTTTTGGGCGGCGGGCGGGTGCGCTTGTCTGGGGGCGGCGGGACTCGGGGTTTGTGACGGCCGAGATTACCGGGGGCGCTCACCGGTCACTTCCGGCGGCTCTGCCCCACTCGCGCCTGGCGGAACGGCTGTTTCCCCCCCATCCTCCTGGCCTTATGTCGGGAGAGGGTCGCTCCCCGCCCTGAGGCCCGCTGAATCTGGCACGCGTTGTTGCTGGTGCCCGGCCTCCGCTGTGTCCTCCTGCTCCCTGCATATGACCGTTGGCGACTGCTAAGAACCATCGCGCCACATCTGAGGGCCGAACCTCTGCCGCCCTCGCTTGCCGTGCTCGGACGTTGCACACTCCACTGGGGCCTACCGGAGCTCGAACCTGCCAACGCCCTATTGCCACCTACGTTGTAGATTGGCGCTGAGGACAGTTGCTGTTGCCACCGCATCTCCCTCTCAATCTCGGAGATGGGGAAGAGGGACCTGAATCAACGGAAGCTCAGCTTCGATAAGACCTCTCTCCTCACCACTGACCCCCCTCCGGGGACGGCCTCTGGGGCCGCTGGCGCAGTGGAGGCGGGGGATGCTACTGCGATGATGGCCGCCATGATGGGGGAAATGCGCGCTGGCTTCAAGGCGCTGGACACTTGCTTTGACGCACTGGACCAACGGCTTTCGGACATGAGCTCCGCAGTTCAGGCTCATGACCGTAGACTTGATTTAGCGGAGTCCAGGATTTCGGACATTGAGGACGCGGCTGCGAAGTCGCTGAAACGGCTGGAACGGGTTGAATCAATCCTAAAAAGCGTGGCCATAAAAAATGAGGACTTAGAAGTGCGTAGCCGGCGCAATAACATTCGTATCTTAGGCGTGGCGGAGACGACTGCCACAGGCCGATTTGATACCTTTGTGGAACATCTTCTCATCGAACTATTTGGAAAAGACACCTTCACTGCTTTGTCGTGGAACGAGCCCACAGATCGCTGGGGCCTAGGCCCCGCACAGGACTCCCACCCCGGCCCATAATAGCTCGCATCATGAACTTTCGCAATCGCGACGCCGTACTCCGCGCTGCACGGGAGGCGGGAGAAGTGCAGTGGCAGGGCAGTAAGTTGTCCTTTTTCCCGGACTACACACTCATGGTGCAAGAAGCGCGCCGCAAATATACTAGCGTCAAGTCTGCTCTCCGTAACCTTGGTTTAAAATACGCCATGCTCTATCCGGCGAGACTGAAGGTGGAGGTGGACGGCAAATTTCGCATTTTTGACTCTCCAGCTGAAGCGCAAGACTTTTGTCACGGCTACAAGAAACAAGGTTCCACATCCCCCTCTGGCTCCGGCTCGCATTCTCCTCCCCGCAATGATACGCAGTCCAGCGCCGATCTTTTTGCCGATACGGACAGGGGCTGATTCTCCAGGGTTTCCTCCTCTTTGTATGCTATTTGTTCTGATGTTAATGGTTATTCCTTCCAGGTTTGTTGTACGAACATTGACGTAGTGTTCGCTTTGCCGGATAGCCCGCGTGGCGTGGCGTTGCTACCCCCCATGGCGTACGCCTGCTTGCATATCTTCTTTAGGGATTTAATGTTTCTTTGGTCACATGTATATTCACTGCAATTGTGGTTTTCGCAAATGACAGTTTCTGCTATATTTCACTTTTTGATTGGGGTCTGCCTCTCAGGGGATGTTGGGAGGCTGGGTGGTGGGTGGTGGGAGGGGGATAGGCTGTGTGTTGTTTTTGTGGTCCTTTTTGTTTGCATGTTGTTGCGAGATTCATGTGACTGGCTGGCCGGATGCACAGTTTCCTTTGATTGACCCTGTTATGGAGATATGGCCAGGATAGGTCCTAAGGCTGGCCCCTCCATGTTAACGCTGATGACTTGGAATGTTCGTGGCCTGAACACCACGCGGAAGCGCAGACAGGTACTGAACTATGCTGTGCGTTACAAAGTGAATATACTGTTCCTACAGGAAACCCATTTGATGCACTCAGACACTCACTCTCTGGCCAGGGGATGGGGTGCACACAGAGTATTTTCGTGTTACAATAAATACGCCAGAGGGGTGGCGATTCTGGTTCATAAGCGTGTTCCCTTTGTGCTGCTTGATAGTAAGACTGACGATGAGGGCAGATATGTGCTGATCTCTGGAGTGTTGTATGGGTATAGAATTGCAATGGTGTATGTCTACGGCCCTAATGTCGACTCCCCTGCCTTTTCTCAGCCTCTACAGCTTCTGCTGCTCCGTTCCGACATTGACTTACCGGCAATGGGGGGTGACTTCAACCTCTTGATGAATCTTGGTAGGGACAGCACCTCCCTCTCCCCGGACTGCAAACCGCTTGCCCGCTCAGTGATGACGGACATCTGCTCTCACTTTTCCCTCATTGATGTTGAGGCCAGGGAGCACCCACACACCCCCGAATACACACACCACTCAGGCTTCCATAACACTAGCACCAGAATAGACTACTGGCTACTCTCCCCGGGCGTGGCCGGTTTGACGGACACTCTTTCCACACCCCCACGCACGCTATCCGATCACTCCCCGGTGGTGTTGACACTGGCGGTCCCGAGGTTGGGCGGTTATGAGAGGCAGTGGCGGTTCCCCGGCAGGGCCTTGTTTGACCCGATTTTTACGGAGGAGGTCCGCACAGCCATTGATGATTATTTTGAAACTAACACTGGCTCTGTGACCTCCTGGGCCACACTGTGGGAGCGTTTTAAGGCCACCATCCGAGGGGTTTGTATTGCCAAGCACGTTGGGGCCCTTCGCGACACTCGCACCACTTTAACCCGCATAGAAGCTGACCACTCCGCACTGGAGAGGGAGATACTTAGGGATCCCTCCCCGGCCCGAGAGGCCAGGCGCCTTGAGCTTCTGCTGGAATTTAGGGACACTGCGGACAGGGAGCTCCGATTTCTAGGTAAACACTACACAGCGCGTCAGTATGGGGAGGGAGAGAGGCCGGGCAAGTTGCTGGCGCAGATGCTCCGCCCGCCACACCAAGCGGCTTACATAACTGATATCCTTGACGCTCAGGGTACGCGGCATTACTCCACTCCCGACATTTGCGATACCTTTTTGTTCTACTATAACCGTCTTTACACTTCTACACTATCAGGTGACTACTGCAACCCAGGGCCGTATCTTAACGAGATAGCCATGGTCTACCTCGAGAAAAATATGCAGGACTTTCTGGCTGACCCTATCACGCCAGATTACATAATTGAGGCTATAGACTCGCTGAAGAGCTCCTCGGCGCCTGGTCTTGATGGGTTTACTGCCGATTTTTATAAGGAGTACAAAGAGGAACTGGTGCCGCGCCTGGTGGAGGTATATGCGGAGGCATTGGAATCGGGCATTCTCCCCCCTACCCTCCGGGAGGCGGTCATAGTTCTGCTTCCCAAACCGGGTCGCGATCCCTCCCACTGTAGTTCCTACCGCCCTTTGTCCCTCCTAAACCTCGACTACAAAATTCTAGCCAAGGTCCTGGCAATTCGCTTGGCGCTTCTGGTAGACACCCTGGTCGCGCCAGCCCAGTCCGGCTTTGTCCCACACAGGTCCACCTCTCTCAACCTCCGTACGTTGTTCTCTGTTCTGCATAAAATCGACCCCTCCACCCCGGCGGCTGCGGTATTCCTGGACGCTGAGAAAGCGTTCGACACCCTGGAGTGGCCCTTTTTTTTATCCATCATGCGCAGAATGGGCATGCCTGCGATGTTCGTGGCCACGGTAGAATTGCTGTACTCTGCACCCACAGCGCGTATACGTTTGAATGGCACCATAACTGAGAACTTTGCACTTTCTAGAGGGACCAGACAGGGCTGCCCCTTGTCCCCACTCCTGTACATCCTAGCAATGGACCCCTTGGTCCGTCATTTTCAGGAGAAACACCTCCACAGGGGTTTGCAATTCCGCACGGGTCCTCTTCTTGTCTCTTTATATGCGGACGACACGGTCTTGTATGTCCGCACCCCTAGTACTAATTTGGAACCCTTAATCCATGAGATCACGCGCTTCGGCTCGTACTCTGGCCTCAAGATAAATTGGCACAAGTCGCTTATTTTTCCCTTGACCCCCTCCACAGTGCAATGGGACTGTTCCTTCCCTCTGGAGTGGTGCACGGACTCCGTTAAGTACCTTGGAATACACATCTATCTTGATGCGGTGTCCATTGTACGACTAAACTACGGACGTGCCCTGGATTTTTTGGAGGATAATACAGAGGGGTGGCTCCGTCTTCCTTTGTCCATGGCTGGCCGGATTGCCATTGTCAAAATGGTTGTCCTCCCTCGGTTTTTATATTTATTCAACAATATCCCGATCCCTCTTACTAAGGTTTTTTTCGCACAACTTCGCTCTACATTGCTGCGCCTGATATGGGGCGGCAGGAACCCTCGTGTGGCTTGGCGCACGTTGACATTGCCTTATGAGCGGGGAGGATTCGGGGTGCCGGATTTTCACCTTTATTACTTGGTGGCGCAGTGCTCATATGCGCACTCCTGGTTCCACCCCGATGCCAGAGTCCCCTTCCTGCGGCCTGAAGCCGATACGGCGCTTCCGGTGCCACTCCGCTCCGTCCTCCCCAAGGGGCTTCCCCGAGACCCGCAAGACATACAGCTGGTCTCCACTACGAGCTGGGCCTGGGATAAGTTGCGGAGACTGCTTCGCATGGATAGGTTGTACTCTTCTGCGCTTTCCCTCCCCAACCCTCACTGGCTCCCCATCACTGGAGAGGCGATAGTTGTCCGCACGCTGTCCAAATTTCAATTACACACGATTGGTGACCTGTTCCCAGAGGGGCATGCTTTTTCCTTGACGGAGGACACCCGCTTCGCTGACCGCACATTTATGGACGCCTTCACCCTGACCAGACTCCAGTCCATGCTGCGCGCTGAATTCCCCACGTTTCCACTACCTCCGACTGAGGACCCTGCACTCACGTTTATTATACAGAATCAAACGGGTACTCGCGTGGTGTCAAGGCTATACAGACTCTGCACGACATCTCTTCCCTCCTTTGACACCGCGGTGCGCGCTGCGTGGGAAAGGGACTTGGGCATTCAGATTACGGACGATCAGTGGGAGGCATGCTGCGCTGTCACCAAAAACGTGTCCATGAATAGTAGGCACAAACTTCTTCACTTCAAGTTCCTACGGAGGATGTACCACACCCCTGCGCTTGCTCACAAGATAGACGCTAACAGACCGCACTGTTGTCCCAGGTGCGCCGCTCCACATGCTGATTTTTCCCATTTGTCATGGACGTGCCTGCGGATACATACATATTGGCTGGAAGTCCATAGGGTCCTGGGTGACATACTGGGCACGACTCTGCATCCTACCCCCAAAATTGCGTTGTTGGGCTACGTTGCTAACTTCCCGCGCCCTCTCCGTAGACTAGCGTCCCTGTGCTTCCTTCTGGCCAAGAGGAAAATTGCGCTGCTCTGGTGCGCTCGTCGCGCTCCGCAGGTCGGCGCATGGCTAAGGAGTGTGGCCCACTGCAATGTTAACAGCGTGGAATTTTCGGCCTTGCTCCCGCCAGCTTCCCGTCCAACAGATATATGGGGACCATATCGAAGCTATGTTGAAAAACTGACTCAGAAGGCGCAGTCCCAATCCCTTCATTCCATTGTCCCGGAGGGGGTGGGTTAGGGTGTGTGCGGCCCCGCCGCGCGCCCAACGCCATCTAACGTGACCACTCACCAATTTGGGCTCTATACTGCGGTCTGATTTGAGTGGAGGAGTTGGGCGTGGGCGTGGGGGCCGGTGTGTTTCCATGCGTAATGCTTGCCTACTGTGGAGTCTCGCTCCTTTTTGAGTGGTGCACTGTGCTAGCAGGCCCGTGCCAAGATGCGTGGGTTATGTCCTCGACCACCGCGACATTCTAACTATATACCTGCTCCTGTGCTGCCCGACTTGCCTTCTTGATTCTCGCATGCTTATTGATTTTATTTCCTTTGATGTACTGTGTTTCTTGTTTTTATTGCACTTCGTTTCTTTTTGTCTTTATGATTTTCCTGTATTGAAAAAATGGCACTCTGTATTATTGCTCGAACCGGCCAGAACTTCTCCGCTCCTGCATTAATCTTCTTAGTTTGTTAAGTATTGTATCGCCACCTGGTACACATCTACTGTTCTGGTTTGTTGAAGACTACTGTGAATTGTATTTGGTGCTGAATAAAGTCTTTTAAAAAAAAAAACCTCTGTGTTGTGCCAGGTCCACCTCTCTTCCTACCCAGAAAGAGCTATCTGAATGCAGATGAATTTCATGTCACACCAACCCTTCCTGTGTTTGTGGCTGTCTAGAAGGGATGCACAAAGTGTAGCTGGCACCCACCCCGACGTGATTTGGAGATAGGCAGGAGGCACACAGAGCTCAATTAAAAGCAGAAAAATGTCCACTTTCTAAAAGTGGCATTTCTAAAATAGTAATGTTAAATCCATCTTCACGACTAAAGAGGATTTCTCATTATTATTCAAAAGATATGAAACATGATGCAGCTACTCGCTTCTAACCAAGGATTACTGCTTAATAGTGCATTAAGGAATTTCCAATGCTAGTCTACGAGAGGGGCAGGCCTCACAGTAGTGACAAATGAATTTAGCTGTTTGTCACTTCTAGGACATGTAAAACCTACCAGTACATGTCCTACCTTTTAATTACACAGCACCCTGCTTAGGGCTACCTAGGGCCTACTTTAGGGATGACTTATGTGTAATAAAAGGGGAGTTTAAGGCTTGTCAAGTGGTTTTAAATGCCAAGTTGAAGTGGCAGTAAACAGCAGAGACAGGCCTTGTAATGGGAGACCTTAGACAGGTTTGAAAGGCTACTTGTTTGGGCGGCACCACCAGCGCTACAGGGCTACTAGTAGCATTTAGATTACAGCTATATGGTTAACTACTTTACAAGGGACGTATAAGTTAAATAAATATGCCAATCATGTATACACCAATGTCGCCATGTTTAGGGGAGAAGCATATGCACTTTAGCACTAGTTGGCAGTGGTAAAGTGCTCAGAGTCCTAAGGAGCACAAAAAGATACAGCAAAAAGAGGAGGTAAGCAGGCAAAAGGTGTGGGGGAAGACCACCCTAAGGATGAATATGGGCCCAAAATGAACCATGTTCCTCCTCTTAAATTAGAAAATGTAACAAACTATAGACTGGAATAGGCCTCAAAATATCTTTGTGCCCAATCCCAATGTAGACAAAGATGCAGTTGTTTGACCTCTTTATTCCATCTAATTAGTCAGTAATTTAAATTGACAGTAACACTGTCCATATGAACTCATGATGTAAGCCTCGAACCTCTGGAAGTCAGGTGTTAACAACCATGTTCTGACATCTTAATTGTGTGTTTATTTTTCAAGTGTTGAGAAGAACTTGGGTCATTACATAGACAAATGCATGGAAATGAAGTGTGTTGTATAGATCTATTAATCCATGCATTAGGCGTGCTGAAAATAAAATATGTATTTTCTCTGTATGACTCACTATTCTTACCCTGCATCTACCTGAAAGGTGGGTAGAGCTGGGTAAGAGAGTGCCCATGTCAAATGCAATAACTGTGGCCAGTTCTTGATTATTAGCAAACAACAATTTACATGTGGCGATTGAGGACCCCACACTTACAAAAGAAAAATCACAAAACTACAAATCCCAGGAGACAGAGTACAACCGGCTGAAAAGGCCAACGTGGCTGAATATGTCACATATGACATGGTCCATCTTTGCAGTACTGCAGTCACTTATCAGAAAACGAGCAGCCCTAGAGTAAGGCCCATTACATGTCAGCATGTACTTCTGGCAGGACTAAGAAAGATGGTTGCATGCAGTGAATAGTTTGTAAAAGAATGAGTGCCAATGCATTAACTCTGAACAGAAGCATGCAACCACTGCTATTACATTTCAGGGCAACGAATACAAAGGGTGATTTGTCTTTAACCCACCTCATGCCAATTTAATCCACTACCAGACAGACACCCCCTTTCCCTTTATCTCAGTCTTGCAGGTTCCTTCTTCCTACCTTTGAGAAGGTTTTTCAATCTTTTTCTTACTCTTACTTAGTCCTTGTGTTTATTTTCTCTCTCTTTCTCTGGTACAAAGTCTGATGCTGAAAAATAGGTGGCAGTCTCTAAAAATGAGTGCCAGTGGCTCCCCACTGGTAACCACCAGCCCAAATTAAGCACTGGTTTCATGCCATGATCACTCGTAAAACACCAGTTGGACTTAAAGGTGGGTCACACAGCATATTTGTTTACTAAAGGTTGAGACGGCTGGATCAGATTGACTTATGTGTCACTGAAAGATTAGTAGTGATGGGTATAGTCAGTCATATGTCAGGATCACCTCTGAAAGGCAAGCTGGACTAGGAAAGGCTCAGTCATATCTATTTTGCATCTTAAAGAGCACCAGAGGTGGGTGAGAGTCCAGGCACCCCCACATATGTGGCTGCCTTCACTCCAGAACTGCACCATCAGGATTAAAATTAAAGTACACATGAAAAAACATAACTGATGGTGCCCACGTTCACCTCTAGTAATCCTTTGTTTCTATTGACAGATAAGAGATGTCATCCAAATTAAACTCAGATCACTTCAGTGGATGTTTTAGGCAAAAGAGCCTCATAACCTTAATTTTATGTAAGCATTTTGATCAATATAAATAGTACCAGTAATATGTATTTCCCTCTTACTTTACGAAAAAGGTGAGTGTAGATCTTTAATTATTTATTTAGTTCATGAGTTTTCATAGCACTTTTACATCACCTTGCTGCCACTTCAGAGAACCACCTGGCGGGAACAGTCTAACAGACACAACTTAGTCTCCAGGTATACCGTAGCAAATCAAGTGATGCAGTACCACAACTTAGTCCGACAGAGGGCTCCCAGTAAGATCCTACCAGATGTTCGCAGACCCCTGTTGCCCTGTGTGCTGGAGACTCTCTGGGACTCCAAACTTGCAGGTGTCCTATCGCCTTCCATGCATGAGGCTCATATCATCATGTTTACCAAGCCTGGCAGGGACGCACTTGACCCCGGTTCGTACTGTCCCCTTCCCATGTTGGAAGTAGATACAAAAATATTGGAAAAGGCCTTGGTAATGTACCCGAGCCGTGTGGTGACCCATCTGGTCCACGGGGACCAGTGTGGGCATATGCCAGGCAGAGGGACAATCATGAACCTGGGGCGACTTTCCTACGTCGTTCACTCGATGGCAGGTGTCGATGTGCCAGTGGCGGTGGTCGCCTTAGACATCGAAAAGGCATTCAAAACACTAAATTGGGATTACCTCTGGGACATCCTGGTGAGGATGGAACTGGGCTGGGAATTTTTCACCTGGGTCCGGCTGCTTTACAGCTGACCGATGGCACGTGTTCGCTGCGAAGGTGTGATTTCTGAGAGCATCCCAATAGAGAGAGGCAGAAGGCAGGGGTGGGTGCCTGCTGTCCCGGCTCCTTTTCACCCTGGCGATGGAGGTCAGAGTGATACGACTACAACGAGATATGGCCCAGTGGGGCATTCTGGTGTGGGGGTGGGGAGCACTCACGTGGTTTCCCTGTATGCCGACAACGCGTTGCTCTATCTTTGCCACCAGGAGAGGTCGATCCCTGCGCTCTTGGAGACATTGTCCTCCTTTGGGTTGATATCAGGCTAATGCGTTAACTGTCAAAAGTAGGTTCTCTTCTCACTGGCGGGGCTAGTTGGAGCGGATACCACCATATTTCCTGTAACCGCTCTACGGGGAGGGGGGCCATTTGGGGCATTTGGCCATACAGATTGCCCATACGCCTGAGGCTAATTATGTACTGAAAATGGGCACAGTCATTGCGGGACTGGACGTTTCAGTTTGGTTTTGGAACCACTGTTCCTCTCTATTAGGGGAAGGGTGACCCTTAGTGACATGGTTTTACTCCCACGTTGCCTCTATGTCCTGCAGAACTCTCTTTGTTGCATTCCGAGTTCAACTTTTGCCACCTTGAATAGTCTTTTGATTTTCTTGGTGTGGGCCAGCAGGAGTAACAGGGTGGAATTAGAGGTGTTAAAGCTAGATATGGAGTCTGGCGGCCTGGGTCTCCCAGACCTTCACTTCTACTATTTTGCAGGATTGCTGAAGTATGCGGTGCAGTGGTGTGCTGAGGGTCCAAATACTGAGCAAGACCTCTTAGAGGAGGGGGGCTAGGTGGGGGCCTCCCAAGCTGCCTGATTATGGGATCACAGGTCCCCATTGACAACCCGTTCATAGTGCATCAGGCTATGGGAGTCTGGGAGCGCGCAGTTACCTTAGTGCTCCACAAGGCCCCATACGCCTGACTGCTTCCACTAAAATGGTTGCACAGCTTTGTCAAGTACAGACTGTGATGGACCTTAAGCAGGGGTTTGCGGCTGGGGATTTGTATTTAAATGAAAAATCCCTCTCTTGAGGACACAAGGGAAAGCTATCAACTGCCGCCCGGTCAGTTTCTACAATATTGCATGTTGCCCGCTATTGGAAAGTGCCCCTCTTTGCATGGTACCCCCACTTTTTGCCTTACATCTGATTCAACTTGACTTGATGTGCCCTGGGACCCTGCCAATCAGGTTACCAGGGCCTGTGTTCTTTCCCAAAACTGTACCTTGGGACCCACAATTGGCATATCTCTGGCCACAGGTAACCCCCTTGCAAAAGGTACAATGGGTACCAAGGGCACTGTGACCAGGGAAGGCCCCTATGGGCTGCAGCACCTATTGTGCTACCCTTCGAGACCATGTACATTAACACCTACACACTGTCGGCTGCATGTCCTGGTGCAGAAAAAAGTGAAGAGTTGACATGGCACACATCCCTATGTGTCATGCCTGCAAGCTGGACAAAACAGGGGCAAACTTGTTTATTCTCCGGCCACTGCAGGGGTGTGGCCGAGAGGGATAACCGAGTAAGGCAACCCGTTAACCTGGATAAAGCGGGGAGGCACTCCCCGACTCACCCTCTTGCTCTTTGGAAACGGGAGCCTTTGGGGAGATGTAACGGGTACTGCAGTGTTATATGAGCATCTCCAGGTGGCATTAAAACGGACCATGCTGGAGGCATAATGACTTAAGACACGAGGTTGGTGCGGGATGCACGCCATTGCGAGTCTATATCTGAGAGCGAGTTATTGTTCTATAGTCCTCACCATTTCTAGTAGCACATACCTCTCTTAGATAGAAAAGTATAAACAACGACATACCATGTAATCTGTACCAGGTGTTTTCCTACTCACTACATACTGGTCTGTTTGAGCATCTGATTTATCATGAAATGTGTGACAACAGGGCGGTGTCCCCACGACGGTCCCGGGTCGGAGATTATTTTCAAAACTCAGGTAAGATGATAATTTTTTAACCTAAGTAAAAGGGCCTCTGAGCTATAATTAGAAGTGGGCTTGTGATTGGAGAGTCCCTATCCTCACGTGGTGCTGGGTGCATTTGGGGCATACGGTGCAGTATTCTCAGATAGGGGAATGACGCAGAGGTATTTTTTACACATAGAATCTAAACATTCACAGGAGTTTAGAGGGGATTTCTCATGATTCTCAGTTATCTTCCTTACAGATATGATCGACGAGCGTGTTATGGAGAACAAGTAAGGTTGATTCAACAGTCTTTTAACAATTGATCACATTGTGATAAAGACCAGATTTTAGAGGGATCTATACCCTGAAGAAGGCAAACGACTCAGAAGGGCAAACAAATATGGCTGAAACATGTTGGTAATTTCAGAGGGTTAAGGAGTAGTAACTCCTCCTATACACCCCTTTTCCTGACTTTTAATCCTGTCAAGGTGGACCACTGATAAAGGAGTTCAGGTAGTACCTCCTTAGGCAGTTTTATCTCTTTTGCTTTCTGCACCAGTGATCCCTCAGAAGGGAAACTTTTCCCCTTTTTCCTTTCCTTCTTCTTTAACTCACAAAACAAGCAGCGCTCCGCCCAGTGTGTTGGTCTGCACCTGGCCATTGTAAGGGGCCCTATGATGAAGCTCACCACTATATAGTGGGTGAGGGCGAATTAAAAAATATGTTGATTTTCCCTTCTATCCCTCATCTGTAACCCCTTCCCTATGTTCTCTTTTGGATAGAGACACGGACAGTTGGCAATTTTCCATTTTTTTTACATTGAAATTTATTGACCATAACATCACATTATCTGTGTTTTTAGTGAATATATACAATAGTGATTAGCCCACTGATACTTGTCACAAAGGCATAATCACAACAAACATTGGCAAAGCCAATAGGTCTGTTGTAGGCTTCGAGACTTTGTACATGCCCATTTCGTTTTGCCAATCTTGGCAGGACGTTCTTGTTGTGGAAGGTGCCAGTTCCTCATCAATCAAAAAGCATTGACTGAAAGCAAAATATATTTGGTCATTGCAGTATCTGCAGTTAAGGAAACTATGTTGTGTGTTGATGTGCTCCTTGTAAAAGGGCATAATGCTTTCACTTACAAGGAAGTTACCCATTGGTTGAAGTGGGCTGACCCTTTCCCCTACGCTGTATGCTGTGGTGGATGGAACAAAAATGTGAAGAGACCAATGGATAAAGAGGGCTGCTTGAAATCCCCTAGGAGTAAGCATGTTCTATTGATAATTTTAGTAAAATCAAAAGGTCCTGGCTAACACTAGACCTAAAAAATGTTCCATGCAAAAAACTCCACATATGCTGTGCAGTACATGTGTGTTTTCACGCACGATGCCAACCCCTTAGAAAGGGACATCTTAAACATTATGATTGAATTCTTAAGATAGTTTGTATTAAAAAATAAAAAGGTGATGCAGAATATGCAAAAAATAGAAAACCAAAAAAAAGTGACTGGAGGAAAAAAAGTGAGTCCGAGGTTAGAATTAACATACTGGCTCTTGGGAGAACATTTGAAATAGAAAGAAAAACAATAATGATGTGGCATTTTCAAAACAACTATAGCTGTGAAAGCAAAGCATATAGGGTAAGATGTAAAAAACACAGAATAACAGAAAGCCTTTTATGAAAAACCCCATATAAATCAACATCGTTTTAGTATAAATACACAAATAACAGAATAAACGTTTGGTTGATTAACAATTAAAATAGCAGTCGAAGTGGGAGTTCAGGGTGTAAAACATCAAATCAGCAAGTAAGGAAAAAACGTGAAGCATCCAACATTGAGAAGATATGGAACTGAAAGTGAATTTAAGGAACAAGGGACCAATGCAAATCATGAAGAAAGCCAATAAATAGAGCCCATTTTGAAAGTTAGATGTATTTACACCTTTAAAAAAAAGCATGTAAACAGCAATTTGGCAAAAAAAGACATTCTAGGAAATTATTTAATCAGAAAGATAAATGCCATTAATTTTCAATTTCCACTTAGCAGTGAGGTAAAATTCATTCTCAGAACGAGTAATCTAGCAATTCATTTTTTAGGAAATCGTGTACATCCGCAAATCCATCCAATATATTAAGCAGAGAGTTGAGGCAAGCATCAGATGGAGGAACTTCTGCGGAAAAACTCAGTAGTGGGTCCAAATGGCTTCACAGACCAAACGGAGTTCCCTGGTCATCCTGGTCCTGCATCTGGGCACCTTGAATGCACTACCATGCCAAATCTTGCTGATCATAGAATGGGCAAGTCCTAATTTTAGAAAAATATCTAATTTCACAAAAATATCACACACTGAATTGACGGAGGGACCCTCTCGAGAGGCGCACAAACAGAGTTTTGAATCGATTCAATAAGATAAAACCGTATTTTACCAGTGAGCCTATTGGTGCTTTAAAATAGACCAAGGGGTGCAAACCCCTTGGGCCACCTCGGCAATGGAAGTGAAGGTGTACTCAGGTCTTCATTGCTTTTTAAACTCCACTCAGCAGTAGTGGTCAGGCAAAATATACAATACTGACCTCTTGGACAAAACACATGATGGAATACTTTTAATACAATTTTACAACATGAGCTTAAACATATCAACATTTCTGACGTAAATGTCCTATGATCACATTTGAAATAAAAACTGTAGATGCCACTGAGCATCAAACCAAGCCATTTATCACTATTCCTTTGTTAGCAGTAGCCGTCCATTTCATTCTCTTGGGAATAAGTGGCACACTGCAGATTGGATCACAGAAATATTTTTGATCAAAGTATCTGGATACTATGTGAACCTCAGAATCATTTTACAAACTAATGCAAAATAGACTCCCGTACCTTACAACTACTGACACAGATTCCAGCCTAGATGTTATGTAGGCTTTTGTGACTTCTGGCGCATAGGTGTCAAGCAGATGAGGCTCTGTCGATTTAACGAAAGGCACTGACGCGACCATCCTCTGCCACAAGGTTAGTAGGTAGTGGACGCTGTTTGGAGCAAACTCCCAGTGCTGAAAAAAGGAAAGTAGAAAGTGTTTTTTTTTTTTTAAACGAATAAGTAAAATTATACACACACGGGTTTACAGGGATATATTTTGAACGGAAGGGTGCAAAAGCAATGGAAGTAAAACTAACCTCCCACAGGAGAGAACAGAAAAACTGCATACAATGTGCTTCTTATATTAACTTAACACGTACTAGTAAAATAATTTGGATCCGTTTTTATCGAGTTTCACGAAGTAAATGAGAGTTTGAGATCCAGCCAAGCAAACACAACTTCTAACCAATCCAGTTAGAATGAGTTTTCAGCCAATATGTTTACATATTCTCTTATGACCTGATCAATACGCATTTCAAAACTTTCTTAGCAGACTGGTCAGAAAGTTACCACTCTTTGTTATAGTTCATTAACCAGATTTTATATTGTTTGGTCACTCATTTCCCCCTCCATGCTTATTTCCTATAGTCCGCCTTGTACAACTGCAAACCCCAACAATTATGCTCATTTCGATTTGGGTAGAAACAGAATTAATGTGTCAGTTAGATTTAAGTTTATTTCTACCAATTCTACAGATTGTTTGTTAACCGTTAATAGCGCTCTGCAAAAGTGTGATTACATATTGCAACACCACATAAAAATTGCAAGCCAGATTATGACTAAATCAAGATTTTGATAAATTAAATAATCTTAATGCAAGGTATTTAACATCTGTTGTCTAAATATCCCTAAAATATAGTGTAATCATTTTCCTCCCAATTGCTTTAATGCATTCCTGTCGCAGATTATCACACTGTATTAATATGGGACTCTAAATAAGACATTGTATGTCGACGCCAGTAGGAAATGCTATTAAATTTAACCAGAGCGCTGTTTTTCCAAGTATCAAACATACACCCACAGATCCACCTACCTTAATCAAACTGTCCTAGCTGGAGGAAAATCTTTTCAAATTTTACCGTTATAGATCTACATGTCGTCACTCTAATCATTTAATTTCACAAAAACAGAACTGTTTGACATGATGTAAAGTCTGGTCATGGGCACAAACCAATGAGTCTATTATTACGGGTCTGTGCCCACAAACCCACCTACAAATACCCTGTTGTATCCCTCGTCTCTTTTTTTTGGATGTACTCTATTTTTATCTCCGAAATGTTTGTTGGGGTGACCTCTCTGTGCAAAGATATGCCTGAATGAGCAGCATCACTCTAGTCTCATTTTGTGACCTGCTGGTCCAGAAGTACTCTTCCATTGAATGAGATCACCTTTTAATATTTAATTTTTGGGGGTCGTATAGTAATCACACCACAACATGCTTTGGTGCTCTACAAAATACTATAAACAAATAATATATATTCCTTAAAGAAAAGTCAAAAAGAAACTTCCACTGCAGTATATATAAATGTGGGTATTTTCAATCTTTCCTCATGGAACTTTTAATTTAACCGCATGCGTGCGGCGCGAATTCCCCGCCCATGCTGACTCCGCCTTGCGCGGGCGGAGTCATGACGGAACGGTTCCGTCATCAGCACAGCTCAACCGACGCTGATGACAGAACCGTTCCGTCATCAGCATCGAAGGGGTTAAACCCTACACCATTGAGAGAGCCTATTTGTGTCAAACCACTGGTAATGATATTTCTGGTGGACTCTCTATCTAACTTCAGATTCCCCACCTTTAAAATATCCAGGCACCAGACTAGATCGGGAAGATTTTAACAGAATTGCTCCCCTGTGCCATTTGGTGGCATCGTGCGGCTCAGCGCTGCATTCTTCCTGCTCTGGAAGTGTCAAACCGAGGTGCATATAAGCGCAATCCCTGCGCGCTCACGTCCTTTTCTTTTTTTACTCTGTTTGCACCCTTCGGCGTGGAGTCCAGCAATAATCAATCTATATCAGTGTGCAGATTCCTAGATTGGGACCTTTTTAGATTGCAAACGAGACCACTCCACAGAATCAGGAAGTGGGGGGGGGTGATAATGAATATGCGATTAGAAAGAGTATGCACCAGAAAGAGCACTATTGGTTGGTAAGTAACTTGTTCTTCAGATGGATACTTCCAACTGCAGATTCCTCACCTTTAGAAACGATACCAAATAAGTACCTCCAAAGACGGTGGGTCTGTAGAATGGGTCAGAGCAAAATGTCCTGCAGTACCAAATGGGGAAAATGTAATTCCCAATGGACCTGGCTGGAAGTCAGTAGTGCTTTCTGAAAATGTGTACTAACAACCAAGTCACAGCCTTCCAGATGTCAAGGACATACCAAAAATAAATAGAATGCCCTTTGGGTAAAATTAAATTATATACAAACTAAACTTGTACCACTTAATTTGTGCATACTATAATTATAAATCACCCACACAAAAATAATTTTCACAGAATATTTCTATTACAAAAAGTTATAAAAATATATCACATGTATGCATACTTTAGACGCTTTTGAGAAAAATCCACCGTTTAACCCTTAAAGAAAAATTATTCATATAGCAAAAACAGCACATTAATGCACAAAAGCAAGAGCAGAGGGTGGGGGGGTCAGGGGGTGCAATATCAAGAGAAACCGAGAAACCCAGGGATATAGGCTATTTGCTCAGAGTCCTTCAAGGTAATAGATGCCACTGGGGAACACTCCAGCAAAAGTCAACATCTGATGTCATGAGTCGACGTTGTTGTACCTTTCAGAATTTTCAGGACTAGGCGAGGGTCAAAATCTATTCCATGATGCCAAGAAATATGAAATACTTTAACAAATTATTTTTATCACTTTAATTTCACATTAATAACACAAATCTGTCTCATTAGTAACATTCCTGTATAGGAAACCACAACATAGTGGACATATTATATTAACGACGATTATAAACTTTTCAAACATTACAGTCTTCGAATCCACATGGGATAAAGCCAGATAGTATACACATACTGTTGTCTACATAGAGGATATGCATTATTTGTATACGTCAATAAACATCAAAAAGATCCAATACTTACAAATGTTATCCAATATACGGAAATTAAACATATGAAATGAAAAAACAAACACAGGAGGTAGTCACCTCCACCATTTTATTTCAAGCTGAGACAATGGTTTTGTATAGAGAGACACGTATTTTTTGTACTAATTTTGGACAAATGACAATTCTTTCACTTTTCTAATTTCCCTCTGAAGAAAGTCACACATATTCTTGTACAATACTAACACCTGATACTCTCCTATTGCTAGGTTCCTCACAACCAACTTAATTTCCATTAGTGTTCAATAACTATTACAAACTTTTTAACTGGCACTAATTGTTAACGCTTGATTATTTTAGTAACCAAAAGGTATTAATTGCCCAGGCAAAATTTCCTGATATGTCGCCATAACGCACCTGCACGTCCAAATATCAGTATGTCAGATGAAACAGCCCCATAAGAAAGCAACTATTCAGTAAGATTTCAATTGCATCAACAATTGAAGTTAAAAACAACAAGGGGTAAACACATTAGTGAACAATGCGGGGTGTCCCTGAAGTTTATGTCCACATCTGCAAGAAACTGACTACTAAGATGCATGGCAAGCTCCTACTCTGGTCAAACAAAATAAACACGTAGGTCATCAAATGAAATCAAGCATTGGCAAAACCAAACAGTCTTGCCAATGTGTTTCAGCCATGTTATACACCAGCGTGGCTGCTGTTTTACATGGCTTAAACTTAGTGGTGTTGAACAGAGTGGCGTAGATGGAGCAGAGTGGCATAGAGTAGAGAAGAGTGGTGTAGGTTGCCGCAGAGTGGAGAAAAGTGTTGCAGAGTCGTGGAGTAGAGCAGAGTGTCAGAGTGGAGTGACGTAGTGAAATGGCATGGAGTAGAGTGTTGTAGAGTATAAGAGTGAAGTGAAATGGAGTGCTGTACACTGGAATGGACTGCAAACACAACAATGATGGACAGAATGTGGATCAATGTCACACATTCACCCCAGTCCAAAGATCTGGGCCCAAATCCATCGTTTTTCCACTCCAAACCACCCTGGGTTAGACAATGGCGATATGCAAATCAGCGCTGACCCTGTGCCCCATGGGAACAGTCCAGTCCGAACTACAAAAGCCATGTCCCTCCCAGAACGGAAACAAGCATCCGAGGACCGGCCCGGTTTCGAGGTAACACCTCTCATCAGCCCGGCTAGCTTGATTCCAGTGGTGTGGAGTAACTGGGACTCACGTCTGAGTATCCCCAGTACAGACGGCCGGTCCTCAGATGCTTGTTTCCGTTCTGGGAAGGACATGGCTTTTGTATTTCGGACTGGACTGTTCCCATGGGGCACAGGGTCAGCGCTGATTTGCATATCGCCATTGTCTAACCCAGGGTGGTGTGGAGTGGAAAAACGATGGATTTGGGCCCAGATCTTTGGACTGGGGTGAATGTGTGACATTGATCCACATTCTGTCCATCATTGTTGTGTTTGCAGTTACCGCTCTAAGTGTACTGGGGATGCTCAGACGTGAGTCCCAGGCACTCCACACCACTGGAATCAAGCTAGCCGGGCTGATGAGAGGTGTTACCTCGAAACCGGGCCGGTCCTCGGATGCTTGTTTCCGTTCTGGGAAGGACATGGCTTTTGTAGTTCGGACTGGACTGTTCCCATGGGGCACAGGGTCAGCGCTGATTTGCATATCGCCATTGTCTAACCCAGGGTGGTGTGGAGTGGAAAAACGATGGATTTGGGCCCAGATCTTTGGACTGGGGTGAATGTGTGACATTGATCCACATTCTGTCCATCATTGTTGTGTTTGCAGTTACCGCTCTAAGTGTACTGGGGATGCTTAGACGTGAGTCCCAGGCACTCCACACCACTGGAATCAAGCTAGCCGGGCTGATGAGAGGTGTTACTTCGAAACCGGGCCGGTCCTCGGATGCTTGTTTCCGTTCTGGGAAGGACATGGCTTTTGTAGTTCGGACTGGACTGTTCCCATGGGGCACAGGGTCAGCGCTGATTTGCATATCGCCATTGTCTAACCCAGGGTGGTGTGGAGTGGAAAAATGATGGATTTGGGCCCAGATCTTTGGACTGGGGTGAATGTGTGACATTGATCCACATTCTGTCCATCATTGTTGTGTTTGCAGTTACCGCTCTAAGTGTACTGGGGATGCTCAGACGTGAGTCCCAGGCACTCCACACCACTGGAATCAAGCTAGCCGGGCTGATGAGGTGTTACCTCGAAACCGGGCCGGTCCTCGGATGTTTGTTTCCGTTCTGGGAAGGACATGGCTTTTGTAGTTCGGACTGGACTGTTCCCATGGGGCACAGGGTCAGCGCTGATTTGCATATCGCCATTGTCTAACCCAGGGTGGTGTGGAGTGGAAAAACGATGGATTTGGGCCCAGATCTTTGGACTGGGGTGAATGTGTGACATTGATCCACATTCTGTCCATCATTGTTGTGTTTGCAGTTACCGCTCTAAGTGTACTGGGGATGCTCAGACGTGAGTCCCAGGCACTCCACACCACTGGAATCAAGCTAGCCGGGCTGATGAGAGGTGTTACCTCGAAACCGGGCCGGTCCTCGGATGCTTGTTTCCGTTCTGGGAAGGACATGGCTTTTGTAGTTCGGACTGGACTGTTCCCATGGGGCACAGGGTCAGCGCTGATTTGCATATCGCCATTGTCTAACCCAGGGTGGTGTGGAGTGGAAAAACGATGGATTTGGGCCCAGATCTTTGGACTGGGGTGAATGTGTGACATTGATCCACATTCTGTCCATCATTGTTGTGTTTGCAGTTACCGCTCTAAGTGTACTGGGGATGCTCAGACGTGAGTCCCAGGCACTCCACACCACTGGAATCAAGCTGGCCGGGCTGATGAGAGGTGTTACCTCGAAACCGGGCCGGTCCTCGGATGCTTGTTTCCGTTCTGGGAAGGACATGGCTTTTGTAGTTCAGACTGGACTGTTCCCATGGGGCACAGGGTCAGCGCTGATTTGCATATCGCCATTGTCTAACCCAGGGTGGTGTGGAGTGGAAAAACGATGGATTTGGGCCCAGATCTTTGGACTGGGGTGAATGTGTGACATTGATCCACATTCTGTCCATCATTGTTGTGTTTGCAGTTACCGCTCTAAGTGTACTGGGGATGCTCAGACGTGAGTCCCAGGCACTCCACACCACTGGAATCAAGCTAGCCGGGCTGATGAGAGGTGTTACCTCGAAACCGGGCCGGCCCTCGGATGCTTGTTTCCGTTCTGGGAAGGACATGGCTTTTGTAGTTCGGACTGGACTGTTCCCATGGGGCACAGGGTCAGCGCTGATTTGCATATCGCCATTGTCTAACCCAGGGTGGTGTGGAGTGGAAAAACGATGGATTTGGGCCCAGATCTTTGGACTGGGGTGAATGTGTGACATTGATCCACATTCTGTCCATCATTGTTGTGTTTGCAGTTACCGCTCTAAGTGTACTGGGGATGCTCAGACGTGAGTCCCAGGCACTCCATACCACTGGAATCAAGCTAGCCGGGCTGATGAGAGGTGTTACCTCGAAACCGGGCCGGTCCTCGGATGCTTGTTTCCGTTCTGGGAAGGACATGGCTTTTGTAGTTCGGACTGGACTGTTCCCATGGGGCACAGGGTCAGCGCTGATTTGCATATCGCCATTGTCTAACCCAGGGTGGTGTGGAGTGGAAAAACGATGGATTTGGGCCCAGATCTTTGGACTGGGGTGAATGTGTGACATTGATCCACATTCTGTCCATCATTGTTGTGTTTGCAGTTACCGCTCTAAGTGTACTGGGGATGCTCAGACGTGAGTCCCAGGCACTCCACACCACTGGAATCAAGCTAGCCGGGCTGATGAGAGGTGTTACCTCGAAACCGGGCCGGTCCTCGGATGCTTGTTTCCGTTCTGGGAGGGACATGGCTTTTGTAGTTCGGACTGGACTGTTCCCATGGGGCACAGGGTCAGCGCTGATTTGCATATCGCCATTGTCTAACCCAGGGTGGTGTGGAGTGGAAAAACGATGGATTTGGGCCCAGATCTTTGGACTGGGGTGAATGTGTGACATTGATCCACATTCTGTCCATCATTGTTGTGTTTGCAGTTACCGCTCTAAGTGTACTGGGGATGCTCAGACGTGAGTCCCAGGCACTCCACACCACTGGAATCAAGCTAGCCGGGCTGATGAGAGGTGTTACCTCGAAACCGGGCCGGTCCTCGGATGCTTGTTTCCGTTCTGGGAAGGACATGGCTTTTGTAGTTCGGACTGGACTGTTCCCATGGGGCACAGGGTCAGCGCTGATTTGCATATCGCCATTGTCTAACCCAGGGTGGTGTGGAGTGGAAAAACGATGGATTTGGGCCCAGATCTTTGGACTGGGGTGAATGTGTGGCATTGATCCACATTCTGTCCATCATTGTTGTGTTTGCAGTTACCGCTCTAAGTGTACTGAGGATGCTCAGACGTGAGTCCCAGGCACTCCACACCACTGGAATCAAGCTAGCCGGGCTGATGAGAGGTGTTACCTCGAAGCCGGGCCGGTCCTCGGATGCTTGTTTCCGTTCTGGGAAGGACATGGCTTTTGTAGTTCGGACTGGACTGTTCCCATGGGGCACAGGGTCAGCGCTGATTTGCATATCGCCATTGTCTAACCCAGGGTGGTGTGGAGTGGAAAAACGATGGATTTGGGCCCAGATCTTTGGACTGGGGTGAATGTGTGACATTGATCCATATTCTGTCCATCATTGTTGTGTTTGCAGTTACCGCTCTAAGTGTACTGGGGATGCTCAGACGTGAGTCCCAGGCACTCCACACCACTGGAATCAAGCTAGCCGGGCTGATGAGAGGTGTTACCTCGAAACCGGGCCGGTCCTCGGATGCTTGTTTCCGTTCTGGGAAGGACATGGCTTTTGTAGTTCGGACTGGACTGTTCCCATGGGGCACAGGGTCAGCGCTGATTTGCATATCGCCATTGTCTAACCCAGGGTGGTGTGGAGTGGAAAAACGATGGATTTGGGCCCAGATCTTTGGACTGGGGTGAATGTGTGACATTGATCCACATTCTGTCCATCATTGTTGTGTTTGCAGTACACTGGAATGGAGACAGCCTCAGAGTGGCATAGGGTGGAGTGGCATAGAGTAGAGTGTTGTGGAGTAAAGTGGAGTGGCGTAGAGTGTCACAGAGTGGAGTGTTGTGGAGTATAGCGTCAGAGTGATGTGGAGTGGCGTACAGTTGAGTGGTGTGGAGCGGAGTGGAGTGTCAGAGTGGAGTGAAGTGATGTAGAGTGGGGTGTTGTAGACTGGAGTTGAGAAGCGAGGAGAGGAGAGGCGTAGAGTGGAGAGGAGTGGCGTAGAGTGGCGAGGAGTGGCGTAGAGTTGCGAGGAGTGGAGTGGCGTAGAGGGCGAGGAGTGGAGTGGCATAGAGTGGAATGGAGTGGTGTAGAGTGGAGTGTCATAGAGTGGAGTATTGTAGCGTTGAGTGGCGTAGAGTGGAGTGGCCTAGAGTGGAATAAAGTGTCAGAGTGCAATAGAATTGAGTGGCATAATGGAGTAAAGTGTCTTAGAGTGGAGTGGCACAAAGTGGATTAAAATGGCATTGAGTGGTTTAAAGTGGAATGGCGTGGCATAGTATCAAGTACAGTGTCGTAGAGAGGCGTCCAGTGGAGTGGTGCTGAGTGGAGTAGAGAGGAGTGTCGTAGAGTGGAGTATCTTAAAGTGGAGTATGTTAGAGTGGAGTATGTTAGAGTGGAGTGTCGTAGAGTGGCACAGAGTGGAGTAGAGTTTCGTAGAGTGGCATAGGGTGAAGTAGAGAGGAGAGGATTAGAGTGGCGTAGAGTGGAATTGCATGGAGTGGCGTAGAGTGGAGGGGCTTGGAGTGGCGTGGAGTTTCATAGAGTAGAGTGTAGTGGAGTAGAGTGGCATATAGTAGAGTGCTGTGGAGTGGCATAGAGTGACATATATCAAAGTGTCGTAGGGTGGTGTAAGTATGGTGTGGTAGTGTGCTGTCACTACAGACAACTAATTTTCAACTGAAATGACCTTTACATTTGCACTGGCATACAGATATGAAGATAAAACTACACAACGCAATACCGATAACATGTGTAAATCTGTATCACTTAGTGTACAGATTTTTTTGATCATATTAAAATATTTGTTTCCACCACACTACAGATTTACAAAAAATTAGCTTCATTTGTGATTCCTAATTCTGATCTATTCTGAAAAATGTGTACAGTTCATTTACTGGCAATTAAATGTTGAGTGCTAGAAAAAAAATAACATCCTACAGCCTTTCACAGCAAGGCTGTTACATAAATCTTTTCACTTTGCAGTCAGAGAAAGAAATGTAAACACCAACCTCCCTTGGAAGACAGAGCTTAACATTTGACCTTGGTCTTTGACTCCACAGCAAATGTGACAAGAGGAATAACTTTAAAAACCTGTTTATGGTACATTCACTTCTAAACTACAGCATGGTTATTTTGAGTGGGTGTCCCACTAATTCCAGCGCCTATGCATGGCTGTGTATTTGAGAAAGAGGATTCTTAAAGTTATGCTATTAGTAAAGACCAATGACCAAACTAAACAAGCTGGTAGACACAACATTGTTCCTCACAGGCCTCTGGTAGTGGCAGATATAAGTAGAATCAATCAACTATAAAGATATGAAGATGGAAACCTCTTCCAAGGAGTGCCTCCCAAAAAAGAAAACGAGAGTACCCAGAAAGCGAGCACTTGTGCAGAAATGCAAGGAGCCAGTCACAGAGGTTGGAAAGCAGGCTATGCTCCATAGGAGGGACAAAGACATGCTGAACAACTTAAAACAAATAAAGCCAGCAAATAGAAAACAAGCAAATGTGAGTTACAAAGCCAATAGTAAGCAATGGATAAAATGCATTCCTAGGGAAGCTTTCAATAAGTCCCCAATATGTTTGCAACCAGATAACCTAGCTGTCTAGGAGGCTTCGACCTAAAAACACTGTGAATCATGCAGACATCTTGAAGAGAAAGAAAAGACTTCATGTGGGTTACAAATAGTAGACAGATGGTATGTATGAGAGTGTAAAAGAACAAGTTACTTACCTTCCGTAACAATGTATCTATTAGAGACATACATTAGTTTCCTTACTTTAGAATTTCCCCCAGGCGTCAGTCTGAATCCGGAGATTTTTCATCAGCAGCACCCCTGCGCGTTGGTAGGTGGCATTGGTCGGCTCCGTGTCCATCGTCGGCGTCGTGGGCGCCATGATGACTTCACAAGACTTATATAGACGCCGCTCATGCATGCTAACTTATCACGCCAAGAGCGAAGAGCTATGAAAGACACTGACCACTCTTGAGTCAAAAATAGGGCCCTTTAGGGTAGTTCCTATCCCTAGAAATCAGCTTGCTGAGAGGATGGGTGGGGCGGTATGGAATCTACAACTAACATATGTCTGCACCAGATACATTGTTACAGAAGGGAAGTAACTTGTTCATTTGATGATTGTTAGTTGTAGGTTTCTTTTTTTATATAAATCTTTTTATTAAATATGCTCATCACATAATACCAGAGTGAATAGCAGGTGCGAAGATGCATCAAATTGTAGATTTTTTAACTTAGATTACATACCACAGCAATACCATCCCCAAAGGAGGATCTCTGAACCAAGATCAAACTAGGAAGTCCTGGATTACCGAACTGGCAAAGTACCCGTCCCTCCGGACTTGGCTGTCCAGGCAGTAGTGTCTGGTGAACATGTGCAGGGATGCCCACGTCATTGCCTAACAGATGTCAAGGAGTGGGACTCTGCATGCCAAAGCAGTGGTTGGCACTGTTGCTCTAGTGGAGTGAGCATGCAACCCCACAGGAGGTTCCTTCTTCGCCAAAGCATTGCATATTTTAATGCAGAGGGCAACCTTTTCAGAGATGGTCCGTTCTTTAACAGCCTGACCTTTCTTGGATCCCACATAGCCAATGAAGAGTTAATCATCCACTCGGAAGTATTAGTACGATCAAGATAAAAAGACAACATACGTTTTGGGTCCAGGCGGTGGAGTCTCTCCTCCTCCTTTGAAGGATGCGGGAACAGGTGGGCTAAGTGATTGATTGTCCCACACAAAAGGGCGTGACCGTTTTAGCAAGGAGCTAAACTTTTGTTTGAAGCATCACTTTATCTGGATGGACAGAGAGAAATGGGGACTTGGAAGACAGGGCCTGAACCTCGCTAACCCTATGAGCAGAGGTGATGGCAATAAGAAAAGCAGTTTTGAGAGTCAGCAGCTAGAGAGGACAATTATGAAGGGGCTCGAAGATACCACACAAGAGAAAGATTAAAACCAAATTGAAATCCCATTGGGGCATTATGAAGGGAGATGGAGGAAACAAATGAGTAAGAACCTAGAAACAGTGGGAGACTTAAATAAGAAAGGCTGATCTGGAGGGCGTAGAAAAGTAGAAACAGCTGCAAGATAGCCCTTCAGAGTGCCCAATGCAGATCCCTGTTGGGCCAAAGAAAGTATATACAAGAGGACCGCTGAAAGAGGAGCAGAAAGGGGATAAACAGCCTTTGCTGTGCACCATGCCACAAATGTGTTCCATCTACAAGCGTGTACCATTTCTGTGAAGGGACGCCTGGCTGCCAAGATAACATCGCAGACTTCGGGTGGAAGGGGCAGTCAGTTCGGAGAATCGATGTCCATGCTCAGTAGGTCGGAGTCCAGACTCTTCGTGTCTAATCTGGAGCTACAAGAATACCTTGAATCCGGTCGTGCTTGATCTTCTTGAGAACCCTTGGCAGAAGTGGTACAGGTGGAAAGGTGTACAGGAGTTCGAAGCCCCACTCGCGATGAAAAGCGCTGCTGAGCGATCGCCGCCTTGGAAACTGCAACACGCAATACTTCAGACATGGCAGTTAGGGCTGGGCTGTTCCCAATGGAAGCAGGGTCAAGGCTGATTTGTATATGGCTGGGTCCACACTGGAATGGCATGGTGAGCAAAACAACAATGGATTTAGGCCCAGATCTCTGTACTGGGGTGAATGTATGAAATTGTTCTGCATTCTGTCCATCAATTGTTCTTTTTGCATTTGTCACCCCGAGTGGGACGGGTATGCTCAGACGTGGGTCTTGTACTCTCCATGCCACTGGAATTAAGCTATCCTGGCTGATGAGGGCTGGAACCCCGAAACCGGTCCTAGGATGCTTGTTTCCAGTCTAGGGAGGACCTGGCCTGGCAGTTCGGGCTGGACTGTTCCCAATGGGAGCAGGGTCAAGACTGATTTGCATATGGCTTGGTCCAAAAACTGGAATGGCATGGTGAGCAAAAGAATGATGGATTTAGGCCCAGATCTCTGTACTGGGGTGAATTCATGACCTTGTTCTGAATTCTTTCCATCAATTGTTCTTTTTACAGGTGAAAAGGTGTACAGGAACCCGAAGCTCCACTCGCGATGAAAAGCTGCCGAGCGATCGCCGCCTTGGAAACTGCAACACGCAATACTTCGGACATAGCGCGTTCTTTTCGGTGGCAAACAGATCTAACCAAGGCTCTCCCCACCGCTGAAAGAGACCTTGTTCCACCTCCAGGTTGAGATGACATTTGTGATTGACCAGACACCAATGGCTGAGTTTGTCCACTCTGGTGTTAAGAGAACCCCCAGGTGTTGAACCACCAGGGTTATGCCCTGATGTTTCAGCCATGTCCAGAGGTGGACAGCCTCCTGACAAAGGGTCTACTACCCCACGCCGCCCTGTTTGTTACAGTACTACATGGCGGTGGTATTGTAGGTGAACACCTGCACCACTTTCTCCTTGAGAGCGGGAAGGAATGATTTCGGTGTCAGTCTGATCGCCTGGTGCTCCAGAAGGTTGATAATGAGGAGCGGACTCAACAGGAGATCAGACGCCTCTGATCTCCAACCTCTCCCAGATGGATGCCCCATACCAGGAGTGATGCATCCGTCATCATCGTTAGATCTGGTTGGGGAAGGGAGAGCGATCTGCCTCTGACCCAATCTTGGTTCGTTAGCCACCACTGCAATTGGTGCGCATTTCCTTCTGAGATCTGGACTTAGTTGGATATTTCACTGATGCTGCCCCCACTGGAACTTCAGGTCCCACTGCAGAGCCCGCATATGCCATCGGGCATAATCCACCAGCAGGAGGCAATGAGGCCTACCAGCATCAGTGTCATTCTCTCCGAAATCCTGGGATAGAGGCTGAAACATCGGTTTCATAGAATGAATATCCCGGACTTGCTGCTCAGGAGGATAGGCCCGAAACTGCACCATGTCCAGAGCGGCTCAGATGAAAGGGAGCGTCTGAAACGGAGTAAGGTGTGAGTTCGGCACGCTAATAGTGAACCTCAGTGAGAGCAGGAGGTCCGCCATAGTCTGGAGTTAGGAGACGACTTACTGGGGTGAGCCCGCCTTCAACTGCCAGTCGTCAAGATAGTGGAAGACTTGAACGCCTGATCTGCGCAGCTGAGCTGCGAACACCGCCATCTCCTTTGTGATCACCCAAGGGGCACTGGTAAGGCCAAAAGGGAGAATGGTGAACTGAAAGTGCTCGTGGCCCACTGTGAACCGTAGGTAATGCCTGTGGGCTGGCAGGACGGGGATGTAGAAATATGCTTCTTGCAAGTCAAACGCCACCATCAGGTCTCCTGGGTCGAGGGCAGACAGGACATGGGCCAAAGTGAGCATTTTGAACTTCTCCTTTCCGGAGGAAGAAGTTGAGGCCCCGGAAGTCTTAGATAGGACTCAGGTCTTTGTTCTTCTTGGGTACCAGAAAGTAGCGGGAATAACAACCACAACTTACTAATGGCACAGGGACCCTCTCTATGGTTCCCACGGCAAAGAGAGCAGATACTACCTTGCTGAGAAGTGCCAAGCTTGCATGACTGTGTGGCTGTGCTGGACAGGACGTGGCTGAGCACCCCTTTTGTTACCATGAAAGGGACAAAAGGCAGACTGAGGTGGACGGGAGGTAGCCGTTAGGCCCAAGGATCTGGCCGCAGCTCGAGAATCCTTGAAGCGCTCAAGCGCTGAGTCTGCTTTGTTGCCGAAAAGGAGAGTGCCATCAAAAGGCATGTCCATCGAAGAAGATTGGACAGCCTTGAGAAGCCAGAAGTCCTCAGCCAGGCGTAGCGTCTAAGAGCTACTGATGTGGCAGTCGTTCTGCCCAGTGAGTCGGTCATATCCAATCCACATCAGATGGTGAATTTGACTGTGTCTCTCCCTTTTGCTACTGCTTGAGAGAGAACGGCATGGCCCTCCTCCTGGCACTGAGGCACCACCGGTGGCTACTGTATCCCAGCTGGTATTTGAGTATCGGCCCACAAGGCAAGTGGTATTCACCCACCGCAATGCCAAGCTGGAGGAAGAAAACATCCTCTTCCCAAGGTGGTGCAGCTTTTTAGATTTCCTATGTGGAGAAGCAGAAGGGAATGTGCCTTTCTATGATGAGGCTTGAACGACCAACCTCTCAGGGAAGGGCTATTTGGTCAGGAACGCTGGGTCGCCTGGAGCAGGGCAGTAGTGGCATGCAATCGTCCTATCCACAGGAGCTCCTGTCCTGGGCTTGGACCAAGTGCCCAGAAGGATATCCATGAGGTCTTCACTTAATGGCAAAAGGGGTTCAGAAGTGGAAGCCCCAGGCTGAAGCACCTCTGTCAGGAGATTTGTGCTAACTGCCACCATAGGGAGCTTGAAGCCGAGGACCTCAGTTGCCCTCCTCACCACCACAGCATAGGAAGCTCCCCCCTCTGTAGCCATGTTAGGGGGAGAAAGCAAGCCAGTGTCAGGGGAGGTGTCCAGACCACAGGCATCACTCAGATCCATTCGCCAGTCTGGTTCTTCAAGCTGGTCAGTTAAAGAGTCCAGTCGCTCCTCCCAGTCCTCTTCCTCACCTTCTGTCAAAAATAAATGCCAGGAATGAACACTGGCACAAATTTCCCTTCCAGCATTGGAACCAACGTCGGTCCAGCCCCACATCCACTTCAGGGACGAGGATGGGGTTTAAGCCGCCTGGGGGCATGGTCTCGCCGGCAGCATTGTCGCCGGGATCAACGATGGGGAAGGCGAGTTAGATCGACTGGTGTCGGTCCGGATACCAAAAGCGAATCAATAAGGGCCCTCCGTAGTTAGGGCCACAGCTGTCGAAGTCCTAGGACCCCCAATCGACTCTGCCAGGCCTGAAGGAGCACCAGCGGAGCTGGTCTGCCCAAAAATAAGGTACAGGACCTCATAAAATGTTCTTATCTGGGCAAGAGACGCGCCGGCTCTCAGAAAGGCGGTGAGGTGCGGAGTCTTTCAGCAGGGGACACTCGGGACGGAGCTCGTGAGCGATGACACACGGAGTCCTGCGTCACATCGGCCAATGGACGGGGAGAAGTCAAAGAATGCCTGTGCTTCTTCGACTTCTATTTGTGTCTGCCTGACTTACCCGACCCCCCCTGACGACTTGGAGTGAGACGAGGAGTGTGAGCTCCGCAACCATCCTTGAGACCTTCCCCTCGAACGAGAATGAGAGCGATGCAGAGTCGAGCATCGGGCCTACAGCAGCATCGGGACTGCTCCCGCAAAGGCTTCAGGTTCATGGCTCGGCATTCGGAGCACAACTTTGGGTCGTGGTCGTGCTCCAGACACCAGAGGCACACAAAGTGCAGATCTGTCCCGAACATCATCCGGTGGGAGGAACCGCAAGGCTTGAAGCTAGTCCTTCGCTGGGATATTTCCAATCCTCTGGGGGTCTAAGACTCGAAAAAGAAGTCGACAAAAAGTTAGCCAAAAAGTGGCATGGGGTAGCTCTATCCGGATCTGCGCTACGCTGGTAAAGAAAAAAAAAAAGAACTGACATCAGCGTGCATGGGTGGCGTCAATATAGATGCCACGTCATCCTGGCGCCCATGATGCCGAAGATGGACGCAGAGCCGACCGACGCCACCTACAGACGAGCAGGTGTACTGCTGATAAAAAATCCCCAGATCCAGGCAGACGCCGGAGGGAAATTCTAAGGTAAGGAATCTACAACTAACAGTCTCTATCAGATAGGGTTCCAGCTTTCATCGCAGTTTGCTCAGGATGCCAATTTACCTAGAATACAATTCTAACTGTAAGCCCTGCTTTTTTTTAAAGTTCTAGAAGGAGGACCTCTTTTAGTTAAATATTCATTATGATCTTGGTGCAGTGAAACTGCATGCATATGCTTGACTGTAGGCTGGTAATTGTGAAATTAGCTGTCGCTGCGCATGTTCTTACCTGTAGGCCAGTAATTGTGAAATTAGCTGTCGCTGCGCATGTTCTTACCTGTAGGCCAGTAATTGTTAAATTAGCTATGTACGTTCTTACCTGTAGGCTGGTGATTGTGAAGTTTGCTATCAGTCTTATAACTTCGGGGTAGTCCTCAACGACTACTAGTTCTCCCAACTGGTAGTTTGTTTTTAAGCGAGCCAGAAACCGACAAAATTCATGGTAGTTCCCAGGATCCGACAAACCCTGAAGCAAGAAACAAATGAAAGATACTTGAACAGCCTCATAACAGATATATATGTATTCCGAAATACAGCAGTATATTGTATCAAGGACCGTAGCGGCACAGCTACACACATCACGGCTTTTGAGCAGTTTTTTTTTTACTTTCAGAAGTGTCATAGTGGGGAATGGAACCCCCACACGTTGGACCCACTCCCTGAGAAAGACTGCTTATGTAAACTAATCAATTAACAACAGACTACAAGGTCCTGATTCTCCCACCTGGTCATGTTCATCGAAATACGAGCAGGGTTAAATTTAAATACTGTGCTATCCCCTGGGAGCCAGGGTTAATAAATAAGCATATGTTTGGGAAAGAAAATGAACAGTAAAACCAAACAAAGTTCATAAATGGGACAGAACCGGTAAGAAGAAAAGTGAATGTTGCAGCGAAATAGAAGTTACATATTTCGTAGGGAACGTAAGGTATCTGTATTTCGTGTGTAGATCTATCAAACTGCGCATTATATTTTAGCAAACTTGCGTAAACTAAAATATGTCATAACGAAAAAATATTTATTAAAAAAATGTGTCTTAGTGTTGTGCCAAAACATGCAGCTACTGCCATCTAGTGGAAAGACTTCAATGGGAAGTTTAAAACGATCTCAACTAAGCATGCACCAAGAATACGCTTGGACGAGAAGAGACGGGAGGGAGCGCTCGAGCTTTAGTTACAACTCCCCACGTGAGGTATGGATTGTGTGCATACCGTGCTCCGGGATCGTGTCAGCCATTCGGTATTTTAAAGATACCAAACTGTGGAACCCACTATGTCATGATACATTCAACTGTCACCAAGGACCTCGTGGACTGGACAGGGTTCAGCGTGGGTCATCCTGGTTCTGCAACTGATTTGATTGAGGAACCAGTATTGGAATTTTTAAGACTCTGATCTCAAGGTCATAGTAATTGCATTTATACAACGCTTACTACTCCTGACCAGGCGTCGAAGCACTTTTTCGGCGAGTAGCACGCTACTTCGGAACCCAAAAAAAGATTGGGGGGGAATTAGTATAGGGAAATATGAAATTAATTTGAGCGGTGGACATGTTAGACTGTTATTTGGTTTGAAAAGGATAATGGAGGGATAGACGAGGGAAGGGTTTGCATGTATATAGCGCTTGCTACCCGCGATGGGGTGTTAAAGCGCTTTTCAACGGGTAGCATGCCATTCTGGAGCCCAAGCAGGATCAGTGGGGAAATTAGTATAGGGGAATATGAAATTGATTTAAGTGGTGGACATGCGAGTTTGTTATTTGTATTGATTGAAAAAGGAAATGGAGGGATAGAGGGGCATTTACATAGGGTTTGCACTTACATATTGCTTGCTACCCCATATGAAGTGTTGAAGCGCTTTTCTGCGGGTAGCACCCTACCCCGGAGCCGAAAAAGGATTAGTGGTGAATTAATATAGGAAGGTATGACATTAATTTGAGTGGTGGATGGTCTAAAGTAGAACATAGTGCTGCACCCTCCAAAGAGTATGCTGCGACAGTGCCTGATGATTTACTCCGTTTTTAAGGATGTTCTTTATCGGTGGGTTAATATTTTAACTTTACTTTGTCAATAATAAGAGGTGCTAATCCCAGCAGAGGTGGAAGGGTGCAATGTTGCTGCCAACTTCCAAATGATTATGGAAAAGGGTGGTGGTGATGGACAGAGTTTCTGAATGATGCAGAATACTCTTACCAAGTCAATAGATCATGGTTATAATCCATCACCGTTTTTTAGCTCACTGCACCATCCCAGCTCAGAACCTGGCTATATGCAAATTAGTCTGTTCCTGTCCCAGTGCATGATGGGAACAGGGCAAACCAAACTACCAAGCCAATTCTTATACTGGGAAGGAGACAAGCTTCCGGGGATCGGTTTCTGGCATCACAGCCTTCGTCGGCCCGGCTTGCTTGAATCCTGTATACTCAGACGTGAGTCCCTTGCTCATTGCACCATCAGGATTCAAGCAAGCCGGGCCGACGAAGGCTGTGATGCCAGAAACCGGTCCCCGGAAGCTTGTCTCCTTCCCAGTATAAGAATTGACTTGGTAGTTTGGTTTGCCCTGTTCCCATCATGCACTGGGACAGGAACAGACTAATTTGCATATAGCCAGGTTATGAGCTGGGATGGTGCAATGAGCTAAAAAACAGGTGATGGATTAAAACCATGATCTCTTGACTTGGTAAGAGTATTCTGCATCATTCAGAAACTCTGTTCATCACCATCCCCTTTTTCCAAAATCGATTTTATCCACACTATGTGTGGGAGGGTATACTCAGACGTGAGTCCCTTGCTCATTGCACCATCAGGATTCAAGCAAGCCGGGCCGACGAAAGCTGTGATGCCAGAAACCGGTCCCCGGAAGCTTGTCTCCTTCCCGCTGTGTTAGCGAAGCTGGGCTTAGGAAGTGAGTTTGTTGGTTGGGTGCGACTACTGTATGCAAACCCCCTGGCCAGGGTGGTTGTCAATAACTGTAAGTCCAATGATTTTCCGTTGGAGAGGGGCACGAGGCAGGGATGCCCGCTATCCCCATTGCTCTTTGCGCTTGCAATGGAGCCATTGGCGGCTTGGATCAGGTGGGATAGATCGATACGGGCCTTAAGATGGTCGCCTGACTGGGAAGATAAGATCTCACTATATGCAGATGACGTTTTGCTTTATCTCACGAATCCCAGAGAATCCTTGAGTAATTTTCTAGATGTGCTGGCCATTTTTGGTAGGTACTCAGGACTGGCGATAAACTGGTCAAAGTCAGTGCTCTTTGTCCTTGTGGGTGACCCGGCGGAGCTACCGCAATCGTGCCCAATCCCGATTGAGACAGTAGGATTAAAGTATTTAGGTATATATATCACGCTTGATTCGCGGTTGCGGTACGCCAGTAACTTGACTTCCCCCTTGAACAAATGTAAGAAAGATGTGGAGCGCTGGAAAGCTCTTCCACTGTCCATGCTTGATAGAGCCGCTCTCTTCAAGATGATGGCTTTGCCCCGGTTCTTGCATGCCCTGCAGAATTCGATGGACCCGGTACCGACCTCCTACTTCAGGGAGGTTGAAACTCTCCAGAGACAGCTTCTGTGGGACGGTAAACCCTGAATAGCGTTCATTAAATTAACTCTCCCGTGGTATGATGGCGGAATCTGACTCCCAGATTTAAGGAAGTACTATTGGGCTTCGCAGCTGGCTGCAGTGAACCATATCATTTACGGGTCCCCGGGTGATCCGAGTTATGCCATGGACAGGGGACAGACTCCGGGTGGAATGATAGATAGAGCTCTATATTCCAAACCATCAGGATTCAAGCAAGCCGGGCCGACGAAGGCTGTGATGCCAGAAACCGGTCCCCGGAAGCTTGTCTCCTTCCCAGTATAAGAATTGGCTTGGTAGTTTGGTTTGCCCTGTTCCCATCATGCACTGGGACAGGTACAGACTAATTTGCATATAGCCAGGTTCTGAGCTGGGATGGTGCAATGAGCTAAAAAACAGGTGAGGGATTAAAACCATGATCTCTTGACTTGGTAAGAGTATTCTGCACCATTCAGAAACTCTGTTCATCACCACCCCCTTTTTCCAAAATCGATTTTATCCACACTATGTGTGGGAGGGTATACTCAGACGTGAGTCCCTTGCTCATTGCACCATCAGGATTCAAGCAAGCCGGGCCGACGAAGGCTGTGATGCCAGAAACTGGTCCCACGGAAGCTTGTCTCCTTCCCAGTATAAGAATTGGCTTGGTAGTTTGGTTTGCCCTGTTCCCATCATGCACTGGGACAGGAACAGACTAATTTGCATATAGCCAGGTTCTGAGCTGGGATGGTGCAATGAGCTAAAAAACAGGTGATGGATTAAAACCATGATCTCTTGACTTGGTAAGAGTATTCTGCATCATTCAGAAACTCTGTTCATCACCACCCCCTTTTTCCAAAATCGATTTTATCCACACTATGGGGGTCATTATGATGGCGGATTTTCCGCATACTCCGGGCCGGCGGAAGCCACCGCCGGCCCGGAGTATGCGGGAAATCCGCCGAGGAGGCCTGAAAGACCCACCGCCAAATCAGGATGGCTGGTGGGTCTCACAATCTGTCCGCCGCTTTTCCGCCGCGGTCGGAAGGCAACCACGGCGGAAAAGCACTAACATGGCTGGCAGTGTCTATCAGACACCGCCAGGCATATTAGGATGTCTGCAATTCTATGCTTTTCCACGGCGGAAAAGCCGCCGTGAAAAAGCATACGGACCTTCACTTCGGGGGCCCGTTGCGGGCCCCCTGGGTGAAGGGGTGGTGGGGGGTTCACATGGGGGGTACCTATGGTACCCCCCTGCATTTGCGTGCACAATGCAGCAGGCACCGCGCGGTGCCTGCCGCTTTGTGCACGCAAAGGCTGTGCATGCATTTTTTACATTGGGGCGGGTGCAGCTTGAAGCTGCACCCGCCGCAATGTTAGAGATAGAGGATGTGACCGCCACCCTGGCGGTCACATCCTAATCAGATCGGAGGGAACGCCGCAGCCCATGCGGACGTTCCCTCCTCCTCAGGGGTCGCGGACGGACTCAAGTCCGTCCGCGATCCTAATCGACCCCTATGTGTGGGAGGGTATACTCAGACGTGAGTCCCCTGTTCATTGCACCATCAGGATTCAAGCAAGCCGGGCCGACGAAGGCTGTGATGCCAGAAACCGGTCCCCGGAAGCTTGTCTCCTTCCCAGTATAAGAATTGGCTTGGTAGTTTGGTTTGCCCGGTTCCCATCATGCACTGGGACAGGAACAGACTCATTTGCATATAGCCAGGTTCTGAGCTGGGATGGTGCAATGAGCTAAAAAACAGGTGAAGGATTAAAACCATGATCTCTTGACTTGGTAAGAGTATTCTGCATCATTCAGAAACTCTGTTCATCACCACCCCCTTTTTCCAAAATCGATTTTATCCACACTATGTGTGGGAGGGTATACTCAGACGTGAGTCCCTTGCTCATTGCACCATCAGGATTCAAGCAAGCCGGGCCGACGAAGGCTGTGATGCCAGAAACCGGTCCCCGGAAGCTTGTCTCCTTTCCAGTATAAGAATTGGCTTGGTAGTTTGGTTTGCCCTGTTCCCATCATGCACTGGGACAGGAACAGACTAATTTGCATAAAGCCAGGTTCTGAGCTGGGGTAGTGCAATGAGCTAAAAAACAGGTGATGGATTAAAACCATGATCTCTTGACTTGGTAAGAGTATTCTGCATCATTCAGAAACTCTGTTCATCACCACCCCCTTTTTCCAAAATCAACTTCCAAATGAGGCAAGAAACAGCACGGCAGATTGTTGCGTGCTGGCTACTCTCAGCCCAACAACTAAATTTAATTCTAGGATATTTATTATTGGATCATCTTAATGATGAAAGTGAGCTGCTTCCAAAGCCGCACATTGACGTCAGGAAAGGCACCCTGCGCTGCACATTCGATGGGGGCTGCCCTCATGGCTAGTACTGCACTTCTGCCAAGGTCTTTGCATTCATCAACTTTTCCAATACTTTCTATGCTTCTCAGCATTCAAAGTTTTTGTGGAAAGTGCAGGCACTGGGCAATACTGCAGCATTTGTTTATTCAGAAATGAAGGTCACTTTTTTCTAATACTTGACGTCATATTTTTTTCAATGACGCTAGTGCGCAACATGAAAACATAGCATGCTCTTTGGGGATAGTACACCAGAGGTGAGTGCATGCCCAACCTTCTTTAATTTATTCTTAAATTATCTAGACCTCATCTCTAAATTCATAACTGCGTTTCCGCCCACTTTAGGACAGTAACAATGGGATGCTCTTTTAGGCAGATGTTTTGCTGCCTAGATATCGTACACACATCAGGCTTCACAGAGTACATGAAGGAGTGTCCACATACACAAGACAATTATGAAGTAAAAAAAGCTAATTAGTATTTGGCAAGTGTAAGTGTATGGGCTATTGCTACGGTGAAGGCTATGTCTTGATGAAGTACAGAACTACAATTCTCTAGGCACCCACGCCTACAATAAATAATCTGGGACCTTGTTGAATATAAAAAAAAACTCTTTATATCTGCACACAGGGCCTTAAACACTTTAGTAGTAAGTGTGGTGAATTCTTAGTGAAGGCTCTGTTGAAGGCTTACCTTGGTAAGCTTACCCCTGTACTAACATATGGAGTGCTAATGTAAAAAAAGTATAAACAATCAAGTATTGTAAGGACCAGCTTCCATATGGCCAGCGAGTGGCTAATATAGTGGTCATACATAAAGTGGGTAAGCCCAAGACACAATGTTCATCATATATGCATATTTCCCTCCTTAATGCGGAGCACAAAATCCTAGCGAAACTACTTGCCACTCGACTGGTCAAGGTAATCAAGACTTTGGTCCACCCGGACCAATCCGGCTTCATGCCGCGCCGCAATACAGCACTGAATTGGCGGAGGTTGCACGGCGTCCTTGGAGGCTCTTCGAGGATACATGAACCGACAGTCTTGGTATACCTAGACGCAACTATGGCGTTCAATATGGTGGAATGGAAATATCTATTTGCTGTGTTAGCGAAGCTGGGCTTAGGAAGTGAGTTTGTTGGTTGGGTGCGACTACTGTATGCAAACCCCCTGGCCAGGGTGGTTGTCAATAACTGTAAGTCCAATGATGTTCCGTTGGAGAGGGGCACGAGGCAGGGATGCCCGCTATCCCCATTGCTCTTTGCGCTTGCAATGGAGCCATTGGCGGCTTGGATCAGGTGGGATAGATCGATACGGGCCTTAAGATGGTCGCCTGACTGGGAAGATAAGATCTCACTATATGCAGATGACGTTTTGCTTTATCTCACGAATCCCAGAGAATCCTTGAGTAATTTTCTAGATGTGCTGGCCATTTTTGGTAGGTACTCAGGACTGGCGATAAACTGGTCAAAGTCAGTGCTCTTTGTCCTTGTGGGTGACCCGGCGGAGCTCCCGCAATCGTGCCCAATCCCGATTGAGACAGTAGGATTAAAGTATTTAGGTATATATATCACGCTTGATTCGCGGTTGCGGTACGCCAGTAACTTGACTTCCCCATTGAACAAATGTAAGAAAGATGTGGAGCGCTGGAAAGCTCTTCCACTGTCCATGCTTGATAGAGCCGCTCTCTTCAAGATGATGGCTTTGCCCCGGTTCTTGCATGCCCTGCAGAATTCGATGGACCCGGTACCGACCTCCTACTTCAGGGAGGTTGAAACTCTCCAGAGACAGCTTCTGTGGGACGGTAAACCCCGAATAGCGTTCATTAAATTAACTCTCCTGTGGTATGATGGCGGAATCTGACTCCCAGATTTAAGGAAGTACTATTGGGCTTCGCAGCTGGCTGCAGTGAACCATATCATTTACGGGTCCCCGGGTGATCCGAGTTATGCCATGGACCGGGGACAGACTCCGGGTGGAATGATAGATAGAGCTCTATATTCCAAACCGGGGAGGTTCACATTATCTGCCCCAACCGTGCATGCGATACAGGTGTGGCACGCGGCTAATAGGCATCTAGGCTGGGAAGGCAAACTGACGTTGGCCACTCAACTGTTGAATTCAGAGAAGCTGGGTAGTCTGTGGAAAACTAAGGGGTTCGACAGGTGGGACCTTATTGGAATCACCCATATAAAGGATGTTTGGGGAAAGGACACAGTGCATACATTTGAGTCTCTCCAAAAACTATATAGTCTAAACGATAATGAACATTATCGATATCGGCAAGAGAGGCATGCCCTTACCACCCAGGTGCACGGTGCTCCCGGAGGCGTCGCCTTTTGAGGACCGGGTGCTAGATGGGCACATTACAGAAAAAACTATTTCTTTAATATATAGGAAACTGGTTAACAACATGGAGAGCCCGCTGGGATGAATTAGAGCCCAGTGGAGTGCAGATGGTTTGGAATTGGATGACGAAGATTGGGTGGAAGCGGCTTCCTCCCCAAAGGTAGTGGCGATTCAGATGAGGCTCCGACTTGTGCAACTGAAGATATTACATAGGTCCTATAGTGCGAATGACTCGATTGGTGCGAATGGGACAAGGGGGGAGTGGAGAGTGTAGAAGAGAGTGTGGTGAACCTGGCACTTTAATACATATTCTTTGGCACTGTGTGGTGATACAGATATTTTGGACGAAGATCCATGATGAGCTAAAGGAAGTTTTGGGTAAAGAGATACGACCAGAAGCCCGAAGGTGTCTGTTGAATGTGTGGGAACCTACAGATCTGAATGCGCATCAGAAGCAATGGGTGACGCTGGCGTATATGGTGGCTAAACGAAATATTGTTCAGCTCTGGGGAGCCAGTCAGTCGCCCGAGTCTCTAAGTGGGCGGAAGACCTAGACTGGTGTATGTTCAGAGAGAAATCAGTGTATGTGGCTAGGGGTTGCCCGAAGAAATGGGGGAAGGTATGGGGGGCGTGGAATAGTCACCGAGGATATATCTGTGAACCACCGACGACACAATTGGAATTGGAGGCGCAGGAATCCCTATGATTTTTTTTTAACACAATTTTTATTGATATTAAAGCACAGAAAGACATTGCATCTGGATCATAGAACAAGCGTAATCATCAGTCTATCCCAAGACTATTACTCAGTTAATGTCCATAGGCATCAGTGAAATTTGTATACACATAATTCTTGTGCTCTGGGCCATTAACCTGGCAGTGGAACCCATTGCAAATGGAAGAACTAAAACCTTTGGAAGCCCCCCCCCCCCCCAACACCTACTCGCTACTCCAACTATAGTCCCCCCCCCTGCCCTCCACCCCCATTCCACGCTCCCCACCCCCCTCTCCCCCTAGGCATGTCGCGGTGCAGTGATTCTGTACCTGTCCATAATGACCCATGTGATGAAGATTGTATGACGACACCTGATGTTTATTTACCTTATCTTTCCTTTTTGTAATGTGTTTTTTTGTTTTTCCTTAATAAAAAGAGTTAAAAAAAAAAAAAATCAAGTATTGTAGTCCATAAATGATTCAAATCCAAAGCAGGCTTCTTTGTTCGTTGACTAGATTCAGTCCTTTATTATTATATTTCTTTTCCTTCAGAGTGTTCCTTCCCATGTACATATCAAAATACATTTTGAATCATCAAATATATACTGCACACTCCCCAGTCTACGCATTTCGTCCCCCTAGGGACAGCATCAGGGCCCAAAAAATATATATATATTCCTCAAAATCTTAATCTTCATCCACATGAAACACTATTTGTCTCCTTGACCTCCTCCAATTTTTAATATCTTTCTATTGTATTCCAAAACAATTTTAATCCTATTGTTTTTTTCTCCGAACGATCCTTATCCACCACACCATTCAGTAAACATTGATTTCGGAAGGTCACTGCCACAGTATAACAAAATACTTCTATATAAAATTGATGGTCCTCAATTCTCATAGGGTGCTCACTGAACAAGCATTTGCAATGCAACACTAGCAGCTCAAAGATTCAGTAATGTAAGACCTATTGCATTGCAATTGTTTTTTGTTGTTTTTTTATATAGCACGGACTTGAGTGAAAGGTGTGTATTTATGTTGCATTGAGTACAGTGTAATTATGGGTTGTGGTATTATGTGGCACAGAGTGGTATTTTGTGGAGTGTATTTATCTTGCATTAAGTAGAGAGTAATTATGTGACGAGCAATAATGTAGTACTGAGTGGTATGTGGAGTGTATTTATGTTGTATTGAAAACAGTGTAATTATGTGATGTGTAATTGTGTGGTACTGAGGGGTATTATGTTGAGTGTAGTTATGTATTCTACTCAATGCAACATAAATACACCCCTCACACCACTCAGTACCATACAATTACAAATCACATTTACACACTAATCAATGCAACATAAATACTCTCCACATCATAACACTCAATACCACATAATTACACAACAAATATTTACAACACATATTTACACTCTACTCAATACAACATAACTACACTCAACATAATACCACTCAGTACGACGTTGCAAGGGTTGTGGTCAGTTTCAGATATCGTACTGTAGTTAGTTTCACGTACTGTGATCAGTTTCAGGTATTGTGGCTGATTTGAAGAACTGTGGTCTGTTTTATGTTGTGTAGTTAGCTTGAGGCAGTCAGGTGCTAGTATTGCATTATTATTAGCAATGCCGACAGAGACGAAAATAACGAAAAGGCAGAAATAGGCACTAGAAAGATGCTGGTAGAGGGGGCAGCAAGAGGCGCCAAAGTATTAAAGGATAATAAGGAAAACAACAGGGGGTAGGAGTACAATCACTTTTAAGTAAAGAAAATGAGAGAATAAGCAAACCATCTGGTTGCAGAAGAGCTAAGAGAAACATGGGGTGAGTGAGAGAGCACGAGAAACCGGCGGGTGAAAGATCCCCTTTAAAGAGCATAGGAAATAAGAAACTAAATGACAAATCGGGATGAGTAAGAGAAACAGCAAGGATAAGATCACCTTCGAGTAGGGAAAATGAAAGAATAAGTCAAACATCTGGGTATGGAGGAGAAACGGCAGTGTGAGTAAGAGAAGCAGCAGAGGGTGAGATTCACAGGTTCGGGAGGGGGCATTAATGGGAGAACCTGGGTAGACACTGGAGACAGGCACCGGGGAGGCTGAGTCAACAGGGAGCGATATAATTGAAAGAAGGGTAGAAAGCGATACAGAACGATGTACAGAGAGGGACGCCCAGAAGAAGGGAGGCAAAGGAAAAGTACAGAGTCAGAATAAGAATGGGAGAGATGCAAGAAGCAGAGAGAAGAAAGGCAATTGAGCGTAGAGGCAGACAGAAAGAGAGAGACAGGACAGAAACTAGGAGGGTCAAGGGTGAGTGGCAGCGAGGTGAGGAGTGAATGCCAGGAGGGACAAGGGTGACTGTCAGGCCATGGGGGTGAAGGGTGAGTGCCAGAGAGGTGAGGTGTGAGTGCCAGGGAGATGAGACGTAAGAGTCAGGAGGGTCAAGGGTGAGTACCGAGAAGGGGAAGTATGAGTGCCAGGAGTGAGGAGTAGCTGCCAGGCCAGGTGGGTGAAGGGCTAGTGCCAGGGAGGTGAATGTTGAGTTGCAGGTCAGGGGGATGAAGGGTGAGTGCCATGGAGGTGAGATGTAAGAGTCAGAAGGGTCAAAGATGAGTGCCAGGGAGGGGAAGGATGAGTGCAAGGGGTGACGGGTAGCTGCCAGGCCAGGGGGATGAAGGGTGAGTGCCAGGGAGATGAAGGTTGAGTGCCATGGAGGTGAGATGTAAGAGTCAAGAGGGTCAAAGGTGAGTGCCAGGGAGGGGAAGGGTGAGGGCAAGGGGTGAAGGGTAGCTGCCAGGCCAGGGGGATGACGGGCTAGTGCCATGGAGGTGAAGGGTGAGTGCCAAGGGGGCGAGTAGTGAATGCCAGGAGGGACATGGGTGAGTGTCAGGGAGGTGAAGGATATGTGCCAGGGAAGGGAAGAATGAGTACCAGGAGGGTCCAGGGTGAGTGTGAGGGAGGTGACAGTTGAGTGTCACGGAGAGTCAATGCTGAGTGCCAGAGAGGGAGAAGGGTGAGTGCCAGGTACGAGGAGTGACTGCCAGGCCTGAGGGGTGAAGGGTGAGTGCAAGGGATGTGAGTGGTGAGTGACAGGCTGCAAACAGTAGTGAGCTGGGGTCTAGAAGGAGGTGCGGAGATCATCACCCGGTGTGTGCCAGGCTGGGACCCACCAGTGCCAGGCAAGACTTGGGTGGGTGCAAGAACCTCTGAAAGGCGGGTGCCAAGTCACTCGTAACCTTAGTACAGGAGTGGGGTGCACAGGAGAGAGTAACATCTTCAAACAAGAAACTATTCAAAATCCTAAAACTCCACTTTATGGTTTTGCCATCTTATGTTGAAAATAATTAGCAAATAAATGGGCTTACGTAGCGGACTTGCAGTTTGTTACAGCAACTTATTGAGATAAAGTTTGCATTGCAAATAAGCCAAAGGTAACACAATTTGAATTAGTAACAGTAAGATTCGCAATGAACTAGCAACAAGTTGAAAAAGCACCCCAGAATTGAACTGAGGATACAGAATAATAAAAATGGGGGCAATATTGGTCTCCTTTTTACAGCTGACTGCCAAAAAATAGGGTGTTGTGGAGGACTCGTATTCTGGTGAAATCAGAATTTGTAAAAGAGTCAATTTTTCATCAAACTGTTTTTTTTAAACAACTCTTTTGAACACACTAGCGTATAGTGCCATGCGAGTGCCATTGCCCTTTTCCTAAGACACAACCTCTGTGAAACAAACCGATTCGAATAACTGTTTGCTGTTTAAAACTAAGTGGCGCACGAATGCAGTTTAGTATTCTGGTTATTGCTTGAAGGAAGGATAAGAAACCTGGTTACCTTTGTCTATACCACTGATATCTATGTGGATCGGAGAAAATGCATGGAGTGGTATGGTTGACAGGAGACGTGCAGGCTGCTTAAATATTGCAGAGATTGGATTGTCAAGCACTAGAAAACAAGAGTGAATGCTGAATAAAAGTAGAAACGCGAACACTTTCACGGCGAACGTGGCCGTGAAAGTGAAACGGATTGTGTGCAAGTGAAACTGATTGCAATCGTGCTACCTGGCTGAGAGGAGGGTGATAGGCAGTGAGTGGGCGGGGTGTGTGTGGTTGTGTGTGTGGTTGTGTGTGGTTGTGTGTGTGGTTGTGTTTGTGTGGTTGTGCATGTGTGTGTGATTGTGTGTGTGGTTGTGGTTGTGTGTGTGTGTGTGTGTGGTTGTGTGTGTGTGGTTGGGTGTGTGGTAGGGTGTGTGGTTGGGTGTGTGTGTGGTTGTGTGTGGGGTTATGTGTGGGGTTGTGTGTGGGGTTGTGTGTGGGGTTGTGTGTGTGGTTGTGTTTGTGTGGTTGTGTGTGTGTGTGTGTGTGGTTGGGTGTGGGTGTGGTTGGGTGTGGGTGTGGGTGTGGTTGTGTGTGTGGTTGTGTGTGTGGTTGTGTGTGTGGTTGTGTGTGTGGTTGGGTGTGTGGTTGTGTGTGTGGTTGGGTGTGTGGTTGGGTGTGTGGTTGGGTGTGTGGTTGGGTGTGTGGTTGGGTGTGTGGTTGGGTGTGTGGTTGGGTGTGTGGTGTGTGTGGTTGTGTGTGTGGTTGTGTGTGTGGTTGGGTGTGGTTGCGTGATTGTGGGTATGGTTGTGTGTGTGGTTTTGTGTGTGTGTGATTGGGTGTGTGGTTGTGTGTGTGGTTGGGTGTGGTTGTGTGTGTGGTTGTGTACATGGTTGTGGGTGTGGTTGCCTGGTTGTGGGTGTGGTTGTGGGCGAGGTTGCGTGGTTGTGGGTGTGGTTGCGTGGTTGTGGGTGTGTGGGAGGTTGTGTGTGTGGTTGTGTGTGTTGTGTTTGTGGTTGTATGAGTGGTTGTGTGTGTGGTTGTGTTTGTGGTTGTGTGTGTGTGGTTGTGTGTGTGTGGTAGTGTGTGTGTAGTTGTGTGTGTGGTTGTGTGTGTGTGGTTGTGTTTGGATTTGTGTGTGTGGTTTTGTGTGTGGTTGTGTGTGTTTATGTGTGTGTGGTTGGGTGTGGTTGTTTGTGTGTGGTTGTGGGTGTGGTTGTGTGTGTGGTTGTGTGTGTGGTTGTGTGTGTGTGCTTGTGTGTGTGGTTGTATGTGTGGTTGTGTGTGTGTGTGGTTGTGTGTGTGTGTGGTGTGTGTGGTTGTGTGTGGTTGGGGGTGTGGTTGTGTGTGGTTGGGGTTGTGGTTGTGTGTGGTTGTGTGTGTGGTTGAGTGGTTGTGTGTGGTTGTGTGTGTGTGTGGTTGTATGTGTGTGTGGTTGTGTGTGTGTGTGGTTGTATGTGTGTGTGGTTGTATGTGTGGTGTGTTTGTGGTTGTGTGTGCAGTTGTGGTTGTTTGAGTGGTTGTGTGTGTGGTTGGGTGTGGTTGTGGGTGTGGTTGTGGTTGTGTGAGTAGTTGTATGTGTGGTTGTGTGTGTGGGAGAATCCCGAAGCTTGTAAGCGCTAATGTGGGGGGAGGGCGGAGGCAGGGAGCAAGCAAGAGGAAAGACATGTGGGGCTGAAGGCTGTGTGTGGTTGTGTGTGGGGGTGGTTGTGTGTGTATCTGGGGGGGAAGGGCGGAGGCAGGGAGCTAACAAGAGGAAAGACAGATGGCACTGAAGGCTGGCGGTTCGCGAGTGAACGCAAGCTTGTCGCCAGCCAGCAGCACTTCGAAAACTCACCTACTAAAGTCTCTCCAAGCCGCGCATGCGCGCTGACTCAGCAAGACCTAAAAGTATCCTTATACATATTCCCCGTACCGTTTCCATTTGCACAAATCACACGGTCTCTTTTAACTTGAAAACGCCGTCCTGAGCACCCTCCACGGACAAAAAGGTTTGCTAAATCCCGTAGGATTACGGGATTTATCGGGCCTGTTCGTCCGTGGAGGGTGAGTGCTGTGAGGCCCCCGAACTTCGATCCGGTTCTGGACCTATCTTCCGTTGTCTGACATGGGTCAGGTGACAATAGCAACAAGCATTTGCAAAGCAATAGGTCTCGAATTTACAAGAGTTTGAGCTATTATTATTGTAAATGACAGTGTATTTATTTACGTGTTGTTTTTAAAAGAGATAAATAAAAGCCAGTGATTTACAATGCCAATAGGTTAAACTCTCGCAAATGCAAGACCTATTGCATTGCAAATGCGTGCTTTAAATTTTTCTGAAAAGCGTTAGGAGAGAGCGTGTACGGCAAAGTTATTTGAGAAAATAGTGCTCGGAGGCTGCAATTAAAGCCTACCAAGTAACAACACGCGTACAAGTGGTGTCACCATGGGAGGTTATAAAATGGGACAAGGTGGTGCTCAAGAGGAACTAATAAGCCTTTTAACCAATGAACAGCCACAGTTTACAGCGGACAATGACGCAGGTCAATGAAAAATATGTGTGGAGAGTGGGCGGAACTTCAAGTCCCTATCTCAATACAGCATGCCTCGCTGACCAGCCATACGCTGCCCAGGCTCGAACAAAAAATGGTGGTTCTATTGCGTTGTTTATACGTACTACAAATTTCCATTTGCCCGCCTGATCTGTACACATAAAAGAAGCTGGATAATTACTTGTTACTCTGACCTTTGTTCTTCTAAAAACAGGATTTGAAGGAGGGAGGCCTGGACCTCGCGGACTTTGATTTTTACTATTATGCATTACATATTCAACACGCAGCCAGGTCGGTCCTGGAGAAGGGTAACTGGGCAAGACGGCTGTTGAGAGGTACATTTAAGGATGACTCCCTCCTGGAGTTACTCATGAGTTGTAGTCGCATCCCATCAGATCACCAGTGCATTGCGAGACAAGACTGCAGTTGTCTAGGATTAGACCACAAAGAATGTGTTCTGGAGACAGCTCTTCGCCAGAAAGCTCACCTTATGGGCCCTACAGTCTTTCAAATGTATAACAGAGGTAATGACAATGTCCCAGTGGCAACGTGAGGTTGTGTCACATTAGGCGACTTGAGCACTAAGGATATATTTCTCTCTCCCAGCGGGGATTGGCTGAGTGGCATGGCGCTTTTCTAAACATATTTTTTACATATACAGGATATTTTATTACGAATGATTATGTATAAACTTGACAAATGATATCACACTGGAGAGGTCGATGGTCATACCGTTGACTGTAAACTGCTTATGTTTATTGCCTGTTCTTATGTTGTACAAAGAGTGCGTCGTTATATTCCGAAGTGGAGGGTATCTTGACCTGTCAATCTTGAGGTGTCTCTGCTATGTGCCATTATTGAATTTTGTGCTTTGCTTTGTACTTTTGAAAATTGCAAAATAAAGTTTAAAAAAAAAGGATATATTTCTCTCGTTTCAAGATGCCCAGGAGACATTTGGGGAGGGTCCTGAGCACTTTCTACAATATGCCAAATTGGCAGGAACGGCAAGAGGAATCTGGATAGGGATCCCATCTACTCCGGTGCCCATGTGGATATTGGAGGTCATTTTACAATTGTGTACATTTCGGCACACTATTACATGTGGTATCTTAATTTCTATGCCATGCATTCTCCCCTTAGCATTATGTCCCCTGCTGCTCAGCCAGAGTGACTGTAATTTGAATGCTGAGGTGTGCCTGGTTGAGTGGATGTGAGTTGGAGTGTTTTTGCTAAGCAGCAAGGATGCTGCTCCTGGTGGGACTTCATTACTACTATATTTAACTGTAACCTGAGACTCTTACCTTGAGAATAAACCTTATCCTGTTTCACCTATACTACTGGCTACCCTACATCTTCATTTACCACATTATACACACGTAGAGAGCACTGAAACTTGACAGACACAAAAGCGAACTAAAGGCAAATCTTGGTGGGAGGCAGATATTAAGGACCAGTTTAATGACACAGTATGGGATTCTGCCTGTGGAAAGGTGTGGGGGATATTGGGAAACATAAGATTCAAATTGATACAAATCAATTTCCTCCACCAGACATAGGTGGCCTTAAGCAAGATATACTCCAGGAGGAACACCACCTACCATCGGTGTCACGCAGAGAAAGCCTCCTTCCTCCATCTAGCACTGGAGTGTCTCCCACAGCACCCGTTTTGGGAAACGGTGTTGTCCACATCGGAGGCAGTCATAGGGATACCACTAGATCCAGGACCCTTACAGGGCGTCTTGGGATTAATCCCCAAGAGGAAAGGGAGGGTGATGCAACACATTCCTGACACTGACACTGGTGTTGGCAAACAGGCGCTTAGCGATGGGTTGGATGACAGCTAAAACCCCCAAGATTTGCCTGCGACACAGAGACGTGAGGAGAAGCATATAAAATTGGTTGTATGACAGAAGCACTCAAGGCTAAACCACGTGTCCCTCTACAACATGGTCGCAACAACGTGATTTACCACTACCCTGAACCCCCGCCCTATGCCCTAAAATCCTATCCGCCTACCTCGTTCCCGCCCTATGCTCTAAAACTGGCCCTGCCCTAAAACCAACCCCTTCCTTTCTCTCCGTCCGAGGCCTAAAACCCTGCCCCCTACCAAAAACGACCTCAACCCCAAACCCCACGTTCTGAGCCCCCAAACATACCCCGCCCTTAAAGCTACCCCTTCTCCTTCCCCCGCTTAGAGGCCTAAAACCCTGTCCCCCTTTAAAAAAAACTACCCTGACCCTGCCCGCCCTGAGACCTAAAACCGACCCCACCCTTAAAAACTCCCCCACAAATACAGACTCAGCCCTTAAAAACTAACAAAAACTACTCCGATCCCTCCCTGAGCCCTAATACAGACCTCACCTCACCCCTAAAAAGGACCCCCCCTTGAACTCGATCCCACTTACCTGTCCGCGCCCAGAGCTTACAGTTCCGATACTTCCTGTTCCTCTACCTGCCCATCCAGACACTAGACTGGTATCTGCCTTAACCCCGAATATGCCTGGTTAAGGCAGATGCGTGGTTCAGGCAACCGTTGAAACGGCAGACGTGGCTCAGGCCGCGCTGTAAAGGTTGATTCCCTCTAAAAATAGCCAGAAGGGATGAAAATGTGCAAGGAGACCTGTAGATATGGGAGTGCTTTGGGAAGGTGAGGAAGGGGAAATGGGATACCTGTAGGGGAGTGACACTTGAACAGGTTGTAATTACTGCAACACAGTTCATAGCGCCTGCTTCAACCCCCAACCCGGTCATCTCCTACAGGGCCTCATGAATGACTCGATGGTCACAACATGAATAGCAGACTGAAGTGGGCAAAGTGTGGCATTCCGAGAAATGGCTCTGCATTGATTGTGTAATGGAATTGCGAAAGTGGGAAGACTGAGAAAAGTATTAACGCATATGTTGTCCCAAACTGTATTTGTTAAAATGACTGCCAATATTTGTGGATATTGGATGTCTTACTGTTACTGTTGTTACACATTAACACAAACTTTTTTAAACACATTTTCATTGGGTTTTCACAACATTGGCAATGTACAGGCTATGTTACGGTGCTGTATAGTACTGCAATCATACCAATCATTCAGACATTCAACCCACAACTCCCCCCACCCCATACAATCCTCTTGGCTCCCACAGAGTTGTGCTGTAAAGTACTCATTTCAGGTCTATTTTCGCAGGGCATTTCTTGCCTGCGAACCTGTATCTACATCCATCCCCATCATACAACTTAGGCCTAGTGCTCTCATTTCTCATAGAAGTAGTGGTAAGTCATGTCTCTTATTAGGTCTGATCCTGTTTCAGTACTGGGGGATTTCAGGGAGATGCCACTGGCGAATGAAGGTCTGGGTCTTTCATACAATCTACAAATGCCTCCCAGGCCCTAGCCACGATTGACACAAAAAATAATAAAGATTTAGAACCTAATAAACTTAGAACTAGGACTGACATCCAGTTGAGCACTTGGGCTGTCACTGGTCTGTTATAAGATGACTAGAGCTACACCAGACAATATCTAGCACTGAATAAAAGCAGAGTTATTTGGCAAGCCTACCGGTAATATGGAACCTATATGTGTAAAGAAGTAAATTATTAATTCTGGTGGATGATAGTTTATGCCTTGGTTCGGCCTCTCCTGAAGAAATCTAGCTTTGACCCTGACAAATGGGGCAACTATAGACCAGTTTCAATGCTTTCCATCATGGCCAAAATTATGGAGAAGCATGTTAACAGACAACTCTACAGTTTTATTGAGGCCCAGGTCTCTCTATACCCTTCGCAATAAGGGTTTAGGAGGGGACACAGTACTGAATCCGCCCTTAACAGAAGTAACAGAACATCTTGGACGGCTCCTGGATAGAGGCACGACATTCAATGCTGTTTCTCATGAGATTCTTCTAGAGAGACTCGCGGTTGTGTAAACCCAAGGCACAACCCTTTCCTGGATGTCGTCCTTTTTAGGTATCGCCTGAGCCAGCGCATGCGCTGTCCTGGCGAGACATTTAGTAGCTGGTATAAAAGTGCTACCTTGACGGCCACCAGCTTGCTATTACGCGCACAAGCGTGCACGACGTGCACAGCTGTCATCTGGCTTTCAGCGTGCGTGTGAATCCCCTCCCCTACCCCCACCCTTCTCCCACTCCCTCCTCATCAGCTTTATTTTCCTTTCACTTTCGTGCCGCGCAGCCGTGTCACTTTCACGGCCGCACGGCTATCAGCTTAATTTTTAAAACATTTTTTTTTTAAACTCTCAGCGCGAGGTGCCCGCTGGTTCTTTTTTGCTCCCCCATGTTGCTCTCACATCCACCCCTCACACTTCCCTGTGTTGCATCAGCACTCACCGCCCCTTCCCACCCACCGCTGCTGCCATGTTACTACAAACTCAAAAAGCTTCATTGCTGATTTAGAACAGAACCTCTGTCCAGCTCCTTTGAACTGCACAGAGAATGGACTTTTGGAGTCCATCCTTTGAACAGCTACGTTGTTGATCTGCACTGAAGTGAAGAATGTTTTTGGGTATTGGTGTAGTGTGCTGTGTTGTGCACTCCAGCTGGAACAAGTTGAGAGAAGTGGTGCTTGAGCACTGCCCCTAAGTGCCTGCCTGCTTGAAGTGTGTTGTATACGGATTAGAAGCATTCCCTAGCACGAGGACATCCGCATCAGAACGCACCAGCCTGCCAGCCTAATTTAAGAAATCGGGCCCTTTTATGCCATGGGGTCGATCTGACCGAGCTCACAAAATATTGATAAATGCAGATGAAGTAGCGACAAAATTATTCAAAATGTAAAAACTGCTTTCAACAACAATTGGCAAAGCCAATAGGTCTCAACTTTGAGACCTATTACTGGCTGTGCAATTGCCTTTTGTCGCTTCTGTACATCACCAGCAAGATGCTGTGCACCTTGGCCAAAAGAAAGACAAACAAGCATTGGCATAGCCAATAGGTCTCGCCTTTGGGACCTTATAAGTGTTTAGCCATGCAACAGTTGATGTTGTTGCACCAAGGATATTGTGCTGCATAACTAAATACTTATAAGTTCCCAAAAGCGAGACCTATTAGCTATGCCAATGCTTGTTAAAGGAGCATTCATTTTAGGGGATCTCAGCCAGCATCTCCTCCAAGCGAAATGCATTTACTGCTGGAGTCCCACAAGATTCAGCCCTAAATCTGGCGCTATTTGCGTTCACTGGCAAACCTAGTGGACAGCTGCGGACTCACTTTCTTTTCAAATGCAATTGACATGCAGATTATTTTCTCCCGGTCATCTGCTCAGAATTACAACTCTGAGGCATCGAACTTATGTTTGGGTGCTGTCGCAGGGTGGATGAACAACTATTCACTAAAACTGAATGGAGATAAGACTGCGGTACTGGTAAAGGATCTGTGAATGTGGGGTCCGCAACACTTTGCCAGTAACAGTTACTAAGGTTACCAAGGTTCGGATTCTTGCTGGATAATGAGCTATCCATGAGACCTCGGGTGTCGAAGGTGGCAGCCCCCGGTTTTGCTGTCATTAAATGGCTGCGGCAGATTCTTTAGCTTCTGCCATTCTCTGCTAAAAGGATGGTAATCCAGGCACTTATTATGTCAAAACTGGACTACGGTAACATGCTTTATGTGGGAGAGGATAAAGCCTCTATCAGCCGGTTACAAGTGGTCCAGAATTTGGTAGCCAGAATGTTCTATAGGCTCCTGAAAAATGCCTCAACCTCGCACCTTCTCCGTGACCTCCATTGGGTTAAGATTGAGAAGCAAATTCTTTTTAAAACCGTGTTTTAAATGGGCAGAGCAAGATCTGAGGCTGGCCCAAGATATCTTCATGAATTTGCTAGACTGTATTATCTGGCACATTCCTTCCACTCTGGAGGACTTTCCCTATGTGAGACTCCTAGAGTGAAACATGTTTGCACTGGAGGCCGATCTTTCGTACACCAAGGTCCCAAGTTGTTGAACGCTCTTCCAGAATCAATGAGAGGTTGCTCTTCGTTCATGATCTTCCACAAACAACTGAAGACCTGGTTGTTTTAAGCTAGAGTGACTTTGATAAACTAACCTATTGTGTAAGCGCTGAGAAAACTCCAGTGGGTAGCAGTGCGCTATTTTAAATATCATAATAATAAGAAGAAGAATTATAGCCGCCCACATCTTAGGTCCAAGCAAAGGGTTAAATCATTTATACCTAAGCTCAAGCCCTGGTAGCTACAGAACAGACTGCAGGGGTCTCCAATCTTTTCTGTAGTGAGAGCTACTTCTGATCAGTGAAAATCATTGTGAGCTACTGAAGGCTAAGCAACTCGTGCAATGTTACCAGACAACCCCTTGTCCAGTTTCATTGACTTTAGGTCTAATGACTATATAGAAAAAGACTATGGTTTGAAAAAAAGACTTTTTGACTACATGCACTATAATAGGTCTCCCATGTGTGTCAGTGAGAGCAAGGTCTTTGGGGATGTATAAACATGAGTGTGTATGAATGGGATACACATGTATGGGTGAATGAGAGCCTGTGTCGAACGTTCTTGTGGCACAGGGCATATCTTTCGCCATATGTCGCACTGCTCCATGTATAACTCAACAGGTCTGGCTTTAGTACTGGTGGCACACTGTGCGACAATGTTTGTTGGCGCCCCCCCATGACTGCCTTTCTACGGATTCCCTCACTACCACCATTTGACAATGCCTCTATATTAGGATGTTAACTTTTAAACTCAATCAATCAATCAATCATAACACTTGTATAGCGCACTACTCACCCGGAAGGGTCTCAAGGCGCTTGGGGGAAGGGGTCCGCTACTGCTCGAACAGCCAGGTCTTGAGTTGTCTCCTGAAGGCGAGGTGGTCCTGGGTCAGCCGAAGGTGGATGGGGAGGGAGGTTCCATGTCTTGGCCGCCAGGTAGGAGAAGGATCTGCCTCCGGCGGTGGCACTTCGGATGCGTGGTACGGCGGCGAGGGCAAGGCTAGTAGACCGTAGCTGGCGGGTGGGCATGTAGGTGATCAGGCGGTCGTTGAGGTACTTGGGGCCCAGGTCGTGGAGAGACTTGTGTGCGTGGGTGAGGAGCCTGAACGTGATCCTCTTGTTGACGGGGAGCCAGTGCAGGTCCTTCAGATGGCCGGAGATGTGGCTACGTCGGGGGATGTCCAGGATGAGTCGGGCGGAGGCGTTCTGGATGCGTTGGAGTCTATTCTGTAGCTTGGCTGTGGTTCCGGCGTAGAGGGTGTTTCCGTAGTCCAGTCGGCTGGTGACGAGGGCCTGGGTGACCGTCTTCCTGGTTTCGGTCGGGATCCATCGGAAGATCTTGCGAAGCATGCGAAGGGTGTGAAAGCACGATGAAGAGACGGCGATGACTTGTCTGGTCATCGAGAGGGAGGAATCCAGGATGAAGCCCAGGTTGCGTGCGTGGTCTGTTGGCTTGGGAGCGGTGCCCAGGGCTGGGGGCCACCAGGAGTCATCCCAGGCGGAGGGCGATGGTCCCAGGATGAGGACTTCCGTCTTATCTGAGTTCAGTTTCAGGCGGCTGTTCTTCATCCATTCGGCGACGTCTTTCATCCCTTCATGTAGGTTGGTTCTGGCGGTGTCGGGGTCTCTGGTGAGGGAGAGGAACAGCTGGGTGTCGTCGGCGTAGGAGATGATGTTGAGGTTGTGTTGGCGTGCGATGGCAGCGAGAGGTCTCATGTAACTGCAGATAACAAAAGGATCTCTCTGACAAAGCGATATCCCATTGACCTATTTATAGTGTAGGTACAGTGTAATCTGAATGGGACACATTCTTTGCAGCATGCATATTAACCCCTCTGCTATATGATGAGTCAAAACGTTCTCTATCAGACAAAACTCCGTTCTGTCTACAGGTAAACAAATTCGTCACTGCAGTTATCGTGACATTTTTTATTGATGCTTGAAAATTGCTGGGGCAAGGAACGTGGCACTTGGTGCTTCCTAAACAATAAACATGGCGCCCCCACCCCATGTCAGCCCCCGGTGCGGTGGCACAGATCGCACCACCCTAGAACCGGCCCTGTAACTCGAACATATAACCATTTTTTTAATTGGAGAAATTAAAGGTGCAGAAAACTTTTCCGCAAAATATTTTCATAATATAGAAAAAATGTTGGCGGTTTAAATTTCTCCAATTTGAAAAATTGCTGTATTTTACAGTTATAAATATAACACCATGTCTGACAGCCAATGGGAGCAAGCTGCCTGCTGTGTGCAAATGCGACACTTGAAATTGGAGAATATTAAACCAAGAGTTAACTTTGTTTAGATGAATTCCATAAAACTCATCATTTAAATTAGTTGCATTTACAAACAGCAGGCCTCTTGCATCAAGTGGCTTGTAGATTCGGTGCCATATTTATAACAGTGAAATACAGCCATTTGTTCAAATAGGAGGAATTTAAAGTGAAGAAACATGCTCCATAAAATATTAAGACCCAACTGGCTTAATTGAAAGTGGAGAAAAACAGTGACTCATTGTTTCATGGAAATTGTTGTATCCACTTCTCCTGTTTGAAAAAAATGACAGTATTTTTCAGTTATAAATATCTACAAATCTACTGGCCACTGGGAGTAAGAGGCCTGTTGTTTGTAAATGCAACCCTTTGAAATGGAATGAAATTAAAATGATGAGTTAACTTGATCATTAAGCTAACTTCTTTAGATTTTCTCCAATTTAAAAGAATTCAGAACCATCATTTTGCTGCCATGGTCCAATAGTGAGTTGACAAGGACTTTTTTTCAGATTTAAATACCTCAGTACTTCAGTTCTTCTCCCCTGTGATCTGGGTCATACATTTGACTCCAGCACTGCTCATTATCAGTCCCTGCTATCTGCAGCCTGAAGATAATAATGCAAAATAAACACAGTTTTCCCTTAACTGTAAAAGGAAAATGGGACCCTGGGCTTATTTAAAAATGAACTCAAGGCTGTGAGCTACTCTGAAGGGGTCTGTGAGCTTTTGGCAGCTCACAATCCACTGGTTGGAGACACCTGGCACAAAGCAAGCAAGATTGCTTAACTTAGTGAAATTGTGGAACACCTTTAGAAGAATAAAAACAGATACAAGAGACAAAAACAAAACACAATAAACACCCACTCAGATTTTTAGAAATAGAGAACATATGTAATAAAGAAAATGACACCAAAATGTAAAAATCCCATAAGTGGAACCAGAGAAAAGAAATGTAAAAGATTTAAAAGAAAAAGGGCGATTAGAAAGTACTGTTAGACTGTGACTGGGACCTAGGTATCATTTCTGCGTGACCAAAATGGCTCGGGTCAGATATCCTTCTGATTTAGTCTCTCAAATGAAAGTCCAAATCCTCCAGTGGGGTAAGGTTGCAGATTATATCGGACAAAGACCTCACAAAGCCTGAAAGCTGTTGGACAAGGTCCTACTGAAGCCTTTTGGTTTTGGCAGGAAAAGCTCCTAGTAGCACCCAGAAAAGTCCTTTCAATTAACAGATACTTTTCATGCCTTTGACCGGTCAAAACTTTCTTAGAATTAGGTCTCTTTCGTGAAGCTCAGAATACAGGCAAGGCTGTAGGATATATCGGGTCTTCTCTGCTGCTATCGGGTCCCGGGTCTTCTCTGCTGCTATCGGGTCCCGCGTCTTCTCTGCTGCTATCGGGTCCCACGTCTTCTCTGCTTCCCCCTTCTGGGAAGGTCACACCAGAATTGGATAGGCTTGCCACGTGAGTCCACTAAACAGGTTTTAAAAGCTCCAAAACAATCTGAGTGGGACCATCTTAATTTTCTTGCCCAATTATGTTGCACCTTGGTCGACTAACTTGGGTGGTCCCGCTGCTTCGGAGGTCTAAATGTCCAAAACTGTTCTCAGTTCTGACTTTCGCCTGGAAAAGATATCAAGCATGGCCCTGGCCACCACGAGCGCAGGCATCATCCTCAGAGGTAGTACCTTAGAACAGATCATGCTGAGTAGCTCTGGATACCAATATCTTCGTGCCCAGTACGGAGCCACAAGGATAACCTGGGCCCGGTCGCGCCTGATCTTCTTCAGCACTCTGGGCAGAAGTGGTATAGGCGGAAAGGCGTACAACAGACCGCAACTCGACTTGCGACGAAAAGCGTCTCCGAGCGAGTGCCGCCTTGGAAATTCCAACGCGCAGAACTGAGGACATTGCGCAATCTAACCAAGGCTCTCCCCACTGCTGAAAGAGGCCTTGCGCCACGTCCGAGTTCAGACCCCATTCATGATCCATCATGCACCGACGGCTGAGTTTGTCCGCCCTGGCGTTCAGGGAACCTGCCAGGTGTTGAACCACAAGGGTCACGCCCTGATGTTCCAGCCACTGCCAGAGGCGAAGAGCCTCCTGGCAGAGGGTCCACGACCCCACCCCTTCCTGTTTGTTGCAGTACCACATGGAGGTGGTGTTGTCCGTGAACACCTGCACTACACTCCCCCGGACAGAGGGGAGGAATGCCTTCAGTGCAAGCCGGATCGCCCGCAGCTCCAGAAGGCTGATGTGGAGCCGGGACTCCGCCGGAGACTAGAGGCCTCTGATCTCCGCCTCTCCCATGTGACCCCCCCAGCCCTGGAGGGACGCGTCTGTCACAACTACGTGCTCTGGTTGGGTTAGGGAGAGGGATCTGCCGCTGACCCAATCGTGGTCCGTGAGCCACCACTGCAACTGTCTTGCAGTGCCCTCCGAGATCAAGACATGGTCGGACAAGTTGCCCTGATGCGGGGCCCACTGAAACTTCAGGTCCCACTGCAGAGCCCGCATCCGCCACCGGGCGTGATGCACCAGAAGGATGCAGGAGGCCATCAGCCCCAGAAGCCGCAGCGTCAACCTGACCGAGACTCGGGAAAAAGGCTTAAAGATCAGAATCAGAGCCTGAATATCCCAAAACCGCTGTTCGGGAGGATAAACCCGAAACTGCGCCGAGTCTAGAACCACTCCGATGAAGAGGAGCTTCTGAGAGGGACACAGGTGTGACTTCGGCACATTGATGGAGAACCCCAGCAGGTGCAGGAGGTCGGCCGTAGTCTGGAGGTGGCTGACGGCTGTCTGGGGCGAGCCCGCCTTCAACAACCAGTCGTCGAGGTAGGGGAAGACTGAAACCCCTAACCTGCGCAGATGAGCTGCGACCACCGCCATCACTTTTGTGAACACCCGTGGGGCGCTGGTAAGGCCGAAGGGGAGCAAGGTAAACTGAAAGTGCTCGTGGCCTACCGTGAACCGCAGTTAACGCCGATGGGCCGGCAGGACGGGGATGTGAAAATAAGCGTCCTGCAAGTCCAACGCTACCATCCAGTCTCCAGGGTCTAGTGCAGCTAAGACCTGAGCCAATGTCAGCATCTTGAACTTCTCCTTCCGGAGGAAGCCGTTGACGTTCCGTAGGTCCAAGATAGGGCGTAGGCCCCCTTTGCCCTTCTTGGGTACCAGAAAGTAGTGGGAGTAACAACTACCCCCTACTTTAGGCCCAGGAACACGCTCGGTGGCCCCCTTGGCCAAGAGGGCCATAACTTCCTCTTGTAGAAGTCTCAAGTGATCCCCCGACACGCGGTGGTACTGCAGTGACATGGCTGGAGGGGACGCCTCGAAGGGGAGGGAGTAGCCCCTTCGGACGATTTGCAGCACCCACCTGTCTGAAGTGACAGTGCGCCAGTGGTGGTGGTGATAGCGAACCCTGCCCCCCACTGGCGTCACATGGGCCGGAAAGCACGGACTAGGAGGGTTTTGAGGCGGATGCTGCAGGGGTAGGTGTGGACTGGCCTCGCCGTTGTCCCCGACCGCCGCCACGGCGATTTCCACGTCCGCCACCGCATTGGATGGTAGTCTGTGGCCCGTGGCTGGCAGGACGTTTGGGGTCGCCCCTTCCTTGGCCACGAAAGGAGCGAAAGGCAGCGGTTTGCTGGCGCGGGGCCGAGAGGTCCAAGGACTTGGCCATAGCCCTGGAGTCCTTAATGCGCTCAAGCGCATGGTCTGCCTTGTCGCCAAAGAGGCGATGGCCATCGAACGGCATGTCCATAAGTGTGTTTTGGACATCAGCCGAGAAATTGGCAGATCTCAACCAGGCGTGGCGACGAATCGTCACAGTCGTTGCCATCGCTCTGCCCAGTGAGTCAGTAGTGTCCAGCCCACACCGGATGGATAACGCGCCGCATCCCGACCCTCCACAAAGGCTTGGCCGAGTTTAGCCGGACCTCCACCGGACATTTTGGCAGCATCGCCTGGTACTCAGGCTCAAAGGATGGGGCCGGGTCGTCAAATGCGGTGCCGAGTGGCGCCGTTCCGACGCCGGACCCGAATCGAGGGCAGGACCAGGGACGGCGTCGTTGTGGGACGGCGCCAGGGGCGACACCCTTGGGGTCGGCGCCGGCGAAGTCGTGAGGTCGACCGGCGGCGACCCGGATCCGGAGCCGGATCCAGTGGGGCCCTGCGGCGTCGGGACCGAAGTCGCCGACGGCGCCGAAGCACCCGGCCCGCGTGGGGACCCAGTTGGGGGCCGCTTGGCCTGAAGGCGCCGCTGAATCCGACGGAGGAGGGAGCGACCTCATGGCCATGACGAAGTCATCAATCTCCCCCGGCGTCGCGTTCTGCGCAGGGACCGGCGGGTATGGAGCCGGCCGCGACACCTGCGGTTGAGGAGGCCCAGACCACGCTTGACTCAGACAACAAACAAATCGGCAGGGCCATGCAGTCCCTCTTGGATAAGACTGAAGATTTTGAGGCCTGCTCGCGCCGATGTAACCTACGCCTAACGGGCCTTCCAGAAACCAGAAAATAATGGAGGAGTAGCGCACAGCTTATTTATCAGTGGTACAGTTTTTCGGTTAATTTCAAAACGTTGGAGGGTGCTGCCTAGGTAACGTCTCTTGTCAAAGGCGTCCTCGATAATGTTTCACAAGTCGTGTTTCTAATAGTCCATTAGAAAACATCCCTTGACGCACACCTATTTATCTCCTGAGGTTCAGCTCAGGATTCCATACTGTGGTGAATGATGAAAAGACTCTTGTTTGTTTTGAGTTATTGAGTTCTTATTTATTTTGTTTCATATATTCATTGAATTCATGAAATTTTGTATTCATTTCATTGTTGAATATCACATACTTCTTTTGTTGACATCATCATTGAAATAAGTCCAACGCATTTCGGGCGTGAACGCCCTTCATCAGAGACCATGAGCTAAAAGATAATCAGTAACGATATATTCAATACTATGTGAATTCTAAACATGACACAAACGTTAATTGTTCTGTTGTAAAGTGCAAACATGCGGTCATGGCGACGTAATATTGAACAGTGCTTAATGATGCGAGTGAAACCCTTTAGTGTTCAAAACACGTGAAAGTGGAAAAATGCAAACGGTAAAAAATGGGCCGTCACACTTACATGTCTTATGGCGATTCGAAAGAACGAGCAATACGTAGGAATTTGTTCAATAAACTGCGAAAATAAGAACGTGGGTTAGAATGATAACTGTGATCAGCTTACTTGATAAGCGTAACCCATATAAAATCTAGCTTACTGTGAAGTCGCGACACGTCTCTTCTCGATAAGGCTTTCGAGTAGAATTCCAACGTTCGCGGGTTACACTGGTCAAGGTTGGTAGCAACCAGTAATCTAACGTGCGAGTTGTAAAAGCGGCAATGGCGTGTGGCGCGTGTCGTGATTGGTGAAGAGTCCGATCATGTGACATACAAAAATAAGGAAGTGGCGATGTTCGAGTGAAGGCTTGTGTGTGCCGAAATATGTACAATAAAGTTTCACTTAGCAAAAAAAATATGTACAATAAAATTTCACTTAGCAAAAAAAGTGTGTGCGAAGATGTATGATAGAAGAATGTCATGTTCATCGTGGGAATGACCTTACATCGTGAAACATCAAGAGCCAAGGTGAAAGAAGGCCGTAGCCTAATAGTTCAGTACCATTGTACATTATGATCAAAGTCTTATAGATAGCTTGAAAATTCAATCCAGTACATAATGATATATGCAAGTCAAAGTCTTATAAATAGCATGAAAATTCAATCCGGTCATTAAGACCAAACGGTTTACTTGAATTCAATAAATGGATCCAACAATTCTCTCTTTGTAACAATGGTTTGTTATTGTCCCGACCTTCTTTTTTTTCGATGGTTTCTAAGATCAAGAATTGTAGTTTATTTTATTTATTTTATTTTATATTCTTATATAGCGCAAGAATCGACCCCTTACGGGGTATCTCCGCGCTTTGCTCGCAAGGTGGCTTGGCAGGTGTTACCAGAGGTTGTGGTTATCAGCTGACAGTTGATTATTTATTCTTCCAGGAATAAGCAAGTTTTTAATTTTTTTCTGAAGGAAGAATGGTTAGAAGTTTGTCTTAGGTCGGGTGGGAGGTTGTTCCAAAGATTAGGCCCTACCAGAGAGAAGGCTCTGCCACCTTGTCTGGTTTTTTTTACCAGAGGAGTTTTTATCAGCAATTGATTGCTTGACCGTAGTGCTCTGTCAGGTTTGTAAAGGGGCAACTTTTGAGTCAGATAATTGGGGGCTTTCCCGAACAGGCATTTGTGAACCATGCAACAGATTTTAAATTTGATGCGTTGCCGTATAGGCAGCCAATGAAGTTCTCGCAGCAGAGGCTTGGAAGGGGTTCTGGGGGGGGGCATTCAAAACCAGTCTTGCCGCTGTGTTTTGGACTACCTGGAGGCGATTTATGGCGCTCTCGTTGGCTTGTATCAGGAGTCCATTGCAATAATCAATTTTACTTATCACCATAGTCTGCACTAGGGTCTTTCTGTAGTTATCTGATAGGTATGGGAAGACTCGCTTTAACAGACCAATTGTGTGGAAACATGCCCCAGCAACTGTACTCACATGTTCCTTCAAGGTAAGATTTTGATCTAACTTCACCCCCAAATTTTTTACTGTTAATTTTGGGGTGGGTACTGGTCCCAGGTCTAAAGGCCACCAGTCGGGGGACCATAGTATGGACGCTTTTCCAAAGAGCATTAGCTCCGTTTTTCCAACGTTGCATTGGAGGCGGTTGACCGCCATCCAGTTGGATATGGCCCTCATGCCTTCCGCGAAATTATCCTTAACATTGGAGTTTAGGGAATGGAAAGGGTAGAGAAGTTGGGTGTCGTCAGCGTAGGACACCGGGGTGAATCCATATTTTCTCACAATCTCAGCAAGGGGGGCCACGTACACATTAAACAATGTGGGGCTTAGGCATGAGCCCTGTGGCACCCCCTTCGTGAGCATCCTTGAGGAGGAGCGATATGGTCCCAAGCTGACGGATTGTGAGCGCCCGGACAGAAAGCTCTCCAGCCAAGAAAGGGCCTGTCCTCCTATGCCTACTCCCTGTAAACGGCTCACGAGAATCTTGTGGGACACAGTATCAAAGGCGGCCGACAGGTCTAACAGCACCAGAATCATTGAGCCTCCTCTATCCTGTGACATCTTGATGTTATCGGTCACGGAGAGGAGAGCTGATTCGGTGCTGTAGTTGGGCCTGAACCCAGATTGAGAGTGGTCCAGGCCCCCTGTCTCCTCTATGAAACTCGACAGGTGGGTATTAACATGCTTCTCGGCCAGTTTACTCAGGAGTGGCAGCAGAGAGATAGGACGAAGGTTGGAGAGCTCTGTCCAAGGGGAGGTGGCATTTTTCCGAATAGGATTCACCACTGCCTCTTTCCATTGTTGTGACACATTATGGTGTTCTTCTGTAAAGTGTACAGCTACGGATGATTTCATATTTTGAGTTCTAATGCTCGATTTGTGCTCATTGATTCTTGTCTTGATCTTACGTTCCGTTTTGCCGATCTATACCTTTCGACACGGGCACTTTAACATATATATTACATTTGCAGTTTCACACGTGGCGTTTACTCGCAGTCTGATGTTATGTCCTTTCATTGGGTGGGTTATACTGTTGCCTCTAATGATGTTATTGCAATTTCCTCAATGTAGACATGGTCTAGTTCCACGGTGTGTCATAGGTGATTCTGTTTTTAATTTTATTAATTCTCCTACATTTTTCGCCCTGGTATAAGCAAAAATAGGGGGATTGTCGAAAATCGAGTGAAAGTCTGGTTCTGCCTTCAGGATTCCCCAATGGTTCCTAATGACCTTCTTGAAACTTATGCTCGCAGTCGAAAATTTCGATACAATGGTTGTTCTGTTGTCTTGTCTTTTCTTGCGGAGTTTAAATAGATCACATCTCTGTATCTGGTCAACTTTTTGTTTTGCTTGATTGATTATCACATCGGTAAACCACCCAGACAGGCAATATGGACCTATTTATGGAAGGCCTACTGAAGAAACTCCTTGGAGACACTGCGTTCTCGAACATGTTCATTGTTGAAAGGGCGCATCGCTCCCTGGGCCCACGACCCCAGCCGGGGGCTCCCCCACGGCCCATTATTGCTAAACTACTAAACTATCGGGACCGCGACTTAGCCCTGAAATTGGCCAGAGAAAAGCAGCCGCTACAATATGAGGGTTCGGTTCTATCCATATATCCCAACTTTACGGCCAGGGTGCAGGAGGCCAGGAAACAATTTGCTCCTCTGAAACGTCAGCTACGTGAGCTCGGCGCGGATTATGCGATGCTGTACCGCGCAAAACTACGTGTCAACAGGCAGGGAAGATCCTTGATCTTTACGGATCCCAAGGCGCTTCAAAAGACCCTGAAAGACTGGCAAAAGGAGAACCATTCGCTGAGGAAGGAGGGCGGGGCTACGGAGAGAGAGACCTTAGAGAAACAAGGCTAAGTACAACCTAAGTGTGTTTCCTGATGCTCTGATGTCTCAAACCGTGGCAGGTTTTAAGTGCGTGAGGGGGGCTGGGATACAGGGCTATGAGAGTTCTTCACAGATGTTGTTATTGATATTAGACGATCCCCTGCCCCCGTGTCCTATAGGGTCTACTTCTAGTTTTTTCAGGCTTTGCTCGAAATGGGAGTTCTGATATGACTCTTACACACTGCCTATTCTTTTGGGACCTAGTGACATTTACATGCTTTGGCAGTTTTTGAACTCGCATTTGTGGATTGAGTCATTTGGCAACTGAGCACGGGGTGGTATTTCCACCCTCCTATTTTCCTGAGTGCTGGGTCGGGGGAGTGAGGGGTGCAGCGAAGTTGACACAGCTTTCGAGTGATACTTGCACTTCCATTTTCCGACTACATCTGCCCCCGTGTGCTTACCACTGCTCCCATATGTATATCCAGAGGGGTGGATGGGGGTCCTTGATCGTGTGTGTATATATGTTTGCGAATGGATGGTTGCTGAGGAGTGATGGGGGGATGGGCACTGTTTGATGGGGTGGAAGACTGAACACGGCCTAGTTGGGGTTGGGCAGGCGGTGGTGGGGGGCTGGGAAAAGGAATTTGTGGGGAATGTTCTTATGCAAAGTTTTCAATTGGTTGTATGGTTTGTTGCAGGCAGACAGGAGACATCGCAGAGCAGTGCCGTGTCCACGAGACACCTCATACGTACACTTGGCATAGTAGTTATGACTTTTTCACATACTCCATGGCAGACGATGGGACGGTAGGACCTGAAGGACCTGATACATTGAGATTCCTGACCTGGAATGTGAGGGGCCTGAACGATCACCGTAAAGTGTGCAGGGTCCTACAGTACCTGGCTAGGCATAGAGTAGACATAGCTGTCTTGCAGGAAACACACCTCCCACTGGATAGCCCCATCCTTACCTACAGAGGGCTCAAGAATAATATACATGCAGCAGGTTTTACCACGCATGCCAGAGGGGTCCTCACCTGGTTCAATCCGAAATCCTCCTTAACATGGTCACCACTAGTCACAGATGTTGATGGCCGATTTGCTATCACGAGCTGTCGTGGCAAGGCCGCGGACTTGTGTATTGTGAACACCTCTGGCCCTAACTTTGATTTCCCTGCCTTCTACACAGACTTAGCGGCAAAGATCCTTCCGTTCGCTGACAAGATCACTTTTTGGGGTGGGGATTTTAACTTGACTCGACACCCTGGGCTAGACAGGTCGGATGGCCCAACACGGTCTCCCTCGGCCTCTGCACGGATTCTATCCACGCAGCTACTAAATTTAGACCTAGTCGATGTTTGGCGACATAGACATCCGTCACAGGGCGGGTTTACGCACTACTCAGCCCACATAATATATATACGAGAATAGACTACTGGTTTATGTCTTCCCGATTTCTCCAGAACGTGAGAGCATGCAAAGTTTTGCCCCGAACCTATTCGGACCACTCGCCAATCCTGGTTACCTGCTCCATGCCCGCCCGGCGGATCCCACCTTTTGCCTGGCGCTTCCCCCCGTATGCTTTGCTGGACCCTCTCTTCAAGGAGGAGCTGCTGATGGCTTTGGAGGTCTTCTTTGAAGTGAATGTGAGCTCTGTAGATGAGTTTCAATCGGTTTGGGAGGCATTTAAACTATACACTAGAGGGGTCACCATTTCTAAGCACGCAGGGGTACTGAAGTCGATTAGGGGCCGACTAGGGTTGTTGGAACGTAAACTTAAGGATTTGGAGGCCTTGAGGGCACAGACCGGGGATGACGCAATTGATCAGGAAATAGCGAAGGTCTTACGAGAATATAACGACGAGGCGGACTCCGAAATTAAGCACCTAGGGAAGTATGCCATAGCCCGTAGCTACTGTGAGGGCGAGCGTCCGGGTTCTGTTCTGGCCCGCTTAGCCAAACGCGGTAGAGATAGCTCCTCGATGCCGGAGATGCGTTCGGAGGACTCGGAGGTTCCGCTTCCCAGTGAAGCTATCGCGGTGTGGTTCCAAGAGTATTACGTGAAGTTGTACGCGTCAAGGAGTCCGGCCTCTGAGGAGCGCATCATGGACTACCTGACACATATCGAGCTCCCGTGGCTCTCAGACGTTCATCGGGAATTCCTAGCTCGCCCCTTCGAGCGGGACGAGATGGACTTGGCTTTGTCGTCCATGAAGTGTGGAGGCGCGCCGGGCAGCGATAGACTTACGGTTGGCTTTTATAAGGCTTTCTCTGACCTTTTGATACCACACTTACTTACTTTATTTGACGATATGGCCAACTCGGGTATCATGCCTCCTTCTATGAGAGAGGCAATCATTGTGGCGATTCTTAAGCCGGGCAAGGACTCGAGTGACTGCGCCTCGTATCGCCCACTTTCTCTCATGAATGTGGATGCGAAAATCTTCGCTAAGCTTCTTTCTAACTGCTTACAACCCTTGGTCATGACCCTGGTTGCCCCGGAGCAATCTGGCTTTGTTCCAACACGCAACCTTACATATAACATTAGAACTGTATTTGCTGCGTTTCAACATACGCGTCCGGAGGTACCAGCTGTTGCAGTCTTTCTGGACATGGAGAAGGCATTCGATTCCGTGGAATGGGTGTTCCTCCATCAGGTGCTGAAAAGGATGGGAGTGGGGCAACTTTTCTTACAACTCCTGACGGTGTTATACTCCTTACCGACGGCACGCATCCGCATTGGCCCGCTGGTCTCGGAACACATTGCTGTCGGAAGAGGCACGAGACAGGGCTGCCCCTCTCTCCGATACTCTATGCGTTGGCTGCTGAGCCGCTGGCTTATGCCCTTCGGGAGTATCATAGTCACCGACGTATCCGCTTTGCGACCTATCGCCTTATTGTCTCAACCTATGCGGACGACACACTGCTTTATGTTCGGGATCCCGCTACACACCTCTCTACGGTTCTGAGAGAGGTGGTTCTTTTTGGTTCCCTTTCAGGAATCCAGGTTAACTGGACTAAGTCCCTCATGTTCCCCTTGACACCCTCCACTGCACAGTTTGAACCGGAGTACCCACTTCAGTGGACTACTAATGCGGTCCGATATCTTGGAATTCGCCTCCACACAGACTTTGAGATTGTCCTTAGCGAAAACTATGGGCGCGCCTGGGGCGTATTTCCCTGATGAAAATGGTGATTCTCCCGCGCTTTCTATTCCTATTCTGTAATCTCCCGATGACCCTTCCTGCCCACTTTTTCCGCAGGCTACAGTCCCTATTAATACACCTTGCCTGGGCGGGTAAGCAACCCAGGGTGGCCTGGAACGTCCTAGTGCAACCCTATGCATCGGGAGGGCTGAATGCCCCAGACATGGAACTCTACTACCGCGTTGCGCAGTGTGCTCATGCTTATTCCTGGATACATGGCCCGCATGACGCTCCCTACGTCCGTATTGAGAAGATAGTCGCGGACCCGACTCCTATGCCGGTGTTGCTGATGTTGTTTCAAGACCGCCACATGGGCGTATTAGATTCCTTGAATTTTGTTACACATGCCTGGCATCGCATGATGGAGATACAGGCGTGTACCCTACTGTACTCCCCACGGGCGGAGATTGAATGGTGCCACTGGCTAGCACCATGTCGGGAGAAAGGGGTGATTCTGGCCCTTCATCAACTTGGTCTGCGCACAATGGGTGACTTATTTGCGGGCGGCACAGCACGAACCTGGAGCGAGGTTGACACTACTGAGCTGAACCCCACGCTGATGTCGCGGTTTCAGTTTCATAGAGTGCGACATGCTATGCGGGAGCTTCTTGGAGATGACATGGAGGAACCGGTGACGGTGACTGCATTTGACTATGTGGTGGCTGCAAAGTCCCCTATGAAATTAATGACTAACCTCTACAGGATAGCTCAGACCGAGAAATACACTGAATACACGAAGCCGAGATTAGCCTGGCAGCGCGACTTAGGCACTGAGCTGAGTGAGGAACTGTGGGAATATTGCTGCGCTAGCACTAGAAAGATCTCCCTCAATGGGCGCCACAGACTCATACACTTTAAATATTTGAACAGAACCTACTACACCACAGAGAGACTTCACAGGTACCGCCTATGCGACTCACCTGAGTGCAAAAGATGCAGGGCCCCGGTGGCGGATTTTCTGCATGTCGCTTGGACCTGTCCAGTCCTCTCCCCTTTCTGGCAGTCGATATACAACGAAATTAACAGAGTACTGTCTCTAGCACTGGACCCGGACCCTCTCCTGGCCCTCCTGGGATACTCCAAACCCTTACGCCCTGCCCAGAGGAGAATAGCTGACATGGCGTTTCTGATAGCGAGGTGGTGCGTTGCTAGAACCTGGATGAGAGGGCCTCCCCCTTCCCTTACTTTATGGAAGAGAGAATTGATATATTGCTGTACCCAAACTGAATTATATAGCGAATTGATGCCCCCGAAGAATAGACCTAAACATTTCTGGTCCCTAATACTGGATGGTACGTTAATGTCAAGCGCACAAAACAGGGATGAAGCAGAAGATAGAGACATACAGACTAGCGTGGAGGGGAGGGCGAGGGATGACTGCTCTGACGACAATGACACTAATAACATGATTGAAACGATGAATCCTCCTACACCTCCTTAGATTACGCTGCTTTCTCAATGTGATTGGGGCACTGACTAACAGGCTAGATGGTTGACGTGCCTTTGCTGATAGGTTGGACTACATTGCAAGGCTCCTTACCCTTTCTTCCTGCTGACTCCGTCCTGTTACTGCCTACCTGATATTATAATGATGTAATTGCTTGTACAAAACAGCTTATTTTGATAGATGATGCTGCTCTCATGACTACCTGGTGGTTGCTTGTGATTTGTCACCTGACACTGTTCTAATGTACACTGTTTTTTTCGCTTTTGAAATTGTAATAAACAAATTAATAAGAAAAAATAAAAATAAATAAAAAAAAGAGGTACTAATATGCTTGAAGCTGTGTTTTTACTGAATTCCGGTTGGCAGTATTTTCTGGAGACCGCCGTGTGCTCAGAAATAGGTACATATATGCAAATCTCTGTTTCTGATACAATTAGCGTATAGTACACCATACATCTGGGTACTCGTTGATATGATCCAGGTATACAATATAAACTTCAGACACCCTTGCTACACCTTAGATCTGTTCTGTGTAGGTGCAGAGATTTAAACTTGGGTGTTGTAGTGGAGTACCTTTTGAATCACATAGATTCACATTAAAGAGACTAATAAAGTATGTGACTATTTTCAGCTAATTAATATGCTGAATTATGTGAAATGACATGTAGTAGTGAATGGATGGGTTGTGTGGTGGACAGAGGGTTGTTTTACTAAAAAGAAGGATGATATATGTTTTGTTCTAAAAACCTGTTTTTATTTATTTATTGTTACATTCATGTTTTCCAGATGTTGATTTGGATTGGGACTTTTATACAAATCTTCCGAAGAAGGTGTTGGCTAGAAAACTAGTGGCCACCTAAACGTGTCGATGCTTGAATAAGAAAAGTTTATAAAATCTGTGGCGACAATTGTATCAAACTTCAGCATTTGTATGAATTATTCATAGCTGTTACAATGGATCCTTATATGGTGTATTAGTTTTTTTAGTAATAGGAAATATTTTTTTCTTTTTATTAGGTCCCTGTGTATTTTTGTGTTTTTATGTAGATATATATATGAGTGTCTTTTTAAAGGCCGGAATACTATTGTCTAGCCAGGATATTTGAATATTATGTATTGTATGCATTATGATATATATGCTTTTAAACTATGAATACATTTGTATTTTTTTAGATTTGTTATATTTTTTGTTTACATCCCTCTTGTCCACTGGAAATTAACTGTTTTCGAGTGAGTTGTGTATGAATGGAGTGACGAGTGAATATCAATCCAAAGGGGTTTCTTTCATGACCTTTACCCCAGAAGAGGCCACCAGCATGGTCCAGTCCTTGTCCAGCTGCAAATGGCCAGGTGGGCAATTCAGGAAAAAGGCCTCTTGCAGCTTGTTGTGTTCCTGTAGCCAAACAGGAGGACAGCAATGAATCTTGGACCCCACATTTTTGTCCTGAGTACAAGTCTGAGGGGGTCCTGCCCTTTAAGTCTCTTCACAGGCCTCAAATATCAGGTGCAACCCTTCTTTTATTCGTCCACATGTTCGGAAAGTGGTGAGGTCCTTTTATGTACAGCTCAGTAGGCAGTGATGATTCTTTAATCAATGGGGTAAAAAATCCTGGGGGTAACCGTACCCACTATTAATCACATTCGGTTGTTTGTTTTACTTCGAACTATCCCAGAGTGCAATATTTTAAAGGAAATGCTATGTAATACAAACCTCTGCTTGTGTACCAGTCAGGGGTGTGTTTAGCAAAAAGAATATTCTCCTCCTCCTAAGCTACACCAAACCAGTTCTGGGAACAGTTCACAGTTTAGCAAGGTGGGTTACCACTTTATTAAAATTCCGTTGTGGACAACCCAACCTTTTTTAACCACCTGCACACATCTACAGCATTCACTTCCATTCCCTAGGGCCCTCACACCCACGGCACCATACGGCAGGAACAAAAGATCTCCGCTAAAGAGTCCCTTTATGAGTGCCCTTCGGGTATTGCACCACCGACCCGACAAGGAGCGAGCCCATATGATGAAGCATGACACCTAGCTTGCTGGGTCTGTCGCTTTCAAATTAATGAAGTACCTGGAAACTTCCCATCTGCCCTTCCTGGTCTGACATTTATCGCACAGTCTGCACCCAGCCCATCCTGTCATCAGGCCCAAGCCATTGTCTCTCTCTGGGAGTAGTTTTCAAACCACATTGAGGTCAAGCACTACCAGGGCAGCTGCTGCCAGGATAATGAAAATTAGCTTCCTGTACTTTCGAGCATTGAAAACTTAACTTTCTAAAAATGTTGTTTCCTACATATTTAATAAACATTTAACTAGACCATTAGATTGGATTTTTATTACATATTATAAATAGCGGTTGAATCGATGTTCCTGCTTTTCCCAAATCTAATATAACAGAGTTAATATTTTAATCTGCACACTGTTTTTTTCTTATAGGACAACAAGTGCCTTCCATAGTGAAAATGGCTTTTGGGGGCATGTTACTATAGGCACATGACAAGATTCAATTTCTACATGTTCTGTTATTAAATACCATGCACCCTACCTTGTCTTGTGCCCTGCATGGGGTGACTTATGAATATTTAAAAAGGAAGACTGCGTGTAAACACCAGCAGTCAGGCTATACTGAGAGGCCGGTGGCCATGCTTCCCCTTTCACATTAGTGGATGGCACAATTGATAATGTAGTGCACAAGTAAAATTTTACTTTCCATGTCATGGGTGCATTCCTGCACCAAATACTATGGTCGTATAGGAAAATGAAATATGCCAATTAGGAGAAATAGCCAATTTTATCAGATTTTCATTGTCAGGGGGGGACATGTGCTGGGCCTGATTAGCAGTGTAGCAGTGCAAAGAATCCAGAAAGAAACCAGCAGCATCAATCCCCAAAACGGTGTGATCACACCAAAATGGGCACTTCTCACATTGTGGCTTTAGGTTACTCCAGTTTTAACATCATTACTTTTTGCCATCCTTAGCTAACACACAAATCTCTTTAAACAGCTTCAATGTGCTTCTAAACAAGCATTGTTTAGCTTTAACTCAAGCAGAAGATTTCACTCTTTCTGCTGAGAAGAGTTATGCCTTTTATTGCTCTCATTGTATTGTTTTGTATTGCAATTGCATTTATGCAGCGCTTACTACCCCTGACGAGGCGTCAAAACGCTTTTTCGGCGAGTAACTCTGGAACCCATAAAGGAATAGTGGTAAATTAGTATAGTGAAAATATGAATGCAATTTGAGTGGTGAATATGTTAGTCTGTTATTTCGATTGAGAAAGATATGCTTGTAGCGCTTATAGTGTCCTCTGATGTTTTTAAATCACCACACTATATCAAACACCCATGAGAAAGACATTTCGACATCTACTTTTGCTGGTATTTGTGGGTGCATCGTGAAATGTACCAATTTCTACAAGAAACTGTTATTACTTTTATTCTGCCAATGAGTCGTCCGAACAGGAATTATTTTGGTGTGCTGACATTTCCTCCATATAAATGTGTTTTTTTTAGTCTGTACCCAATTCCTCTGGTTTTAATGTGAATAATTCGCGCCCAATTATGAATAGCTATGAAAGCCTGTTCTTAATAAGTTTAATGATTTGTTAATATTGAAAATCGATGCAATGGAAATGTCTACTAGTATGTTTGTTGTTAACCACCAATGAACTATATTAAATACACAAAGTTTGCCAAGAAAAATGTCTGAGCTAAAACAAAAAATATCACACAATATTTTAAAAACAGTCACTTTTGCAGAGTGGCCCCTGGTCGGGTGTGATAGCGTATGCTTATCCAGGCTTTCTGTTCTAAACAACTGCACTTTGAATCGCCAGACTTATGCATTTTGCTTTTCCATCATGAGGATGGACGGACATGCCTACGACTGAGTGACTGCAAGGTGCTGTTGGGGGGGAAAAGCAGGACTCGTTGGAAGTTTCACTCACGACATGTGGCAGCTTGGCAGCCATGCAGTCATATTTTCTGACAAATTGTAGAGCAGCGGTGTCTCGTGCGATCAGGTCGTGACCTGTTATTGACGCGTAAAAGGCTAAAGCTATTGAACCATGCAGCTTCCTGAAGCAAGAGGGAATTCCAGCTGGCAATAAAAAAAAGTGATTGAGAAGAGATTAGCAGCTGAAGGCAGAGTGTAAAAACGTACCCTCTGTTATTGTTTAAAGAGTAAAACCACGCTGCCTCTCTGGTGTTCACACCTGTGCTGTAGAATGGATCTGGTGCCCTCTATGGGGCTAACCCAATCATGCTTCTGTGTGAATCTTGGAGTGCAGCTACAGACCAGTCTATTCCATTTCCTCTAAACTGGCTTTGAGTTTAACAAAATCCTCTGTTCCATATAAAACACCCTCATACACACCACAGAGTCTCGAATGATATTCACCAGCAATGTCCTTCACCGATTCTCCTCCTACTTTTCCAACCAACAACAGTTTATTCACATGCGCACTTTTAGGTCACAAAAGATTTCCATCACCTGTGGTTTCTTCCCCACAGGCTCCATGCAGTCGCCTGTCATGGTCTACCTACCCACGGAGCTACTTGGTGCTCTATTTGCAAATAACGGTACAAAAGGGGGTGGTGATGGACGGAGCATCTGAACCAATCAAACACTCACACCCAGTCAAAAGATTTGGGTGTGAGTGTTTGATTGGTTCAGATGCTCCGTCCATCACCACCCCCTTTTGTACCGCTTTGGCCATCATAAGTGTGGCAGGGTATGCTCAGACGTGAGTCCCTTGCTCACTTTGCCACTGGATTCAAGCAAGCCGGGCTGAAGACGGCTGGAATGCCAGAAACCGGTCCCCGGAAGCTTGTTTCCGATCCAGGTAAGGCATGGCTTGGCAGTTCGGGCTGGACTGTTCCCATGAGGCACAGGGTCAGACTGATTTGCATATAGCCATGTCTGAACTGGGGTGGCAGAGTGGGCTATAGAACGGTGATGGATCAAACCCAGATCTTTTGACTGGGTGTGAGTGTTTGATTGGTTCAGATGCTCCGTCCATCACCACCCCCCTTTTGTACCTATTTGCAAATAACAGCATCAAGATTCACCAATATGGCGATGATTTACAACTCTGCTTGAAAGCCTCTTCTGATTCAGACATCCAATGCCTGAAACACTGCATGCACATTATCCGGGCTTGAATTTCCAGCGCATTCCTAAAGATCGAATTCCTGTGATTTACTAAGAACAAAGACACAAGATACAGTACAAACCTAGCTCAATGTCATGACCATGTATGCTTAGACACCAACTTTCACCGAATACCAAGTCACTTGAATTCCCCCTGGACACCAACCTCATCCAGAAGGAACACTTTGCCAAAAATACAAAGACAGCGTGATACCAGCTCTCTCTTCCAAGGAGACACACACTGTTTCTTTTAGAGAGTGACTTCAAAACAGCTGCTCAAGCCCATGTAGCCTTACATCTGAATGGTGGTAATGTCCTACTCCTTGACCTCCCAGACTTCATACTGACGTACCTTAGGGGCATCCTACATGCTGCAGCATGTCCCATCCAGAGCATGCAAAAGATGATCACATCACGCCCATCATGATGGAACTTCACGGGCTCCACCTACCAGCCGGCATCAACTTAAAAACCAATGGCATAAACAAAGCTATCAAGACCTGCACTCCCGTTTATCTTGCAGCAAGCTTTCCATCTCTGGTGAATCTTGGTGTACCTGCAGCCAGGACACCATTAGACTAAGAAGTTTAAAAAAGAAAAAACATGACAGCACACCTTTTCCACTTATGAATAAAAGATATGGAACAATGGCCCTATACCCATTAGGACCACTCCAGCATGGGTCCAATTTAGGAAAGAGTTGACGACTCACCACTTTGAAGAGTACTACATCACCATCCACAACCTAAGTACCTCTTCTCTTAAACGTTGAATTTATGCTGGTCTCTGACCATGTACATCCACTACAGTCTAGCTCAGTTCATGCTATAGAAATGACATATGCATAAATATTTTCCGAGGAGTAGGACCCTCCATCAAAGCCAATGATATTGTCACACGGTGTACAGATCCTAGTGAAGCAATACCTACCCCTGACAGGATCTCCTGACTTAAACAACAAATAAACAAGAGAACTAGGCTGCTACGTACACACCTCTCCACGCTGATACTTTCACACTAATAATTACATTCAAATAAACACACATCTTCAACAGCATGGGCAGCACATCAAGAATAGTTAGTATGTGTAAGGTCTGTACCCCTTTTGCTGCCACAACGACTTTGTAAACCCAGATGCCCTAATGTAGGGCTATGGAAAGAAAAGCATGCAACCCCCAGAGATTTCTATATTAAACACTTCACCGTGGAGAGATATTAAAAAAGGTTCAAGTGGGTAGTGCACACATTTTCCCATTTGTCTTTATTTTGGCGTAGGGCTATAAAAGCTTGGAAAAATTTAATTTCATTAAGGAAGAAAATATAATTAAAGTGCAAACAATGTGAACTCTCAAAACTATAAATACTTCCCCTTCTTACACTGACTATGCAAATCTCCACAGAGACTGAACCAAATAACCCCTTTACAATTGTCGCATCAGACTTCCTAATAAGAGCTTACCTCTTTCACACCCTTTGCTCACATCTTTTTATCTGAGACAACCCATTTCAGTACTCCCATTCATGGAGCAAGGAGAGTCACACAAACATTCACTCAATCCACACCTCCCTTCAGCCCAGCAGCAGATGGCCCTCTTCCCGAAGCATTCTTGCTTTAACAAAGTAGACACAGGACACCTGCGCCGTGAGATCATCTCTGGCACTGCTCAGAAACTCCATCAGCCATCACGGGGATTGTGTAGTTGTCTACAGACACAAGAAATGTGCACCCTTTCGAAAGGACAGAATATATACACATGTATGGTTGTATTCAACACTGCTAAATAGCATTGCGATCTACAAACGTCTGGAATAATTGTACTCTGCAAACATCAGGTTTTACAAAACACACAGGTTTAAGATATGATTTGCCAGGTAGGAGTTGTATGAATACTGGATGTGGGTGCCTGGATAAGAGTGAGGGGTTAAAACAGGGGGAAGGAAGGCAATTGAAGATGACTAAAGTACAGGAAACGTGATCAGTACAGATATCTGAAAACATGTTAGTGAAAACAGAACTAAAAGGATTTATGACATATTAAGATAACGACGTGGCCACAATGTACCCAAAATATGTTTACAGAAATATGGAGAACTACTTGTTACTTATATACATCAAAAGACTGTTCAAAACACAATCATTATTAAAGGGAAAAAAGCATTCTATAAAGACTTTGCAATAATATAACTGAAGTGCAAAAAACAGCGATGGGTCGAATGCTTGAATTAATTTCACCCACTAGTAATTATTCAGGGCTGTATCCCAGTCAATCACTAATTTGCTCACCTCAGATTAGACCCAGATATATGCACATCAGCATTTCTACAGCCAAGCCAGGTTCTCTCCGAACCGAAACACAAGCAACCCATGACTGGTTTTGCCCTGATTGAGGCTCGTTAGTCTGGTGCAACTTGGTTCCTAGAGCACAGTGAGCACGGGGCCCAAATCTGAGCATGCCCGTCACACTTGCAACATTGCACTGAAGTAAACAAAACAGCGATAGATGAACTAATGTCAGCCATTGGCAATTATTCCAGTCCACCATTATTTTGCTCACTATGCCACTACAGATTAGACCCAGCTGTATGCAAATCAGCCATGGTCCTGCTCCAACAGGTACACTTCAGCTTGAATTGCCACGCCAGGTTCTCTCCGAACTGGAACACAACAGCCCAAGACCAGTTTCGCCCCGACTGGGGATTGTCACTTGGGTGCAGCTTGGTTCCAAGGGCACAGTGAGCACGGGACCCACTTCTGCAACGTGTTCATGCATGAAGGGAGCATAAGATGTATCAGTAGCAGATGAACCTGTATGGTGAACAGAGACACCAAAGCTGGCTGTATGGGAGCCCAGGCCAGGTGCTTGCTGCAGTGCTGCTATCAGGTAGTTGTGCATCCGATGCTGAAAGTGGTGATTCATCTTTAACTCTTTGCTGTGCTGGCAAGGGAGGGAGAGCAATGATGGGGGCGACCCAGGGACAGCGTGAAAGAAGGAGACACGAAAAAGTATGACCCTAAACTTAGTCGGATAAGCGTTTCCGTGCTTGTCTGGGCATGGTGAGGGATCAGGGCTTGTGTTGGGTGGACCACCTGCCTTGGTGTTTTAGCATTAGGGTGCTCTTAGCTGTGGGCTACAAGGCAATACATTGCTCACTCTTTAGGGGCAATAAACTTCAGTTCAGGCCCATCACTGTGGACCGGGCCATAAAAGTCCCATACTGCAGGCAAAAACACTTATTTAATAGCAGCCTTTGAAGGATGGAAGATGGAGTCGGCCTGTTCAGTTTTTTAATCTACGAACTGCAGGTCTCAAAGCAATCCCACATTTCAAGAGTAACAAACCAAGATTGTAGCAAGATCACCAGTCATGTATTTAACTCAGGAAAAATTCAACAACTTTAAAATTCGAAAATCATGAAATTGGAATAATACCTGAGGGTTTTCAAGAACACGTTTCACTCCTTTAATTAAACTGCCAAGATATTTAGCCCGTTCTGGATTGCTAAATAAAGATCGCCTTACAGAAGCAAACTGGACTAAACAAGAAAGAGCCTGAAAAACAACATAAGCACATAATTACTACTATATATTTTCTGTTTGCTCAAAGCATGTTCAAACAAGGCTGCTGAAACAACTTCAGTGTTTAGAAACTCAAAAAAGTGGCTCATTAGCCAAGGTAAACGTGCAGATTCATTTGCTTGAAAGTGGCCTAAAATGGCAGCAAGAAGAAATGACTTTCACTCACACCTGGCCAGCACTCGAAAAACCAAACGATTAAATAGTACTTTCTCCCATCACAAACGTAAAAAAGTCGCGAGTGAGCTCACACACCTACAAACACACACTCACTTACTGTGGCATGTAGCTATCATGAAGGTCACTATTTACCTTAGAAAGGGATATGTTGAACATTTAAATACGTACAAATGAACATACTTTCCACAAACAGATGTATTCAAATGCAAGAGTTACACAACAAAAAAATTAACAAAAGCCTTATTAAAGGAAAAATTCGAAAAAACAATCTATTAAAACTACTGCTCTATTTTAAGTTGCGAAATTCAACAGTGGGTGATTAGGGAAAGGAAAAATACTCAAACTTGAACTTAAGATCAAAACTAAAAAGAACAAGCACTTCTAAAAACAATAGGTCTAGCTTTATTATGGTCTGGCAAACTAATCGACCGTGAGGGTATTTGAGCTGGTGTGTAGGCCCGAGGAGCTATTTGAAGAGCCAGGTATTTAGCTTCTTGCAAATTTCAAGAAATGAAGGAGTCTCTGATGTGTTTTAATTTATTTATTTATAAAGTTTTGAATTGGCGAACATGAGCGCTTTACATTACACTAGTTGGATACATTAGAAGGTTGAGGAGTTAATATACATACATTCGGTTTAAGAGGTAGACAGTGGTAGATAAGATAACATATTGATAACAGTAAAGTATGATTTAAAGTCTTAGGATGTGAATTTGTTAATTAGAAGCATTTTCACTTGTTTTTTGAAGGAGAAGGAGGAAGAGATTCTGCATACATCTGGTGGTAAGGAGTTCCATATCTTCGGTGCGATACCTGAAAAGGCTCTGCAGCACGTTCTCTTCATGTGAAAGGTCTGTGGTTTCAGTAGTAGAGTGCTCCCGCTTCGTGAATGTCAGCAACCTCCAGAAAGCTCTAGCTTTTGTGCTAAGCAACTGGGGGTTTGATATGAAGGGCTTTATGAGTCATGCAGGTGATCTTTAGTTGTATTCTTGCCTCATATGGTAGCAAGTTCAATCCTTTTAAGGTCGGAGAAATGTGGTTATTTCTTTTTGTTCTGGAGACCAACCTGGCCACAGCGTTAAGAGATGCACTCAGCGGGTCAGCTTGTATTTGGGAAGTACGCAAAGAGAGGTGCGTCTATAATCCAATCTTGGCAATACTATGGCTTGTACCGCCATTTTTAAGTCAACCTGTGGGAGGAAGTGTTTAAGTTTCCTTAGGATACTTATCTGGTGATTAGCTCCTTTGGTGGCATTACTGATATGCGCCTGCATATTCAAGTGTTTGTCAAAGGTTATTCACAAGGATTTAGCGGAGTCAATGATGTGGGGAGAGCAGTTAAAGGTTGTTAGATGTTTCAGCCAGAGGTCTATCTTGTCTGTGTGGTTGGGGGTGGGAGATGAGGAGGAATTACGTTTTGGTGGTGTTGAGCATAAGGTGGTAGCCAGTGAGCCAGCTTTGAGTGTTATTCAGAGTAGTATTGAGGGAGATGAAGTCTTCTGGGAGGAGAATTTCATATACAAATGTGCATCATCAGCATACATGTGATATAGAATGCTCGCAGAGTTCAAAGCGTTTGCCAGGGGTTCCATGAGTAGATTGAAAAGAATGGGTGATAGTTCAGAACCCTGTGGAACTCCTGGGGTGACCATGGAGGGTTGAGAGTGGGATTGCTTCCTCTTGATTCTTTGGGTTCTGTTGCTTAGGAACGAGGTAAACCATTGTAGCACGGGACCAGATAGACCCATCCTTCGTTCCAATAGGTACAGTAGGTTGTCATGTTTAATCATGTTGAAAGGGGAGGATAAGTCAAGCAGTATCAAAAGACATGATTCATTATGGACTAGCATTTTTAATATGTAGTCCACGATGTGGGTGAGTCCTGATTCTGTACTGTGTCCTTGACGGAAGCCTGATTGGTGTTGATCTAGGAGGTTGAAGTTCTCAATGTGGTTGCATAGTTGAATTTGCACACATTTTTCTAGAAGTTTCGTCAAAGTGGGGATGTTAGATGTAGGGAGGTAGTTGAGATCTGAGCAGAGGGAGTTGGATTTCTTTAGTATGGGTGTTATCTGCCCTACTTTTAGGCAGTCAGGTATAGTGCCTTGCCTCAGAGAGGCGTTTACAATCTTTGACCATAAGGGGAGAATAGAAGTTTTTATAATTTTGAATATGGAAGGTGGTGGTGGATCATTGAAGTGTTTGGAGGGATTAATCGCTAGAAGAGTGTTATAGGTGCCATTTTCAATGCAGGGCGTGAAGGTGTGTCAAGAGGCATTGTTTTTTGGAGCTCCCCCCGATGTACTAAATTGACCTGGGAGTAAAATGTAGACTCAGAATCGGTAGCCGGTGGTAGAGCACTCTTAGACTGTAGGTCATATTGAATGGTTTTTGTTTTCTCTAAGAAGAATTTGGTCAGTTCCTCGCAGCTAGGGGTAGCAGTCTCTCTTTGTTCCACAGAGTTTGGTGTATTGATCGATTGTTGTTTGACTATTTCAAATAATCTTTTTGGACGATTAATGGCTTGGTTCAGCTGAGTTCTTAAGAAGTCAGCCTTTGCCTTTAAGATTTTCCTGTTGTATGTATTCCTCACTGATCTAAGGTGATTTAGGTGTTCAATAGAGGGTACCGATCTCCATATTCTTTCTGCTGATCTTAGCTTGCTTTGGTCAGAGTTCAGGTTCTCGTTGAACCATGGATTGGAGATTTTAGTGGAAACGTTTTTTTGTTGCAGGGGGGCAGTTGAGCCAAGTATTTCAAGAATAGTGGAGTTTTTAGAAGTCTGTGAGGTCATGAATGTCGACAATGCCTGCCTGGGCGATCAGGGCGGTGTTGCATCGGTTTGCTCGGATGATAGGATTATTATTTTGGAGATACCTTTGCCATTGTTTTGTTTTCTTAGGCTGGCATCTCTTCGGAGTCACCTCAATATGGATAGAGAAGATGCTGCTGTAATTGTCAGTACAATCGTAGGGGATAATGAAGTCTAATGGGACGTTGTTCATTTTAGCTATGATGAGGTCAAGTGTCTCTCCCTTGTTGTGGGTTGGGCTTTCGCAGAATTGGGTCAGATCGTGATCTGACAGGTAGGATTTAAGACAGCTCACAGCATGACCATTCGCATTGTTCCAGTGGAGATTGCAGTCTCCTGGGAAAATCTGAGACACTTGTGGGATGTTGTTACATGTGATGACTTCCATTATCTCTTCAATGAACAGCAGATTATCACCGGGGTGGGGTGGTATATTATGTGAAGATTGCTAATGAGGCAGTTGTCGTTTGCGATGTTGATGCACAGATATTCACAGGTAGGTAAGGAGACAGTATCTGCTCGATTAACTGAGATTGTGTTTTGGTTAATGCAGGCTAATCCACCGTTAGGTTTCACTTTTCTGTTTGGACGGATTATGTAATGACTAGGTGGGACAAGTAGGTCGAGGATAGGAGAAGAGGAGCTATTTAGCCATGTTTCTGTAAGGATAACAATGTCAGGCTCATTTGAGAGGAGGTGATTGTAGATGTCGGACGCATGTTTGCTAGCTGATCTGCAATTGAGGATTACACACTTCAGTTTGCTAGTAGAGTGGGTGAGGGCTGTCTGCACTATGTTCATTGTTTTGAGGTTTTCGCTATTTATAGATCTGTGGTTGTGGGAGAATTCTCTGTAAGGGTTAGCTTGAATGGTTTATATATGACCCTGTAAAGGCTTGCAGTTGTCAATAGGGCTGGCATAGGATAGGAGGAGGTCGCGTATGTCAGTGTCCGATAACTCAGCAATTAGTCTCTTGGGACGAGAGGGGTCGTTGGGGGAGGGTATAGTATTTGCTATAGTAGACTGGGTGTGTGGGCTTTGGGTGATATATCTGCTCTTTTGGGAACTAGTTTGGCTCACAGTGGCACTAGTGGCTCTGTGCGAGTTTAGGAGCTCTTTGGTGATGGTTGATAAATTCTGTATTTCGTCCATGAGGTGGAATAGGCCTAGGGATATCTCATTCAAGCTTGCAATCCAGTCAGAGTTAGAACAGCTAGTTTTGTGTTGAGGTGTGTGTTCTCGTAGGGGGGCGGCTGCATGTTTGATCTGGTTGAGTGAGGATGGCGTTAATATAGTCCAGTGGAATTTGTGGATCTTGGCAGATTGGTGGATGGTCTGCATCAATATGGGTGATGGCCTGGATGGGTAAGAGGGTGGGAGGGCCTATAGTATGCGAATGAGATATGGTTGAAAAGTGGTTGATCAGGGTGGTGTGTATAAGTTCCGAGGGGGAGAGCAACCGACCATAGAACAGAGCTGTCACGGGGGGCCTTGCAGGCAGGCTCAACTGTAGGGAAAACAAGTGGATTAGCAGGAGAAGATTCACAGTTGAGGGATTCTCCATTGGTCGTCAAGGATTGCGGGGGGGGGTGTATGCACATGGTTGGCATGTAGCTAAGTGAATCCTTGGCAATGCTGGTGCCTGAGGGTCCTGGAGTAGTTTGGTCCAGAGTGTCGGACGCTGAGGGTATGGCATAATTTGATTACAGTTGATGTAGTCACAGACTTTTGTAGTGGGGTGTGAGTAACATCATGGTAATCGGTAAGATTTGGTATGCAAAGTGGAGTCTTCCTGTTCAATGCTTTCTTGAGGATCAGGAAGATCTTGTCTATAAAAGCAATATTGTCATTTGAGGCTTGTATAAGGATATTACCATTGTTGTACAGGGATATGGTAATGTACGCATTGCAGTAGTCCGAGGGGGATACCGACAATTTGTGGGCATATGGGGGGTTCCTGAAGTCAGAGATTCGAAGCATAGTGTAGAGGATATTCCTCCATTATGCACGATTTTTGGTGTGGAAGATGAGGTCATTAGTTAGTAGGTCTTTGTTGGAGCAGAAATAAGGATCTGAAACAAAAGTTTCTGGGTGAGTTTTGATTAGCCGGTGTTTGACCTTTTAACTGCATTTCTGCATAGATTGGGTGGGTATTTAATGGTGGATGTAGACCTGAGGATTCTAGGTTTGGATCCATTAATTTTTTTTATCTTTTTCCTTATTTCTACAAGCCTCCCTTTCTACTTCATTCCTGCCTTAAATATATCTTCCTTCACCTGTTCGCTAGTATCTTCTTCTCTTTTTCTTCCTTTTTTACATTAAATCTCTTCTGATGGATAGGTACAGATGGAGGTTAATAACATTCAAAGATGGCCGCCGCTTTCTCAGCCTTTGGGTGCTAGTCCTATTTTGATTTCCTTTTTTAATAGGGAGGGGGGCGCCATCTTGGGAGAGTGAGCTGAGAGTGGGGATTATCAACACAAAATGGAGGTTTGGACTTCCAAGGCACTGGGGTCAGTTTCCCTTCTAATTGGTTGATGTGTAGAGGGAGATCTAGAAAGGTGGCTATTTCGCCAGGCGAAAGGAGAAAGCAATCGGTCTCATCGTGTCTCAGACGCTTTCTTCATGGGGCCACTTGAAGAACCCAACTAATTAAGTACGGTATGGGCAGACCAATCCATTCTATTCACGGTCCTCCACTGCAGTCTTTGGGTGTGTGTATCCTGCAGCGGATGAGAGCGCCACCCTGAAGAACCTCCGCCTTCGTGATCACCTCAGGTGTGTCTCAATCCGACTATGGGGTAGAGACTGGCGCTCTCCACTTCGGTGGGTGAGGGGGACAAGATTCTGCCTGCCCTGTGCGAGGGGCGACCCAAGAGGTACAATTAGGTACAATCAGGGGGACAAGGATCCCACCTGGGTCCGGATATACGCGCAGCACTCGTCGAGGTAGACAGGTTGCTGCGCGACCTTAACGGGGGTCCAAAAGTTGGAGACAGGACATCGGAGACAGGACATGAGAGGGCTGGGCCCTCACCGGGATATCTTGCTTGGGACCCTCTCATCACCAGGTCTGTAAGGAGCTGGAAACTCTCCAGTATCTCCTGCCCGATGCCGGCTCGTCTCCAGAGCCGTTCCTCAACCCGGCTGTACTATACGTTTCATTTTGTGCTGTACTCGGTTGTTTGTACACCACTCTATGTTTTCAAGAACACAGAAATAAATTGACAGCAGAAATGATAAAAAAATGTTTTTATCTTTAACAGAACTTTGATAAATGTTCAATGGTCTGTTGGAAAGTGAAACCCAGAACGTAAGTTCTTTTTAAAAGAATTACTTCACATTATTAGGAATGAGGCCATTTGGATCTTTAATGCTAGGCCAATTCAGGCCTTTAGGCCCCTAGCTTAGGGCCATTAAAAGCCACTTTTCTTTTGTTGCCGCAAGATAATATTGATGATCGTTGAAGCCTGGTCACATTGATAGTCTTTTATGGATGAAACAAGTGACACTTGTTACTGTGAGTGCCCATAATACTAATTGGTGCTTAATAGTAGTTGGGGCATTCACATTTCTTAATAATGTGGCCACATGATACTCACTGTAAGAGGGACTTAATGCCTTTGACCGTTAATACCCATTAATGCATGTGGACATTGAAGCTCCTATTGTCAAAGCCATTTATAATTGTTCATTCCAAAGAATACGGAGCTTCCTTACGGACTAGGGTCCTAGACCGTGAATTGCAGAGGGCCATTAATGATTAATATCATCTGGGGCCATTGCTTATCATGAATATAAGTGGAAGTAACAAAGACTTAATAATAAATAGGTATTTTGTAAGCCTGACATGGGAGATTTAACATTACCAATAACATAACAGTGACCCTGCAGAGACAGCAGTGAAGGAATCACGTCCTGGCGAAGGACACTGACCTAAAAGGCACAAAAGATGGCTGAAACACATTGATGATTAATGAACATTGGGGATCCTAAGACCCAGATAGAGCCACCCAAATATTTTATTTATCTTGTCCAGGTAGTCATATATATAAGCAATCACAGGACTATTCCTCTAGGCAATTCTACTTTCTCTCCGTTTTACCTACGCACAATATCAAGTGCTCTTCTTTAGAGGTTTAGCATGCCCAGGATGAATATCAACAAGGGTGCAATCCAATTATGAACTATGCCACTTTAGTGGGTGAGGGTGATGTAATCAGAAGAAAGAACTTTTCCTTATAAAACCCTAGGCTTTAGCTGGTTTTCAATGGTCCAGAACATTTCATTGTATGATTATGCTATTATGCTGACCTGGGAGAATGGCTTCTCAGGCAAATTTCTTCTCATTCCTTTATATGCTTGTAATCCTTTCATTGATAATCACTGTGAGGGGCTAGTCACTATCATTATATCCTGGGGCCATAAATTTCATGGCCCAATTAAAGACAGTAACTAGCAGGGGCTATTTATGTTGAGTGAGAAATTGGATGATTAGTCAGGTTTATTGCCACCTTGACCCTTTTAAGACTCATTAGTGACTCTGGGACACTGATCCCAGTGTAAGGTTATGTCTCCAAAACACCTGCAAAATCCCAGGAGGTCGGGGAGGGTTACATCAGGAACTTTGAGAGTGGAGAGTGGGAGAAAGCATTAGAGGACCCAAGGGTCATAGCTATATGATCAGGGTTCCGACTCATGCAACTCTGCATCCTCCATTGATCCTACTACTCTAGAACAAACCTAAATAGGATGGGGAGGTATCAATCAGACCAGTGTCTGAGGGGGGTGCGAACAGATGGGGTCCTTCTTTCCCATTATCTGGGCGGGTCCAGGAACACAGGGATATTAGAAGAAAATCTCAAAATGTATGGCTCCAGTAACAGGACAGCATTTAAATGACTCTCTTAAATGATCTCTATTAAACATATGGAGTGAAGGTTCAGACCCAAAATATTTAAAAAAGATGGATTACATTGAGTCTAATTGTGGCCAAAAAAAACATTGTCTGAAAATGGGGCAGAGAGGCAGGTGATCTACCAACCCTCGACGACTTGGGAAAAGACATGGACTGGTGCATGCTGGCCGAAAAAACAATATACGAGGCAGGGGCTGCCCGAAGAAATGGAAAAAATATGGAGTTTGCGGGAAGCCTATCGGTGCCGTTGAGCGTTCATAAACAAATGTAAGCAGCTGTGCGCATGGACAGAAAGGCTCAGAGGAACAGACGGGAGCAGGCAATGCGTAGGATATGGTCAGCGGGGATCTACCGTCAGAATGCATGTTCCCCTTTGAAAACGTGCGATTCGCTAGTGGTGTGAAATTGTTATTCTTGTTTATAAAAAAAAAATTTTAAGAAAAAAGACTGAACTCTAGAAGCCTTCACATAGCCCGCTTCTAGCCAACACATTGCCAGTTCCACAACTTCCAACACTTTTGCAGTCAAGTTGATTTTATTTCAGTCTCTATCAGCATTGCGTAATTATCTCCCAACATGAACATGTATGTGATCCTTATGTGCTCCATAACCTCTAGTTTATCATGCACTTTCCCTATAAAAGCCATTTAGATCTTCGGTTTGGCTAGACAGAACCTTTCCTTCTTCATCGTGCAGCTTTGGTGAAGGCAGTGGTAAGCGCAGGAACAATTCTAGCAGACATAGTGTCATTCACTGGCTTCGGAGGCGCATTGTGTGACTGGGGTACCAATAACCACTTCATTTTTGCAAACTGGGCTGCTCATGAAACCAGTGCATAATAGGTGAAAATTTGTGGACACTGGGTTTATACCACTTTCAAGGGGTCGGCTCCGCAGCTAGTTTCTGCCCGTAGCACATTAGTTTTCTTTATTAAAATAAACAAATACCTCCATTCCACGGCCAGTTGTGAGAGTTAAGGTTAACCCTTTGATCTTTCCTGTCAATTGAAGATTTTTACCATAGGCACAAGCGTGTGGGTATGTGAGGGAGTGTGTGCATGTTTGATTCACTTACTGTGGTGTGCTACAGCTTCAGTGGTTCCAATTATTGTAACTGACAAATTCGGATGTTTTTTACAGGTTGAGGGCACCTGAAAAAAACATCCCTAACTGTAGAATTTTCTGTGAGACTACACAAAAAGAGAACAAGGAAAAAAAATCTTCTTTATTTTGAACAATCCTTAAGAATATTGCTCTCCTATTAATTTTGTGTCTAAGGGCCTTATTATGACGTTGGCGGTCTCCGCCAAAGTCATTCAAGACCACCTGCCAGATTATGACTTATTTTTACTCTGGCAGGTGGTTCCATTGTGGTGCCTTTCAAAAAGGGACCACAATGGGGAGCGTCTAAGGCAGTTCTGGCAGGGCATGGACTGTCAAGACTGTGAATATGCACACAGGGGGGCACATGCAACCCATTGCGCAGAGGCAACATGGGACCTTGCAGGGCCCCCTTTGTTTCCTCAGCGTGATGAAAATTGTTGACAGTGAGTAAACTCCTAATATGCTTGGTGGTGCTACAGCTGCACTGACAGCATATTAGGGGTCTTTGACCGCTGAGCTACTGCCAGGGATTGTGGTTCCCTGGCGGCAACAGCCATCCCGTGGCAGTCCAACCGCCACAATCTAAATGAGGCACGCAGACCACTAGTCTGGCGGTCTGTGGACCGCCACCATGGGTTTGACGGTCCAATCGTAATAAGGGCCTTAGACTTGACAATTGTCCTCAGAACAATATATTACACTCAATGATGTCATCATCATGGAAAAATATATCAATATTATCAGCTGGTAGAATAACACCGGAAAAGGTCAGCAGTGTATCCCAGCCATGGTCCCCAGCCTCCACCTGACCCAATGCTAAAGCACATATGTGTGGGGGGGGGGGGGCATGTAATGCTCCCTCATGCCAGGCACCATTCTTCCCTCATTCACCCTCTCCACATCGGAGTAAGTTTTAAGTGTGTGTCTTAAACCCCACGGGACTGGGAATTCCATCTGGTAAATCCAAGTCCACACAGTTGTTCCCGATTCCTTGGGGCTAACAGAAACATTGTGCAGAAATACGAGGCAAATCGGAATTTTGCACATATTTCCTCCTCACTAGTAATCGAGGCCTCAATGTTATAGTGAGCTCCAAATATGGGCATAGTAAAGCCCCATCTATTGCAGCTTCAGTGGGGGGGGTCATAATAACCTGTTTTATTGCTCATTATTGTCTTATCTATTAATTTCAGTTCACAAGATAAAAGTCAAACTAATAAATATTAAAGGAAAGATGATATTTCACAAAGCTATTAGGCAAGGGTGCCGAAGGTGCCAAGCACGTGACAGAAGGAAAAATAAATAAAGGCAATGACAAAAAAAACTGCGAGGCTACTGGAGTGAGCGAACAAGAAAGACAAATAGAAATAAGACTGCAATGAAGGACAAATGGTCAGAAAGAAAGGAAAAAATGGTCAAAGAGAAAGGAAGCACAGCAGAAATAAGTAAACAGGCACACACGAAGATCGGAAAAAAGATGGTGGAAAGGACGAAAGAAAAAGAAAGGGAAAGAGAAGGGAAGATAAAAAATAGAGGTAAAGAAAGCAAGATAGAGAAAGAAAAGTGGCAGGAAGGGAAAAAAGTAACAACGAAATTTTAAATGAAAAATAGAAGGAGGGAAAGAACGAAGGAGAGTAGGAAAACAAAATGAAGCATTAAAAAAGAAACATGGAAAAGAGAAATGAAAGCCGGGAGTAAAAAAGGCTTGAAAGGAAATAAAAGGAAGGGAAAAAGAAGAGAAATAAATAATTAAGGGAAGAAAGGGTAGGAAGATAAGTGAGGAATAAAAGGAATGAACGAGGAAAGAGATGAAAAAAGGAAAATGAATTAAAGATTGGCAGAAAGGTAGCAAGAAGGCAGAATGGAAAAAAAGAATAATGGACAAAATGTAAGCAAGACAGAAATAAGTCATTAAAAGAATGGAAAGAAGAAAAGAAAGAATCCCATTCAGTAGAAATGAAATAAAGCTATAAAGAACAAAAGAAAGGTAAAAATATAGCAGGTATGAATAAATGACAATTAGAAAAAGGAATAATGAATAAAGAATTAAAGAATTAAAAAAAAACAGAAGAAAGGGTAGAGTAAATGTAAGAACGCAGGGAGGGCAGATGAAGCTGTTTGGGCAAATTATTTTAAATTGTGCTGTAAATACATATTTAAGAACTATTCTCATCGGGTTACAGAGAAATGGTCAGGATCTCTCTCTTTGCTCGAATGTTTAGTGCCATGTAGTTCAAAGTGGGGCATTTTATTCTTTTGGCTACTCTCTTGGCTCTAAAGAGAAGTTCCTGATTAGAGCGTTAAATACCAGCTCCATGTCAGAGCCTTAGTTATGCACTGCTCACAGCTGAAGCTGTTACATCACAGAAGCTATTTCAGCGTACCCCGATATTGGGGAACTTCCCCTGGCCACAGCAGTGTCCCAACTACTGGGTTTATCACTCTTTATCCTTTCTTCTTTATGTTAGGTTTAAAATAAGATAACGTCCATTCTGGTTATTGTCTCATAGTGTTTTTATTTTCTTGGTTCAAATTCCTTTGATTTCCGAATACATGTTACATCATTGTCCAATGCATCAGGGAACATGTATCTACAAACGAAAATATGTCTTTAATACGCGAGGATCTATTGAAATAATGCACATCCAGTGAATCGTGACTTAGGTGGTGAACTCCGTGTGAATTCCTACAAGTGGTATGTGCATTGCAATGCTTATCAATGGCAACCTGCTCGATCGAATCTTGACTTAGGTGGTGAAATGCGTGTGAATTACTAAAAGTGATAAGTACTTGGGGTGTCTATCGACGGCAACTTGCCCGATAAGTGTTCAAGGCTAAAATTGGGAATCATAAGGTTGTGCGCGTGAATACCACTTTTTGTACATCACAGAAGCTGCCATCCTTCACTTAACAATGCACATTTCCTCACAACAAATTAACAGTTGCAATTAAAAAATAATAATAATAATTGAACAATGTATGCTGTGATTTAAATATTAAAACACTTTAACTTGTAAGCAATAAGAATACAAAAACAAATTCACTTACTAACTGAGAAAGCAGTGGAGGAAGAGAATGATACAAATCAAAAAACAGGTCCAACGTCTCTGATTCCAGAAAAACTGTGGGAGAAAATAGTGAGTTAATAATATAGCTTACATTGAACTTTATTCAAATATGGAGTACATCACTTCAATGTTTACGTACAAGAACTAACGGTATTTTAAAGTGCACCTCCCATCTAAGAGGCTTTTTTAGCCAGGTATGTGAGCTTTTTTCAGGGGACTGGGGACCTCAGCCTGCTCTTTGACCTCTAGTACAGAGGATGAGATGTTGGCATCAACCACACTACCTTTACAATGCTAAGGACGTCAGCACCCTTGCATGGGCAGAAAGCACACTTGACACCAGGGATACATTTTTGCTATAAAAAAAAAAAAAAAAAAAGAACGGGTTGGGGGTCAGCCCACACTGGCCTCAGGCCGCAGCTCCACCCGATCGGCCCCAAACCTCCTGCCAACCATCCAGGAGGTTAGGGGGGAGAAAGCAAACTAGACACCAGTGATACATTTTTATATATATGAAAAGAGTATGGAAGGGGAGTGGAGTTGGTTATTGTTTGTCTGTTTGCTGCAATAGATGAACTAAGTGTGACTAAGATGCCCAGATATGGGTCCTTGCTCACTGTGCCACAGCTCATGTGGGGCAGGTGACCTATCTGTACATTTTCTGACCTCCCTTTGCGTCCCACCACCAGCAACAGCCAGCAAAAACAAAACACAGCCATCTCAGCTTGAGAAAAAGTGTTTCAGGACGGTGTCTTTTTTCATGCAACATATTACTCACGCATACTGCTAGTTTAAAAGTATTGTCTCTGTATAGCTGTGTGAATTAGGATTGTAGAGGGGCGTGATCTGAGAGCTGTGAAGTTCAGGTTTAACGCTGTGCACATTTCTCACAGTGCTTGTCAGTGGGTGTTAGAGGGGACAACCGTTACGGGGGTCTTCTCCCAAACATTTTGCTTTTTCCCCTCCTGTTTCCCAAACTTACTTTTTATTAGTCGTAGGATTGTGCACTTTACCACTGCTAGCCAGCGCTAAAGTCTTGTGTTCACTCTTCTAAACATGGTAAAATAGGTTTATAGCTAATTGCCAAATTTAATTTACTTGCAAGTCCCTAGAACAGTGGTACTACATGTACCTAGGGCCTGTAAATTAAACACTACATGTGGGGCTGCAGCGCTTATTGTATTGCCCACTTTAGTAGCCCTTTAAAACATATTTCAGGACTGCCATTGCAGCCTGTCTTCAGTTTAAATTGGCAATTTGAACTGGCAAAATAAACCCCTTGCCAGACATAAATCTCCCCTTTTAATTCACACATCTAGGGTAGGCCCTAAACAGCTCATGGGGCAGGGTGCATTTTATTTTAAAAGTTGGCCACGTACTTTTGAGTTTTACAAAGTCAAAGTCAAAAGATGCTTTGTTTGAGTTTTTCTCATAAAAGCACATACAATCACAAATATAAAAACATCACTAGGAAAAAAGCACCAATTCCTTCAAAAAACATGAATACATATATAAAATGTTCATGAAATATACAGATAAAATAAAATACAGGCGATCCCTGAGAACAGTAAAAATAATCAGCTCCCTAAAACCCTCTGTCTGATAGTCCATGCCCATCCTAGATATTTAGCTGTAGCTATGACTCAAGGCAAAAAAGTGCTAGTGCAAATAATTCTTAAGGCAACATCACTTCTAATGGTACCTAGGTTTTTGCACACTGGTGTTAAACAAATGCGCCTGGGTTCAGCATAGGATTTACAGGCAAATAGGAAATGACCAATTGTTTCCTTGTGTGCTCCACAGGCTGGACAGTAATTATTTATTTTTATTTTTTTAATATTTTTATTTTTCATTGCATAAACAAAAACAAGCATGTCAGTATTATTCAGCACATCCCATCCCTGAATCCTCCCACCACCCTCCTTCATCCGCCGACTCTTAACATACATGTTTGACGCTAGTAGTACTAGCTCTGTATTGATCCTACCATAAAATAGGAGAAAGCAACGATCAACAGTCCATATCCCTTCCACCCTTAAATCCTTTGCCACCACATGCAAATCAAAGACCTCCATCCAGCCCATGATACCGGCGCCATTTCCCCCACACTCTGCTAAACTTTTTGGGACACCCTCTTGCCTTGTACGTGACCCTCTCAGCAGCCATATACAGGTCCATTCCCCTACGCCACTCTTCCAGCTGCGGGCACTCTGGTGCCCCTCACTTCCTGGCCACGTCCCTCTTGGCCACCACCAGGGCTAATACCAGAAAAATTAATTGTGGACTCACATCCACATCATTCGTCATACACAGGAGGACCAGCCTAGGGTCGGACTGCAGAGCCACTTCCAGAACTTCTCCCAACTCCCGGAGCACCTCTCCCCAGAAAACCTGTATGTTCGGGCAGGACCAAATGGTATGAAAGAAATCTCCCTTCTCAAAGCCGCACCTCAGACAACAGGGGTCCAACGTCCTACCCATTCTGTGCAACCTGACTCTATCAAAGTATGTTCGGTGGAGCACTTTGAACTGTATGAGCCGGAGGCGAGATTTAATTGCCACTTCCCGAGGGTGCATCAAAACCATCCCCCAGTCCACCTCATCCATGGCCCCTACCTCTCTCTCCCAGGTTTCCCTAAGTTTCCCCAGCTTATTGGGTAAATTATTCATTAGGGTCTTATAGGTGAGGGACACCGCCCTATGGGTGATCTGCTCCTGCAGCAAGCGTCCCTCCAGCGGAGAATATTCCGGGAGAGGCCCCATTAGTGCCCTCTCTGCCCTCCAAGCATGTCGCAGCTGCATGTATCGAAACGACTGTGTGTGACTAAGTCCATATTCCTGTCTTAGTGCTGCAAATGACTGTAGCTCCCCCCTCCTCGTCACATCTCCCAGCGTCGAGATGCCTATCGCATCCCAGGCCGAGAACCCCTTCAGCTTGTTCAACTCCTTCAGCCAGGCACACTTCCAAAGGGGCGTTTGTCTCGCCGGCCTACCATCCCACCCTACGGCCTTTGTCGCACTAGCCCAGGCCCCCAGGGTAACCCTCGTAGCCGGGAGCAGTCTGTTCTTCCCCTTGCCACCATATAAGAAGTGTATACAAGTGTGTTTTTCCATTGTGTGACGTTCTAGTGCATATGTAGGGTGGAGGGCCGAGGCATGTATCCATTCATTTATAGGAGTCAGGTGTTCCGCCCAGTAGTATGCTTCTATGTTGGGTAACGAAATACCCCCATCATATTGATGCCGCTGCAGGGTAGAGATCGCCACCCGGGGCTGCTTACGATGTAATAGTTCACGTCCGTCAGACCATCTGTTGTTGCAGTATTGCAATCGTTAACGCGGTGCTTAAACACAATTGTGCTGCTCATAGTTCACAAATGCTGGTTGAATACGTTAATATTTAATGAAATAAACACAATTCTAATTAGTTAGTAAGTGCTTGAATACGTTAATATTTAATAAAGTAGACACAAATCAGCTTGTTTAATGAAATAAACACAATTCTCCTTTCAATTCTGCTGCTTGTTTAATTAGCATTTTTCCTTCAAATTCGCTTGTTTAATTACGCAATTCTCATGCTTAAACACAATTCTGCTGCTTGTTTAATACGCTTGTTTATAGCAATCGTTAACGCGGTGCTCATAGTTCCCGATGTATCCATTGAACTGTGCAATACGATGTAATAGTTCACGATGTACATGTTATTGCGATGTACTTGCATGCGTCCTGAAGACATGCGATGCGTTGACGGGCGCGATGTAATAGCCGCGTTGCAATGGCAGCGCGATGCGATATATCCGCTGTAACTGGTGCTTCCCGCGCAGTTCCGCCTGTATTTCCCGAAAGACCTGGCTCCGGAGATGGAAGTATTCGTTCTGGAGGGCGTATAGGAATCTCGGAAGCAAGATCATCTTAAACATGGCCGCTCTGCCTAGCAGCGTCAGTGGGAGTAGCTTCTACCTCGCCGCATCTTCCGTGAAATTAGTCAGTATTCTTTTAATATTTCTATCGTAGGAGAGGGAACTATCCTTAGTTACATAGATCCCTAGATAGGTAAAGCCCTCCCTAGTCGTCTGGAGTTTCTCCGGGAGGTCCGACCAGCTACCCCTGTCCCTGGGGTCATAAAGTACTGACTTGTGCCAGTTAATCTGGTATCCTGCCAACGCTCCATAGCTGGGCAGTTCTGCAAACAGTGCCGGGATCGTGATGTCCGGGCTCGTAACATACAGAAGTACGTCATCCGCATAAAGGGATATTTTCTCGCTTGCACCGCCTGTCTGGCCCATTCGGAATCCCGTGATCAGCTCATTTTGGCGGATCGCACAGGCCATCACTTCTATAGTCAGGGCAAACAGTAACGGGGATAAGGGGCACCCCTGCCTGGTGCCCCTCCAAACACGGAAATCTGACGACAGCGCGCCGTTAACCCTAACCTTCGCCCTGGGATCCGTATAAAGCAGGCTTACCCACTTCATAAACTTAGGTCCAAATCCAAACCGAAGCAGCACTCCTTCCAAGAAGGGCCAATGGACGGCGTTGAATGCCTTTTCAGCATCGAGCGACAAGAAAAGATGGGGGTAGTCCCTGTCATGCACCTCTTATAACCAATTATGCGTCTGCCTAAGGTTGTACCTGGTCGCCCTATCAGGAAGGAAGCCCGTCTGGTCCAGATGCACAAATCTCGAGATGGCTCCCCTAAGGCGGAGGGCCAAAATCGTCGCGAGGAGTTTTACTTCCACATTCAATAACGAAATAGGTCTATAAGACGCACAGTCTTCTGGCGGTTTTCCCTCTTTATAAATGGGGACGATTGTGGCCTGGCGGAGATCCAACGGTAGCTGTCCCTCCTCCGCTGCATCCTCAAACAAACCTAGCAAGTGACGGGCCAGGAGGTCTGCTGTTTTTTGAAGAATTCCGCAGAGAAGCCATTTGGACCCGGTGACTTTCCCACTCTAAGCCTAGACAAGGCTTCGCTGACCTCCTCCACCGAGATGTCGGCTTCCAGGGCAGACCTGTCTGCCTCCTCCAGGCCTGGGAGTTCTATGGAGGACATATACTGTAGGGCGTCGTCCGTCGTCCCCAGGTCTCTGGCTTCATTGAAGGCGCCATAGTAGGCCGCGAAAGCTTCCGCTATTTGATTGTCTGTGCGCGCCCAGTTCCCATGGCCATCTCTCACTTTCTCCACCCACAGTGTGTTTCTCTCTTTCCTACTGAGCCAAGCCAGCAGTCTGCCAGACTTGTCTCCAACATCATACAACCGATGCAGCGTCGCCATGGCCTGCGCCTTCGCTTCCCCCGTCACCAGATGCCTGTACTGGCGCTGTATGTCTAACAGTTGTCGGAGTGTGCCCATATCTCCGTCTGACTGGTGTTGTTGCTCCAGGGCTAGGATCTGTGCTTCCAGCGCACGCACTTCTTCCTCCGTTTTCCTCCTCTCCCCCGCCACTCTATTTTGGGCCCTGTCGCGCAGCACTGCCTTAAGGGCTTCCCAGAGTATCACTCGGGAAGGGACCGAACCTTCGTTTTCGGCGATGTATACCTTCACGTCCGCCCTAAGGCCACGTAGAATCTCGCCATTTTGTACGTCCCAGGCCGCTAGACGCCACGTGTTATTGGCCGGCTTATCCCGACGCCTCTGCAAATCAGCCAGTAGGGGGAGTGGTCCGATATGCCCCTCGCCAAGTACTCCACCCTGTCAGTAGGCTGCAACATCCCTCTGGCCATAAAAAGGTAGTCAAGGCGAGAGTAAACCTTGTAGGCCCCCGAGAAGAACGAAAAAGCTGCCGTCTCTGGGTGGCGCCACCGCCATACATCAATGAGGCCCAACGTGGACATCGTCCTCTTTAACAAAGTGTCTGCTGGAGGTCTATCCCTCCCACCCGTTCTATCTCTGCCAGGGTCCATAACGGCGTTAAAGTCCCCTCCCACAACCAGAGTCGTGTCCAAAGTGTTAAGTAGAATATCAGTGATTGCTCTTAGTGTGCCCGCCTGCAGCTAAGGTGGGGCGTAGACTGAGAGGAACGTGTGCTCTCTCCTCCTCCAGCTCCCCCTTACTTCCACGTATGTTCCCTGCGGGTCCACCCAGGTTTGTGTAATGTGGAATGGCGGGTGTTTCCTGATCAGAATCGCTACCCCTCTGGAGCCGGAAGTGAAGCCTGCATGCGCCAGCATCCTATATTGTCCTCGAGCTAGGAAGTTACATTTAGTGCCCTGCAGGTGTGTTTCTTACAGTAGTATCACATCAGCTTTAATTTTCTTGATATAGTTGTGGACTAACCCCCCTTAATCTTATTACCCATGCCATTCACATTCCAGGTTAGCACTTTAATTCCTCCCGGGGTGGGTTCCTCTCTCATCGAGTGTGCCATTACCCTATCCTGCATAACTGCGGGGATCATTCAATAGGCGCCACGTAGTGGGTCCACAGGTTCGGACGTGCCTGAGCAACTTGACATGCACTAAACCTTTCCCCCCAAAAAAACCTCCTGCATCCCTACAATAACAACAAACATTTCCTACCCCCATCCCCAACCTCCAAACATGAAGACCCTATCCCTCAGCCCCCCTTCCCCACCCCACCTCTTCCCCCTTTCAGTCCCACCCCCACCATGTAAGCACAGGCAGGACTATCCAGGCGGAGAGGGTCTGCCGCCCACCCTAGGTACCCTTCTAGCAAGTCAGCCCCAGTTCAACCCTAGGGCCCAGAAATCCCACCCTTAGCTCTCCGCCTTTTCCAGCAGAGATGTAGTTCAGTAACAAGAAACACCAATTAGTCAAAAAACAGGAGAAAACAGGGGGGGTATGCCAACTTGCGTGTCTTCCAGCTATGAGCCTGCATCATTAGTGTCCCAATAGTCCCATCATCATGAATGTGAGTCCTGGATATCGCCCGGGGATGCCGTTGCTCCGCCATCCGTCTCCTTCTCCATTTCATTTATTGCCACCACCAGCGGATGCATGGATGGGTCCCCTGCGTCCTCTTCGCCAGAGGTACACCCAGTTGTGTCTTCCTCTCCTTCGGATTGCTCGTTCTGCGCCAGACAGCTGTATCTGGAACCTGACCCGTCTCCCACCGCTGAGGACGACGAATTCTGCAGTTTTTCCCGCGCTGGGTTGCCTACTGGATACGGAGTTGACGGTTGTCTCCTTGTACCGTGGGACCCCCTGGTTCTCTGCGTTCGCGGCATGCTCCACTGGGCCCTCTCCGTCGATTTGACAGGCCCCGTCTCACGCCGGCCCTCGCGCTCCCCACGAATCGGGCGCTCCTCGAGCCATTGCCAGGCATCTTCCGGGTGTGTGAAGAAATGCGTCTTTCCTTGGAACATTACTTTCAATTTCGCCGGAAAGAGGAGCATGTATTGCAGCTGCAGATCTCTTAGCTTTGCCTTCACCTGATCGAACGAGCGGCGCTGTTTCTGGACTTCCTGGCTGTAGTCCGGGAAGATCATGATGGACGCATTCTCCATTCGAATCTCTCCAAGTCTCCTTGATTCTCTCAGGATCTTGTCGCGGTCCGCAAAATTCAGGAAGCGAGCAATCACAGGCCGAGGGCAGGCCCTCTCCGCCGGTTTTACCAGCAGTGCTTTGTTCGCTCTCTCTATAATGAAGCAGTTGGAGAAGCGCGCTGTAGGGAAGGTCTTTGTGAGCCATGTGTGTAGGAAGGCCTCCATGTGGTTTCCCTCGATTCCTTCTCTAAAGCCCACGAAGCAGAGGTTGTTGCGGCGCGCCCTATTTTCCGCATCGTCCACCTTCCACTGAAGGTGTTTGTGTGATGCTTGGAGCTCCGCGACATCTTTCCTGAGGCTCTGTAGAACATCTTCCGCGTCGCCGATTCTGTTTTCCGTGGTGGTCACCCTCTCCGCCAAGTTACGGAAGTATTTATTTATTTATTAAAGTTTTGTATAGCGCTGGCTGGACCCGAGGGTATCAGAGCGCTTCACAGCAAATATACATGGGTTAGACAGATAATGTGGACAAAAAGCAGGTCACTGAACACAGGAGTGAGTACATTCTATACAATAGCAGCCAGGCGTGAGCCATGGCGGAGAGTTGTAGGCAAGTCAATCAGCTCTGGGGTGAGCGAGAACATGAAACTATAAAGTCTGGGTTTGGTTCTAGTTGGTTCCGGAGCGCTCAAGGAAGAGGACTTTGAGTAGCTTCTTGAATTTCGGGAAGGATGCGGTCATTCTGATGTGTGGGGGGATGGAGTTCCATATCTTGGGAGCATTGCCCGCGAAGGATTTGTTAGATGTTGAGAGTTTCTGGGATTTCAGAGGAATGAGTAGGAGCGTGTTGGAGCTTCTGAGGTTTCTAGACTGTCCGGCCCTTTTGAGCTTGTTGGCCAGGTATTCCGGTTTGCCCGTATGCAGGGCTTTGTGTGTGAGGCAGGCTGTGCGGAAGCTAGCTCGTTGGTCAATAGGAGGCCATTTCAGATCCTTCAGAGCTGGGGTGATGTGTTCATATTTCTTTGTTCCCGTGATCATTCTTGCAGCTGCATTAAGGGTAGAGGTCAGAGGACGTAGGTGAGATTTGGCTGTTCCAGTCAGAGTGGCAATGCCGTAGTCAATTCTGGAGAGGACCAGAGCCTGCGTGGCCTGTTTCAGGTCTTTTGTGGGGAGGAATGGTTTTAGTTTGTAGAGCAATTTCAGGTTCAGGAAGGCACTTTTGGCAGTTTTTGAGATGTGTTCTTTCATATCCAGTTTGGGGTCGAGGGTGATCCCTAGGGATTTTATGGAGTTCGATGGAACAAGCGGCACATTTAGAGCGTTTAAGGCTTTGAGCCAATCAAGAATTTGGGGGTTATCTTCTTTGTTAGAGATTAGGAGCACTTCAGTTTTTTCCTCATTGAGTTTGAGGTGGTTGGAAGAGAGCCAGAGCTGAACTTCGGCAAGTGTGTGGTTCAGTCTGTGGATGTCCGAGATCGATGTGGTTTCCAGACAGAGTTGCGTGTCGTCCGCATAAAGGTGGAAGGGGATGTTAGCTTTCCTTAGAATTAAGGTGAGGGGCTCCATGTATATGTTGAAAAGTTGAGGAGAGAGTACAGACCCTTGAGGAACTCCTCTGCTGATGGGAAGAATGTCTGATTCGCAAGTTTTAATTGTTATTCTTTGTGTGCGGTTGTTAAGAAAGGAGGAGAACCATTTTAGGACAGTCTTTTCGAGGCCTGCTCTCTCCTTTAGGACATTGATTAGTAGGGCATGATCGACTGTGACAAATGCAGCCGATAGGTCTAAGAGGATGAGAAGGCTGCAATGGTTGGAGTCGAGCGACATGTGAAGATCGTCTAGGACGTTAAGTATTGCGGTTTCAGTACTGCAGCCTTTTCTGAACCCTGACTGATGTGGGTCTAGAAGCTTTGTGTTCTCTAAGTGCTGGGAAAGTTGCAACAGCACACATCTTTCGAAGATTTTGGATAGTAGTGAAAGATTCGAGACTGGTCTGAAGTTGTTCATATCCTGTATGTCAAGGCCCGTTTTTTTTAGTAGAGGCGTGACTTGACCTATTTTAAGGCAGTCCGGGATGGAGCCCTCGCTCAGAGAGCTGTTGATGATCTTGGCCCAGATAGGGGCTAGAGTGAGCCTCAAGTCTTTGGTCACTTTCGGGGGAAGCTGATCAAGGGAGTGGGTGGAGGGTTTGGCGGAGGTTATGAGATTACTTATCAATTCAACCTGGATAGGTTGGAAGGCGGACCAACGAGTGGGTGTGATTGTTGGTCTTAAATGGGGAGTTGAGGCGGTGTCGTCTGAGGGCAACGTGCGGAGAGATCGGTCGATTTTCGTGATTTTTTCATTGAAGAAGCTGGCAAAGTCGTCACATTGGGATTTGGACGCTACCATGTCTCTTGTTACCGGAATGGAGGTTTGGTTCTTGATAATGTTGAAAAGTTCTTTGGGGCGGTTTTTGGCATTATCAAGGGCCGCGCAGAAGAAGGACGACTTTTTGTTCTTGATGTGGTTGTAGTAGCTTTTGCGGGCTGCCTTGAGCTGGTCCCGGTTGCGTGAGGAGGGGATGGCCCTACAGGATCTTTCCAAAAATCTTAGGTGTCTTCTTTCATCGTTAATGTCAGAGGAGAACCAGGATCTGGAGGGGATGTTTCTTAGTTTTTTTAGTTTCCTTGGTGCCAGCTGGTCTAAGACGAGCTCCAAGTTGGAATGGTAGAGCGAGGTGAGTTCTGTGGTTGAGAGGGGTTCTGTCGTGGTCGGGAGGAGAGAGCTGAGGCCCTTTTCAAGCTTGTCAAGAGGTACTCTCGATAAGTTTCTGATCCATTTGGGGGATGTTTGAGTAGGAGGGACGGAGAGCGCCGGGTGATTGATATGAAAGAGGATGGCGTGATGGTCTGACCAGTCTACTGGGATGATGTGGTCAATTGAAATTGTCTTTTTATCTGGGATGATAGCATCCAGGGTTGCTCCTCTATGGTGGGTTTCCTCTATGCAGTGCTGGGTCATGTCAAGGTCATGAATAAGGGTGTTGAGGGATTGAATGAGCGTGTTTTTTGATACATTCCATCTTAGGTTGAGGTCGCCCAGAATTATACCGAAATCACTGTTGAGAGCTGTTTGCGTGATCAGATCCGTCAGCTGAGCGCCAAATTCGGAGGTATTGCCCGGGGGATGGTAGAGGAGAAGGCATTAGAGTGAAGGGTGTTGAGGCGAATTGATGTTGACCGCGAGGGATTCAAAGGAGTTGTAGATGACGGCAGGAGATTCAGTGATGGAGAGGTCGCTTTTATGGATAATGGCTATTCCGCCGCCTTTGTGAATGGGCCTGTCTTTGCGTATGATTGAGAACCCGGGCGGCACCAGCGTGTCCAGGATGGGGCTGGATAGAGTGTTCAGCCATGTTTCAGTGATGAAGGCTACGTCCAGGTCCTGTGAGAGGATGGTTTCGGCTATTTCTGTTGCATGTTTGACGGCGGATCTGCAATTGATGAGCATACAGTTTATTTGTGAGTCATCCTGTGAGATATGATTGATCGATGTAGCTCTGGGTAAGGAGGAGAGATAGGGTGGAGGTCTGGCAGCTTTACGACGGGGCGGTTCCCTACCCACTCCAGTAATGACTTGAATTGAAGAGAAGGGAGGGTGGTCGGGGGGCATTATTTGAGCAGGCTGCCTAGTCGGGCTTTCATAGGAGGTGATGAGGGAGGTCACTTCGTGTGGCGAGAGGGAGGGAGCCGTCCTTCTAGGACTGTCCATTCGAGCCTCAGTCCTGGGATTAGAGAGAAGAGGCTGGGAGCCTGTAGGGGGCTTGGACCTTGTGTGGGTATGGGAGTCAGTCTTGGCGGTAGGCGGCTGGAGGCGCGAAGGAGGGAGGTTCAGGGAGGGGGGCTGGAGTTTTTCTAGGGAGGATAGGGTTTCTTTCAGGCCGAGGATCAAAGTCGCGATCTGGGCTTCTAGAAAGTCCAGGCGTTGTGTCAGTTTAGGAGCTGGAGAGTAGGTGGGCGAGTAGGTGGAGTTGGGATTGGTGTGGGAGAGGTCGTGTAGCAGGACGTCGAATGAGGGGGTCTGTGACGAGGGGATCGGGTCTAGGTTGGAGTTCGATTGTGGGATCTCTAGTGAGGGAGAGCCTGTTTGGGGCGAGAAACTGTTAGGAAGTGAGACGGGAGAGGGAGGCACGGGGTTCATGAATTTTTGGTCGAGGGCAGGGTGGTGGGCGGGGCAGCTGGGCGAGTTGCTATTAGGGGGAGAAGTCGAGCTGGGGGGATCTGAATGGAGTTTCGAGTTCGGATGGGCGGGGAGTAGGGAGGGAGGGGGGTTGCGGTCTCTTTGGGGGAGGTGAATGTCTTTGCTACAGGGGATGGCGTGAGCAGTGGGAGTGAGGTATCGCGCAGGGCGCTGTGATTCAAAGACGGCGGGGGGACTGGGAGTTCTAAGGGGAGGAGACTGAGGTCCTGTGGGGGTGTGGGAGACGTGGCGTGGGGGGGGGAGGTAGGAGGGGTAGGGAGGGGTGGGGGAGTCCTGGCAGTTTGGGAGAAGGGGGAGGACGTTAGGGGATGTAGGTGAGAGGGGGGTGGGGGCGTTTTGGAATTTTGGGTGAGGGGGGCGGGCGCTTGGGGCTGTGGGATAGGGGGGGAGGGGCTCGGAGGGACGGGTGGATGTTGACGTGATTAAGGGCGAGGGGCGGGGATTGATGGGGTGGATGAGGCATGCTCTGCGGGATAGTAGTTTGGTGAGGGTCACAGGAGGTGGTGGGGCCTGTAAGTAGAGGGGAGAGAGCCATGGCCGTCTTAAGAGTGTGGAAGAGGGAGTCGAAGAAATCGAGGTTGTCATCTTTCGCCTGAATTAAAATGGTGCCATTCTTGAAGATGGAGATGGAGATGTCTCCGGTCAGGGACTGTTGATTCAGGGGGGAGATCGTTAGTTTCCGGTTGTGTTCTGATACGGTGGTTTTGGAGACTGGAAGGAGAGAGTTAAAGGTGGAGACCCAAGCGTCTGGTCGGGTGGTATGGAAAATGAAGTCGGTTTTTCTCAGTCCTCTCGTAGAGCAATGGTAGGTGTCCACGATAAGAGTTTCAGGGTGTTGTCTGATTAAATTCTGTTTGAGGCGTTTTTTGGCTTTGAAGGAGATACTGTGTGGGAAGGTAATGGCGTAGGTATTTTGTCCCAGAGGAGATAACTGGTTGAGTGCAGGGCTGGGGTGAGTGTCTAGGCGCAGGAACGGAGGCATTATGGTGGAGAGCAAGCGATCTGTGTTTATCTCCTTGGGTCTAGGCGTCGCGCTTGCGTAATGGAGAGCTTAGAGAAGGGAAACTCCTTGATTTGCTAGCAGATTTGTAGTACCCAAGGTAGATGCTCAACAGAGAACTAGAAAGATAAATGATGTGAAAAGGGTTTCCCGAGTCCCTTCAATTGGGGAAGCTGGATTCTTTAGTAAAATTAGTTCGTCAGGTTAAGTGAGAGGAAGATGTTGCAAATAGGGGCCTTCTTGATTGTCTAGCAGATTTGTATTTGCCCAGAGGAGGGCGATCGGCAGAGTACTTGGATGATGGGTATTGTAAAAAGTGGTTTCCAAGGACCCTTCGCTAGGGGAAGTTGGTTCCTTAAATTACTTAATTCGCTCTATTAACTGGGAGGAAGACGTTGTAAATAAGGGCCTCCTCTGCCCCTTTGCAGGGAATTACAGTTTAGGACAAGTTGTCTTCATTCGAGTCTCTTTCCTTTTCTATTTGTTGTCCCGAGTGGCGGCCATCTTAGGGTCAGGCGGCCTTTAGCGTGAACAAAGTGGATGTGGCTAATGTGGAGGCATTGGGTGGGGCGTCAAAGTTGGTCGTTGCTTTTCTTTTTATTATTATTCCCCCAGCTACGAAGGCGGGGGGGGGCTTTATGCGTCCAGTGTGTTCCTCTATACTGACGAGGTCTCGTTTCATTTGGAGCTGGCGGCCATCTTGGGACAGACAGCTCCGGGGGGAAGGAGCGTCGAGACCGGCGCGGGGCCCCCAACCCTTCGTGGGCAAGCTGGTCACTCACCGGGTCCAACGATGTGCACAGGCGACCCTCAGCCTCCGCTGCTACCCCGTTCCGCGCTGCTCCTGATGATCCGAGTTCCGGTGTCTGGCGGCGTCGTCACTGGGAGTCTTGTCGCCTTTCATTTATCAGGTGCGAGAAAGGGACAGCTCGCTACCGGAGAGTTGCTGCTGTGGGTGGGGGAGCGGGGCGAGGTTCCGGTGAACGAGGGTCTCTGTCGCCGGGGCGCCTGGTCATCATTTACGTGAGGGGCAGGAAGAATCTCTCGATCAGATTCTCTCCTTTTGCAGGACGCTCGGTAAGTCCTGACGCAGAAGGGTTACCTCTGACCCCACCTCACCAATTTTAACTTCAAGGGCTGCTCGCGACGCCTGGATGTGATCTCTAGATGCCTGGATGGCCCCCATCAGCAGCGCCGTGTCTGAGTGGGGAGGTGGGGTCCCAGTGTCCGCTGCAGGGGCCCCGGTGGCATACCTGTCTAATGTTCCTTGCCTAGGGGTCCAGGCCGCCATCTCCTTCTTCCCCATCCTGGTCGTCTGGGGACCGCCGCTGTGCGTGACAATTCTCTCACTCCGATCGTGTCCGGCCTCCGCCGCCGGGTCCCAGGCTTTGATCATGTCTCTACAGCCTTGGGCTCAGATCAGAAATCGGCCTCTTTGCACCCACTAATAGTTGCGCTGTGCCTACCAGCGCCGGGTGTAGTGCCCCCAGTTATGCACGCGTCGGACCAGACACTTTGAGCTTGTCTCCAGATCCGTTGGAGAATAGTCCTCTGCCACTACCACTCACCGCCCTCCAGACCTCCAGGCCGCAGTCCACTTCCGAGGCCCCCACACCCAAGCGGGCAGCAAACGTCAGGCGGGCACTGCTGTTCCGTGTCCTAGCTAACGGCCCGGTCCCAAGGACCTTCCACCGTCCACAGGGGGCCGCAGCGCCACCGGGCGTGTCACTGAACTCGGGCCGGTACCCCAGGTCCAGGCTTCCTTTCCTTCGCCCCTGCGCTGCCTGTCGGATACTCTGCCAGTCTCACTGTGGTCAGGATCTCCCCTGGCTGCCAAACTCCCAGTCCCCGGTCAGGAATCACTGGGGACCACCTTCCAGGGCTCCGTGCCGAGTTTGCCTCTTGTCCGCCTCTCAAAGCCGACCCTGCTCGTCACCACCTCACCAGTCCGACACCCAGCCCGGGGGCCCCTCCTCCTCACTCTGTTGGCTCCCGAGGCGATGCAGGGCACCAGCCCCTTTTCACCGGCCGCCGCACAGGTTCTATGCGGGTCCGGGAGGGCTCCGCGACGTCCCCGAGCCTCACAGGTCTTGCCTCCGTGTCCCTCCCCCGCTCCAAATCGCGGGTCACTCCCGGCGGCCGTCTGCCGTTAGACACCCCTTACCCTGCACCACTGGGGAGCCCGATCGCGGGCAGGGGCCGTCAGCAGTCAACGCGGGCCGTCCACTGGGGCTCTCTACCGCGGGTCCGGGTCCGAGGCCGCAGCTCTGTCTCAATCAACGCCGGGTGCCGCCATCTTGGTCTGAGGCGCGTCCCGTTACAGGACAATAGCTGGTCTTCAGGACCCCCGCTGGGGTATTTCACGTCTCCGGCACCACTCCGCTCGCGTCTCTGGGCAGCAGGCTGCGGCGGGGGCCAAAAAACGGGACCATCGGGCACCTTTGGTATGTCGGATTAGAGTCGGCTCGCCGGAGCTAACGGGAGACTCGACCTATTTGGCCATGTTGCTGGCCACGCCCCTGGACAGTTACTATTTGATGAACCCCCCCACCTGCCTGTTAAAGACCTAAGGGGGAGAGCACCAGCTCTAGTTTGAAAAAGGAGCTTCTTGTCCCTGGGCGAGGTTATAGTATCCCAATAAAGTTCTAGGCTGGGGTACTTTTGAGTTTTACATGTCCTTGTAGTGAAAAACTACTAAAATAATTTTTCAGTATTGTAAGGCCCACCTCTCCTGTTGGCTAACATTGGTTTTCCTTATCACATTTAATAAGTGATACGGGCGTGGCCTGGAAGGCCAACATGGCGAGGGCAAGTTAGTGAGCACCTGACACCACCTTAATTTACAGGTGCTGGCGTACCCCTACTGCACGGGGGTGGTCACCATGCCGGTGATGAAGGACATCCCGACCCTTGACTTTGATCCATGGGGGCTGCAACGCCCGGATGGTCTGAAAGCCGGAGGTCATCGGAGGAGAGCAGCACTCAAATTACGGGTTAAGTGCGCATCCCCGGCCTGCGTCCTACTGCTGGTCTCCGCCAGCAGGGGTCGGGGGGGAGGGGTGAGATTTGGTGCAGCGCTATGACCCCAATGACAGTGGAGCTCCACAGACTGGGCTGCTTTTCTGGAGCTGAATCGGGCTTCAAAGTTACTAGTGTGACAAGTACTGCTTTAAGAGCTACCAGGTGATTAGTCTACACACCGGAGACCAGGTTGGACCCCTTGACTGACTGGGACTGGGTATGTAAGGAGGGCCTCCGTCTGGCCCTATGGACTGATAGGTAAACACTCCCCCCCATCCCATCCCAAGTGGATCTATGCGGTGGGGTGGGGGGGTGCGGTTGGCCACACAAACTGGGCCCTCAGCCAAAGCATTGACTGTCTGCTGAGCCTGTCTGCCACTGCTTGTAGGATTCCTAGGGGCCGGAGGTCACTAGGGGGCTGGAGCCATGAAAGGAGGTAGGGTGCCTTAAGCCCAGTTTGACCAGACCCCTGGCCTCCTTGTGTGGGCCCCTTTTGTTAGAATGTTTGGCCCCGCCTGAGGAACCCAGGGGCTGCTGGCCCCGTCTGAGCCCTCCTGGACTTTACTACCTGCCGCTGAGGTGTGATTCCCTGTCTAGTGCTAACTGCTCTTGCTGCCCAGGCCCATCCCCTGGAGCATGCGGGTTGGCCCCCACCTGGTGCTGCCTGGGCAGTTGAACCAGAGCTATTCTGTCATTGCCTTAACCAGCCTTCGGAGTGCCTCCTGCAAGGCACTATGGATCATGATAAGGGCCAGTCGAGTCAAGAGAAGATGGACAGATACACAGCGCCCGTTGGGGGCACACAAGTTCAGCAGAGGGAAGAACAGGATGGATCTGCACCGGGTGACAATACATCTCTCATCCTCCAACCCAATCGGAGCTCTAAGACCATACTAGAAATGAAAATTGGCGTGGTGAGAATGGATGTCTCCCTACTTCGCCAAGACTTGCGCCAGACTGCCAGAGTCACAGAGGTGGAAACGAGGATCTGTAGTCTGGAAGATACAGTTAAACAGCATTCTTCTGATGTGACGAGCCTGTCCGATGAAGCAAGGCTCCTGCAGGACCGGGCAGAGGAGGCAGAGAACAGAGCCAGGCGCAATAACCTATGCTTTACATGCTTGCCCGAAGTCACGAAGGGCCAATTTCCTGAGGATTTCCTGGAACGCTGAATCAAGACCCGGCTTAAGCCCAAAGGTTTTTCTACTTACTATGTAATTGAAAGGGTGCACCCCTCACTGGCACAGAAACGTATCCCCGGGCTGCCCCGGGTTGGTAATGGCAATGCTTGGCTACAGGAACCAAGATGCAGTTCTCCAAAGGGCAAAACATCTCGCTAGAGGCCGGTGGACCCTGGACGGGGAAGGGGGAAATGCGGCCTCATACTCAGATGGAGGGTGAAGTCGAGGAAACATGGATGCATACCAACCAGCCACTGAACCCTCAGGATGAGTGTCTATATAATGTCTAGATCTTTTACGCGTGCCACCACCAATGTATCCTACATTATTGCCTTAGTTTCATACTGTGGCGGGTGCGGACCTTGTGGCACACCTGCATAACAACTAGCCCCCAAGTTCCTAGTTAGGTCTATGGTTTTGTTGGGGATGGGTGATAGATGCTTCTTCCAGGGGTGGGTGGAGTGCAGGGAGGTGGGAGTTGGGGGAGGGGTTGTTGTTTTTGGCTTGTATGTTTTTCATTCCAGGTACACTGCCTTGCTTCAACACTTTTGGGGAAGCTCCCTTACATGCTTGACACACAGTCCAAATACCGATTCTGCTCCTTCTCTTTGAGGCTAGTTGGAAAGTCCTGCCCACGGATTGTTAGGATCTCCCGAGACTCAGCAACACATTGGTCTTAGTGTTCTTACCATGCAGAGTGCCCTAACAGTAATTACCTGGAATGTCCAGATCCTGCTTAACCGCATTAAGAGGGGGGGGTCCAATTCTTACAGCAACACACACTGGGACTGCTGCTGCGGCAAGAAACAAACCTGCAGGGCCAATAATTGTCAATTTTGTATCACATAAGGGTATGACAGGGTGTTCTAAGCGGGTCATGCCAAAGGGGGCCTAGGGGGTGGCTCTCCTCATACACAAGTCCCTAGCGTTGGCTGTCACAAGGTTGGTTAGCCATCCCAAGGGAGGTACTTAATAGTGGAAGGTACACTAGAAGGCTTCATACACAACATTGTGAATGTTTATGTCCCACCTGCCCTACAATAGTCCACATTGACTATCATTAAGTACCTGATTGTGTTGCTTTCTCCCAGAAGGGCCATCAATACGAGTGACCTTAATGATATCATGGAAATTAAAGATTGGTTTAGCTTAAGAAGGAAGTACAGAGATGCAGTCATAGCCTGGGGGGCTGGGTACGAGATTTGGACTTACTGATGCTTGGCACATATGGCACCCACACATGCTGGAGTACACTCACGCTTCCACTGCCCATGAGTACCTGTCTTGTATTGACTACTTATTCTTGCCAGAGGACGATCCCCTCCGATGTTCTGGGGCCCAGATTCTGCCCCGAGGTCTATTTGATCACGTCCCTGTTCTAATTAGTTTTGGAACACCTACTGTGGCCGGAGGCCCAATCTGTGCCTTAACGCTTAGTTTTTTCAAAACGAGAATTTCTCGGCAACAAAATTTCTAGTCTGGTTGGTTTGAATGAGGACAGAGTTGGTGGGCACCTTGTGGGAGACTGCAGAGGTTTACATGAGGGGTTGGCCCGCTCCTATGCTAGGGGCATACAGAGTGACAACATTTCCCAAATTACAAACTTGGAAGCTTCTATTCTGGCTCTGGAGCACACGCACCCCCAGGCACTTACTGAGACTGGTAGGTGCCAATTGCAAATTGATAGACAGTCTCTCCCAAAATTTGGTCTGGACGAGGCTCGCCGGTGTTGGATGGCTTCGACAAGTATATGAATGGAGGAACAAGTCAAGCAAACTGTTCCACTGGCTCGCCACGCATCAGGCGACGCCCGCCCAGTTTCTCAAGTGCATGGAGACTCTAGGTTTTGGGCAACGAAATCCCCAGAGATTGCTGCATCATTTGCCCAATATTAAGAAAATGTATTCGCTCCCCAGCTTCGCCCGGTCCAGTAGCTGGAGTCTCCCTTAGTTGATAAGCTGCCCTTGCTGCGCCTCTCACCTTTGCAGAGGATGGGGTTGGAGTAGGCCTTCATGGCAGAGGAAGTAGGTGCGGCCTTGTAGGATTTAAATCCCAGCAAAACGCCAGGAGCCAACGGATACCCAATGGAGTTTTATTGCAAACTCAGTACCAACATTGTCCCACCCCTCCTACGGTTCTTCTACGAAGAAATTAGCAAGGGCTGCCTCGACCCCACAGTTGACCTTGCCAGGACTGCGGTCCTTCCCAAGCCTGGTCGATCGAAGACTACATGCACAGCGTTCAGGCCGATTTCTCTTCTTAATTGGGTAGTTAAGTTCTATGCCAAGATTTTGGCTAATAGGATTCTGACTGTTCTCCCTTCCTTCGTCCACCCAGACCAATGTGAGATTATCCACCATCGAAGGACCAAACATTTAATTCGCAGAGTACAGGTGGCACTATCCCGAATCAGGGCACTGGGAGGCACAGCACTTCTCCTCCTAATTGACTTTGAGACGGCCTATGACACTGTCGACTGAACCATGGGCTTCGGACCTCACTTTCGAGCCTACGTTAAGGTCCTATTTGCTGGGCCAGCTTTTCGGGGATGCGTTGTGCTTGTGAGTTAATTGGAATAAGTCCCTGTTGGTCCCACTCCAAGACGATCGACGAGATAAGGACTGGCAATCTTAGATTCCGTTCCATTGGATCAGCTTTCCATACCAGGAGGTATTCATCTCCTGCGAGCAACGTTCAACATGGAGCCTGAATTTGAGCCTGTGATGCACAAGGTTCAAGAGGATATGAAGTGATGGGCTACCCTCTCACTGAACGTTATGGGCAGTGTTGCTCTTTTTAAGATGATGGTCCTCCCGAAATTACTAAAATTATCCTGCATTTATCCCAGAGACATGCTTTGAGGCCATGGGAGGCAGGTTCATTTGAGCAGGTCAGCCTCCTATGGTGGTCCACGGAAAGTGCATGCGCACGACATATGATGTCAGACATGAGGCTTTATTACTGGGCGACTCAGCTTTTTCCCATTAATGACTGGTTGCATGGGGTGGGACGATCTCTTTTATAGGGGAACTCGCCCTGTTAGGGCTTGACAAATGATAGGTATCCTTTACGGGGTCCTATCCCCCCCACACTCCCAGAGGTTACCCAGGTGGTATTCCGTACATAGCGAGCAGCACTTCGCTAGACTGGATGGTCTCGAACTCTTACTCTGGAGACCCACTGAGGGAATCCATTTGGATGGCACAGGTGGCCTCCTTGGCTGGCTTGCACGGATGGGACAACATAGGGACCTCAAGGCTTGGCGATTGTTTGGGGTGTTAGAAGAGCTTCAGGCAGTTTTCAGAATGCCACCCTTCCAGTTCTTTGGATACCTAGAGCTCCGGCAAGCCCTCGCCAACTACTACACCGCACTACACCATGTACCAGGACACAGCCCTCTATAATGTAAGTTCCTAATGGGTAGTCACCACTTTAATAAAGGTGGGGTGGCTCAGTCATTGGTGGTACATGCCTCCACGACGCTGGACACCCTGAGACAGAGGTGGGAGGGTTGGATGGGACAGCTGGATGAAGTAGACTGGAGGGACACTTGTATTGCACTCCTCACTCTGGCAATGCCGGCCAGGCTCTGCCTGGTGTAATTTAAGATCCTTCACCAGGCCTATCTTACGCCTGTGCACTTGTGGCAGGCTGGCCTTTGTGAGTCCCCAGAATGCCAGAGGTGCCGAGCCCTACTCAGTGATTTTTTCCACATGGTTTGGAGCTGTTCTAACACACACCATACTGGGCAACTTTCATGGGTACTCTCTCCGCAGTAGTATGTACTCCCATTGACTTGCAACCCCGAATTGCTCTCTTGGACAATATTGAAGACATAGGTGGACCCTGCTGGGATAGAATGCTGGTGGGATGGGTAACCGTAATTGCCAAATGGGACATAGCCCGCCACTTGACAGCTACTACAGGGCCTCCCCCGGAGGCTTGGAAGAGGGGCATGAACTGATGTGGAAAACTTATTTACAAAGCGAGAGGATGTCCCAAGAAATATTGCAAGGTTTGATGAAAATGGTGGGATTTCCATGGAATAATGGGGTAATTATCCCTCACTGATAATGTTGTGTGACAATAAGTATTTTGAACAACGTTTGGAGCCAGAACTGTATCCTAAGTTTAAAGCTACCCAGTTCTGTTTTCGAATGGAATGCAGTGTACACTGTTAATGCTTGGTATGTAAAAACATTAAAGTGTTTCTATAAAAAAAAATAAGTACGTGATAACTTTTGTTTGGGAACTGGTGGAAATGTAATGTTTGGTCTTTAAAGAATTGCAATTTAAAATCCTCTTTATTGGTAAGGTCAGAGTTTAGGTCACAATGCTGAATACGCCACTTTTAGAAAGTTGTACAAAAGGGGGTGGTGATGGATGGAGCATCTGAATCAATCAAACACTCACACCCAGTCAAAAGATCTGGGTTTAATCCATCACCGTTCTTTAGCCCACTCTGCCACCCCAGTTCTGACATGGCTATATGCAAATCAGTCTGACCCTGTGCCTCATGGGAACAGTCCAGCCCAAACTGCCAAGCCATGTCTTCCCTGGACCCGAGTGGGCTGGGTATGCTCAGACGTGAGTCCCTGGCTCTCCACACCACTGGAGTCAAGCTATCCAGGCTGATGAATGCTGATAGCCAGAAACCGGTCCTTGGATGCTTGATTCCGGTCTGGGAAAGACATGGCTTGGTAGTTCGGACTGGACTGTTCACATGAGGCACAGGGTCAGAGCTGATTTGCATATAGCCAGTTTCTAACCCAGGGTGGTGTGGAGTGCAAATAAACGATGGATTTAGGCCCAGATCTTTGTACTGGGGTGAATGAATGATATTGTTCTACATTCTGTCCATCAACTGTGTTTTTTGCAACTTTTAGAAAGTTGGCCTTTTTTGTCATACTAATTTGGTGCCTGTGTCCTGGGTCACCTGACTGTGATTAGCATGGCAGTTGGTTATTGTGTATTTCTTTCAACCAGTGGGAGAAAGAGGGACTAGGTGTTGCCAGGATGGACAGTCCTGCCAGGATGTGTGGGCTGGAGCTGTTCCCTTCCTCACATACATTTTAAAGGAGCTGCCTCAGCACACTCACAAATGGCTTCACAGTAGCATATTATCACCCCAGACCCCTATCAGCCTAGACAAGGAGAAAGGAAATTCCAGAATCATCATGAGGGAAACTCTAGAAGTGTCTCCCACTTCAAAGCTGGCACCAGCTATAAAATTAGAACCTTCAGACACATTATTCAGTTCACTCCTGGACCTGCAGGGGACCTCCAGAAGGACTGTCTTGTACTTCAAAGCACTGTTCTGCTGCCTGAAGCCTGCTTTCTACTCCAGATGAATGTCCGGCTGCTACCAGAGGAGTGCCCTGCTGCTTGAGGCCTGCTTTGTACTTCAGAGGACTGCTCTACTACAAACAGCCCTACTACTCGAATCCTGCCTTGTGTCCTCAGAGGCCTGCCTTGCTGCTTGATCCAAGGACTACCAGACTGACTCCAAGTACTAGTTGGCTGGCCTCTACTTCTGAGCTATAAGAAGTTCCAACAACCTTGAATCTGCACCTGGACCCTGCTTGAAGCGACACCTGACCTCCGAGTAGTGCCCACCTAGTCCTGGACCTTTGGAAGTGGTGCTAAATGTGCCCAAATAGCCAAAAAACGACACCTGGGACTTAAAAAATATTCCATTAACAAGTGTACTGACAACATACAGGAGACCGGGACCTACATGCTCCCCGATCTGCCTAAGGTGCATCGCTGGTCATCCTGAATTTTGGCCTGACTCTGCGGCAGCTCCCTCCATGTTCTTCTTCACAGCACCAAATCCAGTTTAGCGGCTTTGCTTCGGAAAGGGTATCCAGCCTCCTTTAGCCCTTGTTGGCTATAGCCTGCAGCTTCGTATCGCTGGAGATTGTTGACTTCCAAAAAAGACTAGTTCCGAATGTACAAATCTGCACTGTGACTTCGTCCAGTATCTCCATGATGGTGGAGACTCCTCTTCAGACACCCCCATCTGCTTTTCCCATTGTGAACTTAACATTCTCAGACATTTTTGTTCAAAAGCTCTTCCATATCTGAAGGTAAGCGGAAACCGAGTCCAATCTAACTTGTGTAACCAAACCACGCTCCATCACGGTCAACCATGACTTTGTCCCAGTCTTGCGCGACCAGATGCTGTGGTTGGCGCTTTGGTCTTTTAGGCACTAGTTTTTACTAAAAACTTTTAAAATTCTTAACTATGGTTCTACTTATTGAATTATTGCAGTTCTGGTGTAAACTAATCTACTAAATGTTCCTCTATGTTTCTAAATTGGTGTGGGATTTATCTTGAGCTGTGTTTTCACTTTATTACTTTGCATTTCACCTTTATTACTGTTGAGGGTTGCATAAACACTAAATGCATTGCCTATAAGTTAAGGCTTACTGATCTTGTGTCAAGCTATCATAGGGTTAAACACAAGATACTCTAGTGACATTCGTAGTACACCCCACAGGGACTGTGATTCCTGCTTGAGAAGGGTTCTCATCTCCCTAAACCAAAAACCCAATTTCCTACCGGGGTTTGGAATACATGCTCAACTAATCCTTGGTCTCTCTGCAGAGGGCGCAGTGCATTTATCTGGTGTGGCAACTGCAATCGTGATGTTATGCTAAAGCATGTTAAGAAAGTACACAGCTGTTAAAATAACGAGCGGGGGAAAGTTAAAGAAAATGCATTGCTTGAAGATGAGTGGGTGTTTTGGGTGTGCATGGGAGGAATGCTGAAGTGCAGGGGATGCAAGGAAGTATGTGGAGGAGAGTGTGAAAAGAGGGTGCTGAAGAAGAAAATGATGAAGTGTAAGATGCAGATTCAGGGTGTCAAATATATGAGGACCAAGTGTCTGCAGAAGAGAGTAATGTGAAGAAGAAAACCGGGATGATTGATACACTGCATAGATTACTGCCCCTTCTATACACCATATTAATGTTTAAGTAATGTCTAATTCACAGACTGGCAAATATGACTTATTGCATATGTGTTCAGTGTTCATGGTCGCCCAAAGTAGGTGGCCTCACCAGTTTTATCTGTGACCCTTTGTGTGCCCCCTCTCCCATAAAATACAAATCTAGAGATACCACTGCAGCTAGGTGTCAGGAAGTGAATGTGTATTGAAAGTAAAAGTGGAACTGGCTTCCTGTCCCTCATTGGCTGTGTTGGTTAGATTGGCTGGTGAAATCATGAGGGACTTTCCATAGACAGTCTCTGGAAACTGGAACTCTCTCACACCCGGCGGGGAAGAAGCCCAAGTTGATCAAATTATACATTTTTGTACATACCCCTAGTGGTTAGCTATACTGCTGCCAGTAACCTATGAATGGCAGTAAGACATAGAAGGAAGAGAGAGTAGGGGCTTCCCCACACACACTTCCGGATGTCCGAAGAGGTGGATATGAGAGCTGCAGCTTCTTCAGGATGTACTCAACCTCAACCTTTAAGGATTCAATTTAGAGCTCTCTTATTTAACCATACAATCCGTCATGCAAGAAAATGGCCAACATCTTAATTGTTCAATGTATTTTAAAATAACAGTACATTGATCAACTATTAGAACGTTTACAAAAATAAATAACTTACTTGTTCTCCAGGTTGTTGGAATTTGCACAGTGCATAGATCATCTGCAGATTCATCTGCCGAGCTGCCAATGAAGTCAAAGCTAAGACAATTGAGGACAAGTTTAAGAAGATGCATTACCAGGCCCTGCTGGCTTTGGTCCTGAAGATTTAATGGCTTTGCCAGTATCTAAAAGTAAAAATGCAGAAAAGAAAACATGTATATTTAATAAGGTATCTTAGAGACCTATACTGATGTGCAATGTATGTTTTGCCACTGCCAACTAGTTCTTAAATCCATATTAGCACAATCAATAAAATGTCTTGCATCACAGGTTACTGTGGCACATGCATAAGCAGAATACAGCGGGGACGTTTGCTACTGAGGAACAGCAATACGCTCACCTTCATTGTCCCAGCGACTACGGATAAACAGAGGAACAAATCAGCCAAATGTAGGTTGTCATGGGGTTAATTTAAATAGATGGATGGGTGTTAATTGAAGGAAGAGATCATCTGGACTTCAATAGTTTGTATTAGCCTTTTATCATCTTTGAAACATGTGATATAAAGACATAAAGATTGACATAACCTAGGTAGTGCATGTGCGTTATAGTTACCGGAACATATGTAAAGGTTGAAAATTACAACAAATGTGATTCTAAAGCCCTGCACATGCCTTGTGGCCAGGGAGCTGTCGCGTGGCTTGGACCTGAAATGATCGGAGGCTGAAGCCTCTCAATCCCAGTTTAACTCATCTCTGAGTGGGAACCTACCCAGTCACCTCAACCCTATGTCTGCCACCTACTACCGAATTTCATTAAGGATTTTGCCGCCCTGACCAGCCCAATAGCCGAGGTTAACAAAGAACACTGTCAAACAGTCTATGAGGAAATATTCATCATTATCCAGTTTCCTTAGACATATTACAGGAAGCATTGTCCTCTACTGTACATGAGAAGAGGGAAGACAAGTAAGATGCAAAAAAGACTTTGCTGATATTTGGGGATTGGAAATTCTGAATATAATGTTGCTCTTTTCACTTGATAGTGAAAAGGGGTACCAATCCACCCATTTAAGATGGAAAACCTGAATCAGATTAGGTGGCCGAACTCCTTGCAGGGCATGGATAGGACTGTAAGACTATCCCAGGCTCATGAAATGGGCTCAAGGTGAGAAAGGATCGAGGACAACCCTCAGGAGTGTTTGAGAGACATGTGCATCTACAACCACGCTACAAGCTACCTCAGCTGTCAGAGCTGTTCCTTTAACACCCAGAGCAGTCTCTATGGGGTGTCATCAGATCTGAAACATGAAGGCCACTGTCAATGTAAAAAAAAATTGGCAGTTCGGTTCTGATTATGAACGAAAGTGAAAGCAGATGGAAGTGGATAAATCATGTCTAGAATGACTGCTTTCACAGACTGGTAAATTACACCAAGACGGCATGCATCTCTGAACTCTGATCCAAACTGATTGCTTGGCAGAAGAACACCTTACACTCCAAACTCTGCCTGTGTGGACCTAGTGCTAAAATGCAGATACTTCTAATATGTAGTGGAACATTACTCTAGCTTGTTGATGGGGGTGGTTAAGATATATTCCTTGTCCATAGGCAATATTTCATTTTCTAAACCCCACTCTTCCTCCACACCTCTAAGCAAACTTGTAGACATTTTTATATAAACCAGATGTCTATAGTGCAGTCTATAAGCCTGCCTCATGTTTTCGTAATGTGCGCGAAGATGGTTCTCCAATCCACTTTAATGATATTCAGTGGACACTCTCTTTCTTGGTTCCACCAATGGAAGATCCTGCAGCTAAACATGACCACTGCTGCTGGCCAAAGAATGAACTTGTATAATCTCTACTTCTTGCATATACCACACAGCAATATGCAGAACAGAGTCCGTAGCCATACAGAAAATGGCTGCAAATAGCAGCAGAGCAACAAAGAGTAGGATCAATTAGTCATCAATCCCCCACTGAAGGTGCACCCATAATAGAAATGCCATTTTTAAGATATGTTCATTCTTGAGGCCAACTTATCAGACTGTGACCCGGTACCAAAAGAGCAAGACACATAACTTTGGAGCGGTATTCAGACCAACAGAATACGACCATAGTAGTTTGGAGGGGCAGTATCTTTAAAACAAGTCTGAGACGTAGGAGTGTTTACTGGCAGCTCCCACCCTTCTGGGCAGCATACTCTTTACTTCACACACTGCATCTCAGTAACTGCAGACAAAGTGAACTGCCTGATAAACAACTTAACAGCCACACTGTAATTTAAGGTACTAGGGTGGTGGCTCCCGTGCCAGGATCCAAGCTTGCTCAGTTTCATTTTAATCTGAAACAACAGAACAACTGACCTTAATAAGTACACTTAGAGACTATGCATACAGGTTGTTCGCTTCTCAACTTGCAAAAACTTGGAGCATTTATTAAAAATTTGACAAACGTTTACTTTAAAACAATAGATGGAGCCCCCGCCCCTGCCTTCTGCGTGTACATATAGGGAAAAGACTGAAGAAAGCCTGTTGTATGTGACAGCAGAAAATGCTTATAGAGTACAAGAGGTATGAGTGACAAAGCTCTAGACTCTATTTTTTCAAAGAAAATGTGTTCATGATTGTGAATGGAAACTGAAAAACTGATATTTAGCAAGGGTTTTCTCATGCATATGACGTATTTGATTGATTAAAATAAGTCATATCTTTTTTACTCTATTTTTATTATTTTATTAGTTAGATAAATAAAATTAAAAGTGATATTCAGGCGTAGTTCCAGGTCAATGTTACATATATTGCAATCCCACCCGTCAAATATATTATAAAGCAAAGCATCTCCGCTAGATTTCAGTCATGTCACTCCAGTTTTTCTCTTGAAGTACAGTCAGAGTGGGTTTCAGAAGTTCTTTAGGCTGGTTGATGGTGGGTGGCATTTGGGCATAATAAGCCACCGAGTCATTGCAAATGGCTGCACTGCACAACCAAGCTTCATCAGCGGTGGAGGACCTCTCAACCAAGCCATAACTACTCCTCCGATTAGCCAACAAAAGTAGCAGAGACGCCAATCTACGCTCGGGTCTACCAAAGTCAGCAGGGAGTCTCAAAAGAGCCACTTATGGGGTCAATGGGTTCAAATGCGAAGGCTGACTCAAAATGTATGCTAATTTGTCCTCCACGTCAAGCCAAAAAAGCATTAATGGCTGGGCAAAGCCAGGCCAAATGGCTGTTAGCCAGGCTAACAGCTGGTGAGAGAGGCTGCTGAGGCTATGCGCTTCTCTGGCTTTTAATTTTAAACATTTTAGAAATATCGCGCTGTGTTTTTGATTTTACTTTGCCTTATGTATTGTTTGTTAAATTGTTGACCTGCTAACAATTTAATATCTACTTGCCTCTGATCGCCGCTCCTCGGCGCAACGCTTCTCTTTTACATCACTATACCTAGGCTCCAGGCACCGATCCGCCACGGCTTGTGCCGTTTGCAGCGGCGGTGGCCACGTGAGCACGAAATCCCTTCTCCGCCCCCACATCCTCACTTCCGCCCTGCTGGCCGATTGGCAGGTCAGCGGGCTAGTGTTTCTCTTCTTCCTGGTACTTAATGACGCAATGGCGTAAGCGCAGCGGACGAGCGCAGCGGGAGCGCCGACTTCGCGCCAAAGTCGTGCCAAAGTCCTGCCCGTCTGCGCCCATCCGCGCCAGGCCGGGACCAGGGCCATACCACCATGCCCATCTGCTCATTTACTCTTCGCAAGTATTACATTCTTTACATACCGGCTATTCACTTGATCCCGCCACACTTGCATGTATCACAGCACATGGTATTGCCCGTTCTAGCCCCCTCCAGCCCGGTCTCAGACCTGCTTCTTTTATCACTACACCGCCTGTTCCTAGCCCACGCGTCCCTATCCCTATCCCTGCCACTTCTGCTTTTTTGCTGAATACCAGATCCGCAGTGCGGCACCATACTGACATCTTCCATCTGCTGGACACTGAGAGCCCTGACTTGCTCTTCCTAACGGAAACCTGGTATCGCCAGGACTCTCTTCCTGATGTCCTGGCGGCCGTTCCCCCCTCGTATTCTGCCCTCCGTGCTGACCGTCCAAACGGGAAGACGGGGGGTGGAGTTGCTCTAATAGCGCGTGAGGGGCTACAATTTCAGACGCTGGCTTCTTCCACCTTGCCAACGTCAGACTGTTTAGTGGTACGGTCTGTTTCCTTTAAAACCCCTCTTACCTGTGTTTTGGTCTATCGTCCTCCCCAATTTTCCCCTGGTTTTATTATTTCATTTCAGGAACTCCTAGGCACTCTGTCCATCAATAATGCCTCAGTGCTAGTCCTTGGAGATTTTAACTTTTGGCCCGGCGATCCTGCTGAGGATGCAACATCCAAAGATTTTACGGCATTACTCCTTAGCCTGAACTTTTTGCAACATGTCCACACTCCTACACATAGGCAGGGGCACATACTTGATCAGATATGGACCCTTAACATCCCCATCTCGGCGCCCTCGGTACTGCCATGCGCTTGGTCGGACAACCATCTCTTGTCCTTCTCGTTGGCCCTTAACACCCCAGCCCCTCCACGCCATCCCAAAAACATTTGGACCCGGAATTGGAGTCGAGTTGACATCCCCACCTTGTGCAGCTCACTCCGCTCTTCCCTCCCGGCCCTAAAGGGTCTGGCTCTACATTCCCAGGTCACCACATTGGACAATTGGCTTGTCAAAACCTGCGACCATATAGCCCCATTTAAGCGGGTAACTATCAACCATGTTCACAATGCCAATAAGTGGTTTAGTCCAGCCCTAAAAGCCAAGAAACTTATAGTGCGACAAGCCGAACGTGCATGGCGCCGTGTTTACTGTCCCTCAGCTAGGCAGCTTTATGTCACAGCTCTCTCTGAATACAAGTCGCAAAAAAAGACTACTTCTCTGGACGCATTATGGCGGCTGAGAACCAGCCACGAGAGATCTTCGCGATGGTCCATGAGTTGGCCGCCTCTGACAGGACCCAGTCAAAAATTCCCCCTTCACAGACTTTGTGTAACTCCCATAACGAGTTTTTTATAGAAAAAGTGGCTACCATTAAGGTTAATATTCCCCCCCCTCACCCTCTTTCTGTGAGTGTCCCATTCCCACCAATAGCCAGTCTTTAGCCCACATTCCCCCTCTGACTCTGGACTCACTTCCCCCTCTTCTTAGACGGGTGAAATCTGGCTCCCCCGCTGACACCTGCCCAGCACGTATACTATAGATTGTCCCTCTCCCGCCCTTACCCTACTAAACAATTCATTTGAACAGGGCATTGTCCCCTCTTCCTTTAAGGCTGCTACGATCATCCCCATTCTAAAAAAACCCGGGGCAGACCCCGGTGCCCCGGCCAACTATCGGCCAATTTCCCTCCTTCCTTTTTTAGGGAAGATTGCTGAATCCCATCTTACTCAGGTCTTAAGCTCCTTCATTGAGAGCAGCAAGTATCTCGCCCCCTGCCAAGCAGGCTTCCGCCCCCGCCATTCCACAGAGAAGGTGGTCATTTCAGTCCTGGACCGACTCAGGGAGGGATTGGACTCCAGCGTGCCTCAGGCCCTCGTTTTATTAGATCTGTCCGCCGCCTTTGACACGGTGGACCATTCAATTCTTTTGCGCCGTGTCAAGTCGGCGGGCATCGAGGGCTCCCCTTTGGCCTGGCTGGAGTCCTTCCTTTCCGATCGCTCCCAGGCTGTCCACCTGGCAGAATTCACTGCTCCTTCTCGTAGAATCACTTGTGGGGTTCCCCAGGGCTCTTCCCTTTCCCCTCTACTTTTTAATTTATACATTTTCCCTCTTCTCTTTGCTTTGCAGCACATGGAGGTCGTGGTGTATAATTATGCCGACGACCTCCAACTTATTTTTGATTTGTCCCCGACCTCGCCAGGTCAAACCGGCTTCCAGTCCGTGATGCTATTCATCCGTGAATGGATGAATACGAACCATCTTAAACTAAATCCGGACAAAACGGAGCTGGTTTTGACGGGCGGTATCGGCAATCCTTGGTCACCTCTTCTCTGGCCACCATCCTTGGGTGCCCCCCCCCACTCCCTCCCCATCAGTTAAAACGCTGGGCATTATTCTTAATCACCAACTCACACTTCATTCACACATTAGCTCAGTTGTTTCTTCTTGTTTTTTTTCTTTACGGACCATCAGGAAAATATCCCGTTTCTTTTCTGTTCCCGCCCTTAAATTGATTATAATGGCCATGGTTTTGTCAAAAATTGATTACGGGAACATCGTTTATAATGGTGCTCCCACATATGCCCTTCACCGCCTTCAGCTGGTCCAGAACCAGGCAGCTCGCCTGGTTTATGGCCTGGCTAAGTCACACCATTCCACCCCTCTCTTGAAAGCCCTTCATTGGCTTCCTATTAAACAGCGGGCACTGTTTAAATTGGGATGCCTTACTTTTCAAGCCCGAGCGGGCACTGCCCCGGCATTTATCAATTCTGCTGTCACGAACTACTGCCCGCCGAGAGCTCTTCGTTCCTCTTCCCTGGGCTTGCTGGCAGTACCACGCTTTAAGAAGAAAAGAGCTGGTGGTCAGAAATTCTCAGTTCTGGCCCCCACCTTCTGGAATGCCCTCCCACCTTCAATAAGACTCTTGCCCTCCTATATGGAATATCGTAGGGCCTTAAAAACCCTTTTGTTCCAGCAAGCGTTTAACTGCTAGCCTACTGTTCTCTGCCTGCTTGTTCTTGCCACTGCTGCCTTTAAGCACCAAGAAACTGCCAAGTACACGAGCGCTCTATAAATGCTTTTAAATTCAAATTCAAATTCAAATGTAGGACTCCCGCTGGATTGGTTACGCATCTTTAGCACTGAGCATCTGAGGTTGTGTCAAATTTAGATATTAATTTAGGAGTGCAGTACAGACGGTTAAGAGACCTGAAATGCAAATGTTTATGCTTGTAGTACAAAGAAATCAGCTTTAGCTAAGCATATCAATACAGCCATGTTTTTTAAGGATCTCTTATACGAGATAAGGCTCCCATATTCAGATGGGTTGATGTATCCTATAAAGTAATGCAGCTTACAGGCGTTCATGCAGACTAGAAAAATGTTGAAATGAAGACAATGTAGTGGCGCTGTATTTCCTAAGAAACAAAAATGAATGCTGTTTCTTACCTCTTTGAGAAGAGAGCACGCTAACATTACAATATCCTTCAAAGAGGAGTCACGGAATGAGGTAGCTATTTTACGATGTTTCGACGACGGCCTTGAATAATCAACCTAAAAATTAAAATATTGAAAGAATTAGAATAAAAATGAATGCATTCGCAATACAATGACGAAAAAATCATAGAACCAAGTATATCTTCGGTATTTGAAGAGATTATCGGTGAAGTTAGACGTCTGCAAAATCCTTTCAAATAAGTCTTTCTTGGTAGACTCAAAAAAGAGCAGCATGGTGTACAGATGGAAGAAGAAAATGGTACTTATCTGTAACTGTGGTTCTCCAGCAATTTAAATAGATGTTTGCTCTGGATATTCCTCGGAATTTTTGTTTAATACATTTTGCCTAGCATTTGTGAATGAACACCAAGAGATTAGAGAGGACAAGCAAACTCAACATGAAGACCATGTGTGAATATAAGGCGGAAGGCATAACTTCACAGTAATATTTTAAATGAGAACATTTGAAGACTATTTCTTTGCAAAAAAAAAGAGTACTACAACAAATAAAATGCTTTCAAACAGATACTCACATGGTTTCACTTGGAGAACACTAGAGACTCAATCAAAAACCCCCAAACTTGCACATTGGGTAAATGCAGTCAGGGTTCGGTAAATAACACGTGATAAATAACACTGATTATCAGTTTTTACCACATACCGTAGGATTGGTATTTAACACAGGTGAAATGTGTGCTAATTACCGCATGTGGTAAATAGCATACCCAATAAATAGCAAAGGCACAACATATAAGGAAAGGCTAATTTTCCTGGAATGAGTACATAAATCCCTAGAGAGCGGAAACATCCACAACAACACACAGAAGGAACTCATGACACCCCCAAAGTAAAATTCCTTCCTATGTGAAAGTGTACAGGTATTTATTTTGTGGGGACAAAGCACATTGAAACAAGACACACTAAATCCATTGCTATCCTCTGATATTGCTGTCATCACAAGCATAAACCTGCCAAGATCTTCGATCATGGATCCCAACACTGATAGGAAGTACACGTTTACGGATCCTGAGCTGCAGGTTCTGACCAAGGAGGTGGTGATACATCATGATTGTCAAACGTAACAAGTTATGTTGAAGATGCAGCCACAAAAAAAAAAAAAATGCCAATGCAATGGATGGAAATAATAGACAAAATCAATACTTTGTCAACATTCCCACATGGTGTTAAGAACATTAAAAGCAGGTCCCAAACCTTGAGATGCAAGGTACTTCAGTTAGTTGACAAGCACAAACACTAACAAATGTCTAGTGTGGAAGATGTGAAAGAATGTTCATGGTCAGAAGAATCGAAAGTAAGAGATATAAGAGTTGTAATGGAAGTACATGTGATTGTTAAAAAGATGACTCGCTGAGAAACCTCATCATTGTGACATGGATCCATGTATGTGATGTCATGGGGGCTAATAACTCTCTAATGGTGCTGTTGACATGTATTGAGATAGGACTTCAACAACCATAATGCACTGTAATCTTGATGAGTGGTTGACTTGTCTTCTCAGTAAGATGCGAGTGAAGTGGAATGGAAGTGTGAGATGCTGCAATCAGCGTGTGGGAGTTTCACCTATGCATGACTGTTTATGTAGGTCTAAGCCTGTGTGCAGCTGTGTGCGTGATTTTATTTTTTCTCCCAAACAGGGCTTGTGCTGTGGGTTTTTTTTATGCATTATTGTGTTTATATTAGCTTTTTTGTACCATCTTACAGCTTTTCTTTCATTACCTAAACTTTCAGGAATTTTTACCACCTGCTTTTGACTAGAGGTATTTTAATGTGATCATTTCCACTTGTAACTGGGTATTATTTGCCACATGTTATCATTTGCATTAGGTAAATATCACACGCGGTAAATAGTGCACGTGGACTACAGACATGTGGTATTTAGCAGATGTGATAAATACCACATGGAGCTTTGAACTTGTGATCAGACGAGTCTGAAAATGCATGTGCTATTTACCCTGGTGTGCTGCAATTACCACAACACCTAACTCATATCAGGGCCTACATAGTGCCCCCAAATCATTAAAGGATTTCCACTGTTCTGCAGACGACCATGATTCCATCCTGTAACCAGTATCACTTCTGGAAACAATAGAACTCTTAGATTCTGATATAGAATCTCCTTCCACTCGGCTGCCGGGCTCAGAATCCCATAAAAACACCATCCTGTAAGACTGCCAGAAATCTGGCAAGACTTTTCTCACCAATCTCTTTGCTCGTAAGCAGAATAAGAAATATTCTGTGCAGCATGACATGATTCCATTAAGGATTCACCTTAAAGTTAGAGAGCAACTTCACATTGCATGCAATTACAACGCTGTAATTACAACGACCGCGTTGTTACATTGCATTCAAATTGCCTCGCAAGTCACTACAACGACTTGTGGTAGGGGGCAGAAGGTGTTGGATTTACAGTGCAACACCTTCCCTGATGTTGCAAAAACTGGAGTAGGAATAGGAATAGTAAATTATAATATTCCTAAATCCAGCGTGTTGTAATGGCATGCGATGTATTACATACATTCTAACAACATATATTCATTCTGAGGTGACCAGGATTAGTTGAACTCAGCCCATCCCCACATTATGTAGGACTTTCACATAAGCGGGATCAGTGAGAATGCATAAAGCAGACCTGGTGACTAATTGGCTCTAAAGAAAAATCCTATTCCAAAGGAAGTGTGGTACACAACACTGTGAAAGATTTATTTTCTGGGTTGTGGTGAACAGTCCACATGTGGGCGTCACTAACTCCAGAACATCATGTCCACAATATTTGTGGTAGTTTTCCGACACATGATCTTCAAGTAAGTGACAATGTAAAACTTCTGCCCACTCGTTCAGTGACCCCAAAAGATGGACTGCTACTGGAAAGATGTAATTCTGCCTGACTGCCCTCTTAACACAGGGTCCAGGACCCCACACCATCCTGTCTAATGATATATTTAATGGGGTTTGAACTGTCCGATAGTTTTGCATTGTACTCCTGGGTATGGAGGAGAAGACGACCTTCAGAGCCATGTGAACTGCTTACAGCTCCAAAATGTTTATGTGTAGCCGATGCTTCAACACGGACAAAACTGCTGGGCCAAAATGTCACTTACATATGCCCACAAGTCCAACAAATAGGCATCCATGGCCATTGTAACCTGTTGATGAGGGGATGGAATGGGAAACCTACAGTGAGGTTGAATGGGCTCTTCCACCAGTGTAGTTCTGGAAGACCAGACTGAAAAATACGAACCACAGTCAAAAGGCTCCCCAGGCTCCACTGAAAGGCCCTCATAAGCCATCTGGCATACCGCATCAACAGAAAGCAAAAGCATAAAGTCTAAGAGGCATGGACTTGTAGAACAGAGATGTGAACGTGATTCAGAATTATATCCTGAAAAAGTCTTCCTGTAGATAGAGCCCAGCATTGGACCTAGGAAGGTCAGCACCTGGTGGGGATGAAATAGGACTTCTGGACATGGTTGTGAAGTCTGAGTCATGCAGGTGAGTTATGGTGCACTGAAGAGGTATCAAGGCTATTGCAGAACAGTCTGGCCTTCATCACAGTCGTCCAAGTATGGTAATGCATTGACCCGTGACCTTCTGAGTGAAGCAGCTACAAAGGCCAACATTTTGCTCAATACTTGTCAAGCCAAAAGATAAAACCAAAAACTAGAAGTGTTGAGACCCTGAAGGTGAAGCAAAGTAGGCATTCTGACGGGTCAGTGACACCATCTTATACCTTTCATTGTGGTTAGGCAGAGCCTGACTCATGGAAAGCATTTTGAATCTGCCCTGCAGAATAAAGTGTTGAAAAGATGAAGATCCAGGATGGATCTGAGGCCTAGTCTTTTTTTGGGAAAGTAAAATCCTGTGTCCCTCCTCTGCTGAAATCGACTAGATTCGCCCTTTACCTCATCACTGATTTCCTTGTAAGCACTCTGTGTTGTTTTGAGGAGGTGCCTGGCTCCCACACTGCTGGGCGCCATATTGAAAGTGACTATTTGCCTTTTTGATGAGATTATATTTTAATGTTCGCACGTTTATTTTAATTAACGTTCTGTTACCAGTATTCATTCCCTCATAGGAGAGCCTGTGAGGTTTTGCGGGGTTACAGGACCCTGGTTTTGCACCCTTTTAGTATCGCCACTTATTTTTAGGCTCCTTCTGCAAGCACCGATATTTTTGACACGCACCCCTCGTATGGAGAGTTATTTAAAGCCATTATCTGCGCATCTGCACAGCTTTGCTGAGCATGACTGGATTCGCCCTTTACCTCATCACCGATTTCCTTGTAGGCACTCTGTGCTATAGGCACGATGTGCTGGTTGCGGGAAGATGCTTGGCTCCCACATTACTGGGCACCATATTGAAAGAGACTGTTTTCTTTTTGACGATGTTTTGTTTTAATGTTCACACGTTTATTTTAGTTAACTTTCTGTTACCAGTATTTATTCCCTCATAACCTGTGAGGGTTTGCGGGGTTGCTGGACCCTGGATTTGCAGCCTTTTAGTTGTGCCACCTGTTTTTAGGATTGCGCTGCAAAGGGTGGAACACCACTGATAGTTTGAGGTGTTGGCGTTGCAAATAATAATGCAACGCTAATAGCTCATACATTCAGGAATGCGAGACCTTGTGCATTGCATATGCTTGTGTAGTGAGCCAGGAACCAACATTGTATGTCTCAGTGCAGTACCGCAAGCTGTTCCTAGAGGTCCCTAGTGAGCAAGGATCCAGCACTGCATGTCTAGTTGTAGTACCGTAAGCTGCTCCTAGGGTAAAACACCTTCACTCCGCATTTTTTATTCTGCATACCGTCACTCTGCATACCTTCACTCCGCAAGTACTATTACTCCGCATTACTATTATATCGCAAACCATTACAACTTATATGCTTTTACCACGCATGCTTTTACAACGAAATTTGTTTTAAAAGCATGAATGGTAAAAGCATATGTTTTTTAATTTTAAGTTTAAGGTATGTATATGGTTTTAGTTTGGGGGTGTTGTGGTATATGTTTTAGGGGTTCAGGGGTATTTTAAGGGTTAAGGGATAGGTTTGGGTATTGGGGTTCAGGGGTATTTTTAGATTTGAGGGTAGGTTTGGGTTTTGGGGTACAGGGTTATTTTTAGGGTATAGGGCTAGCGTTTGGTTTTGGGGTACAGGGGTATTTTTAGGGTATAGGGCTAGTGTTGGGTTTTGGGGTACAGGGGTATTTTTAGGGTTCAGGAGTAGGTTTGGGGTTTGGGGTACAGGGGTGTTTTAGGGTTCAGGAGTAGGTTTGGGTTTTGGGGTACAGGGGTATTTTAGGGTTCAGGGGTAGGTTTGGGTTTTGTGGTACAGGGGTGTTTTTAGGGTTCAGGGGTAGGTCTGAGTTTTGGGGTACAGGGGTGTTTAAAGGTTATGGGGTAGGTTTGGGGGTACAGGGGTGTTTTTAGGATTCAGGGTTAGGTTTGGGTTTTGGGGTACAGGGGTGTTTTTAGGGTTCAGGGTTAGCTTTGGGTTTTGGGGTACAGGGGTGTTTTTAGGGTTCAGGGTTAGTTTTGGGTTTTGGGGTACAGGGGTGTTTTAGGGTTCAGGAGTAGGTTTGGGTTTTGGGGTACAGGGGTATTTTAGGGTTCAGGGTTAGGTTTGGGTTTTGGGGTACAGGGGTATTTTAGGGTTCAGGAGTAGGTTTGAGTTTTGGGGTACAGGGGTATTTTAGGGTTCAGGGGTAGGTTAGGGTTTTGGGGTACAGGGGTGTTTTTAGGGTTCAGGGTCAGGTTTGGGTTTTGGGGTACAGGGGTATTTTTAGGGTTCAGGGCTAGGTTTGGGTTTTGGGGTACAGGGGTGTTTTTAGGGTTCAGAGTTAGCTTTGGGTTTTGGGGTACAGGGGTGTTTTAGGGTTCAGAGTTAGGTTTGGGTTTTGGGGTACAGGGGCATTTTAGGGTTCAGGGCTAGGTTTGGGTTTTGGGGTACAGGGGTATTTTAGGGGTACAGGGGTATTTTTAGGGTTCACGGATAGGTTTGAGTTTTGGGGTACAAGGGTATTTTAGGGTTCAAGTATAGGTTTGAGTTTTGGGGTACAGGGGTATTTTTAGGGTTCAGGGCTAGATTTGGGTTTTGGGGTACAGGGGTGTTTTTAGGGTTCAGGGTCAGCTTTGGGTTTTGGGGTACAGGGGTGTTTTAGGGTTCCAGAGTAGGTTTGGGTTTTGGGGTACATGGGTATTTTAGGGTTCAGGGTTAGGTTTGGGTTTTGGGGTACAGGGGTATTTTAGGGTTCAGGGCTAGGTTTGGGTTTTGGGGTACAGGGGTATTTTAGGGGTACATGGGTATTTTTAGGGTTCAGGGCTAGGTTTGAGTTTTGGGGTACAGGGGTATTTTAAGTGTCAAGATGGGTTAGTGTTTAAGGGTACTGGGGTATTTTAAGGAAAAAGAGTGGGTTAGTATTTTGGGGTGCAGGGGTATTTTAAAGGTCCAGGGTGGGATTATTTTTTAGGGTAAAAAGGGTATAAAAAAAAAAATATATATATATATATATAATTAATTAATATATATATAAATAAATATTATTTACATAAATATATGTATATAGATACACACACACACACACACACACACACATATATATATATATAGCGAGTATTTTTACTGTTTATAACTTTATCATACATGCCTTTGCGTTGTAAAGGCATGCGTGGTAAAGTTATTTGCGGGCAAAAAATGTGCGAAATGATGGTACTACGGAGTAATTGTATCCACGTTGTTATAAATGCGGAGTAATGGTATGCAGAGTGTTCGTTTGCGGGATATCATCATATATTCGCTCCTAGAGGTCTCTAGTGAGCAAGGCGCCAGCACTGCATGTCTACAAAGTTGGAGTTATTGGCATTATAAATGGCAATGTTTTTTACCTACCCATGCTGCAGAGTTCAGTAGCATATGTTGCCAAAGGGGGGCCTCTTTTGGTCACATATGGTACAGCACCCTGTAGAAGATATGGTAATTCCACTCTACCTATAATGCATTGCACATTCAAATAGCTATGTCTATGTATACAATTAGTAGCTTTAAAATGTGACAAAAGAATTATTACATTAATTTCGGATTAGGTTGTACTCAGTGTGGAGCGGATGAAGGGAAATTTATAGACGGTCTCATATAAATGTGAGATGTTCTAGTGAGTGAAGTAACCACTGCCAGCCTAGCTTAGGACCAAGTGTGTGTCCTGTCTGAAGCCTTTTAAGAAAATATTGCCTTGAAACTGTAATTAAAACCTAGGGGGTAACAACACATCTAACAGGAGGTGTCCTCATGGGAGGTTAAGGTTACAAGGAGAGACAAGGCGGGACTAAGGAGGGACTACTAAGCTTATTGACCAATGTAAAGCCACCATTTAACAAAGGACAGTGGCCAATTAAAAGGATGGGTGGAAAGTGGGCGGAGGTTTATGCTCCATATCCAGAATACAGCATTCACAAAGAGATGATGGATGGAGTGCTGGAAGTTTTCAGACACTGACCCCCAGTCACAGATCTGGGTTGAATCAATCATCATTCTTTAGCTCACTTCACCACCCCAGTTCAGACCCAGCCATATGCAAATCCGTCTTGACCCTGTGCCTCATGGGAACAGTCCAGACAGAACTGCCAAGCCAGGTTTCCCTGGACCGTAAACGGGTCCTAGGATTTTTGTTTCCACTCCAGGCATGACCTGGCTAGGCAGTTCGGACTGGACTGTTCCCATGAGGCACAGGGTTAAGACTGATTTGCATATGGCCAGGTCTAAACTGGGGTGGCATGGTGAGCAAAAGAATGATGGATTTTAGTCAGATCTCTTGACTGGGGGTGAATGTTTTGATTTGTTCTGCATTCCGTCCATCAATTGTGTTTCATATCCTGAATACAGCATGTCTCGAAGAGACAGCGCAAGCGCTGCCTAGGCGAGACCTAAAACGGGGGGAAGGGTGCTTAGCCATATTTCATAAAGATTCTCTTATGGACAAATCTGACAGCTTCATCTCCGGATTGCAAATCTCTTTCTGTTTTGAGCTCACAAAAAAACAATATTTCAAAGGACTGCTCATATACAGCCCGCCCGGCCCTAGGAAGTAATTTTGGAAAGTACTTTGGTTCACAGTTTGAAGCCGGTGTATGCGCTAAGATTTCACCATAATAGGTGATTTTAATTTTCATCTTGAGGCCATCACACACAAAGAGACAATGGCTCTTCTGGAAACTATGAGTGCAGTAGGCCTCTTGCAAGTACTACACAAGTCCGCCCATCGGCAGGCCATACACTAGATGAGATTTCTCAAATAATCCCCAAATTATATTCAAGGATATCCTGCAGCTTCCTGGTCCGACCATCATGCAATTATCTTTTAAATTAGTATTTCACAGCTATTCCAATCTAGAAAATGTGTGTAGTAGTCCAACCAGTTTTTGTGCCTGGAACAAAATAGATAGCCTTCGGGGCAAAGAGGGTCCGGGCATGAAAGTTTCCAAGTTCAGGCTTAGAATCTATCACTTCTTACAACTGCCACTCAATGCAGTGGTATAAGTTAACATACTACTAGAATAGGTTGCAACATTCGCATTGTAAAGAAATACATTGTTTTAAATTTCGAAGTGCCTTTATCAATTATGTACTAGACTCTCTGAACCAAGCAACAGCATAGCCCTTATTCTCTTCCTCCTGAAGCCAGCGCGGAAGGTCGGCGCTGCTCATGGTGATACTGCACCAGCCAAATGGAACAACAAATGGTTTTGAAGCGAAAGTGATCTAACTAAGCAAGCTTTACAACCATTATTTTTCCTAGAAGCACAGTATGTATGTAATGTGGCCATCATGGCCCCCAGAAACCAAACTGGCCCGCTCCTTCCCAGTCTGCCAGAGAAACGCTTGATGGCCGATTGGGCGAGACTGGGCCTGGAAGAGACCAGGATTTCCATCACATAAATTACAGAAAAATCTAATTTTGGATGCATAATTTGACATGTGCAAAACATTCTGGGCGAGAAAACGTTCTGGGATTTAGGCAAGCCAAACCATCCCACTGTTTACGTTTTATAAATGATAGAAGATGGGTGTCGCCAGGCGCAAGGACAGGCTGGGCTGCAACCCAATCTTTGTTTTTTTGTTCTAGACACTAATCCTTGGGCCAGAACTCAATATAGGATACATGGTCCTTGTTTGCTCTGCACACTACACTGAAGAAGATGCGCCCGGTGGACACCAGGACAGTGGGAAGATCACAAAAAAAATGCTGTCAGAGTATTCACAGAATCTGACAGTTCACCACTGTGCTGAGGAGAGTGCATTAGAGCAAGAAAGAGACAAAGGTTGAAACTATGTCTTTGTTTTTCACTGGAGGTGGACCAGCCGTGCTTAGAAGAGTGGGGTGCTTATGGGGATCCTTAGGGGACACACTTACTGTGAACCTCTTGACAGGTTTTTAGCCTCTTTGCCCACGGAGTTAATACGTTGCTGGGGCAACGGCATAGTGTAAGGCACAAGGAGCAGGCGCAAACGTCTGTCGAGACCCTAGTGCACTTTCTATAATATTGTCATTGGTGCCCAATGCAATTTCTGCGTCACTTCAAGGAGGGCAGCTTGAGGGTAGGTTCCCAAATCTGCCTATCCAGAGGGATATAAAGACTGGACTGCCTTTATGGCTGGTGGAGCAGGCCATTGACAGGATGTTATGGCCACTACTACAAACAATCTTGGTGTCTAGTGGGCTTCCGCCCCTCTGGGGCAGGCAAATCAGGAGTAAACGCTCCAATATTCCTTGCCCAGAAGGGTAGAAAGACTGCTGGGGTTCGTGGGGTGCCTCTGACACTTTTCTCAGCTCCCGAGGTTAATTGTAGCATGCACAGGCATGAACAGGAAGGCTTCAAGAGTGAGCGAAGAAGGGGAGGGAAGGGGGATGGGAAAGTTAGCAAGACAGTGGGAGAGAGAGAAGAAGAGATGAAAGAATAGGAGAGAGAGAGAGAATGAATGAATGAATAGGAAAAGATTAGGCGAGGAGACTAAAGGAGTGGGCTGGTTTGAGGATTTTTGCCAAGGCTGCTTTTTGTTCCCTAGTCTTGACCTGACTGGGTCTGTGCCCAGTGTAGAGAAAGGAGTGAAAAGAGAAGGAGCCAAAAGGCACCCTCCACTTACACTATCCAAAGTGATGACATCAGACCGCCATGCACGCTGATCTTCATTCACAGCAAAAAATAAATTCTCAAGCTTCTGGGGAAGCTCTTCCGCTGAAGCTCTTCCCCAGCAGCCAAAGGGAGGCGCTCTAAAAGCTAAACCCTCTGGTGCAAGCACCAAAGCGATTCCCTGCTTTAGGGGGATGATGTGATGTTCACTTCCACAGCACTGTAAAGGTAGTGTGGAAGATGCTGAGTTAAAGGGGTTACATCCAGAATCAAAGGAATTGCAGAAACATCCAGGCGTAGTGGGTATTATGGTTAGAGATGGAAGCAAAGGGCATTTTGGAGGGGAGCGATGAAAGGAGGAGAGAGTCGGTGTTTGGGGAACAAGAGAATAAAAAGAAAAATGAGAATAGGGAAAGAGGATTAAAGTCAATATAGTGTTTAAACAGGTTATTAGGTGTTTGTGGAATTGAAGGAGGTCTTCAAGAAATCAGAATCCTTCAGGTTAGCAGTTCTAGAAACATGATGCTGCACCAGAGAAGGACTGAGTGGCAGCTCAGAGTCTTTCAACATCTTGGTTTCAAGTCAGAAGATCTCCTTACGTTGCTTCTAGATAGCCCTGGAGATTGTTAAGGCAATTGACAAGTGTGCTTGTTTTTGACTGTGAACAGATTTCACCATGATGCACACAAGTTTGAATGTAATACTGGCTTCAACTTGAAAGCCAGTCTAAGTCACATTAAGTAAGTGTGATGCAGTGCGCTGATTGGAGGTGCCGTTCTTAATAACGATATATTTAACATGCTTATTGTGTCGATGTATACATTTAAGGGGGCGATATTCCTAAAGATATTCAGATTATGGGGTCGATTCCGATCCGGTAAAACCCCCGTCCGTACGAATCGTATCCGGAGCCGTTTCGATCCCGATCGGCCGACCCGGACGCGAATCGTACGGTACACGTCGATTTGTACGGAAAAGCGCACGATCACCTACACATCGTACGGCGCGTACCCCCCATGATCGCAGGGGTACGCGCCGTACCCCTGTGATCATGCGGGGTACGTGCCGTACCCCTGTGATCATGCGGGGTACGTGCCGTACACCCACCGTACATGGGGTACGGTGCGTACCCCATGTACGCTGGGTGTACGGCACGTACCCCGCATGATCACAGGGGTACGGCGCGTACCCCTGCGATCATGGGGGGTATGTGCCGTACCCGGGGGTGGCGTTCCGTACCTGTTTCGGCGCGAACTCTGCGTTTACGACTGTTTTCGGCTCCCGTAGGAAAAGGGTCGTACGGCGCGTACCCGACACGAATCGTACTTGCTGGGTCGTAAAAACCAGCCGCGAACCGTAGTGATGTCGCGTACAGCCGGTTCCGAGTGAAACTCGTACGGAGATTTGAGTCGTACGGAGTCCTGTACGACTCGTACGGAGTTTGGCACCTGGTACGGATCGTACTTCGTCGTACGTACGGGACGTCTACGGGTACGATTCGTATGGGGAAAAAACTCTCCGTACGACGATTCGGAGCGCATTTTACCGGATCGGAATCGACCCCTATGTGTTTTCTAAATTATCTATTACTTATATATTAAATTGAAGTATAGAATGAGTTCCCCAAACTAAAGGTGTGTAGGCCAAAGTTAGTTTGCAAGCGTGAATGGGTGGCTGGGGAACTTCGTAATTCGCCGTAAATAAATAAAAGTGAAGTGGAAGGACAGTGGAGAAACTAAAAACGTGAAAAAGATGGCTACTGACCTGTTAGATTCTTGGATTTGTTGTAGGGGTAGGAGAAAAAAACTAGCAATGAAATGGATGAACTTAAAAATATAACCAACACTCTAGTTAAGAACACAAAGTATTTCCCAACTGCCAATTATCAATATTAAAAGTATAAATGGTCACCATAAATAGGCTGTGGAGGGCGGGGATGGTCGCAACACCACTTTGTCTTCTTTGTTCTGCCCACCAAGGGGACTTTTTCCACACTACTTGGCAACGTAGTGGTCTTGAGGTGTTCGGGCCCGGGGTTTATGCATGCCTGGGGGCATTCTTGGTTGGACACTTCCCTGCGTCCCTAGACTTGTACTGCTCCACACTGTAGCAGATGGGGACCGTGACAGATAGGGGAGCCCTGCTGTGGCATGGTCATTGCTATGCATGGCTTGGCACAAATGTGGAAGAGTTTGAAGACCCTTCTTTGGAGAGGTGGAAGATGAGTATTGATCGCTGAATGAGTTTATAGAGCTCCATAATGCGTGCAAGGGGTTGCCCATACAAACATTGTAAAATCTGGAGGGAATGCGGTCAGTTCTTCGGCATCCAGATGCACCCCTGTGGGATAGGGCATGGGTTCATGGGTGATAGTTGGTGAGTTGCGAATGGAGCAAAGGGCCTGGATTGAGGCAGAATCCAGGGGGTGGTGCTCATAATGGACTGGGACAAATGTAAGGGGCAGTTGCAGATGCACATAATAAGGTGGGCATAGAAGATGTTTACTATGTATACCAGGATCATTTGACTGTAAACCTTTGTTTTCTCATTACTAATATACAAATGCTAACAACATGTTTTATAACACCAATAAGTGCACATGGGCAAACCTTTACTTTCACTAGTTTGGACCATACATACCAAGTTCATTTCCTGAGTCAGTTCTGAAAGAATCATTACTCCAATTACACAGTGATCCACAGTGCCCTGTAAAAAAAACAAGATATGCTAAATTAGGTCTACAAGCAACCGATGGCTTTGAAACTTGCAGGTATTTTGATGAAAGTAGCCTTTTGGAAGTTGTGTATGTCATTTTGTGCATTGCTTGGTGTGCGGCCAAGTACACTGCATGCAGGTGTGCCTCATTTATTTATTGAACCATTACTGCTATCACATTAGTTCTGATCTGAAAAGTTCAATAAGTCAGTGGAGAAGAAACCAGAGCGTCAAGCATGATTTCTGGTGGCTAGGGGGAAGAAAATATATCTGGAAAAGCAACACATTACTTTACTTCAGGTTCTTGTTTTCACAGATTTAAACGCAATCTCACGCTTGCAAGTATACTGAACACTCCCCGAAAAACCCTAAGGTAAAGCGCAGTAACGGTTATTCTTTGGGCATGGTATCTCAAGGTATGTTTAACAAAAACTTGAGAAAATCTCTTACAAACCACAGCTGAAGTGCAGATATGGCTACAAACTAAACCTGAAAATCATGTGCTATGGTGAGGGCCATAATCCCGCACTCAAGCAACAGCTTTGCGGGCCATACCATCCACATTTAATGCAAACATCAAATCCAAATCAACCTGGACCTGAAAGAGCTAGGATAACTTCAGCTGTATGGACTACTCCTTTCCAATGTTTCCTGCACCATATTCACGAGTCAGCCTAAAGAAGCCATGCTCTGGGCCAACAAACTACCAATGGCAGAAAACTGCAGAATCACCAGGAGACAAGCCCTCACATTACTTTAAATTCAGAATAGTCATAAGCAGCAATATTGTACTCTCCAAGACTACGTAAACAAGAACTTGCAATGCAATAGGTTTCTCATTTGCTAGAGTTTAAGCTAATGGCATTTCAAATGACAATGCTTTTTATTTATGTGTTTTCAAAACCAACACATATATAAAAGGCATTGTCATTTATAATGCCAATAGCTCAAACTCTCGCAAATACGAGACCACTTTCCTAGTGGTCGCGCCACTTTCTTTAGACGCTGCTCACCGTATTCAGCTTACAGCAAGCCGCATCTAAAGAAAGAGGCGTGGCCACAATTAAAGTGAATGCAGGTCATGGGGTGCTTTGACCCAAAAAAAATAACATTTGTTCAAACTTTTTTTTGTTGGTAAAAGTGCTCAAGGTCGTGCTCTTACTTTAATGGGGTCCACGCCCCTTTCTTAAGACGTGGCTCGCTATAACCTGAATACAGAAGCAGCATCTAAAGAAAGGGGCTGGACCACTATTTAAGTGAAAGCATGGTATGGGGCTTTCACTGAAGAAAAAAAAAAAGTTTCGTAGCGGGCCCTTAAAGTTAAAGTGGACCGCGCTGACAAATTAAATAAATACATAAGAGCGCCCGCTATACTTGAAGCGGACCGGCTGCTAAAGTAAATAAATAAAAAAAAGCTACCGCTATAGTTAAAGCTCACCACCATTAGTAATTTAAATAAAAGTGGGCGGAGTATTGTTTGTAGGAAAGCACGTAGTGGGTTGAATAGGGGCAAATCAATGAAGAAAATGGTGCTCACAGTCTAGATAAAGCAGACTGTGTAACAACACAAGTAAAAAGTCCAGTCCTCATGGGAGGTTACAAATGCAGACAAGGCGGTACCAAGGAGGGTCTACTAAGCCTATTCATGAATGAAAAGCAACGATTTAGAAAGGACAGTAGCAAGAGCCAATTGAAAAGATGGGCGGGAGATGGGCGGAGCTTCAAGTCCCTACCTGAATACAGCCTGCTACGCAGAGCAGCGCATGCGCTGCCCAGTCTCGACCTAAATACCCTAACTCTGGCTGACATACTGTAAACTGAGGAAGGGCTGGAAACCTACAACTTCGGACAATTTATTCTCCAGCCCGTCTGATCCTGTGTGACCCAAAAGAATGTTAAAGTGACCTTATTCTGTTAACAGTATACACAACAGGCGTCACCCATAAACCTAAAAAAGATGAGGGTATAACTGAAGGATTTGTGCCCTGTGATGCGGCACTGCTTTTGGATGCAGGATTTATTCCCATGCTGTATATTAATTTTTTATTAAATATATCTGATTATCCTTTTAACAATTCTTGGCCATATCATTCTTTTTGACCTATTTGTTGCAAGATACAATACATGTTCATGGTATTGTACTAAATATATTATTGGATTTATGAATGATAACTTAAGGAGAATGTTGATGATATCATTTAATCTTTTAACACCACTCCTGTCTCCCCCACCTCCAAGTGCAAATCAAATATGAATGTGCATGGAATATTTTGTTCTTATTGCCACTTGAGGACTCGCTTGCCAAGAATCCAGCTGGGCTTTCCATTTCTGCCAGCAATACAAGGGTATCCTGTGCTTTCCTATGTGCAGGAGACACAATGGTCATATCCGGGCACTGCCCAGGCCAAGAGCAGGCCTGCTTGCGCCCATCAGAGTCCACAGGAGACGAGTACTGAAAAGGTGTGGTTCCCACCCAGCCAATAAGAAAAAAAAGATGTTAAGCACCCTTCGTGTGGGAAAGGAAAACCCATCCTTTAACCTTATCAAATCAAGTTCTTGACATTTCTACTGCTGCTATTAAGGAGAGAGTGGGGACTAGCGAAATTTCCCATATTTATCTCAAGTGTGATAATTTAAAGGCCAGATTATAGCATTTATGAACTCTGTTGTGGGTCGATTGGGAGCGAATGAGGGTCAAATCGGGACACTGATTGCAAATGCTGCTCATCACATGACTCGGACAAAATTCGCGCTTCCACTTTGACTCTGCAGGAATGGGCAAATTGTGGACATCACACTGGCACTCTAAGTAGGGCCAGTCCATATGTACATGAACTTGTACCATATATTCCCAAAACGGTCATATTCACATAATATGGAGGAAGCAATACAAGTATATCCCCAGGCCATCTGCAACTGATAAGCTCTCCATTTTGCACTTTCCACCCGAGGCAGCACTGTTTCTCATAGTGCTCAAGGGGCTCCACCCCCTTAGACTTCAACAGTTTGAGGGGCATAATCAATTGGTTAATAGGTTAATTCACTGGCTGAGGTGGAGACTAGGTAATAGCAAACTATTATATAACGAGATTAATATGGTGTGGAAAGTTCCTTGGTTAGTGGATATGCCAAAAACAGATGCAAATGATTGTGTTGCTATTAATTTCAAGAATTAGTTTGTTGTTCGTGATTTGCTGTTTAGGGGTAGTTATACTATTTTGGTCTGTAGCAGGATTGCGTCCCTCCTGTTTGTGTTTTTTGTTTTATAGACAAAGACCAACCATAATGGCTTCCGCCAATCCATTTAACAATTTGAAGGAGTCGACTCCACTGCTATCTTTTTCCATCCTAGTGGCTAAGAAATATGCCTCCCTGCCATAACATGAGCCTATAGTTGGACAAATAAGCACTTCAGAAACACCACACTTAATTGGATGGATGCGAGGACTAGATCCCCCAATGGCAAAGATGGCCTATCATGCACTGCTAAGCTTCAAAGTCTGGATGTTGATTCTATCTCTAAGTGTCTTACTATTTTATCATCCAAAGACAGTGTTTCAAGTAGACTAAGACCTCTTAACGATTTGCCTGATGTTGAATATTGACGTTTGGCTGGTTTTTATTTTAAGTTGTTGACATCCTCTCTTGCCATTTCTATAATAATAATTTTGATCCAAATAACATTGACATTATTGACTCTTTAATCAAGAAAATTGAGGGGGTTGCAAGCACATGACATGTTCTTGTGTCCTTGGCTTGGATGGAGGATTTTAACATTCGTCATTGTCATCTATCTGGCACAAGCTCCTGTGGAATAACTAAACTGACAGATAATTGTTTTAACTAATTTTCATCATTCAGCTTAAGGTGAAGCTTTGAACGCTCTTCTCCAAATACTGTTTACATGTTGTTTTCGATTCGCTTTCTAGCATACGGGTATTAAGGCCTACGTTCACTGGATGGACCATAGCAGTATAATTGATTTTATATTGATTTCAAGTGAAATGTTGGGGTGATTTACTGTTTATATGGTCATTGACAATGTACACAGGGACCATAATTTACTGCCAGGGAGCCCAGACGAAATCCATGTCAGAAATGGAGTAAGTGGATGATGGGGTAAAACCCTTCTCAAGCAGCAACCACAATTCTTCTCAGGGTGAAGTCAGAAGCAAACCCTAAATTAACCTGTGCTCAACCCTCAGGTAGCTTGGCACAGAGCAGTCAGACTAAACGTATAGGCAATGTGTAAAGTATTTGTACAATACTTTAAACAATAACATAGTGAAAACACACCACAAAAGGAGTCCACAACAGTATTAGAAAAATAGAGTGATGTTTAACAAATAGAACAAGACAAAAAGAACAAAAATCCAAGTAGAAGAACCAGAGATATTGAATTTTGAAGTATTTAGAGAAAATAGCACCAAAAGGCATAAAGCGCCAAATATGCATTTCTGGTCACGCTAAACCAGGAAAAGGCCGCAAGTTCAGAACAACCATGATGGACCACAGGCCAGTTACAGGGACACCGTTAGGCCTGAAGTGAGAATCTTAAATCCTGGGTTACGGAGCGTTGCATGGATCCATGTTGGGGATGTGTTGCGCAGCCGAGGCAATGCGTTGGTTCCGAGATGCTGAGAGGCTGCAGTGAGAGGTCCGGTTACGTCCATGTCAAGGACCTCACCGACAAGGCTTGCATCGAGCAGTGGTGGTTCCGAAGGCAATATGGACTGTCGTGCAATGCGAGTCTTTGCGACGGGCCTAATCCACGCAGCAGCGGGAATGGATCGGTTCTCCTAGGGTTTGGGACATGCAGCAGATGTGATAAATTGGTTTCACTGAATCCACAAAGGCTGGCAAAACAACTTGGGTGCACTTCGAAGGGTCCAGCATTAGGGTGGCACCACTTGCCAGGGTAGACTCACAAATTCCAGAGTTCAGGTGCAAGGTTGTTGGAATCCGGTTGTGTCTCTTTCAGATCAGGAGGCCATTCAACTAGCCCTTGGAGTCTCACTGGGTTCTGGGTTCAAGAGATGCAGGTCCAGTCCTTCTCACCAAGGCAGAAGGGCAGCAGGCAGAAGGTCAGCACAGCTGTCTGAGGTCCAGTATATATACCCAGTTGGGCCTTTGAAGTAGAGAGACGCTTCTAGAGGCTTGGCTATGAAGTGTACAAATGCCTTGCCTTCCCTGCTCTGGCTCCAGACTAACTACAGGGGATATGCAGCCCTTTGTGTGGAGACAGGACACAGCCTATTCAAGTTTAAGTGTAGTTGGCTAAGCTCTTCCCTCCTAACCTGCCCACTGATGGCCTATCCAGTTACCCCTAAGCTCCCATTGTGTGTGGGTGTCTAAGAGAAATACACAAAGCCCACCTGCCAACTACACTCAGGCATGTGACCAGAAACCGGATTCAGGCACCAAATGGCTAAGGCAAGAAAATGAAGTTTCTAAAAGTGGCATTTTCAGAATTTTAATTTAAAATCAGACTTCACCATAAGTTAAGATTTTAAACTAGGATTACAGAGACAACAAACATGAACTGGTTATCTCTTCCCAATTGTAAATTACACTTATAAAATGTAATAAGGCAATTCCAACAGGAGCGGTTCCTCGTTAGAGGGAGATGCGTCGCCCCACTTAAAAGCACCCTAAAGCCACAGAGATGAAAAATAAAATAGTAATTAATTACCATTTTCTTTTTCATGCCCCATCCCAAACAGAGCGTCAGGACAGGCCGCTGCTGAGCGACAGCAGCAGGGAGGAGGGTGGGCCGGCTGTGCACTGTTTAAAGTGTGCATGTCTTTTTGACCGGCTATCTTGTGACAATTAGTCACACATGCACACTTTAAACATCTCTAATAGTTAGAGCAAGCCAAAGCATCCAGAGCGCTGTGGAGCACCGAGTGAGCTCTCATGCTGGTGAGGGCAGGATCGGCCAAGGGAGTTGCTGCATCAAGTTCCTGCGAAAGAGTGTGTCCGGACGTGAAAAGTGAGTGTTTTAAAAAATATGTATTATTTGCATGTGCACCCGCCCCGTAGATGCCAGTTGCCACAGACCTACAATGTTCTATTATGGGAGAGACAGGCATTGCAGCAGTGAAAAACGAACTTAAGAGTTTTTCACTACCAGGACATGTAAAAATTAAAAATACATGCCATACCCTTTAAATACATTGCACCTTGACCCCTGGGCTGTCCAGGGCCTTCCATAGGAGTGACTTATATGACTAAAAAATGAAGGTTTGGGCTTGGCAACAGATTTATATTTCCAGGTCGACATTGCAGCTTAAACCTGCACACACAGGCTCTGCATTGGTCAGCCTGAGACATGTGTAAATGGCAACTTCAGTGGGTGGCACAATCAGTGTTCCAGACCCACTAGTAGCATTTAATTTACTGGCCATGGTCACATGTAGTTCCATTTTACTAGGGACTTACAAGTACAATTAATTTGTACACTGGGTATAAGCCAATCTATGTTTTAAGCAGAAAACACACACATTTTATCACTGGTTAGCAGTGGTAAAGTGCCCACAGTCCTAAGGCCAGCAAAAACGAATTCAGAAAAAAATAGGAGAAGGAAGTCAAAAGGTTTGGGGAAGACCCTCCTGGAAGGTTCAAGTCCAGCGATTCCCTTCCAATATGTGTACATAAAACTTAGGGGATTTTGTAGAGATGGGATCGGGTTGACAAGACAATTGTTACTCGATATTATCTCAAACAATAAAACCGAGTTCCAACGCCCTTGGACGAGGGAGCCGATGCGGAAGACATTATTCGTGATATAACACATTATGTGTAACAATTAGGGAGCTTCAGTTCGTTCCATCTAGACCACGTAAGGTGAAGCTGACCTAATGGTTTGGTGAGCACTGCTCAAAGGCATAAAGTAATTTAATGAAAGCACTTAAATCAGTCCCTAGGGATACTGAAAATGTGCGCCTCTGAGGTTGGCCTACAAAAGGGCCATCGCTACCAGAACGAAAGCTATGAGTGGATGCTTGTGAGTTGTAATTAGACTGCCATTATACTAACTCCCCCAAAAATATGTGTGCATTCTAGTAAATTTAGCATTTTTCAGGGATTGCTCGAAGTCTGGCCTTGATGTTGTACTTCATCCCGATGATTGGTTCAGTCATTTTACTGGGGTTTATTGTGTCTCACCTTCGAACAGTGACTTATGTGTCAACATAAGGGTTAAGGTACGGGACCAGTATGAAGGTTTTGATGTAAGCTTGCAGGCTGTGCTAACTGCATTAAATAGGTGGCCAAAGGTCGGGCTCTATTAAGGGAAATACTGTCTTTATTGGGCTCCACCTTTCACAAATGTATTGAGGCCATTGCTAGATCTGGCCCATCCAATAATTGGCCTCATACAACAATTGTGCCTATTTTCAAAAAGAGCAGCAAAGGAGACCCTAAATGTTAACTCCCAACATCACTCATTGATTTGACCATTAACCCCTTCGATGCTCATGACGGAATGGTTCCGTCATGAGCATTGGTCGCGATGTGCTCATGGCGGAACCGTTCCGCCATGACCACACCCGCGATTGGAATGTACCGGGGGAGAATCGGCGCCGCAGGCAAGTACTTGCCAGGATTCTTCTGGATTGCTTGGAGGTGTAGTCCCATGATAATTATATTTTGTCCGACATACAGTTCGGCTTTAGAGCTGGCCACTGTACAGTTAAGCAGTGCCTTAACCGCTACCTCTGTATAAACAAATATTTCATAGTCATAGAGGGGAGTATTTACTTAGCTTTTATGGATCTAAGCAGAGCTTTAAATAATGTAAATCACTCCAAACTATGGGATATTATGTCTGATTATGGGGTGCAGGTTAAGATTATGAAATCTCTCAACTGCGCAACAAGGTGACTGACAGCATCAGCTACGGCCCAAATGGCGAGACTACGACACCCTTCAAACTGGCTAGAGGTGTATGGCAGGGTTGCATACTCGCTCCGTTCTTATTTACATTATATATCATTGGGTTTTAAAAACATTTGGATTAGATATACCTGGAGTCGACACTTGTTCCATACCCGCCCTCCTCTGTTGATGATTTGGTGCTCAAGCTAAGATCCACCTTGGGTTACACTTGGATCAATCTTCCATTTTCATAACGACCCTGAACGTAATAATAAATGAGTCGAAGACTCATACAATGGTCTATGGTTCTAAAAAGTTTACATTGAAGGCTTATTTGGTAAAAATAATAAAATTAGCCCTGTTCTAAACTTTTTATTCTTGGGGTTGTATTCGATGATATCTGTAGCTGGAACACACTGGGGCGTATGAGGTTGGCTGATTTTGTTACAAGTGTGGAGCTATTTTGAATTTTACATCGAAATTGGTTTTCAAAACATTAATGAAATGGTGGCAATATATACATCAAAATGTCTGTCGATTACCAACTACAGCACTGGGCTCTGGGGAATGCAGGAATTTCCGGCTATTCACAAGGTAGAAAACAGGTTTCTAAGAAGGCTTTTGCAAGTCCCATGGAGCATCTCTATTTATCTGTGACATATAAAAATTGAGGCAAGACTATTTAACCGATCATACCAAGCTTTGTCTCCTTCTTCTGGGGTTAGCTATTTCAACCAAGCAGAAAACTACTTTGAATCGCTTAGTATTGCCAGATTGTATCAAATCGGAAAATGCCTTGAAGATTCCATGGTGTTCTTATTTTGTCTTATTTAAATAAAAGCTAGCCATAGCTTGAACAGGTCTGAATTTTTTTCTCTAAAACGGTGCCTTTGAATTCTTGTTGTAAAAGCACACTAAAGGCATACTTTTTTGCTATGTGCAAAACGAGTAGAGTAAATGTTGCGCCCTTCCAATTTGGGAACGGCATCCCCAAAGTGCACTCCTAGACGGGGAACTCCCTCGAACTCCTTCAAAAAAAATGAAATGAAGATTCTTCAATGGTAAGAAATCTTTATCTTTTAATTATTATTCATGATACATGGGCATTCATCAACGGATGTGTGATCAAGAATGGTATCCACATATTATTTCATTGTGTTACTTAATCAATTCTAATGCATTTCGGGCTGTGCCCTTCTTCAGGGGTACAATCTACAAGAAACTGGGTCTCGTCAATCACAAAACGAGTAGAGAACATATTGAGTTTCTGAAGCAGACTGTGATAAATCATATGTTAGTCAATGCAACTTTTGACATGAAACGTATTTTATATGGCTTAAGAATAGCCAACGTATATATTTACTGATATGACTGAGGCTGAATATTGTACACTATACAGTCGCCTTTCCTGAATCATGTCTCCATCATGCTAACTTACCAGTATAACAGTGCGAATAACTCAGTGCACAATGCACTTCATGCTCTTTGGCAAATATAATGCGCAGATTAGATCACACTTTATGACACCAGCTTTGAGATGTCACAATATTAGGCACTGCAGACAAGCTATGTTTTTTTAACAAATCTCTACTATTCACTCACATTTGTTGGGTGGCAGATGAGTTCATCCCGCTTGCCATTAGAAGTAGGAAGATGTTGTGACAGGTTGTCTGCCCCCTGCACTTGCTTTGTTATTTAGTGCTTGTTTGCACATATCAACTTCCTTGTCCTATAAGTTTTAATTAATTAGTTGTATCCAATATTTTAATGTATCTTGTTATTTGTATTGCTTTATCTTGTTTATTTACGTAATGGCATGTTTTGTGATGTTGAATGTTATGCAACCGTTAATGCATTTAGTGCTTTTATGGATGAATTGTTAACAGAACAAAGATTAATTAAAGAAAGAATGTGCATGGCCAGCGATCACCTGTGTTTCTCCCCTTTTTTCTAGGCCATCTTCACCAGTGTTGTACATTCAATTCCTATTAGAAACTACAATACGCTGTTGCCCCAAACGGCAATGCACTATTGGTACCGTAAGTGATAATAAATAAGACAATAGAGTCAATAACAAAAAAATACCATAAACCATCAACATCTCCACTTAATTGGGAGGATCAGCCTCATCAAATCATATAAGAAATAAAAGAGACAGATTTTGGGCAGGATAACCACGTTTACAAAACAATAGAAGCCTATATTGATGATATAAATAGGTAGGCAAATTTGTGGCCACCTTTACATTTCTCGACAAGGCGCAAGTCTCAATTAAAAAGTTCTTCTTCACTCAAATTATTGTTGGGGCTGGCCGTGGCAGAGGGCGCTTGGCTGGCCATTTCTACACACCAGGCCATTCACAGCGTCGGGGCTTCGGCGAAGGCCAAGAACAGTTCCGCTCCAGGGAATTCTTTCCCACCAGAAGAGGGTCTGCCTGCAGGGGACAATACCAGTTGGCCCAATCAGGTGAGTCTTCTCCCTTCTTCCCGTCTAAAGGTGGGAGGTCGCTTGGCTCAGTTCTTGCACAATTAGGAGGCTCTTCCCTCCGATGCATGGGTACTGCAAACTATACAAGGTTTCCAAATAGAATTCTACGGTTCTCCTGTTCAACCTTCGCGCCCACATCCGCTAGTTTTTACGGAGGACTAGGCTGCCTTGACAGATCAGGAAGTGGCAGATCTGCTTCGGAAATGTGCGATTTTTCCCACTTATCTCCACCCGCTGGGTTTTCTCAGCAATCTCTTTCTGGTGGAGAAGTGAGACGGGGCCCAGAGACCTGTAATCAAACTCCGGGAATTTGATGGATGGCTAGTGCATCATCACTTCAAGATGGAGGGCATACACCTTTTGTGTGATCTTTTGATACCTGGCAACTGGATGATGCATCTGGATCTCTAGGAACGTATTTAACGGTCCCCATTTTTTCCCCGCACCGCAGATTCCTACAGTTCACGTGGCGAGAACAGGTTTAGGATTTTCAAACCTTGCCGTTCGGACTCTTCTCTGCACCTTGGTGCTTCCCCAAGGTGTTGAAACCAGTAATAGAGAATCTCAGAGCCCAGGGTCATCGCCTAATTATACGTCCAGACAATCTCCTTCTCATGGACCAGTGTCCGGTCACGCTGTTGCAACAACTTCAGACAACAATTCACTGGTTAGAGAGCTTGGGGTTTATTGTCAACGAGAAGAAGTCGCTTCAAACAACTTTCAAATAGACCTCCTTTCTGGGGTTTGTTGTCAACTTCGTGGAGAAAACCGTAAGTCTCCCATCTTGGAAGATAGCCTAAAACCGACAGGAGCTCCGGAAGACCCTGTCCAGAACTGTAACCTTCTTGCGACAAACTGCACATCTGGTAGGTTTCCTATCCTCATCGATCCAATCGATCTTCCCATGCACGATGCAGTACAGGGCACTTCAGAGGGATGTATGTCTTTACAACGCATGCTTTTTCCACGCATGCCTTTACAACGCAGGTTTTACAACGCAAGTCGTTACAACGACTTGCGTTGGGGGGCGCTGGATAGTGAATAGTTTAATTTACTATTCCAACTCCAGTCCCCGTGGATAGTAGGGAAGGTGTTGGATAGTAAATTAAACTATTACCTATCCTAGAGCGCCCACCAGCGCAATTCGTTGTAACGAATTGCGTTGTAAAAGTTGCGTGGTAAAGGTAGTGCGTGGTAAAAGTTGCGTTGTAAACGCTGTTTACCCTTCAGAGGCTTAAGGCCTCCCGTCTACGTAGGGGCCTCCAATACTCAGAACAGGTTCCACTGACAGCGGAATTCAGGAATGAAATACTATGGTGACCGGCACACATGGAAGCCTGGAATGAGCGAGCCATTTTCGGTTTGGATCCCAGACTTGGTCATCGAGTCGGACGTCAGCAAGTCTGGAAGCCGCGCTCACTGCGGGACTCATTCACTGGCAGAAAATGGCCTGCCGAAGAGCAGCACTACACATCAACTGCATGGAACTCATGACTGGCTCGTTTGCAGTCCAATGTTGGACCAAGGAGAAGGTGACTTGCTGTGTCATTCTAAAAATGGACAACCATTCGGCGATACGATATATCATCCATCGGGGGGGCACCAGGTCAAAACTCCTGGCAGATCTAGCCAAAGATATTTGGGCCTTTTGCCTGCCCAGCAATCTGTTGGTGATGGCCGAATATCTCCCATGGCACTCCAAGGTGGCAGACTAGTGTCCGAGGAAATGGTCGGGCACAAGTCTATGGCAACTAAACCTAAAGGACTTCAGAAAGTTGGAGGAACACTGGGCAAATTAACGGCGGACCTTTTTGAGTCTCAGCTGGACCATCAAGTGGCCAGATACTTCCGTCGGAAGCCAGACCCGCTGGCAGCGGCAATAGAAGCCTTTCTTCAGAATTGGTCAGCGGAGAAGGAGTGCGCGTTTCCCCCAGTTGCTAAGATCATGCGACTATTGACAGATAAGGCGTCTACAGGCGACCATGGTCCTGGTCACGCCATATTGGAGATCTCAAGTTTCGTTTCCAGTTCTTCTGGGACTTTCATTGGATTCTCTAATCCCTCTACTCCATGTGCCAGATCTCCTTCGGAATCCTCTGGGCAACTTTAACCCGTTAATTCTGCAGGAGAGAATGCCTCTCATGGCATGGCAGATTACAGGGAACGCCAGCGAATCCCAGGGCTTTCACTAGAGGCTGAAAGTATGTTGGCCTCAGCCTGGGCAGATGGAACCACCAATAGATACAGGTTTGCGTGATCCAGATGGATTTGTTAGTGTCTTCAACTCGGTGAGGATCCCTTGGGGTGCGAGGTTCTCCTGGTCATGCATAACTTGGCCTCTCTGGCTTCCTGAGGTCAGGCATATAGAATGATTAATTCATATCAATCGGCCATTTCAGCTGGCCATTTGCCAATCCAGGGCTCACTGGGGAGCACCCGCTTGTGTGCAAATTGATGAGCGAGATCCATTTGGTGCTGCCCCAGGATCTGTGGTATTCATCCCTTTAGGATGTCAAGAAGGTGCTTCAACACTTCAAATCTTGGCAACGCAATTATTTTTGTTCAGGAATGAACGGTCTGCTAAATTAGCAATGTTGTTATGCCTAATTTTTTGTGGCAGGGTTTCTGACATGAGGGCACTTGACATTACTGGTCTGGTTTTTACCCCACAGGGGGTTACTTTCATATTTCATGACTACCAAAATCCAATTCAGGAGTTGTATCTTTTCTGGCCTTTGACAACTCCCCCAAGTTATGTGTGGTGAGATGTCTAAAAGCATTTGAGAATCTGACTGAGGACGTCTGACATCCAGGGGAAAGGCAATTGTTGATAGCATTAAAGAAACCTTTCAAAGCACTCTCTTCTCCCACCATTGCCCGATGGATCCGTTCAGACATGTAGGAGGCGGGCATTGATGTGTTGCAATTCGGATCTCACTCCATAAGAGGGGCTATGGCCTCTAAAGCCTTCAGCCAACCATTGAGTGTGGCTCAATGGTTAGAGCGGCAGACCCTGATGCAGAGGTCTAGCCCGGGACCAGGGTTCAATTCCCCGCCTCGGCGGGACTTGGGCTCAAAATTCCACGGACCTGATAATTCTCGCCTCGGTGCCTATTCCAATCATGGAGTCCCACTCTGCAACTCTGGGCAATAGCTTGCTTAATCTCCACAACGGCCCCCACAACGCTAAGGATGCCTGGCCTCCACCTTGGGGGTACCCAGGAGTGGACACCTCACAGGGAAAGCCAGGATGGGTTTCACAGCAGTATTCGTACAAGCGCCTTGAGACCCTTGCGGGTGAGTAGTGCGCTATACAAGTATCAATTTACATTTACATTACACTCTAGGGGCTCGACTAGATGATATTCTTAATGCGGCAGATTGGTCTTCGAACTCTATGTTCAAGAAGTTTTATTTTAAACCGGTGATTCATTTGGCCTGGTTGGTGGTGGACAAGCTTTGAACTAGCATAATCCTCTCCTCTAGGATTGACATAGAATGAAAAATTTCCTAGCCATCATAACAGAAAGTTTCAATTCTATTAAGGACACGTAGGTGAGGATTATTCCCATCCCAGGTTTCTCCAAACTTGCCGCACTGTTTGGGTTTACGAAAGATATGGTAGAATACACTTTGGTCTTGGTTTTTGGATATTCGTAAGGTATAAGTATAGTATTCATGACTTGAGTTTGAGGAAAATGTATTATATTACATGAAGATTACTTGCATTGTCAATTGTAGTTTGAATGTAATTTTATATAGGACATCAAAGTGACAAGTTGTTGTTTTTCCCCTGTTCTGACTCAACCAAAGGAGATTAAAGAATGGTATACTAGAAGGTTTTGGTCACACTCAAGGAAGAGGATGTTGACCCGTTGATGTTTGTTATATGGACTGGACCTCTGTTCTGACTGGATGAACTTTATTTCTTTTGTAGTCCTTTCCTGGTGTGATGGGAAAGGTAGTTGAAAGTTGAACTGCTGGAATGAATAAAGAAAGAAGGGTTTGAGCATTCTCCTAGCCTATGTGTCCTTGAAAGAAATTAAACTTTCCGTTAGGAAATTTTTCAATGTGTCCACATTAGAATTTCTGCATCACAACTGTTTCTTCCACATGAAACATAGGATTGATATAAGCAAACTAAGTACGTTTTGATTGAGACATTTATGTAATATATTAACTTATTCAATCACCTGCTGAATCTGTCCGTACTCTTCAACCACTGGATCTATGTTTTTTTTTACTAGGTCTATGGTCTGTATTTTGTCGGATGGTTTGTAAATTACAGGAAGGATCATCAGATGGGGTACTAGTTCAGATGAACACCAGTCTGGCCCACTTCAAAGGGAGGCTGTCTAATCTTCCAACTCCAGCCAAACTTTTCTCCGGCCAACTTACGTTTTACTCTTCATGTCGAGGACATGGAAGATCAATGGGACTACAGCTCCCACGTTGGGACTCCAGCCAGTAAAATAAAATAGTCTTTTAAATATGTCTCAAAAAGGAACAACCTTCATTAGTTAAAGAAAAGAGTCCAGTTATACTTGCTTCATATTTTGGGAGAAATGATGGACGAGTCTTGACAATCTCAATGAGCCTATCTATTCTGCTCGAAAGGGCTGTACAGCCTGAGGTACAACGGGCAAGGAAACTAGTGACAGATACCTTCCCTCCCCCCGAGAGATTTATATAAATTATTATCTTTGTCCAGAGGTCCATAATGTTATATTAACATATTCACCTTGTATATGTGCTTATTTGTAAAGTTTCAAGATGCCAAACTAGTATCTGTATCAATTAGAGCAGAATGACCAAGTGATGCACAAACCAACCACAGCAGAAGAGATGCTACACTTCCCTCCACACCACTGACTGGTGTCACAAGCATATGAGTTACAAAAAAAACTGTGTTTTTATTAAAAAATACAATCAGAAAAAACATTCCATTATAGTCTGCAAAAATGATTTTGTGGTAACCACAATTCATCATTTTTTTGGAAGCCAATTCTTTTATAACAAAACCAACAAAAAAACAAGCGATGTTGCTAAGATGATACTTTTAATTAATCCAACTACTACCTTTAATGGCTGGTTTCAAGAAAACAAAGGGCCCTTCCTTAGACAGTTATTATACAATTGACACAGATCCCTCTTTATGAACAATATCATTTTGTACTGTTCTAGATGTGAATGAGGGTTTGGCACAAAAAAGGGCAAAACATTGATTTCTATGTGCAGCAATTATTCAACATTAAAGTTTCAAAAAGGAAAATATGAGTTGTGCAATCAGTAAAGAAGGCACATACACTATTTTCCGTGTGAATCATTCAGCAGATATTAAGAATAATTACTAGCAAGAGAGGAATTACTAGCAAGAGAAGGCTAGTGATGTGTAATTTATTCTACTGCATTGCATAATTATTATCAACATCCTCTGGGCATGAAAGTGAAAGCACACCCTGTAGAGATCAGCAGCCAGGACGACTTCAGCACTCGTCTACATGGGTCCATTCTTGCTGTCTCCGTATTTCTTTCATAGTGACAGCATACACTCGGGGAGGTAGAGGCTCATTTTGGTTTCTGGTCTGCGCCAAAGTTTAATTAATTTTGCAGAGGCCGAAAGGCTCATTTCCATTTGATTTACATTCTCCTGAGTCTTTTTTTTTAAAAACATTTTTATTTTCATTTTACCTGGTACAATACATTAAATCCGTTATTTCATAAAATAAAAACAGACGTTTCAAAAAATGGAATATCATGGTAAAGTTGATTACATTTCAAGTAAACAAAATATACAATTCGCAAGTAGTTAGAATGAGGATAAAAGATAAGGATAAAAGATAAGATAGGCCTTTAGGGGAAAAATTCATAAATATATGCAAACCCATTAATAACCTCTGGGCATGAAAGTGAAAGCACACCCTGTAGAGATCAGCAGCCAGGACGACTTCAGCACTCGTCTACATGGGTCCATTCTTGCTGTCTCCGTATTTCTTTCATAGTGACAGCATACACTCGGGGAGGTAGAGGCTCATTTTGGTTTCTGGTCTGCGCCAAAGTTTAATTAATTTTGCAGAGGCCGAAAGGCTCATTTCCATTTGATTTACATTCTCCTGAGTCTTTTTTTTTAAAAACATTTTTATTTTCATTTTACCTGGTACAATACATTAAATCCGTTATTTCATAAAATAAAAACAGACGTTTCAAAAAATGGAATATCATGGTAAAGTTGATTACATTTCAAGGAAACAAAATATAAAATTCGCAAGTAGTTAGAATGAGGATAAAAGATAAGGATAAAAGATAAGATAGGCCTTTAGGGGAAAAATTCATAAATATATGCAAACCCATTAATAACCTTTCAGGGGGTTTGTCTCCACAAAGCAAGGGGAGCCCAGACGCAGAGGCCCACTCCCTCATCTTTCTTCCCCTGTTTTTATAGAGAGCGGCTTCAATGTTATGAATACCTAGCAATCTAGCAAGCCACATTTGAAAGGTAGGTGCAGTGTTATCCTTCCATCCTGCTGCCACCAGGATCCGAAGGACTGCTAAGCATATGAATAAGAAAGCCTCCTTATCCCCATTCTAAATCAGAATTATTACCAATACCAGATATCATAAGGGTAGGGGATAGATTTACCTGAATATCTAGCAGCCCCAGAAACTTCTCAATCTCTGCACAGATTCCCCTAATTTTTTTACATTGAGAGAACATGTGAATTAGGTCGGCGGGTCCCTCCTGGCATCTTGGACACTTATCGTCCTCCCTTTTGCCCCATTTAATGAGCTTGTCTGGGGTATATATAGATTAAAGAGGACTTTATATTGTTGTGCCCTTAGGTTGGTAGAGCGAAACACTTTATTTGCAAGCTGGAGAGCGTTATCTAGGTCAAAATCAGGGTCCCCTAATTTCGTCATCCACGATGTTTCAACTTTATCCATATCGTCTAGTATTGAGTCGGTTAGGGATTTGTAAATTGTTTTAAGCCGAGCTACGCCTCCAAGAAAATGCTCGATTATTTTAATTTCCCCGCCTGGATGGATACGCGGCCTCATCCCATACATTATTTGGTGAATCTGAAAGTATTTAAAAGTGTGGATAGAAGGGATTCCAAATTTAGCTTGAATATCAGTAAGAGTGAGTAGCTTCCCTGTGCCCTTATCAAAGACGTCCCCCATTCTTCTGATTCCTTGTTGTTCCCAAATAGCCCCCATCCTATCATTGCTTAATTGAGGAAAGACTTTAGAATCCCATAGTGGGGTATAATAGTTTATTTTAGGAATTAGTAATGTCTTCTGGATAGCTTTCCACATTTTCCAAATACCATCCATAATTTTGTATTTAGTTCTATTATAATACCCTCTTTCTGTTCGATGTAACAGTAACCCTTGAGCATCGCCACCCACTAGTAGTTCGAAAATAGAGGGGAGATCTAAGGGCTGAGTGTGGTTAGGAGAGGTATCCAATAATATAGCCATGTGACTCATAAGGCATGCCCATTGGTAGAATCTGATATTTGGTGCTGCCAAGCCGCCCCTCTCTTGCGAAAGTGATAAGTATGTTAGGGACCTTCTGATTTTGCCATAGGACCATAGAAAATTTGTGAATACTGCTTCTATACTTTTTATCCACCCCTCACCAACCAGAAGCGGAATTGAGCGGAAGAGATAAAGAATTTTTGGTAGCATAGTCATCTTCAATACATTTACTCGCCCAATTAAAGAAAGATGAATAGTATCTATTCTTTTTAATTTCTGCGTAATTGAGGAAACCAATGGAGCAAAATTATCTTCGATTATTGAACTGACTGCCGGGGTTATCCTAATCCCTAGATAGATTGCAGAGTCGACCCACCTGGTGTCCTGTCTTACCATATTGTTAGTGCATATTATTTGAGTCTTATTTTCATTAAGACGGTATCCAGAGTAATTACCAAAATCCCTAGCCATGTCTGTAAGAGCTATTATTGCCGGTTCTGGATTAGGAGTTATGACAGCCAAATCATCGGCATATGCCAGAATTTTTGTCTCATACTATTAGATTGATTGCCTCACATCCTAAAATTCTGCGAATCATGGGGTCTATATATAGGGCAAACAGTATTTGGGGAGCATGGGCACCCCTGTCGGGTCCCACGAGATATTAAAATCTCTTCCGAGCTTCCCCCATCATCTGGATCCGGGCCCTGGGTTCGCAATACATCGCTTTGATTGCACTGATTATTTTAGGACCAAAACCCCTTCGTACCAATTTCCCCCATAAAAACCGCCAGGTAATACGATCAAAATCCTTCTCGGCGTCAAGGAGGATCATCGCCATCCGATCCCCCCGGGCAGCATGGATATCGAATAGGGTGATTTCCTGTCTCACATGGTCCGTTGTTCCCAGATCCGGGATAAACTCATGCTGCCAAGGGGACACCAGACCGGCAATGACCCTTCCCAGTCTATTAGCCAGAACTTTGGCGTAGATCTTTGTATCTGAATTTTTGTGGGATATTGGTCGATAGGCTCCGGGTTCATCCTTAGGTTTACCCTTTTTATGGAATACCACGATGTTTGTTTCCTTCCATGAACTAGGGATATCCATAGTATAAATTATCCCATTAAATAGATCCGTTAGTAAAGGAGCTATAATATCTTGTAGACATTTATACACTTCCATCGGGATGCCGTCTGGTCCTACGGCTTTCCCTATTGCTAGGTCCCTTATAGCCTCGATTACTTCCTCCCTTGATATCTCTTCCTCCAACCCGAGTCTATCTTGTTTGGTCAACTATGGCCCCAAATCATCCCAGCTTGTATTAGAGAAGTCCGACCTTGTCTCTTCTTTATATAGTGCCTTGGATTCACTCTAGTGGTCCTGATCAGAGCCTCAGGGACCACGAATGTTTTTAATGATATTTTGACAACATTTTCGTTTAATTCTCAGAGACAATAATTTACCCGCCTGCTCACCGGTTTCATACAATGAACCCCTATCTGTTTGATATTGATCGGCTACGCTTTGGGATATCAACTGATTTATTCCTGCTTTAATAACCATGACTTTCTGTTGTGTTTCTGTGATCTCCCACCCCCTGGCTATAGCTCGGACCAATAATTCTTCTGCATCTGCTAATGGAGTCAGGAGATTCTCATTATGGGCCTTGATTTCCCTCCTAAGCCTGGCAGAAAAACTAATTACCTCCCCTCTTAAACTCGCTTTAAATGAGTCCCATACCATGTTACGAGATGTACGATAGCGATTGATATCGAAGTAGCTTCAGGCTCAATTCTTTAGGTGGTTCACAAATTTACTGTCAGCTAGTAGCTTACTTTCAAAAGTCCACCTTGATGATGGTCTAGTCAGGGTATCAATATGGTATTGGAGTATCAGTGGGTTATGGTCAGAGATTACCTTGGGTACTTTCTTAATTTCCACCCTATTTGAAACCAGAACAGATACAAGAAAATAATATAATTTAGAGCACTTTTTAGCAGGACAGGAAAAATATGTATATCCAGGGTTATTAGGCTCCTTTTCGCCCCAGACATCCTGCAGCCCATGAGTTTTAATTAATGCGGTTATAGCACAATATACCCTAGGCTTCCGTCCATGATATGGGGTAATTATCCCTGATTCTGTAAAATCTGCAGAGATATTAAAGTCCCCACAGACTACAAGAGGGGAGGGCCAATTCAAAAATTCAATCTCGAGGTCATCAAAAATTTCAGGATCATCGTGATTCGATCCATATATAGTACATAATGTAAAACCCAGCTCCATTTCAACCACTGCCCAGTGACCATGAGCATCTGTCAGGTGTCGTCTGCTCCCCCCCAAACCCAGTTTAGCCAATATAGCAACTCCTCTAATATTGGAGGTTTGAGAGGAGCTGGCCAACAGCTCGTTTCCTCTTATATTCAGCAGATGTTTCTTAACCCATGGTAGATGGGTCTCTTGTAGACAAAGTATATCAGTTTGGCTTAGTTTAATGTATTGGCCCAACCTCTGTCTTTACCCCAATCATTAAGACCCCCGACATTAACAGAGCAGATACTAAGTCTCCCCATTACGTGTTTGTAATTCAAACTCTAATATCGTTTCTCTTCTTTTCAAACATCTCATACAGTTTCCAAAAATCCCTCTGACCAAAACTTTATACCAGGTATAGTGAATTTTTAAAATCTTTTTCCCCCCTTTATTGAACCCTCCTCCCCACCTCGATACGTCCCCCCCACCCCCACACCCACCACCCTTCCCATCCCCCCTCCCCACCCTAACACTCCCTTTTACCCCACTGGGGCGCTCAGACACAAGTCTGAGCATGTGATGTGAACTGTGGGAGTGGGCAGTGGCTAACTTATTGTGCACCTATACCTTCACAGTGAACCTTACCTATCAGGTATTCAAATGTTTTGCCTCAAACAAGGGGGGGGGGGGGGGGGAGAGTGGAGTCCTACTCAGATTCTTCTTGATTAACCGCTTAAACTCACTAACCCCACTAACCCCATAATTAATTTTCCATTTTGCTTGGAGTTACAGACATAGACCTAGACCTCCTTTACTTTTCCCGACCCCATGTGCCCCCTATTCTCCTCTAGTGCATGTCAGATTAAAAAAAGCCTTCCACACTTGCTATACTGATTGACCGACTGCTCTATAGCTTGGCCGCTTCTTTTTAACAGGACCTAGAGCAAGATAGCCTCCTAATTACCCAATGTGTCCAGGTATTCTTTGGCCTTTATCTCTGACGCAAAATATACGACAGAATCATTATTAATTACTTTTAGTTGCGCTGGGTTCATCAAGAACATCTGTTTGATGAGCTGTCTGAGCCACCAGCGACTGTCCACTGTCACGTGGCAAAAATCAGGGCGGAAAAAGAAGGAGACCCCCCCCCCCAACTGATCTCTAGCATCTGGCCTCGCCTTTTCATATATTGCCTGCCGCAGAAGTAAGTTGCCAAAAAAGACGAGTAGAGCTCGGGGTCTCTCACCATCTTTAGCTCGTGCCCGCTGTTTCATCGGGATGCGGTGTGCCCTTTGGATTTCCGCTGGCCAGTTCCATTCTGATAATTCTGGGACGGTCCCTTTGAAGAGGTCGATTACATATTGTCTGGGGTCGGCCCCTTTAAGGCCTTCTTGTACTCCGAGTAAACGTAGGTTATTGCGTCTCTGCCTGTTTTCTGATTCTTCAAGTTTCTATTGAATGTCTCTGATTTGCGCCGAGTGTTCCTCTGCCATGGATGTAGCCTTAGATGCATCTGCCTCAGTTCCGACAATCCTCTCATCCAAATTTGAGAAAGCTTTTGAGAGCTTACTTACAACGCCCTGCATTTTCCTCATCCCTGTTTGTACCTTCCGACTATCTTGTCTGGCCTCTTCTCTGTGAGCCAGGATGGCCTGATGTATTGTATCTAACGTTGAGGGTCCGCTTTTCTCAGCTGGCATCATTTCCTTTGATTTCGGCACGGGGGAGATGGAGCAGTTATCCTGGGCTGGCTCCATTTTTCCCTTTTTTTCTCCTGAGTCTTAGTGTCACATTCTGCAAAATGTTCCCAAGTTTAGTATTTTTATTCCTATTGTGGCAAGTGTGGAGGAGTCGCCCCATTTCACCAACATAGAAAAAAACAGTTTCACTGTTTGTGAAAATGATGACATACACTAAACATGCAGTCCAGATGAAAGGATTCTGCATTTGTACTGCTGAGATAGGGAGGTTGGTCCAAGTTCCAGTTTGCTTGACTAACAATGGAGACATTTTGTGGTTGAAGGTTGAAGATAATTAGCCGGGGTGGTCTGAATTAGCAGAACATAGAGATCTCTATTTTTAGGATTAAATCAATTTTTATTATTAACCAGACACCTTATGTCAGCATACAACGCACCTCGCCTACAACCCAGCGGGCCGGCTACTCCAAGTACTCATAAGCATATAACAGATCATCGGTACTGGTAGAGATGCAATACACAGCATGCCGCCTACAACCCTTGATGGGCCGGCTGCCTATAATGGAGCTAAGCCATGAAGAATCCATAGCGAAGAATGATATGCTCCAGTATACCCACATGTTATAATATGCGAGCAGAGGCCGAAGATCTCAGCACAGGCTAACAGTGTCCCCCAATATCTCCCCCACCTCACCTCCCACCGACCCCAGAACTGGTGTCTCCAACCTGTACCGACTCTGTGAACTAGAGGACGTAACGCGCCTGGTGGACCGAGTCAGTGCCCGTGTTCGCTGCTTCCGATGTTATGAGTCGAAGGAGGCGGAGTTATTTAGGGCATGAGATTTTATTACATTCGGTGGACAAAAGGGAAACCATCGGTCGCCAGACCTCCCCAAAGCTTGAGGCGGAATTTGTGAGTGAGGCCTGTATCCTTTCCATCCCCATAGTGTACCAAAGCCTATGCAGCCACCCCGTGTGGGACGGTGCTGTCTGAGTTCCCCACTGCAATAAGATATTCTGGAGAGCCGCCCTCAATGCAGTTCCAATCTGCTTTCCTTTGCAGAATTTCAGGCGGAAAGATAGCGAATTGGGAATCTCTAGGATTACGTATGCCGGGAATCGTGGAATTGATGTCTCAAAATGCTGGTCTATTTCATCCAGAATTCGGGGCCAGTAGGCCGCCAAGTCTCTGTATTCCCAAAGTATATGGAGAAGCATACTCTCCTCCTCACACCCCCTCCAACAATTAGGGCTGCGGTTCGGATTCCCTTTATTAAGTCGCTTCGGGGTCAAGTACCAGTATGTGGCAATCTTGATGGTGGTTTCCTTGCTGTCAGTGTTTTGCGCCGTATGTTTGGCCCTATAATAAATCTCCTTCCACTCCTTCTTAGTGAGCTCCCTCCCTAGTTTGTGTGTCCATCTTTTCTCAACTCATAGTGCTCAGAGATCATCTTCTTATTTGTGCGCTTCTTCACTAACCATTTCTCGTAAGGTGTCCGCTTCCTAAATGCTGTCTCCCGGACCTCTGGTTGAAGGAGCCAGTGACGAAGCTGGAGATAGTGGAACCTTTCCACCTCCGGCAGGGAATAGTCTTGGCGCACTTGCACTTGGGAAGTTGGAAGTATCCCCTCCCCATCAAATAGGAGATCTGCAGCTTTACACTCCGTCGCTCTCCACTGCGCAAAGGCCCTCTCATCTAACCCTGGAGTGAAGTCCCTGTTGTAAAATAGGGGAGTCATAGGGGAAGGGAGAGTTATCAGCCCCCGACTACTGGCCACTCCCTCCCACATCTGGAGTAGCTTATGTGTGATAGGGGAACTCTGGGGGTTCTGTGGGCGATCCGCCTGTTTCAAAAAGGGCACTTTCCATAAGGAAAGCCGCGTGAGCGCTCTGTCCTGGAACAGCCATCTCTTTTCAGATTCCGGCCTGCTCCATTCCACCATGTATCGCAATTGAGACGCCATAAAGTAGTTTGGAATGCCAAAGCATCCCACCTTCTGCATCAGATAACCCAACTCCCTACACATGCGAGGTTGAGCCCCCCCAGACAAAGTGAGATATCGCCCTTTGTTGAGCGTGTTGTGTCCCCCCTGGAGGCCATAGGGGCAATGTTTGAAATAAGTACAGTGCCTTGGGTAGGATGGACATTGTAACCGCTGCCACACGGCCTAGCATTGACAGTGGGTTTGTTTCCAACTCTGTAGCTCCCTTGTGACCTGCCGGGTCAGCTTAGAATAATTCAATGTAATTATCCGCTGTATAGTCGGAGCCAGTTCGATGCCCAGATAAGGGATGGACTCCAGGATCTCAAACCTCTCAAAGGCGGTCTCTCTCTTCTCGGTCTGAGCCCAGTTAGGCTGAAACCGCAAGATCATGGATTTCCCCACATTAACACGGAAACCCGAGACCCATTCAAAGGTCTCTAATTCCCGCAGGAAAGCCGGCACCGACCGCTCCGGGGATTCAAGTGAGGCACTGATATCGGCTGCATGGAGTCTTATGGTATGTCTCTCCCCTCGAAAGGGAATACCAATGATGTTCAGGTTGTCTCTTATCCTCTGCGCCAGCGGTTCTACGTACAGGGCAAACAGCAGCCGTGACAGCGGGCACCCCTGCCGCGTACCTCGCTGGATGGCAATGGGTCGAGACGACAGCCCGTTGACCCTGATGGAGGCGGTGGGTGCCCCATAGCAGCTGGCCACCCAAGCCCGAAACCTCTCCCCCAGTCCAAAACGGTCCAGACCTTTGTCCAGAAAATCCCAGTCGACCCGATCAAATGCCTTCTCAGCATCCACCGAGAGGAGAACAGCATCCATATTTGTGCGATGGGCTTTTTTTCTACTAAGTGTAGATACGCTTGGGGGGGCGTGGCTAGCAGGTCATGACGGCGGACGGAGTCTGCTAGAGCTCCGGTGCCGCCGGGAAACCACGATCCTGTAGGAGGCCTCTGTGGGGCCACGAGACACGCCGGAGGAGCAGCTCTACCTCCGCTAGGCTCCCAGACGGCCTGGGGAACTTTTGGCGCTCCTGATGGCCGAGATCGACGGGCGGCCGAGCCCGGAGAAGGTTGCGGCCTGGTCCCTGAAGCGAAGCCGGGACCTAAATTTTACAGTGCGCCAGAAACGCGAGCGCCGGCTGCCGGAGGTGCCGAGATTGTGTCCGGCCGGGCCGTTGGGGGCCCCGACCTCGTGGGCGATCCCGGAGGAGGGCGACATCGCCGGGGGCGATCCTGAGAGCGAGGAACACCGGACTGGGGGCACACGCCATACACGAGGCGGGTGCCCGGGACGAGACACAGCTGAAGGGCCCTAAGCTGCACAGAAGCCTGAAGACCCTGTGAGCCTGACTGTAAGGTCATTGGAGGGTAGGGGGGGGGGGTGACGATCGACACCTGAGACCCATAACTGCAGCCGGGCCCTACCCCCTCTCCCCCTCCCCCCTTCCACCTGCAGATGATCACGACCTAGGACAGGGGCTGCTGCCGGTCAGTACGGCCGGGCACGCGAGACCACATAGGCGTGCCCTGGGGTGGGGAAGGGGCTCGGATGTCGCCCTGAGCTGAATCGGGACCCCCACTGTGGCCCTATGAGAGAAGGAGAGAGGAGATGCTGAAGGGCCTGAACCCTGCGCATTACTCCTCCCTGGTCCCTCGGGACGTGACCCCGAAGTAACGGACATTGCCTGTTGGGGGGAGACTCGAGTGAACCCTGTACCCCCCTGGGGAGTCCCATTGACTGTGCTCGGAGGCGCAGCGGAGCGGCTGAGACTGCCACGGGTGACGAAGTAGCAGAGACACGCCCTGGAGTACACCTCAACCCCGGACACTGCTTAAAACCCAGAGGAGGCAGCCATGGTCTGGAAAGGGGCCAAGTCACTAGACTGCAGAGAGGGCCAGATGGCTGTGGGGTCTGCCCCGGAGGTCTTGCCAGAGGGGTCCACGCCGAGACCAATTGATCAGAATCCTGTTGGGGCCCACCATGCTGACAAATTGGATCTGATCCTACAAGAGATCAGGGACTCTAGGCTCGCTATGGAGACACAAATGGGAGTTCTTACCACTAATCTCTCATTACTAAAGGCCGACCACTGTAAGCTAGCTGACAAGGTTAAAGACCAGGGCGTGCTGTTGGCGGATTTGACCCCGACGATGACCGAACACACTACCTCCATCCAACAATTGCAACAACAGGTGTCGTCCCTAATAGATTGCGTGGAGGACGCGGAAGGCCGCAATCGACGCAACAACATTTGCGTTATTGGGCTTCCCAAGCGAAGTGAGGGGACCCACGCAACGGAGTTCATGGAACAGTGGTTCCGAGATCATGTAACCACAGAGGGCCTGTCACCACTCTTCTGTGTGGAAAGGGCACACCGAATCCCTACTGGACGGCCTAGAGCGGGACAGCCACCGCGTCCGCTGATTGTCAAGATCCTTAATTACCGGGACAGAGACACACTGCTCCAAAAGGCCCGTGAAAAATCTCTCATAGAATACGAAAATCGGCGCATCTCGCTCTACCCGGACTACACTAACTTGGTGCTGAAGCAGCGGTCCTCCTACTTTGAGGTTAAGAAAAGACTCCAGAAAGCCAAACTTCGTTATGCTTTGCTGTTCCCGGCTCGCCTTAAGATAATACATGACAATAAGACCCATTTCTTCAAAAGCCCTACCGACGTGGAGGAATGGCGGGAGGTGATGGACATTGAAGGGAGTCAAAAGATGACCCAAGGCGAGTCGTCTAGCAGTTCAAGAGCAGATTCGGACCGTACAGGCAGGGTTTCCCCCACACAGACGGCACGATCAAGACGGCGCAAACCCTCCAAGGACCAACAGAAAGAGGACCAACTGGAAGCTGTCGCCATGGTGGGCACCTTTAGGGATGAGCAAGAAGCAATCAACACGAACACAGATGACAGTACACTGCACTCGGACTCGGAACATAGCATGGTCCTGTTCCAGACCATAACGCCGAGACCAGCGGATGACCTACTGGACAACGGACAGGAATAGCTATCCGCCGAGATGCGACCTGTAGTCTTGTGGATTACTGATATCCTTTGTTTGTAATTGAAATGTTGATACGATGGGTAGGGCGGGAGGGCGGTAACCCCGGGAGGTTGGGAGGTGATTCTTCTGGACACAAGGATGTTGGGTCTCAGCTAAAATGTTGTGTATCTACTACAAGGCAGTTGCAGGCTGTTGACCCACTAAAATATAGCCTCCTGAAGGGTGCTGTTACCTGTTGACGGGGAATATTCTTATTACTCCCCGGTACATGACCTACATACTCGATTAGATAGGTTCCTGTGCACCACCTCTCTGCTGTCCAAATGTGCGTCCTCGGAATATCTAGCTAAGACCTTTTCTGATCATAGACCACTGACACTTGATCTGCACTGGGGAAGGGTGCCGTCCCCGGTGCCCACCTGGAGGCTCAACCCAGTACTGCTAGAAGACGGTCCCTTCCGCGCGTCCCTGTCGGATACGTTGGACAATTACTTTCAGGAGAACTGGGACTCTACGGCTTCTAACTTAACAGTATGGGACGCTATGAAGGTCGTGATAAGGGGGGCCGCTATAGGACAGTTGGTGGGTGCTAGACAGGAAATTCACAGGAAGATCTGTGAGGTTGAAGACCGCCTGAAAACCTTAGAGGCGGCGGTGAGCGTAGACCCTAGTCGAAGAGAGGAATTACAAACTAGCAATATAGAGCATGCATAATTACTAGAAACATTACGAATTATTGATTATAAGGACTATCTGAGACGCCAGCAGGCAGAGTCCGACAGGTCCGGGGCTTTACTAGCCCGCCTGGTGCGGGAAAGTCCCGAAGTTCCGGAGATTACACAAATTAGGACTGGGGCGGGAAGAGTGGTGTCTACACAGTCGGCCATTAACGATGCCTTCTGAGACCATCTGAGCCTGCTGTATGCCCCCACCCCCACAGACGGTACGGACGGGATGTTGGACTTCCTGGGAGATCTACCTTTCCCAGTCCTGACTCGAGACAAGCAGAAGGAGATGGATGGTCCCGTCACGCAGCAGGAAATCCGAATAGCTATCCGATCCCTGAACCGGGGTACCTGTTGAATTTTACCAGACCTACTCAACAACTCTAGTGCCTGTCTTGGAGAAAATCTATAAGGCGTCCTATGGGTCTGGCCACCTACCTGCCACGACAATGCAGGCCTTAGTCATATCCATACCAAAACCTGGTAGGGACACCCTTGACCTGACCAACTATAGACCTCTCTCAATGCTCTCTACAGAGTACAAAATACTTAGTAAAATCATAGCCCTATGGATACAAGCTCACCTTCCTGCCCTAATACATTCGGACCAATGCGGCTTCCTCCCGGGGAGGAGTACCTCCCAAAACACGAGGAGGCTCCACGCCCTCATGTCCGCCACAACGCAGGCTCCCTCTCAGACCGGTTGTGTCGCGTTGGATCTCCGACAGGCTTTTGACTCTCTGTCATGGACGTTTATGTTCGAGGTCCTGCGACGATTCGGCTTCCCCGATTCCCTAATAAAATGGGTTCGACTGCTGTATACGAGGACAACGGCCAGAGCGCGCACTGGCAGATACGTCTCGAACAGTTACGACATCCACAGGGGTACCCGACAGGGCTGCCCACTGTCGCCCCTATTGTTTGTCCTGACACTTGAACCCCTAGCGATAGCCCTGCAGGCCCGGCTGGACAGGGTGGGCATCTCCATTGGGGGGACGCACCACCTGATATCGATATACGCCGATGATATCCTACTGTACTTCCAGGACCTAGAGGGAAACCACTCGGCCATAGCGACCATCTTTGACTGTTGTGAGGCAGTGTCAGGCCCGGCTATCAACCCGGTGAAGTCGGTGGGTTTTTACTTTCAAGAGGGGGAGAGACCCTCCCACATACAATTTGGAGGATATCAGATCCCAATAGCACAGACCACATTTAAGTATTTGGGCATTAATATTTATAGACGGCCGGAGGACCAAATCGAAGGCAATGTCCGGAGAACCATCAATAGCCTCCGCAGTAGTGTGACCTTCTGGACGTCCCTGCCTCTGTCTGTCATGGGTAGGATAGCGATCTCTAAAATGGTCATGCTCCCCATATGCTGTACTACTTTGTAAATCTGCCAGTCCTCCTCCCACAACACATATTTACTACACTAAATACGATCCTGATTAATCTTATTTGGGGCTCGGGACGGCGGAGGTTAAGTCTCAAGAAGCTGCAGCTGGGTACCAAACAGGGAGGCCTCGGAGTACCGGACCTGCGCGGGTACTACTACGCTAGTCAACTTCAATGGTTATCACGCTGGGTGGCGGGTAGGGACCTACATGAAATTGACGTCACACAGGACCGTTTAGCACGGGGAGAATTGCACTCCCTATTATTGCCTAGGGCCAAAATTCCCAGGGACTGCCACCCTCTTTTATGCACTGCCCTGATGTGCTGGCGCAAAGCACTGACATACACGTCAAGGACCCAACCTTATGCAGACAACATTCCCCTGTTGGGGTTCCCAACACCGCAGGGGCGCCTGACACAACGTAGACTACACCCTTGGACGGAAGCGGGAGTGGACAGAGTGGGCGACCTGTTTGGGGACGACACACTGCTAGACCACGCTTCCTTTGTACAATCCACGGGGGCTCCCCCACGGTTATACTTCCTACACGCCACGGTGACGCATTATGTACGACACACATGGGCCCGCAACGCACCAAACCTGCGCAGCATGAATTAGTGCACCTCCTACACTACATGGGGACCGGAGGACACTTAGTACGGTGGTTACACACTGGGATTGGGGAGCATGCCGCTGTATCCCTTGACGCACTTAGAGACACCTGGACCCTAGACACGGGAGAGGCACTGACGGATGGGGCCTGGAAAATTGTCCTTGAGCACCCCAGAAGGGTGTCCAGGAATGTTAAGTTGAAATTTATACAGGCCATGGTGCTACACAGGGCATATCTTACCCCCCAAAGGCTACATAGGATGTTCCCTGCTTCTTCCCATTGTTGCCCCAGATGCCTGGTGGATGAGGCCGGCCTCCTCCACATGATGTGGTCATGTCCGCGATTACATAGTTACTGGGGGAGAGTCCGCCACATATTACACACTGTCACGACCATGCAGATACCAGAGGGGGCGCTGCCATGTCTGATAGCGGTACAAAAGGGGGTGGTGATGGACAGAGCATCTGAATCAATCAAACACTCACACCCAGTCAAAAGATCTGGATTTAATCCATCACCGTTCTTTAGCCCACTCTGCCACCCCAGTTCAGACATGGCTATATGCAAATCAGTCTGACCCTGTGCCCCATGGGAACAGTCCAGCCCGAACTGCCAAGCCATGTCTTCCCTGGACCGGAAACAAGCTTCTGAGGACCGGTTTCTGGCATTCCAGCCGTCTTCAGCCCGGCTTGCTTGAATCCAGTGGCAAAGTGAGCAAGGGACTCACGTCTGAGCATACCCTGCCACACTTATGGCGGCCAAAAGCTGTACAAAAGGGGGTGGTGATGGACGGAGCATCTGAATCAATCAAACACTCACACCCAGTCAAAAGATCTGGATGTAATCCATCACCGTTCTTTAGCCCACTCTGCCACCCCAGTTCAGACATGGCTATATGCAAATCAGTCTGACCCTGTGCCCCATGGGAACAGTCCAGCCCGAACTGCCAAGCCATGTCTTCCCTGGACCGGAAACAAGCTTCTGAGGACCGGTTTCTGGCATTCCAGCCGTCTTCAGCCCGGCTTGCTTGAATCCAGTGGCAAAGTGAGCAAGGGACTCACGTCTGAGCACACCCTGCCACACTTAGGGCGGCCAAAAGCGGTACAAAAGGGGGTGGTGATGGACGGAGCATCTGAATCAATCAAACACTCACACCCAGTCAAAAGATCTGGATTTAATCCATCACCGTTAATTAGCCCACTCTGCCACCCCAGTTCAGACATGGCTATATGCAAATCAGTCTGACCCTGTGCCCCATGGGAACAGTCCAGCCCGAACTGCCAAGCCATGTCTTCCCCGGACCGGAAACAAGCTTCCGAGGACCGGTTTCTGGCATTTCAGCCGTCTTCAGCCCGGCTTGCTTGAATCCAGTGGCAAAGTGAGCAAGGGACTCACGTCTGAGCATACCCTGCCACACTTATGGCGGCCAAAAGCGGTACAAAAGGGGGTGGTGATGGACGGAGCATCTGAATCAATCAAACACGCACACCCAGTCAAAAGATCTGGATTTAATCCATCACCGTTCTTTAGCCCACTCTGCCACCCCAGTTCAGACATGGCTATATGCAAATCAGTCTGACCCTGTGCCCCATGGGAACATTCCAGCCCGAACTGCCAAGCCATGTCTTCCCTGGACCGGAAACAAGCTTCCGAGGACCGGTTTCTGGCATTCCAGCCGTCTTCAGCCCGGCTTGCTTGAATCCAGTGGCAAAGTGAGCAAGGGACTCACGTCTGAGCATACCCTGCCACACTTATGGCGGCCAAAAGCGGTACAAAAGGGGGTGGTGATGGACGGAGCATCTGAATCAATCAAACACTCACACCCAGTCAAAAGATCTGGATTTAATCCATCACCGTTCTTTAGCCCACTCTGCCACCCCAGTTCAGACATGGCTATATGCAAATCAGTCTGACCCTGTGCCCCATGGGAACAGTCCAGCCCGAACTGCCAAGCCATGTCTTCCCTGGACCGGAAACAAGCTTCCGAGGACCGCTTTCTGGCATTCCAGCCGTCTTCAGCCCGGCTTGCTTGAATCCAGTGGCAAAGTGAGCAAGGGACTCACGTCTGAGCATACCCTGCCACACTTATGGCGGCCAAAAGCGGTACAAAAGGGGGTGTGATGGACGGAGCATCTGAATCAATCAAACACTCACACCCAGTCAAAAGATCTGGATGTAATCTATCACTGTTCTTTAGCCCACTCTGCCACCCCAGTTCAGACATGGCTATATGCAAATCAGTCTGACCCTGTGCCCCATGGGAACAGTCCAGCCCGAACTGCCAAGCCATGTCTTCCCTGGACCGGAAACAAGCTTCCGAGGACCGGCTTCTGGCATTCCAGCCATCTTCAGCCCGGCTTGCTTGAATCCAGTGGCAAAGTGAGCAAGGGACTCACGTCTGAGCATACCCTGCCATGTCTGATAGGGCACCGGAAACGACCTAAGCAGCACAAAGCCCGCTTGAAACTCTTAGACTTAGCACTGTTGTTAGCAGTTAGAGCTTTAACTATGAGGTGGAAGTCTGCCAGGCCCCCAGCTGTTGAAACGTGGCGATCTGATCTGTTAAAGTGGGGCAGGGCGGAGGGTGTAGTTCTGCGCAGAGAGGAAGAAAAGGGGCTACGAAAATACCCAATTGCACAGGACTGGGAGCGGATGCTGCTGGAGATAGAGGAAATGGACCTGACGCCCTCACAAGAGGATACCTCATAACTGCAAAGGCTAGGCGAGAGGCGGTGGGAACGAATGAGGGGGCAGTGTCCACGGTGCGTGCAGGTTAGCCAGAATACCACGAGTAAACTGACGCAGGTGTGATTGTTGTCCGAGGAGAGCATGTCGGCGAGCATGGTGCCCTATAGGCGGAGACGCAAGGAGACGTACGGGGTGGGGCGGGAGTTGGGCGGGATGGGGACTGGTTGGACCCTGATTGTGTAGAACTGGACTTCATAATTGAAGCTATACCACACAGTAATACATGAGTAGTTCACAATATGTGGATTGTTAAATATATTTGCTTTACTCCAGAAGTCTTAGGAACATTGCACTGGTACGGTTAGGAAGGTGATACCAATTCAGGCGATTGTAGTCTATTCAGGGGGAAAAAGGAAAAGACTATGTGGATAATGATACAAAACTGTTAATTATGATGCATGTTGCAGTCACGAATAAAGAGTTTTAAAAAAAAAGTGTAGATACGGTTAGTATTACTCTGTCTATTCTAAATGAATCCCGACTGATCGGGTTCTATGATGCCCGGCATCAGGGGCCCAAGCCGCGTTGCCAGAATGATAGTGAACAGCTTTAGGTCCACACTGAGAAGGGACACTGAGGTGTTTAGGAAATTCTATCAAGATTTATATCAGGAGGAAGCAGGTGTAGAGGCCCCAAATATAAGTTGGCTAGACATGGGTAGTAAGTTAAAACCGGTCCAGATCAAATCTCTGGAACAAGATATCACAATGTCTGAGGTATTGGAAGCTCTGCAAGACCTGGCAAGCGGAAAGGCTGCGGGCCCAGATGCTATACCGGTAGAGCTATACAAAAGTCTAAGGGAGGAAACAACGCCAATGCTTTTAGATCTATTTAATGGCGTTATGAATACCGGAACAATACCGGAGTCCTGGCAAGAAACTAATATAGTGATCTTTCACAAAAAAGGAAAACCAAAGACCAACCCGGGCTCCTACAGACCAATATCATTGATCAACAGTGATAACAAGCTATATGCAAAAATCATGGCCACTCGCATGGGGAGGATCATTGCGTCCTTGGTTTCCCCCTGGCAGCATGGGTTTATCCCAGGAAGGGGAACCACAGATCATATTAGGAGAGCTATCACCTTATTTGACATCGGTGCTGCTAGGGGGGAGGGGGTTGCAATGATCCTCCTTGATGCGGAGAAGGCATTTGATCGCGTCAGATGGAGTTTTCTATGGAAGGTTCTGGAGGCAAGGGGATTTGGTCCTAGATTCTGTCAAGCCATTCAGGCTATGTATTCATCACCTACGGCAAGAATTCAATCAATGGGGGAAAGATCAGATAGGATCAACATAACAAGGGGTACGAGACAGGGTTGCCCATGCTCTCCAATCTTGTTCGCGCTCTACATAGACCCTTTAATCACACAATTAATGAACAGTGCGGTTATTAAACCAGTAATATCAAATGGGTTTCAGACTAAACTTCTCGCATATGCGGATGACTTAGCAGTCATCACAAAAGACCCAGAGCTAGCTATGAGGGAGGTAGTTAATATAACCGGTCAGTTTGGAGATGTGTCGGGTTACCGACTAAATGTGGACAAAACACAAATATTATGCTCTAAAAAAATAGCCAAGTTGGATGGTAGATACTTAGAATCTGTAGTTTACTTGGGAATAATAATAAATGCAGAACCAGGAAGAATAATTGACGATAATTACACACCGCTTATCCATTTGATGGAAACAGAACTAAAAAGAATGGATTCATTACAGCTGTCATTGATTGGGAGGGCTAACGTTATAAAAATGACAATGTTTCCCAAGGTGCTTTATAAATTAAGGTCAATCCCATTTAAAATTGACGAGAAGATTATTAAGAAGATTGAGGCTATATTCATGAAATTTTTGTGGCAATATGGTAAAATAAGGCGATCAAATAGATATATGTCATTACCACAAGATAGAGGAGGGTTGGGATTGCCAGATATCAAGAGCTATCATTTCGCATGTCTCCTCACAGACATGGCTATCCTACTTCATCCGGGGGGCCCAACCCTCAGGCAGGCGGTGATACAATCAATTTTTCAGCTATTGGTGGGAAGTGAAGCCGTAGGGCTCTTATTAAGGAGAACTCAGAGGAGTTATTACAAGGAAATTGGATTTAAGACGCTTGAAGACGTATGGTATATATGGAAAACGGTTAAAAAAATCCTAGATATACCCACTATCCATCACAGCACACCGCTTTGGAACTCAACACTCTTTCCAAACCTTAGTAGGGATGGAGCGTGGCGTCATTGGGAGAGTCAGGGCATTGTGGAGTTGGGGCAAATAATGATTAGAGATCACTGTAGAACACTTGAAGAACTTACGCAACACTATTCACTACAAGGTTATCAAGAGTTTAAATACCTACAGATTGTCAATAGAATTAAATCAATTAGGCCACGTATCACTTTGCTTGGGAGATTTGAATTAATTGAGTATCTGAAGTCGGGGGGCCATAGAATTAAGGATATATATAAAATATTTAATGATGCATCGATGGATGATATGGGAAAAATGGAAACCGCCTGGTCCAAAAAATTGGGGGATCCCGAAGTAGATCTTGATAAGGCATTAGCTATGGATAAGAGGTTTCTGCGCTCTTCGAATCTCAGGGCCCAACACTACAAAACGCTATTCAATCTATACTATTCTCCGGAAAAATGATTCTCTTGGGGGAAAGCGGCAGATAGTAACTGCCCCAGATGTTGAAATGGTCCAGCTGATCTTATACATATGTTCTATGGGTGTGAAAAACTAAAAAGTATTAAAACTGAAATAGTGCGGTTTTTAGAGGGGCTACTTGACGTCAAAATTAATCTATCCCCAACCCTGATAATAATTGGATGTGATGTGAAATTAAATATGCATACTGAGGCTGAAGCTTTAGTTTTCATCTCTGTAGCAGTCCTTAGGATTTTAATTAGTGCAGCCTGAAAGGATACAGAAGCTCCTACTTTTCAAATGTGGATGTGCAGAATGTTGGGTATACATAACATTGAGGAAGCACTATATGATTTAAAGGGAGCTAAGATAAGGGATATGGGTAAGCGACTTTGGGCCCCAGTAGCTACTTGGAGGACAGCAAAAGTGCAAATGAATGATTTACTGGTATTGTAGTTATTTAACCTGTCTATTTTTTTTAAATTGTTTACTATTCTTTCTGTTCTTTTATTGATGGTATAATTCTTCGTATCTATTTATGTATTTATGTACGCATTTATGTATATGTATTTACTGGTATGAACTCTCAATAAATAAAAATAAAAAAAAAGAGAAGGGACACTGAACGGTAGTAACCACAGCGAGATTTATCCTTCCCTTGCTTTGGGAGAACCATTATGGACGCCGAGAGCATCTCAGGAGGCAGCAATCCCGCCCCTACAAAGGAGTTGAAAAGTCTTGTCAGAAGCGGAGCAAAGATATGACAAAAGGACTTGTAGAAACTTGCTGAGAAACCATCTGGGCCCGGCGATTTCAGATGTTTTAGGCGGGAGATCGCCCCAATAACCTCCTCTACAAGAATCGGGGCATTCAGCAGTTCCGCCTGCCCCTTGCTCAGCCACGTCGTATTAGCCCCCTGTAAGTATGCAGTCATGAGTGAGCTCGAGTGAGCCTCCCCAGCAAAGAGGTCCATGTAGAAATCCTGAAACGTGGCCGCTATTTCCTCATCTGTCTGGATCGCCTCGACAGTCTCGGTCTAGATAGATTGAAAGTTTGCCCGCTGGATTCGAGCCCTGAGTTTGTTTGCTATCAGGCGTCCTGTTTTATCCCCCCCCCCACCCACCCACCCCCCCAAAGTAGGAATGTTTAAGGCGAAGGGCCGCAAATTCCGCTCTATCTATGTCCGGCCCTGCTAGTTGCACTCTAGCTGCCTTCAACTGCCTCCAGACTGTCGTCGCCCCAGTCCTGCTGTGTACCTGCTCCAGCTCTGTTGCTTGTGCCACCAAGACTTCCCTCTTCCCCTTACGCTCTTTGTTATCTGCTATTGAGATAGCGATGAGCTCCCCTCTCACCACTGCTTTGAGAGCCCCCCACAGAGGAGGCAAAGACGTGGTCACTGTGTCGTTGATCTCTAGAAAATTGTTAATGCATTGTGTATCTGTGCCCTCACTTTTTCCTTGTGGAACATGTGTTCTCTGAGACACCACCTGCCCCCCGGCCTCCGCGTTGCTGGGAGCTGAAGGGCAACTATCACCGCATCGTGGTTGGAGAGCGCAGTTGGTGTTATGTCCACGTCTCCCACCAGAACAATGAGTTCCGTGGTGCCTCTCCGGTGGTCAAGTCTAGCATATGTACCCCGAGCATGGGACTAAAAGGAAAATTGGGAGGTCTGTGGGTGAGCCACCCGCCACATGTCCACCAATCCCCGTGAGCTAAGCCATTCCCTCCCCTCCGCAGACAGTGCCCCGGTCTGAGAAAACTTCTGCCCGGGCCTATCAGCCGTGGCGTCCATGGCTATGTTAAGGTCCCCCCCCCCCACCAGTGTCCACCGCTCCTGTTTGCTGAGGACGTCCGAGAAAGCCCCCTTGAGAAAGTGCTCTTGGCCAGAGTTAGGTGCATATAGTGACCCCCACCGCCAGTGTGTCCCCCCGAGATATATCATGTAGGCTAACAGCCGTCCCTTAATTTCCGCGATCTTGTCACCCACCGTTCCAGGGAATCGGCCAGCCACTAAGATAGCCACCCCCGCTTTCTTCTCAGTCGTGGAGGAGAAAAACTGATGGGCAAACGATTGCGATTTCATCTGGTGCCAGTCCCTTGAAAGTAGGTGGGTGTTTGGAAGGAGACAGATATCGGCCCCCAAATACTCTAGATAGGACACTATGGTTCTCCTCTTAATGGGGTTATTAAGGCCCTTTACATTCAAAGTAACAATTTTCACTGCAGGTCCTGCCATGGTATCGGTGCAGAAAGCATTGCCTGCCCCCAAAGGCCCCATTGCTCCCTCTCCGCCCCCTACCCTCGCCTGGTCCCCTTCCCTTGGTCCGCTCCCCAGCTCTCTGTCACAAAACTACCTCTCCTGACACACTAGTTCCAACCCCCCCTCCCTAACCCCAAATGAACCCCCCCAACCCTTAAAAGTGTCCAGGGAGAGTCAAGCGAGCGCGCGCTCCCTTGGAGAAAAAAGGTAGAAGGAGCATCTTGTGGCACAAAGTTCCCCGTCCCCCCGCTCCCGACGGCCCCCTCCAGTCCCGCTAATGTCCATAAGCTATATGACATCCCTCCACTGCTTAGGAGTCATCTTGGGAGGCTGTGTCCTCGAGCACCATGTCAAGCGCCGCTTGTCTCTCTTGTGCCGTTGTGGAGGGGTCTGGCCCCCTCGATGATCGGACAGGCGTCTTCGTCAGACCTATTGCCATTCGTCCCCTAAGGGCTTAGGGTCTGGCCTTGGTGGGGTTGAAGCGTTATCTCCCGGATGAACGAGGCTCAACAGCTTGCAGGTGGCCTGCAGCAGCCGGAGTTGATGTACTTTGCTGTTCCACTTGAAGATCAGCCTGAAGGAGTTTCCCCATGAATATGCCACCCCCTTGTCACGCAGGTGTGCAGTCACCACCTCGAACTCCCTCCTTTTCTGCAGTGTGATCGATGCCAAGTCCTGGTAAGGGCCACCAAGTGCCCTTGATATGAGAGTCGGTGTTTCGGCCTGGCTTCCCTATGCGTTCCTTGATGGGGAAATCCGGCAAAAAAGCCAGCATGTCCGGTGGGGGAGCAGGCACCCTGCGCCGTAGCCCCACTCTGAGTGCCTGGTCAATTTGGATGACAAAGTCCTCCGGGACCCCCAGGATGTGTCGGAACAGCCCCTGCAAGAATTGAAGCCATATCTGCCCCTTCTGCTTCGGATGGAACCCCCTTCACCCGCATGTTATTTCGTCTGGAGTGATTTTCCAAGTCCTTCGCAGGGGCCTGGATGTCGATTTGTTGGTCTCTCAATCTGAATACCTCCTGCTGGAGTTGGTCGATCTCCTCCTCCTTGGCCCAGCTCTGATTCTCCAGGGTGGATACTCTTTCTCCCACAGCGTCGACATCCCGTCTAATCTCCTTCAGGTCACCCGCGAGGCCACTCTTCAACTCCTGGAAGTCGTCTCTCAAGGTGTTGAACAGTGTCTCAAGGAAGGCTTGGGTGATCGGAGCCTCCGCTAGATCTGCACCGTGGCTGCCTGCCCGGGTAGAGGCAATCTGCTCTCCCCTCCTCCCCCTTGTGGGGTCTTAGTTAGCATGTATTTCAGTGAGCGAGCCTTCTTCCAAAGTAACGATGACATGGCGTCCGGGAATAGTCCGCCCTATTGCCCCTCAGTGCTGTCTCCGTTCCCGGACCCCTGCTTGGGGTCTGATGACGCCGGGAGCCTGCCTTCGTTAGGCCTTCAGTCTTGTCCCTTGCACCTCCGGTCAATGCCATCCTGCGTCGCCCCTACTGACTATGCGGTAGAAGCTCTCCTAAGCTCCTGACCTATGCTCTCGACTCTCTCGGGACTCTCCATGGGGGCCCCAGATCTCCGTCCACTGTGCTACCGGAAGCGCCCTAGGTCTCTCACCCTCCAGCCCCCAGTGGTGCTCAGGCCTCAGTGAGGAGAGATCTCACCGTGGGGGCCCGCAAGGTGTATGCTAGGGCTCTTCCTGCCTATGGTGGGGCTTTGAACCCCGTCCAGTTCTCCTGCTCCCGTTGCAATCTTCAGGCGCCCGACCCGCTCCCCGCTGGAGCACCCTCTGCACCGTCGCGGCCCGGGGCCTGCGCCTCGCACTCTCGCCTGCCCAAATGACCAGCGCTCAACCGGTCCCCGAAGGCGCTGCGCAACGGCCACCGCAATGGTGAGAGTCCAAAAGGGGGTATAGGTGGGCTCTGGTCCCTCCGTCCCTCAGGCTCCAAGGCTTCAGCAGGCCCTTCACCACTCCAGGCCCCACGTGCAGGCATGCGCTCCCCGAGTCTCCCTGGAGATGCTTGCGGGTGGGGCAGCCTCGCCCGATCCAGCACTTGCTCTGTTGCGGGCCTCCCAGTGTCAGGGCTCAGAATCCTCAAATGCTCCACACATAGAGAGAGGGGCGTCCCCTTCGGTAAGTTTGTGACAGCCCCAGGCCCCTTATGCAGCTTCTGCTGGCGTGCTTACATTAGGCCGGATCCAGGCCTACACCTTCTGCGGCTCCGTAACAGCTGCTGCTGCGCTCCGGCCCGGACTCCTCTCTTGCTCCTGCACCGACCGCGAGCGCCAGCCGACCCCACTGCTCCGCCGGTCTGAGCCCCACCGTTCACCAGCCTCAGGGCGGCCTGCGCCCGCCAGAAATCAATCTGCGTGCGGCCTGTCGGCCCCGCTGCCTCCTGGGGAACTTGGCGCCCGCCTCCGCAGCGTGTTCTGCACTGGCTCACCAGCGGCGCCCCTCACCTTCTCACACAGGCACTGGTGAAGTCGCCGCCAGCTCCGGAGGCCTCCAACACCACGCCAATAGGGTGCAAGTTTCTATCGGCCTCCGCAGCTCAGTCCGGGCCCGTCCGCCATTTTCGTCTCTGCTGCATCCGGCAGCGTGGAGTCCTCTCTCGCCCTCCCGCCGGTCACTTGGCCTAACCTGAGCGTTATCGGCGGCACCCAGTGGCTAGGAACAAGCTCCTCAAGTGCTGGTCAGAGGTAAACGCTGCTGCCGGCCAAGTCGGGTGCCCGGAAGCTGGGAGACGATGTGGAGCACTATTTACCCACTCGCCATCAAGGCCACCCTCCCTCAGATCTCTATTTTTAGCTCCTGAGTGTTGATAATGTTATCTTAAAAGTATACCGTATAACAAGTATGAAAATTGAGTGTCATGTCATCTCTATTGGCAACACCCTAGTGCAAGCTGACATAGACCATGCACCAGAACGTCTGTGATTACCGCCTTATAAAAAGGATAAGTACTTTATTACACACACACTACTCACACAACACATTCATTTACAAATACATACAAGTTGCCAAGAGAAATATCATAAGGTTATACCTTCAGCACTGTTCATTCCACTAGCAGGGTTTGAGCCCCAAAAAGACGATACCTCAACATATAGTAGACACAAAACAATGGACAGTAGTTATCTTTAGGCAGGCCTACTGGTTTTGCCAGGGTGTCACAAAATTAATAACAGCAGAAAGATTGAATAAAACCAATAGGACAGCTGAGAGCAATACTGTTTTTCATTTATGAAAGTAATGCTTCACTATGAACTTTATCATTATCAATAAACCATTACGATCTTAAATGAACTGTGTGCATAAGTCTTTTTCCTACTAAGCAGCCCTAGAACCCTTCAACAGATATCACTGCCCCTTGAGAGCCATACAACGAAAACCCCTAGCTCTGGGAATGCTTAAATGAAATGAACAGACACCTCTCCCAGGATCAGTAACACAGCTCCAGGAAACGTAGGCGGACATTTACATTTTCCAATAAAAATGTCTTTCATTTAAAGGGGTCAACCGCTTTACAGGGTGGTCAATCAACACTTCAAAACTAGAGCCACTGTGCCACCGCCGTCTCGAACATCTTGGACTAAAAATTTATATTAGGCGGCCAGGGCCTTCTAGGGGTGCCTATGTCTTTGGGTCCTTTGTTTAGGAGTGAAGCGCTGCAGGGGAAATGCGTTTTTATCTCACTACGATTTATTTTTAAAAACTGGGTGCCAAATCCCAATTGGGCTCCGGAGTGGGTCAACGTTGGGGTTTATGGGGGGAACCCACAGACCATGCAGTCCCTGCCGGCTCCCCACACACCTAACGCTGATCCTTTATGTTGGCACAGGAGCCGGCTTCCTTTCTTGCTCCCTCACCCCATTCCAAGAACGAACGGGAGCAGGAACTCACCGATCTTCCCACCTGCAGATAGGGCAGGCAGGAGACTTTGGGTGTTGTGTTACAACCCCCCTGTGCATGGGGTGGAGGCACACCCAGCTTCGGTCCCAGGGTCATTTGCCAAGTCTGAGCACAACAGTTGTCATTGGTTTTGTTTTCCACCTGTGTCAATTGCAGGGAAGATGGGTGGGCCCCTGAAAGAGTTTACAAACCATAAGCGGGAGACCCAACATGCACCCAGGGCCATTTTCACCCTCATCAGTCCCTGTGGAGAAGGGGAGCAGCAAGGGACATTTAATAGGCCAAACTGCTCCCCTGCATTTCTCTAGACCTGTGGGCCCAATTTAAATGAGCTTGTGCTGCGTGTTTTGCTCATGGTGTTGGCCGCTAGCCAACAGGATGGTCTTTTCATTCCTCCTTCCCTTTAAAACTTTACAACTTCTTTGTAATTAGGAGCGGAATCAAAGAAATATTATGAACCTTCAAGTGCCAGAAGAAGTGCATATGTGATATAAGTAACATTAAATCAGTGTTTGTGATCCCTGTTTACCATAAGATTGGTGCGTCACTCCAGTCTTTAGGGCTACCTATGGTGAAACTGTACTTCGGTGCAGATTTCACCCATAATATACAATACCGCACACACTCTTTTTGGTGAAGCACTACAAACTTAATCTATCAATGCCCACCCACATTATAGGGCCTGCATAGGTCAACACTAATCCATGAAAGGTTCAATCTGCAAAAGGCTACATGTGCGCAGATATGGAGTTGAGCTGGATGATAGTCCTACCCGCTTGTGTTCCTGTGCAGCCTTCTCAGAGCCTCTTACCCAAGCGGTGCAGCATCAGACCTGGTTTTAAAAAAAAGCACTTCTAATCCTTTGTAACAGAGCTTATAGTGGGTGAGACTTAGCAAGACTTAGTAAGACTTAGTAAGACTCAGTCACAGCAAAACTCCTAAAACCAAGTAGGCAAAGAACCCATTTGCTTACAGTAAGGATGCACGGCTGTATCTATCCTTACACTTGCTCCTACATCTCTTGCATGCAAAGGGGGATTTGCCGCAGCAGGTTTAAAGTTTGGCTTTGATAATCCCAGACCTCACCCAATGCCTCCATTATAGGTCAAATTACAATCAGCTCCCTACAAAGGATGCATTTAGAAAGGGCTCCCGGAACCAGATGCAAATCAGAGCACTTCATGGCCTCATCCATGTAAAATCTACAATACAATGTAACAGAGGAAACAAAGAGGTTTGATGTGTGTGGTGTTAATGTGTAGTATCTATTGCTCCTTAAAAATACTGGCACAGTGCATCAACATCTTCATTTCCAAACACAAAGTAAATAGCAGTGGTTATATATAGATTAAAACAACGCTACAACTTCACCCTCTGGTATTCAATGCATGTACTTCATATGTGAGATGATAATATTGATTGACACAATGAGACGAGGCAAATGCCTCTTACTTTCAAGGTTTAATTTTAGGAAATGCATGGAAGGTATTTATGTGGCCATCACACCTCTTCTTTAAGCTCCTGCCATTATGACCGCTACCAGAAACTCCCAAAGATATGGTGAGTGCTAAGAAAGGATTATCAAAATGCTGTCATGTGTAGAGAAGGAGAGCCATTCCCCTTGATAATGTGAGCACCACACAGAGGCACGTATGGGGGACTGTCACGCTAGAATGAAGGCACTGACAGAAGCTGGGGATCCATGAGTTTTCTCTTGAAATACTCTTCTTTGGTTCAGAGGAAATCTTCAGAATAGACATTTAATCTAATAAAGTGGACAGAGAACTCAGTGTCTCCCCAGTATATCCTCAGTTCAGTTCAGTTCAAAAAGC